>NW_027526361.1:129893493-131093493 GCF_048455015.1 Haemaphysalis longicornis
GTGGACCTTGGCGGAACGGGACTCCAGCGAGGGTGTGGTTTTAGGGGGCGCAGTGTCTTTCTGGGGAACCGCGGCCGGGTGCAAGAACCCGGTACCACAAGACCAAATGCGTCAAGATTAGGGCCTGGTGGAAAATGAAGGGACCAAACGTTGGACCCTCGACGTGAATGGGACCAAAGGAAAGGCTAACAGTAATTTTTTTCTCTCTATGGCGGCGGCCCTCCGACTTGTTTCTACTTGTTCGGCGGCCAGCGAGGACGGACGTGTGAAAGGTGAGCGGCGGCGGCGGCGGCTTTTAAACATTCGCCCTCTCTTTTTTTCGTAGTTCGTGAGCTTGTACCTTAGCATGAGAGTATCAGATTTTGTTGAAACCATCACCAGTCGGTCGATTAGCTGTACGTTACTGCCGACTAGGACCTAACTTTTATTTGTTTCGGTCAACGTTTACTTAATTTTTTACTTAACTGCCCCCCCCCCCCCTCGTAAAAATAAAAAGGCCATTTTCTTCAAACGAGTGGCCCAACCGCATAAATAACCACCCGATCAGAACCAGCTTACAAAGAGGAACCTAACGGCTAACTCTTTTCATTTGAAATTACAGTTTCAATAAATGTATAGCCAGAAAACTTATAAAACATGGTTAACACGTGGTCCAGACTCTTGAAGGGCTCTAACTTTTTAGGAAAACGCATGACCACTAAAACAACAACACCGTGTAGTTAAAACACAAGACTTACTCGCACGCATATTAAAGTTCAAATTGAATCGCGATATGTTAAGCGGAAAACTTGGAACAAACTGGCAAAACACGGGATCTGCAAGGGACGCTTCCACTCTGAGGCTGAGTAGGTAAAAGAAGTTGTACCCCCGTAACTCAACCCCGTTCAGAATACAATTAGACAATGCCGGCTAAAATCAAGTAAATTGGCTGAATACGGCATTTTTGTCGATGTTTTGCGAAACCCAAACTTGAAATCTGCCGCACCACAACCGAACCGGAACATGAAGTTTTTCTCGAACACCCGGTCTTACCGAATAATAAAATCCCTCTAAAAGAACCGTAGTATATTTCTGCACGTCAGGGTTAGTCTTTTTTTTTTGGGGGGGGGGGGGGGGGGGGGGAGACAGTATTACGTAATTTTAAGCCGAAAAGGCGACAGGCGTGTTCAACTCAGACAAGACCTTGCAGTGTTGTAGCTGACTGCGTAAGCGCGATGGCCAAAACTACCGCGCCCAATGATAACCTTCAAGAGTGGCATGCAGTGATACCAAATTTTATTACAAATCATGATACTGTAGGAAGAAAATTACAAAAAATTACGTTGGAAGCTGTATCACTGCTACTACTGTTTGCTGCTTCAAATATATTTCTTATGTTCACTATTATAGGAGGTCCCGTTTCAGTCCCTGACTATGGGACCTCCTTCTGTATACAAAAAGTGTGTAATTTATCGATTGCCTAGTAAAATCCTTTTCTGATTCTGATTCTGATTCCGCGCTAACTATACTTTGAGCCCGAATATTGGAAAACATTCTTTATCCTCATTACGGCAAACATGTACCCAGTAATAAATGCGCATATCTAGAATTTGTTAAACATTAGAAAAATTGGCACTTAATACATTTTGGAAATAAACACGCATTCTGCGACAACACAGCCAGTAATCAATATTGATATTTTTCTACAAACCCGTATCCTAAGCGCAGGAAAGCAGCTTTTCTTTGTATAATTAAACATTTCTTTTTGGTTTTTTGCATTTTTTTATTGCAGTCATACCATTTTGTTTCAGAGCTGGTGCTGACAGGAAGCGTCTTTTCCACACATCACTCGTGAAAGACACGAAAGAAATTTGTTTAGTGTTTCGTAACCCTCTGAGCATGACGGCGAACCACATGCGAATAATGAGCAATCGTTATAGCGCCAATGTTTTCTGATGCCCTGATAAAGTTGTTCAATGCGTTGAATAACGGAGCATGAGTCACCAGGGTCTATTGCTGGTTTGAGTGGCGTCTTTTCTGCTGGAGTCGGAAAAACAACAATGCCTGAATTTCCCATGTTAACGACCGTGGTTGGGGTTTTAATTCAACCGTAGTCTTGTACTCAGCACTTCACAGGCCACGTTTGGCTGCACTACATAAAGCGTTAATTTTGTTCTATATTTCCGCTCTTCGGGGTATTCTTTTACGGATGCTTGCTAGGCCTGCTGGAAACTGCGTCTTTCTCAGCTTTGCGTCCTACCGCGAATGTTATCCTACCACAACTAACGTTTGATTTCTTGCCCTATTACTTTCATGCAGGAGCGTAACGACATGTGCCCCTTGCCGACAGTGACACGGAGGATAGTCATCTCCTCTCAACGGACAAGTATCTCGTGCGAGTGGACCATGCTGGTGCCATGGACAGCAGCGATGTGGCTGCCCTAGGTACCCAGAATAGCCCAATACTGGGTGCATAGCCTAGACAACGTGGGCCCAACAGGCCTTCGAAATCGAGATTTTCAGACATTCCGAGTGGAGTACGGTTTACTTGTGTTGTGCATGTTGCTTACACAGGGTTACAATAAAAACTTGAAAGTGACATTTTCTTTGTCGTGAATATTTTAGGTGGCCAAGAAATACTGTTTCTGGTCTCTTATTTCTGCTTTCTGAATTGTCGGTCAATTGGAACAACACTCACTCCCGATGGGATATTTGCACGAGCCAACACATCGTCTTTTAGTATGCACGGTTTATCCAGAGGGGAGCATTTGCAGTGATGATCATTTAGTTTTGAAAGTATCAATTGGTCTAGGGGGAGTAATGGGAAATATTAACGATTGACACTCAGAGGAACAACGGTTGGTCTCCAGTGGACCAACCGGGGAGACAAACAGTTGATCTGCAAGGGACCAACAGTGTTAGTCGTTATGCTGGACCAAAAGTTGAACAGTCAAGGGATGAATTGTAGAGGGACTAACAGTTGCTACCCTTGCTCTTAGTCCCAAAAAAGACTAACGCTTGTGCCAACACATTTAGTCCCCAAAAGACTAATGCTCTAAAAAAAGTAAAAGGACAATGCTCCTTAGCCCGTTTTGGCTGAGAGTGTACAACCGTTCCTTTTTCGCGATTTTAAACTGACCGTTTTAACGCTATAAAAGCTCGGTGTCACGCAGGTAAAGACGTCTTAGTAGATAATCGTCATATAATTTGCGTTTGGATCCTGTTGATAACACAAGAGGTAGAGCCGTTTTCTGTAATCATACTCCATCCGTAGATGGCCATGTTTCACTGCAGAACAGGCAACGTGAGAAAGCCAGCTTCCGAAGACCAAGCTCACACTGAAATTCTGAAAATACGCATATGCATTTCTGACGAGGCATATCACAAACAGTTGTGGCCCTCTTATAACAAAATATTGAGGCCGCAGAGTTTGCTTTATTTTTTATGAGACCTTGCCGGTCGATCGACGGGACTATGGGGAAATGGGGTAGATTTTTGACAGAACGTAATTTGTGCCACTAAGAAACATCTCCCTTTAAAAATGTAACATGCGAGATTCATGGCTTTGTTTTGTGCCTAGAGTATTATGAAATAAGTTTTAGAAACGGCGTATAAATGCTGCCGCACGGCCTGTGGCCCTTTTATTGAAACACATGTGTTTGCATACGGTTTATTCCTTGTAACCAAACTGAACTTCAAAATAATAATGTCCGAGATGTTTGAAGGTTCATTTTTGAGGGGAAAGGAAGAATTAGTATTTATTATGGTTTCCCGCGTAGTTCAAACCTTCGTCGTTGGAGTCGACATTATGGCTTAAAATTGGTGTTCAGAAAAATTAGAGCCGCTTGAGGCTTCAACACAAGTGAGAATTTCCTAGCTGCTTCCATTAGTTCCGCTTTTATCCTCGTAGGTGAACCCGATTACATTGTTTGCATTGAATCTAAATCCGAATGCTTGATGTTACTTCGTCATGGGGTCATAGTATTTAAGGGACCCTGCAACACTTCTTTAAAATCTTAAATGTTCTCAAACCGTAGTCAACCAACATCCACTATTTAGATTAGGGGATACGCACACCCACCCGTCGACGGAGGAGCATCGTTTTTATAACCTGCAAAATCCATAATATTTGCCATTAATCCATCTAATTCTACTTACACCCACTCAATTCTATCCTATTTCATATTACTCTTTCTTAGCCCACTTTAACGTTGTTTTGATGCAGCTTAACACATCCTAATACATTCTATTTGTACTCATCGTTATCCAACTTGATCCACTTTATTTCAGCCTAATACCACAGTACTTTACCTTAACACCTCCTAATCTACCTTAATTCCTCTTAACCAACCTCAATCCACCCTGATCTAGCATAGCCCAATATTATTTCATCTTAATTCTGAAATTTACAAACTAATTCAACAAAATTTCCCTAATATTAATTACCAGTAAAATTAACAGCCATTATAGCAATCGGCAATAAATCATCAACCCGAATTAATACTCTTCAACCAACGTGAATTCATCTTCTTTTGTCTTAAGGCACGTTAATCCACCGTAACTGACTAATTCTTACTATCCGTCACTGATTAATCATTCCTCGGTAATCGCCCCCTCCCTTATGTAATGCCTTCAGGCCCTTAAGGAACAAACAAATCAAATGAAATGAAATCGTATGTCACCTCTTTGAACGGCTGGCATACTTTGATTTGTTTCTGGCCTTGAATTGGTTTGCTTTAGTCAAGGTTAACCTCCGATGAATACTTAAAACTTCGTCCTTAATAAAATTCTGCAGAAATTGAGAGAATTATCTACTAACGCCGCTTGTCTTGAGGGTGAGTTTTCTCGAGCCAAATGTTTTTGGTTTTTCTCAATCCTGTCCGACCAATTATCGCCATTTGCGCTATTATAACGGTTAGAAGTGAAACTTTCGCGAAATCTGCATTATTGCGGAAATGCAGGGCGTTACATGGTTCGCCATTTTTCGTCATGTTTTCTTTGTATTTCTCTTATTTTTTAGTGTCTGAAAAATTCTTTCTACCAATTATCTCATTTCCGCTAATACAACTATTATACGTACAACTTCCACAAAATCGGCATTATTGTGGAAATGCCATGTGTTATACGTTTTGCTCGGCTAACATCGCTGGTTTTCATTAAAGTTATTCTCTCTCTCATTTCCGTACTTCTTTTATATTTTTCTTATTTCTTAGTTTTCCGAAATTTAGTCCAACAAATTATCACCATTGCGTTATTATGAGGATCACATTTGGAACTTTTGCGATATCTGCATTATTGTGGAAATGCAGGGCGTTACGCGATTCCCCATTTTCCGGAAATATTGAATATTTTTCATTTTTATTTTTAAAAATTTTGTTCCACCAATTATCTTTATTTAGGCTATTATAACGATTACAGGTGGAACTTTCGCGAAATCTGCATTTCTGTGGTAGCACCATCCGTTATAATTTCTCGCTATTTCCGCGATTTGAGATGCGACTGCATCTCGTTCACTCGCCTTGTCCCTCCATACGGCGTTGTTGTCCTTCCACGCTCCTCCCCCTACACTATATAAAAAATAATAGTTAGCGGCGCCCGGTTTCAATCCCACGACCCTGTGGGCGGAACGCGAGGTACATGGTGCTCTTCCCACTGCGCCACAAAACCGAGACAGAATGAAATGCTACGAACGCGCCTTATATCCTTGACTCATTCAAACTACGTCAAGAAGCTACTGATACAATGCATGATGAGGCAATGATTAACACTTGCAATAAAAGAAAAGAAGCTCCCACTTAAAGCAACAATGATGGAGTAAAGGTCGTTGCGACAGCAAAGCCCCAAGCATACCACTTAGAGAGATTGACCAAGATTGGCCAATAAAACATAATAATAATCATAAAACATAATAATCATACGCGTTCCCGACACGTTTCACGCGATTTCAGAATCAATCCAACGGAAACACCAAGGGAACCCCACGATGCGTCGCACCTACACAGGGTTCGCCTCGCGGGGAGGTGGGCGCAATTTTTTTAATATATATCTCGTTTTTGAGTTTTTCAAAATTTCGTCCGACAAGTCACCTCCATTTACGTTATTTTAATTATTACATTTGGAACTTTCGCGAAATCTGCAGTATTGTGGAAGTGCCAGGCGTTACAGTTTTTGCTATTTTCGTATTCCGATTTTTTTATTTTTTTGTTTTTTCAAAATTTTGTTCGCCCAATGACTTGCTTTGCCGCAGACCAGGCTTGCCGCAAGTGTGAAGACCAAGTCGCCGAACCAAGCCGAGGAAGTGGCGGTGGCACTCGCCATCGCGGACCCAAGAACAAAGACGGTGCTGTGTGATTCGCGAACGGCAGTGCGCAATTTTGCGAAGAACCGGGTGAGCTGTGCGGCCGCGCGTATTCTACGCAAGGCCGAAACCAACAGCGACAACGACGGTGTGGTAATTAAGTGGTTCCCCGCACATGCGGGCGAAGGGGTGGCGAGATCGCTGGGGCTCGCCAACCACAACGAGACGGCCAACGCCGTGGCGCGAGGATTAGCCGGCCGTGCCACGGTAACGGCGGTCGCCGACGAAGTGGATCGCCCCGACAAGGACACCATGCCCAGTTACAGCGAGGTGATCTCATGGTACAGACTAGGAAGACGAACGATGGCCTTGCCTCACCCCGGGCTGACTAGGGAAGAGGCGGTTGTGCTCCGTCAACTACAGACAAACTCAGCGATTACCCCAGTGCTAGCCAAGCACCTGTGGCCGGAGGTTTACGTGACTGATGTGTGCAGACTGTGCGGGAAGGAGCGGGCCACGCTGGCCCACATCCTAAAAGACTGCATAAGCGCGAACAATGCCAACAATGCCGACGTTCTCCCGCCCACGTAGAGGAGGCGAAGAGAACCAACGACTACGGCGTGCAACGCAAGTCCGTCCAGCAGATTCTAGCGGCGGTCGAGAGGCAGCGACCGGACGGGCCGGAGGCAGAAAGGGGGAACCCGAGTACGCCGAAGCCCGCCGGGAGCGACTCTCGCCGCTAAGAAGACGTCCGGCCTCGTCGACCCAAGACTCCATCCGAAGAGGGTGGGGTAGGGGTTACTGCAGGAAGCTTAATAAAGTTGTTCTCTCTCTCTCTCTCTCGCCCAATGACTCCTTTTGCGCCATTATAACGATTACAGGTGGAACTTTCGCGAAATCTGCATTATTGTGGAAATGCCATGCACTATACGTTTTATCATTTTCCGCAGTTCTTGAATGCGTTCCTTATTTTTAGTTTTTCAAAATGTCGTCCCACCATTTATCTCCACTACGTTAATATAATGATTACATGTAGAGCTTTCACGAAATCTGCAGTATTGTGGAAATGCCACGCGTTATACGGTTTGCCATTTTTCGTAATTTCTAATATTTTTTTTTTGTTTTTTAGTTTTTCAAAACTTCGTCCGGCCAGTTATCTCCACTACGTTATTATGATGATTACGTTTAGAACTTTCGGGAAATCTGCAATATTGTTTAAATTCAGAGCGTTACACGTTTCGCCGTTTTCCTTGATTTTGTTATATTTTTCTTATTTTGTTAGTTTTTCAAAATGTCGTTAGAAGCAGTATCCCCATTTACGCTATTATAACGATTACAGTTGGTACTTTCCCGAAGTCTGCATTACTGTGGAAATGCAGGGCGTTACACGTTTCGCCATTTTCCGTAATTTTTTATATTTTTCTGATTTTTTAGTTTTTAGATATTTCGTGCAACCAGCTATCTCCCTTTACGCCAACATAACGCTTACGTGCGGCACTTCCGCGATATCTGCATTTTTTGTGCAAATGCAGAGCGTTACACGGTCCTGGCTGTGGGGGAACTCGGCAAAGAATGCTACGCATTAAGACGTCGCTTATTTTTAAAACACGACTGTTCGCTTTTCAGTTGTGCATGTTCACGGTAAGGCTTAGCGGTATCGTTAATTGCCTGGCTTACTGTTCCAAAGACATTTCTTCAAAATAGCCTATTTCCAGCAGAGAGAATACGAGTGGGCATACCAAATGCCGTAACATTTGTCTATACTTTGAATCCACACAAGTCCTTAGACTGCCTCAATGCTGGGTTATGTTGAAGATAGAAAGCAGGTTTTTTGCCTGCATAAAAAGTGCACCAATAACGAAGCACACAAAAGCTGAATTTTATTCTTTAGCAAGGCGTACTGGTGTGGTATTGTCCCGACGACAGGGAATCTGGTTTCTTGACGTTGTTGTGCTCACCGAGCAGAGGAGCTATCGCAGTAGCTGTGTGCATAGTCCAGCATTGCAAAATTTTGCTGCTTCAACCTTCCCGTTACCGGCGGTGCTCGACAGCAGCCTTTAGTCGTGCCACTTTCTGGACCTAGACCGCGACGTAGCCGCTGCCGTCACCGTGCCGCACGACTTGCACGCTGTGCAGTTGACGCAGCGCCCCGTCTGCGGCGGTTGGGGCGATCGGGGCGGCGAACGCTGCGGCGCTGCTGAGACGCGTCTGGAACAGGATCGCTTTGAACTGGGCAGAGCGGTCACGTAGACTGGCTCTTTGGCTGGAGGCTGCGGCACCGTGCCCCGTCTCCTGCGAAGCAGCTCCTCGAGGCACTCGACGCAGGCGTCAGAGTCAACTCCAGCCCCCACCATGTCCATTTCGGTCTCGGACTCCGGTGCAATCTTCGCGTACCAGTTGCCGTCATCCGCGAGCTGCATCACGGTGGGCACCTTCTGGCGCGTCCTCAGCATGGAGCGCGCGGGGGCCGGTTTCACTTCCTCGAGGTAGATCCTCTTGCCTTGTGGCACGACGCGGACGATGGACGGCTCGGGCGTTAGTCGGTCGCTGTCTAGAGTGTACGCCTGCACGCGGGTGTGGGGTGGGCAAGTGTCGCACTTGGCGCCCGACACGACCTTGGCTCCTCCCCCGGCATTGATGACAGGCTGCAGTACTCGCGTGGCCTGGATCTGCGACGGTGCCATCCTGTAGACAGTCTTCCGCGAGCGGCCCGCAAGACCTCCGCCGGCTCCCGAGAGAGGCAAGCACACCACGTTGCCGGGCGACACTGCCGCCGACTGCGTAGTGCTCGGCCCCGGATTCATCAGGTACACGGTCTTCGTGGGTGTCTCCCTGGCAGCGCTCTCCATGGCGGCTGGATGTCTCGTGTCTTACCTCAGACGACTGCCAGTCGTAGTCGCAGCAATTACTCTGCGCGGTGAGGGAATTTCGAGTCCGGACTGTTGGGTTGGTAGTGCAGGGCACGAATTTTGAAGCTCCCCGCTGAGCCGAGGAGCGCTGAGGTCCGAATCGTCGGCAGCCGCGGTCAGAGGCCTGGCTGTCTGGTACGCCCCTGAGAATGCCTGCTCGTGCCCCGCCACCTATTGCGTGATGATGATGGGACCTCCTATGGCAGGTAGAATTTTTTGAAGAGGACGACGTTGCGGAGAAACTTTCTCGCTCCGACAACACATGCTTTCTTAAATTTTCAGACTTTCAACAATCTTTTCACTGAGGTTAATGCGGTAATTCAATTCGTGAAATCACGGCTGACGCCTCGTCGCATAGAAACGGATGTCCAAGCCTGCATCCACATACCCGCATTGGCCGAGAATGGCTACATAATTGTGATGATGATCACTAGAGATCGGAATTTTAGGCACGAAAAATCAAAGTTTTCAGCCCCTATTACAGACACTGAAAGGTGCCATTTAGGCATTCATATGCAGCAAATACTGTCGTTTATGCCCATATAGGCTAAATTCGTGTTTACTTCAGCAGCATATTTTACGCCAAATTTTTACTTGCAGTAATAACGGCGGACAGGTCTTGTGCTGTGGGACCCTAATGCTATTTTCTTTGTAAAAATAAGCCACACAAGAGCTGGTATTTTCAGATATTTAAGTGAAATAAAGGGTGACTCGACAATAAAAGAAAAGCTTAAACGCCACTACAAGCCAGGCCCACCTCAATTATTTGCGGCTTGAAGTTTTACCTCATTTCTGTTCATAATTGTGCGCGAAAAAATAACACAACATTAACGAAAGCTGGGAGAGCCTGCTTGTACTTTGGGAAGGTGCATGACCTGATCTGTGCAGCTTTCCCGCTTATGGCAGTCCTTCAACAGTGATTACTGTGTAGTTATTTAGAGAAATGTGACGTTTTTTGCGCAGCTAATATCGGGGGTGGAAACTTGCTTTGGGCACACTATTAAGTCTCGCACTTTACGCGATTGAGTTTCTGAGACATGAAAACTATCCCATAGAAATGCATGGGGAGTAAGACTTGACAGCGAAATACACAAAATGTATTTAGAATCCTCGAAACTTATTTCAGTGTTTTCATCCCCACGTTGACTTCTTGCTTTATCCCAAATATCACTTTCCTGAAGTCGCTTTGCTAGGTTTCTGAGAGGTCGGAATTTTGAGCGAGGAAGCTGGGCATGTTCAATCTGAAACATCAAAACGTTTGGTGCTCTTAACCACCGGCAGCTCTGTTAGCACGGAGTGGTGGTGAAAAAACGTTGTTGTTTGAACCGACAAAAATAAATAAACGAAAGCTGGGTGGCCCCTCCTCAGTTCAGGGAATCCAGGAATTTTATGTCCGACAGGAGTGGCTTTCTCGGCAGCTGTTACTTTGAGATGATGGCGGATATGTCCTGGATATCCGAAATGAGCGCAGTATTCTTAGTCATAGTGTCGCCCAAGCTTTCCGCTGCGAAATTTCTTTCTGGGAAGAGCGTGAAATAAGCATACGAATGTGCCCATTTTCGTTAAAGTGTAGCGTAGTGTAAATAATTTCGTCTGCGGAGCTTTTGTCATCTGCAAAGCTGTTACAACCACCGGCGAGTGTTTTTGTGGTGGTTTTCCGTCCTTAGGCAAGTTTTTTTAGAGGCAACAACAGGCTCTGGTCGAAGAGGCACAATCGTTTACTCCTGCTTGCCGAAAACACAACTGCAGACTGACGAAAGATCTGAACTGCCTGTGTTTATTCGTTGGAAGATCAGAACGACCTCCTCAGCCCTTCACAGCACTGATGAATAACGTAGATAGCACAAGGAAGTGCAATGTTTCCGTGCAAGTTGCTCAGCTATTCAGTTCTCCTGGAGCATATTTTTGAAGCTGCGGGAATAACACCATTGAAGAACTATGCTCTATATCATCATCATCGTCATCGTCGTCGTCGCCTAACTATGCTCTATATCATCATCACCACCGCCATCATCATCATCATCATCATCATCATCACCTTATCTACACCCACTTCGGGGAGAAGGCCTCTTCCATGGATCTCCAATTATCCAGGTCCTCTGCTAACTGCGGCCAGAGAACAGCCACGTAAGAATTCTCGTCGGGGTTTAGACAAGCGGCTAGTTGCCAACTCACAATTGCCAAAAACAGAAAATATTTAACCAATTGTTGCCCACAAGCAAAACGTCCAGCCAAGAAACAGCAAGAAAAAGAGAAAAGAAACAATAAGACTCGTGCAACCACTGATCATAACACTTCTCCTGAACTTGAACACCTCAGGTACTGCTGGAAGAGAAGTTTATGCTAAACTCGCTTGCGCGAAGTATTGCTGACTTCTTTTCGTTGTGGTGTGCCGCCACTTAATCGGTATTTATATAGGGCAAATCTGATAACCTCCCCCATTGTGCCACTTTTGCCAAGAAATTGAATCCCAAGAGCATTTCTTTCCTTTTTGCCGCCGATTTTCCAACCATCGGAGAAGGCTGCTGGAGATTCCCCTGCTACGTATTGGACTGCCTTTGACTGTACCGGTGCATTTGTCGTTTGGGGGAACTAGGCTGGGCCGATGCCATAGGGACGTGTGCAGCGCCATCCACTCCTTCATTTCGGAGGCAGCTCGTCTGCAGTGTTAAAAACATTCCATTTAAGCTGACGTTTACTATAGTTTTCCTACTCTTCCCTCTGTTTTTTTCGTGTTTTATTTATCTCTCTCTCTCATTAACCTAGACCAAATTCTTTCTTTTGCTCCATTATTTTGCCTCGCGTGATTGATTGTAATGGAAACATAACTCTTCATGGCCAATCCCCTGCGCCATTTTTCAGGCCACCACCACCACCACCAACCAGAACATTGCAGAGCCTCCCGTACCCCAAGTTTAGCCGCATCAAAGAAAGTGAAAGAAACACCATCATTAGGACAGCATATAAGCCAGTTCCTAACTGCGCAATTTTGACCATGAGACAAATTAACACAAGGAGGACCACCAGGGTAGCAGAATGAACATACATACACGGGTCTAGAAGAAGGGGGCGGCCCTTTTTTACTCGATGGAGGGATGAAATAAAAATATTAGAAGGAAAGAATGGACTCGGGAAGCGCAGGACAACAGCGCTGTGAAGGTCAACTCGAAAGGCCTTCACGCTGCAGTCGTCCTAAATAGAATGTTGGTGATAATGGCCATGAATAGGTCCTCTACTTGTGTCTTCCTACCGAATTTGAAGAAATCCGAGAAACCACTCTCCTAGCACCGAGACAGGGGGTGTAAAAACAAAATTGGGAGGGGCCATCACACCCCATTTGAAAACAAATAGACACCCCCCAACAGGCAGCCTAAAATATAAAAAAAAGACACGCAGCCCCCGCTTTCCCCCTTCGAAAGCAAACCACTGCAAACCAAGCAAACCCATGAAAAAATATGGATACAATTCTACACAAGAAGGGGCGGAATGGCAGGCTCAAGTTTATTGGGGGGAAAGTCTCATTATCATGAGACCCCAGTGTACGCAGACTCCGGGATGTACGAAAGCATGAGGCCCCAATCGTTGTAGTTGACTACTCTTGCAATCTTTGTGAATGTTTGACCCTCCAACATACAGGAACAAATAAGTGGAAGTCGGAGCCATTCTCTTGGCAATCCGAACATCGTTACAGTCTCTCAAAGCGTAATATAGAGTTTTCTGGAGGCTAAATACCAAGCGCTTCGGTAATAATATTCCCATCCATAATGTAGAAAGTTAAAATCGTCACCTGGACAGCCGGATCCAATAGTCTGGAAGCGAACGACGCACTATGCAAGAGGCACACGATCTCACCTACCGCGCTCCTTGAGACCATGGCTACCACACTTCCCTCTTCGAAAAACGTTAAGAACGAATCGTCATCGTATGCCTAGGAACGCAATCTTTCCCATTGCTACAGTGACGTCTCGATACCGAAGAATCGCAAACATTATGGACAAAAAGCCAACACCGCTATATTAAAATTTATGTACGTTAAGGTGTTCGATAGTAACCTCAGACATCAACTTAGAACTCTGCTAAAATAAGGAAAACATCCACCCTTTTGCGCGAAACCCAGCCACGTCCAAGGGCATGGCCAGGGTAGAAACACTCCAACATAACACATTTCACTTCTTCGAGGCATGGGAGGCAGATTTGACCAGCTCGTTACCTTAAAGGAGCACTGACACGAAAATTTCATGTTACACTTTTATTGCTTTTATCGATGCTTAATGGTCTGGCGAACCTGAAACAGCACTTCAAATACTTCAGCGCGCTATAGTTAATTACATTGAACGGCCTGAAAATCGTTTGTTTCAAATTCCCGCGCTTTCATCCCGAACGGCGCATATGACAGAGTCCCGGTTTGACCTCACCGCTTTGTGCGGACGTCACCGGCGCCCGCTTGAGAGGGTGTTGCGCCCGCTCGCCGCTCGTGGGGCCGCGCGCGTGAAGTGACGTCACGAGTTTTTGACCAGAGCTGTCGCGTCACTTCTTTTTCCTCTCCTGGAGTGATGTCACGCTGATGTCCATTTGCTGAGTGCCGCTCCGCGCGCTGCTCCGTCGGCGCGATAAATGAGATCCAATTGAACTATGTTCTTCGCGTCGCAGGCTGCTCATATTTCAGCCAGGGTATTCTGTTGAGTGAAGGAAGCGAACTGTGCAATAATATTAACGCCGAAAATTGGTGTCAGTGCTCCTTTAACATCAGCGCGAGCTGACTTAGAGAGCAAGGGAAGGGATTGCCGCACCTGGTGCCGTAGACTCCGGTTCCACCTTTGAGCTCCCTGCCATCTCTTTACCCCATTTTCGTAAACCACAGCTTTTTAAATGCTGAGCATTTCTTTAACTCACATGTAGCGTCCGCCGTCCGTCCGCAACAGCTCAGCGGGCAGGTGCGCCCTCTCCCCCACTCCTCCTCTCCCGCATCACGCTACCCTCCTCACTCTCAACAACAGGTCCGCACCCCTCCCCCTACACTATATAAGAAAATAATACTTACCGGCGCCTGGTTTCGATCCCACGACCCTGCAGGCGGAACGCAAAGTACATGGTGCTCTACCCACTGCGCCACAAAGCCGACACAGAATGGAAGGCTACGAACGCGCCTTATATCCTTGACTCATTCAAACTACGTCAAGAAGCTGCTGATACAACGCATTCACTACCTGTGGGCGGAACGCGAGGTACATGGTGCTCTTCCCACTGCGCCACAAAACCGACACAGAATGAAAGGCTACGAACGCGCCTTATATCCTTGACTCATTCAAACTACGTCAAGAAGCTGCTGATACAACGCATTCACTACCACCAACTCCCCAAACACTAAACGTTAACGCAATACACCCACCCCCTATGCGACGCATTTACTCGAGTCCCCCTCGCGGGGAGATGGGCCTTTTTTCCTGAACAAAGATCTTCTCTCTCCTGCTGGCTAGTCCATCTCTTTTCGATAACCTTTCGTGCTCATGAAGCATAGATCGGAAATGCAGCAGCTGCGTATGGAAACGCTGCGTTGGAGTCGAAGTATCGCTATCCCGCCTTACATCTTAGCATACGAACGTAGATGTCTCTGCAACTTTTTCTTGCAAACGCGGTGCGACAAACACCCTGTTGCTGGCTTTTGAAGCAAGGGCCGTCCTGTCAGACCATTGAGTCGAAAGACCAAGAAACGTCTATATAACACCAAAAAGGCATTTTTAGGTGCTAAGGGGCCCTTATACGCCCATGTAGTAAACATAGGCGCGAAAAAGCCTATGTATTCAAAATCGGCACTTATAGTCAGAATAAAATGATATATAAAATTCCCCCTTCCTTTAGTTCATGCTTATATGTTAAATAGGCTTGATCCGGACTCAAGGAACAAAATAGCCATTTTGTCGAAAATTCCGATCTCTAATGATGATAATTTCCGCATAAAAAGGCCCACACTAAAGAAGTGCATAGGCCAAGAAGAAGAGTTTACTTAGAGATGTCACAAGTACAAGAAAGTATTTAGTTAGTAAATACATCAATACAAAAAATAGAGATCTAAATATACATGAATACTCTAGAGGAAAGGAAAAACAGGAAACAGTGCTAAAAAGACGAGTGGCGCACTACGATAAAGTAGTGCAAGGATAAAAGAATGGAAGGAAAAGACCACAGTCCACTGAAAGTATCGTACCTCACACAGTGCCTTCACACGATGACTCTGTACGACCCTTTTTTCGTTATTTTTTGGACGATGTCGATCGAACCGCCTTTCACTGGCGCACTTCAATATAGCTCAATCATGTGGTCTGGGCACCGGCGTCAAAAGGATATTCACTCGGTCCCTTCCTTTGCATTCACTTTGACCCGCACTCCATGGATTGCTATTGAGTGTTTCACGCGATTACTCGACTTTCTGGAGCGATGAGTACGTCTGTGCGGGCAAAGGTGGAGAGCACAGTTAGGTGCCAGTAGAGGCAGGATCTACTTTATTATTTTATTCTGGCTGTGAACGGTTATGACAGTGCCAGCCTCTGAAACTGGGGCACACCTACTCCATATTGCTTGGTTGTAGAACCCCAACAACATACAGATAGCACAGGGGGAAAAGGTAGAAACTGGGTGATTAGGACGCATCGTGTCAAGACTTTTGTGTGCTTCCCGCGTATCAGTAGCAGTACGGGTCGTTCGAACGCGTAAGGCCGAGACTGCTCCGTTCATGATGTACGCTATTTCCATTCGTGAAGTTCCCGTATGTCCCACTCTTCCCCCAGTCTGCAAACACGCTGGCACAGAGACAGCAGTGGGTGTTGGCAAAAGCCTTATATAATACAACGCTAACCGAATAACATGAGTAAAAAAAATTGCCTTCAATCCACGCTGTGAAGGTTGTCGGAAAGAGAAGCTTTAAACGACACCCACAACAATTGCCCAAGCGACGTCACTTGAATTCACACACGTGGCTCTACAAACAGCCAACCAGAGAGTCTGCCAGCCCTTACCTGGAATTTGCGGGGCGGCGTCCCGAGCTCCGCAGCGTCGGGCACGGCCGGGTTAGAGCGGGGGACGCCACCGCTGTAGCCCGGCCGTGCGTCAGGGGAAAGAAAACGGAGAGAGACATCTTTGGAAGGGTGAGACAGCGGAACCTAGTCATCGTGATGTGCCAGCTCGGGCCTACACCACCGCGCTATACAAGAACCGACACCGAAACAATTCGGCACGTGAGCTTAGTGATTCCCATTGATACCAATTTAGGCTAGTTAGTTTAGTAAGTTTAATAATTCCGAGAAAGCTGACGGAAATTTTATAATCGCTATTTATCAGATCCAATTGCTCCTTTCGCATTTTGTAATACCTCTTAAAACACAACAGGATTGGTATTCACCAATTTAGAAAACGGAGTCCCAGTCTTTGCAAGCAGTGCGCAAAAGGTAGCGTTTCTCTAGCGGCCAGAGGCCTGTATGTGGTGTCTACATTTTGTTTTCCCGCCCTGCAAACCAATCCTTAACGTATCTTTGCCGTACGACCACTTGATTTCGTCGGGTCCGGGTTACCCAGCTGGTTCTGTCGAAAAAGTGAATCAAGCCATGCGAAGAAAGCGCGCAATTCACGCGAAGGAGCCCCAAAACAGGCCCAAAACAACTGTCGCTAAAGGAGACGACAAAGCCGTCCCGCCGTCCCACCCGCTGGGGCGAGCAGTCACCTGCGTGCGGGGAACGCTGGGTAACAGCGCCCTATCGCCGCACTACCTACACTGTCTTCCGTGAGTGAAAAGCACCCTCCCCGACCCCAGCCACGTTAAGAGTTTCTTGCCCTGCACGCCACGAAAGAACCGTCCGCAGGTAGAGGTAGAAAGCTTTGCTTTAAAAAATACCGGTCAAACAACCATTTCAATCACGAGTTCACGCGAGCCTTAATTTCATAGCTTCCCTTTTGAGGTCTCACACTTATTCACAGCGCACATTCAACTGAGGCGAATGAACCAAGGCTCATAAAATTGCTAACGAAATAATTAAATCCCCCTATCAGTCCTTGTCAGCCAATTGTTTTAATCAATCAATAAGTAAATACATGAATAGTTCAAACAATCGCTCATTAAGTCCACGCCGTGCAAATATAAAGTTAGGCTTGCGGTGAAATTTTCAGCATGACTCTGTTGTCCCGCCTGAGTTACATTTTTGTTTGTTTTCTCAGGTTTGTGCCGCGTTATCCCGCAATAGAGCACAGGAACACAGCCAAAAAATGAAACAGGTTCATCAAATATTTTTTTTTCGGGGGGGGGGGGGGGGGGGTGAGGCTGGATCCAAATGCGATGGTGTAAAAAGAGAGAAAAACTGGTCATGCTTGCATGGGAGGCAACCATGCGTTCTCACATAGATCACCAGTTTAGTTTCTAGATATTGTGGGAACGCGACCTTAGCGCGTTCCCTTTGGTTCGGCTTCGCCACGCCACTTGCTCCTCGCGAGAACTTGCTCGGCAAGACGTCGGCGAGGGGGATCGACCTCCTCGCCGTAGGAGTGTCTTTAAGCCGGCGAGCGCGCGCGGGGTGCGAGCTGCGGGAGGGAGTCGGAGCTCGGGAAGCGAGGCGTCAGGACGTGCCTAGCGACCTCCTTCCTTCGAGGATCGGGCAAAAAGGAGGGCGACAATGGCTGCCATCGGCGTCCCAGCGAGGCAAACGCGAGCGCGCTGAGGCGCCCCCGGAGATGACTGTTGTCGCGGGGAGTCGAACCTCTCGATTCCCTTAAATTGCCCGGGCGAGAAACTAGATCCTCGCCGTCAACCAGCTAGCCTGCATGCTCTTTGAATGTTTATTATCCTGTAATAAATGTCAATGAGCGAAAACACTTGTCGCTTCCTTTGTTCTGGTGAGCCACGGCCCGCCGCGGCTGGCGCGGTACAGCGCGCAGCCGCGGGGTGGGGGCAGATAGCTTGCTAGCTGGGCGAGACGAGAAGACAGACTGATTAGTCTCTCTCGTCGCCGGTTTTGCAATTGCAGGGAAAAGTAAACCAATCTACTTTAACCCCTCTATAACCCCACATCTGGCGCCCAACGTGGGGCTGGCTCTCGGAACATGGAACATGTCTTTGTTCGGTGTGAGAAAAGTTCTTTGTCCGAACCTGACAAGTGTTACTGTTAGCGTGAATCAGATCGCTAGCGGAGGCAGGCATACTTTCTTGAGAGCGGAGTGAACGTTGCTACATTGTGCTAGAACATGTGAGCGCCGAGTTTTCTCAGTGCGCCGTTTAGGCGGGACGTTTCTGCCGCGGCAAATTGAGGCACTGAAATTCTGAAGTCCAGCACCCATGACGCGCTAGGGCATAAGGCCCGCGCTGTAATTGCAAGCCCGAAGTGAGCGAGTACGGAAGCTGCGTTGTTTGGCCCGATTTTCTTTTTCTCTGCTGTCTCTTTTATCGACTCCGGGAGTCGGGGCTCTTCGAGCCGTGTGGCCAGGGGCCACGGGTGCCGTATGGGCTGTCTGGTATTGCGGCTCGGCACCGGGCGTTCCGACATCGCGAGACGCGATGGGCGCCGCCGCTCATTAAGCTGTTTGTGTTGCAGCGAGCGGGTAGGGCCGACGACAAAGCCGATGTCTCCTTCACGGCTGTGCGAATGGGGCAGTAGAGCAAGCCTCTGGGTTGCCGGTCGTTGTCAAAGATGCGGGTTGCCCGAAGGCTTTTCGGAGCCGTCACCGCGTGGGAGAGGGCACGACCGAGGAGGACGTAGCTCGGGAGCAGGCGGACGGGAAACGGCCCCTCTTCTCCACTGAATGGCGGGGTGCGTGTCGTCGGAATGCTTGTTTTAAGTGGTTCTGCACGTAGCAGGGGAAGATCTCCTTCGCCTCGAGAAAGTCAGTTTTTGTGCGCTGTCGGAAACCGTCTTTTGACAGCCGCAATTGTTTAGCGTTGTGCCACACGGCCGATGCTGAGGAATAGCATTTCTTCCTTGCCTGACTTCATGGCTTGCGGGAATGCCGATGTGATACGCAATGCGAGTTGAGTCACCCAGGCTTGCTTGCTACGCGATGTCTGTGATGCCACCTGCTGCTCCGAGTCTACGAGCGTTCCAGAGATGGGGACCACTCGCGGCTGTCCTGGCGTGGCGGCTACTTGGAGGCGGCCTGGCAGCGGCTCCGTAGGAGCACCCTACGGCTGCTGTTTACCTCCATGAGGGAGGGCGTGTTGGTGCGGGCGGCGCCGTCGTGTGCTTCATGGCTTGGCGTCACTTCGGTGCTGGGCCGCACTTTGCGGTCGCGAGGCTCCTGGACCTGCGGATACGTCCTCGGTGCGTCCGGGCTGACAGCAGCAGCTGTATGGACGTCATCTATCAGCGCAGTTGCTACACTTGCTCGGGCTGGCTTCAGCCCTACGCTTCGAAACCTTGGCCTGCTGTCTTCGGCCAGGGCCGGACGGGACCTGCTGATCACCACCACCGACTGAGAAGGGCGCCAGTGCGAGTGACAATTGCTCGAACCGGCCTACGCTGCGCTACTTCGAACCCTGGGCTGAGAACTCTGCAGACCGGGGTGCATTGGTGTTGCTTGTGCCTTCTCGGTGGGACGAAATGCAGGCAGCCCTTGACACCGCTGTCGACGACAAGACTGCATCTGTGCATGACATGCGTGTTCGAACAACCTCGGTGTTACCTGCGACACCTGAGCGTTAGATTGTGCATGTGGCTGACGATGCCTGTTTGATGACGGCGAGTGCGAGGACAGCTACTACGCGGGGGCGAACCTTCATGTTCTGTATAGTGTTACGAACATTGCGTTTAGATGTCCCCGTGTGCTATTCTTTCCACCGTACGGAAACGTTTAAGGTTGGAGGGATGTGGGAACGCGACCTTAGCGCGTTCCCTTTGGTTCGGCTTCGCCACGCCACTTTCTCCTCGCGAGAACTTGCTCGGCAAGACGTCGTCGAGGGGGATCGACCTCCTCGCCGTAGGAGTGTCTTTAAGCCGGCGAGCGCGCGCGGGGTGCGAGCTGCGGGAGGGAGTCGGAGCTCGGGAAGCGAGGCGTCAGGACGTGCCTAGCGACCTCCTTCCTTCGAGGATCGGGCAAAAAGGAGGGCGACAATGGCTGCCATCGGCGTCCCAGCGAGGCAAACGCGAGCGCGCTGAGGCGCCCCCGGAGATGACTGTTGTCGCGGGGAGTCGAACCTCTCGATTCCCTTAAATTGCCCGGGCGAGGAACTAGATCCTCGCCGTCAACCAGCTAGCCTGCATGCTCTTTGAATGTTTATTATCCTGTAATAAATGTCAATGAGCGAAAACACTTGTCGCTTCCTTTGTTCCGGTGAGCCACGGCCCGCCGCGGCTGGCGCGGTACAGCGCGCAGCCGCGGGGTGGGGGCAGATAGCTTGCTAGCTGGGCGAGACGAGAAGACAGACTGATTAGTCTCTCTCGTCGCCGGTTTTGCAATTGCAGGGAAAAGTAAACCAATCTACTTTAACCCCTCTATAACCCCACAATATAGAACAAAAGTTGCTTTTCTTTTGTGATCCGAGCTTGACAGAGTACATGATGTTCTCTACGAAATCAGAAATCGATCCACTTACAGCAGAACTTAAAGCCATTCTACTGGCCACCGCCCTGCTTAAGAGGGATCTCCCGTCCATCAAGAGAAAACACAAACCCCCTAAAGTCGTCATATATACTGACAATGCAGAGGCAATCAGCACAATGCACTCGCCAGATCCGCATGACTACACCTCCAATGCAATTAGACGAACCATCGACAACCTCGCCGAAATGAATGACACCACAATTCTTATAGAATGAACCCCCGGCCCCCAGTCCAACCCAGGGAACGAGACGGCTCATCGCATGGCATCTGTGTAACTTCGTACCTCCCGGAACTCTCATGCGACGCCCGCCCCGCTTCCCGCTTCCCTCAACAACCCCGTCATTGAACTCCGTATCCGAAAAAGGCGGCGACGCCGTCACCTCAAGGAAACGACCCCAAGGCCAGACCCACCAGTTCCCGAGGACATCCCGCGAGGCCTCCAGGTCCTTCTACACAAGGCCCGCTCCGGCACAGTGGTCACTCCTGACGTCCGCGACCGATGGACCTGGTACCGGCGTTTCGGCAGAAAAAGACCAGATGGCTCACACCTGTTCCCCCCCCCCCCCCCCCCCCCCTGTGCAGTGCCGACCGACCCACCATACACCACCTTCTCTGGGACTGTGCCGGACTCTCCGAGGAACGGCGTAGGTGTCTACCTCCTCACGTCACGTCCCTTCAAAAATGGATAACGCCTTCGAGCGACGTGAAAGGAACTTTACTGACCCTGTGGACATTTGCTGGACGTACAGGTCTGTGAAAATCACCTAAATCAAGTGGTCCGTGTGCGGGCGGACACGCGTTGTGATTGAACCCAATCCCCCCGGTGGTTTATCTCCCCCTCTTCCTCCCCTTCCCCTGCCCGAGGCGTTCGACCTCTCCCTTCTAGATAAATTCATTGATTCAGTCATTCATTTGTGACCCTAAATTACAGGTAACGTACGAAGCTACACGGTTACTTTATCGTTGATCGTGTCCGGGAGCGGAACGGGCTTCAGTGTGCACTTCGGCTCTTCAGAGTTATTGCAACGAAAGCATGGCGTTTCGGTGCGGATTTATTATTGGCGAGTGAATATAAAAAGGAAGCCACGTTGACTGGTGGCTGCAAATAGCTAGCAGTTCATTCACAACACAACGTATAAAATTCCCCGAAGAAAGTACCCAAGAGAAGCGTGCATGAACACTTGCGCAGATGCAATGCGTAACCACCTGCACCTGCGAGTATAGCAGACGACGGGTCACGTGGCTTTAGCGCGAAGCGCAGGTGCACCGCTGTAACTTGCTCGTTCTACGCTAAATGCGGTGTCTGCATTAAACACCTTCTAGCGCTTATTAAATAGGGTTTCTTTGCTTCAATGCACTGCTGGTCTTCCTGTACCGCTGAGCGATGAACTATATAGAATTAGGATTCCTATGTGTACCATTTCCGAAAAGTGGTCATTCGTTCATTTTACCTTTTTTTCACAACAAGAAACAGCGCAATCACCGAGTCATCATTGCGAGTTCTCATAAAGAAATTGTAATGTAACCCTTCACCACGACGACGTAACTTCCGAAACGGCCCGTAAAAATAAATGCAGTATCCCAGGACCCACAAACCGGTGCAAATCGACTAAGGGGATGCTTTCCACTTCTGCTTGTACACTGGTAGCATCACTCTCCACCCGCCGCGGTGGTTCAGTGGCTAAGGCGTTGTGCTGCTGAGCGCGAGGGCGCGGGCTCGATTCCAGGCCGCGGCGGCCGCTTTTCTGATGGAGGCGAAAAGCGAAAATGCCCGTGTGTACGAGATTTCGGCGCACGTTGAAGATCCCTAGGAGGTCAAAATCAATCCGGATCCCTAGACTACGGCGCGCCTCATCGCCTGCATTGCGTCGGCGCGTTAAACCCTACAATCGAACACGAAGTGACCCGTGTGCATCAGGCCTTTGATCTTGATGAGTTGTCTGTCTTCTCTAGGCGTAGTGTGGAACATTCACGCCGTCTTTCAACGCCAGCACGCGTTGTTTACTTGCCTCAAGTCTTCGACCCAGCATACGTTCGGGGTGTGCACAGTGAAAGCGCTAGTCCTCCCAGATGCCTGCTCCAAGCTCAAAGAACGTGATACGCGCACCAACTGCATGCTTGCTTCCCCTGTATCGCTGGTGCAACACTCGGAGGCCAGCGCTATCTGGCGTAACTTCCGGGATGCCAGTCGCCGCTACGGCCCTGTGGGCGGTATATGCGGAGGTAAGCGCTATCTGTTGTAAGATTAAGTTGAGCGTGGCTCACAGCGACGATGCAGCAGCGGAAGCAGCCGGAAAAGCGGGAGGGGATGCAAAGAACGCTTCGCCTTCATACATGACCATGGCGTGGGCTTTTTTCTCACGCCATCGTTTGAAATGCTTTGTGTTAAAGTTTCACACTTCTATCAAGTAACGCAGGCTCTCCACTGCGAGTATTCTACGGTTATGAGATAGACCGAAAAAGATACACAGGAAAAAAGACCACCCATTTTTCTCCTTTCAATTCAAACCGTCCATTTTATGCAGTTCGAGTCGACCTTCACGTGCCCGCAGAGAAGCGTCGATGCAACCTGTCATTTATACTGGACTCTCGATAAAGCCACTAAACTGCTTCAAATAAGTGCATGAGCGCACGGGGAACGTGAATACGCCTCTCAAACAGCACTCATAAGAAACTGCTGCATCTTTGATTACCTTAGGCTCATAGGAAGAGCGTTTCGTCGTCAACATCATAATAATAATAATACCACGATCCCTCCAACATCCGGACGTCTACTCACCCGAAGTGACAGTTTCGGCACTGTGGTTGATTTGGTTATTAAAGTCTCTCCTTATGTCTCGGCCTTTCATACAGGCAGAGTGCATTAACGCTAGCGACAATGTCCTCTGCCTCTATGAAAAGCACTGATTAGGCGCTGCCACTACCCAAATCTCAGTCCAGGAGCAAAAGAAATACGTGTAGCAAATGGTCAAGGCCTGCCATTTTCGTTGTTTTGAACATTATTGTCAGATTTTTCAACGTGCCTAAAGTAGCGAAGGCACTCCTCACCCACGACTACAGCGTGACCGCGGCGTGAAGTAGGCTCACAGCGGAACAGTTGGAGTGCCGGGGAAGGAGCCAGCCGATGGCGAAAAAATTTTTGACGCGCTGCAATCACGTTCATCATGAAATATACTTTGCCTGACTGTGCGCTCGGTACATGGCGGCGTTATTGTTAGCAGTATTACGTCTTTCACCATACAGCAAATGTAAGTGCTCTAAGAACGAGAATATTTTTCTTGGTTTGAAATGAAGGCACTCGAAACGGAGGAAACTCCTTCCGCGTCGTTGTGTTGTTGTCACTGTTCCTATGGAAGCTCGGTATGTTACATTCAGGGCTTGGAAGTTGCATGTTTTTGCAACCATAAAAGACGCACTCAGGCACTGTATCCTTGCCTTTATTATACCTCGGTGCGTACTATGTTCCCACGCGTACGCATGGTGCGTGGTTTTCCGGTTATCAGGCATGCACCCAGCGCCCACAGTCGAGCTATGGTGACTAGTTAGCGCTGTACACGGCAATCCTAAGCTGTAACTAACAGCAATCCTAAGCTGTAACTGGCAGCAGGCTGCACAAACGCGCCATACTATTTTTATTCCGTCATCTTGCTCGGTCATGCAATGCTCTTGTAAAAACTAACAGTGTGAGGCTTAGTAGTCCTAATCGCACGCATTTGAGTCCTCTCTCACGCTGAAAAAACGCTTATGGCGCCTTATTCAAACACTTTGCCCTCTCGCACCAAACTACACCTAATACACCTCACCCGGTATCAATTCCCCAACTTCTCTGCAGGTGGCCTGAAGGACGCCTTCATTCATACCCTGTATGTATGTAACAAAGATCATTTTCCATTAATTTGTATGACCGAACAATGGGAGGCGGCGCTGGATAGCTCAGACGCGGAGATATAGAAGTATGGCGAACGGCCTCGTGGTCACCGGCCCGCTGCAACTACCGGTCACCGTACCCTCCAAAATACCATAAATACCATTTGCAATGCAGTTTATTTCTCTCTCTCTCTCTCTCTCTCTCTCTCCTCTCTCTCTCTCTCTCTCTCTCTCTCTCTCTCTCTCTCTCTCTCTCTCTCTCTTTCTCTCTCTCTCTCTCTCTCTCTCTCTCTCTCTCTCTCTCTCTCTCTCTCTGTCTTTCCCTCTCTCCGAGAGCTGACACCGCGCCACAGTACGTGTCCTGACGCGCCGCGCGCCGTGAAGCAGGGAACTGTATTTAAACCCGACGGGCCAATTTCTGAAACTTAAGGTTAGCTCGCCTATGGAATGGTATAATTATTATAGAACGACACACTTTTTTCTTGCGGGGCTCTATAAAAGCACATTGTTTTAACTGGATGGGAATGCGTAGCTAGTACTGAACCCTTCAGACCAGAGTAAGTTCTTCCTGCCGTAGTATCTTAAACATTTTTGAGTGCGGTGTACTGACGCTTGCACATAATATATGTATATTAAGGCGGACGCCACACAATGCTTTTTGTTTTCATCCGACCGGTGAGCCTATATTACGTCAATGTGTTCAACTACTTCTGAGTGATGTCTGATGCACATAGTCTGGTCCCAGTTTGATATTACATCAATATGCTTGACTACTGAGTGGCGTCTGGTGCACATAGTGTGGTCATAGTTTTGTATTACGTCAATATGCTTTACTACATCTGAGTGGCGTCTGGTACACATAGTGTGGTCATAGTTTTATGTTACGTCAATATGCTTGACTACTTCTGAGTGGCGTCTGGTGCACATAGTGTGGTCATAGTTTTATATTACGTCAATATGCTTGACTACTTCTGAGTGGCGTCTGGTGCACATAGTCTGGTCATAGTTCTGTAGCTATACCCTTCTATAATTTTTACACCAACTAAAACTGTGACTTCATGACGTTATGTCTAGATTTAGAACGTAAGCTGGAGATTTTATTGTTAAGCTACTGGATAACTCCTCAGGTGCTCCGCATGCATTCTATTTCGTGTACTGGTTTTCTAGACATGAAATTCGTGAAAATTGCAGGTAAAGGATAAAGTAAGCTTTCACAACTTGACGAGGCAGCAAGACTACGAAAAGATTGAGGGAAGAAAGATAGTGAATTTTTCCTGGCCAATGGAGGCTTGGCTACCCCGAAAACATTATGTTGCAGGCTGCAGAGTATTGCGTAATAATTTTTTTCAAATTACTACAAATAGCTCGTTCAGCAGCTTTACGGTGTAAAACATTTTCCCATTTCCCATTTTTAATCTTTCACAATTTATAATTTGTTGCCTGGAAACTTCTGGCATCGTTAGGGGACTTTTGAAAGATTCAGCACATAATCGTATCGCCCCCAAATCTCCCGTCACGTTTTGCTAGGCAGGCTACTGCTCGACACTGTTTTTTTGCGGATCCCTTCTACATAGACACAAATCAGAACCGTTCCATCGGACCTGTTTCAACCTTCTACATGTTACGAAATCATGACATGCACGTCACAAAAAAGGCAGCGCCGCGCAGCTTCCGGCGAGAAAAAATACCCGCATTCAGTCAGCCTCGTCTGTCTCGTACATAACACACTGAAGTTTGAATCTGCAACTACTCGATTTTGCTGCCTCTTTTCTCCTCCTTTGCGTCTTTTCTAAATGTTATTCTGGCCATACTCGTTGTTCAGTACCCTTCTTGATGTTCCACAGTGTTCTCTTGTCCCGAAACGCTTCCCCACACCTACAGAAGGCCTATGACGCTCTCCCTGAGTGACAAGAGCCAAGGCGGCAGGGCACTTGCCTTACTGGATATCAACCTTTCTCCGCCGACTCGCATCCTGCTCGGCTTTCAAACTTTGGTGCTGCGGCAACGGAACCACGCTTTCCGCGCGAATGCCCGACGTGCTTTATTGAATGCTCTGGCTTCTGTGCGCGTCCAGAAAGCATCCGAGTAAACATGCCCTCTTCTCCGCCACTTTCCGAGCGCCGCAAATCACGCTTCCGGGGCGTCGTATGCTTCCGGCCTGACACTCCTCCCGTCCAACATGTTGTGGCGCCGACAAGGTACGGACCTAAAGCGTATCTCTTCGTGACCTACTTGCGGCAACCGATTACGCAGACACAGCCGGGCGAATCTGTGTCCAGGCGAGGTTATCATCATAGCTGGGTCGTCACTGTGATGTGCGGCTTCCGTGATGGGTCGAGCCAGCCGCGCACATAGAGATCGGGGCCCCTCTCTTAACCGAAAATAACGTTTGGTCTCACTGCTGTTGTAAGAAAGGCCCTCGGCTCTAGGTGTCTTGACTGCTTCCAAATCCTGTGATGGCGTCCTTAGTTTAGAGTGGACAGAGTTAACAAAAACAAGCTGCATGTTATGAAGACGTGGGAAGGACGGATGGCCGTGGGCTGGTCATCTGCTATAGCAGTGACTTTAGGTCTTGGGAGTGACACCATCACTCGTGCTATTTCCTTTTCCAACTTTTTTTTCTGGTATCTCATCTGTTTGTTTACTGTCGGCTGCCCCTCTCATTCGTGATATCCTTCTCAAGTACAACTGTGCGCAGAAGAAAAGCCGATGCTTTTGTCAAAATTTTGTGTACTGATATAATAAAGCAGACAACTGCTATTTGAAAGCCATTTCCAGCTAACAGCTCCACTCCGTTAACAGCAGATAAACGTTCAGCTCACTTGGGAGTAATTCCAGAAAGTTCGCGCGAGCCTGCTGGCTTTGTTTGTTTCTGTTCTACTTTCTACTTGTAAAAGAGCGTGCCAAATTTTTGCATGAACAATGCTGTAATCAGTGATAGTCAGCGCATTTGTGAAACGTTAAACGATTACTTCTGTGCAGTGTCCACCATTGATGATAACGTTACACCTTGATTTCGCCCTTTTGTCCCCCCCCCCCCCCCCCCCCCCCATCGATGATGAACATGTTCACGAGGAAGATGTTTTTGCACTTCTGCTTTACTCGGACATAAAAAGGACGCCTGGAATTGACGCAATACCTAACGCATTTCTAGTGAGGTATGCCGCATGGTGCTCTAAATATCTCTCTCTAATGTCTAATAAATCAATTACATGCGCGGAACTACCGAGGCACTGGCAGTATGCAAAAATAACCCCAGAATGAATTACTACCCAGTTTCTGCCGGCTTACATCATTGCTGTGTACTTGCGCCAAGGTGTCGGAGCGTATTATTTTCAAGCACATCACTGGTTTCCTCAAAAGCAACAACATTCTACTCAATTCCCACCATGGTTTCCGCAAAAACTTTTCTACGGGTACACAGCTGCTGGAAACCGTTCATGACTTCGCATCAGTCATAGACTTGCAACGGCAAGTTAATATCGTTTACCCCGATTTTGAAAAGGCATTTGGTGACGCTTGACACCCTGAACGCCTTTTGAAATTAATTAAAATATATTTTACAAAACGACTCCTTACTTTCGCGGATTTTACAATATCTCTCATACCGGGAACAAGTCGTTTATATTGACGCCGCAAGTTCAAATCCGCAGTAGTTCTATCTGGAGTCCCTCAAGAATCCGTGTTAGGGTCTCCTTTATTGCTTGTTTTTATTAACGACATTGCTTGAAATAAAGCAATAAAAGTTGTTATTTTCCGATGAATGTGAGCTATTTCATAAAATCGAATCTGCAAACGATCAAGTAACTTTAAACACGTCACTGAACAAAATATAGGAATGGTGCTTGAAGTGGCAGATGACTAAACAAAACTACAAGAAACTGTTGTGATGTCTATAACCAGTAAAAAAACATCCCGTGAATTTTTGATATCATGTCAATAATTATTTTCTCGACGTAGTGCCCAGTTACAAATATTTACGTGTTGTTTTCATTTCTGATTTGCGGCGGAATGAGCATCCGATGTACATTTCAAATAAGACAATGAAAAACCTGGGCTATTTGAGACGAACATTATGAAATTCAACGAAGGAAGTGAAGATACTAGCATACAAACATACATTGGACCCTTACTAGAATATGCACGGCTGTATGGGAGCTGTATACACGAACGAACAATGACAAACTAGAAAGAGTAGAGCGAAAAGTGCTTAGATTTATTTTTATTGCTTATAGTTACGCACGCATCCCCGTCGAGTCTCCATCACACCGCAAACTTCCTGCAGCCCACCGCCCGACGCCTTGATATCACGAAAAAAAAGTTTGAGTTTTTGTGCCGCACAAACGTATTTACACATTCTTCCATCTGGATTTACACATCACCATCTGGAATTCAGAGCACAGTCGAATTCCCTACTGTGGGAACATTCATGAAAGAACTCACAATTTAACTTGCCCATTTATTGTTCTTGCTTTGTACCTCCTTTAGGGTATATTTTATACTGTTGTATGCAAAACGCTGTATTTGATTTGCATGCTCTTTGTGCTGCAGTAGTCTGTTGTCAGTAAAACCGTGCTTTTAAAATCGTAGTTGTACGCGCATAGTGCTCTGTCGTGTGTCCATTGTTACAGTTTTTTTTCTACCATGTGTAAATGCTTGCTTCTGTGTGCCTTTTTACTTTCTTTTTTTGTGTGGCAAGGTTGGTAATCGCAGCGTGCTTGTAGTTGGTTAGGCCCAATTTTCTGCAATGGCGCGTTAACAAGTGCTACGGGGGTTCCTTTTTTGTGTAGGTATGCGTTTTCTTCGTTATGTTATCTTTTTTTCTTTTTCGATTCGGTCTTGCTTTTTTTTTTCTTTTTTCATATGACTTTAAAGAACGCTGTTGTCAATGTGTCTCGCGTTTTTCTTCTCGCTATTTCTGTGTTGTGTTTCCCAATACGTATACCGTCACCTTATCGCCTCGTTGTATTCCAGCTCCTGCCTAAGGCTTGCCACTCAGGCTGGTAATAAATAAATAAATAAATAAATAAATAAATAAATAAATAAATAAATAAATAAATAAATAAATAAATAAATAAATAAATAAATAAATAAATAAATAAATAAATAAATAAATAAATAAATAAATAAATAAATAAATAAATAAATAAATAAATAAATAAATAAATATTCGACAGCGTTCTACAGAGAGCCGAATTTTCGTATCACCACCTTTTATGTCGCTTCTCTCGGGAATTATTTATCCTCTCTCTGTATAGCAGCACGACGCCACTAAGACCAAGATGCAAGGGCCTCGTGTAAAGTTGCATGGCATACGTACTAGCGAGACTAAACATTACTGCGAATAAAGGCAATCAAGTAGTCTCAATAATAATATTTTCGTTAAAGCAGCCGAAATCAAAACTATCTTGCGCTGCTCTTTCTGCGTAGCTTTTTTTTTTTCATTGCAGGCCTGTGCAAAGGTCGATGAGCTTTGTGTTAGCAGGCAGCTAACGCACTTCCCGTCTATCGCCCTTCTCTCGTATTCGTATTTCAACTGGAAAGGACAAACCTGCCTAATAGTGCGCTCAAAAGCGGTGTTGGATACCACGCTATTCCGCAATCCCTAGACAGTGACAGCGCAATATTTTTGTACAGATCGCTTCACCGCACTCCGCTGTGTAATGAAGCATAGCCAACTTAACAGATGACAACTGTGTGGGGCCTGCAGTGAAATATGTAAGGGTTCTGTAATCAAAGCTTAACCTAGGCCCCGTGAATATTTTTATATAGCAAGCACATTTGAATAACTGGTACCACCCTTGAATTTTTTTAACAAGCACGATACCCCTATGGCACCTGGTTTCTCAAATGAAGGAAAATGACTACGAGCAAGTTGTGTAGCCCCTTCTTGATGAAAACCGTGCCTTCGATCTCTGGATTGGCTCGGCGGCTTGATGGTCTGCAGGCTGTGTCATCAACATGCCTGAGATACTGATGCCAGCTATCGCCGGAATACAAATCATGAATTCAAGTGCTTCGAACGTCATTCTTCTGTAACTTGCTTTTTCTTGTCATAGTCTCGCCCGGCTTTCAGCAGAAATGTAGGACCCTCCACGGGTTATAGAACTCTCTGATATGCTTCGATTCCCATCGGTGTTGCGAACTGTTAAGTGCAGAGCACTACTTTAGGCGTTCGCCTTGTCGTCCTATATCGCTCGCTCGACTCAAGTATATAGAGCAACAACGCGACGTCCCTTGGTAACGCTGTTGTTCGCGGCGTACCCCAGAGGCTTCGAAAGCCACGCGGTTTATACAGTGATAAACGTTCGTAACTCATAATACGCTGGCGCTTGTCATACATCTTCCCGTTGTTTAGCGCAAAGAAAACTATAGGTACAATTGAGGAAACATATACGCAATTAACCGGCAGCGCTTTCGTTCCTCTAGTTAAAGACGCCCGTTGGGTTGGTTTTTACGATAGTAAACGCAAAATTTGGCAGTGCAACGCCGGAACGCCCAGGGAGAACAGCACAAAGAGAACAGAACTCCCACTGGCGCAGTTTCAGGCAGGAGGTGCGCGAGCACTGCGAAGGCGGGAAATTGGAATTGCATTTGGTGGTAGCAGTAAGCGGAGAACGGCGCTACAGCCCGTTATGTCGAATCACTGCTCTGCACTTCCGACAGCTTTCAAATTGAGTGGAACGGCTTTAATTTTTTTAACAACCCGCCTGCAACGCTCTGCCTTCGTAAAACAAACAACTGTCATCCTCGCTCTTCCTTGGGCTTTCCTCGGAGTAACCCATATGTTTTTAGTAGTTCGAAACTCACATGTACTGTAAACCGAACCGGGCTAATAAAATAATTCACAATATCTACAGAGTGAAAATGTGAAAAACTTAAAATTAAGGAAACGACTGTTCCCCTGTGTGTGCTTGCACGCCTACACCGTCATCTTCGTCGTCCTAGTCATCATCCTTACCATTTTCATCATCATTATCATCAAACCAAATTTTATCAGCGTTGCTACAGCCACTGTAGCGGAGCGGTTTAAGCTTGAGTTCCAGCCGTACCGGGCGTCGCACAAAAATCGGCGCAGCGAAGAGAAGAGGAGAAAAATGCTAGGCCAGGAAGTGAGGGAAAGTAGCGAGAATACAAGGAGCCGACGAGCAGGGGTGGAGAGTGCGCGTGACGGCACAATGTTTTGGTGCGGAGGTGTGCCTCGGCGATTTGCTGCTGCTAGTGATGACGTACGCTCTTAGGTACAGGTTTTCTCCTAGTTGAGAGAGACGGCGTGCGCTCCGCGGCACCAGCGATGGGCGGACCTAAGAGAGGGCTCTCTCCCGAGGAACAAATTAGAGTTATAGAAACACCAAGTTAAAGCTATAGGAAAGCCAGCTTAGAGCTATAGAAAAGGTCAAGTTAATGATATAGAAAAAGTCAAGTTAAATGTACTGAGGACCACCAGCTACATGGTTTCCTCAGTGTTCGGAACTTAGTCACGATGGTGACCAAATTTTTTGGACCAAACAGATCGAAGCTTCTGCGTTTCTCCATCCTGAAAAACGCTATCATTTTTAAAAAGGCCACGCGTACGTGATGGGCATCGTTGCTGAGTGCCGCTGCACGGGAGTGAAGAACAACATTACGGATACAGTTTACGTATGGCCTTGTGTTACGATTTAAACGTATTAATCAGCTAGAGGAAAATTATGTCCGGGATTAACGCGATAGATTTCTTCTTACGGGATAAGCGCAAGCGTATTACCAAGACTGCATTGCATTTGCATACGTATTAGAGGCGCCAGAAGAGAAAGCCTGTGTCCTCAATGTTTGTTCTCTTGAGTTGTGTTGTCACGTGTTTTTTTTTTTGCGAATGTTTCTTATATTCCTGGTTGTATCTCAGTACAAAACTACGGAATTGCCACAACTTTTTTGTGCTGTGCTATTACCATCGAATTAAAAGTTTAGTCGGAGCAACAGTTTTTCTCGCGTAATGGCTCTCTTTGTTGTTTCGTCGGGTTGCTTCTATCTGATGTACCTGAAGAGCGACCTCTGTGGGCTTGCTTGAGACTTCGCTCTTTGCTCAACGTCCCTAGTTACGGATACCCCGTGTGTAACTTCTGTCTGCACGGCAAAAAGATAGTAATCCGCACAACTTGAAGGCTTAGTCGTCATGTAAGGGGCTTTGCTCCGGGTGGACTGCCCTGGAAGCAAGTCTTTCCAAGCGTATGAAGGCGCCCGCACTGTTCGACAGAGGCCTCGTCTTTGTTGTCGAGCGACGCCGTTCCTAATGATGCCCGTCGGTAATAATCCCTTTGGCAATTATCCGCCGACTTGCGCGCGCGCAATTAACGCGCCACCAAGAACTTTGACTTCTCCGCATGGCGAAGTGCTTCATGCTTCGCTGGACAGAAAGATATCCACGCGCCCGCTATGATTGCGGGGCGGAGGGCTCTCAGCGATGCGTTGAACGCAAGCCGCCCTGGACGTCGCTAACGATCGCGCGCCCTCGTGGTCGACGAATATGACGATGGCACCCAGAACTTGCAAGCAAGTGGCCTTAGTGGGCATTGTCATGAATGAAAGTCCTCATAACGGTCTTACGCAACGAGAGTGCATGTTCTTAGTGGCTTTTTGAACACGGTCACACTGACGTTGCCCGTACGGTTGTTCTGTTGACGCAGCGGAGTGCCTCCTCTGCGCTTTACCATGCGCTGAATTCTACAAGCCTTCGAAAGCACGCACGCTTGGCACAGCGTTCACGACTTCGTTGTGGCTGGATGAGATGGGGCCCAACTATATGAATCGGTGGCTGGATGCGGACGAGCGCGGTTAATAGGAACAGGAAAAGAAGTAGCGTGCTCTGCAATCAGCCAGCAATCGATCTTGCTGCCCATTTGCTTTCGGCAGGTTTTGGACTGTCGTTATGAGAATACTGCCGGTAGCGTTGCTACAGCGTTGTAATTCGTAGTAAACAATAAAACAAGTGCACCCCTTTTGCGTCGACTGTAACCTAAGGTTGGCATCACAGCATATTCAATTGAGGGTTTCATCGTTTCAAATGCAAAAAATTACACAAGCGCTCGAGTTTTCTACTACCTTGTGCTTCGAATGTTTGCGAGTATACGGAGATGCCTAGCTGAAGTGTAATTCAACTGTAGCGGTTTTACTCTCGGCGTGATGCGGGATCGTATAAAGAAGACTATGGTTTAGCCAAAACACCTCAAATGAATTAGCACGTTTGATCTGTGCATCTAAAGCACCAACTGCAGTTTCTTTGTTTATAGCAAATCCCAAGCAAAGGGCAAATTTCTCAAGATTTGTTTCCTGGTAGATTTGCAAGCATAAGTGAAAAACATTTGAAAATTTTTGGGCAACGCAAGTTTACATGTTATCGACGCGCTTGGTACTCGTTACAAAGCAAAAAAAAAATAATGAGAGCCTGACGAGTTCTTGTTCTAGAAAACGAGCTACTGGACGGAGTTACCCAAAGTAGCTATCGGGTTGCGTATTGCAGTTGCATTTGTTATGGCATTGTAAGCCAACGTTGTGACTGGGGTGCTATATCCCCCTGGCCTGATGTGTCTGGCTACACTAATTTTTGTATAATTAGGATCTTTTATCTAGCCACATAGGTATTCAATCCCTCTCGTCGGCAACAAAACACCACAGCAAATGATTATCCGGAACTCTCTCTCTCTTTCCAGCTCGATTAGTCGACTTTAAGGCGCGAAATATGGGGCCTGTGCGCCAATCACATGTCGCATGCCGGACTTTTTTACACAGCCCTCAACTTTTACCGCGACCTTGTCTATGTTCCCTTGATGCCATCTATATCTGGGCTGTGCAACTGTCGTGGCCCAGCGACACCTCCAAACGATGCGAGTCGGTTCGAAATACTCGCAAAGTAAATACAGGCTCATCGGGAAAGGTGTTCGGGCAGTGTCAATAAACGCAATGGGGTATAACCAGAAAAATTACCGAACAGAACACAGTGCACATCGAAAGTGAGCTCGAGCCAAAGTAATACTCAACTTCTTTTGAGTCATTCTCCGAGTCAGTGAGTTTCTATTTAGAATATTTCGCTTATTTATTGGTTATTTCTTTCCCAAGACGTGTTTATTGCTGAGCATGTCGCAGCGAGAACTTGACGGGGTACCGTCGCAGTGTACGCGACGTCCCGTTCACCACGCAGCATACACTGACGCGTCATGAATCAGCATCCCACAGTAATCGTAAATCAGTTCGACAGGGCTACACGCTTAGCGCTAACGTCTAGCAAGTCCGTACTGGACATTTTAGATCACAACAGTTGGATAGATGTAGGCGATAGCACTGTAATTGCTCGTTAATCATGCGAACGCAGAAGTACGCTCTTGTCAAATAATATAAATACAAAACGTTGAGCGCTGGCTTCACAGCACGCACATAAAAACAGTTCGCGGTCGTCATTTAACAGTGTATAAAAATATACTGTCAGTCATATTCCAGCAATCACAAGAGAGTTATTGTGGCCCTTGAGTGATCTAATGTTTCTCAATGGGCGCTTGGCTCTTTTTGCGACCCTTCCTACGAGGACCGCCGCTATCGGACAGATCGTGTTTCGCCTTCTTCGCTGCTTCTTCTGCGGCAGGCTTCTTGTGGGCGTGTACGTATAAGGAATCCTTCCGTTTCTTCTTCTTTCGTTTTCCTGGCTCCTCCGGCTTACACGGTGTTGCCGGCCCGGGCTTGTCGCTAGTGGTAGTCCCGCTGCCTACAGGGGCAGATGTTTCGGCTGCAGGGGCAGACGTTATCTCTGCTGCGGGCGCAGAAGATGTCTCTACTGGAAAGGCAGAGGTCTCTGCGGCTGCTGGCGGGAGCTGGGAAGAAGTACCCGCCGCGATTGACCGCTTCCGCCGAACCGGACCAGAGCGGCGCCGCTCTCGTGCCTTCTTGGAACCCTTCTTCTTTTCTGCAAATAAAGTTCGCCGCCACAAAGCAATTTTTAGCAGTGCTGTTCTTTGAACGCGTGGCATTCTTGGCCCAGTACCAACACAGCGCGAACCTAACAACTCCACGCATTTGCACAAAAAATGCATAATTGGCGGTGTTAACACGTTGAATAGTTGTACTAGCGTAAATTAGGAAAATTGGTCGGACGTAATTTTTAAAAACGAAAGGCTTAAAAAAGTGATCGAAATGAACCTTAAAATAAAAATATTTATGTTATGTACGTCCTTAGAGAACGAAGAAAGAAATAAAAAGCCCAGAAAAGAATGTTGGAACCGGAATAAAATATCGTAAAGATGAACCAACCCTTTAACGAGGTGTATTTGCACAAAAATGCATTATCAGCGGAGTTGTGGCTGTTAATCGCTATAATAGTGCAAATGCCCATAACAACCCTACTAGACCCTTCTGCATATACAGAATAATTCGAATATGAAGTTCATCCGAGGTATAGAGCGCCGAGGCGTGAATAAATTGTGTTATTTCTAAAAACAAGGAAATCACAAGAGTTTGCAAAATAAGACCGATTGCTTCAGTTTTCGTGATTCTATAGTCGTTTAAGGACGTAATCAGGCTCCGTATGTTTTTTATGCACATGCGGAATTTGCCGTTTGTGGCAGTCATATTGAAGTAAAAATGGTGCCGAATTTTTTTAAGGATGTTCTTTGTTTTATTGTCATGTTTTTCATCAATAAATACCGCGTTTTATAGTGTCACGATAGATAAGAACTCAGTATCCCCATAACTTTGTATATACGGAGCGTTTCGAACCGGATGGCGAAAGGAAACAAATAAAAACTAAAAACCGCTGCAGTAACGAACTTATTTGGCTCATAACATTCACAATGCAGAGAAGCGGCGTCAGAATGCTACAGATTAGAAGAAAGTTCTGTGAATTTCCGCACATTGTAACAGCTTTAGGCCGAGCTTTGTCCGTAAGTCGCACTAAGAAACCTCGAAGCCTAAAGAGAGAAATGTGGTTAGGGTGGTACTGGGAATCGAACCTGGGATCTCTAGGCCGCGAAACCGGCAACCGAACCATTGGGCCACCACAAAGGCCCCAGGGGTGCGGGGTTAGTAGTGGAGGAGCACAATAACATGTGGACCCTAGAAAAAAATTGGCTCCAATTCAGGCTGTGAAAGTGGTTGGAAAGAAGCTTTCAACCACACCCACAACAATCCGCCTCTTTCATTGCGGTGTGCTGCCACCTAGCGTGCCTAGCGGAAGTTGAAGCGGCAGGGTTCGCCGGCATTTCCTCCGGCTGCGTTATCGTTGTATACACGGCAATCCCACATTACGGCGAGGAGCAGTCGAAGTTTTTCTTCTGTGTTGGTGTTATAACGCCTTAAGATGACAGCCCCAGGTCATCACATAATACCAGGCGGCTTCGTATCACTGAATGAGGGCTGGCAGAGAAATTTCGGACAGATCCGTGTGCCGTCCGAGCAGCAGAGCGAGCAGTACTTGGAGTCGTCTGGCATGAACTGCGATCGCCAGCTAAACAAAGGCCGGCAGTTCGCACACGGCCTTTAAGCGCTGGACACATGTACGATTGGTACATGCGATTCGCATGCGACTGATCGTTACGACTGTCGCCACGAACGACTAGTCGTACGCGTGAATTTGAGACACATGGCCCGATGCGCGCATGAGATGCGTCGTCGGCGTCGCTCCGCCCACTGTTTTTGCTCCATGGTCAATCTCCTCACTCTTTTTAACCATGTCTGGGAGACTGGCACGATCCTTTCATCCTGGAAACATTCTGACATCGTTCTTATCCCCAAACCCGGAAAACCTGCTTCTAAAGACAATCTTAGACCCATTTCGCTTACCTCGTGCGTAGGCAAACTTCTCGAACGCATGGTGCTTACCCGCCTCGAATGGCACATGGAACAACTGCCCCCTCCCCTACACCCAAACCGGCTTCCGTCACGACATTTCGACACAGGACACACTGCTCCGCATCTCTCAAGATCTTTACGAATTCCCAAGCTCCTCCCAACTTCGCGGCCTCCTAGCCCTCGACATTCACAAAGCATTTGACACAGTTTCACACCAGGCCATCCTTGCTAACCTTGCCCGAACAAACTGCGGGAGCCGAATGTATAACTATATCAAATCCTTTCTCTCAGACCGCACAGCCTCTTTAAGCATCCCGGGATCGTCGGCTCCATCTTTTTATTTAACCTCTGGCACCCCACAGGGCTCAATCCTGTCTCCAACCCTTTTCAACCTGGCACTAGCCCAACTGCCTCCCCTCCTAGACTCTATCCCTCACCTCTCCTACTCCATCTATGCCGATGATATTACCCTCTGGTCCTCCCATGGTAGCCCAGCCCAACTCGAAGAAACCCTCCAAGAAGCATGTGTCGTAATAAACAGCCATGTTCGCACCTTAAGTCTCGCTATCTCCCCTTCCAAATCGGCTCTCATGATAATAACGAACAAGAAAGGCAGAGCCCCTGACCGTGACCTCATCAACATCTCCATTGATAACACCCCAATTCCCAAAACAGACTCACTAAAAATTCTAGGTCTTACTTATCACTACTCCGGTAGTTCCTACCCTACACTTCGAACTATACACTCTCAGATCGAGCAAATGATTCATCTGCTGCACCGCGTCACAAATCGCCACTCTGGCTTACACGAACAACACCTCCTACGTATTATAGATGCTTTTACCATGTCCCGCATACTGTACACAGTGCCATACCTGCATCCCACACCCACCCAACTATTTAAACTAGAGGCAGCTCTCCGTAAGCTCTACCGCATAGCCCTCGGCGTGCCCCGCTACGCTCCTACTAACAATCGTATCGCGACCGGCACATATAACACTATAGAAGAACGTATTCAGATACACAAACGAGCCCAACTTCAGCGCCTTCAGACATCTCACCAGGGTCGGGCACTGTTGCAGACGATGGCCTACCCTACTTCTTCGCTTCCTCCAATCCCCACAACTTCCCCTCCTTGGGCCATGTTCCCTCGTATCCGCATAGAACCCCTGCCTAAGAATATGAACCCCTCCAGGCATGCCACCCGCCGCTTTCTACGCTGTAAAGCCCTCACCAAACGTGTCTCCTTTCTAGAAAAGCAAGGATCAGCGGTATATTTTACAGACGCCAGTCATTTTCCCTCTACGCAAATAGGAACCGCAGCCTTTTTACGCCACTCGTCGTTGGTTTCCGCACAAACGCCTTTTTTCTGCCCGCCAGATGCCACCTCCCTAGAAGAGCACTCCATCGCTCTTGCCATAGAGCATGCTGCTCTCACAACCTCCACCGAACACCCCACTTATATCTTCACAGATTCGCAATCCGCCATCCGAAATTATTTACGCTATACCGTCAACCCCTTTTCTTCTAACTTAGTGACTGACACTCTCAACAGACATCCTTCCCACCTCTTTGTCCTGGTATGGGTACCTGGCCACGCTAACATGGACGGCAACGCAAGAGTAAACGCGCTTTCCCGAGATCGATCCCCGGGTCCGTCTATGCTCTGGCCAACCTCATACCATCCTCCTTCCACTCGTCTTCATGATCGCGAGACCCGTAAATTCACTTTACTTTCCTATCGCCTCGCCCGCCAAGTCTACCCTTCTCCAGACCCGCGCCTCACTCGCGCCCAAACCGTTCTTCTCCGCCAGGCTCATACCCGCTCCCTCCCATCTCACCACATTCTACATCGCATTCGCAAGTGCTCCGGTCCCCCAACCTGCCCTTCTTGCGGCGCATACCCCTCTATTCCCCACTCCTACTGGGACTGCCACCCCCCGAAGCTTCCCCCCTCCCTCTCCCGCATCACCTCGTGGGACACTTGGCTGGCTCCCCCGCCCGGAACAGACGTTCGGGCCGCCCAGGAGGCTCTCTGCCTTCATATCCAGAAGATCTCCAAGGACATTCTGGACTACTATGAAGACAGTGACACCTCAGGATCCGTCGTTTAGCTGACCTGGACTTAGGTCGGTGACTGGGCAATAAATGTTTTCTCTCTCTCTCTCTCCATGGTCAACTACAACGCTGAATTCGTAGATTCAGGGCATTTGTTCGCAAGAAATGGATAAAGCAAGCAATGGTGAAGCGTTTTCTGCCTTCGGAAACAGTCCGCGCACACGCCGTCCGCGCCTGCCAGCTCGGCACACTCAGCGGCTCGAACCGGCGCAGACCACGGTAGCAACCGCGCTTGTCGCTGCTCTTCTGAATCAATCTGATCACTAAAAAGAAGTTGTACATGCGAGAAAGTAGGTCTTAGTGTGGTGAAAAATTGTGCTAGGGATTGTTTCCAGGGCTTATTTTAAAAGCGGCGATGAGATATCTGCCGCGATGCAAGCCTACGCTGACCGGTCGCCGTTGCGCGCGGTGCGCGGTGCGCCGAGCGGCCGAGAGATGGCGATACCTGCGCGGAAGCATCGAATCAGGCTGCACAGATGTCTTGGTCACCGATCGCTCAAACGGCAGTTATAGCTGAAATAAAGTTCCACATGCGCGAAAGGGGATGACAGTGTGGTGAAAGCTGGTGCTACGGATTGTCATTCGCAGTTGCACAGGTAGCGGCGATCAAATATCCGCCAGGATGCTAAGCCTAAAGTTCCCATTACTCGAGCCGACCCGAGCAATGCAAGCCGCCGTAGCGAATCACGTGCGCCCGACGGGAAGCGATAGAAGCCGACACCGTCCCCTTTTCGGCACTCCGAGTTACAGCGGAACGCAGCACAAGTTGTGGGCATTGTTCCGCGCACAACGAGCCCACACAAAAAATAAATTGACGATGTAAATACAACCACGACCCCTTCCCGCTTGTGCGGGAGCTGTGGCAAATGTCGTCTGCTGCCCCTGCCGGACTGCTTAGAGACTTGGCCGCTAGGGGATTGCGCATACGCAGTGGGGTTGTGAAAGAGGCGGCTTGCCCAAGCGACGTCACTTGAATTCACACACGCGCCTCTACAAAGAGTGAAACCAAGGTTTCTGCCAGCTGTTACCTGGAATTCGCGGGGGCGGCGTCCCGAACGCCGCAGCGTCGGGCACGGCCGGGCTAGAGCGGCGGACGCCGCCGATGTAGCCCGGCCGTGCGTCGGCGGAAAGAAAACGGAGAGGAGCGTCTTTCCAAGGGTGAGACTGCGGAACCTTGCCATCCTGATGTGCTAGCTCGGGGCTACACCACCGCGCTTGACAAGCGCAGACACAGAAAGAATTGGGAGAGTAAGCTTGGTGATTCCCATTTATACCGATTTAAACTAGTTAGTTTAGTGAGTTTGACATCTGAGAGAAAACTGAAGGAACTTTTATAATTGCTATTTATCAGATCCAGTTGCTCTTTTCGCCTTTTGTAATACCTCTTAAAACACAACCGAATAGGTATTTACCCATTTGGAAAGCGGAGTCTTTTTCGTGGCAAGCAGTGAGCCAAAAGTTAGCGTTTCTCTAGAGCCCAGATGTCTGTATGTGATCTCTACATTTTGTTTTCCGGCCCTGCAAACCAATCCTTAATGTACCTTCGCCGTAAGACCATTCCGTCAGTTCCGGGTTACCCAGGCGGTGCTGTGAAGAAGTTAATAAAGCCGTGCGAAAGAAGCGCGCAATGAACGAGAAGCTGCGCTAAAACAGGCCCAAGACAACCGTCGCTAAAGCACACGACCAAGTCGTCCGCCGACTCGCCCGCCGATGAGAACGGGCATCTACGCGCGGGGAACACTGGGTAGCCATTCGCCGCGACATCTACACTCTGCTCCGTGAGTGAAAACCGCCCTCCCCCTCCGCGGCCGCGTTAAAGCGGGACTCACACGACGGAGAAACCCTCTCTTTTTGGCCCGCGCGACCCGCTCACGTGACCGGTTTTAGGCTCCGCCCCTCGGTGGGGATAGCCCGCGGTGGCTCCACGAAAGAAAATGCCTCCGCATGTTTTCGCTCGACGGCGGTGGCCCTCGGCGGGGAATGAAACCTGTTCCTCGGCGCTGTCGTCTGCTAGTCACTCCGCGTAGCTCCGCACGTGTGGATGCGCTGCCATGCCGGATAATACGGTCACGTGCTGTTGACGTCACATATCCGTCCGCCTCCGTGAGAGGGTTTCTCCGTCGTGTGAATCCCGCTTAAGCGTTTCTTGTCCCGCACGCCACGGAGGAACCGTTGGCTGGTAGAAAGCTTTGCTTTAAAAAAACAAACGCTTCCCATGTTCGGAACCGAACCGGTGTCCCTGGCGTTATTAAACCGGCGTCAATCCGATTGAGCTATCATCGCCCTGCGTACGCGCAGCATTCCCTTTGGGTTCGTAGCAGGGCCGTTGGCTTCGTACTTGGCCGATAGTTCTAGAGGGTGGTAAAGCGGTCCATTTAGGGAGAGATGTGAAAATCTGCTGACGAAAGGATCCGGCCCTGCCAGTCATGCCGAAGTTTCAGCTGCAAGTTCGGAAATAAATGTGAGGCGCAACAGCGGGGTCTCCGACGAAGAGAGAGGGGTCGCCAGCTCGGCTGTTTCACTACCTTGCACTAGCGCATGCTGCGGCAATTTTTTTTTAACCGGCAAACGTTCTTAGGCCCATGGCCCAACAATTTCGTGGTACGTGCACGGTTTGCCGTCCTGCAATCGACGGTGGAGCACATAGTCAAGGAGGAAGCTAAACGTGGTTCGATAGAGAGTGAAACAAAAAATGAGGCAGAGACAGAGACGTGCAGTTTGTGTGACGACATTTACCTTGACTGTCTGGGACTATCTGGAAGGTTGCCTATTATTAACGCGCTACACTACTACTAGCTAGCTAGTACGCAGTACACGCCGCGCAGCAGCGCGTAGTTTGAAGGGTAAGATTAACCAGCCGTGTCGCGGCAGTATGCACCGTCGTTACAAGATTGTTTCCGCATCGCGCGTTGCTCTGGTCGCCGCGGTTACAGGGGTGAGCGCGAGATTTTCTTTGGTGCGACTGGATTAGGTCGGTAGCAGTTGGTATGACGTCACTGAGAAACTGGGAGTTGTCACCGGATCAACTCACGTATGCTGTCGTTATTGTTATGCGTTCCATATATTTCACGTACGAAAAATTACCTCAAACCAATTTTGCCCTAATATACGAGAGACAAATTGCATGTTTAGATGTTGTAATGAATATATTATGTTCCGTGAGTTTGCTGAGCCAGCTGTTGAACATCACTCCTTCGTATTAGTAAATATGAGTTTCATTTTATGTGGTTTTAAAGCATTTTTTTTTCTTAACCATTTATTTCAGCCACCTTTTCTTCATTTCCCCCATTTGCATGTGGTAAGGACTCAAGGAAACCAAACCCCGGTGTCTGCCTATCAGCATTTGGGACGTTGGTGGGCAAAGCACTACTGCGCGGCTGGTCCACAGTTCAGGGAGACCTGATTGATTGTAGGGTTTAACGCGCCGACGCAACGCAGGCGATGAGGCGCGCCGTAGTGGAGGGCTCCGGATTAATTTTGACCACCTGGGGATCTTTAACGTGCGCCGAAATCTCGTACACACGGGCGTTTTTGCTTTTCGCCTCCATCAGAAAAGCGGCCGCCGTGGCCGGGAATCTCAGGGAGACCTGTTTTACATGTGTCAACAGAAGAGGATGTACGCACTCATCACCTCGGGTAGTCTTGTTTCGTAAATTCACAGACTGCTAATTAAACATGTGGCAGTTGGACGCACTGCGTATTTGTAAGAAGTTCCTGCTTCATACATAATGTCACATTAAAGAGAAGTCGAAAACGAAGAAGCTTTGTTGTGGGGCACGGCTTGGCTCAGTGCTGTAATGGCTGGCATCTTGCACCTAGATAGCGTCATTCCCACCCCATGGTTCTTGTCCTTTGTTGTGCGCGTAACCAAGGATGTTACGCAGTGGCAGAGGAAATGCGACGGACTATGGAAGATGCGGGTAACGTATTTACAGTACGTACAACAGCTATGAGAGCACCGAGCCATACCTCGCACCACAAACAACTCGTCACCTTCCGTTGTGAGCGACGGGAGATCTTGCTGTCGAACTCCGCCAAAGAGGATCAGCTTTGGCTGGTCACCAGAGGCCAGGTGGCGAAGGGAGCATATGGAATCCCGTAAAGAGGGAGCCAGCCTCATCCAGCGAGCTTCGTGCTGACGTGCTATAAAATAAAGCGTTTTCCCTCTTCCTCCAACTCTTGTTAACTTTACCGTGACAAAATATTCCTACATAAAGCGCAGACTATCCCCGGTAACCACCCCCAACGACGATCCTGGCTACGGCTTTGACTGAACACGCTAAAACTGTCGTTGCTATCTCAGCTATTATGTACAATCATGGGAAAATGAACGGCAAACACAAAAACATGGACCAGAACGCGCAAAATTGAAGAATTCGGTTCATGGGGTTCACATAATGGCGCGGTTGTGGTATATTAACAGCAGAACACTTTAAGCTCGAGCTTGCTCCGGTGGTGCTAACAAAAAAAAATACCAGGAAAAAGTCTCCTCAGGCGCGAGGCACACAGCTACGTAGACGGAGCCAAGCCTCACCTAGCTATGACGTCATTGCGCCACGCGGCAACTTCGTGTCGCCGCGTCGGCGTCACACAGCGGCTCGTGACTCCTCGCAGAGCATATCGTTTATAATCCCGCGAAACATGGGTCGGCCGATTAAGTACAAACTCCCAAGGGAGAAGAAGCGCAGTGCGAGCGACGTCGTGTCGTTGCTAGAGAACATGCAAGACGGCTGCGATGCAACCAGGAGTATCGCGCCGAAGCCGCTGCGCCTAACGGGCAGAGAAGAGCGGAAGATCCCGAGTACCGCGCTCGTGATGTGGAGTACCGGCGGAATCGCCGGCAAAGCGACCCCGGACTTCGAGCAATGGAGAACGTTTAACGTCAAGCCCGCCAATTAAAGAGTGGCGTGAACGGCCGGTTCGCCTCCCCACTCAACACTGAACCCAGCCTAGCAACACCTATCAAAACTTGGCAAAACCGGAAGAAGCTACCTCGACCCTGAGCTCCGCGGCTTCTCCAGTCTTGCACAACTCATGCAAGCCGCGCCAATGTCTTGGAAAGTCACGTTTAGAGTAAAATCTGTCTGCGATTTTGGAGTGATGTGACAATTCGGCTTCCATAGAAAGAAAGTGCGATATTTGTGTGTTTCGGTTCGATTTGCATGTTCGCACTTATTTTGTTCGTGACTTACTTAATTTTGGCACGTTTTTACAGTTTGCAATTTCGTTTACCAGAAAATCTTGCTTTGCAGAAACAAATGAGAGTAGATTGTAGTGTTTTTTCCCACACTCCAATCAAAAAAGATGGGCTCGAAGTGTATTCCATTTCTTTAGCAGTATTTTTTGTTGCTTCGACCTCACTTACTCTTTCCCGACGCTTTATCGCTGCTTCGATTTGACGTGTCCGGTTCAGACGTGCTACGTACTCCGCCTGCAATTGATTCCGGGCCCGAAGTGTCAGCGCCGTACATCAGTTTGTGGATCTCTTTGACGTCATTGCTGCCGAAAACAGAGGCGGACAGCCTCTTGATGCCATCGGACCAGCCTTTCCCGGGCACGCCCTTGATGGGGATGGTCGACGAGAGGTCACCGAAGAGGCCCGACGTGGCGAAACTGTGCTCCGGCGAGCCGGCCTTGGATGAGTTCAGGCCGAACTGCCGGTCCAGCAACTCGTTGAAGTTCTCGGTAAAGCGCGGTGTTATCACCACGTCCGGCGCGAAGCTCACCGAGCGTTCGCCGGCGGCCACTTCGCGCGGGTCTAGAGTCTCGGCCACGGTCACCGTGTCGGCGCGGCTGCAGCCACCAACCGTGCTCGCCTGGCCGCTCGACTGCTCTACCATCCGCAAGGATCGCGGCGGCCGGACGTTGTAGCCGAACTCCCGAAGCACGAGCCGGTAGTCCCGCTTGGCCCACTTGTCCTCAGGAACCCACGTCGCCAGCGGCTCAGTCAGCTCGTCCCATTGCTGCGTGTGATGATGATGGTTGAATGTTAATGGCGCAAGGCCAACTGGGGCAAAGAGCGCCAAAACAGTGGTTACTGTGAGGGATTAAGATCTAAACGCTAAAATCACTAAATAGGGACGAAAGTAGAATCAGTAACAGAATATGAGGATGGCTGGTGTAGAACGCCACGTTGTGATTATGCATGGTATGAAATCAGGTCAAAACATTTTGCTTCTGCTAAATATTTAAAAATACACTTGACAGAAAACATGGGATCGTCAGAGAGGAAAAGAGCTGGGTGTAACGGGATGTGTAGTCTGTACAGTTGTGGGAAGTGTTTCCGTTGTGTTGTGTGAAGTGATTTGCATTGAATGAGTATGTGATCTACGGATAGTACCTCTCCGCACCTGCTACACAGAGGTCTTGCTGCATATGGTAACCGTGTTGGACCACAGCCGACTAGAGCGGTAATCAACAACGCGAAAGGTTGTTCGCTAGTGCAAAGATGCGTGTTGTAGCGCCTGATGCTGTTATTGCACATGCGAAGGGGGAGCCCGACCACGTGATCTGTGTTAATGAACATTTGATATAGCGGGAATTCCCCGAAACATTATCCGATTTATTTTTGAGAAATGTTGCAAGTTGGCCGAGCTGGAATGACATCTTGAATGGAAGTTGCACGACAGAAACAGCCACGCAGAGAATGTCGATATATGAGGCGTTATTTTTTCTTCGAAACGAGTCAAATAAACAAACCAAAACTAAGTCAGACAGATAAAATTGCAGTGACTAGAGAAACTCGTCAGCTTTCCCCTAAAAACAAGGGCGTAAGAAAATAGGTGAGAAAAAGCCCTGCATACTTGTACGCAGATGCTAATTTGTGCCGAAAATGAGCAGGTCCTGCTGTGGTACGGACAAAAATGAGCCAAAAAGAAGTTTCTTTTGGCGTCACTATTCGGACTGTTTCGTGGGTGCTTCCAGAAGTTTTTTTTTCAGAGCTGGCTTATCAGGAATGCAGACTGCAATTAACAGATCATCGAAAGATCTGTCCCCAAATGTCGACGAAAAATGGCCGCATCTCTACTCCATGGATGATGGTGAGGGTGCGGAGTACGGGGACTCGAAATGACATCCAAGTTGCGCCCCGAGTGGCATCCCACTTGCGCCCCGACCGTCACTCGATTTGAGCCGCGAGTTGCACCTTGATTATTTCCTAAATAAAACTGCAACTCACGGCTCAAATCGAATTTCGCTTGATTTTCGCTTGATGGTACTGTGCGCACGGATGGACGCGGACGGACATTGGGAGGCCTAGGGGTACTCCGCACGCTCACAGGCAAGGGAGTACGCCGTTTGACTCACGGGTACTAACTCACGGTCGTATCCCAATGGGTAATACAACGGGCACTAATTGTGGTCTACCAGACACAGGCTCGAATTCTGCCGGCGCCTGTGTGATTTTTAGAGATTGTAAATGCTATGCGCACGGACGCGGACGGACATTGTGTGGTCCTAAGTTACTCCGCACCTAATGTGAGCAGCCTTCTTGTGAAGCGTTTTGGAAATTCACGGCAAAGAAAGTAATAGCTTGCTTACTTCGTGAGTGCCTTCAGGCATGCCCAAGAAAATGATCCTGTGGCAGAAATCGAAGTCAGCTGATTATGCTGCGAAGGAGACTCGTCTGCTCTCTTTGTGGATTTGTTTCAGTATTCTTGAAGCCCTCTTGCACGTCCCTAGTGGCTTCTCCGCCATTCAATTCATTGTGCCATTCTTGAAAGTCAATTTTAATGCACTTTTCATAAAAATGCCCCCTCAAATTCAGTGTTTCAATTCTCAATTAGCCCAATCCAATCTTATTATCCTAATTTTGCGTATTTTTTCATTACTTGTGGCCATAAACTCCCACTAGCTGACGCGTAAAACGTGTCCCCTTTGACAGCACTGCATTTAAGTTGGATAACAAGCTTTCGCTTTTTACTCAAATTCGCCTTAGGTGGTTCTGGCTCATTTCGAAAACGAAAATTCCTTGCATGAATATCTATTATATAAAGGCATATCTATTATATCTATTATATATTATATCTATTATATATTATTCTGTTCTATCTATCTATCTATTATATCTATTATATATTATATATGTATATATTTTCCCTTCTGCCTAATGAATTTTAGTTGTAAGACCAGCTGCTCTCGTTGTATATGTTCTTATCCGGGTCTTCGTTTCTATTGCACTGATTCCATTTAAGATAGTTTCGAGTTTTACTTTAGCCAGGGAGACGTTCGTGTCCCTCGTTTTCTGTAGCTCATCAGCTACCATTGGCAGTCACAAAATGATGGTCAAACTACTTTGGCACTTCAGTACTTCACGCGGATGTTTCGAAGGCGAAAAACCTTGTACGATTTGCCCAGACAGCTCATTCAGTTCCCGTGTAAAGCTTATAAAACGTTTCTAAATTCGTGCGCAGAAGAATGTCGGCACTGTTTTGTGAAGCAACAAGTTGCCATTCTAGGTGTGCTTGCAATATTAAATGCGAACAATGATTCTGGTGGCAGCCTGGAGGAAGTTGAATGTCTTTGTGCAGCCATTAGCCTTTTCATTCCCATTTCATGACGAGAGGCTATTTTGTGAACTCTCGTGAGAATTAGGCTTAAGCGCCAAGCCAGACTTCAGAAAAATGAGACAGATAGAACGGAGGCGCCCTATCTGATTTTCCTGAAGTCGTCCTTGGCGCTTAAGCCTAGTTATTACAATGGTATATCAACTAGCCCGTATCGACGCATTAATTCAATTTTTGTGTACTGACAGCCTTTTTCATGCCATCGGACGATATTCTTCATGGAGTCATCGCAAACACTGACCCCAGATAAATAAAGAAGCAAACGTGGCGCAAACTAGACGAAAACAAAAAGAAAAAACGACAGCAGCGCCTTGGCGCCTGTTTGTGTCGCATCTTTTTTTATTCTCTTCGCCTACTTTGCGCCACGTTTTCTTCTTTACTGGAGTATGTACCGTACCAACTAGCTCAGCGACACGTTTTGTTGAACCAGATACATAATGGGTAGAGGAATGAATAATGATACGTGAAGGTTACTGTTGATCCTTCGGACCACTGAAACAAAAAAAAAAGGGTGCGTGTACAGTGGGTAGAAAAATGCAACATGCAGAAGTTTTCGGGTGAGATACTCGTTGAAGCTGCTAATTTCCTCGCAAGAAACACTGGCTATCACCTCACTTGAAATCCCTAATGCCCTCAAAGCCGAGCGTTTCCGCCAGACGCAAATACTTCGGCATCGACAGCTGCAAATACGAGAGCCCCCCGCTTTCTGTTGGTGTCACTTAAATGCCCAAGGAGTGCTTAGAATTTGTGCACCGCCTCGTAACAGGCTACAGCCAGCATTCGTCGTTCGAGCTCGAGCAAGTACCACCGCGCTTACGCCTCCAGTTCCTGCAAAGCCAGCATTGCAGCATGCGTTGCCGTGCAAAGCGTTGTCCGAGTGCGATTGCTGTCAGGCAGGAGTGCCGCAATGAAAGCACGGACATGTCCAAGTCAGGTTTCCAGTGCGTTTATGCCAGATTGAGGTAACTGTGTCCTGCAGACGCCTCTCTCTGCACTTCTTTATGGCGCTACAACACTGAACGACCCAGTAAAACCTATCTGGTGGTTTTAGGCTTCGCTTTTCAGCGAGAAAACACGTCGCTTTCAGAAGTCGGCGGGAATGGTGATTAAGCAGAAGACCGGAAGGAGAGGACGACGGGATATGATGCCAAAGAAAACTGTATTTACTATTGTGTACGAAATGTTCATTACAAAATGGGTGACGGAACATTGCTGTCTTAGCGATAGTTCGCCCTAGGTACAGCCATTGACAAATGATATGAGAGCACGAAAATATGAATCGGACACGCTAAATCAAATAATATGGATAGTGGAGATGAAATAATGGCTCGCTAGTGGTATATTTGGAGAGACACATTTTCAATCTTTGTTATTGCAATAAAGCCACGCGACAATTTCCCTTGCACCGAAAGAAATCGCGCAATTTGTGCTTTCTCGTTCCCGTTTTAGTGCTCGAATTTCAATTGCCCGTGACTGCACATGACAGACTGTTTCTACAGCGCCCCCTGCGCGGTTGCGCCGACGCCATATATGTGCGGTTGCGCTCTGCCGCACGGCCAGCGCGAATTCCCTACGCGAAACGTGATTTGCGGCGTGGTGTTGGTAAGAACGATCATGTAGACGGTGTTTTTTCTGCGTGATTCGTGGTTTTGTGATTGCCTTGCCGTATGAAGTAGCCACAATTGTTTTCACTCCAAAATTCTGAACTGCGCTGTTCACGCCTGCTACAACCGCATACCCGAAGCAGGCCGCACGACGAAAACAAGGGCACCGGCGTTTCTGTGTTTTTTTTTTCTTTTCTTGTAGGTTCGAGGTGAAGGCTAGGGCATTTCTTGAAGGCTGTCTGACTTCGCTCGACGAACGCAAACGTTCGATTGTTTAACAGGCGCGGACAGCGGCGCGCACAACCCGTTCCGTTTCACGCAATCTCGATGTCATCCCCGTGCGCTGATTTCCCGATTTTTTGCACTGCGTCAAACTACCGCGGCTCGAGCTGGGAAAATTTCTCCACCCAAGGCTGCGACAATATTTTAAGTCGTGGTGGCGTGTGCGACGAGACGCTGGTTTTACCATGCCACTCAGGCATGCTGCGCGCTTCTTGGGGAGTATAAGGGACGGTGAGGTGCTCTGGCGATGTGTGTTATCATGCGTTGAACGCATAATCGTCCTCCACCTGTGCTCCCAATGAAGCTGAGCGATTACGTGCAGTGTCTGGGTGGAAACGATGGCGAGGTGAGTACGGGATAAAATTAGGTGCGGGCGGCGACGACAAAGATTCCACCAATCATTTTCAAGTGTTTTCCTTTTGGTGTAGACGAAGCGGAAATTATAAGCAGAACAACATCACGGAACACTCTTTGACTACTTCAAAAACAGCGCAGAGACAAGTGACAAACAAGAGCGCTGTAGTTTGTCACTACGTCTTCGTCTCTGCTGCATGCACGGTTTTTGAACTAGTCAAACGGCGTACCCAGCGTCAAGATTTAGTATATTATCTCGGAATACGCTTGGCCATTAGAGAAGAGACGAACGCGACAAAAGGATTGGATGTTCCCAATTATCTGAGAATCGGCATTATATGCACAGGTCCGTGCAGAAGTAAACGGAGCACGGGAGCGGTGGCCGAATTGCATCGCTGCGCCGCGTAGGAGCGCCAACGGGAAACAAGCAGCGGCGTTCTGCGGATACGCTCGCACTGACCCCGCCACGCTATCTGATATGCTTAATCGCCGCTCTGCTAGCGCATCAGGCCGGGCGTGAGAGTTTTCAAAGGGTAGCGCTGGTAGCGCTGAGAAATCCAGTGGCGCTGGTTACGTTGCCGCTCGAAGCCGGCAATTGTGACCGAATCCGCCGCTTCTGTGTTCGCACAAAGTACGCGCGCTCGGAAATGGGGCTTGTTGCGCTCAGCAAAGTGCAATTAGGAAAGTCTTGTTCAGAGGCGGCATAGTATTGCCTGTTTTTCTGGTTTCTAGCAATGCAAGACATTATAAGGCGACAGAAAAATTTGCCACAAGAATATAGAAAGCACCCAAGAAGTTATGAAGTCTTGCTTAGCATAGGCGCGAAACTGTACGCGCGTTCCCCTCAAATCCCTCGAAGTAGCCCATATTAAGGCTGGGTTCCCCGTCTGGTTCGTCTCATCCATAAAGTACGTCGTCTACCTTAAGCTGTGAATATTATAAGCACTACGCTATGTTTCAAGCATGTGACGAGGCGCGCGGTGAAAGTTTCGACTCCCATCGTACCGGGGCCCACCTTAAATGAAACAGGGCACAACAATTTCGGTACTAATTATCCATAGCATCGATAACTTCTTGGCAAATTCGTCGAATGAAGTCAGACCGTCTTCAAGCACTTCCATAACCTTCGCTTCGAAACAGCAAATAAAAAAAAAAAAGGCCAACGCGCTAGCTTTCATCGTGCGGCCTCCTTCGGGTCTGCGGTTGTAAAAGGCGTGAACAGCGCAGTCCGGAATACCGAAGCGCCAACAACGCTGGCCACTCCTTAAGACGAGGCATTCACAAACTCACGAATTCCGCAGAAAAAAACACCGTCCACATGAACGTACTTGCCAACACAGCGCCGCAAGGCGCGTTTCGCATCGTGGAATGCGCTGCCCGGGCGGCAGGGCGCTACCGCACATATATGGCGTCTCCGCCGTACCGCAGTGCTGGCATCGAGGAACTCAGCCTGTAGCAGTGGAACGCGGTAAATTTAAATAGACCTGAGCACACCTTTAGTGTACTTACCGTGAGAGAAGCGCGATGGAAGAGGAACAGCACGAGACGTGAGCGGGAAATCAAAGGGAGGCAGTTATTTGGCAAATGTCGGCAAAGACTATCGTCTTTTGTCGACATTTGGAAACGCAAGGAGCAGATACGCGGACAATTTTTATATCTGCCGATTGCACGGGGGTTTGCTGGTTTGAATAACTCTGGCTAAGTCTGGCCCTGACCGTCCTGCAGGCGAACTTATCAAGTCGTGCCCATTGTGTGCAGCGCTGGAGATTTGAGAGGTCAGTTTTGACCATTCATATAAACCAACGGCGAGACCAAACGCTTCCCCATCGCTTTCCTTAAAGTTTTTATCCTATCCGGACGCTACGGTAGAAGGGGAAGAGAAGCACACCGTGGAGGCATATTTTTCACATCCAGCGAAGAACTCAGGCGTACTCACAGAAACGAGTGCCTGCTGTGTTATCTCCTTGAAAATGCGTCATTCTGAGACATCGTGGACGGGAACCGCGTTCCCCGAGATATCATTACGGCAGCGACTGCATATGCGTGGGGGTGGGAAAGTTTGAAAGGGACCCTGCAACATTTTCGAAAAGCGCTCTTTTCTTCGCTTCTCGAACCACTGCGAAAGCTATAGTCATCGCCAGCACGGAGCGGCACTGCATGATTTGCTCGTCGCACCAGACACGCCTTCCGTTGGTGCTTTGTTTCTGCGGCTTTATTTTTATAGTTGCTATCGAAAAGCGTCCATTGCTGCATCTGAAGGAAAACCGACCAACAGCGGCTACATGGCCTCAGTGACGTAATTCGGGCCGTCGAAGAACGTCGAGAATGGGAAAGAGAGAAAAATCTTTTGAGCGAGTTTACAAGTTATCTGATGGGCACAGAGCAGTAAATTTTGGCTGAAGTACTTTGCGTCCCCCTAATCTGAATATTGGTGTGTTGGGTGACTACGTTCTGCAAGCATTTAGGATTGCAAAAAAACCTGAGAAAAAGTGTTGCAGGGTCCCTTGAATGCTTACCCGTGACCACCACACGCGCTCCTCCAGCTCTCCAGTTCCCGATACCGCGGTACGACAAAGATGCCAGCAGCCTCACGAGCCTGCCCTCTTTTAATACCTTCCAGATGTAGTAGCATTCGGGGTGTGCTGCCTGCATTTGAGGACAGCTTGGGCCCAGCGCCCGCCGACGAGAGATGAAGGTTCGTGTTTTCACTCACGTATGTTGTGCGTAGGGCGTAAAGGTACGCCGGAATGAAGCTGACGCCAAGCATGGTCACCCAGGCGCCCAGAAGCTTCTCCACAAAGCTGAATTGGATGTCCTTGTAGCTTTGTACCATCGGCTGGAAGACTTCTAGGGCCAGCAATGCCTAGAACAATAAAGAAACGTATGTATTCTCATCTGGTCCCTGGAACATAATGCGATAGCGTATCATGCCTCAAAATGAGATGCTATACGACTTATGCATTTCGCGTAATAGTCTGGTTTGGGTTTACCTTGAAGTTTAGTTAGCTCGATTGACTGTCGGCTCTACATGTTCGCTTCGGCATAACGTAGATTTACCCGCCATCAGCATAGCGCATGTGTTGGGAGCACTGAAGCGAATTTGACTGTACTCCGATTTGCGAACGCATCATGGAGTGTAACACACGTCACCACTTTTTGCCCAAATTAGCGGATGTCTATAGTATTAGAATATTTCAACTGAGGAAAGGAAAAAAAAAAAACAAGTTACTTCGATTTATTTCGCCTCCTCGCAACCATCCCAATGGCGTCTGCAGAGTTTGAGCTATAATTCAACGCTATCTCAGACTCTTTTTTTCTTTTAACAGGCTTATTGTATAGACTATGCCTTATTAACCGTCATTGTCCTTATATATCTGAATACCAGGCCCCGAAAGTCGGTTAAAGGATGCCGTGTGTAGACTTGGCGGTCTACCGACACAAAAAAAAAAAACAAGATGACTTCGCGCTAGAGATATGAAACAAATCATTCCTAAAATATAGCTCAGTCGCACGTAAGCTGGCATCACAGCAGGAAGTAATCAATATTTATCAGCGCGTTTCGCCTGAACGCCGGTCATAACGTGTAATCTGAAATACCAATCTGGTTTCACGGGTCGAAGCGCCACGTTGGCCACGGTGGAGCTAAGGTAAAGCTATGGAATAGTTATGAATCCGTAATGACGGTAGTCACCGCAATAGCAATATTCCCACGTGATGTAGTAGCGGCTGAGTTAGAAATTGTAATCACAGTAGTAGATATGGAACGGTCGTTTTCGGAATGCAAAGTTTTGCAGAAAAATGTCGGAGTAGTGATAATAGTACGTGGGGTGGTTGCTGTACTGGGCTTTTTAGAACAGCAGTGATGCTATTGCAACCGGCGTTATCGTGATGTAGTTTCAGTGGTGGTACCTTGTTTTGAAACAATGCTGAGCATTCGTATTTAGCCAATATAAACGCGTTGAAAATTCGTTTAGGCCAGTGTGTAGATGTCGACTTTGGCACCTCTACGCTCAGCGGATGTCCTTGTAACGCGGGATTTCGCTGAGTGGATTTACAATGGTCAGTTTTCTATTGTATTTGTTCATGCTCGTCGTCATCGGATCTCTATCTCTATTTAGAAGCCAATCCGAGTTTAATGATAGTGGACGGTAACCCAAACTATTATCAGACGCCACTTAACCACACAACATGGACGTTATAAATACATTAATACTTGGACTTTATGTGTCTGAGAGGCGTTTACTTGCCTCATGCAGTAACTGAGGTCGAATGTAACACAGAAAATGCGGGTAACCATTATTCTCGTTTACAGTACATCTATGTGGTGAAAGACCTAGGCTGGGTTCCTTGCGATCGGATATTCTGAGCTTCAAGTTTGAGTAAAATAAGCCGCAAAAAAAAAAGAACTTATTTGGCAGTACACAACTATTAACGAAGGCGATTGTTTAATACTGACAAGCCAGAGAAAGTGGACATGGAAGTCACATTACCGTGAGCTGCAAGGGCAGGGTTGCTGCCCAAGAAATACGAATAAATACATTTGGGTAGTATCCAGTCATTGTTTGATAGTCCACCAGGATTCGGGGAAGACCTGAAACAGACAGCCAGTTCAGCAGCTGGCAGTGGCTTTGGCTGCTCGTTGAGAAAATACAGCACACAATGAACTGACGTTAGGAACGGAGCTGCTAGCGTACTGACATGAAGCGAAGTTTTCCATCTGACATTTACTCGGTTACACAACTGTAGCACAAAAAGCATCAAACCGCGAATCGAACGACAGCCCGAGGTTGAAATGATTAAGTGCTGGGTGTAAACGTTAACGTAGGACCTAGTTTACCCTGATAGTGCATAAGGAGAGTAGGAATGAACTTGTAACGTTCTTGTTATTAAAACATTGCGCTGCGTAGCCAGGGTTAATTGTTTGTGCATCTGTCGGTATATCACTCTGCTTTATGTCTAAACAAAGAACAAGAGCAAACCTACACAGGACGTTGCCTTGCTTTAGTTCTAAAGCAGCGCGATATACCACGAGATTGCCCTGCGCACGTTGTCACTCGGTTTTGAAATGTCTAAAACGTTTCCATTATACGCTCTGACCGATACCCAGAACTGTCATACACGCTGTTTTTAACGCACTACTTTTCCGACACCACAACGTTCAAGTGTTTGATTCGATCATTAAGGATTAATGGTCAAAAATTATGGTACATTCTCCCCAATTCGCCTTCCATAAATCTGGTACTTTTAGCCTGACCAACATCGACGGCTGTTGCGTAAACAAGCACCGAGTTCACAGACCAGTTCTGGCATGCCTTCGAAGATGCTGCCGTCAAATAAGAAATGTGAAAGAAAAAACCAGATTCGTCACTCGTCTTCCTTTGCTAGTGAGCCTTCTTGAAAGATACGGTACCCAGTCAGCATACGCAAATGAAATGTATGGCACAATAAAAGGATGCAACGAACGAAAGTGCTGCTCTTCGCGTTCAACCAACACCGTCTGTATAACGTCGCCTGTTGCAACAGCCGCTTTTAAATGGGAAAAGTAGCAAAGCCTTGCTGGACCGCTCATCTGCGGTGTGGCGCGCGGAAAAGGGCTCCTCGCCTTTCGTCACCGCTCGAGCTAGGTAGACAGCAAGACAGGCAGACACCAAGAAAGCTTGGACGCGCAGTAGGGCCACCTCGCATATGCTCGACAAAACCTGTAAACTGTTTCTTATAGTTTCCGCAAAGCGACGCTCCCAAACAGCACACTGCCTGACAAGGCAGTGTGCTGTGCCTGAAAACGGGAAGGCAGCGCCTGACACGCGAAGGCTAGCGCGCGGAAAAAGGCAGGAGAGAGAAACAGGAAAGGGGCTGTCGGCCATTTTTGGCTAAGGCGACAGGCACGACGTTGTACAGGCAGCGTTTGCTAAACCGAAGGCACAGCCTCATACAGGTACATTTGCGCATACGTACCGTAGATGCGTATAAAGACGCACACTTCCATGAGAAGCGATAGCACGGCAAGAAGCTCGATGTACGGCTGTAGCAGCTTCATTATGCGGGGCCCATACTGCATGCATTGAACGTATACACCAAGTCATCAATCAAGAATGAGAAATTGCGTACACTCTTTTGCTCTCATTACCTTCGAAATAACTGCAAATCATTGGGTGTACTCAAAGCATTTTTGCAAAAGCAGTTTTTTATGTGCTTGCGAAAGTGCGAGCCGCAAATAAACGGCGGTAGGGTTGAGAATCGGGTGAACTGGTATAGGTTTGTACTCACGGCGCAGTGCGTACAGCATGAACTAAGAATGGGAAAGTATGTCTGAGCGCTCTAGTTTGAATAACGTTTTACGGGAGCTGCCCGAAGTGTGTAGGCAGCTCTCCTAGGACAAAAAAAAATGAAACATTCTACGAAAAGAACGACGCAGACGCATGGTCTAAGAAACCAAACTAATAAAGATACACAAATTCTGCGTCACGAAAAAAGATCCAGAAATAGTTTTGCAAAATTTCCCAATGTCTCAAGGCCTCACACGGGTGTTTTTATTCGGTCCCTGTCAGAGAATATTTCTCTTATTTGCGACCTTGCGTTGTCGGTGCTTATTTTGGTCATGCGTGTTCTTTAAATTCTGGAATATAAATTACGTACATGTAGTTGCTTTTTTTAACCGGCACAATATCTATCTTCTTGTGAGCCTTATATTAAAATAAGCTTTCATTGCATGAACCAGCAGATTCTGCGGCTGCTGCGGGTGATGCTGTCTTTTCAATATCATAACCCTTTTAAAACATTCAACATCAACCTGTGCAGCACACACCAACGCTTGATTATTCACTCATTGCCTCAAACCTACGATCACACCGCTCCCCTAAACTAGCCTAAGACTCAACAAACTGATTTCTCTCTTTCTTTCTTTCTTTCTTTCTTTCTTTATTTCTTTCTTTCTTTCTTTCTTTCTTTCTTTGTTTCTATCTCTCTCTCTCTCTCTCTCTCTCTCTCTCTCTCTCTCTCTCTCTCTCTCTCTCTCTCTCTCTCTCTCTCTCCTAAAAAAATTGTACTGAATTTGCTAATCGGGAAGAAGTGCAATGATGCGCCTTCAGTAATTTATTTCTAGTAATTACGTAGATGACGGCCACAATTATTGCGACACGTCAGAATAATGCCCGTTTCGGTAGTAGTAAGCAGTTTGTCCATAGTATCAATGTCCACATCACCCGCGCGGCACATATCGGAGCTCACGAAAAAAAAAGTTCCTTCCTCCCGAATCCTTCAAGAGCGTAAAAAGATGCAAAGGGCATCGAAGGACCACAACAACCGCCAATAAAACAGAAAAAAAAATGGCTTACGATTACGCAACTCCCTAACGCGAAATTTGTGCGCAGGGTAACATGCAGTCTTCTGACTGGTGGCGAATACTTGCTGCATCTCACGAAGTGATCACCGCATCAGCGAACAGACGAAGGCGCTCGATATACTCTGGCGTCGTTTAGTAGCGCGTCCCGTGGAGGACCATGTCTTGCGCGTTTCGCCATACTTTCATCCTCCGCTTTCCCGCTCTCTCTATCTTGGTTGGCCTCTTCTTTCTCTAAGTTATCTTGTAGCGCGTCGCCGCCGGAAAGAATACCGCTCCCCCCTCTCACACTTTCGCCATTCTTTCATCCTCCGCTTTCCTGCTCACTCGATCTTTGTTGGCAACTTCATTTTCTCAATTATCTCGTAGCGTGTCGGCGCCGGAGAGAATACCGCCCTCCCCCTCACACTTTCGCCATTCTTTCATGTTCTGCTTTCCTGCTCGCTCCATCTTTGTTGGCAACTTCATTTTCTCAATTATCTCGTAGCGCGTCGGCGCCGGAGAGAATACCGCCCTCCCCCTCACACTTTCGCCATTCTTTCATGTTCTGCTTTCCTGCTCGCTCCATCTTTGTTGGCAACTTCATTTTCTCAGTTACCTCGTAGTGCGTCGGCGCCGGAGAGAATACCGCCCTCCCCTCACACTTTCGTCATTCTTTCCTCCCCCGCTCTCCGGCTCGCTCTATCTCGTTTGTCTTCGGTGCCGCCCTCGTTCGCTCGGTTACGAGAGACGACGGCGCCGTGAAACCACAGGAATGGGCACTTAAGTTCAGCGCACTAAAATAGCGATGTGCACCTACGGGAGTCGTAAGTCCGAGGCCCAGCAGGTAGAAGAGGACGCAAGCGACGAAGCAGAGCTCGTGGCGGAAGCCCGCCATATGCGGGAATTCGAACGTCATCGCCTCCACGAACATCTCGGGGCCAATGATCTGCTGAAAGGATGTGTGGCTAGTGTCACTTCTTGCGTTACACCAAGCCAAAGGCGGCAGAATTTGTGGCTATAGATTATTGTCGTAATTTTCAGGTTCCTTGAAGTGAGAAATTAACCGAACTTTGTCGGGTGGCTTACAGGCGTTTCCTAGTCAGCACAGCCAAGCGACGCATGGCCCCATCTAGGGGCATATATAAAGCAATGTCCGCATGTTGTGGCCCTCAATTTAATTGCCCAGAACCGCTTGCTCTCGCAATGTAGTAGTTCCGCTCCTGCGAAGCAAACATCCTATAACGGGTTCAAATCGCGTACCGCTTTTTTTTTTTTTCATTTTCAAGGGTTCGTCATATTTAAATATTAACATTTGTTATCACGCATATAATGTATTTATGACATCTTTATGCATTATAAATGGGATTTTGGGTATTTTTGTTGCCGTTTCGTCAGTCTCAGCTGGTGCTGCTTGTACGCTTTTGTGAGTTTGCCCCTTTTAGGCCGGTTTCGGCTATTTTTGTTCAATATTTTTCTACACCGGGGTTTACAAGCATTGTAGGTCCGTTTTGCCTGTTATTTATTTCAGTTCGGGTGAATTGGTATGCTTTAATTAGGTAAGTTTATACTTTGATATAACCCCCATAAGCAAGCTCAGGTGGCGGCTGGCTGTACCGACTAGGAAACGCATATACGCCTTCGGGTGCGGTAGTATCAAGCCCGACTGTTTTGTTTTTTGTCTTCAAGTACTTGTACGAAGATGTTCGGCCGTCAGCAGTAGTAAGGAGAAGCGAATAAAACTTAGAGGAGAAGTTGCAGTGCCCTATTCTTTTATGATCCCGTCGCCTATACTGCCACTAATAATTTTGCGGGGAGAAATATCTCGAGTTCATACGAAAAAAGTAAGATAAATGTGGCACAGGACGCGCTTTCTTTCATTTCTTGGAAAGCTCAGCCACGGCCACAGGAAAGACGTTTTCGCCGTCAAACTACGCAAACTCTTGACGCACCATGTATCCGATGGCACTGGCTAGGATCCAGGCGACGTAAACCATCAAACTGAAGCCGCTGTGATCGAGAAGGGTCAGCGACTCGGGTATAATGAGGTGCTCACTGTCCTCGGCTGAAGGAAAGAAAAGGGGACGGGCAACGTCATTTACACTCACCGTAACACCACGCAACAACGAGAGAGCGGTTATGAGGACGCTGTCTGCTGTAGCCAATACGCGCAGGCACGGAATACAAGAAAATGGGTGAATTGTTTGGGGCTCATCGACGCGATCATGCGAAGACCGAACAAGAATACGAGAAAGCTGGCGCCCGCCTAGTGTGTTCCGCATTCTTCATTGCATTCTTGACAACACACGCTTCGTAGACCTTGCACGAAAGCTGCAAGAACTCATTGGCTTAAGGTTCCTTCTTAAAACCCGTGTCGTTAACCATCTTACAAAGCCCCAACTTTCGCAATACTGCACAGAACTCAGGATGGATGAGTGGTTCACTATGTTTGAATGTGCAATAAAACGCCATGTGCGAACGTATTCTCGGCCAGAAAGCTCGCACCTTCTAAGCGTTTAAACAAACCCGCCGCATTCGCGCGCCGTTAGCCGCATGCCCGTTAAGGGTTTCGAAACTTCACTGAACTAATCATATCGAGGAAATCTCCCGCGTACTACAAAATCAGTAAAAAACAGCAATATGTGGGCAATCACCTGTTTAAGGAACGCTGTAAAAGCATTATTTCAACAAGTGCACGCTACCACAATGTGTAGGTATAATCAAGAATCACCTGAGAAAGTAAAGTCGGCGCATGAAGTTTTCGTTGTGTATGGCGTAATTAGAGAAAAGAACGGAAATGAACGCAGCAGAGTGATGGAACACATTTCACGCATCTCAAAAATGTTTCCCTCGGTATTTTTTCGTGGTAGTAATTAGATAAAAATTTGTGGTTGTTATGATAGCAGCTGAAACGATGCACCGTTGTTTATAGAGAGGCGATTGAACAAGCAGTCACTTTCGTTTATCTTTTCACAGTGTTTGTTGGTTCCTACGTTTGTAGAATGGCAAACGCTACGAACCGACCTAAATGCGAGCGAAGGCTGTGTCGTCATACCTAGTAAGATGCGTGTGATGTCCCCGTTTTCTGTGATGGCCAAGTAAGCAGCGTAGCCAAAGACCACGATTCCGTAGGGCAGCGTCGATACCAGGTGAATCGCGGTTGCGGCGATAACGTCCCTGGAGAAGAAGACAAAATGCCACATCCCACAACGGCCATCTTGAGGGATAACTTCAACACGACGTCACCCATATAGCCCTAACTGATCTAATATTGGCGGCTAAAAACCCAATCAAAGAATCACATATAAACCAACCTGTTTCGGTAACTGATAGGACGGATAAAGCTCAGTATCGGCATTTTTTCTTCGCTATCATTCCCAGTACTTGGTGTTTTGCCGCCCTGCACTGACTGCTCTCTCCATTTGACAACACGTTCAAGCGATGACGAAAGTCGCGGAGCCCGTCGAGATTCTTGCGATGGGTGCGCGAGCAGAGGCAGGTGCTGAGCCGCGCTCCTACTTGACGTCTCCCTAGCAACGTCTGCAGCGGTGTGACCGACACCGCGGCTTCGCGCTCTCTCGTTCTGTGGTGTTCGTTCGCTCTGTTGACAAATCAACGACAAATATTTTGCCGACATTTCCCATTTATTGCTCACGCAATCATAATATATATCCTAACCTTTACTAGAAATTTATTTAATTAGAGTCAGATAATTAACTACGAATTAGACAGCCTGGCGCCGCTTAGAAGCCATTTGCTTTACTCGCCAAATGATGCCACCTTGCTATGACCGCATTGGCTGATGCTGCTGAAAAAAACACAAATAATAGGCTTCCAGCACAAAATCGTTGGGTTTCGAACAACAAGCAGCGCTATCTGAGAGCGATGACGTAAACAGCGCGACTGCGTTCCCTGACGCGTGGGAACCACACTGGCTGTCCGCTTTTGTCTGATCTTGGAAATACGTCGCAATCATTTTAGGGTCGAAGACCTTTAGGGATTCGCGTTGTCGGTGTCTCATGTCGTCGTCTTATGTCGTCGTCTCATGACATCGTCGACGTAGTTACGGTACTAAAATACTGGAACTCTCGTTTCCACGTCACGCTAGAACATAGTCGTCGTCTCATGTCATCGTCGATGTAGTAACGGTACTGAAACACCGGGGAAATCGTTAGAGCATCGCGTTAGACCGTAACGCGTACTAAAAAACTTGGACACTGGTTTTCCGATTCGCCTCACGCTAGAACGCTTCGTGCTTCAAAGACACGACACTTTTGCGGCAAAGCTGTATACCGCTACCCCCAACGTCTTTATCTCCGTTGGAAAAAACGCCAAGGCGCCAAGAATACACTTATACACTCCATGCTTCGCCCCTCCCCAGGTTTCACGTTAGTGGAGATGGCGCGGGATTTTTTATAATTGGTTCTTTGGTAAGTTGGGACACCTCTTTTGGTGCCGTATCGCTTACTCAAAAACTGAAGTTCAAACCGGCACTGCGAATTGCAAGTTCGGCTGCGATATAAACATGACGTGCAGGCGAAGGGAATTGTAGTCAGCATTAACTTCCAACATTTGTTACAAAGCGGAGTTCTTCGTTCCCCCATCGTTTCTTATACTTAGTTGTTTGCACGCCGCTTCATACCCTGTATACCCAAATGGCGCTTCTGCGAGCAAAATCAGAGATTTTTTGCACAGCCCCGTAACTTTTACTTCATGATAAGATTTTCCTACATTTTTTTTATGTAGAGGGAATAGAGAGACTGAAACAAATTATTTTTGTGCCCAATAACCAAAGAAATAACGCCGGCGCAAGCGGCTGTCGTTACTTCAACGAAAGCAGAAGTCGGCCCCACGGAAAAACGAGTCTGGTGGCTTGAAAATGGATTGGCAATTGAAACATTTTACATTTTCAATTATTTTTGGAGACCATTTTTTCATTACGGAAAGTGTACGGCCAGTTCTTTCGGCACTAATGCGTGACCAAACGATGAAGTATGTCGGCGAAATTTCCGCGTCGATCCGCATCGATCTGTAACAGAGCGAGCGATATCATAGGGCGAAAATAGAGCGTGGAGAGAACTGACTGTGCGAGTGGACAGTGAGATGTTGCCAAGAGAACGTCACTCTATCTGAATCCCCTGTTGCTCTCCTCTCTCTCCCCTCAGTGGTTGCCTGCCCACACTGTCCTGCAACATAGACACTGGTGCATGCACTGTGCCACGAGTGTCCACAACATTCCCAGGCTCGATCAGTGCTGAGAGCGTCGTATGCGAAACTGGGACTGCCTTCATGCACCTCATCAAACTTGTTGTTCCCGAAATGTCGCACAACAAATCGCGAAAATGTCGCACAACGAATCGCGAAAAAGCGTTGCTAGCCCTGCTGGACTATTTAAAGGACACGGGACTCTCGGACCTGCTATGATGCCGCCAGGGCTGTCCATGCTGCGCGGCTTGTGAACCGTAATCTTATTCTCCCTTTCTATCTTTTTTTCTGTCCACCCTTTTTTCTGTCTATCCTCCTCCTAGACGCAGTCTTGATTGAGGTGCCCTAAATCCGAGAGGCAGTTATCGGCTGAGTCGACTTTTATTTCTCTTCCAGTAAAGCAACTCCCTCTCACCTCTCGGTCGGGACCAGTCAAGATCTGGTCATGGCACGAGCCCTGGAGGTCGCGGACGACCTCTGGGCCTCCCCCACCCCACTTCCCTAAACTTGAGGTCGAAATCAAGTGTGCTCTCTCTCTCTCTCCCTCTCTCTCTCTCTCTCTCTCTCTCTCTCTCTCTCTCTCTCTCTCTCTCTCTCTCTCTCTCTCTCTCTCTCTCTCTCTCTCTCTCTCTCTCTCTCTCTCTCTTCTGTTGCTCTTTTCTGCCCTTCCCAGCTTGATAGTCTTTCAATGAGCTCCCGGATTGGGCGGTGTCCGACCGGCAGCGCCGGTTCGCGGAAAGACACGATTTGCACAGTGACCTAGCGGCACGCCCGCCGGCGAAGGCCACACCGGTGTTTAACGGCCGAACTACAGTATTTGCACGACTCTAACACGCGCGTTTGCTGCAAGAAGTAGCCTTTAAATTTGTGTGCGGGTATGTGTTCTCTGAACCGCCTATAAGCGACCAGCAGCATTGCTATAGATACGAGCTCCTTTCAAAATCCAATCCAATCCAAAACAGTGCATAAATATCACAGAGGTAAATTTTACTGTACGTGTTCCTCAATTGGCATACGCCTTATCCCGCTGTTCCACATAATTCTGCTGCTGAAAGTAGCACCTCGTTTTAGTCGTTATAACTTTGAAGAGGAACCACTATGAACCGAGTAGCATCATGCACACTGCAGGCGTCTCAGATACGTGAGTGCGCGATTGGCGTAAACAAAGCATGAGCAATATTTTTTGCAGGACTTCACCGGCCCTGAGCATGGACGTTTACTAGGATTTCAAGACTCCAAGGTGGAATTCACGAATTAGCAGCGAATGAACCAACGTCCCGTCGCGTCAAACAATATCAAGGTTAAGGCACTCGACATAGACTATCAAGTCTTCCCCTGCAGTTTTAGTGCCTGCAGGAGATCGATAAGCATGCTTATCAGGCACAAGAGACTTTTGCAGCTACATATGTGTACCCCATATGAAATTTCTTCTGCCAGGTACGTGTTGCCATGTATTTTACATCTGTCTGATACAATCGACGTCAAAGTATTTTTTTTCAAATTTCCTACCTAAAATTACCTGCGCGCTAAAATCGCGGCGCGTTGCAATGGTGCAAATACAGTAGGCGCCTCTTTGCTCCTTTTGAAAAGCATGTAACGCGAAAAAAGAAAAATGCCGAGCCATCTACACTAACGTGAAACCCGGTGAGGGTGAAGCACGCACTGTATAAGTACATTTTTAGTCCCTAGGCGCTTTTGCCCAAGAAGATGAGACCTTGACGTGAGGATGGGAGAAGCATGCAGTGTATGAGTGCATTTCTGGCATTTTGGCTATTTTGCCCACGGTGCATGGGGAAACGGTTGGGGGGTAAAGGTTTACAGCTTTGCTGTACGTCTCGTTTCTTTGAAGCAGGAAGCTTTGGAAAACGAGTGTCCCAGTGTGTTCTTTTAGTACGCGGTTTTGCCAACGGTGATGACACGCTCTAGCACCCGGCGTCGAAAAACAAGCGTCCCGGTATGTTCCTTTAGTACGCGTTAAGTTCTAGCGCGAGGCGCTGGAAAGCGCGTGTCCCGGCGTTTTAGTACCATGACTAAATGATACTACAAAGACATGAGACGACGACGACATGAGACGCCGAGCTTCGCCCCCTAAAACAATGCTATTTCGGTGACGTTGCTCGAGATAACGCAAGGCCCAGTGGATGCGGCGACGTTCGATCATGTGTTTGCGCGTCTATTCACCCTTTGTAAATGTAGGGACGAGATTTTGACGCGCTCCTTAGGATCCACCTATACACCTGCCTAATTATTTTAGATGCGACGGCATCTCATTCACTCGCCTTGTCCCTCCATACGGCGTTGTCGTTGTCCGTCCCCACCCCTCCCCCATTCTCCTCGCCGCGCGAGCTGCGCTCTCAGCTGCTCACCCCCTCTCCTCTCCGATAGCGAACACTCTCTCGCGAGGGCATTGGATTGGATTCGATTGAACTGGCTTGGCTTGGCTTGGTTTGGCTTGGCTTGGCTTGGATTGGATTGGATTGGATTAAATTGGATTGGGTTGGATTAGATTTGGATTGGATTGGATTAAAGTGAATTGTGTTGGACTGTGTTGCGTCATAGCCGCGCAACGTTGCGTCATAGCCGCGGCAGGGAGTTCACGGCACGTTTCACGCGATGGGAGAATCAACCTAACGGAAACAACAACGGAACTCCCTATGCGTGGCATCTACACAGGGGTTCCCGCGAGGGGAGGTGGGAGTAATTATTTTTTCATTTATTTAAACTGTTTTAAAAATTCTCGTCTCATATTCCATGTCGACACTCTGCTTTCATTCTCCCGTTTCGGTGGACTGCTATGGTCAGCCTGGAACATATGTATTCAGCTCCCCTTTGGAGCCAACACACTCATTACTGCAGAGTTTAGTGCTCAGCCTTTCCATATCAGACAATTCATTAGAGTTTTAAACATTGGGCCCTTTACTCACATATCGATGTCGCTCTTGAACGGGTTGAGGCGTACCACGTTGAGGTATCCGCTGCTGAACAGACCGATGCTGCTGATGGACATCTTCAACGCATCGCGCCATAACTGTAAAAAATAACATAAAAAACGCCTATCGCACACTCATGCGAGCATTGACGTCCTGTCACAAAACAAGAAAGCACCACCGAAGGAATGCATCATTGCTACTGTTTTCTTTGTTCACTAACCCTAACTGATACTGCCACGGTGCGGAATACAGAAAATACGGTATAGTTACACTATTTACTAAGTGAAATATAGCAAGCAGAAAACGTTGTGTACGGTAGCCAAAGCGGTCGCCGTCTTCCTTTCTTCCTTTAAAGGCATGCCAGACAACATATCGCAAGCTGTTTGTCCTCGTCTTCAAATGCTTGAATTGCTTCTTTCCAATGCATTCTGGACAGTCAAGTTTACGCTTCGTGTTTTCTAAGAAACTGGAGCTGTTTAATGAAATATTGTTTACCCGAGGCCGTTTAAAGGGACCCAGCACCACTTTCGATAAACGCCTACACTCTTTCCTTCGCGTCTGGAACCACTGCGAAAGCTACAGTTATCGCCAGCACGGAGCGGCACTGCGTGATTTGCTCGTCGCACCAGATACGCCTTCCGTTTCTGCTTTGTTTTTGCGGCTTTATTTTTAAATTTGCTATCGAAAAGCGTTCATTGCTGCAACTGAAGGAAAACCGGCCAACATCGGCTGCACGGCCTCACTGACGTAATTCGGGCCGTCGAAGAACGTCGAGACTTGGACAGAGACAAAACTCTTTTGAGCGACTTTCCAAGTTATCTGATGAGCATAGAGCTGTATTTTTTGGCTGAGGTACTTTGCGACCCCCTAATCTAAGTACTGGGTTTGTTGGGTGACTACGTTCTGCAAGCTTTTGAGATTTCAAAAGGAGTTTAAAAAAGTGTTCCAGGGTCCCTTTATTTAGGATTTCAAAAAAGTTGCAAAAAGTGTTGCAGGGTCCTCTTAAGGCTGTCCAAAAAACTTCTTAGTAACAAAAGTGCACATGACACCGTTTTATCTGTCATTGTTGTAGAGTTGGCTTACTTTGTAGTCCAGGAAGCCGCGAATTGGATTCCTCAACAGTACGCGGAAGACTTGGTCGCCGTGACTGATGATCAGTGAGTGGACGAGCATGAGGGTCAGACTCCCGGTCGAAATGGCGGCGATCATGTACACCGCCTGCACGCATGGCGCTCGCTCTGGCATCAGGTCGCCGCATACTCGTGCCTTTAAACAAGCATCAGACGTCAAAAAAGTGTCCATTCACAATGATTCCCGTTTTTCTTGCCAGACAAACGTAACTTCCTAGGGAACTTGTAAGGGAAGCATGACGTAATGCAGGAGCGCTGGGACTGTACCCTAAACGGATGCGGGCTAACCTTTTGCGGAGAATTTTCACAATGAGACGCCCCGACGGGCAAGGGATAATTTGAATGAATTAGAGATGCGCTTCGATGTAAACGCGTTTTTAAACACATTAGTCTGTCTTCTACCTAGAACACGAATTTTTGTTTCTGTCTGTCTGTCTGTCTGTCTGTCTGTCTGTCTGTCTGTCTGTCTGTCTGTCTGTCTGTCTGTCTGTCTGTCTGTCTGTCTGTCTGTCTGTCCGTCCGTCCATCCGTCCGTCTGTCCGTGTATCTGTTCCAGGACTAAACCACTCGCACAACGGACGTCTTCGTAATGCTCTCCGTGGTTTTTGCCACTTTCTAGCGCTGTACCTTCACCCACATTCATCGCACTTCAATAAAAGTAATACGAGTCTCTGCTTTTTGATGACAGCAAAGCAATCATACGCTTTCTGTAAAAATGCGACTTCAAATTTTTATCTTAGTGTCAAATTTATAAAACAGAGATTAGTGCATCCTGTTCCTGAGTCGCTTAAATCCAAAGACAGGACATGACCGCGACAGAATTCGTGACCCAATGACACCGTAATCATAGAAGTCGGCCCCTAAATAACATTAAAACTTTTTCCGTAAAATATTCGCTTCTGCAACGAATATCCGCAATTTCAAGCTAGGCATAAACGATTTAGTATCCAAACTTATAGCTAAACCAATCCACGCAACAACAACTATACCTCTGCTATGATCCTCGCAACCATACACACCTATTCTCACCAACCACGCTGTCAAAAACAGGTTTTTAACCAGCGAGACACCCTTTAACACTTCAGCAAAAACCCGGTGTAAGTGTGGATCTAACTCAACATAATAATTGATTGATTGAATGGTTTTAACGCGCCGATGCCACGCAGATGATGAGGCGTGCCGTTGTGGAGGGCTCGGGATTAATTTTGACGACCTGGGGATCTTTAACGTGCGCCGAAATCTCATACAAACGGGCGTTTTTGCTTTCGCTCTACCCTCATATTAATTCAATATCTGAACCCAAATACTTCAATTGTATTCCTAGGATAATGGAAGGAGCGCGAAGGCAAAGGAAGACTGTGACGAGGGAGGGAAGGGGTAGCGTTATGTGACAGGTGTCGCAAAATGTGTCAATTTTGGATGTTATTTGCTGCAAAGCAACCAGCTACGGCGCAATTTTCTTTTTGGAGGTGATGTAGATTCACTCAGAACTTAAAGGGCACTGACACAAAAATTTTGCATCTTGTTTTTTTTTTTTTTTGCTGCGATAAGTAGCTAGTGATGTACTTATCACCTGTAGAAACCTCATTTGCTTCAGCGTGTGAGGGTTGTTTAATTAGAGGCATTTTCAATGCGGCCAGTCGCAGTTTCGGTTTCAGCGGGTGCCGCGAACGGATGGATTTTGTGTGAACAAATCTGACCACGTGACCACCGGAGGGATATCACCGAGCAGAGCTGTCGTAGCACTGTCGAATCCGCATCGCCGGCAGTTTCTGCGAATGCCCCCACGTACTGATCTCGTGAGCCGTTTATTAAAAGGCGACCGTGCACGTGACACAGGCGCTGCAAGTGCAAATGCTACTGTGGCTAAAGAACGACGCCCGACGCTCGAGACAGTAGGTGGCAAGACGCGCGCTGGGAGCAGCCGGCCGGTCTGCCTACAGGTCCGCCTACAGATGTGTTCGGCTTAGCACTGCAGCGGATATTCGATTGCCGCTCTCGTAAGCGGTGCAGATGACAATTTTTAATGCAACCCGCCATCGCATGATTAACTCGTTTCTCATATAAGCTGCCATGGTTGGGACTTTGGTACAATTTCATGCAGCCGTAACAAGCTATCACTCGAGCTACCTGCGCCGGCCTGGGCCACCACGGCCGCCGCCTGCACAGCGACCGTGCGGCTCGTTCAGTGGGCTTTTAGTGTCTCCGGCGCGTTTTTGCGCCCAATGTAAATAAAAAGTAATAGAAACAGAGTGCCTAGAATCGCTGTAGAACTTTGTTCGCGGCCAGCTGCCCGATGAGCTTACGAAATCACGGCGCCTCCGCCGCCAACGATCGGGTCGTTCGTTCTCGAGAGCAGAAGCTCCGCCCTCCTGCCCTCCGGTTTGACCGGCGAGCTGGGCGAGCCGGCAAAAAACGCCGGCAGTGCGGAAGCGGCAAACACAAACTCGTGCCGTGTTTGGATGTTGTTTATTTACAAAATATCCGCGGGATGTCGATTGCGCGTGGTCCTCTGCTGGTTGCTCGGCTGCGTTTCGCACACTTTAAAATTGATTTTAAATATGTTCTAGGCTGTATTCGCCGCTGATATTTTGCAGATGTGGTATATGTGTTCACACCAATCTATCTCTGAAGTTATCTCGCCTTCAAAATTCTGTGTCAGTACCCCTTTAATGGGGCCCCGAAGCACTTACCACCGACTACTCGGCATGTATTTATGAATAACGTTTATTGTCCCACCAATTTCCTCCCGCAAGAATCACAAAAATCCCTTCGCTCTCGCCGAAGCAGCGCGAGATTAAAAAAAATTCCCGCGCCTTCCCGCGAGGGGAACACGAGTAAATGCAGAGCATTGGGGCCTCAGTACTGATTGAAGGCAGTGTTGCTTCCATCGCTTCTTCCGTGATGCTGGAGTAGCAGACACGAGTAAACGTGGGCACGAGCGTCAACCAAGGAAGGAAGGAGCAACGCAGTGACTGAAACACGAGCGACCGCTAGCCGCTATATTTGCAGCGCGCGCAGTAGAGGGAGAGCAGTACGGGGGGGAGAGCGCGCATGCGCAAGCAGCACGCGCCCTTCCACGCCCCACCGCGGTGCTATCACGCACCTGTTACGCCGAGACCGCGACGGAGCGAACGGGCTGACTACGAGGCATGCGCGCACCAGCTGCTGTTGAGAGAGAGGAGGGAAGGAGAGGCGCACCTGCTGCGGACGCGGAACTGTTGACACCGTCCGACGCAGGAACAGGCGAGGCTAAGAAATGCTCTTCTGCATTTAAAATTGGCTACAATCCACGCTGCAAAGGTGACTGACTGGAAAGCTAAGCTTTAAACGACACCCACAATTCCCCAGGCGACGTCACTTGAATTCACACACGTGGCTCTACAAAGAGTGAAACAAAAGATTCTGCCTGCCGTTACCTAGAATTCGCGGGGGCGGTGTCCCGAACGCACGAGCGTCGGACGGGGCCGGGCTAGAGCGGCGGACAACGCCGCTGCTGTAGCCCGGCCGTGAGTCGGAAGTGAGAGAAAACGGAGAGGAGCGTCTTTCGAGGGGTGAGACAGCGGAACCTAGCCTTTCTGATGTGCTAGCTCGGGCCTAGACCACCGCGCGATACAAACAGAGACACCGGAACAATTCGGCATGTAAGAGTATTGATTCCCACTTATAACAATTTAAACTATTCAACTTAGTAAGTTTGAGAATTGCGGGAATCGCTATTTATCAGAACCACTTGCTCCTTTCGCCTTTTCTAACACCGTTTAAAACACAACCGTATTGGTATTCACCGTCAGAAAACGGAGTTCCATTCGTGGCAAGCAGTGCGCAAAAGGTAGCGTTTCTCTAGCGGCAAGATGTCTGTACGTGGTCTCTACATTTTGTTGTCCCGCCCTGCAAACCAATCCTCAACGTGTCTTTGCTGTACGACCACTTAATTTCGTTCGGGTCCGGGTTACCCAGGAGGTGCTGTCAAACACGTTAATCAAGCCGTGCCAAGGAACAGTGCAATGGACGCGAAGCTGCGCCAAAACAGGCCCAAACCACCGTCGCTAAATCAGACGACAAAGCCGTACCGCCGACGCGCCCGTCGGCGAGCAGGAACCTCTGCGCGAGGAACACTTGGTAAATTCGCAGCGCCATCTACAATGTGCTCCACGAGGGAAATCTTCCCCTCCCCCCTCCTCGCCTCCGCCTCCGCCGCGTTGGGAGTTTATTGTCCCACACGCCGTGAAAGTACCGGTGGCTGGTAAAAGTATTAAGCTTTGCTTTAAAAATCACGCGTAATCGTTCAATGTGAACTTGAACGCGGGCTACTGTTCCCTCACCAAACTCGACCCCGAAAGGTGCGCGCTCTCCCGCGGAGAGGGGCGCGGCTCGTGGCGTCCTCTTCGGAGACCTTAGATATATCACATGCCGGAGAGTTTTCTCTTATTCTCAGTAACGTGGAGGGGTCTGTTGGCGGTCTGTTGCAGCAAAAAAGCAGGCAATGATGCCTGTTCGTAAGCGCGCGCTCAGCACCGGCACGGCGTTTTTGAAGCGGTACACCATTGTTGTTGAGTGGTCTGGTTGAAAGGGGAATATTGAGTTCCTCACTCAAACTCCGCGCGCTCTCAAAACACCACAGAAACGCCAAAAGTGTTCGCACAGATTCAGGCATAGAAGAAATCTTTGCACAGCGCCGCCGAAGTCGGATCGTCACAAAGAATGCGAGGAATAGACCGGGAAGGTGACCGGCAACAGCCAATAATAGGACGGCAACCATTGTAATGACGTAATTACCGTGCATGGTGCACTATGTGGGAAATCGAATAGAGCGCGGTTGGTTTTCCCGCGTATTTCAGGCGATTTGCAAGCGTACCGCTTCCCGTGCACGGGTAATATTTGGCTCAGGTATTCCCGGCAGTGTGTCGCACGTAATCTGGTGTCGTCGACTGCATTGGCCGTGAGTAAAGGATCAGCGCGACTAAAAAGTCCCGCAGCGCCACCATGCAGCACCCACAGCAACCCCTGGCATCGTACGGCCCTGCCTCAACAGATGGCGTACGAGTTCGAACGGAAGGCTTTCACTAGGGTTCCTGCATATAGGGACCGGGCGGCCGTTGTATGGCACCACCGTCGTTTCAGCGAACAGCGCCGCCCGTGGCGAACCGCTCGTCAGTGGAATGCCGGTGGCGGTCAGCGCAGCGTAGTTGTGCATGGCTTTCTGTCGTTTTTCTGTGGTGCGGCTTGCAAAGCGTACGCAACCCCACGTTAATTTTTTCAGATCGGTAAATCTTGAGCGCGGATGTGACGTTTACAAGGCATGCCATGTGTGTTATTTACGCCCATACTCAGTATTTACAAATAGCAGACGACGCTCAATGCGCCAAGCTGGAAGTCAATCTGGAAATGAAAGTTCGTTGCTTCATGCAATTTTTTCATGCCTGCATGCAGTTTCGCGAATTGACGAGTATATTGCCGCTAAATGCTCCCGAAAGGCCGGTGTGTGCAACCGATCTAGGAATGCTGCGGCGATGGCCTTTGGAAGTTGATAACGAAACGGCGACGACGTCGTGCACAAGCGAAAGACAAAGTTGGGGGGTGTCTTCGAAGATTTACCTCAAAAACAGAAATTGTGACGGACGACGCTTCCGTAACTTCATTACCTACGGCTGAAAGTGTTTAATTTCACAGAAATGCTCTTACTACAGTAATCGGGAATCGTTGATAAAATAAATACCGCATGATAGTAGAACGTTATTGCTTGTCGTGGAGAAGCATAGCTTTACAAGAATTGCAATGGTTGCTGGCTAGTTGGTAAATGGTTTTTCAAAAACCAATTCCTGCGTGGTTGAAGGACGCAAGACAGGAGGGTGCCCGAAACCTGTACTCAGCTTCACAACTGAATGCTGCGGTCGGTTTACAAGCTGCCACAGCTACGCTTGAAAAATCATGCACACCTCCGTCTAACGACGATTATGGTTTATCGCAAAGCTCTATCGTATGGATTTCCTCGGTTGCCTTCTGGATTTAAACTTTGACTAGTTAAGCGTCGAATTTGACCAGCACGCAGTTTGGTCTTTTGATCTCAGCGTCTTTGACTTTGACCATTTCCCATTCGATTTCGCACGAAGAAAGCTTTGTGTTCAACCATCATAATCATTAGACGGAGGGCTAGATGATTTTGCTGTTTAATTTTGAGCTTCCATGCCCCCTCTCCAAATCTAAACTTTTTCCAGCGTGTCGGAAATGTGTCTGTGGTACTCGGGCTCATGCACCCATGGCAGCTAACGCGTTTTTGGTGTCTTCACCAGGCATTACACGGTTTTTTAGGTACTCTGTAAAGAATACTTAAGCTATAAAAAACACCGGCTGACGTTAACACTGCCATATTTTTTAACTATCGGTGCCAGCCTTTATTCCACGCAGGTGGTAAAACGGGAAGGGGAGGAGGGATGGTTTGTAGCTTGGGCTGTTGAGTTGGTGAATAACTTTGGCCCTTGATAAAATGACCACCACAAACGTGGGATTTCCACTTCGGCTTTCAGGCTCCCATGCTGTCACAGTGTCGCTCACCAAAACCGAAGGTACAAAGCTCACGGTTACAGAAAGTGTAAACTACCGCAACATTTATACGGCTACACGGTAATCCATCTCGTATGCAGGTGCCTTTCTATTTAAAGCACACGTATCGAGGTATTCCAGCGCTGGCGTGGAAACCGTAGTCATTGAAACCAGTGAAGATAATTTAAAGTGGTAGAAGTGAATTCTAATATTGCTAATAGTTTTATTCCCACCCAGATCGCGCGGAGCCAGGCGCAGAGCGCTGCAAAAAGCGCTCGTGTCAATGTAGCCCTTCCCCAACCTTACAAGCATCCAATAAGTCTGCGTAGCCGTTAGTGCATTTAAGAAGAAAATAATACTAATAATAGTAGTTTTATTCGTACTCAGAACGGGTGCAGCCAAGCGCAGATCGCTGCAAAAAGCGCTCATGCCATTGCAGCCGATACCCAACTTTAGACGCGTCCGACAAGTTTACGTAGTCATTACTGCATCTAAGAACCCAACACATCTGTCTAGACTTCGTTTCATCTCACATGTCTGCTCACAACGCCACCAAAACATACAAAGCACCGAAGCAAACACGACCAAAACAACGGGAGGCTATGTAGTCCAATGCACCGGCTCATTCCACTGACGAAGGGAGCGCCGAGTGGTGGCGCCACCCGTCCAGCTGCCCGGTCCCTATACAGGGTGTTGCGACGATAATTGGAACACTTCAAAAAAAAATTTCCTGAGCGAACCGCCGCTCTGTTCGCGCAAAAACTTCACGCGAAGGTCGCATTTTGTGGTCTATTTTGTTTGACACCGGGAACAACGACGGTACTTGCCTGTTTATCCAGAAAATAAATAAAAACGATTTTTGCCAATGTGAAAATGGCGGATGATTTGGACGTCCAAGCCCGAAAACCGGGTTTTCTGATCCTTTGTTAGCTCATTCCTAGGTGCATTTTCTGATCGTCTGCTGCAGCATCTGGCTCCTTCCTACCGTGAATACCAAACGTGCGTTTCGCTCTGCATACCCCAGGTGGTTCCGTCGTTCCAACATCAACTTGCGATGGCTCGCACGTCCGAATCAGCCGCCATTTTACAATAGGCGAAAATAGTTATTTATTTTTAGAATACACAGGTAAGTACCATCGTTGTTCCCGGTGTCAAACAAAATAGACCACAAAATGCGACCTTCGTGACAAGTTTGAGCGCGAACAGAGCGGCGGTTCACCCAGGAAAATTTTTAAAGTGTTGCAATTATCGTCGAAACACCCTGTATATCTGCTATAGGGACCGGGCGGCCGTTGTATGGCGCCACCGTCACTTCAGCGAACAGCGCCGGCTGTGGCGAAACGCTCGTCAATTGAATGCCCGTGGCGGTCGGCGCAGCGTAGCTTGTTATGGCTTTGTGTCGTTCTGCTGTGGTGCGGCTTGCAAAGCCTAGATAACAACAAGGACTTTTTTCACATCGGTAAATCTTGAAAGTAAAGGTGACTTTTAGGAGGTATGCCATGTGTGTAATTTGCGCCTATACTCAGTAATTACAAAAAAATCACGCCATATCCACGGAATGAATTATGATAAGTGGGTGGGGTGAAGCTCAAGAGGGGGAGATCATCGGTAACCGTAACTCTCCCGTGAAAGTTCGCCCATTACATCATTAAGAAAGACGTATGACTGTGTGCGTACATTGTACAAATCAACTTTTATTTTCGGAGTCAATGCTCCCAGGCCCAGACCTGGTGAAAGACCCCGCGCCATCGAGGACTACCCCGCACCTCCACCACAATTTGTCACGTAGGATGGGACACAACGGTAAAGAAAACTTTTATTTAGGGCGAACTTGTGCCCGAACAAGACGAGAGGAAACGAGCAAAGGTCCTTGCGTCTCGTTCGATCACCGAGAACGACTGCCTGCGTTCGTGGCGTGATCTCTTGCGTGATCTCCCCCTCGCAGTGCACGTGCGCTCGCGCCTCCGTTGGTGAACACAGACAAGCTCGCGCTCCCGGTGCCGAGTTTGCGCTGCCGGTTGCAGCCGGTTCTTGCGCGTGCAACGCGGCCCACTTTGCGACATCTCCGAAAGCATGCGGTGGTCACGTACCACGAGACACAAGGGATGGACAGACCCATGACTTAAGGAGCTTCGCCCCTAAAAGCAGACGACGCTGAATGTGCCAAGCTGGAAGTCAAGCTGAAATTGCAAGTTCGTTCCCTCGAGCAAATGTTTCATGCCTGCCTGCAGTTCGTCGTATCGAGGAATCGTATCGTATCCAGAGTTGCGCGTCCATGTAGCATCGAGTTCTAAAGTAGTGTGGGAAAGCCCGCGCATCACTTATGTAGGAGCAACCGCGCCAGGCAGCGGCGGGGCGTAGTGAGCGCGCGCGTGCGCTGCCGGTTGCGCCGGCCGCTGTGCGGAGCACCCGCAAGAAGCTAACCTCCGCGCAACTGGAAAAGGAGGTTGGTGCGCAGCATTGAAAGCGGGCTTTCCTGTCACGAAGGAACTTGTAGGGCGGTGGCTCATGGAAATTAGATGCGCAACTCTGGCAAAGCTTATACAGGAACTCCAGCTTTCACTCCCAACCATACCAGCAAGGCGCTACGAGGACGTCAGAGCCCGGGTGGAATACGCCGTAGCGAGCGTACGTGCGATGGATGCTCTGCCGTGTACACGTGTACGGAGCACTGCAGAATATTCCTCATCCCCAAATAAGGTAACGACCTCTCGTTCATGATTAAAGGCGAAATTAATCATGTCGTCTAATTTGGGCTCGTTTTTTTCTAGTTATGGCAGGTTTGTGAGCTCGCCTAATTAAGGAGGCAACCAAGTTATCTCCCAAATGGCGACATGGTTTTGAGCAGCTCTTTATTTGGAGTTTTCGATAAATCGCGCTTAGGTCAGTTACCTCAGTCCCCCTCTCTGTTGCTGATTGGGTAGCAGAAAATCACCTCTATTCTCGTTGTTTTGGAAGCAACAAGGATTGCTCAAAAACTGTTTACTATCAGAGTCGCCATCGTCACTGTCGATGACACATGAACTGTCACCACTGAAAGCAATCATTTTCATTTGTCATCATCGTCTCCGTTGATACCGTACGTTGGCCGAGACACGAACTGCCCAGCATAATTACCGCCGTCATCGTATAAATTTAGAGAGCGGCCAAAACAATCACCTTGGCTGCCATCATCGCTTTCGTTGATTCCTGAGGCTGAACGAGAACGTAAGTTTGAACAATCATAATTGCGTTCGGCGCTCGCTTCCACAGCTTCGTTGGGGAGCAGATATAAACGTGAGTCAATAGCATCTACAGCAGCGCTGCTTCCTACTTACGCAACACACGTCGTGATGTTGTATACAAACATTTTTTTATTTGTCTTTAAAGGGGCCCTACATAGGGTTGCGAAGGCGACACGGCCGGAAGCTTTCGCTCTCTCCTCGCGCCACAAAGCGCTGTGGATGCTACGAACTGGTAAGCTCGGAGCAAGACAACCTAGAGCAGCTATTCCGGTTTCATGCTCTCCAAGATACGCGCAGCCATTGGCTCGGCTCAGCGGTACGTCACACTTTTCGCAGCCAGGCGCATGCTTCGCCTGTACTACTGGCTGCGCGGAACTGCTTTTCGTGACGGCCGTGCTAGCTTCGGCACACCAGTCCCAGAATAGGGGAAAGGAGCGTTTGAAGGCCAGATATGTGGGCCCCAAACACAGCATGCTCGCCCACGAAAATGTAAGATTTCCACCAACGAGCAGCTGCCCGCTTGCGTTTCTTGCATGCGACGCTGTCACAGGTTCCTCCGGCGCCGGGTCGCGCAGAAAAGGCTTAAAATCGCCGCAGTTATTTGGCCACCGCTTTATAAAGCCGCGCCTACCACGGTCACCAGCGGAAACCTTCGCCGCACTATTACCAGACTTCAAGTATTTGTAAACTGATTTGCAGCAGTAGCCCAATTCTGTTTCAGACGATGCAAGCATTAGCTACTGCGGTGTATGCCGATTCGTTCGCCCTTCCCCACCGCGCTCCTTGCCCAGAGGGTTGCCTCGGTCGCGCGTGTAGAAACTTTTTCTGCAGAAGATGGTGCTTGCTTTTGAGCGTTATTCCTATTTTGTAAACGACGGTCTATATCAACAAACTCAGCTAATCTCGTGTGACGGATAGCGACGATGTGAATTTTTCCCTTCTAAGATACGCCATGCCGGAATGTCACTCGCGTAGACTCCGCCCGAACCGCCAAAACCACCGACGGCTTCCCCCAGAGACGGAAACGCTGATTGGCTGCAGCATTTGATTGAACCCGCCAAGAGGGGCACCGGAGCCTTCAGCGCCAGCTGCGTCATCGAGGCTACGTCTAACGCGAAAAGCTATGCCAATGCTCCCTTGAATGGTGACGAGAATTCACATGTAAGCCAGTAAAGGAAACACGTAATCTAGTGATAGCACCCCTGCAATTGGGACCAATTTAGGGCCCTTTTAAAGGGGTCATGAAGAAAAAATACAGATCTGTTCAATTTAAACTAGCTAGCCTTAGCCTTTGGCAACTACCGCCGCTCACTTCCAGACACCAAAAACTTCTGTTAACCGAAAAAGTATTCAAAAACGTTCCACTTTCGTGCTATTGACGTAATATGGGTATGAGCGACGTAATAAGGGCGAGAACTGAAAACATAGATATCAGTGTGTTAGCTGAAGAAAAACTTTTTTTTTTCGAAAAACAAATGAAGAAAGAGAGAAGAAGGAAGAAGGAAAGAAAGGAAGGAATAAATAAAGAAGAAAGGAAGAAAGAGGAAGAAGGAAAGCAAGTAGGAAAGAAACGGAGAGAGAGAGAGAGAGAAGAAAAGAAAAGGAAGGCAAGACTGTAAAAGAGGAAGAAAGAAACGAAGGAAGGAAGAAACGAAAGAAGAAGGGAATAAATAAAAAAATGAAGAAGGAAAGAACGAAAGAGAAAAAGGAAGGAAGAAGGAAGGAAGTAAAGAGAGAAACAAAGGAAGAAAGGAAGAGCGAAAGAAAGATAGAAGGAAGGAAAAAAGAACGAAATACAGGCAGGAAGGAAGAAGGAAAGGAAGAAAGAAGGGAAAAAGAAAGGAAGCAGGAAGAAAGAAGAAGGAAAGGAAGAAATAGAGAAAGAAAGAAAAGAACGAAAGAAGGAAACAAAGAAAGAGAGAAAAACACAGGAAGAAGGAAGAACGTAGTAACGAAAGGAAGCAAGAAAAAAGAAAGAAAGAAGGAAAGAAAGAAAGAAGGAAAGAAAGAAAGACAGCAGGAAAGGAAAAAGGAACGATAGAAAGAAAGAGAGAAATAAATAAAGAAAGAAAGAAAGAGAGGAAGAACTGCCAGTCAGCACTCAAGTGATACAATCAAACAGAACTAGAGGCCACACCACAATCACCCAGTCACATTCCTCGGCGGCGGCGTCGGTCGGCCGCCAACAGTCACACAAACAAGGTACTGACTGTGGCATCGTAGAGAATTCTCCAAAAAGTGCTGTAGTGTAGCCGTTACTTCTTCGCTTTTTTGTTATACTGCGATTACTCTTTGGAGTTCGCGGTAAAATTAGTATCATTGTTATCGATACAAAGCAGCCTTTTTAATGAACCGATTTTGTGTTTTGTCTTCACGCCCCGTGTAACTTGTTTAAGCGAATTTTTATTCGACTCAACATCCCTGATATACCTGCAATTTGGTATTTCGGTTAGAAAGGAATAGATAATTTGTCGCAAATATTTACATCCCCACGGTCCATGTGCTAGTTTGAAAAAGCGTATAGGTTCGTTTGCCGCCGCTATTGTCGTGTCTTTCATGCCTCATTTGTCCATCTTGTAGATTTGCCTTGTAGCCATCATTAAGTTGTTTCGACAGTTCCGATTACAATTGAGCAGCCGAGGATGCTGCCGAAAGAGAAGGGAATTAGATTGCGGTGTTTGCTTCTTCAGCAACGTTAGGTCGTTATTCGCTAAAAAGTAAAATGTACTGCTATCTCGTCCTCACTTCCCTCCCATTTTTAGAGTCGTTGGCGCTTATCTCTCTACATCCCATCCGTAGTGAGGCAGCTTCCATATCAGCACCAACTTAAAAAACTTCTTAAAAGTAGCTTCTAAAATGGGCTCCTATGCGTTGAGATACCCTTATGCTCGCTGATTACAAATTTTCACTTAACCGTGGCTGCTCATTCGTTTGCACAATGTGTAGCTTAACGTGTTGAAAGACAATTATTGGCGTTCAGATTCTTTACATCCTGCTTTTTTCAACCTATTTTCTAACTTAATCTAGCATATTGCTGAAATCGTTCGGGTAATCCAAAAGTACAAGGGCGCTTCAGTTCATTAATGCATGCAGCAGGAGTTCCCGTGGCATGGAACCCAGCGCAGAATGTTTGCCCGCCAAGGAAAGGGGAATTGGACGCTCATGCGTTATTTAAATTATAAATAAAGCAGGCATATCTAGAAGCAGCTCGTTTCACGTATGGTTCATAGCTCAACCTGTTCTATAACACGTCCAACCAAACCGCTTCTGCAATCGGTAACGCAAAGGCGGTATTGGCGATATTTAATCGCAACGAAAACTAGGTTCCGGTTGAGGAAAAAAGCTAATAACCCTCAGCTTGTCGTGTTCACCTTCCTCTGGCGTGGAATTTCAAATAGTACAGAGAAAAAGCGAGGACGTCAACGAGCGAGTGTAATTTATTTTTAATTAAAGAGCCATTATTTAAAGTAGCCAGCGTACGTATTTGGCGTTGTGTAGGCCGTTCCTGGAGATTCCGAAGGCGATGAGCCACAGAGCCGCCGTACAGACCGCTATTTCCGGGTGCAACGCTGCTGGGTTGTTAGAGGCCAGCCGGAGTACTTTGACACTGCGGACAGACAGAGAGAGAAACTTTATTGGCGGGGAAGAGAGGTCATTTCCCGCCGAACATCAAGACCGTTACAAAGTGGGCATCGCCTCCTCCTGGCCCAGTGCCTTAAGAGACTGTCATGTTCTTGTAGATTTTAACAGCGGCCGGAGCTGTTTAATCTTGAGATTGGTCCGGTAGCGTTAGAAAAACCAAAATTCAAAGAAAAACAAATTCCTCTGGCGCGGGGCGCCCGGCACGACCTTTACGCAGTTGCGTAGGCGGAGCTAAGCCATGACATCACTGCACCGGCGCGGCGACTTCATGTCGCCGTGTTTGTGACGCACAGCGCCTCGTGACTCCTCGATGAGCACGTCGTTTACACTCGAGATGGCTATACGAGATGGCTACGAAGAAGTATGTAACTCCCGAGGGAGGAAGAAGCTCAGCGGGAACGCCGTCGTGTCGCTGCTCGAGAACATACAACATGGCTACAATCCAACCGCGAGTATTGCGCCGAAGCCTAGCAAACTTAGCAAAGCCGGAAGAAGATAGGTCGATACATCGCTCCGCGGTTTCTCCTACCTCGCACCACGAGTGCAAGCTGCACGAATTTTATTTTTTAACAAAAAAATGTAGCTTCCTTCACCTCCTTTACCGTCGTCCCCAGTACGGAGAAGACCTTCAGCCCTTTCTTTATAAAGAACAATAATATTTCAAGCAAGAGGTTAGAACGTTAGAGAAGGACGCTAACTATACCTGCCGGAGGCTGTGGACTATTTCGGAGGCTCTTCCGGCTGCCTCATTGATGGCTTGCATCATCCGGTCAGAACGATCCAACGCCTCGCCCCACTGCTCGCTGCTAGTGATTAGAGGGAGTAGTTTTGGGGTGCGTGCCTATAAGAAATTATATGAATAGGAAGGCGGCCGTCAGCAGCAACAACCAAATAAGAAGGGATCGGTGATGGGGAAATTGGGACGTGATTTTTGAAAGTTGGTAGTCTCGTTAGAGGGTCGGTGATGACATGTTGGCTAGGTGTGAGAATTTGTCAGAGTACGCTACCTTCGAACTATTTGAAAGCCTCCGGGCTCCCAAATAGTTCAGAAACACAAAATTGTAGGCTGCTTTCTTTATGGAAGCATTTCACACGACATACCCGTCTTCGTGACCCATGATTAGACCGTGGAATCTAAGAGCTGCCTGCTGCCGTACTGAACATATAGCTTCGTGGAAACCGTGATGTCAAAAATCGCTTTGAGGAGGAGTTTTGATCATCTACTTAACTGACTTTTAGGGGGAAAATTCTCATTGCGACAATAACTAGAGAACCAGCAGCTCATGGCCATTGAACAAGCAGAATAGAATGCCGCTAAAAATAGTTCGGAACTGCCTGCACCGCGACGATTCCGAAAATTCCCCAAAGGGTGCCAATTATGGTAGCAGCCATAAAAGGCTGTTATTTTCTCATCCTACATGGTCACGCTTTTGTTAACTGGAAACCAGTTGCGCCGGCACCACATCCCTTCCTTGAAATGTTTAACAGTGTGCCCCCGTTATACCGTAATGACATTGATGGTGATGCCGACAGATACCTAACTTACCAGAGCCTTCTTCGCATTAGGGCACGGTGGAAGTTATGCATGGATCTCGCCACTATTATCTGAACGAAAAGGGAGGATAAGACCGAAACATTACACGACGAGGCCATTGCACCATAACGGTTCGTGTGCCACGCGTGCGTACGTAGTGGCATGCGGTGTTAGCGAGCCCATTCGTGGCCGGAAAAATCGGACCGAGAGAGCTGTGTTCGCCATCGGATGCTCGTCCTTTTTGTTTGCCCTTTAGATTCGCGGGTACGACTCTGGCGGCGCAGTTGACTAGCTCGGCAGTAAAGATTCCTTGCTATCTTGATGGCTAGAAACGTTACATGAAGCATGCCATACGGCAACACCGGAAGTAGCTAGAAGTTTTTCATATTATGCCGCTTCTATATCTTGTACTGCAGGGCACTAAAGCTTCACGTTGGGGTTTGTTGAGTATAGATTTTGGCTAGATCAAAAGCAGTGAAAAAACGAGGACAGCGCTGCGCTCTTGTTTGTTACTTCATACGTCCTTGTCTTTGGAGAGCTTCTGAACCAGTCAAAATTGCAACTGCGTGGTTCTGATGTATTTGGAAGGTGAAAATGTCGGGCTTCACGTTTCCTGACAACAAAAATAGCAGTTCCTTCAGCCCCGAGTCAGCAATAAAAAACCCATTACACTGATAAATTATTCGTTTGGCCACCGGTGTTTTTTCCCGGGCTGGCGGTAGAACCGTCCTGTAACGTTCAAGGCGCTTCGACAAAACAAACGGCTTGAAATGTTTGTGTGCTTTGCCTAATGATTGGCACCGCTCACTTGAAGAAAGCCTTGGTGGCGCTCTCGGAGCCGTTGATGCAGTCGACCCCGCTGAGGTTGTTGTAGACGTGCTCAGGGACAAACACCGTTGACTTCCCGTCGGTTACTGGCACACCCTCCATTACGCGCGAGTTCCGGTAGCGCTCCATCATCTGCTCGTAGATGCTGCTACAGAGAACCTGCGACAAAAGCCGAGCATGACGGCCATGCAGTTTGCATTTCTGCACATGCCGAAGATGTCGGTCGGCTGCGAGAAGCCGTTTTGGGGCAGCCTACAAAATGATCTAAACCGCAATAAAAAGACATTAAAGTGCACAAATATGTTTTCCTTTTTCGACAGTGGCATGAATATAGTAGTGGCGTGAATACCCTGCCCCACGCTGCTGAGGCGACATTGAAACACTTTCTAGGGACGTGTCCAGGGCTCCAACCATCCCAATCTCGACAAATGGGGGCCACTGGACATCGCCCAGGCAGCCCTCTTGATATTCATCAATGGACGCACGGCTCCCTCTACAACAAACTGTTGGAATTCATTTCCGAAACTTGACTCTATAGTTTCCTTTAGTGCATCGCTAAATTGTGTTCTTTTTTTGTACCTTTCTGTGTCGCCCCTCTGTCCTGTTTTTTTCTATGGTTCCTCTGTTACTTATGCCCTGTGGCGAAATGGCGCAATAAAAAAATACTACGCGTGGTCGCGGACGTTGCATTCCAGGTAGCAACATTCCTATTGCTTCGTTGGTGTGATACGCGCTGTTCATGCGTAGTAGCACGCACTCTTTTGAGTCACAGAAAAATGGAAGAGAAACAATAGGGAAATGAGAGTCAGTCGTCTTGATGTGTTTCTTGACACGCAGTGTAGCGTTCACAATCTAACGAAAGGTGAAGAAGCTATGAAATTAGTTGCCTTTCAGCCAAAACCTGAAGTTGTTCAGCCTGTAGTGTTCCCTTGCGAACTTGTTTTCTTGTACAGCCGTCGACATTTATACAGAGTGTTGGGTGCAGTTACAGACAAGTGTTGGGTTGGTAGGGGGATTCGTAGGAAAGGCAAAGTGGGAAGAGAAATTTTGCCTATTTACGGTGTCAGCCACCTGCAGGCAACACTACATTTCCTGGGAGCCGTAGGTGTCGTCGCATCGTGTGGATTACCGCAAAAACTGTCACTAACAACTAGTGCCGCGTAATCCAATGTGCAATAAACCAGACCAGCCACCGAAGCCATTGACAGCAAAGTTATAAAAACTGCGGTGATCCAGAAACGACTTTAGAGTCGTTCCTGGATCCCAAGAGGCCTAGTAAGGGGTCGGAACACAGCGGCAACCATGGAAAAGCAAAGGTGCACCGACTAACCTGCGGGAATTTACCCTCCGTGTGAACTCGGAACCCCTTACTAGTTGTGACGACGGCAGAACTATGTCAAGCGCACCGGAAGGCTTCCGCCCACGCAAGCCCTTTTCACATTCGTGCTGCCCATGTAAGTTCCTGCGGCAGGACGCTGTTCACACCAATTTACAGCCGACTTGTCTATGGCAATATTCGCGCGGATTTTTCCTCTTCGCTGCAAAAAACCACCCTGCGCCCTCTATGAGGTGCCAAAACAACACAGTAAGGCATGGTGCTGACATCTGGCGTAGTAAGGCGGAAGCCAAGACACCACTCAATACACCGCCCTTTAGAAGGAGCCGGAACAAGCGGTGCTGACGCCTGGCGTGACACAACGGAAGCTAAAATCCACCTACATCCACAGTGTTCCGCACTCAATGCCATCTATCAGGCCTTCGGCTACCTCGAGGAAAGAGCAGGCGTTTTACGAAGCCGCAGCGAACGTAAACGCGAGTGCGATCGGGAGCTGGAGGCGGCGGGCGGCTAGTAGAAACAAAGATCCTTTCCAACAGTGTGCCCGTAAGCGGAGGGCCCGGCAGGAAAACGAAACCTCGAAGCAGCAAATGTGGCGAAGCGACGCACGCACGACGCCTTAAATTGTACCAGCACGAGTGCTGGTATGCGTGATTGAAGGGACGCTTTCGGGGCAGAAATTTCGTATTCAGTAGTGCGGTGCGGGACTGCCTGTGTTTGGAGAGCGATTTGCTGGTAATCGGTGACGTTGAAGATGTCGCGAAGCGTCAACGTGCAATGGACGTGTTGCTGATTGCCATTCCTGAAAAGTCTGCCGTGGCGACGTTCGAAGTGTGTAGGGCGCGGAAAGATTCCTCACTGTACGCTGGTGTGCTGGGTATGTGTGCAACACAGAATCACCCCTTGCCCCCCACCCCCCCTCCCCCCTAGACATACCCACACCTGTACTGAAATATTCGAAAGCCAACCTGAGATCTTCCGTCCAACCAATTCCTACCACCGAGCCCTTTTTCAGATGTGAGCCATGGGGCACACACCCTGTGTAGCTCGAAGTAATGAACTATATATAGGACCTCTTTCGGTATTCCTTACCAATTTATGTACTGTATTTGCAAACTTCCTAATAACCTTCAAAACTCAAAAGCGCTCCATTGAGCCACAGTAATCATTAACATCAAGAGCGTGCCGGGACTAGATAAGTCCCTGCAACCTTGCCACTAAGCCGAGCAGTCCTTTGGACAAATGCTCCAAAATAAAATTTCAGTGCGCAGCACTTTCGCGCACGCTACTGTAGCTTGACGGCGCCGTTGTCTTCCTTACCGAGCCAACGAAGGGAGAGCTGAAGACAGGAACAAAACGGAGCAGGAAAGTGTGGCGTAAGCGTGAGGGGGAGGGTGGTTTGCCGATCCGTCGCTAGACGTTCCTCTGCGGCGACGCATGGCGAATGTGTGAGGGGGAGGCAGTGAGACATGCTGGGGGATAGCGAGGCGCTGCGAGATGACACCGCAGCAGGGCGTGTCGTCGTGCGCTTGGCGATGGCGCATTCACTTCCTTAGACGCAGATTGCGATCACTTCCCGAGGTGGAGCTCGCGCTGCGGACGCAGAAGCTTACAAGCACCGACTTTTGCGCTGGAGGTTCAAACACAATTTGCAACAACATGCTCGGCGGCGGCGACGCGCTGCCAGATGACGGCAGAGCAGGGCGCGCCGCTGTTCGTTCGCTTGCCCCACGATCACTTCCTGAGACGCAGCAGCTATGCGCCGAGACCAAGAAGACTGCAGTTCACCCTGAGCCCAAATGTCGCATTAGGGAGTGCAGTAACCGTCAGCCATTGTTTTTCTCTCTCTCCGTAGGACCACGGACTACCATTTTACACTCAGCTGCGCGAGTATGCGCCGGCCTGATGATGATGATCATGATCGTGAGCGGATGCGATAGGCTATTTGGCATTAATTTGCATTAACGTCTCACGAGGCGGGTTTAGTTGTTCCGACGCAAAGGAAAACGGGGGTGTGGATGGATAAACGTGTGGTGACATCGCCAAAGATGAAGAAAATGAAACGGGCAGAGCGAATTGTATCAAGGAGCCCAGCGCGCCTTCAGATCGTCGAAAAGCGAGAGATTGTGTGATTGTGGGGTTTAACGCGCCGACGCAACGCAGGCGATGAGGCGCGCCGTAGTGGAGGGCTCCGGATTAATTTTGACCACCTGGGGATCTTTAACGTGCGCCGAAATCTCGTACACACGGGCGTTTTTGCTTTTCGCCTCCATCAGAAAAGCGGCCGCCGCGGCCGGGAATCGAACCCGCGACCTTGTGCTCAGCAGCGCAACGCCTTAGCCACTGAGCCACCGCGGCGGGTCGAAAAGCGAGAGAAGGCGCCGCGGTATCTTCTGAAGCTTTCCTGTTAGCATCCTCGTCTCCGACATCAACAGGTTCCCAACGCGACTCCGATTCGTGACAGACATGCACGCAAAGGGGAAAACTGAAATGTTACCGAAAACAGCGAGAGAACTCAAGCACCAATGCATTCGCATTCACAACTACAGAAGAACTGCTGAGTGGCCGTGGCATTATTTTTCTTTTTTCGAAAATCAGTGCACGGATATGGTAACGCAAAGGCGATTGATAAATAGCATCTCATGCAAAAACTTCCTGGCCACCTAGGCACTCTATATGCGCTACATGCGAATTCGTGTTGAATTGTGGAACACTTACGTTAGGTATTGTGTGGGCTGACATGTCTCACCATTGGTGTTGACGTGGACGGTTCGGTGACCACGTCCGCATAAACAGAATCAATGAAATTTTTAGAACAAATGTTGCGTGCACGACGTTAATGACGGGGCTCGTGTACAGTAGTACGCGCGTGTTTTCTAAATATCGTCATCATCCTTAATTTTTATGGGCGCTTTCTTTCTTCCTCTTTGAATTACGATGACTTGGAGGCTTGGCAAATCGTCCTTGTTAACGCTACATGTATGCTATTTCCGTGAGCGTGCTTTGCTACTCGCTCAAGTGCAACTTTGTTATTGTCATGCTCAAAGTTTTCCTGTAGCACTGAGTGCATATCTGTAGCACACGTCCATGTGTCAAAGGCCAGACCAAATTCGTTGCGTGCACTTTTACCAAACTAGAGTAATCGAACTGTTACGTTCAATAGGTCCCGTACTCATCTCCAGTTATAGGGGACCACGTTTCGAACCCGACCCAGAGCGGAGGGTACCCAATTTTCTTTTCAACTCAAATGGCGTATACGTGCTTCCCTGAGAAATGTCGCGTCTTTCCCAGCATATATTGACCCGTTACTTACGACTCCGAATTTCCGACAAACATAGGTACGGTCTTAACAAGACTCTGGTGCGATTTAGTTGGTTCATGATCTAGAAACTTCAACAGCGTGAACTGACAGGACGAAAGACGAGAGGCACAAACGACACAAACGCAGCGCCCGTCTACGTCGTTTGTGTCTCTCGTCTTTCGTACTGTCAGTTCGCGCTGTTGAAGTTTTTAGATATGTACGGTCGTCCACACGCTTAGCTCGAACATGAGATTCAACTTTAACGTAGAATAACTCGGAAGCCTTGCCGAGAAACTTAAAACCGGTGTAAAGGACTTAAGAGACGCCTTAAATTTAAGAAAAATGCAACAGTTGGGACACAATTACCTTGCTCCGAGGCCGGAGGACAAGATAAGTGGTTAAAACGTTGCTCCATCTAAGACAGCGGACGACTGTACCTATTGCTGCTTTATTAAAGTCGCCCTCCTCGTCGCCCACTGTGCTTATACCGGTGAGCTCGTACCACGTTCTTCTTGGGCACGTAGCAGGCGTCCCCGGACCACGGTTGGCTGCAGTCCGCCCAAGCCAGTGGTGACCGAAACCAGTTGGCGAGGAAGACGGTCGAGTAGGAGCACTCGGTCGAGAACACTATTAGACCAAGCGTGAAGTAGAAGCTCATCGTGTAGCCCAGGCCTGGGAAATAGTGCAAAACCAGCACCTCGTAACGAGATTTGGACTGTTCTTGAAAAGACAATTCCTGCTTACGGAACTCTAACGACAATTAATCAGATGATTCTCCAACTAGTATTTGAGCACAGTGTCAACGCACACTGACAGTTTAACCAGCGGAGTCGTAACATATGAAGCAGAAAAGGCCGCTTGTGATTTTGTTGTACATTTTGCCAACTATCCGCTTTAACTGTCAGGCATAACGTCGGAAGTGTGAAAGCTCTTACAGTCTAATCAATATCATTCCGTGTAGAGTACCCAACATGACAGTCATGTATATGTCTGTTGTATGTTTGTGGGTCCACTGGAGTATGCAGCGGGGAGAGATAGGGAGGGCGGGCAAGGCCACTAACTAACAACAAGTGATGAATGCCGGTAACTATTCTGGTATCGCAAGCTGTGCACCACCCGTATGTGGCTGCTATGTGTAATATCACCATGACGATAAACGATTTAGCAATTTCACTGGAAAGAATTGGAAGACAATGGGAAAGTTTTGCAGAGTGTGGTATTGTCCTGATGGTTTTGGTTTTATTTTATTAAGCTAAATTATTTGCTTTTGCTTTTTTGTGTGTTGCTATTTTTTCTACCTTTTGCTCTTTCATATTAGATTGCAGCGTGTGAGTGCTGCATGACTCCATCGTACACCGAGCCACCAATACCTCTCCGTTTACTTATTTTTGCACAAGCTGAACCCGAACTTGAACCGTTATTTTTAAAGCGAAGCTTTAAACCTCTGCCAACCAAGGGTTCTGTCGCGACCGTCGGCGTCGACAGAGAACTCCAGCGAGCAAATAAAAGAAACTCTTCTAAATTGAACAAATTTGTATTTCTTCTGTATGCCCTTTCTAATAAACGGTATGTTTGGTTAATGGAGTACAAAAAAGAGGCAATTGCCCACCTCTCATGGCCGGGACAGTGTCGAAGATGCCAATGTTTCCTGACCCCGAGAACTGGCTCAGAGTGCTCTCCAGGTGCATGATGGGTATCACCGCGCTCACGGTGAACGTCACGTAAGCGAAAAGGAAGGGAACTGCGAATACGTCACAAGCGTTGGAGTGTGGCGAGAAATCTGTGCAGTGACAATCGTTTCTGTAAAAGGTGCTACAGCGCGAAATAAAACACGGACAGAGAAAGACGACGGGACCAGCGCTGACCGTCCCGTCGTCTGACGGGACGTCTTTCTCTGTCCGTGTTTTATTTCGCGCTGTAGCATCTTTTACAATGAACTACCAACTCGCCCAACAGTACACTTTACAATCTTTTCGTCGTGCTTTTCTAAACATCAAAATAGCGAGAGTTTTGAGGAAGAAAAACGTTCCTAAATGTTGTCAAAACGGGTAATAACTAAGGTGTTGTTTTCTCAGCTCTCTTTTCTCAACTATTTTGCCATGCTGGTCGGCATGAAAACGTCAGTGTAAACTGAGGAGTGTTCATATTTAGTGTCGCTATGGCTAAGACCAGAAGTTAATCTCGTTTCCCTTACACGTAGTCAGGTGACGCAGAATTGAGGTAAAGCAAACATGCTATAGCTTTAACGTTACTTGGTTGCGTTTGATTCTGTAGTGCATGGTTAGACTAACGCCTATATAGGACTGACTGGCAGTGCTGTGTCCGCGTCGCTCCCTCAGTCCTGTTGTTCTACTGCACTGTGCTTCAACGATGTCTGAGTACCAACTAGCCAATCAATCCACACTCGTTTTATAGGGCATGTCCGTTAAGACAGGACATGACGGTTACAGGGTATCCGCGACGTCGTGTACATTCCGACGTGCCTGACGGAAAAGACCACCCGTGTGCACAAGACGAAAGAGACGACTGGTCAGTCACTCCAAATATAAATCAGAATTTTCCATCCCATAGGTGTCCCATAATTTTCGATCAGGCTTCTTTATTGTTTAAACGCTTCGGCAGCATGCTAATTCCGTCTCATCGCCGAGTTTCCTGCGTCGCGACACGAGTCATCTCGTCTGGCCTATATCTTCGGTGTTGGTCTTCGCAGCACGCCGTCGCTTCTCGCACTGCTGTTCTGACCATTGCTCCTGGGTCGCAATCTCCTCTTCGGGTGTCCTAATTATTCGTGACCTCTACTTCACAACACGCACTCTACACAACCTAACTAGGTTCTTGAGGTACGACATCAGATGGTCGGTGGAAACCGGTTCATTTATTTTTTTCTCATACGCACATCTACCAATTACCGCGAAGTGCAAGGGGGCGCTGACAGTTGCTACAACCTGTTCATGGATTATACGTAACCCGACAACAATGCTTGTTTTTTACACGCATAACGCTGGTGGTTTATGACCCACGGGTACGAATCCTCTACGCAACCAAAGCTATGTGAAGCTTCTCTATAATAAGTATATTTAACTAATAAATCAAAGAGATATTTTGATTTCTTTCTCCGGCTGAATCACAAACTTGCCTACCCAGTTGTGGACACACAAAATCGGGTTTAGGCCAACCGCGTGAAAGCTCTCAATACCGGAAGCTTCCACTAGGCCTAGGCGGGAACAATTTGTTTGGCTTCCGCATTTCTGCGTACCCAGTCTCCCCCATTAGGAATAGTTCCAGTATTGTAACTAAGCGAATTCCTGACCTGTGCGAAGAAGCCGCTCAACTCTTTATAGGCTACAAAGCAGCGACGGGGGTGAACGAACGGACGCACGTACCCCCACCATAGAGCAGCAGCAGCCGAGGAAACTTGAATATGGCGTTTTTCCCGGCGACCACGACGGCGAAGGTGAGCAGCTGCTGCGTCAGGTTGTCGTAGCGTGGCCGCACGGCACGCTTCATTTTCCCACGCTGAATGGCATCAAGGAGCCCAGGAACATCAGCGTGCGCCTTCTCGTCTTCTCGTTCTTCTTCTGCGCCGGACCACTGATGATGATGGCCGACGTGAGCCCCTTCACGTCGACGATGATATTTATCCGCGAAAAAGATTATTCATGGGTAGGTATTTGGTGTTTACTGATCATAAAATTGCCTTCTCGAAACAAAGACACCCAAATCCATCCTGAAGAAAAAACTTTATGGCACCCCTAAGAGAGAAAACGCCATTCTGTTAATAATGTTTAGCGCACGAACGTACCTTTTATACCTGTACTTGTCGAAGTGTACAGGACTGATATGAAGATAACTGGAATTCCGATGGATATACCTTGACGGTAGAGATGGGTTCCGCGGTATTGTTGTTCAGGCAGCTGACAAAGTGTGACAAAACGAAAGAAGTGGATGTGTTACCCCTGGTCCCACAATTCCGCACCAGTCAACGTTTATTAGTTCGCATGTGCAGGGGTAAAACTAAAGGCCGAGGGCCCCGCTACAAAATGAATCCGTGAAACGAAAACCTCGCATATGCGCCACAGAAAGAGAACTGAAAGAAAACAAAATGCAAACACACTGCTGCGTTTTTCTTCCTCTTCTTCTCTCCTCTCGTCTACGTGTTATGTTGGCTGGTTTTCTTGAAAAATATTTAATTCACACCTCCCCGCATAGATATTTGGGTGTCTCACCGCTGAACATGAATCGAGTCCGACTAGCTCACTTATTCCGACTGATCTGTATTGTTTTCCTCGAGATCGCTGTCGTTCAGAAAACAAGTTCTCGCAGCAATAGTATTATTCCCTCCCCCCCCTCGAAAAAAATGTGATGAAGTTCACACTAACGCGTAAGGCTTGAAGGTAGCGAAGCTGTACGCAACCTTCACGACCATCACGACGGTTTAAGTCCCCCATTGCAACCGATTTGCATCTTCATCGCTGCCGCAACGACCTTTACTCCATCATTGTTGCTGTGAGCTTCCTTCATTTCTTGGAATGTGATTATCATTGGACATCATCTCGAAGGGGCTTATGCTTCTTCTTCTGGTGTCCCTATCGTTTCGAGTAAGTGTTGCTATGATTACGGTGAACGATGGAGTCTTTCTCGTTCCGAGCAAGTTTTGCAACCATCGCGTCGAGCGCTGGTGTTTTTCCCTTGGCCAATCTTAGCCAATATCTATAAGGGTTTATTCTTGGCTTGACAAACATGCGCCGAGGGCGCTGGGCGGTCGTCGCAAGGCAACGCACACACCAGCGCTGGGCATTTTCTTGGTTTTGTTAACTGCCGAGCGGTCGTTGTTGTTGTTCTTGTTGCTCCTCTTCTAGTGGCACATACCCACTTGGGGGATTCGCCAAGAAACGGGGTGGCTTTTGGGGGCTAAAACGCCCATCTCGTATCCATATATAATCAGCCTGTAGGAATCAGAGAAACGGTTACCGAATTATAAATAGACCTAGAGAAGAATCAGTGAATGATGCCATTTTTGGGAGAAAAGGCTAAATATTTTTGACCGGGTTAGCAGGACATGCGTCTGGTCTCCGATATGTACGCGTGAATGAATGGCCGCAATAATTCCTCTATGACAAAACCCCAGGGGTGTGGCCGCAAACTAAAGGAGCACAGGCATCAAGAGAGGAAGGCCAGTGCGTTGAACTGGTGCGGCTAGATGCCGTTTCCGAATGAAAGAAAAACCGCGGCAGTACAGGAAAAAGTCGCCGCTAGGCCCGCACTCACGTGCGCGCGCTCGGTAATTTCTTGGTATTTTTAATTGCACACGAAAAATAGGGCTTGCTAAACAGCTTCGCTTTTAAAAAACGGCCTTGTGAAAACAGTCCAGGTTCTAACGTCGAAGGACTGTCACGTTTCATTTATTTACCAGTTTTGCTGGCTCTTGAGAAAATAAAGAATATAGCTCTATTTTAAGAGTGAACTGTAGAAAAAAAAATAATTATGACACTCAAGTGCGCAGATTTGAATGTATAACCTAGTCATATTACCCATGATAGAGGGTTCGCTTACTATGAGCTGGGCAGTGGCGTGGGTCCCTATTCATAAAAGCGCTCCCGCGAAAGCCTGGGAAAATGCAATACCGTTATACAGCATACGTTGCTGAGTGCTGCGGTTGAATATGTGTTACCCTTTTCACACCGCGTTTGGAGGCCTTGATGAGAAATACGAATGGCGTCCTTGTGCGCGCCACCTTGTATTAACCACTACGCGGAAACTGAACGTATCTGCTCGGCAATTTGCTTACTACAAGTGCGTGGGAGATACGTTTAGAATGCATTGCTAGTGGGTAGAGTTCTATTATTACGGAGTTCTTTAGCAAAAAAAATGTAGGCGGAGGGTTTGGCTGCGGCAACCAAAGAATAAACGTAGTACGAAACTAGCTCCATGGAGTAAGAACAAGACAGGAGGAGAAACCTCGCAGACTAGGGCGGCCGCCAGATAGCTTCCCAAGCGCTTGGCCCAGGTTAAGCTAGCGGCTTCCGTAGCGGTAGAAGAAACTGCGCGGCCGCTCCGATCAGCACTTCACTGCGCAACCCCGGATTCCTCTCCGCTACGCTCTCCACCTTCGCAGCTACGAAGCTTTGTATCCCGCATTCTTCTCAAGCAAAGTTTTCTACCCTACCAGCCAACGGTTCTTTCGTGGCGTGCGGGACAATAAAGCGCGAGACACATGTACGACTGGTGCGCGCGGTTCGCATGCGACTGATCCTTACGATTGATCGTTGGGACCTGTTTTGGCGTCGTTCGCTGGTCGGAGGAGGCTCACGACGTGCGACTGGCAAGCCAGATGCAGCCGTGCCATCGTTGCGATCGTCGTGAGGCCACAGCCAATGAGAGCCCGCTGAGCCCGTAACCGGATTGCGTTGCTCGGGTCGGCTCGGGTAATGGGAACTTTAGGCTTAGCATCCTGACGGATATTTCATCGCCGCTATCTGTGCAACTGCGAATGACAATCCGTAACACAACTTTTCCCCACACAATCATTTCCTTTCTCGCATGTGGAACTTTATTTCAGCTATAACTGCCGTTTGAGCGATCGGTGACCAAGACATCTGCGTAGCCTGTTTCGATGCTTCCGCGCAGGTATCGCCATCTCTCGGCCGCTCGGCGCACCGCGCGCCGCGGCATCCACGGCCGGTCAGCGTCGGCTTGCATCGCGGCAGATATCTGATCGCCGCTTTTAAAATAAGCCCTGACAACAATCCCTAGCACAATTTTTCACCGCACTAACACCTAGTTTCTCGTATGTGGAACTTCTTTTTAGCGATCACATTGATTCGGAAGAGTAGCGACAAGCAGTTGCTACCGTGGTCTGCGCCTGTTCGAGCCGCTGAGTGTGCCGAGCTGGCAGGCGCGCCCGGCCGGTGCGCGGAATGTTTCCGAAGGCAGAAAAGGCTTCACGATTACCTGCTTTATCCATTTCTTGCGAACGACGCGCGGAATCTACAAATTCCGCTCAGCGATCGTCGTAGTTGACTATGGAGCAAAAACAGTGGGCGGAGCGGTGCCGACGACGCATCGCACGCGCGAATCGGGCCATGTGTCTCAAAGTCACGCGTACGACTAGTCGTGGCGACAGTCGTAACGATCAGTCGGATGCGATTCGCGTGCACCAGTCGCTCATGTGTCTCGCGCTTAAACTCCCAACGCGGCGGAGGGGGCAGCAAGGGGTGGGGGCGGAGGGTTTCATTCACGGAACACACTGTAGATGGTGCGGCGAATTCGTCCAATGTTCCCCGCGCGGAGGTGCTGGCGCGCGCGTCGGCGGTACGGCTTCGTCGTGTGCTTTAGCGACGGTGTTTTGGCCCTGTTCTGGCGCGGCTTCTCGTACATTGCGCGCTTCCTTTGCACGGCTTGATTAACTTATTCGACAGCACCTCCTGGGTAACGCGGACCTGACGGAATTAAGTGGTCGTACGGCAAATATACGTTAAAGATTGGTTTCAGGGCGGGAAAACAGAAGGCAGAGACCACATACAGACATCCAGCCGCTAGAGGAACCCTACCTTTTGCGCATTGCTGGCGGATAGTTTCTGTCACGTTACCTCCGTTCCACGACCGCTGCCCTTGCTGACAACTGACCCACATGACCAATTTGTCCAACTAACGGAAGATCTGCGTCGCGCCACACGTGCTCTCAACCCACCGTGTGGAACAGATCTTCCCAGTGGGCTCGCTCGCTGGAAGGAGGTCCTGCTGCGTAGACTACGAGTTGGGGTGGCCCTCTCTCCTGCGGTAACCCGGGCGTGGCCACTGCGATACCATGCCCCGTTTTCCACGACGGGCCCCTTCTGTACGGCTCCTGCCGAAGACGCCGACACCAACCACCTGCTATGGACGTGCCCTTCCCTCAGTGCAGCGAGATCCCGACACCTTCGCGGCACAGGCCTGCATCCGGGGAGACCCCCCGATCTTCAACCATGGCTGTGGGGGCCCCACCACCGCTGTCTTCTGGACTTCCTCCGGGAAACGGGTGCAAACTTGTACCTGTAGGACCTTATGCCAAAGGGCAGACTGTCGCAATAAAAAAAATGCGACTCCGTTTTCCAAATTGGTGAATAGCAATTCGGTTGTGTTTTAAGAGGTATTACAAAAGGCGAAAGGAACAACTAGTTCTAATAGATCGTGATTATAACAGTTCCAACAGCTTTCTGGAAAATCTCAAACTTACTAAACTATTCCTAACCGGCATAAATGGGAATCACTAAGCTGACATGTAGAATTGTTTCGGTGTTTTCGCTTGTGTCGCGCGGGGGTGTAGCCCCGAGCTAGCACATCAGAATGGCTAGGGTCCGCAGTCTCAGCCCTCGAAAGACGCTTCTCTACGTTTTTGTTTCTGCCGACGCATGGCCGGGCTACAGTGGCGGCGTCCGCCGCTCTAGCCCGGCCGTGCGTCGGTAGAAATAAATGGATGAGCGTCTTTCGAGGGGTGAGACAGCAGAACCTAGCTATCCCGGCCGTAGCCGACGCTGCTGCGTTCGGGACGCCGTCCTCTCGAATTCCAGGTAACGGCTGGCAGAATCTCTGGTTTCACCCTTTGTATATTTGATTTCGACATTACGGAGTCACTCGCCCACGCTTGCCGGAATGGGCCGATTTCTGTTTATAAAGCACCGTCCAGTATATATGCCTCACAGCGGGTATACGTTGTTGTGTGGGTTTGCTAGGATAGCAGCAGCAACTTTCCTGTATGTTTCAGCCTAGGCCTAAAGTCTGGGCTTGGTGTCTTGCGACATCAACAGGTGTCGGCAGCTTGACCAAGAATTCGTACTTTTTCTTCAAAGTGTACCGGTTGACGACGTCAGAAGTTATAGCGAGACGTTAGGCCTAACGTCCTATTTCTAGCCTTGTCGTTGGTTAACTACAAGCTGAGCCTGACGATAAGACCAGCAACGTCATACTCATTGCACGTCGAGCTGCGCCTACCGGTAGAGGACGACCAACCTAAACTAGCGATGTTAGGCCTAAATGTCGGACCGTCGCATGAACAGTTCGAGCCCCCTTTAATTAGGAAACTATCAGGGGCTGCCCGAAACCGCCCATCTGAGTCAGGCTTCACGAAACATACTTTAGGAAATCGGCTTAATGACACCGGCTGCAGGATTTTGCGTTAAACAAGAACAAGACTCAGATACCTTTCATAATAGAAATATGAAAGCGGTCCTTTTTGTCGCACTTTCAGGAGATCATGGTATGACTTGCTAGCTCACTCGCTCACTCTCAAGGGAGGTCGCTCGGATAATCGGTCGGCCACTCTCGCTGGGTGCACCCAAAAATATCTTCGTCACTTTCGGCGTCCCCAACGTCGCAGAAATCGTATGAAAATCCAACGGTGGCCATCTTATTTGACGGGGTCTCATTCGTCGACAAGTAAACAGTCAGCAGTATGGCACAGCCTACGCAGCTGCGGTCTCAGCCGTGTCTCTTCGCCACGGCTGAGACCGCAGCTGCGTAGTTCGCCACAGAAAGTTCGCCACGGACCTTGCAATGTGGTTGGCAAATGGTGAGAGCAGACGAGATGCAGCATATTTGTGTGTTTGTGAAGGAGTTCGCCAACTGCGTGTCTCAACAGAACCAGCCCTTTGTGCAGAGCTTGGTGCACAAAGGCTGTGTTGCCCTGCTTAGCGACGCTTGAAGGCTGTTTTAAAGCAGGACGAAAGTGCCGACTCTTGGCGCTGAAATTGCAAGCACGTCTTGTGCCATTTTACCACATGTTTGTTTCAGCTATTTTACGAAGTAAGGGTTTCAACTTCAAAGTGCCTCGCTCGGTCGGCGTCACTAACTCGCAGGCAATCTCTGGAGGTCGTTATTGGTTCCGCCGATCTCTTTCAACACAGGTGGCGACAGCTCTCTACGGAAGAAAAAGAGACAGTCAGAAGCAGACTACCATTGCGTATCTCACACGTGAGCAGCAGAAAAGTAACCGCAAGAAGAGGCTTCACTTTTCGGCGCCAGAAATTCAGCGAACAGTCGAGACGACGCCGCTGCCTGAAATGTTTCTAACACATGTAATGTTTCAGCTAGTTTAATAGAAACGGTGGGCAGACAGGGTGGGTGTGTTGTCCTAATTTCCTTTCTTTTTGTGAGGTCTTCCTGCTAACAAGGTTAGATTTAAAAGCAACAAAGGTGCGTGCCATGTGGCTACACCTCCGACTTCGGTAAACGTCATTTCAAATCGCAATATATGTGTCAGTCGGCTGAATAAAACAGTCCGTGTCAACGAAGGCTTAAACGTCGATCCCGGGATCATTCTAATGTAATCGCTGCTACACGACATCCACCCGGCCAAAGTGAAACTGACGCTGCGCAATAGTCTTATATACTCACAGCCAAATCTAAACGTCTAAGTCCGGTGTTACTGTTCATACCTGTCAACACTCTTGAAAAAAGAACAAGACATTACGCTAATATAAGGCAGAAATCAACACATGAGAAATATTTGCTGTGTTCCTTTATTAACAATTTAAGGATGCTTGCTTTTTGCGCTGGAAAATAAATACTACAACAGCAAATAACCATCGCCTGCTGCTACTAGCGCTACGCTACCTGGCGGAATTCGACAAAATCAAACTGCAACAGCAACGAAACGTTCGTCTAGATAGGTTTCGCGTTTTGCTTGGAACGCTCGTGGAGTGGGGCAACGTGGTTCTATAAACGTTGTAGTCGGGTGCCTCGATTCCCGCGCGTCGCTGCATCGAGGCACCCCACTTGGAGTGGTGGAACGCGGTAAATTTAAATTGACTTGAGGAAACCTCTAGCGTGTTATCTTGGAAGAAACGAGACGGGAGAGGAACAGCATGAGAGGTGAGCGGGAAAGAGGAGGGATGCATTTACTTGCCAGGGGCGCCAGTCGACTATCGTCTTGCGTCGACATTTCCAACGAAAGGAGCAGATGCGAGAAAAATTTTTTAAAGTGGGTACCGAATGTTTTTATTGCTGCAACTGAAGTGAAGCAGGCCAAAGGTTCCTTTATTGCTGTAGTGACGTTGTTCGAGCGTTCGAAGCAAGCCAAGCCCGGGAAAAAGGAACAAATCTTTTACGCAACTTTCACATTTATCTGATGGGCATAGAGCAGTAATTTTAGGCTGGGCTTGTTTGTGACCCGCAATTCTAAATAACGAACGTGTTTGTTTAGGAATACGGATTTAGAAAAAAAAAACAGTTCAAAAACGGTTGCAGGGTCACTTTAATGGAAAAGCGTTTGGTGCCGCCAAACGGAAAACGTCACAGTCGTCATCGGGCGTCAACACGAATGGTACCAAAATTTCCGCCACGGTAAAGAGATGATAAATAACCACAGATTCGACTTTGGGGTGGGAGTGGAACCCGGGCTTCTTGAGAAAATCTGAAGTGCGTTAACCAATACGCTAATCCGAGAACCTGCAGTAGTGGAACAAGAATAAGCTTTCGCAATGCGACCACTTTACACGTGAACGTGGCTGCACGTGCGTATAACAGCACGTGGAGAAGAGCTTTGGCTATGAAAAAAGCTGCCGCGTTAAGCAGGCCATTCTGCCTCTTGGAGCAACTCGCGACGAAGGACGAACAAACGGAAAAAGAAACGCGAACATCACATAGTAGTGAAGAAGTCTTTAATAATCGCTAGGTTTTCGCTTTCAAAGAACGTAAGCTGGCTTAAAGGGGCACTGAAGGGAATTTGTCAAGCTTCTGTTTTTGCTTGCATTGCTTAGATTGGCTCAGATAGACACACTCTTCATCCTTTATCCGCTAGATCAGGTGATATTTATTTTATGAAAAGCCAGAAGGAAGAAAAACTACCATGCGTTGTCTGCAGCGGCCCCAGGAACTAAAGCAGTGACGTCCAGACAAGGTACACTGTGATTGGACGATGTCCAAGATTAGAATTCGGTTTCGGTTTTCTGAAGCAATATGCTCGGCATCCGACGACATCGTTGGATGGGCATTCTCGATATCTCACTAATCGGCATACCGCGCTTCTGCAAAGATGTCGGCTGCAAAAGCCTACCAGCACGGCTTGTAATCGTAATGATAACTAGCCGAGGCCTACGCAGTGGATGACCGTCCTGCGCGTCACCGGAGACGCTCAAATGCGATGCACTTTTCCCCCAACTTTTGGAGCTTGCCTGCCTGATGCCTGTATCGTAAGAGGCGTGTTCACACCAGGCTAAGGGTCGGCCGAATCCTGACTGTGCCTGCAAGGTGGTTATGGCAATACAACGCCAATGAGAACTTGCCGCCGCGGTAGTGTCAATCTGCACATATTCTGCGAACTCGCTCATGAAGCAATGATCGTTACAGCGGAAAAATGGTGAATTCAGTATAGACAACATCGGCCGAAAAACAAATGAATCAACTTCAAAAAAATTATTAATAAAGAACATGCCCTTTTGGGGGATTCAAACTTCCGCAGGCCAGTGTACCTAGTTCTCCAGACCACTCGACCATAAGCCAGCGCCAGAAGGGACGGAAATTTAAAGTATATATTGTGTAGGCCGTTTACATTTGAATTTAGTTTTAGCATTTCAAGCAGCTTATATGACTATTTTTTCAAGCAAAGCTTTCTACTGCTACCCACCAACGGTTCTTTCGTGCCATGCGGGGCAAGAAACTCCCAAAGCGGCTGGGTATGGGAAGGGCGCTTTTCACTCATGGACCACAGTGTAGGTGGCGCGGCGATTGGGCGCTGTTACCCAGCGTTCCACGCACGCAGGTGACTGCTCGGCTCGCACCGGCGGGAGGGTCGGCGGGGCGGCTTTGTCGTCTGCTTTAGCGAAAATTGTTTGGGGCCTATTTTGGCGACATTGCTTCGCGTCCATTGCGTGCTTTCTTCGCACGGCTTCATTAACTTTTTCGACCGCACCTGCCGCGGAACCCGCTCCCAACGGAATTAAGTGAGCGTACATAAAAGATACGTTAAGGATTAGTTTGCAGGGCGGGGGCGGGAAAAACAAAATGTACGGACCACATACAGACATCTCGCCGCTACAGAAACGCTACCTTTTCGCACTGCTTCACGTAACCGGGAATACCAATTCGGTTGTGTTTTAACAGGTATTATAAAATGCGAAAGGACCAACTGGATCTAATAAATAGCTATTTTAAAAGTTCCCTCAGCTCTCTCGCAATTCTCAAACTTACTAAAGTAACTAGTTTAAATCGGTGTCAATGGGAGTAACTAAGCTCACATGCCAAATTGTTTCGGTGCTTGAGCTTGTGTCGCGCGGCGGTGTAGCCCCGAGCTAGCACATTAGGATGGTTAGGTTCCGCTGTCTCACCCTTCTTGAGACGCTCCTCTCAGTTTTCTTTCCGCCGACGTACGGCCGGGCTACAGCGGTGGCATCCGCCCCTCTAGCACGGCCGTGCTCGACGCTGCTGCGTTCGGGACACCGTCCCCTCGAATTCCAGGTAACTGCTGGCAGCATCTCTGGTTTCACTCTTTGTAGGGCCGCGTGTGGGAATTCAAGTGACGTCGTGTGGGCAGTTGGTGTGGGTGTCGTTTAAAGCTTTGCTTTCCAACCACCTTCACAGTGTGGATTGGAGCCAGTGTTTTAAATAACACTCGTACAGTAAGCGTCCCCCAAACTTCCACAAATATCTCATCTCTAGCGACTGCAGAAAACCGTTCGCGAAGGTGTGGTTGTGCTCTTCACCCCTGTGGTAGTTCACCCAGCAAAAAAACGTGCTTCCCGCACCCTGGGCTTACACTGTACGATAGAAGTATTAGAATTACTTAGTGCCTATGTTAACTTCACTGACTCTTCTCCCGCCTTTAACTGACCTTAATTTTTTATGCTAACGTACCAGTGTGCGAATGTCGCACGTGCGCTTGTGTGGAGCTACTTTGACTTACAGCGTGATACAGTCTAGAAACTAAAGGCTTGTAATTCCAGGTACAAACGTGTCGGGGCTTAGTTTACAACTCTACAATGACGCCGTCGTTGTAGAGTTGCTCACTTCCAGGACTCAAACGGGGTCTTACTGCCCAACCGTTAATAAACGTCTCTTGATTCTCGCCTCGAGGGAAGCTGCGATGATTGAATTTCCCAACATATATGTCAAGCGCATCGCCACAGTTTTTTCTAGTACCGTGCATTTCCCAGGCGAAGGTACACTGCTGGGAAAGCTGAGTGGTTTCGTGGTATCCCCAAACCTACGCCCGCGACGTAGGCGCGACACCTGCAGAGGTAACATTTTTTGTGTTCTTTGAGTTTCGATGAAATATTAGCTTAGAGTATCGGCACTTGTTAATTCTTTCCCGAGAGTATTGATAAGTTGAATTGTCGTTCAGTTGTTTTGTCAACCAGTCAGTTCTCTTTTAACTCGCCCCGTATGCTGCGTATACGCTCTGAATGTTGCCCTACTAACGCCGTCACCGCAGTCTGGCGTAGACAGGTTGCTATCTTTGAAAGATGTAATAACGATGCACCAGGCGAGCAACTACGCATGGTTCGCTCGCTCACAAAAAAAAAATCGCGTCCCCTGACGTTGGAGGAACGAAAACCAGTCCCAGAGTTTTCGGCAAATACCTTCTGTATGCATGAACAAATGCTTTTAATTTTTTTACAGTTAAGCATCAACTGGAAGCAAATGATCATGTTCTGATGCAAGAAGAACCACTTTTAATACATCTCGCTGCCTGTAAGAGGTGCCATGCGCAGGTTTTCCACAGCACACTGTAGGTTGCGGGTTCAGCTCCTTTACGAAGCGGGTGTTGTCATTTCTCACATCATAGTGGAAAACAACATTAACTAGCAATACATTTCGGTGCGCATTAAAGAATTCCAGCACACCTACCTCATCCGTACTCTCCCCCTACACGTTGAACAACCCGTGTGTTGACTCCGCGCCTAAAACCTCAAGCTCGATTTTTTTCTGTTCGACGCCTCTTGAACAAAAAAACTGGTCGCCGTGTTGTGTCGGATCACACGCTCTCCATCAAAACTGTTATCTGTAAATATTAAAAACTTTGTCCAAAAGGGGCACCAGTTTTGAGCTCACGAGTAAGGCTTATATTCAACAATTTTTTATATTCAGCCGGCGTGTTTATATAAATGATACTAACCATCAGCAACGAAATATTCTCCGACAAACCACACGTGCACAAACGTCCATGCTGTAACTGCGTGGTATTGAGTTTGTTCAAACGTCTTAAACGGATAAAGGGTGTAGCGTGTCACGTTTCTTGATTGATTTTGTGGAAGATATATGATGCAGCGTCTGCTGGTTACCCAGACGTCTTTCTACTCCTCCAGGTTTCAAGGAACTGAAAACGGGGTGAGTTGCAACCGGATACTGGAAGTATAAACCGCCCAGAAGCTGCAACACAAAAGGAAAAGCTGCAGCCGTAACAACAACAACGACGACGACAACAACAACAGGAGCGACTCCCAGGACAACAATGATACAAAACTGAACTGGCTTGCCACTTTTCTCTCTCTCCCCTACACTGAGAAAAGCGCCTGGTAATGGAACTAGTCCAAAGAGGTGAGAAACAGACGGGCATGAAAAAAAGGGGCGAAATACAATAGAAGTGAAAATAAGTGCCGGCGGAGGCAGAGAAGACAATTTAACCGCGATGCCGTCAAGTGGGTGTCCCCCCTCCCCACTCCCTCCTGCGATCGACAGCCGGCGATCGATTTTGAGGCCGACCTTGGCTGGATGTTTGTGTTCCCTGTTGTTCCTTTCCGTTTTGCCTCCTTTTCATATTTCGCGCCGATTCTTCTATTCCGCTTCCTCTTGTTCCACTATTTTGGTCCTCCCCTCCCAGTCGCGCCGGCGTCTGAACGGTCGAGTGCTGACGCGTGGACGAGTCAAAAGAGGCGCGCGCCGTAGTTTTGCCGGCGGTGAGCGATTACGACAGCCCCGAATCTGAGATGACATCCGAACACTCCCACAACCAGAAGGCCTGACAGGTTCGTTCCTGCAGTCTTGCTCTCCCCGAGCAGTCATCGAGGCGATCCGCCCTTCGTTCCACCACGTTGTGAACGATGTTGTCCTTGCTGTTTAGAATCCTCTAGTTATCTTAGAGGTTGGCCTTCGAGGTTATAAATCTCCACCCAGACGTTGTTCTCATCTCAGATGTGTAGACCATCTGTCCTCCTCAGCACTGCAATCTCGAGGCTTTGAGAATCGTGGAGGCGGAGACGCCTATTCCCCCGGTCGTATATAAAAAAAGCTATTTCGCGAAACCGGGACTTTATCTTTCACATTCTTATTTAAAAGCGTGCCTCGCAAAAAAAAATAAACAAAATAAAACGGAGAGATTGCAGATAGAAGACGAAACGGAAGTGCCGAGCGCAAGCTGTAAAGATTGTTCTGGCCGTGAAAAAAAATCAATGGACTTGAACTATAGCAAGAGACATTTTGCTTTCGAATACGGGGTTCCTTTCCGATTAAAGTTCCCATAGGCGCTCTCTTTATTTGTGTTATTCGTCCTCAACCTAGGGGCTATAAAAAGGGAGTATAAAAGATCCCTCAATAATAGTAAATTGCATGTTACATCCTGTTAAGGCCAGTGTTGCGATCGGGTAATTCAATGCCGCCGTATAATGACGAAGGCGACCATGAAAAGCTGATTTTGGGGATCTGAACATATACGTTGCTGGTTCAGTGCCATTAAACTAGGTAGCTTGTGAGCTTTGAATTTTAATGCGTAACCATTCTCTGCCCTTCCCCACGCGCCAACCACGTTGTGTCTTGCGTCTGCCCGGATATGACTAATTGGAGAAGTTTACACGTTTAGTCCTAATATTAGTTTAATTATAGATTTTCTGTCTAAAGAAGCGAAATACGAACCGAAGGACAATAAGAACAAAAGATATAAAACTAAAGAGCTAAAATTGAACTGACGCAATCACAAAGGTCTATGAAATCCATCGCCTTCAGGCGTTAGGACAACAATGCCTCGGGCGTAAGTCTGCTGACGTGCTTTCCAGGCGAAAGTGGGACAGTGCTTATACACAACTTCCTTACTGCCACATCGTATTTCCGCCTGTTTCTTCGCCGTCGCTTCTTCACCTATTGGCGCCGATTACCTCGCACGGCTTTACTGTTACGCCACGTTTGCGTCTCTTCCTTCGCTTTAGATTTTAGGGCGCAGCCCTTTGTCGGGCGTCTCAGGGCTGAGCCGCGCTGTCGGCGTAACCGAGTGAACTATAGAAAGTGAAAGAAAAAGCGGATGATGAAAGAAAGCAAATGAGGAGAGTGTCGCGAAATTGGAAGGGGTGGGCGGTCCGCCGCGGCGGCGCGAGCCAGGGCACTCGGAAGTGTGCGGTAAGGGTGCGGAGGGGCCGGTACGCTGTGGTCGCACGGGGCGCAACCCTTGACGAAATCGGGAGGGGGGCGTGCGCGTGACTAGGATGTGCGTTCGCTTAAGACGCAGTTCGTGGTCCCTTCCTGAGAATCATTTCGCGCCGCCGACGCAGAGGCTCATCATCACTGCCGTCCAGAGAACCCACGAGTGAGTGCTGCTTCAGCGCACTGCTGCTGTGCCTAAATATCGCAGTAGGGAGTATCGTAATCACCATCCAAGTGTTTCTTCGCGTTTTGGTGAAGAATACTTCAAAAGGCACACTATTGTGTGCCTGTTCTACTCACGTGCCGTAACGTCCACACGACACGTTGCACGCACTGCTCAACATTTGCTCCACCGCTCACCGCATGCGCAATTAGCGTGGTTGAAACGCACAGGGTTCGTACTCCGGAGACGCGGGCTCAAATCCAATGTAAGCTCAAATGCGTTTAATAACGCGAAAGCTTCCTCACTGAGACCGATGGCGTTCTGTCAAGAAACTAAACAATTTCTCCATAGACCCGTTGGTCGACCGAGAAGCTCTGATAAGATATCCGGGCACACGGCGCGTGCGTGAAACAGGTCTTCCATTCTGTCTAAAGGTTACCGGAAAATCGCGAAAAAGGGACTGTTCTAGATAAGACAATACACGCATCAATCATATCGAAGGATTACAATAGTACACCTTTATCTCCTGAACCACGTGTCGATGTACATTTAGATCGTTCGTTGATGTGCATACTTGGTGCGCGAGAAATCGTCGCATGGGTTCGTTTTTCGTTTGCGATTTGGGTCTTTGAAGATTTGGCGATCGATAGGATGCACTTTCAGCGTTATTTATTCTTTCGCCCTTCTCTCAACGTTCTTTCCAAAGGGAGGGTAAAATTTTTACTTCTTACCGCGGCGACAACTTTCTGTACGGCACAACAACTGCAACAACGGCGGTTTCTCGCACAATGCGGCCCGTGAGTTAAAATTTCAACATAAATCCCGAGACGCCAACAGAAGCGCAAAATATCGTATAAAAGCACCGACCACTTGACACCTGTATATGCAAAACAATACACAATGTAGGATTTATGGTTCTAGTGAGTGAGTGAGTGAGTGCAGACTTTATTAAAATCGCCTGCAGGCGGCCTCCGTTACCGAAGTTCCGTGACGCGGCCCTACGTCTTTCCGGCTGGGCTCTTTACTAGGCAGCTCCCTCGCTACTAGCGTCGAGGTCCTCCGGCCTGCCCGCGCTGGGCGGCCGGGCCCTCTCGGCTTTCGCTCGGGCGATGCTGTTCAAGTGCCGCCAGGATCTGCTGGACGGCCTGTAGTTGTACGTCCTTGTCACTGCTCCGCGCCGCGGTCAGGTACCACGGCGGGATCTTTGCCTCCATTGACGCTTCTGTAGGTCTTGCCGAGCAGTCCCACAGGATGTGAGCCATCGTAGCCCGCGCACTTCGGCACACTTTGCACGTATCGTCCTCGTATTGCTCGGGGCACACATGCTTCATGATGACCGGGGTCAGTAAGGAACCCGTCTGCAATTGTCTTAGTACCACCGCTTGCTCCCTGGCCAGGCCGGGGTGTGGCGGCGCCATTTCTCTTCTTCTCATCCTATAGTATGTCGTAATTTCGTTATATGTCCCCATCTGTCGTGACAATGGATATCACTTGAAAAAAAAACAGTAAAAACAGAAAGAACCAGGCCACGTGAAAAGTCACAGAATGTAGCCCAATTTGGCTACTAGTCGCCAAACCTCGCCTTATAGCTATATATCTAACAATTCAAGAAATTGAATTTTAAGGAGTTAAACACCCCAAATCGGCACCGAGGCTACAAGGCGCGCAGTAGGGTATGGCTCCGGAATAATTTTGACATGGCTGGAATCCTTAACATGCGCGAAAATTTCGACACACGGCAGCTACTGCGAGAAATGGCTCGAATTTAAGCTGCGGGCCATAATAATGCTTACATATTCACAGAGAATTCGTGAGAGCTCTGTACGATTTCTTTTTCTATTTCACCGCCGCGGTGGCTCAGTGGCTAAGGCGCTGCGCTGCTGAGCACGAGGATGCGGGTTCGGTTCCCGGCTGCGGCGGCCGCTTTTCTGATGGAGGTGAAAAGCAAAAACGCCCGTGTGTACAAGATTTTGGCCCACGTTAAAAATCTCCAGGGGTTCAATATTAATCCGGAGACCTCCACTACGGCAGGCCTCATCGCCTGCGTTGCGTCGGCGCGTTAAACCCTGCAATCAATCAATCAATCAATCAATCAATCAATCAATCAATCAATCAATCAATCAATCAATCAATCAATCAATCAATCAATCAATCAATCAATCAATCAATCAATCAATCTTTTTCTATTTCATAGGGGGAAAAAGCAATCAATCAATTAATCTTTTTCTATTTCATAGAGGGAAAAAAGATAGGCGCGATTCGTTGAACCTCAGAGTACCAGTAGGCTTGAATAACGTTTGGGATGCTGAATACGACCAGGAAAACAGCTCTCTAGCCATATTCACCGTCACAGTGTCGCTGTAGACACTGGGATTCGAGCCACAAGCACAACTCAAAACTGTTCTAGTTGTAATTTAGCGATAATGTTGCATAATGCGCTTCCAGTTGGTGTAGAGCTGCGCGTCCGAATTCCGCCAGCCACCGCACCACCGATTCACTATATAGCAGAAAAGAGCGCCGTCAGAGGTGCCCTCAAAACTATTTTTTCAGTTGTGCGCAGGTGAGCGTCTATGGAAGCTCAGAACACGCCACATTCCCGTGTTTCCACGCTTCTACCGCGCTCCGCCAGGAACCCAGGCGCAGCCCGCGCCCCGGCCGTTCCCCGGACTTCGCCTCATGAACACACGGATCGCATCACGCCCCATTCGATCCTCCGGTTTCTTCGGGAATCCGGAGTTTATATGTACATATAGTTATGCTGATTAGCAAACTTCCGCAATAAAAAAAAAGCTCCTGCATGCGCGACAGCTTGCTTTCTCGCGTGAATTCTTAACTATAGATGGCGGATGGAGACGCAACTCTGCTCACCTTAATACAGGAATTCTGCGGGCCGACGACTGCTCCCGCCGTCTGGCGGATTCCTGGGAGCAACACTAGCGTACGATACCGTGCTCATTCCAGTAGATTCTTCGGGCACACGCAAACGCGCGAAGTGATCGCCGCATATGCTCACTAATCTACCAAATTTGTTCCGCACGCTGCTAAAGGCAGAACTCTTCAACAACGGGAAGCTTTGCTTTTGCCCTATCTTTCCTTTTGCCTTACAACATTGCGGGCTTCACTTTCGTGTATTGACGGCCAAACACGCATGTCCCACACAATTCAATTTCTTCGCCCACCAAGCCCATGTCAGGCCCGCCTCGCGGCAGTTCTTGTCGCTAGGGAGCACATTGAGTCAACTTACGGCGCTGGTGACAACCACCAATTTACAATATTTACGGACAGCCACGAAGCTCTCGATCGACTTGGCTAAATCCCATACGTCGGAACCACCTGCAATAACATCAACACCATTTGTCGCAGTCTGCGGAACACACGCAATATTGTCGTTCGGGTAGACTGGCTGCAGGGACACGGAGGCCGAATCGGCAGCGAGACCGCTTACGCGTGCGCGAGTGAACATTTCGACCTCCGCTCCAACCCGGCGTTGCCCGTGCCATTCGCACAATACGACCCCGACCCTTCAGAAGCAAAAGATGCAGCCAGGCACGCGTCCAAGCAGTCGTTGCGGAATTTGGGTCCACCAGATCCCGCTCCCCTGCCCGTTGGATTGCCTCGGGGCGCACAAGTGCGTCTGCGCAAGACACGGGCTGGTGCCGCGCTGACCGATGATGTGTTGGCCAAGTGGTGTGCCTATGTGCCACAACGTCACCAGCGTGCTGTCCAGAATCAGCAACCTGTGGCCGCGGTTGCCTGCACCTCCTGCTCCGCAGAAGGTAAGCCCACTGTACACCACATGTTATGGGAGTGTACCGGCCTTCAAACGCTCCGATCAAAGTGTCTTCCGCAGGGCGACCAGCGGCTGGTGGAGTGGACAACCCCGCTGCAACCCGCCACTGCACGGCAGGCGCTGCTTTTTCTGTGGGAGTTCGCGCGCTCCTCAGGCGAGGCCTCGACCGCCGAATGTAACCTTTAAACTCTCCCCCACCCCCACATTACTTTCCTCCCCATGCCGACCGACGTATCCACCTTCTGCAATAAAGTTTTGTTATGGTATGTTATTTATTTATTGTACTTTACAGGCCCATTGAAGAGCATCGAGTAAGGGGTGTTACATTTCTGTAAGAGCTTAAAAAACAGTGAGGAGAAAGAAGAAAAAACAAGTACACAATATAAAGTTTGGTTAATCATCTTACATTTTTTTTGCCCAGGTCATAATATCTCAATTAAAAAGTATATTATCAATCAAATGTCCAATGTCCCATCAAAACTCTCCGTTGAGCAACAGCCTTATCGAAGGCCTTTATACTAAGCCAACAAACACTTTATCCACCTGCTTTTAGGAGACACGTATCAACGTCGATTACCCCTCCCCAGCCGTGTAACGACCTGTATTTCCACAATAATGCAGATATCGCGGAAGTTCCACCTGCCATCGCTATAATGACGTGAATAGAGTTAATTGGTCGAATGCAATTAGGAAAAAATAATAAATAACAAAAATATGAAAAAACTGAAAATGGCCAGTCATATCACACCCTGCAATTCCACAATAATTCATATTTCGCAAATGTTCCAAATGTAATCGTTATAATAGCGTAAATGGAGACAATTGGTTGGACGAAATTTTGGAAAACAAATATAAAAGTATATAAAAATTTACGGAAAATGGCAAAACTTATAACCAACAGAATTTGCACAATAATGGGATTTCGGAAAAAGCTCCACCTGTATTCGTTGTAGCGGAAATGCAGTGAATTGGTCAAACAAAGTTTTGAAAAACTAAAAAAAATAGGTAAATACAAAAATAAATACGGAAAATAAGGAACCGTGTAATGCCCTGTATTTCCACAATAATACATATTTCGGGAAAGTTTCACTTGCAGTCGTTGTAATAGCGTAAATGAAGATAATTGTCGAACGAAATTTGTGAAAAATAATGAATAAAAAAAATACAAAAAAATCAGAAATTTTGAAATCGTATAATGACTGCATTTCCAGAATAATGCAGATTTTGCGGAAGTTCCAGCTATAATCGTTTTATTAGCGTAAATGAGATAATTGGTAGAAAGAAAATTTGAAACACTAAAAAACTAGGAAAAACATAATAAATAGTGAAAATGGCGAACCGTGGAACGCCCGGCATTTCCACAGTAATGCAGATTTCGCGAAAGTTCCACTTTTTATTGTTATAAGAGAGCTAACGGAGATAATTGGTCGGGTAGGATTTAGAAAAACGAAAATATTTGTCTGGAAAAAACTCACACTCAAGACAAGCGGCATAAAAAAATGCTATACATTAGTGGACAATTCTCTGAAATTGTGCAGAATTTTTTGCTTTCCACTTGGAGGTTTTCTTTCGCGTTTGGGCAACTTGCGGTCGGGTTAAACTGCTCCGCTGTTAAAAAAATACGCCAGAATTTAATTTGGAACGGCCAGAAAAAGTACGCAAGCAGGAACCGGAAACGCTCACTCGGTGCACAAGTGCAATAGAAGAAACGTTAAGGCAATGCCAGCATTATGAGCTTTCTGCAGGAGCAAGCACACAAAAAATCAGTGCACTTCCACTCCGGGAAGCTGGATAACCTGCGAAGCTGGACGCAATGCATAGAGTGGACGAAATAAAACGTGTTTATTCGTAATGTGACCGTGAACCTACCTCACAGCTAATTAACTGAATGAAACATAGAAGGACTTGAGTTTTATTCTCGCGCACAAGCATAGACCTGCCCGTTTCCCTTACGCGTCGTAGGCATCTTACTGTCGGCGTAACACCTCAACCGGAACCACTCAAACACGGAGTCCCCCCCCCCCCCCCAGCAGAATGGGTCAACAGTGAGCGCGTGAAGCCTTCCTGTACGTGCACGCCCCACCCTACCAAAAGGAAAAAAAAAAGGAATCTGAGGAGCACCGACGAGTGGACGAGTATGGAGACAAAATAAAAAATTGGGCCCATCTCCCCGCGAGGGGGACTCGAGTAAATGTGTCGCATAGGGGGTGGGTGTATTGCGTTAACGTTTAGTGTTTGGGGAGTTGGTGGTAGTGAATGCGTTGTATCAGCAGCTTCTTGACGTAGTTTGAATGAGTCAAGGATATAAGGCGCGTTCGTAGCCTCCCATTCTGTGTCGGCTTTGTGGCGCAGTGGGAAGAGCACCATGTACATAGCGTTCCGCCCGCAGGGTCGAGGGATCGAAACCAGGCGCCAGATAGTATTTTTTTTATATAGTGTAGGCGGAGGGGTGCGGACTACGACTACGGACGTCAACGCGGGTGACACCGTGAGTTACTGAAATGCTCTGCATTTAAAAAATTTCAAATAATGGCTGCGCCCTAGCTCAGCTAACCTAGGCTGCGCAAAGCAAAAGCTTAGCTTATTCCGGTTGGGTCTTGGTTTCCCTTGGTTAACCTTTGATGTAGTTGTATTGCTGACCATGGCTCAAGGCCGTTCGGTCCCGTGCAACGCTCACAGAAGGAGGCCCAGCATCGCTTTCATTCTCCGCGAACCCGGCGTTTCTCTTTCACGGCGAGCGCGGTGCAAGATGAGTCACACCGCCCGAGACGCCCCAGCGGCGCATGCGTGGGAGGCTGCGTGTTTGGTCGGCTGTCGATCAGCTGAGCGGCCGATCCGTCGCCGCCGCGACGGGAGCGGACGCGACGGGAGCAGAACCACTTAAAATGGGGCCTTGTGCGCAGCGCCGACACCAGGCCCGGCGAATCACGCGATGCGCTTCGAGGGGTGTGTCGAAAGGTCAAAAGGTTAACTCGCGCACCCTCCGCGAAACTACTAGACTAAAAAAGTAAAGCTTTGCTTTAAAGAAATGCGCGCACAGAAATGGCAGGGACGCCGCCAGTGCCGAGCGGTACACACGACTCGGGAAAGAGACAGCGCCGGTGGAGGGGATAATCAGGTGGAGCTGAAACGATACTCCTGCCGTAGATGCCACGCTTCACTGCATGACACACAATGTGGGGAAGCGAGTTTACAAAGACCAAACATCCTCAATGTCCGCTTCACCTCTGAACACAAATTCTTTCATGGGGAGATGAGTTTTTTTTTTGTTGTTGTTGTTGGTGTGGGGGCGATATAATACGTATCAAAATATGAATGCCCTAGACCTACCTTTTCGGCTGTTTTGTATAAATTTTTTCAATGCCCTGAACAGAAGTCCCCGAGTTTTCGTTCCACACGCCGCTGTTTCGTTCGCATGGGGACGAGAAATGTGGGCATTATTAGTGTACCGCTTCGTTGTAAAAATAGCTACAGCGCGAATCAAAACAAGGATCCAGAAGTTATTTTCACACAGAAGTAGCTATTTTTACAATGAACTACCAACTCGCCCAGCAGTACACTTTGTACAGCTTCGCTGTACACACCTCATGAACGTTAGACGGAAGGCTGCTGAGACAAAGTGTATCACTGTGTTGCCGTTTTTTTTTTAAATACAAAGAATATAAGTATCAACCCGGGATTCCCATGCATTCTTGCTAAGCTTGCGCTCATGAAGCCCAATGCTACGCAGACGCACTTCCCGTATTGAAATATTCCCGCCTCCTCAAGTAGTGTAACTGTTAACTGTTAAGTATATCTCCTATTTTTCATGCGATAGTGCACCCTTTCGCACAAATTAACATTGTCTTTACGATTGTGAGTGCCTATCACGCGGCGCCCTGTAAGGAAAATAGGGGACGTCAAGGTCTAACAATTGAACTCGACACTATTTTAATAGCGGAAGCTAGAGACACTTCTGATTTAAAGAACGCAAACACAGACACATAATTGAGTATGATGGTACCTGGCTAGCTAAAACCGCGCTTGGAATTCGGTCTTCAATGCGCATACCTCCGGCACGGCAAGAAGCATCCCGCAAATACTGATAGAGCCCTTGGGCAGAAAAGACAGTGAAGCAACTTATATAAAGTTTTCTGCTGCAAAGCTGCTTATCGCTGAGCGCGGTGGCTGGATCAGATGTCGTCCGAAGATGCAGGGGCTTAATCTTTATTGATTAGCTAGATCTTCCTGGATTCTATTTCCGGTGATGCCTTCGTTCAGGACTGGGATGAGGCTCTCCAAACACTGTTCGCCTTCAGACAGCTTGCTTTCAAGTCGGCAGTATACCAAATTCAAAACTAACCTACCCTACTTTGGCAGTTGCCGGAAAAAAAAAATGCACGGCGATTCATCCGGCCAGCACCAACATATGTGGCATTGCTGCACTTCCGGTTATTTGAGTGATTTCTTTCAAGGAGGCTAAATAAAAGACCCAGAAACAGAAAAGCGTGATCTGGCACCAGAGACTCGCATCCCTGCCGCCACTTTACTTCGTGCGGATACTCTACAGGGTCAATAGGGCGGAGCTCAGTCACCAAGAACTTGCCATCTTTGTGCCTGCTGCATGATCTGGTGGTTCCTCGTATTATGGATGCTGCGCAGTGAGACAGCAACAAAGTCACATGGGGATCTTAAGCTCTACTAAGGATGTCACTAGAGGTGAGTAGTACTGGAAACTGTGTTGACCATTCACAAACTTTTCAAAAGCTGTGTGCACCGTTCCCAACACTATTTTCTATTCAACCACAGGAGATACGGATGATATAAAAGAAGGGGGGTGGAGGCGCTTAATAAAAGGCGTTGAACACCGCATAGTCTCTACCGTAAAAAAAAAAACGGAATTACATGCCCCAGCGCTAAGAGTGATAGTGACCAACGAGACGTGTGACGCTTTTCGTCGACGCTCCTAACGCACTTATTTAGGACACACTTATTCAGGAGATAAAAGTTCCGCCATCAACATAAAAGCGTATCTTTCCTACGTTGGCCAACAAGTGTACCCGAATCATGTCGGCAAAGACTTCCCCAAAACGAGTGCGAGGGATTCCTATTAGCCACGATGTGCTTCATTATGCGAGCATCAGAAATGTATTCAGCTTCTGTCTATGCAGCGTCTCAGCAACATAGATAGGGATTGCTCAACAAGTAGATGCAGTGATTAGGATATATTGGTCGTAGGCCCAGCCTTGACATCGGCAGAGGTGCCTCTACGAGCGCAGCCAAACGAGGTGCTCTCTGGCTCTCATGCCACAGGAATATGCTTAGGAATCCCCAACACCCTTTCATTCGTCCTTACCTTCGGCTACCCGCGTTCTACCCTACGAGCATTAGGCTGCCAGTGCGTGATTCCATTTCGTCGAGTAGCTTTGCAGGGCGCAGAGAAAGCGCCCAGGGAGCTTTGGTCGCCTACAAGGCGCGAAGCCAAAAGAGGACCGGCAACTGGAGGGCCCAGCAGCGTCTGCTCTTTCGCAGGTCCTCGCACGTGGCGCCGATTGTGTAATTGGGTCGGGCGCGAGTTCATCGCACCGTAAAACCCTCGTCTTTACGGCAAAGCCCCATACACGGCCACGCACGCACGCACGCCGGCGTTCCCGTCGGGAGAAGGCCTGTCCCGGCTAAGAGGAGGCTGCGAACTGGAACGAACGCTCGCGCCCCCTCTAAGGCGCCAAGGAAAAGGAAGCAGAGCGAGGGGATAGAGCCTCTCCGTCGGCGCCAAGCCCGCTCCCATTCGGAGATAAGTAAGACAAAACGCAGTACCACTTGCCGCCGGCGGTGCCCTGTACTCAGGTCGCCGTGTAGTGCTGTCACTTCGGAGGTACGCGAAGGCTTCAAGGTTGTCACAGAACGCATGCGTACGCTGAGATGCTCGCAAAGCAGGGGCGCGATGATCAACAGAGTTCCGTTAAAAAGGGCTTATGTATTTTTATCGCGGACCGAAGAATAGAAGTGGTGAAGGAGTTGGGAAGCTTCTGGTTATATCGAGGGTGACGGCTGATGGCTTGAAGCTCACGCGGCCCTGGCGATTATTCGGAGCCAGGTCGGAAAGAAACCGGCGGGTCTTTTAGAAGCTTCCCAATATGGGCGAGCGGGATCCTTGCCCTACATGCTCGTAGTAGCCGAGAATAATACGGGTTGATTAGTTCCGGCACCAAGATAACAGTGCGGATTGTTTTCCGCTTTACGTCTAGCCGGGAAACGTGAATTGATTCGAAGCGGGTCAAAACATCACCTTCCGTATTCAAGTAGAAGACGGATCAAACGGCGAACTCTGGTTACTTTCTGGCGTATCTGAAAAATATTCTGATATTCTTTACGAAAAGGCAGACGCGGCCGGTTTCCACTTAATACTTTCAAGTGGAAAGTATTCTAATTAAATTAAGAACCTCGGGGGCATCCGTCGTAATTGAAACTGCGCGCGCGCTCATATTCGAGTGCGGCCTCCGCGTGTTGATATCGATCGAGGTAGCTTTCGCATAACCGAGGGCCGCCTTAGACGTTACAGCCCTGGGGTAATTTTTGGGAAGAGGATTTCCATTTCATCTTTTCAAGCACCGTACTTGAAAGCGGAAGGCGCCCACGGTGGAAATGAAATTGAATAATTTTTGTGCACAACATTAAAAAAAAAGTAACTTGTGACTTGCTTAACTTTGTACTTCGCTTTTAGTAAGGCTGCAACAAATATATTTTTTGTTACTATACCTCTTCTGCATTGAACGGTATACTGACGCATATGTGCACAACTACGGCGAGATGCGTTTAAATGTCGTGCTCATAAATTGTGTGCCTGTTCTCAAGCGATGAACTCCATAATGGCACCAGCGTTAGTGGCGCGTATCCAGTGAAGGACTGCTGTAATCATAAATATTTAAGTTTGTTGCATGTTACAAGCTACGTGGCCTATATATTCCAAAAGCATCCGCATGGACTAATGTTTGAACAAGTAAGGAAAGTATATCTGGACGGCTGCGGTGTTTTATTCATAAACATTGGATGAAAAGCGGCAGTAAACTGAAGAAGAAACAAGACCGTGGACCCTATTCTCGAATGCATAATTTCACAGGGAATTCACCATGTTTTTTGCGCAAGCACAGCGTAAGCCATCAGTGACGTGACGCACGTATAGCTATGACGACATGGACTGTAATTTGACGCTTCATTCATGAAGATCACAACCAAGGTATCAAATATTATGCATGAGATATATAAAAACACTTGGAATTTACTATAAAAATTAAGACGGTAGCTGAAGCTGGCAAGAGAAACACATTTCCGCAGGTCAAAATTCGCATCAACACCAAAAGCTGATCGAATAACGTTGATACAAAAGTGAGCCAAAGGGGGATGTTGAGCTCACGGTTGAGCTAAAGAACATCGCACAATCTTTTTTACCGTGTCTATTTATTTATTTCAATAGCTTTTAGTAACATAGTTGAGCTCTCTGCTCCAATGCAAGCTTTATTGCGTTATCACTTTCCAGGCCGCCACCACCGCCACGCTATCGTCTGCTGCCATGTTACAAGTCTATGGCGTGATCACAGAAAAAGATGGTCGCGACCATCGCTTGCATGCCGCATAAGGGCAGCGAAGCGCTACGCCTGATAACCGCGGAGTGTACTGATGTCTCCGATTCACTCATTCGTCAAGCTCGACTTCAATCAGCGCAGCAATGCATGAAACGGTCACTTTTCTTTATTATTTTTCTCTTGAATTTGATCATGGGACCAAGCAGCTTACTAGGAGGAGTGTGGACAAATGCCATGCATTGTGTTCTCTTTGTCATGGAGGGGCTTGTACTGCCCTCTTATGTTGCGGTTACGCAAAGCAAATAATTTTTATTTTATTTTTTAAAAGTAAACTACGGCACGTTATTTGTATGCTCCATGATCACTCACTTGCAAACAGTCAAAACCGTCAAAACTATTAGTTCTTTCGTTAGAAAACAGCGTTACCACCGTGTGACGTGATCGTTCCCGCCAGCTGTTTAAATTACGTCACGCCTTCTTAGCCAATCACAGAAAGTGCGTGGCATAAAAGCCGTATTGTTGTTTAATAGCAAAGACCGGCGTATGTTGTCATGCCCGCTGCATTTATTCTAGTTTTTCTATACCAGCCAAGAATTATGAGCTTTCAGTAAAGAGAAATAAGGTTAGCTATAGAACTGGTGTCCGTAAACGTCATGAAACGTCAAAATGACGACAGCACACGCAACCGCTTTGTCAACCGGAAGCACGGGACCAAAACTGAAAGTGAATCAGAAACGATTTCCGGAAAATTCAGAGTTCACTGTGAATTTGTGCAGTCGAGAATAGGTACCCGTAAGTGCTGAATCTCTGTGCCTCCAGAATCCACTACCGTGAATCGAATCGCCGTGGCATGCTTGCAACTGCGCATGCTTCATGTGCGGAAAAGACGCACTGGAAAGTGAGGCCCCTTGCAACATGTCAGAGTAACACGTGACCACTGACTCACGCACGAGGCCAAGGACGGGGGCAATGGGATCCAACGGTGGAGGAGGGGGACTAAAACGAGTAATGACTACCGATAATTTTTTTTGTTTGCGTGGATGAGCTATGCACGAATCCCATATACGGCTTCTCTGTATACGTTTTGTCCACCAAGATAAGCCATTTGGCAATCCCTGCAGCGGAAACACCAACGAAACAATCCGAAGGTTATGGGAAGTACGATTTCATCTCGATCAATTTGTGTATTTTCGTGCGCAATAATCCCGCTTATGATTTTTATTATTTTCTGTTTTGTTGTTTCCTTTTACATTTTACTGCTTTTGTGCTTTCCTTTCCCATTCCCTAGCCCCTTCAAAAGAAATCTTGCGTACGCAACTGCTGGTGAATAATGAATCTTTCAATTGGTGTACCCGTAGCCCGACACTAGTTTCGAGCATCCTTTCTACAATTGATTGATCGATCAAACTTTAATATACGAAAGAGTGAGCCCCCCCGAGGAGATGTCACCCGATGCCCGAAGATGCGAACCTCCCTAGGCGGCACGGTGGGAGTACGTAGAGTTGGCATTGTAGGCTTAAAGGGAACCTGCAACAGTTTTTCCAACTTTTTTTGAAATCTTAATTGCTTGTAGAACATAGTCACCCAACATACCCAGTACTTAGACTAGGGGGTCGCAAAGTACCTCAGCCAAAAATTACTGCTCTATGTTCATCAGATAACTTGGAAACTCACTAAAAAGATTCTTCTCTCTTTCCCGGTCTTGACTTCGGCGGCCCGAATTACGTTTCTGAGGCCATGCAGCGGCTGTCGGCCGGTTTTCCTTCAGTTGCAGCAATGAACGCTTTTCGATGGCAACTTTAAAAACAAAGCTACAACAACAAAGCAGAAACGGAAGGCATATCTGGTGCGACGAGCAAATCCCGCAGTGCCTCTCCGTGCTGGCGATAACTGCAGCTTTCGCAGTTCTTCCAGACGCGAAAGAAATAGTCAAAGCGTTTATCGATAGTGTTGCAGGGTCCCTTTAAAAAAATTCCAACGCTGCTGGCGCACGCGGTGCTGGCGTTTGCAGCGCCGTCGAGCGGCAGTTAGCCGGCTCAGGCATCGAATGTGAGCGTTGCAAGTGAACAACCGCAGACGGTAGGACATTATGGCATGTCGTTGCCGTAGATGGTCCCACGTAAATGGATGGTCCCACGAAACATGTCTCTAGGACTTGTTAGGCGGGTTGGCTTGGAGCCGAAGGCAGACGCCCAGGACGAACGAAGCCACGCAGGTAATGAACCCGGACAGGAAGGAGTTGAACGGGAAGGTGCCCACGATGCAGCAGTACACAAACTGCAACCCTAACGTCAAGAGGACGTAGAGTAGGTACGAGTCAATCATCTCGATCTTCTTCGGCGTCGTGGCCTAGTAATACATGATATGAGTGTGTATTTAGGTTTCAATTGTATGTGCAGGGCACTTTAGGGGCTCGCCTTGTCGTCGTAGCTCGCTGTAACGGTCGATGTCAAACGACTGCCGGAATCAGGCGGTGCCGCGAGATAACGGACCCAAGTAGAGCCCGGCATTCCGTCGTAGGCATTCCTGCAGAGACTTCGAAAACCAAGCGGTTTAAATAGTCAGAACCGTTCGAAACCCGTGAAACGCTGGCGCTTGTCCTGCATATTGCTGTTGTTTAGCGCTAAAAAAAATAACTGCAGGTACATTTGCCGCAAAATATATGTAATTAACCGGCAGCACCCACATTCATTTAGTTGGGAGCGCTCGGTGGGTTGGTTTTTGCGATGGTAAGCGAAAAAAAAATGGCAGTGCAACGCCGGCACGTGCGGGAGGAAACGCAAGCACAAAAATAGCAGAACTCCCGCTGGCGCAGTTTCAGGCAAGGGGGCGCGCGAGCACAGCTAAGGCGGGAAATTTGAATTTCTTTGGGTGGTAGCCGGAAGCTGATAACGACACTACAGCCCATTATGGCCAATCACTTTCTCTGCACTTCCGTTAGGTTTCACGTTGAGTGTAACGGATTTAATTTTTTGTAATCTTTTCCTCATATTATAATTGGGGTTCTTTGCCAATGGGACGTTATACCAAGATATCGCATTCTTTATTACAGAAACAATACGATAATGCGAAATGCATTTCATTTGTGTGAATTAGTTTACCCTGTGGCATAGAGTATTCCGATTCACAGCAATGTGTACGTAGCGGCCTCTATTTTAAAGGGTGCAGCTCATTTCTTCCAAGCTTGATTAATGATAAAGTTAATGAACCTCGAAGCCCCTTTTTTCCTGTAAGTTTACCGAGGACCGTTCACTAAGGCAAGCCTCCAGTTTCAGAACAGCGAGTATCGTTGGAGAGGAAGGTTTAAAGATGAAAATTAATTTATATACTTTTTGTTATCCCTTTAGAGAACCGCTTCATAATTTGTTAGGCGTCCCCTGAAACAGAATTTCGCGTTATAAATCTTCCCTGTACGGTAATGTCGTTGAGAAAAAGAAGCCGCACCGGAGAATAAGAAAATAATTATAAGGTCACCTGCAATCTCTATTCATTATCCGAATAAGTTACATCTGCATTCCATCCAACGATATATGACGATAGTTGGTCGTTATTTCGTTCCTCTAATCTCACTGCCTTATCGCGGATAGCGGCCGGTAAGCGTCGAAACCACGGCCAACATAACGGGCCGCGGTTTCCGCCTTGACGGTTTTACGAGCGATCGTAACTCATCGGGCACGGCGTGGACGTTCCAGGCGCGCATTACGCGGCCTCGCCTCATTGGACTGTTCCGCCTCGTTGCGCCGCCAGCCTTGCCTCACGTCGCGCAGCTTTAGCGGCCGTATCGCGTACCTCGTAGGACCGTACATGGCCCCACCGCGCTGTCGTATGTTGCAAATGGGGCTTGAAAGCACAGGCGGGATCTTCATCCGGATGAATGGAAGCACTGGGGGCGGAAAGGTCACTTAGCCTTGCAGGCGTCTCATGCCTCGGTAAGGCCACCTATCACCTAAAACCTGCCTAAATCGGTGCACCTACCGTTGGCACACAGCAAGATAAATAGGGTGTAATGCAGATCTAAGTTTTAACTCAAATAATATATGGCTGATTTCATCTCAACTGAAACAAAAAATTCAAACATATTGGCCTGCTTCGCTAAAGACGATAGCATTCCGGCCACCCCTGCCTCGAAACGACCACCTCCTCCCTCCCGCTCCTGCTGGTCCTGCTGCTTCCCTCCATTTCCCCCCTCAAATTTGTCTCCTTCTCTTCCTCTTTCCTCCTGCCTCGATTGAACCTGACTACCTCCTATCCTTCATGTCCTCCTCTCTTTCCCTCTATTCTTATCGTCGTCCTGAAACATCTCCTGTCTTTCCCTGGTCCCTTTCCGACATTCTCTCGCGCTCTATCTTATTCGGCTCTCCCTTCTCACATTCCCCTCCTTTTTGCTTTCGTAATCTCTCCCGAAACATCTCAGTCCTGCCTCTCTCCATCCCGCAATCTCCCCCTCCTTTCTGATTCCCTACCCCCCTCTCCTCCCTCTCACACATTTCTCGTCGTGTTTTCATCCTCTTCCTTATCCCTCATGTCACTCAATTTCCCCCTTCCCCTCCTGAATTATTCTTCCCCTCTTTCTCTCCCCCAATATCAGCTCCAATTTCTCCCTTCCCGTTATATATCCTTCTTCCTGTACTCTAGATCCACGTGTCATTTTTAAATTACAAATTTCATGCCACGCACTTCCACCCCAAAGGCAATCCCTTCCCGAGGCCCAACAACCATTACTCCTTCCCCCTTTCCACCACCGCCTCCCTCGTCTCTTTCCTTCTCTCCCTCTATCCCACTCCTTCCACCATACAACTCTTCCCCTCCTTCTCCCGTAATCCCAGCAGCGTCGCCAGTCCTCCTTCCCTTCCCTCCTCTCCTCCCATCCTTCCATATCTATCATCCGAATAACTTTCCTCTCCCTCAACTTCGTCATTCCCCTCTGCGTCCTACCCTTCCCATCTCCTCCTCGCAACCCTTCTCTTCTTGTGCTCTTCTCCCTCGCACTCACTTAAGCCCTTATGCTCTATATCCACGTTCTGTCCTTCCTTTCCCCATCTGCCTTCCCCATCCGCAGTTGCTGCCTTCCGGCAGCAACTGCGACTATCATAAGCAATGATGCTTTCCGATCAGTTATCAGCAATCAAAACCGCTCCAATAACGATGAATGATTACTAATTTCTCTTGTGTTGGCTTGATCTTTCACGTAAAAGCAATGTTGGCTTCTTCTTGTAGTTATTGACCCTTTGTGCACAGAACTTGTGAACTTTTATATGATGTGTTCTCGCACAACTCCTCCTTTTTTGTATGTTTGCTTGATATGCACTGTAAGCTATACTTGTTCGTAAATCTTAAAACCCACTCCCCTCTATAATGCTTCGGCCCTGAGGGTACCTCTAAATAAATAAATAAATAAATAAATAAATCTATAACTGATCCCTTTGTATTTGATAAAGTTTTGATACCATCACACATTACTAATTATAATCTATCAATAACTTATGGTTGTACAAGGCCTATTCGTGGGATGATGCTACATCCATGTGCACTCTCTGTTCCTTGTTTCTACGAAGCCTTCGACTACACCATATGAGAGGAACTAAATACAGCCGGTAGAGGGAGTTCAGGCGAAATACATTGAACCCAAGTAAACCGGTTCGTGGCTTCAAGCGAGGCTTTCAACACCTGTGAGTTACATTCCTGTTTTCATTGACTTGTGCAGACGTCTCTCGATTATTTATTTCTTCCAGGACGGAGGCCTAGTAATGGGAGTAAGAAGCTTTCCACAGGCGGGTAAAGGGGGCGGTAAGGTGCAAGGTAATATTGAGACTAAGACCCGTTCACAAGTACAAAAGAGGAGACACGAAATCTTTCGCAGCACATGTAGCATGACTTCTGAACATATGGCGGCGGGTAAAATTATTCACAAAGGCTACTTTCGCTTACGCGATTGCCGAAATATGCAGCCACCTCAATCAGTGAAGCGTTCCGTCTTCATACATTGGTTAATGTTGTTTGCAGAGTTCCAGGTGGCATGTGGGATTTAAGGCTTCCGTATAGACTAAATTTCCCAGTGCCCTGTCTCTTAGAATGCCGAAATCGGAACAACACCCCAATGGTCCAAAATATCTTTCTCCCGTTTTCGATGTTCTTTTGTTTCTTTTCATGTAGACAAAACCAAAGCACCCCGTAAAAAGCTTATCATGCTTTTCTCGAGGCAAGACCATGCCTACAGAGCTCCAAGATCGTAGATGGCGCATCACAACGCCAGCACGACGGGAAAAAGGCATAATGGGGACGGGCGCTAGACGTCACCTGGAGAGTTTTTTTTTATTGCCGAAGAACAGCATCCCACAATAATATCCGCAACACCAAACCCCAAAAGAAACATACGGTCCAGCTTTCACGAAAAGGATATCCGTTGCCACTTCAGACACCCTTTTCGATGGCATGCACAGCCAGGAAAGAGGATCTCACGAAATTATTAGTTCCGTTTCTTATAAAGAAGGCCTCGAAGATTGCTCTTGCTTCGTGCGTCCAAAAGCTGCGCTGAACATTGTGTCCTGAAAGACAGCCGTCAACAAGAATTTGCGCTTTTTGTGTGTGTTGTGTTGTGTTGTCACCGACTGGCCTAAACTTCTCAGCTCGATATAGAGCTCACAGTGAGCCCTGTCTCCGGCGACAGATTGCATTTTGGGGGGCAGCATACTCCAGTGACTCCGCAGCGCTTTATTCACGCTCAGACGTCCACCTTCCACGAGACCTTTGTTCACTGATTTCACGCTGGGAAGGACGGCGCTGTCATCTTTTGTTAGCGCCGCGCCGAGAAATGTTTTCTCGAGCCCATCCGAGCGGAGAAGGCGAACAGCAACACCGAACACGTTGTTGTCAGTGTGAGGAAAACTCGATAACTGCGTGACGACCTTAACGGGTACGATTATGTTGACAGGCGTGCCTAGTAGTTGGTTCTTCGAAGCCTGCTGATCAGACGGCTGTATCTCTCACTTGGAGTTGTCCGTTGTGAGCGACAGGCGCGTCAGAGCCGATTAGCTTGTCTGTAATGCTGCGTCTGTTCAACCACAACGGCGATAACGGAAAATAGGCTCCGTGCTGCGGAAGCTTGTTTGTTTTCGTAGTCGCAGTTGCGACAGTGGGAAGAGTCGACAGCATAATTATAGCGTTTGCTCGAGAGCTAAGAATTTGAGCGATGTTCGAAGTGTTTAGACGCTTGGCGTCTAGTATTTGGAGGTCAGGGTGATAGTTGCACACACTCCATTATTTGCGCCGGGGTGTCGTCCGGGGGGATATTGAAGATGAGGCCGGTAACGGTGTTCGCCGGTACGGCAATGTGTGTGCTCACGGGATACTGTTTCCCATTTAGGAGGAGGGTTTCAAGCTTCTCGTAGGATCGTGCTCGCTCCTCAGAGGGCGTACTCACAACGATAACGTTGAAGACCGCGTGTATTCGCACTTGGTCGTCTGGGATCATTGGTTGCGCAGCCTGCCGTTGAATGGTGTCGGCTAAAACCGCTGCAGATACTGTAGCAAGGGCAAGGCCTCCGCGTGATTGGAGAATTACTTTCACTTCGGTCGCTGGTAATGAAGTCGCCGGCGTCTGACGTTTAGGAAAGCGCTGGTCACGCATGGCACGCGGATTCCTTTTTGGATCCGCCACCGCTCCGCCACCTACCGCTGCAGACCCTTTCGCCGCAAAACAGAGGTCTGCACGACACGCTGGCGGATAGGCCATCGCCAAGATGTGTGTCCGAACACCCAGACAACCCCACGCTGCCCCAAGTTCGGACTTCCCAACGCCCCAGAAGACCACCCCTGCTCTCCCAAGTGCATTGTATGTGAGGGCCCACATGTCACCGGCACAGCTGAGTGCCCCCGCCGCTATCAACCTCGACGCCAGCCTCCCACGTATGCCCAAGCCACCGCCGGTAGACTCACTGCATTGGCTGTGACTTGCACCCCTTCTACTGGTATTCCCCCCATGCCAACCCGCCAGTCGCAGTTGAAACGTCTCCCTGACGGCAACAACCAAGCGAAGACGAAAACGCAAGCCGTCAATCTGCCAAGCAATGTGCAACACCATCAGCAGGTGAGCACCCAGCGTTCCTCGCCCGGTGAGGCTCCGCCTCGGTCCTCCTTTCCACCCCTTTCCACAGACACTTTGCTAGAAGTAATGGAGCTTTGGGCCCTCCGCGCAGAGGTCGCTACCCTGCGTCAAGAAAATGCTGCCCTTAAGCGGGAGCTCCAGCTTGCTATGCTTCCCCCCTCTCACGCCCATAACCACCCGCCTGATGCCTCCGAGCCAGCCGGTACTCCCCCTACTCCTCAGACAGTTGATAGCTCCGACTCTCCTCCCCCTAAGCGCTTAGCGGTCTCTATCAATGAGTCACCATGTGCGATCGCATGTAATGAGAAATTTGCTATTCTTGAACGTATCCTTGCTAGTCAGAGGGAGCAATACTTGCCCCTACATAACACCCTTCTAGCCAAACAACGGTGATGCAATCCACTTTGGAAACGATCAACAATAACCTTCGACATTTCTTCGGAGCTCTGGACACCGCAGGGAATGCCCCCCTTCCCTGTAACGATGGCAACGATGAATAGGCATAGCAACCCCCTTCTCGCGTGGCAGTGGAACTGCCGCGGTTTCTTCCGTAAGCGCCAAATCGTCAACACCTAATTTCTGCTGAACCCTTACCCCCGGCTGTTATTGCTCACGGGTTATTAAGCTTTCCATATTCCTGGTAATAACTCAACGGCGGTTCTGGTACAGCGTAAAATTCCCGCTGAGCACCATACATTTGCCGATATTGAGATACCACATGACCTTATCACCCTGTATCTACCAAAACGCTCTGCCTCTTATGTACTTAACGTTTATAGTGGCCCTCTAGGTTGCGACAAAATTGAACAGACTGCGAAATAATGTCTCAGCAGTTCCTTTTTTTTTTTCATGGATGATAGTCATGTGCTTAAAAGTGAACTGTAGTCATCTGATTCAGCGCCCCGTTGTACGTGAGGCGTTTATTGGTTTACTGCTTGTACATAGTTCATTTGTCGCTTTCATTGTCATTCCCCATACCTTCCATATTCATTCCTTTCTCTTTCTGTCCCCAGTACCCTCCCCCCAGAGGGAAGTAGCAGGCCCAAGATCAATTTCTCAGGCCGACCTTCTTCTCCTTTTTCAATAAACATTTACTCTCTCTCAAGCTTCTAATCCTACTTTTGGCACTATTCTGATTCGAGCCACAAAAGCGGCAACTGGCCACCCCCTTCTTGTACTTGGGGACTTTAAAGCTCCTCACACAGCCTGGTGCTACAATCGCGTCACTAAGACAGGCCGCTTACTTTGGGAAGCAATTCAGACTTGACATTTAACAGTATAATCTGACCCCTCTACTCCTAGAATAGGCAACAGTGCACAGGCAGACACCTTTCCTGACCTCACACTTTCCTTGCGCGTTACTGACCTGAAATGGCAATGTACTCCCCACAACCTTGGAAGCGATCACTTCATTATTCAGTCCACTTTGCGACTGCATTCCGCATTTACTCCAAAACCGCGGCAGACTCACATCACAAATTGGCCAGCTGTTCGGCTCTCGTGTCAAGAACAAGCACCCCCTACCGATGATACTCCGGTTCAGGATTGGCTTAAACACGTACTCGAGATTACGAAGCCCCACGATTCATCCCTAGACCCCGACATTCCTTCGGAAACTGTTGACACTCGCCTTCAGCATCTTTGGGCAGCGTATCAGGGCCTTCAGAAACGCTGGCGCCGTCAAAAGCACAATCGTCGTCTTCGACTGCGCATTGCTCATCACCCCACCACTATTGAGAACTATGCGGCTGAACTGTCACGTGCGCAATGGGGTCAGTTCTGCGACAGCATGCGTGGAAACCTTAGCATGCGACGCACCTGGGCCATTCTTCGCCACATGACTGATCCTTCTCATTCGAAGTCAACCAGCCGCAATCGTCTTACCACCCTCCTAAATAAATTTCCCGGCACAAGCGATGAGCTTCTCGCCCGTTTCAGGGAGCTTTACCTTGCCCAGGGCCCGCAGAAGCCCCTTTCACCATACACCGGCCAGCCCAATGAGACAATGGATCGTCCCATTTCCACAGCTGAAGTTCGCGCAGCCCTTCTTAAAATTCGCCCAAACTCAGCGCCAGGGGAGGATGGAACAGCCAACAAGCTCCTTCAAAATCTAGACGATCAGTCCATAGAGGTTCTAACAAAATATTATAACAGTCACTGGGAGTCTGGGGAGCTGCCACCCGAATGGAAGCTTGCTAAAGTCTCTTTCATTCCCAAGCAGTGTAAACCGCTCGCTCTTGAACAGCTTAGGCCAATTTCCCTCACGTCGTGTGCAGGTAAGGTCCTCGAGAAAATCGTACATGCCCGTTTGACCCAATATCTGGAGAGCAAGCAACAGTACCCGCACACAATGTTCGGAGTTCGAGCCCGCCTTTCCACCTAAGACGTCTTATTGCAGCTCAAGCATGATCTTCTCCGTGCTCCCCCTACTGCCGACTCGTCAGCTGTTCTATCGCTAGACCTCCAAAAGACCTTTGATCGGATCTCCCACCACGCCATTCTGCGCCATTTGGCTGCTCTGTCTCCTGCTGCCCGCACCTATAACTACGTGCGGGCTTTTCTTGCTAATCCCACGGCCATCATTCAGATTAATGATCTACGCTCCGACGTCATTTCGCTCCCCTCCATAGGCACCCCACAAGGAGCAGTTCTATCCCCACTGCTCTTCAACATCGCTATGATAGACCTCCTTCCTCTTGCTAATATCCCCTCACTTCGCCAGTTTGTATGCCAACGACGTCACACTGTGGATTCCAGGCGGCAGTGACGCACACATTGAAACCACCCCCCAGCAGGGGGCAGATTGTGTTGCTGCCTATGCTCGTGATGTCGGTTTCACTTGTTCGCCCGAGAAGGTCGAGCTGCTGCTTCTCTTGCCCAACAGTACGAAACGCGCCCGCGCAGCTCCGAACATTACCATCCGGCTGGATGATCACCCCGTTGCCCGAGTGCCCTGCCTTAAAATCCTAGGCCTCAATATCAAACAGAACCACGCCAGTACCACATTCCTCGCCAAACTAACATCCCAAGTCAATCAGACTATCAACCTCCTCGGCCGCATCACTACCCTCCACGAAGGGCTCAAAGAGGCAGAGCGATTGCGGCTGATACAGGCTTTTGTAATAAGCCGCATCACTTACTCTCTTTGTTATCTGGCACCGTCCTCTAAGGAACTCAAAAAGGCGAATTGCCTAATTCGAAAAGCGTACAAGACGGCGGCCAGGAATCCGCAGAGCGCTGCAACCACTCGTGTAGAATCGCTTGGTGTCTACAACACCGCATCTGAGCTCCTCGAAGCTGATCTTGTAAGCCAGTACGCCCGCATTGCAAAACCTCAACAATTCAATCTCTCCTCCGGCGACTTCCAATCAACTTCCCTTTCGCTGCAAAACCCTGTCTTGCCATTCCTAGCACTCTCCATGACCTATTCATCGTTCGGCCCATTCCCCGTAACATGCACCCGACGCACAATCCAGCCCGCAGGGAGCAGCGTGCGCGGGCCCTTACAACGCGATACCCAGTGCATCCGGCAACTGTTTATATTGACGCGGCTAGCTACAGGCACCACGACACCTACGCGGTCGCAATCATCAACGGTCCCAACAGTCCCCATCTTACCACCCTCACCCTTCGCACTTCTTCCCCCGCGACTGCGCAGGAGCCGGCTATTGCTGTTGCATTAACACATACGGCCTTCCCCTGGGATCATAATCTCCGATTCGAAGACGGCCATTGGAAATCTCGACCGGGGCCGCATTTCTGCCCTGGCACTCAAAATCCTTCTTCAAAATCCCCCTGACTCCCCCACCGAGCTGGTATGGACCCCAGCCCACATGGGTGTGGGAGGGAACGATGCAGCACACAGAGCCGCTCGAGAGCTCACCTTCCGAGCGGGTCTTAGCCTTGAACCCTTCCATGGAGCCCTGTCAGCTCGAGATCGGCTCCTTTCCTTTGATGAAATTACGTCTCATTACCGCCTCACCCGCCGTCTACTGCCCCCTGCACACCCGGCGCTCTCTCACAACGAAGAACGCCAATGGCGCTTAGTGAAAACGCACCCCTTCCTTGACTCTCCCGCCTTCACCGCATGTACCCCACTCTGTACTCCTCACCCCAGTGCCCCGCTTGTGGGGTGGTCCAAACCATGGATCACCTCCTCTGGCAATGCCCCCACAACCCATTCCCCCATATCGAGACGGTGAGCACTGGGCGAGGGCGTTGGGCAGCTCGAATTCGGCGGTGCAAGATGCCATCGTTGCCCGGGCTGTCAAAGTCACCGGGGACCTTCCTCCCTCGGTCACCACCCCTCCCCCAAATTAGCCCTTGCGGCAATAAAAGTTTTCTCTCCCTCTCTCTCTCGAGAGAGCTAAGATGCGCTATGTCATCCGACGAAGTCGTGTACTACTGAGAACGAAAACTCCCGGGCCATCTTTACTGACGTGAAACCTAGGGAGGGGCGAAGCATGCAGTGTGTAAGTATTCTTGGCGCCTTGGCGTTTTTCCAACAGAGATGAAACCGTTGGGGGTAGAGGTATAAGGATCTGGTGTAAAAAGTCTTTTGTTTTTGACTCACGAAGCTCTGTAGCACCAGGAGTAAACGAATGTCCTAGTGTATAGTCTACGTTACAAAGCGTTACAGCGCGAGGCGTAAACGAGTGTCGTGGAGTTTTTATCGTACCCGGTATGTTCTAGCGCGATGCCTAAACGAGTTTCCCTGTGTTTTAGTATCGTGAATACATGAAACGACGATTACGACGACCACGACTACATAAGTCGCCAACAGCCAAACTCGCAATGGGCTGCGCCCCTACAAATTATAGCTCGGCCCTCTCCAATCCCCTACCTTCCAGACCCCTGCCAAAGGCACACCGCAAGGCTCCGTTATTTCTCCCTTACTCTTTACATCGCCCTCCTCCACCTCCCCAGTCTCCTGAATGCCATCCCCGGTATCCACCATGCGCTTTATGATGATGACCTCACTATATGGACTACCAGCGGCTCCAGCGGCGCGCAACAAGACGCCCTCCAGCAAGCCATCGACACCACCGTCGCCTACCTCCATCCCAGGGGACTAACAGTCGAACCAAACAAGTCAGCCCTCCTCGTTCTCCGAGCCCGCATTCGCGGCCGCCCCCATAACCCACCCCGCACCCACAAAAGACAATCCACGGCACTCCCATTCCCCAAGTCACCACCCTTCGGGTACTCGGAGTTCCTTTTCACTACGACGGCCCCGGCGCCATTCTTCTCCCACAGCTCCACAAAACAATCACCCAACTTACGCACCTCATTCGGTGCATCCGCGGCTCCACCTACGGCCTCAAAAAATCCGACACCTGCAAACTCGTCCAAGCCCTCCTCATCAGTCGCCTTACATACAGCTGCCATTTCGTCAACATCAAGACACATGAAGCTAACAAGCTGGACGCTCTGATGCGCAAGACCTACAAAGCAGCCTTAGGCCTCCCTACCTACACCTTCAACACACGTCTCCTCCAGCTTGGCCTCCACAATACCCTCACAAAAATCTTGGAAGCCCAACGCACTTCCCACCTGCACCGACTCTCCCTGACACCGGCTGGTCGACGGGTACTTCAGGTCATCGGACGCACGGCCCCTGCCACCCCACACGTGTCCCAACGTATTCTATTCTCCATTCGTAAACGCATCCACGTCCCTCCCGTCCCCAAGCATATGCACCCCTTCTACAACCAAGGCCGCCACAACGCCCGCGTCCTGCTGCCTCAGTGAGTGCTGCCTCAGGGCACTGCAGCGCTCAGGAGTGAGGGCTGAACGACGACTGAGGCAACGGGGGAATATGCTTTGCATCCTCCTCGTTGCTGGGCTCCTCCGAATCACGTGACATTTGCGCTGGGGGTTTAAACACGATTTTTCGACGACATGCTCGGTGGCGGTGATGCGTTGCGAAAAACGGGAGAGTAGCCCGCGCCGCCTTGCGTTCGCTGTTCACGCGATCGCTTCTTGAGACGCAGCAGCTATGCGACGCAAAATTTGTTCGCGCGGTGCACAAATTTCGCATTAGGTTGTATATTAATCGTCAGCTGCTTTTTCGAGAACAATTACTAAAATCATTTTCATGTAATTTGTGTCGGAATATAGTCGACAGAACAAGACTCGCAGGAGTTTTCTGGAACCATACCCCATCTGTAGACGGACATGTTTTGACAGCTGTCGGGAACTCTGTAATGTTTACAACTTCACTGTGAAATAAACGATAGAAACCTCTTGGATGCAAATTTCAGTAGGATATATGCCTACATTAGATACATATAAGAAACACCAGGATATTTATTCTAAAGAATTTCCCTGTAGCTTTGTAGCGAGCGCGGGCTATTTTTTTTTTCGACGCAGCTTTCGGCCGAAAGCTACCGCAAGACAGCTTCGCTGAAAAAAAAAGCTTGCTCCCTTCAGGTCGATATGTAGCTTTGACGCTGTTATGTCAACAAAACGTGGCTCAGAGCTGTCGGGTCAACGCATACTTTGGGCAGGTTGTGATGAAACACATCTCCCATTACTTCTTCGCAACTTATTTCCAAGGCGCCCTATTGAATGGCAAATAACCATTCGTTGCCTGGCGTGAGCGTACTGTCGTCAGCGTAAGTTGACGGACAACGGGAGCGGTGGCCAAAACTAACCGCTGCGCCGTCTGGTTAAGCGGCGCCTGCTGTTGAGACCGCGCACAGCACAGGCGCTGGCAACAGTGCAGCACGCATGACGCTATCGCTCGCTCTTTCGCAATTGCCTCACGCTCTGATAAATTCGCGCCAGTGGAACATTTCCGCCATTTTGCAGGGCGGCGATGTTCTATGGAACACGTCTATGGAAATGGCATTGTGGCGCAATAGGGGCAACGCTTCTCTGCTTGCAGAGCTGGCGCGCTAGTGATTATCTCGTGCTCATTGCTTTTTTTTTCGAGCTCCTCCACATCAAATAACGAATCAGAAAATGAACCAGAAAATAATCACTGTGCAGTTGAAGAAAAGACAAAACAACATCTTTCTCTGGCTTTCAGCGTAGTTGCGAATTTATAGCGCACTGGGAACGTAAGTGACCTCAAAAAATTAATCCTGCCAACCTTACCTGCTTCAGTTTTTTTATGAAACTTCATTTGTCGTATGCAGCATACGTACCATTTCGCAACTTCTCGGGGAAATCCAGCTTTGCAATTCTTTCAAGTGCGACGCAGCCACCCACACATTTAGTGTTCAAAAACTCCATTGCAACATGCGATACCATTTAATTGGGCATTGCATGTACAGCGCCTACCGAAATGCGTGCAAACTACATTTTTGGATTAAATTTATTTGCACTTGAAACAATACTCACGGTTATTTCGCGCTTTTAGTTACAGGAATTGAGATTGAAGCGTGTGATCCAAAGGGCAATCGGTCAATTGAGGGTTGGCGATAAAAAAATGAGTATTGTGGTCGACGGCATATTGCAAATGACGATATACTATATACTCCAATAACGCCCATTTTTTTTTACATGAATAATTTACAAAGCATTGCATAGGACAGCGGTTGTCATATGTTGGTTCGCAGATCAAAGGGGTCTGTGAGGGGGGAGAGTGTCCGTGGGTCCCTCCGCTACACTCCCAAATTTCTTATTTTCGAAAGCTTGCCGCCAATTTAAAAAAGTGCCTTTCCCCAATAGCAGGTTTTAATAACTTCACCGCGTAGCACAGTGTTAAAAGCTGTTTTTTTTTGTGTGCAATGCTTCAATCATGGAAGAAAGAGACACGCAGATAAGGTGGTCATAGAAATATCTGTATCAGCGACTTTGGCTCCAAGGGTTGTCTGACAATTCGACACGTATCAACATGTTTCATCGTGGCCGCCTCCCATTACTTTTGCAAGCCCAGAAGGGGTCCTCGGCACGCTAACTGCCGAGTACCACTGGCATAGAAAATCAGCGAGGTGGCAAAGCCCACGTCTTGCGATGTTCCCTATCTCCGCCAAAACACCGAGCATGTAAGTTCCTTTACAAGAGGGGTCCCCCAAAGGGACGTCTCAACGGAGAGTGAGGGGTCATCACTTGAAAGGACGTTGAAGGATAATAGCAAGTTGCACCCAGACGAAAGTTCGACTGCCCCGAACCGCTCTCAGCGTTAATTCGGCGGTGAAAGATGCTATCATTGCCGAGAAATTACCAATTGAAAAATGCATTTCATTCCTAGCGCCATTTTATGACGTTTCGCGTGTCGTTAACGGTTGTTGGAAGCGAGAGAGACAGCCGAGTGGTCTTGCAGGAAAACTCAAACCTACCGAGCGAACCATCGCGGCAGCAGGAGCCACTGGACGCGCACTGCGCGCATACGACAGAACAACTAACCCGCCCTACACCTCCGTATGCCTGCCATTCTCTGTGCATGAATCTCGGTGCCGTACGGGACATGAGATGATGGTTAAACAATGTGAATGTGCCGCGGGCCCTTTCAGATTACCTACGACCCCTCTAGCGGGCAGCGACCCGCCGCGGTGGCTCAGTGGCTAAGGCGTTGCGCTGCTGAGCACGAGGTCGCGGGTTCGATTCCCGGCCGCGGTGGCCGCTTTTCTGATGGAGGCGAAAAGCAAAAACACCCGTGTGTACGAGATTTCGGCGCACGATGAAGATCCCCAGGTGGTCAAAATTAATCCGGAGCCCTCCAGTTCGGCGCGCCTCATCGCCTGCGTTGCGTCGGCGCGTTAAACCCTACAATCAATCAATCAATCAATCAATCTAGCGGGCAGCGCAACCGCAGCGGGAACGACGAGAGGGGCGCTCTTTCGATTTGAATTCTGGTAATGTATAGTCGGGTTTTAGCCTCTTCGATGCACTCGGCACAATAGTGTGGCGTCATCTGTTAGTTTATGTTGTAACAGCGTACAACTGCTAAATTTGTGCTGCCCAGCACGTCGGCACCGCGACGCTAGTTATAGTATAACGTTTCGTCGCGATCTGGTAACGCTCATAGCAGCAGCAGTTGAATGTTTGGTATCTCGAAAAACAAACTGCGCGCAAATTAAAGGGTACAAGGTCACATGAAGACGGCACTATCGCATTCCGTCGCTAGCGCCGTCTTCATGTGTTCTTGTCCCCGTTAATTTGCGCGCAGTTTGTTTTTCGAGATGCGTCATTACCAACCTCGCCCAACTCTCAACCCTTTTACGAATGTTTTGTGAAGCCAGTTGCCTATTAGCTCATATGCCAGAAGAGTGCCTAGGGCGTTTACGAGCGCCCAAACCACTACGAACTAACGCCTTGGGGCCAGTGTGGAATAAAAAAACGTGCATAACGATAAAAATATCATTTTACCTAAGTAAAATGTTCAGGGCATTGTGTGCATAGCAGCACACAATGCCCTGAATCGAAAGACCCGGTTTGGCACAAACATTTTATTAAAGTTCAAGACAATCAAGAACTGAACAAACACATTGCCACGGCACGCGCTATGAGGCGGAAGCGCAAAATTAAAAGGCGCTCAATTGCGTCTTGTCCGTCGTAAGAACGCCACCCGCGTATTGCGATTTACGGGGGCGAACAAGAAAATTTACTCCCGCGCAAGCCGAGCAGGTTTTAAGAAAAAATTGCACACACTCTGCATACCCGGTGCGGGTTGAATCGTCGCTAGTGGTGATTCCATTAGAGTAAGCACAGTCCATTCCCAGGAGCACTCCGTCGCCTTTCATCGCGAAGCGAACGCCAACACAACACCCACGCATCTTCGGCCACCGGCCTGGGTGCGAAACTTCATTCGGGCAGACAGCGCTGCGCGAGGGATTAAAACACTTGTTCCATCGGACGCAAATTACTGTCCACAGAAGAGCGGAACCAGGGAAGTGCGACGCGCTACTTGCCGCCATGATGTAAAAAAGAATATAACAGCAGATAACAGCAGATAACCGTCAATAACCATGTCGGCACTGCATTCGCAAGCTGCCGAGCAGCTGCATCACCACCACCGGCGGCATCACCACCATGTGGGTCGCATCTAATCCCTTCCTGTATTTTGTACAGATCTTTGGCCTGGTGCACATCGTCAACGAAACGTGCGCTGGTGCGACGAAAGTTGCGCCGTCGCATGAATGGAACGCCTCCGACTGCCGCGAACCTACTGACCGTCTCCCGGCTTTATCGTGCACAAGCCCATCAGTTTTCCAAACCAAGATACCATCCCATCACCACGTGACCAGTAGCTGGGGGACGTCATCAGCCGGTTCGGATATAAAAGGCACTCCCGAGGACTGGGCTGGCACTGGGCACGGCGGCATCACCACCATGTGGGTCGCATCTAATCCCTTCCTGTATTTTGTACAGGTAAGCAAACGATACGGAAAGTGTTTTCGTTCTAGCGATCCATTCTTGGTGGTGTTGCCGTGCCCACGGTTGTTCGGTTGCGGAATATGTTGCATATTGTTTGATGTGGCGTCATCTGTTATGAGGATCCTTTTGATAAGTGGCGACATTGAGACTAACCCCGGCCCTACTCTAGAACAAATAGCAAAGCAACTTAGTGAAATCGCAACTGACATCAAGGAGATTAAGGAAAAACGCTTGACCAATATAGACGGCAAATTAGATTCATTAGCCAGCTTAGAAATAAAGGTCACGTCTTGCCAGCAACAGATTGCGAATCTTGAAGCAAGGATTGACGATCTTGAAAACCGAAGCAGAAGGTCCAATATCATTGTTTACGGACTACCTGAATCAGAAGAAGAGAAAAACGAGTCGCTTGAATCCACTGTGAACAATGAGATAATAAAGGGCATTCTTGAGCTAGACCCGGTGGCTATTGAACGTATTCATAGACTGGGGCGGCCATCACCCGGCAAGGTCAGGCCCGTGATTCTCAAACTACTAGATTCAAGAGACAAGACAAAAATTTTGAAACAGTGTATCAAACTAAAAGACACTGATTTTTCTATTGGGGAGGATTTCTCTGTAAGAGTACGGGAAATCAGAAGAAAACTATGGCAGAGCTGTAAAACGCATCGAGATAACGGCGATAAAGCCTCGCTGGTGTACGACAAGCTATATATCAACAAGAAGGAATTCGTTTGGGACGAAGACAAAAATGATATAGTGCCCGTTCAAAAAAACGATGCCAGAAAGCGATATACCGTAGAAACCGAATGCCAGCGGCCAAATACGCGAAGCCAAACGCCGCGACAAACGTAACAGAGGAATGTAATATAGACCAGATGCCTTCTGTCACCCCTTCCTATAAAAACACAGCTAGGTTGCGTAAAAATAGCGGGAACACCAACAAACGAAAAGAACTTAGACTGGTTAACATAAACATGCGCAGTGTTACTAATAAAATAGATTCCTTGGAAAGCGTGCTCATGCAGTATGATCCCCATATTGCGGTGATAACGGAGACGTGGCTGCGAGAGGAAATTAGTGATGACGAGGTATTTCCCCCCTGTTACAATGTGTATCGAAAAGACCGATCTGCCAGAGGTGGGGGAGTAGCCATCCTTGTCAAACCAGAGATAGAAGCTACGATTGCAGCTGATGTTGGCATTCTTGAATGCTTGTGCGTACAGTTGTCCTGCTGGGGACATAGCTTTATCCTGTACGCATGTTACAGGCCTCCAGATGCGAATCCGGAGTACCTAACTGTACTGAAAGAACATATGTCAAAGTTTTTTAATAGGCAAATCTTTTTGGTTGGAGACCTAAATTTGCCAAGTCTAGACTGGGAGGGGTTGACCTGTTCCCAGTTCAGTAAAAATGCTAACACTATTTTTGACATTATGCTCGCTCACGATCTAACTCAAATAGTCAGGCAACCAACACGCGTGCAAGGACATGCAAGCTCTATCCTAGATTTGGTATTCGTAAAACGTGCTTTTTCAGAACATACTGTAGTCGTGGAACAGGGGCTTTCAGATCATGAACTTGTCAGCGTGTCAATTCCTCTGTTTCAATGCAGTAGCCACCAAAAATCACCCATCCAGTATTTTAAAGATTATTCGAGAGCTGATGATGACCGTGTAATAGAATACATGGAAGCTGTACTTGCAGAATTTAATGATGACGCTTTAAGCACGTGCGCACTTTGGACAAAATTCGTCGAGACGTGCCAATACTGTATGAACAACTTTATCCCTAGCAAACCCAAACGAACACACAAACGTACGCCATGGATGACTCATGAAATTGTTAAACTAAAAAGAAAAGTTAAACGGCTAAGAAAGCAGCATGCGCAGCGCACAGTTATCAAGGAGCACCAAAGAATCCTTGCTGAAAAAATGCATCGCTCAAAAGAATACTATTTTAAAACCTTAATGCCCAATTTTATAAAGAATGATCCTTGCAAGTTCTGGAATTATCTTAAAGATAGGAAGAAACCCGTATCAAAGATTGTACTTGACGGCCGCATAGTTTCAAATTATGGCGACATTGCACATCATTTCAACACATACTTTCATAGCGTGTTTAATGTTTCCGGAGCATCTACGTCTTCTGTAGCGTCATCTCAACCATGCGAAGTCAATTTCATTTCATATGCTGGTTTGGTTTCCATGCTTGTAAACCTAAATACGAAAAAGAGTTGCGGTCCTGACGACCTACCCAATGTCTTTCTCAGACGTTATGCCGAATACGTTGGCAAATTCCTCTTTGTAATCTTCCATGCTTCCCTGTCAACAGCAACATTGCCACGTGACTGGAAAATGGCCCGAGTGGCGCCTATCTTCAAAAAAGGCGACAGATTATCAGTACTTAATTACAGGCCAATATCTCTAACTTCCTCATGTTGTAAACTAATAGAACACATTATAGCGAACCAGGTTACACAATTTCTTGAAACACATTCCATACTAACACATTTCCAGCACGGCTTTAGAAGAAAGTATTCCACCGTGACGCAGCTTGTTACCGTTACGCATGCGTTTGCCGGCGCCCTCGACAATAACATTCAGATGGACACCATTTTTTCTAGACTTTTGTAAGGCCTTCGATAAAGTTCCTCACGAGAAATTAATCTACAAATTATATAAAATAGGTCTTCCGAAGGTATTGGTCGCATGGGTAGCTGAATACCTGAGCAATCGGGTGCAGTACGTCACCATCGAGGGTCAAAATTCGAGTCTTTTGCCAGTCACGTCGGGTGTACCCCAAGGCAGTGTATTGGGGCCCTTGCTATTTTTGTGTTACATAAATGATATTGTAGATGTAATTGAGCCAGCCGTCCAGATTCGGTTGTTCGCAGACGACTGCATTTTATTTCGTGAAATTCGTAACACACATGATCAAATAGAGCTAAACAAAAATTTAGACTACATATACAAATGGTGCAACAAATGGGGTATGATTGTAAATACAGAAAAAACAGTTTCCATGAGTATAACTCGAAAGAAATATCCCCTTCACTATGCTTATTCCCTTGGTTCATCTACTGTTAAACAGGTCAATAACTACAAATATCTAGGTGTTACGTTCACTGCTAACCTGTCTTGGAATTCACACATTGATAACATTTGTGCATCTGCTTTCAGAAAATTATGCTTCTTGAGACACAAGCTTCGCAATTCACCACCAAATGTAAAACTTTTGTGCTATCAGTCCTATATTCGACCAAAATTAGAGTACGCATGCGTAGTGTGGGATCCCTACACAAAATGTAACATAGATAAATTGGAAAGAATTCAGAGGAAAGCAGTTCGCTTTATATATTGTAAATTTCGTCGCACGGATTCTCCATCCGAACTAATGTCAGCTAACAACATTCCACTACTTCAATCTAGACGAAGGCAACTCCGCTTAGACTTCCTGAGCTCCTTGCTTAACCATAGATTTGCGATTGACCCTTCATTGTATTTAACCCCTTTGTCAACCAGAAATACACATCACCAACCAAACTCTTTAACACCATATTTTGCCAAAACAGATACATATAAATTTTCCTTTTTTCCGCACACAGTGTCTGAGTGGAACTCCTTGTCAGAGCGCGACCGCCTTGCATAGTATGTATCTTTGTCGCGTTGTGTATATTTGTTTATGTAGCACTGTATATATTTCCTCATTTTAGTCACTTTGTTATTTTTTGCGTTCGTGATCAATTTTAGTTCACTGTTTTGCTCGTTGTGATTCATGATTGCCCGTCCTGCTTGGACCACCTGTTGTGGTCTGCAGTATGAAATAAATAAATAAATAATTGCGCACGTTTATGAGAGTTGATGTGCAAAGAAAAATTTTACGGGTTTCTTTGAGAGCTTGTGAGCGCTGTTCTCGTTCTGTTGTTCGTCGCGTGACTCATGGCACATCCGCTCAGTCGCCGTTTGCGTCATCTCTTCTGGGCGACTGATAGCTTCACTTTTTGTATATTTACGCGCTTATTTTCAAGGTACTGCCCCGGAGAGTGGTATATTTGTCTTCTGGGGATGTCAATCAGTCTATTTAGGCAAACTTCGGTCTTGACTTCAGTATCCCTTTAACTGATAAGCAGGCCGCTGTTCGGCCACAACGACAGCCAAACCCGCATCCAACACCCTACCACCTTCATCGCGGACAGCCTGAATTATCCGGTTCACCGCAGTTCTTGATGCCTGGTGCGGAGGCAGATTTCGCGTTCAAGGGCACCTTCTGTCGCAAGCTTTATAATGTAAAGCCGGTATTCTAGCGGCACTCGTGGTGCTATTTTTGCGGGAGGAAAAACCAGAGAAAAGCATTCCCCACACACCCATGTTTCGGTCCAGTCATACGACAGAAAGCTATATCGTTGGGTTGCAGCGATCCAGCATTATGTCACTTCAGAAATCACGACCATCAAAAATAAAACAATACATTTCCAGCTGCGTCGCTGGCTTTGCGATAGTGGCCCCAAAAGGCCGATTATTTACACTTTGCTTGCGCTTGACCATCGGCGCTGTGTTGGGCCATGATAAGATGCTTGTCGATAAAAAAACACTGGTCACATCTGGAGGTATGACTCTAGTCACTGCCAATGTTTTAAAGCTAAGCTTTCTACCTCTACCAGCAAACGGTTCCTTCGTGCCGTGCGGGACAAGAAACTCGCAACGCGGCTGAGGAGGCGGATGGCGGTTTTCACTCACGGAGCACAGTGTAGATGGCGCGGCGAATGGTTACCCAGCGTTCCCCGCGCGCATGTGCACACCGGTGGGCGCGTCGGCGGGACGGTTTTAGATGCGACGCATCTCTTTAACTCGCCTTGTCCCGCGTCGTTGACGCGGCGCAGTCCGCATCCTCGGCGCGGCAGCAGTGCGCTCCGCCGCTGTCACCGTAGCGCCATCTGTGCGTCAGCGCGGTCAGCTCGCTCCCGTCGCCGTGCCAGCTGTGCGTTATCGCGCAGCTTGCGCTCGCGCTTGCGCTCGGTTAACACATGCGCATGCGCTGCTATTCGCTGCTCTACGCTGCTCTCTCTCATTCCGCTGCATATAAACGCGGTAAGTGGGCCGCTCCGCTCAGTCGTTCCGCCGCCGGCGCTCCGATGACATCGTCCGATGATTTGAATAACGCAACGGCAACCCCCGATGCGTCGCATCTACCCCATGGTTTCCCTCACGGGAAGATGGTGTAACTTTTGTCGTCTGCTTTACCGATGGTTGTTCTGGGCCTGTTTGGCATAACTTCGACAGCACCTTCTGGGTAACCAGGACCCGACGGAATTAAGCGGTCGTACGGAAAAGATACGTTACGTATCGATTTGCAGGGCAGGAAAACAAAATGTAAAGGCGACATACAGATATCTCGCCTCTAGACAAACGACACCTTTTGCGCACTGCTTGTCACGAATGGGACTGCGTTTTTTAAATTACTAAATACCAACTCGGTTGTGTTTTAACAGGTATTACAAAAGACAAATCGAGCAACGGGTTGTGATAAACAGCGATTATAAATTTCTCTCAGCTTTATCGCCATTCTTAAAGTTACTAAACTAACTAGATTAAATTGTTACACGTGGGAATCAGTACTCTTAAATGCAGAAATCTTCCTGTGTCTACGCTTGGATCGCACCGAACAAGCACATCAGGATGGCTAGGTTCCGCTGTGTCACCCTTCGAATGACGCAGGCTATCCGTTTTCTTTCTGCCGACGCACGGCCGGGCTACAGTGGCGTCGTCCGCCTGTCTTGCTCGGCCGCGGCCGACGCTGCTGCGTTCGGGACGCCGCCCCCACGAATTCCGGGTAACGGCTGGCAGAATCTCTGGTTTCACGGTTCCTAGAGGCACGTGTGTGAATTCAAGAGACGTCGCATGGGCAATTGTTGTGGGTGTCATCTAAAGCTTTTCTTTCTAACTAGCTTCACAGCGTGGATTGGAGCCAATTTTTTGTTGTTGTTGTAAAGCGTATCAGGTGGGTAATAAAGAAAAAAAAGCCGTTTTGGTGTAAAGGTTCCGTTTTAGGGCCGTGCAGTAGTTCCAGCAGTTGTTCCAATGGCAGTGGTTCCAGCTCGGCTCCTGCCTTCTTTATTTTTTTTACACCTAGAGTTTTAATTATAATTTTCTTGGCATACGTTAGCTTTAGCTGGTTTAAATTATTTTTTTTCTTTTTGTTAGGTATGCTAGTTTACGTTACGTTACGTTTATGACGAGCGAAGTAGTGCCAAACGCGGCAATATTTTCATCGAAACGCCGGTGGGCATCGCTTAAGTGGAGTACCGATAGCATCGTTGGACGGCCGGTCTAGCCACAGCCTTCTATGAAGTCGCGTTTTGAAAGGCAACCTAGACGTATGCAGCTTAAAAAGATAGTTTTTGTAGCAGCCTAAATACACATGCAGTTGACACGCTGCAACACACGACTGCACGTTTACAGATTTTATATGTGGTGACGGTATGTGGGCACACAAAATAAACTTGGCAGTGCCTATTCTGTGGACCACTGGTCCACATAATTGTTGTCGACACCCTCAACAATTGCCCACGTGACATTACTCGAATTCACACACGTGGCTCTACAAAGAGTGAAACCAGAGATTCTGCCAGCCGTTACATGGAATTCGCGGGGGTGGCGTCCGAACGCTGCATCGTCGGCGACGGCCGGGCTAGAGTGGTGGACGCCGCCGCTCTAGCCCGGCCGTGTGTCGGCAGAAAGAAAACGGATAGAAGCGTCTTTCGAAGGGTGACACAGCGGAACCTAGCCATACTGATGTGCTAGCTCGGTGATACATCACACCGCGTAACACAAGCGCGGACACTGAAAATATTCGGCATGTGAAGTTAGTGATTCCCATTTAGGCCGATTCAAAGTAGTTAGTTTAGCAAGTTTGAGAATTGCGAGAAAGCTGAGGAACTTTTATAATCGCTATTTATCAGAACCAGTTGCTCCTTTCGCCTTTTGTAATACCTCTTAAAACACAACCGAATTGGTATTCACCAATTTAGAAACCGGAGTCCCATTCTCGGCAAGCGGTAAGCTAAAGGTAGCGTTTGTTTACCGGCCAGATGTCTGAATGTGGTCTCTACGTTTTGTTTTCCCACCCTGCAAAACAGTCCTTAACGTATCTTTGCCGTACGACCACTTAATTTCGCCGGTTCCGGGTTACCCAGGAGGAGCTGTCGGACAAATTAATCATGCTGTATGAAGGCAGTGCGCAATGAACGCGAAGCTGCTCCATAACGGGCCCAAAACAACCGTCGCTAAAGCAGACAACAAAGCCGTACCGCCGACGCGCCCACCGGCGAGCAGGCACCTCCGCGCAAGGAACGCTGGGTAAATTCGCCGCTCCTTCTACAGTGTGCTCCTTGAGTGAAATCGTCCACCCCCTCGCCTCGCCCCGCCCCCGCCTCCGTCGCGTTGGTAGTTTATTGTACCGCACGCCCCGAAAGAACCCTTGGCTGGTAGAGGTAGAAAGCTTTGCTTTTAAAAAGAAAATATAACTTTATAGAGCCGCGTTAGAGTAAAAAAACCAAGACTCAACCCCTGCGCTAGGGAAGCCGCCTACAAGAGGAGCACTTTGAGCAGTAGCTCGAAACGGAACATAGCCTTATCTATGCGTTTTTCTATCGCCCACAATCACGGCACGCCTTCTTATAACCATCACACAGAACTTCATCCGGCATTAACCACAGCCACGCTATAGCACCAATCAACGGCCGCACCTCAGTCATGGACAACTCCTTTTTTCTTAATCTAATAACACTACGGAACAACCTGCCTGATAACATAGTCACGTGCGGCAACCGCCAAACCTTCCGAAATAAACTTAACAGTCACATGTCACAATCTCAGTTAATGCAGCCAACATATTCTCTTGGAGATTACTTTTTGGAGCCCTGATTTTTGCCGTCATGTCGTTTACAACGCTTTTTGTGCCACCATGTTTTTCTTTCTTTTTTTCTTTTTTCTGCTGTTTGTGTTCATAGCTTAACAGAAAATCATACCATGTATGATTTTAGTACCTTGTACCTTGTATGATTTGTATGTACTCTGCATTACATACCCTTATGTAATGCCTTCGGGTCTTTAAGGTGGAAATAAATAAAATAAAAATGAACCCTTTGTTATGGACCACAGGATAAAGCAGGACATTATTTTGATCCACAGAATAGGCTGTGCGAATAAACTTCCAAGTAATGCACGGGTCAAGTCCTTCCTCCTCCCATTGACAGCGCTAGGACAAAGTTAAGATCATGTCGTTGATGATCATTTCTTCGCGGCACGCACCCCATGGGTATTGGCCAGAGCACGGTGGCTCTGAGGGGCCAATGTGCCCGCTTAAAATCATCGCACACCTGTTTATTCGAGAGGTGAAAATTGTATAACATGTAGAACCGTGCGTGTCCCGTGACACCTGAACGGATGGCACGTGAGAAAAAGTGGTGTACCCGAGCAGTGCAGAATCCTGAACAGTGGACAGCGTGGTTTGTGCCAGTGGAGATATTCCTTTACAACATAGGTCCAAGCGTCGCTCAATAAAGCTAAATAAAGTTTCATACCAGGACTACTAGGCAGAAGTGCCAGTCCGTACCGAGCAGTAGTGGTATTCGCACCGTAAGACGAAGAAACTAAAGCGAAGAAACAGATCCAAACAGGATATTGGAGCAAGCAAAATTGTAAAAGGTACCCCCAAGCTTTCGCCTACACAGCAGTCAAGCAGACTTAAAGGAGCCATGAAGAGAAAATACAACTTCGTGTAATTTAAAAGAACGAGGATTCACTATCTCACTCAGCTCCATTACAGCCCAAAAAGATGTTTTTTTAAAGAAAAAAAAAAGCAAGCAGTATTAATAAACTTTCAAATTTTGCCACGGTGACGTGTTATGAGCAAGAATGACGTCATACGGGCCAACAATAAAACCTAATTTTCAGTGCGTCAACTGCACGTTAGCATTCAAGTGATGCGGTCAAATGGAACTAGAGGCCCCATTACAGACGTCCAGTCATGTGTCGTCGCGACAGGTCAATTAGGCGGCCGCCAATCGCACAAGCAAGGTTCCGTGACGTCATAGAAAAGTTGCGGGAAATTGGCTGGGGGGTCGCGACTGCTTCACACGTTTTCTTTCATATCTCCGTTATTTGTTCGAAGATTGCGACGATATTGGTATCATTGTTATCGGCACTAAGCCATCTTTTTAATAAGCCCGACTTGTATTTTGTCTTCATGGCTCCTTTAAGTGCCCCGAGAATTAGCTTACATAAGAAAACTGTGTATATTCAGGTTGGCTGGTTGGTTGGCATCCTCGTATCGTGGGACATTCGCAGAATGGGGATAAGCCCATAAGCTGTTTGCAGAGATAAGGCTGTGCGTAGATGAGCTAGATTAAAAAATTAAGGGGGCACGAAACTTTCGACTGTAATACAACAGTCCGACAGGAAGAAAACGATATCGGGAATAGCTGCCTAGACGGCAACCGATCTGTCCCAGGAACGATAGAACAAAAGCAAAACAAACATCCCCGTGGCAAACCTCTCACAGAGGAGCACTAAAACAAAAGACAACGCTATTAAATAGGTATAGGTTGAGCTTATTAAAGGTAGATTTTAAATGCGTGCGCCACCTCGGTCAATCTTTGCGGCAATATAAAGATACTGTGCAGTAGTTTCTTTATTACTGCAGATGGTGCACAGAGGAAAAAAAGCCTGTTCACATTTGTGTGGGTAACTCAGGACGAAGAAACCACCGCCCAATTGTCCTTCTTGTTTTCTTTTGTAGTACGCACATTGAAGACAGGGGACGGCCGTCGAACTATTGTACAAAAGTCTTCTGCTGGGTAGTTGGTATCCGAGGGTTTCGGTTTCGGTTTTGCTGTCAGTGATTCTACCACCAGGGGGCTAACCTGTGACGTCTGTCAGTGTCTATATGTGACGTGAACCGGAATGAACGTCTCTTTGGCTTGATTCTTCAACTCTAGAGCACGTCTCCTGCTTCGCTCCTTCGGGGTCGTCACCGACGCGACACCACAGGAAGCACAAAAAGCAAGCAACGAGTGAAAGTTCTGTCAGCCCATCTCTGAATAATTTTTTTTAAATCACTCCTATCCCCCCCGCAACCTCACCAGGCGCATAAGAATTCCCGAAACATACACATAATAAAACTACAATCATGCATACACGAATTCCTCGCACATGGTGGGAATGGTGGGAAAAGCGCTACGACGACGAGGACAAGCAAGTACACGGGACAAAGCCCAGCTCGCAGTTCTTCTAAATGCCAGCAGCCTTTTTTCCAACAATAAGTTTCACTGTGAAGCATAAAGGCACAACTCTAAACTGTTAAATGGGCCGTAACCCCCGTCTGCATCTTCATCTTTATTTTATTTCTGGGCATAATGGCGCAATTAAAAAAATGACCGAGAGTTATTATGATCACAATCATCACTGCCGCAGTTAGGTAAAAGTAGACGAAGCATTCACGCTCCACTCAGATCGACCCTGAAGTCAGGTGCGCAGGCGCTGCTCATGGCCCCTCCACCCCCGGAACAGCCCTCATGATCGAGCCGACAACTTAGCAGCCTGCCTTCCAAAGCGTGGGCGAAATGGCCAAAAAGGTATCGGCCGAACAGGCCCCACCGGTTGTAGAGGCCTTAGACTTGGAGTACACCGAGGGCGGGTCCAGCCCCTGGTTCATCGGAAAGGGGCACGCGCTCGTCTCCACCGTTAGCGGCCCGCCCGAAAGTGCCGACGTCTTCACGGCACTGGGCCGGGAAGGCAGCATGAGTACGCTGATCGACTTCATGGACACAGCGCAGCCCACCGTCAGCCAGGTGGCGCTCTTCTGCTACATCATGCTCGGCGTCGTCCTCCTGACGCTGTTTGTGCTGCTCCCGCTGGCCGTCTTCGGTCTGCGGCGCCGAATATACGGTGTGGGCGCGATGACCTGGATGACCATCACGGTAATATTCCTGCTGTGCGCCGGTGTCCAAGTCGTTTGCCTTCTGACCATGGTCAGCACCCGCAGCGCCATGCAAGACACATTGAACGATAAGGCACCACACGCCTATAAGTGGACCTTCGAGTTATTGGAAAACTACACAAAACTGACCGTGTTTCAGCTCAAAAAGAGCATGCCAGAAAAGTCTAAAGCTCTCGACAAAGTCGATAGCTCGACCAGGGCAGGCATCAAGTGGCTTCGTGACAACGCCACCGCTTGGGAAGAGGAGTTCTTCGCGTATGCCGCCCTTCAACACATGATCTTCGGCCCTCTGGGCCTGTTTCGGATAGGCCTGCTCGGAGTGGCCTTGGTCGTATCGGTGGCCGCCACTCTGTACGCCTGCTATTCTTGGAGGAAGCGACAGAAGGCGTTGAAGAAAGGCCGTCGCAGCCCCGCATTCGTGGGACTCGTTCTCATGTTCGGTGCGGTCCTGTTGTTCGTACACGTGGCCGTGGTTATGCCCATAATAGCACGCTGGCTTCCCGTCTGCGTTTTATTCGACTCGTACCTCTGCGCGCCGTACAGGAGCGGGGATTTCGGGATCCTGGATGACGCCGTGGAAGGGGTCTGGCCGCCTGCCAACAGGCCCGATCCCTTCTGCCGCCTGGTACCCAGCAGACTGAGCAGCCAATGCCGAACGCAGGGCACTACGGGAATAGGGGAGATGCCGGCCTGTGCAGGACCTAAAGAGCCCCAGAGAAGGAGGATTCTGCGAAAGCCCAACAAGTACAACATACTGTTACATAGGCAACCACCGCAGCTCCAGCCCATAAGATTGCAGCGACCAAAGATTGCTGGGACCAAATTAATCGGTGACTGCTTCTATCCCTTCAAGGTCGTTGACACTGACATGACGGCAGCTTGCCCGCTGTTTACGGACGAGCTTGTGGGTCACTACATGGCTTTGGTCATCTCTGCCATATTCGGCCTGCTGAGCGCAGTAGCCGCGGGGGCAATCGCAACGTTATTCCTCGCTATTGGCCATAAAAGGAAGAAAAGCCAGATAAGCAAGATGAAAAGCATGAAAACGCGGGTGCTAAGAAAGAAGAAAAGTAGCAAGAAGGGGAGGAGCAGGACGAAGAAGAAGATGAAGAGCAAGATGAAGAACAAGATGCAGAACAAGAAGAAGAACAAGGAGAAGACTACATCGGAAACTCCGCCGGAACCTCCACCTCCTCCGCCCCCTCCGGTGATAGTGGAACAGACTAGGCACGTACAGGTCGAGGTGCCGGTACCAGTGCCCGTGCCAGTGAAGAGGCGCCGCCGGCGCCGTCTGCCCCAGATGCCGCCGCCACCAATCTTCCTGTTAGCCCCACCACCTGCACAGTCCCCATCGACAACGCAGCTGCTACCGGCACTGATTGCCGCCCCGCAGCCGCCACCGATTCCTCAACCGGTTTTGCTGAAGGCGCCACAGCCGCCTTCGGTCATCATGGCTCCTCGGAAGCGTCGCCGGACGAGAACTGCCACGATCGTGAAGCCAGTTTCTGTCCCAGCAGCAGTGCCGGTATCGGTCGCCCACCCCGTGAGCAGCCTAGCGCAGCATTCGGTGGTGACTCGCGGCCGTGCGGCCCGCAGCAGCTTCGGCAACCTGGGAGGGCATTTTGGGGCGATTGTGGGGAACCCCGCTTTTGGCTCCGCACCGGTGATCACTGGAGCGCGGTCCCCATCTGTGTGTTTTCAGCCGAAGTCGGGGCCAGTTTTTATGGTTCGACGATCGCCATCCGTTTGAAAAGCGACGTTGCCGCTTTTTCCTCGTGGCTGGTGGCTCTTTCATTAAGCGGCGTTTGGCTTTGGGTCAAGGGGTCTCCAGACAGAGCCGAAGTTGCAGTGTTTAAGATGTGCAGTGTGTGGATGACATTAGGTTGCAGCGATGTATGACCGTCGCTGTCAGCAAACGCAGTATTTCTTCGGCTCAATTTTTTTATTAAATAAGTACAGAATCGCACTTCCTTGCATGTTTACTCAATCGTTGCCGTACTTTAGAATTTTTCATTCATTTGTTAAAAGTGCTGAAGGCTTCTTCAAGCAAGAAAGATATCGCCCGCGATGTCTACACATGTAACCTGCCGGTTATCTAGAACATCAGAGGGAAGTGAAATGGCATAAAACATTTTCAGAGCACAGTCCTCGAAAGCACAGAAGGAAATTCAGGGAAGCTTGCATTCACGCGCAAGTCTTTAATGGCAATGATATTGTAGGTGAGCATTGCCGGGCACACAGTTAAGTGTTAGTATCGTTGTTTATTTGCATAGTTGCGGTGCAAGTAATCGTCGTCGTATGCATCGAACATCGTCTTCGTGGCAAGTGGTGTATGTAAAGTCATCCTCAGCGTTGTAGACTTCCATGAGCTCGTCATCGACTCACGGCAGCGGTGGCGGGATCTGCAAGTCGTCTCGAGGAGGAGTGGCACACTCGTAGCCATGCCTCCAATTATCTATCATGGCTTCTAGAGAATGCGGTGGCCGCGGTGACCTTTTCAGAGCAGGGTGTCTTTTAGACGCTGCTGCACTCGACGGCTTCTTAACGATACCGAGCGCATGCCCATGACACGAGTACGAACGAACGAGGGGCATACGTTATAGCGTGTCTTTCTCGCGTCGAGCAAGTATTACCACGATTACGTCGAACGCTGGAGTTTTTATAGACGATAGTGTTTTTTGGGCTACTTAAACCCAGTAATTTTGATCTGTCTGTCTGTCTGTCTGTCTGTCTGTCTGTCTGTCTGTCTGTATGTATGTCTGTGACTCGATTCAGCCACCCGGCCAAAGTAAAAGAATAGTCACAGTCACAGTCAAAATATAGTCACAGCCAAATCTACCCGTCTAAGTCCGGTGTAATGTTCCTGCTTGTCAACATTGTTGAACAAGAAAAAGGAAGTATGCAAGTATGCAAATATAAGACAACAAATTAATACATGAGTGATATTTGCAGTTTACTTTTATAAAAAAAATCATAGATGATTGATTTTTGCGAAATTAAATACTTCATCCACTGCAGAAAAAGAAATCACTTCGCCGTCGCCTGCTGTTGCCCGCGCCACTATAGCTTCTGGTGGCATTTTAAAGAATTAAGTGGCAATAGTTACGAAAGGTTCCACTAGAGGGGCTCCACATTTTGCTTGTACTAGAGTTCATGTATATAGCTCCCCTAGGGCGCTACGTGATATGCAGGAACTCTAGCTTGGAATGCACGTGGAGTAGCGTGGTTCTGTAAACGTTGAAGTAGGGCGCCTAGATTCGATTCACGCGCGTCTCCGCCTTGCGGCAGCGCTGGCATCGAGGCACCCGGCCTGGAGCAGTGGAACGCGGTAAATTTAAATTGATTTAAGCAAACCTTTCGCGGCTTTACCCTGGGAGGAGCGCGACGCCAGAGGAACAACATGAGAGGCGAGTGGTAAAGAGAAGGACGGCATTTACTTGGCAAATGTCGATAAAGACTATCGTCTTTTGTCGAGATTTGCAACGAAAGGAGCAGATACGCGGCCAATTTTTGGGGGGCGAAGCTTCTCTTGCTCGGGGCAAGTCTCTCGTCGCGCCGTCGTCGTGTCCACTAGTTCTCGAGGCGACCGCTAGAGGCGCAGCAGTGCAATAGTTCATACGTCATCCGCTACATGGCGCGCCGCTGTTCAAGGCGGTAGGGCGCCTCGACGCCAGCGCCGCCGTACAGGGTGGAGACGCCCTTTGAACGGTCCCGTGCCGCCGCTATCGGGTCAAAGTGCTCAACGCGTTGTTCTTTTCGTTTACAACAAGACCAAGCAACGCGAAACAGATAAGATGATTCAAACTTCGCGAGTGAACAGCGTTGCCGCGATAAGTTTAGCACGGTTTTGATACAATGACGCTGCGGCGGTGAGCGAGTGATCCAAAATGACGGCGCCAGCGTAAGACGTGTCTCCACCCTTTACGGCGGACGCGTGAATCAAGGCACCCTAAAAGGCGGTGCGGAACACACCTGTACTCCTCCGTCTCCGCTGCTCCGCTGCAGAATCGGAGCGGGCGCGGGAAGCAGTGGTCAAGCGCCGAAAGCGGTCGCTACCTCAGGTTTGTGGCGCCAACGCGCGCTTCAAGCGCGACTCGTTCGGCCAGAGATGTAAGGTCGGGCTTGGCAGTACGCGACCGTGTTGGGTATTCCCGTCATGAAGGCCATGTCTTGACAGAGCACGCTGTCCGAGAACGCTCGACCGCCCGTTTCGAAATCCTTCCGCGTGAATGCATTGGTCGTAGCGTTGGTGCGGAACCTCCCAGTCTTCTCGGAAACGTTGTGCAGCATGACTTTCATGGCCATGTACAGCACGTGCTCCGGTTCAACACCGCGGCATCGACATGTAAATGATTACATCTTGTGTGTACATAAGTGTATATAATTGCATCGATATGTAAATAATAAACATCGTGTATATAAGTTTATATACAATCACCCCTATAACAACGTGTCGAGTCTTTATATGATGTGTGGGCGAATGTTTCCCGGTTTTACCGATAAGCATTGGGGCTTCGCCCCACTCATCATCATTCACGTCGTGGAGATGGCGGGGTTTTTTTTTTTTTGCGTATCTTGGCAAATCTCCCTAAAAGGGTAAGCGTTCGGGGAGTTTTTGCAACCCGGGAATTACGGCTGGTAACAAAAGCTTCGCTGTTAAAAATGATCAGTGTGGCTTAAATATTGTTGGCGGGGTAGGCTTTTTATATGTGGCGATGATTGCAATGTGCACATGGCTTTTTTGCAGCACCAGGGCAGAGATTTCGGAATGAAAAGGTAAAATTTAGGCTTCAAATGCGAGCCAAAATGTTAAGAGCATGTTATTGTTGGAGTGGTTCCCACTTCCCGTGAATTCATCCGCCGTTTTAGCATTAACCGCTCTCCCTGCGAGCAAGAACTGATCCTAGAAGCAGGGGCTGCACAGCAAAACAAATTGTCAAGGACGCCGTCTTCATGCCTACACTTGCACATTTACACATCACATTTCTCCCATTACGTTGTCAAGCTTTCTGTCTGGTCGCCACTGCACACTTCATAATCTGCGCAGATTACCTTCATCCAAGACTCAAGCTTACGGTTAGTGAATACTAGTAGATAAATAACCTTCTTTCTATTCTGTTCAGTCAGTTATGGAGAGTTTTCAAGAGGAGCTTGTATGGGCTGACTTCTGCCGTTGGTGGTGGCGTACGCCGAAACGCCTTAAAGCAAAGCCAACTTTATCCACTAGCTGTGATGACGGTGAGGATGACGATGATGATGCCCTTGAAGTGTTCCTACGTACCCAAACATCGGGATCGGCAGAAATAAACTGTTTACTGTGTCAACTTTATGCACGTGCTCTTCGGGCGCTGCTCTCGCTCGCCGTTCGCAGCTGGCGTGGGCACGCGCCCACAGGTGTCGCGCAATATCATGCACAATTCTTCTCTGGTAGATTGCGGGAGGCTGCTTGTGTGTGGGCGCACAAATCCCGACGTTCTTGACGCCTAGCGGATAATATAGTCAATATGCCTGTGCCAGCCCAATGTAGATGTAAATAAATTTTTAAATATTTAATTTAGTTATGAACTTCATTGAGCAATCTCTCATAGTATAACTTCGTCATCGGACATTTCTCCTTTCTGGTAAACCTAGAGGAGATCATTTTTTTAGGTTTAATGTAATTCACCATTCACGCACCATTTATTAATCCTGCCTAAGTCATTTGGAATTATTTCAAAAAGGTTTCAGAGGAACGTTTTCTTACAACACACAATCGTCCGCGAAGTGCCTCCCGGATGATGTAATGTCATCGCTGATGCTATATAAAGCACCAGAGCGGAAGAGCGGGCAACCATTGACGAACGTAATCGCAGAAGAATGACACGTTTGGGTTCCGGTCAAGCTCAGGAAAATGAAAGGGTTTAGTTTTGGCCGATCGGTTATTTGGCGTTTCTATCTCGGTCACTACATTTTGATTTTGGTCGATCTCGTTTTGAGTGAGGTCAATCTACGAGTGCATCCCTGTTCTGAGGGGAAGGGGCTCGTTCATTTTTATCGTACGTGTAAAATAGGACCATTAGAGGATCACATGTCAGAGCGCCCACACTAAACTTCTTTTTATACATGACAACACATAAAAATTTCTCTCCATATTTTAATTCAAAGATAGCCACTTGGGAAGTGACTGGGCTACACCACTGCACCGCACTGAACGTTGGTGAAGCGGAACGTATATGGCGACGAAATCATCCGTCTTCACGGTGACTGGTCTCCTCACGTTGGAATGGTTACTTAATAAGGTTTCGTGTTTCTAGTAAAGGCCAGTAACCCTGAAAAAGAAAAAAAAACGGCATTTGTGGGAATAGGTAAAAACAAGACAATTGGAAAATTGGGGAGCATTGCTTTAGTACAAAATGCAGGATGCATTTACGCTTGTCATCCGCAGTCACGAAAATGCCGTCATCAGTTACTTTCCCCTGTTTTTAAAGGAATGCCTTCCTCGCCTTGCTCACGGCGACCATCCGCTCCAAAATCACTGCAGAAAAGCCAACTTTATCTGACAAAGATGGTGATCGTGGGTGAAGTGAAAGGTGGTTTAGACACCCCTGTCATTAGACCAAGGGGGTGATGATGATGATAGCGGGTAAAAGGAAAGATAGTCGAACCGCAACGACGACAGTCCGAACCCCCAAAGGTCAAAATCAAAACTCAGGCGAGAGAGAGAGAGATACGAAAATGAACGAATCCCTCACGAGATTCGACTTTGATACGAATCTGTTTGTGGCGGAGAAAGCATGGCGTTTCAGCCACCTTTGTCGTTACACGAAGCGGCGTTTGAACCTTTTCTTATTCCTCACGTTACTATAGCTAACAGCCCTGGCCAATCTCCTTAGTTATGCCTACGCGTAGGCTCAATGTTTGGCAGCCCTACTGCTAAGTTTAGCGTCTTGCACTTGAACGTCATACCCATTGCAAAGCAAGGGCGCGGAAGGGGGAGGGTCTATTGGGTGACCACGTTTTCCCACAAAGCCCAGTACGCTTCGCTGAGATGCCAGCCTTTCTTAGTCTGTCGTCTTTGCGCCGTTTGCATTACGAACCAATACCAACTTGCCCAATGGTATGTCCTTCGGTGGTTTCGACTGCAGCAATCGCCTCCCTCAGTCATCGCACTGCGCCTTTTTTGTTTTTTGTTTTTTGTGTGTGTTTCTGCGTACCCTTGTAGCTTCATGTTGGGCGTATTTCCGTGGGTGACCACGTTTCACACCTGCCGCTGAGGTCATTATCAATCGAACTAGAGACAGCACAAACATACACAACTGTGCCCAGTGCGGCGACTATTCCTGCAAAGCGTCCTATGCCTCACTGGTGCCGTACATCGCTACGTCAAAAAGCACTGCAGTGAGGCCGATTTGCACAATGAACGCCTAAAGGAAAAATTACACCATCTTCCCGTTGGGAAACCCTGAGTAGTATGCGAAGCAGCCATGGGGTCGACCGAAGTTCCCATTAGTTTTCAGTTCGTCGTTTCCGTTGACGTTCAGCTTTGCGTGCCTTCGTTGCATCAGTAGCTTCTTGACGTAGTTTGAATTAGTGAAGGACATAAGGCGCGTTCGTAGCACATGCTCCCGTCTCGGTTTGTAGCGCAGTGGGAAGAGCGCCAGGTACCTCCCGTTGCGGACTGAGAGTCGTGGGATCGAAACCGGGCGCCGCCTAACTACTTCTCTTTATACTGGACTGTGCTGACGTTAGCCCAAACGCTGACGGGGCTGAAGAGACGCGCATGCGCAGTAGAGTGCGGACGGTGGAGAACGAGGACGAGAGAGGGACACAGCCCCGATCATGAAATGCTCCCCATCTAAAATTAACGCGCTTCCCGAGGTCGGACTCGAACCTACGCCCCTCGCGTTACGAAGCCAACGTCCATCCGATTGCCCCATTCCCACACGGTCCAAGCAATTTAGATATTGTACTTTGACTTAGGTTGGATGAGAGAAAGCGTCGCTTTTTAACCATATTTCTCTTCAGAAAGAAGGTTGCATGTTGTATTCAACCGTTGTTTCCCTGTGTTAGTGAAGTACGCGATGTTTCCCCATTGCTTCTTGTTATCGGGATCTTCAACCACCTCGCCATTTCGTACCTGCCGATTAGTGGGAGCAGGTCATTCCCAGCAGTCCTTCGGAGCTCGGAGCATTCGTTCCGAGCAAGTGTTGCTATGATTACGGAGAGCGCTGGAGTATTTTTTTTTTTCTTGTAAAGGGGGGGGGGGGGGTCAATTTTGGCGAGTCTCTCTAAGTGGGTATGCTTGCCTTGACAAACGTGCCGGGAGGCGGGCTTCCAAATGCTTCGCTATACAGCGCCCACGTTGCAAGTGTAATGTCACTGCGCCTGCTATAATATTGAGCTGCTGCTGCTAAAGCGATCCCACCGTTCGGGCTTTGTGGCCACGAGGTGCAGTTATGGGTACACGCATTGACGGCCCCAATGCGCACCCCAGCGGGTGTACTTCAATTTTTTATTGCATTTGCATAAACTCAATTTATTTTATCGCCGAAATACTCAATTCGACGTGCTGTTTCCGTTAATAATGGTGTTTTGGTATTTTCAATCCCGCTTTAGGTTCGGGGCGCAGCCTATGACAACGTTCCATTAACGTTCTCTATCGTGCGGAGGCACGGGCGCTGTGCAGCGAAGCGTTTGGTAATAGGCCCCCAGGCGAGGGACTACCTGGTCGTGACGGTGCGGTTTGTCGTACATACGTAGAGAGATGACTTTATTTTTCTGAAAGCACGTTCAAAAATAGATTTTTCTGATGACCAGATATTTATGATCATCTGTAATTAAAGTACGCTCTTCCAAAAATGTGCTACATGCTAGTTGCATAAAAAAACTCGTGCGAAACTCGTGGAACTAGTGCGGAACTCCTTGAGAGTTACCCGTTATAACAGCGGGGCTGTTCCAGGGTTGGCCGTTAGGACAGACCGTCGTGGTATCGCGTCACGCTCCCTGCGGAACAGTATACGCGAACACAAGTGCCCAGTAAAAATTCGTAATAAATAATAAGAAAAAAAGGTCCTGGGACGTTCATATTTTGATATAAAAGGGCTTATATTGTCCCTGAAAATGCCTTCCCAGCCACGAGCTAGTGTCGAGAGGTGAATCCGACTTTACAGGAGTACTGACACGAAAATTTTATGTTCTTTTTTTTCTTCATTTCATCTATGCTTAACGGAATGGTGGACCCTAAACCGCACTTTAAATTCTTGAGGGAGCGATAATTGATTACATTAAACGGCCTGAATATCGTCAGTTTTGTTTCCCGCGCTCTGAGCCCGGAGGGCGCGTGTGACAGAATCACGGCATGACCTCGCCGTTTTGTGCGGACGTCAAAACACCGCAAAGGCCGCTGTAGGTGTTGTTTCGACTACCCCGCCGCCGGAGCTGAGCGGATGAGCTGCCTGAAGTCTTTAGGCCTAGCATTGCGACGGAAATTTGATGAGATCTTTGAATTAAGGACATGATGGCGGCTTCTGTTGCGATTCAAGGGCTTTGTTATCGGCTGCTTTCCCGCGTGTGGAACTTTATTTTTTGAAAGAGTGCCTTTTTTGGGCAGCGATAGGTATGTGTATACGTACCTACCGCTAGGTACGTGTATACTTGAAATGTGTACGTGTATTGTGTGCTTCGTATTCTGTAGGTATATTAAAAATGCAGTAAAAATGTATTTTCTAAATTTGTACGAACTATTCAAAATACTTTTTTTAAGATGTGGGGAAAATACAGTACTTATTAATACCCTCCAGATAGACGTCCTACCGTAAGTACTCGATGCAGCGCAATCTGCTCACAACTCGACAACAGCGAGAGAACGTAAAATTAAAAAAAAAACGAATTTTAGCGGCTTTCTTTTTGCGCTTATTACTGAGCGCGGGTCCCACTGAGTGGCCTGAAGACAAGCCACCTATTATAGAGAGGCGTTGCTCTGAGTTTCCTTGTTGATCGTGTTATTCGGTCCTAAGTTTAACGAGAACTAACAATTAAATAAACAGAAAACTGCCAGGGACGGTTGTAGTACAGCCTGTTCGTTGAAAGTACGTCGTCCTTGTTAACGTGATGGGGAAATTTGGGAAGTTTATCCAGGAACGCATTTTTTTTTTCTCAGTCACCCCCCTTTGCCCCCCCCCCCCACTCTCCCTTTTTTCCCCTTTGTGGTCGACAAGCACGAGTCGCACAGACCGCAGCGGTCGCCGTAGGAAGAACGCACCCAGTTCCGGACTTAGTCGTCGGGGAGCGCAGTGGTCTGCGGGGCACCTGAACGCAGTGCGCAAATTTTCGCCGTTCTGTCTACTAAATCCAAAAGACGCGAAAGAGTTTATGCCGTCTGTTTGGAAGCAAACAATAGTGTTGGAAACGACCCACGTAAGCTTCGGTACAAGTGGGGTGTAGCGACAGTAGGCGGTTCATGACCAGGAACTTGTAATGGTTTATCGATCTAGGACAAACTGTACGAGAGTTCATGATTGACAAACCAGCACGCGAAAACACGGCACAAAAAAGAACGAGAGTTAGACAGGACAGCGCTGCACTCACAACTGATTTATTTCGAAGAAAACATTGTTCATATATACAGATCAGTCTCCCACGTGGCGGTAACTTATTGCACCCGATAACCACAAACAAAAAAACGCAATCATTAATCGGTTTGCACATGTGTAGTCTTTGGTTTACTTGGTCATGCAAAGGCGTCACTCAGATACGCGTATTCCCGGTCATGCAGCACTATTGAGGGCATACTTATACAACGGTCAGCAGCTCGTCTGATTTGAAAGGCCTCGATAATTTCCCGTGTTGTTTTATCTTTGTGTCTCGACAACACAGTGGTTTCATTAAAAAGCGGCTCACACTCTTGTTTGCAGCAGTGTTTTGCCAGGTGGCTGTGTGGATTCGTTTTAAATGAACGCTGGTGCTCGGACAACCTGGTGTTCAGACACCTCCCGGTATTCTCGGCTCCAAATAAATTAGGAAAATTGTGCAGTAGGGTTGACCGAAGATTAGCTTCCCGGAATACAAAAAAAGTGTGCCCGATAAATCATTCAGACCCATTTGTGAAATGTGCAATGGGTGTCGTGTATATGTTACCACTTCGGTGTGGACATATATATGTGGGACAAACCGGGAGGGGTCTGAACACCAGGTTGTCCGAGCACCAGCGTTCATTTAAAACGAATCCACACAGCCACCTGGCAAAACACTGCTGCAAACAAGATTGTGAGCCGCTTTTCAATGAAACCACTGTGTTGTCGAGACACAAAGATAAAACAACACAGGAAATTATCGAGGCCTTTCAAATCAGACGAGCTGCTGACCGTTGTATAAGTATGCCCTCAATAGTGCTGCATGACCGGGAATACGCGTATCTGAGTGACGCCTTTGCATGACCAAGTAAACCAAAGACTACACATGTGCAAACCGATTAATGATTGCGTTTTTTTGTTTGTGGTTATCGGGTGCAGTAAGTTACCGCCACGTGGGAGACTGATCTGTATATATGACCAATGTTTTCTTCGAAATAAATCAGTTGTGAGTGCAGCGCTGTCCTGTCTAACTCTCGTTCTTTTTTGTGCCGTGTTTTCGCGCGCTGGTTTGTCAATCATGAACATTCACCAACTCGCCCAAATCACAGTCCTCTCGTACGAGAGTTGCTGACGCGTCACCGCACCATTCCTTGTCGTCAGTTGCCGTTCCTACCGCCACACAGAATCAAAAACCAGCAAGGAAAGAACGGAGGTGAAAAGGGGGCGGGGGAGGTGGAAGGGGTACGCAGTTCCCGGCACGAACCCCTGTGGTTCCCACTACGAGTTCCAGTGCGGCCGTGCTCGTCGTTAAAGCATCCCCCCCCCTTCACCCCCCCCCCCCCCCCCCCGCTATCTTCCAGAAACTTCGGGCGGGACCTTGCACCCTTCCTCCTTTGTGTTTCCTGTGAACGTCTTTTGTGCTTACTGTATTCTTCTCGTGGTGCGCTCATGCCCACTGGTCACCCGAGCACAAGCCGTGGTGGCGGCCCCTTAGGCCAGTGGCGTCAATAAAAGTTTTTATCTCTCTCTCTCTCTCTCATGACCAACACGTGTGCGAGTTTTGAGTGGCTCTTGGGACGCCAATAGGTGACCGGAAAAAAAGCGCAAAGCCTCATGGGTACATTGTCGGAAAAAAAGCGCAAAGCCTTACGGGTACATTGTCTGCACCCGCGGAGTCCCTCCCTCTCCCCCCCCCCCTCCCCCCCACTTCCGGTTAGAGAGCTATCCTGGCCTCCCGCACGCCGAAGGCTTTCACGCGCGTGTGTGCGTGTTGTTTATCAGTTCCCACCGAAAAGAAAACGCTCATGCATCGCGCATCCAATGAATAACAACGATTAATCATACTAGGCGCTTCTCTGTAAGGTACGCACTCCGTGACAAATAAGCAACACGCACATACACGCGTGAAAGCTGCCGGCATACGGTAGGGAAGGAGAAATCTCGAACCGGAAGTGGCGGCAGCAGACGACGTACCCATGAGCCTTTGCGCTTTTTACTGGTCACCTATGGTGGGGCGTGAATTAAAAACTAATGTATACAGAGGCGCGGCTTAACAGCAAGTGTAGAGCAAGTGAACGTGTGCTCCTTGGCGGGTAATGTGGGTTTAGCAGCGTCTTGGGTGTATTTTAATGAGTTTGCTTTAGACATTTTAGGTTTCATAAACCCATTGCTGCTTAGTTGTTGGTACCAGGCGCTAAGAGAGGTCCATAAGATTTTTTTTTTGCTGTCCGTTAAAGATGCCGGCTTGCATTTCGCCGTTACAGCCGGCTTGCTGTAACGGCGAAATTGGCCACTCGGTTGAGGTGTACAAAAAACAGATTTCAAAATGTCAGTCGGTGTACAAACGTGTTCTTCTTTGGAGTCATTTGCTGGCCTTATTCAGTGAAAGGCCGATTTAGGTTTACACAGTTTATGTGAACCTTAGGGCATAGCCTAATTGTAATATTCAAATCAGAAAACAATATTTGTTAACGTGAAAGTGAATTAAGCTCCCCTAGAACATATTGCAATACCATTTCTCAATGTATTTAGGGTTGTACTTAGTATACACTACTAATACATTTTGACTATATTAAAAACAATATTTTCTGTGCATTTCAAATGCGTTACTAGCGAATTTAGTACGTATTAAAAGGTACTTTACATGCATTTTCGATATATGAAACCTTGTAAACACGAATCGGAGGATCGGTTGGTTCGGGCAATCTCTTCTGTGCCGTGAAACCTGAATTAACGGGGTTTGACTGTATATGTAAGGTAAGGCAGTAGAAAGAAATAAAACGGAAGAAAAACGGTCTACAGAAGTGCAGAAAATTGGGTAATGCATATCTTTCTTAAGCGGCATTTGTAGACACATTAAATATGCATTAAATATATATTTCATCTGCCCTCCTGGTGTATTTGCGCGGTATGTTTAGAATACATATTAAGGCATTTAAAATACATATAGAATGTGGACAAAGTATTGCAAAACAAATACAATGTAAAGCACGTATAAATGCGTTCGAAATAGATTAGAAGTACGGATTATTATCGCTAAGACAGTGATCCTGTAACGTTCACAACTTCAATAAGTATGACGAGTAAATTAAACTCGGCCTGATGGAAGAGTCGTCTTCACGGCTAAATGTCCTTTAATTTGTATTGGAATATTTTTTACATCCGAGGAGTTAGAGCGGTTATCTGTAATCATACTACCTCCGTATGTGGCGATTCTTCACTGTGCAACACACAACGTGCAAAAGACAGCTTACAAAAACCAAGGTTACACCGACCCTATTAAAGTCAGCTTCACTTCTGACCACAAATGCTTTGCTGAAGAGACATCGCTGCAGTTGCAATGTAAGCCGTATATAAAAATATGAGGTCCCTAGTGAGTCCCATTCCGAAGAACATGGACACAGAACGCAATCAAAAACGAAGACGCGCAAGGGCAAAATACATATCGAGCAGTACAGTAAGACCCACAAACACGGTACGTCGATGTGGCAGACTATAGCCAAGGCAGGTATGCGATGATAACCATAAACGCAAGAACGGGAAGGGTGGCCAAATCAGCTAGCGCAAAGTGCGGTAACACCACCGAGGCAGAAGAGATCGCCATAGCCCTAGAGATGTCCGAAGCCACTTGCGGCACGATCCTGAGCGACTCCCATGAGGCCGTCCGCAACCTGGCGAATTGCCGAGTGAGCAGCTAGGCAAGATAATCGCGAAAACGGGTGTACAAGAAGAAAAATGAGTAGAGATCACATGGATCCCGGCGCACGCGGGAGAATGCTCCCCGTACGCACCGAACCACAACGCGACGGCCCACAGGGAGGTGCGCGCAATAACACACAGCGCCCCCAGTGTGGGGAGTCAGTGTGGTGGGTGGAGACTAAGGACAGACCCAGGGGTTACGGAGAAGCACTCAAGAACATACGGCTGATGAGAAGAGCGTATCGGCCGCCCCACCGGGCGCTGGGTCGCGAAGAGGCAACGTATCTCAGGAGGGTATACAGACGGCGTCGGTCACGTAACTGGCAGCGCTACACCACATGTACCCCGACGAATACCCAAATGCCCAATGTAGCGTGTGTAAGAAAGGGCCGGCCAACCGATGGCACGTCATGTGGGACTGTGCCTCCGTCCCAGACGGCGGAAGTTTCGAAGAATACCCGGCGGAACTCCAAAGAGCCATCGAGCCAACCAACAAGACGGATCAAGCATGGGCCATCCGGAGCCCTCCACTACGGCGCGCCTCATCACCTGCGTTGCGTCGGCGCGTTAAACCCTACAATCAATCAATCAATCAATCAATCAATCAATCAATCAATCAATCAATCAATCAATCAATCAATCAATCAATCAATCAATCAATCAATCAATCAATCAATCAATCAATCAATCAATCAAATCAAAACTGTGGTTTCTTGGCTGAGCGACCTGGGCGCGTCTCCGAGCTCGCCAATGTTCGGCTATAGTGAGCTTACAGATTTCGAAGTGCTGCTCAGTGGAAGCCTGTCCGATGGACGGTGCCAAGATGCATTATTTTCTACGTGACTACGCGAAGCGCGAAACATGGGACGAGTTCGTGCGTGGACTGTAGGAGTGTCTGTGGTAGGTACCCAATACGCCTCTTGGACCCTCGTCGGCATAGACAAACGCGGCAAGAGAGGTCCATAACAAAGTAAGCGTGGTGATGTTTAGTGTTAATGGTAGCACCCAGTCGAAGTACGTCGTCGGGCGAATGTCCTCGGGGAGTGTATCGAGCGTGCGAGCACGGAAGAGAGCGTAACACTGTCAGTCCCACACCAAATGTTCGGCCGTTGCAGGCACGCAACACTGCAGACAGAGTCCTTCGCCGGGGTCATTGCCGTAGAATTTGTGGCGGAGCGCAGGTGAGAATGCGGTGTTGGTGGCAAGGCGGCGAACCAACGTCTGTGTGGCCCGCGGTAACTTCTCCGGCATGGGAGGAACAGGGCGCTCATGCTCTTCGGTGCGGTCTTCCCTAACCTCACGAAGACAGCGGAGTATCTGTCGGCGTCGCTGTTGTGCGAGTGCTTTCCTGACAGTTACCTCGGGCGGGCTTGCATTACTGATGGGCAATGCTATCAGGGAGGTTCGCTGTCCAGCCGCAGCTCGCGCCTCGCTGCGAGCCCACTCATTGCCCTCAATACCCGAATGGGCGGGTACCCAAGCAATGGAGGTGGCTATGTTGAGGTTAGAATGTAACTCCAGGAAAAGTGCGACCAAGTCGGCGAGGATTCCCGGATATGAAGACGAAGCTTCGCTCACTCGCGTACAGATGTTGTATGCACGAGCCGAATCAGTGAAGAGCAAAAGCTTGTGGGGTACGTCCCTCGGTTCGAAAGTATTCCTCGCCCACTGTGCAGCTAGGAGGAGGGCAAGTAACGCAAGGTACGTTGTGTCGGCGCTGGCGGTACTGGTAAGGAGACCCGCATTAGCGACGCAATGGGTGGTGTCAACCCAGGCCACCGCACAAACGTGCGCTAGGCCACTATCGTCCTCCTCACCAGTATCATTTCGTGGAGGCACCGAAGTCACCGCTATGCCGGTATATACGATGGTGTGAGTGACCGGCGATTTGTGCACGACGCTGAAATTGTGCGCCTAGGCAAATCGAAGCCGGCTCGCTGAATTTCGATGCAGAGATCCCATGCCACGAGGAAGCGGCTTGCCATTCGTCAAGGGAATGCTGATTCGGAAGAGCGACGACAAGCTGTTGCTACCATGGTCCGCACCGGCCCGAGCCGCGGCGATATTAAAAAACGGACGACGGCGAGCTTTTCTCTCTGCCTGTCCGGTGGCAGCGACTCATCCGAGTCTGACGATTCAGACCACATGTCGACTTCGCTGGGGAGTTCAAACCATTTGCAATCGTAGTTGACGATGCAGCAAGCGTCCCTGAAGTCCTAGGTTTTAACTGGCGTTAGTGCCAGCATTTTGTGCGTCCACAAAACCGTGTCGTAACGCCGTCCGGCCTACATTTGAATGGCCATTTGGCGCGCGACGACCGATTCGAAACTGATTCATTCTATGCTGGTGGCTTACCGCTTAAAGTTCGATTTTCGTAATTACTGGGCAAATAGGTATTTCTTACAGCACAAAAACCTAAAGTGGGAAATTTAGTGTCAGTACTTTTTTAAGGCGGAAGCCTTGGATCTATAATCAAACGCGAGAATTTACCGGGGTTGCTGGCGACTGAAACGAAATTACGGCCGCTGTAAAAAGCAAATGAGTAAAATATACATGGGAACTTATTTGCATTCGAATGGTATTTGGATCCGGAGCAACAGCCAAGTTTGTGCCGCAGCCAAGTGCGGCAACTACAGCACTAACCACGTACCGGGCCGGGAGGGAACAAGAATTATCCGGATGCGTGCCGCATGACCAATGAACGTGACAGCATCAGAAACACGATGCAGAAGTGAAGAAGTCTTCGGTAATCGTTGGCTTTCTTCGCCTTCAAATCGCTTAGAAGACTAAAGTTGCCGATAATTTTTTTTCGTTTAGACTGAAAGGAATATAATTGTTTCTTGCTGCATCAAAAACGTCCCAGCGGGGCTTGCGCTCTCTAAATCTGGGCACGATTTCACGTCAAATCAGTAATTTTAAAAAGCGTTTCCCTCGCTGCAAATTGGTCGCACCACAACAAATTTCCCTGGAGAAGCGCTGCTTGCATTTTCCAGCTTTACTCTGTTGAAAAGAAAAACGAAAAAAAAAACTTTTTTTTTCAAGTGTTTTTTTTTTTTTTTCAGCCTCTCACAGCTCTAAAAGTGCCTACGCACAAGCAGTCTTAAGGGTCTCGGCCGAGTTCTTCGTATAATATCACTTTCGTCCAAAACTATGTTTCGAAGTTTCTTGAAGTGCCATCTCGACTGAAGTGCAGGGGAGAGAGGGTTGAACAAGCAACGCCGTATTTCCCTGCGTCTCAGCGCTAAACCGGGCGTCTAATGCCTTTGCTAAACTGTAACTTTCAGATGACAATTGGACTCTCGCCCACAACTGCGCCCCATGTATTTACAACGGGGCACTCGAGAGACAATTGGTTCAACGGTCTTCAGAAGGCCTTCGAAACAGTCGTGTCGCACGGGCATTAGACGGAACAACCTACCTTACTAATTTTATTGAAGTGAACCTGCTGGTATAACACGTTTCTCCGATGTTTCTCCTTTGATGTACAATGCGCTTGACGTAACTGCGCAGCTTGCTAATTTTAACATTACGGTCGTCAAATGTTCAGCCTGAACGTAAACGTAGTCCGAACAAATGCGATTGACCAAGCTTTTCGGCATGGTAATTGGAGAGGAAAGAAAACACACGAATGAAAGAGATGATGACAGCATTGAAGCTTCCAAAGCGTAAGTTCTCTCTCCATCTTTTTTATATTGAATGATGACGCAATTTAGGGGTGCTTTCTTTTTTAACAATTCACACTAAACACCGCTGGGGGTTGGTCACTTCTTGAGTGTAGGAACAATTGCTGAAAACACGGAACCTAGCTCCTTACTTCCGCCAATGGAGCAGCCTTATCGCTGTGAAATGGGATTACTCCCCCCTGACGCGTCACCTCGGCAAATATCGTTCACTGTGGTACTCTAGTATTTCCCCGTCCTAACACAAGTGGCCAACTTTGAATAAACATACGGACCTACAAGTCCATTATGCTACAGTGATTTCTAGGCTTTGCAATGAATAAAATAAACGTTTACTGACACTGCCCCGAGAGAAATGTTTACATTTGAAAACTAAGACAAACATCTGCACTAACTCGGTGAACAGAACCGAAAGAAGGCACTGGAATTATTCGTCTTCATTGACATGAGGGGCCCCATTCTCGACTGCACAAATTCGCAGGGAATTCGCCATGTTTTTTTGCGTAAGCACGACGTAAGCAACCAGTGACGTGATTTTCCTATAGGTATGACGACATGCAGTGTAATTTGATTCTTCACTCATAAAGATCACAACCCAGGTATCAAATATTGCGTATAAAAGATATAAAAACACTCGAGATGTACTATGAAAATAAAGACGGTAGCTCAGGCTGGCAAGAGAAACACATTTCCGCAGGTCAAAATTCGCGTAAACACCAAAAGGCGATCGAGTAACGTTGATCCGAAAGCCAGCGAACATCAGAAAAGCTAACGAACATCACACAATTTCTTACTGTATCTGTTTATTTATTTCAATCGCTTTTAGTAACATCGCTGGGCTCCCTGCTTCGATGCAAGCTTTGTTGCGTTATCACCTTCCCGGCCACCACCTCCGCCACGCCATCGTCTGTTGCTATGTCACAAGTTTATGGCGTGATCACAGAAAAATGCGGCCGCGACCATCGCTTATATGACACATAAGAGCCGCGAAGCGCTACGCCTGATAACCGGGAAGCGTACCGATGTCGCTGATTCACTCATTCGTCAAGCTCAACTTTAATCAGCGCTGCAATGAACAAAAGGGTCACTTTTCTTTGTTATTTTTCTTTTCAGTTCGATCATGTGACCCGGCAGCTCACTAGGAGGAGCGTGGACAAATACCATGCATTGGGTTCTCTTTGTCATGGAGAGGCTTGTACTGCCCTCTTATGGTTCGGTTACGCCAAACAAATAATTTCTATTTTATGGCCAAACATAAAAGCAGAATACTGCACTTTATTTGTATGCTCCGTGATCGCTGACTTGGAAACAGTCTAAAATATTATTTTTTTCCGTAGAAAACAGCTTTCAAACGCGCGTCAAGCGAAACTCCGCCGGCTGCTAATTCACGGACATTTCGCTGCGCCGAAGGTGGGTGAAACTTTTTGCCCTATTCCACGGCGACAGCAGCCGCCCATTTTCAAGCCGTTACGTAGCATTGTGTCACTTTTACGCAGGCTGAAGTTGCCAACGTGTGACATGATCGTTCCGCCCAGCTGTTTAAATTACGTCACGCCTTCTTAGCCAATCACAAAGAGTGCATGACATACAAGCCGTATTGTTGGTGAATAGCAAAGACCGGAGTATGTTGTCATGTCCGCCGCATTTAGTCTAGTTTTTCACTTCTGACCAAGAATTGTGGCCTTTCAGTAAAGCGAAATAATGCAAACCTTAGAACTGGTGCCCGTAAACGTCATAAAACGTCAAAATGACGAAGGCACACACAACCGCTTTGTCAACGGGAAGAACGTGATTGGATTGGATTGGAGTAAACTTTATTTGTGCCTGCAGATCGACGTTTTTGTGCGCCGTGACGCGGGTCCGGCGTCGTCCTAGGGGTTAGCCGTTACTCGGCCCGAGCCATCCGCTCGCCGTTGACGGCTCGCGAGTCTCGTGCCTTTCGAGCGCCCTCAGGACCTACTGGACGGCCCAGAGTTGATGTTCGCGGTCGTAGCTCTTCGCGGCTTCTTCCAGCAGCGGCGGGATTTTTCTTGATGCCGCTTCCTTCGGTTGTTCTGAGCAGTCCCACAGGATATGGTACTGGTCGGACGTCTCCCTACGGCGCACCTTGCACCTGTCGGTCGGGTACGCCTGAGGGTACATACGATGCATCAAGGCCGGGGTGGGTAGCGACCCGGTCTGTAGCTGTCTTAGAAGTACGGCCTCCGCACGGCTCAGCCCCGGGTGCGGGGGTGGGAGAACTCTGCGAGCCAGGCGGTAGGCCTTCGTGATCTCGCCGTAGTCCGTCATGCGGTCTTTGGCTCCGAACCACGCGGGACGGTCGGTCGCGGGGGCGCGGTTGGTTAGAGCTCGTGCCGTCACGTGTGCCGTCTCGTTGTGGTTTGCGTTTCTCGCCGACGCGCACTCGCCCGCATGCGCCGGGAACCACTTGATCCTCACTCTTTTTTCTACCAATTTGACTCCGCGCAGCACGCGCGCGGTCTCTTCACAGATGCGTCCCTTGGCGTAGTTGCGCACCGCCGTTGTCGAATCGCTCAGCACCGTGCGGCAGTCTGTGTCGGCGATGGCCAGGGCGATGGCGACCTCCTCCGCGCATTTCGCCTTGGTGCATCTGACGCTCGCCGCCGTGCTCACGGCACCCGTGGACGCTTCGATGACAGCTGCGGCGAAAGCCTCTCGTTGATATTCGGCCGCGTCCACGTACCGCGCGTGTCCGTCTTTGGCGTGTAGGTCGATGAGGGCCTTGACTCTCGCATTCCTTCTTCCCTTTTTGTATTCCGGGTTCATGTTTCTCGGTAAGGGGTCTACCCTGATCTTGCTCCGGATCTCGTCGGGGATGGACAGTTTGGCATTCTCCCCGTCCTGACGTCCGAGACCCAGGTCTTCGAGTATCTTCCTCCCGGCCTTGGTTGTTGACGGGCGCTCGAGCTGAGCCGTTCGTTGCGCCTCCGCAATCTCTTCAAGCGTATTGTGTACCCCTAGCTTCAAGAATCGGGGCGTGCTCGTGGACTCGAACAAGCCGAGCGCCGACTTGTATGCTTTTCGGATGATGGCGTTGATCTTGTTCCGTTCGTGTTGCAGCCAGTTGTGGTAGGCCGCTACGTACGCAATGTGGCTGACGACGAAGGACTGGACGAGCCTGATAAGGCTGTCCTCCTTCATGCCGGCTTTACGGGACGTGATTCTCCTGACGAGACGCATCGCGTCGGCCGCCTTGGCGGTGAGACGGGCGACGGTCTCGCCGTTTCTCCTGTGCTTCTCGATGACCATGCCCAGGACTCTGATCTTGCTGACCTCGGGGATCGTCTGCCCGGACCGCGTTACGATCTTGATCTTCTCGTGCTCTCGCCGCTGACTGTTTTTGGTGTTGCCTCTTCGTGGTGGTATTATCAGGATCTCCGACTTGCTTGGCGAGCAGACGAGGCCGGAGCCATCAAGATGGTCTTCGATGGCGTTGACGGCCTCCTGCAGCTTGGCCTCGATCTGGGAGTCGCTGCCGCCGGTCGTCCATATCGTTATGTCGTCGGCGTAGATGGTGTGCCGGACCTCCACTTTCGGGAGCCTGTCGGCCACTCCTATCATTACCAAGTTGAACAGTAGCGGCGAGATCACGGACCCTTGCGGTGTGCCGGTGCTCCCGAGCTTCTTGTCTTGCAGTTGTATGTCGCCAGCCCGCAGCTCGGCGGTCCTGTCCGTCAGGAAGTCCTTGATGTAACTGTAACTCCTTTCGCCCATGTTGAGCTTGGAGACTTGGGACAGAATCGCCGAGTGTTTCACTTTATTAAAAGCGCTCTGCAGGTCGAGCCCCAGGATGGTCTTGTTGTCTCGCGAGATGCCGGTGTCGTCCACGATTTCGTTCTTGAGCAGCAGCATCGCGTCTTGTGTGCTCAGGCGCTGTCTGAAGCCAATCATCGTGGCGGGGTACAGTCCTTCCCTCTCCAGGTAGTCCTGCCACCGGTTCATCAAAACGTGCTCCAGCACCTTGCCCACGCAAGACGTTAGCGAAATGGGCCGGAGGTTGTCCGTGCAGGGTGGTTTGCCCGGCTTGGGGATCAGGATGGTCTTGGCCTTTTTCCAATGCTGCGGCAGCGTCCCTGTTTTCCAGCATTTGTTGTAGTAGCCCGTTAGGCTTTCGACGGATTTTTCGTCGAGGTTCTTGAGTGCCTTGTTGGTGATGCGGTCCGGTCCGGCCGCCGACCTGCTGTTGAGGTCCTGCAGCGCTGTGCGAACCTCTTCTACGTCGATGTCTCTGTCGAGGCGCTCTTTGGGTAGCCCCCAGTACGGCCCGTGGTGCTCCGTGGACGTAGTCGGCAGGTATCTGTCGCTGATGCGGTTCATCACCGTCTCGGCTCCGTGTTTCATGACTTCCCGACGGATGAGTTTCGCCAGTCGGTCCTTCTGGTGCGACTTAGTCTTAGTTTCGTCGAGCGGATGCTTAAGTAAGCTCCATGTTTTCCCATTGCGCATCTCGTCATCGCCGGCGTTGCATATCTCGTTCCACTGCTGCGCGCATAGCGTGCGACAGTGTTCCTCGATTGCTTTGTTGAGTTCTGCGACTTTTTTCCGTAGCCTACGATTGAGGCGTTGCTTTTTCCATCTGTTGAGAATGGACTGCTTGGCCTCGATGAGGTGGGCCAGCCGGCTGTGCATTCTGTTCGTTTCAAGGTCTGTTTCTATGCTCTTGGTTGAGTTCCGAACGTCTTGTAGAACCTTGTTGGTCCACATTTCGATGTCATCGATTTCTGTGTTTTTTTCCTCCTCCTGATTTCTGGTGTCTCTGAAAGCGGTCCAATCGATCCACGTATGTTTCCTGACGTTATTACTGTTCTGATCCGGTACGACGATTTCCACGATCAATGGTCGCTGTCGAGGTCCACCCCCGTGTTCCTCCACGTGATCGTGATCGGTTCATTGTTCTTGACGAACGTTAGGTCGGGGGTGGTATCTCGGGAAACGGAGTTACCAAGTCTCGTTGGGTGAGCCGGGTCGGTTATGAGGGCATAGCCAAGTTCTGCCGCGTCTTGGGATAGGTTTCTGCCTTTCGCACTGCTTTTGACGTAGCCCCACGCCGTATCCATCGCGTTAAAGTCACCGCACGCAATCAGCGTGTTCTGGCCGGCCGTCGTGCTTGCCTTGTGAAGAATGGATTTGAACTTCTGCAGTCTCTGCGATGGATTACTGTAGATGTTCAAAATGAAGATGATGTTTCTTCTTTGCTTGGTCGGTATGAGTTCGGTGAGCGTGTGTTCGATCTTCACGTTGCTTAGCCGGTGTTCAACGAAGGTGAGTCCCTTCCTGACCAGGGTGAACAGGCCTCTGCCATCGGGCGGGCCCGCGTGCACCCTGTAGCCTGGAAGGGACGGCTTGTCCGTTAGCGTTTCTTGAAGTAGAAGCACGTCGGGCTTTCGCGCGGCGTGCACAATGTGTTGCTGGACCACTGCCCTCTTCTTGACGAAGCCGCGGCAGTTCCACTGCCACACTGTTATGCCTGTGGAGTTGGTGGCCATGATTGTCCTAGTCGGAATTCTCCGGGTTGCGGCACTTGTTTGACTGGCTGCTGTAGGGGCGCGAACGTTTGCACGCTTCTTTCCAGATTGTTGAGTCTGGTGACGTTCTCCGTTTGAAAGCCGTCTATGGCGTCCTTCATCGACTTGATCATACCCTCCAGGCTGTTGAGTTTGGCCTCGACGTTGTTGTTGCTGCTGCCGGGGCTGCAGTCGCTCACGTTGCTCTTGGTCTTGCTCAATTCAACGGCCCTCTTCTTCGGTGCCGGTTCCTTGTCTTCAGCGGCCGTAGTTTCTTCGCCCTTGTGGCTGCCGCTCGGGTTCAATCTTAGCTGTTCGACGTTGCGGAGAGCGTTGCGGATCTCCGCGATTTCCTTGGTGAGGTTGTTGATGGTGGCTCTCAGGGCCGCGTTCTCCTGTCTTAGGGCCTCGTTGATATCTCGTTCCTTGGTTGAAGCTTTGTCATCTATCTTGGTGTTGTCGCTCGGACTGGTTTTTATGACACCTCGCGCAGTTTCGGCCCAACTGACTCTCTCGCGTGACGGGGATCTTTGGGTTCCCATTTTTCGCGCGTCTCTGCTCTGGCTCCTGAAACTGCGATCTCTCGACGGTGCGCGGTTTCTCGATGGCGTCCTTGACTTGCGCGCAGCTGGCTGGTCAAGTGGCGGGAAGCCGCTCTCCGACGGGAGCTGGCTGCTGACCTTTCGGCGCTCCCACTGCCGCCTGCGGACGACGTAGAGTACCTTGAATTTGGCTTTACAATCTCTCACGGCGGTCAGGTGAGCGCCACCGCATAGTTTGCATTTGGGGGTGCAGTTGTGGTCTTCTTTGGGGTTTGCTTCGCCGCAGCCCATGCAGATCCTGCTGGTTGGCGTCGGGCACACGTCCTTGCGGTTCCCGACCCTGCCGCACTGGTGGCAGACGTCAATTTGCTTTCTGTACAGGTGGCATGTTATGAGCGTGACGCCGTATCGGACAAAGTTCGGTACCTTGGGTCCTCTGAAGGCTACGATGATCGTGGTCGTGTCGCCGATTCGTTTAGCGCCTACGGTGAGTGGGTTTCTGTGGTTGACGATGTTTCGGTCCAGTTCTTCGGCGCTCGCGTCGACAGGGATTCCACGGATTACGCCCTTCACGCTGTCGTACGGCGCCGTGCGGTACGCGCTGACTTCAAAGTTCTTGTCTAGAATGTTGATCGTTTGCAGACTTGCGTAGCGGACGGCGTTTTCCTCCTTGGGCGTGCTGACTACCATTATGTTTTGTTGCGCGTTCGGGCAGATGGTATCCGATGCGCTCTCTTCAGTCGTAATCTTTGCCGCGGCAAGAATGGCCGTGGCGACGGTGGTGGTGTCACTCTTGACGATGTCAAGTCCTCCTCGTGGTCTGATCACGATCTTGCTTTCCTCCAGTGGCATGGCTGGCATTCTCGCTGCCTTGATGACCGAGGCTCGAATGTTCTTGTTGTCTTTCGCTTTCTTGTTGACATGGTTGTTGGAGCCGGCGAGCTTCGCGACAAGGTCTCGTTGACGGAGTCTCGACATGCGGTCCCCCGCGAGCGTCCAGCCGGCGTCGCTGTGGAATTCCTCGGGTGAAATGTCTTCGCCTTGAACTTCCACGCACATTTGGGAGTCGGAGATCGTTGCCCGAGGGGAAGTATCCTCCATCTCGGGGCTGAACGGCGGCCGCCGAGGCGGCGAGCCGCGGCAGGTGCGACGGCGACCAGGTCTAGCGGTCGTAGAACACGCCGAGGCTTAGCGGCCCCTCGAACGGCGGTGGTAGCAAATGTCCGATAATTCGGTGAAAAAGGCGTACCTTTGGGAACTTTTGGTATCCGTCGGTGCCCCTTGACTTCTCGAACATCTTCAGACAAAGAAAACGTCGATTAGAAAAAAAAGCACTGCGAAATTAATCATAAATGATGGAGCCGATGTGAACGCGTCCGCTCGCTTCGGCTATCGCAGCGCCCTCCTCCGGGAGCACGTGACCAAAATTGAGAGCCACTCAGAAAAGACTTCCGGCAAATTCCCAGTTCCCTGGGAATTTGCGCAGTCGAGAGTAGGGTCCCAAGAATCCGCCTTCGCGCAATAACATGTTCGAAATTCGTATGTGCACAATGGCCACGCAAGAGCAGGATTGAAAAGGCGCCGTGACAGCAACCCTGTCGCTATTACCAAGTGTATACACGAGATCGGCGTGGACAACTACCCCTATTGCTGTGCAGCCCATGCCTCTCGGGTCAGCTACTGCTCACAGGGAAGGAAGTAAGTAAACTTTATTTTCCTGAGCACCCTTAGTCCAGGGCGGAGCGGTCAGTGCTAGGAGGGCTCATGGAGTTATCTTAAGTGGGAGGCACTCCGGCAAGATCAAGCTGTAAGGCACATTCTCACTCGTGACTCGTGCACGTCGGGCGACGACGCGATGCGTGTCGCGCGATGAGGGCGTGTTCACACTTGCGACGAGCGATGATGCGAATGCGTTTAGCGGAGCGGTTGCCCGACCTGCACGACTTCTTAGTGGCTTCCGCCATTTGGAATAAAACAAGTATGCTACACTAGCACGTAAAGAAGAGGTACAAATCACTCTAGAACACATGCTACTAACCTGGAACAGTGCCGAAAGTATTGCGGGTTGCGGAAGCAACCAAAAATAACAAACTGAAGCAGGCTCTTTCGAAATGTTATTGCAGGAACCAATGGACAGGTTTTCTCTCACGTTACAGCACTCGAACCCCGGCACGCAAATTTCGCTTCTTGTCACAGACGGAGAGGATCTGACGCTTGTGAACTCCACGGTGTTTACTACTCGCCGACAGATGTATGAAAATGCTTCTAGTCAGCCTAGATTACAGTCATGGCTTCAGGGAGCATGCAGGAATTATATAACTGGACAAATTTCCAAAACCGCCCTTAAACTCCTCCAGCAAAACCCTCCTAGGAGAAATGTGACTATCCTCTGGACACCTGCCCACTCCAGTCTTCGTGGAAACCTCGTCGCTCACACGAGTGCCCGAGAATTAGCCGGCCGGGCTCCACAAGAAGACCAGCAGAGGGTTAACCAGCCGTTAGTCACGTACAGAGAGATCACTCAACATTATAGGCTTTCCCGACATATATATCCGCCAGGCCATAAATCCCTTACAAAAGAGCAAGAAACCTCACTTAGGCAGTTACAGACCAATACTTTTCCGCACCCTACCAGGCTCCACGCTATATTCCCCACAATGTATACATCCACTTGCCCTCACTGTGGAGAGCTCTCAACCTTATATTACATGGTGTGGGCTTGTCAACATAATAAGAATATAGACAGAACTTTAGAGCAGTGGGAGCGAGAGCTGGCCAGCTCAGATCCTGACCGTCGGCTTCGGCTCATCGAGAGGGCGAAGGCGGCAGCAAGCTCTTCTGGGGTCCTGGACTGAGGAGTCCACTCACAGCACTCTTATTTGATATGAATAAAAGTTTTCCTCCTCCTCCTTTAGTCAGCCTACCGTCCCCCTATTCATCTAGCTAATACGACGATTACTTGCTTTTACAATTCAGGCATGTTTCTCCGCACTGATGAGTGCCACGCAGTTTGTTGATTCGTGCATGCGCATGCTGAAGCCACTGACATAAGAACCAAAGTGCACGGGAAATTGCTTGCCGGCCCAACGGGACAGCCCGGCTATGAGGCGGCTTGCCACCGTTTGGAATGCCAGATGTACACAAACGTTTCGTTTCGGCCTACGTCAGCCCACTCCGCGGCCATACTTGGCTATCCGGTTTCGCGATGCCGTCGCGCGGCGAGAGCTATCGGGGGACCCTATTCTCGACTGCACAAATTGGCGGCAATTCTGGCAATTTGCCGGAAGTCTCTTCTGATTGGCTTTCAGTTTTGGTCACGTGATTCCGGTTGACAAAGCGGTTGTGTGTGCTGTCGTCATTTTGACGTTTCATGTCGTTCGCGGACACCAGTTCTAAATTTTGCCTTATTTCTTGTTACTAAAGGCGCATAATTCTTGGCCGGCAATGAAAAACCAGACTAAATGCAGCGGACATGGCAACGTAAGCCTGTCTTTGCTATTCAACAACAATACTGCTTGTAATACACAACCCCTCTGTGATTGGCTGAGAAGGCGTGACGTAATTTAAACTGTTGGCGGGAACGATTACGTCATGCATTGGCAACTTCAGCCTGCGTAAAAGTGACGTAATGCTACGTAACAGCTTGAAAATGGCGGCTGTTTTTGTCGCACAATACAAGCAAAATAGGGCAAACAATTGCCCCGGCTTACGGCGCCGCGAAATGTGCGGCAATTTGCAGCAGGCGCAGTTTCGCGAGCGCGCTGTTTAAAGCATGTTTCCTACCGAAACGAATTATAGTTTCAACTGCTTCCAAGGCAGCGATCATGGAGCATACAAATAACGTGCAGTATTTTGCTTTTATCTTGGCAGCAAAATAAAAATTATTTGTTTGGTGTAACCGCAACATAAGGGGGCAGCACAAGCCTGTCCACGACAAAGAGAACACAATGCATAGCATTTGTCCATACTCGTCCTAGTAGGCTGTTGGGTCACATGATCGAACTCAAGAGACAAATAACAAAGAAAAGTGACTATTTGGTTCATTACAGCGCTGATTGAAGTCTAGTTCTACGAATGAGTGAATCGGTGACATCGGTGTGCTCCGCGGTTATCAGGCGTAGCGCTTCGCTGCTCTTATGTGTCATAGAAGCGATGGTCGCAGCCGTCTTTTTCTGTGATCACGCCATAAACTTGTAACATAGCAGCAGACAATGGCGTGGCGGCGGTGGCGGCAGGGAAGGTGATAACGCATCAAAGCTTGCATTGAAGCAGAGAGCCCAGCTATGTTACTAAAAGCGATTGAAAGAAATAAATAGATACGGTAAAAAAATTGTGTCATATTTTTTTACCTCGATATCCGCCATTCGCTCGCTTTTGGATCAACGTTACTCGATCGCCTTGTGGTGTTGACGCCAAATGTGACCTCCAGAGATGTGTTTTTCTTGTCAGCCTCAGCTACCGCCTTAATTTTTATAGTACATGCCAAGTGTTTTTATATCTTTCTTGCACAATATTTTATACCTTGGTAGCCATCTTTATGAGTGACTCGTCAAATTACACCGCATGTCGTCATAGCTATAGGTTCAGCACGTCACTGATTGCTTACGTCGTGCTTACGCAAAAAAAAAAAAAAAAACACATGGGCGAATTGCCGGCAATTTGTGCAGTCGAGAATAGGGCCCCGGATCCGCCGTTGAAAGCAACGAAAAGCGAAGGCCGGCTCATTGCTTTGCGACGTCGCGCGACGTCGCGCGACGTGCCGAGTTGCAAGTGGGAATGGGCCTTTAATCAACGCCGCTTGTAGGGCATTGCCTTTAAGGTGGCAGGTTTTCCAATAAAAGAAACAAGGGCACCTGAGTCATCTGCGCCGGCGCGCGTGACACCGACTATCAAGTCCAAACTATGCGCCTTAGAGGCCCATAGCAGAGGTGGGATGCAACCACCTCGCGGTGGCTGGACAAACCCTGTAAACGCTTTCGTATACTTTCCGTAAAGCTTCGCTCCCCGGCTGACACCACTAAACCTATCAAAAATTGGAAAGCACCGTCTTTTCCATCCACCGCTGCGCGGGAAATGCAGTGGGAAAGGCAGCGGCAACCGCGAGAACATGCGGATAATCCGGCGCTTTTTTCTCATGCAGCTGCTACTTTCGGCGACTGGCGAATCCGCGCCGTTCATTGGTCCGTTTCTCTCACGTGGTTGGCCACGACCACCTACGGCCCAACTGGTCCGTTCTCCCTGTAAGCGGCGGATGGAATCGGGCGGCAATCGAAATCCATCATCGCTTTCATGCGTGTTGTTAACACGAAAGTGTTTCATGCCGGGGTACACAAACCTTACCGACGTCATGTCCGTCGCGGAAACGACATCACCAGAAAACGTTCCATTGGCACGGCGGTGCTAGGTTTCGAGCCCACGATCATTCTGGCCGCAACGCGAGGTGTGAAACGCTATACCGACTGAGCCATGATGTCATGGCCGGCTATAGCTTTACGAACTCGCCTTATGTCCTTCCCTCTAACTTGTCCAGAAGGTGCTGCCGTCTAGGAGAGGTGAAGCGAAGTAGTGCGTCATGACGCTAAATGAGCGACGAAACGTGGCGCATCGATAGGGAAGCGTGTAGCAGCGTAAGGTGCTGCGTTTACCCTTCCGCACCCTATGTGGAACGCCGCTCAAACTGTGGAACACCGCCGCCGCGTTCCACAAGCCGAGCTCGTATTTTACAACTGTCTTTAATAAGAATAAGTTTGTTGACGCCATAATTTCCACTGACTGGTCTAACGTTAATTCATCATCTGATCCCGTCGAAGCAGTAACTGAATTCTGTAGCCTTTTCCTTGAAGCAGTTTTTGTCAGCTCGAGGAAAGTGAAGTGCAAAAAACAACATAACTTTCCTAGTAACCCTTGGATGACGAGTGCACTGTTAACTAGTTTCAGAAAGAAAGTAAATTTGTATAAAAAAACTAAGAAAACACCTTTCAACACAACTCTAGCGGAACGATATAAAAAATACTGTAACGTATTGAACAAACTATTGAAAGTGGCCAAGCAACGCTACTATAGCAATGCATTCGTGAATAATAAAAATAATCCCAAATATCAATGGAAGCTCTTGAACAAATTTTTGAAGCCGTCCTTTGCTCCTAAGACCATACCTAAAATTCGATTTAACAACGAAACATACAGTCAGCCTGGCCACATAGCCAACGCTTTAGTGCCTACTTTTCATTATCTCACGTACATAAACAAGGAACGTATCAAATAGACTTGCCTCGTCCCACGCGTTCATTTTTTTCTTTTTCCAGTAACGTCTGAAGAAGTATATCGAACAATCCGCAACTTAAAAAATTCGAGTCCCGGATTAGACAATATCTGCGCACGTCATCTAAAAATAGTGGCGGACTTGATCTGCGTACCCAGGAGCCATATAATTAATCTAATTTTCAAAACCGGCATTTTTCCCCCCCTGTTAAAACGCGCAAAGGTCATTCCGGTGTATAAAAAAGGTGATAAAACGGCAACTTCAAACTATCGACCTATTTCAATTCTTTCTTCCTTCAGCAAGATTATTGAGAAGTTGTTTGTTAAGCGCTTAACTAATTATTTAGATCAGTTTAGCCTATTAAAACAATGTCAATTTGGTTTTCGTTCGGGAAGTTCTACTAGTCTAGCCTTACTTTCTTTAACTGATCACATTAAACATTCAATTGACACTGGTTACCTAGTTGGCTCAGTATTTCTGGACTTCACCAAAGGTTTTGATACCATAAATCATAGCATCTTATTTACAAAGCTTGAAAGCTTTGGAGTAACTGGCCCTACCTTAACACTTCTAAAAAACTATCTTTTAAACAGGGAATACGTTGTGTGCACTAACGGTGTATTTTCAGAATCAAAAACTATTAATCAAGGCGTGCCTCAGGGGTCGATACTTGGACCCCTGCTGTTCATACTGTACGTCAATGATCTTCCTAATTGCCTGAATTCATGCCATTGCGTTTTATATGCGGATGATACTACAATAACATCTTCCGACAAATCCATCGATGGCCTTACATCTAAGTTAGACACTGATCTCGCGAACGTGGTTAATTGGTGCCGTAATAATTGCTTATATATTAATCCTGAAAAAACGAAGTATATGATCTTTAAAACTAGTCAAAGGCAAATACCCTCCGTTCCTGCTTTAACGCTTGATACCAATCTTATCGCTGCTTGTAACTCTGTGTCGTTTCTTGGCGTTTTACTGGACTCTAACCTAAAATTTAATTCTCATATCAACCATATCAAGAAAAAAACTGCATACGGTATTAGGGCCCTAATTAAAGCTCGTCCGTTTTTCTCACATGATGCGCTTTTATCACTTTACTTTTCTTTCATTCATAGTCATTTAAATTACGGGATCGTAGCATGGGGCAACACCTATTATTGTCATACATCATCAGCCCAACATATCCAAAATCAATCAATTCGCATTATTACCAGGAGCCATCCTCAGTCCAATTCCCTGTTACCAATCAACAAGTTGTTTCAGTATAATTTAAGCATAATATTTTTTAAGTCTCTATGTTCCCAACAAGCGAGACGAGGTTGATTTATTACTTGGGTCACTGTCGGTTGAGTTCGACGTTATGCTTTTCTCAGAAACATGGTTCGGCACTGACAGCGATGTGTGCTCCTTCGATAACTATGTTTACAATGGTTTATCCAGGCCCCATGGAAGAGGGGGTGGGCTTGCTGTATATGTTAAAAAATGTCACTCACATTCTGTGATTGGCGATGTTACAATCACAAATTCCAATTTTGAATGTTTAGCTATATCTCTCAAGAATATAATCGTTGTTGCTATGTACAGACCCCCTCAGGGTAACAAATCACAATTCTTCGATTTTTTGGAAAGCCTCTTCCTTTTTCTCGACTCCACTAAGCTACCCTTCATTTTAATGGGTGACCTAAACATTGACCTATTATCGGACTCTGCAAGGGAATTGCAGAGTGTCCTTTCATCGTATGCATGTATTAATTATATCAGTTTACCGACTAGAATAACTTGCAACACGGCCACATTATTAGACGTTTGTATCTCCAATGTACAGCTTCCGCACACTGAGTCTGGCGTAATATCTTCCGATATTAGTGACCATTTGCCGATATTTTGCTTCATACCCCTCAAAATAAATGCCATAACAAACACTGTTACCCACATGATCAGAGATTTCTATAATCTTGCGCTCAACGACTTTCACAAACGAATCGAAGATACTAATTGGGAGCCCGTATACAAGATCACGGAAGTCAATGCAGCATATTCTGCTTTCATAGATGTGTTCATAACCCAATATAACACCGCCTTCCCACAAATAGAAAGAAAAATTATTCCTAAGAAGTTTAAGAAGCCTTGGATGAACCAATCACTTTACTCAAGGATCAGGAAGAAAAATAGCATGTATCACGATTTTCTCAGCAGCAGAAATCTCACTCTACTTGCTGAGTATAAAAAATATCGAAATAAACGCAACGAAGATCTAAAAAACGCGAAATCGGACTACTATGTAAGAAATTTCTCCCGCATTCAAAATGATAGCCGTAAAGTTTGGCGAGAGGTCAACAACTTGACCAATAAAACCAAATCTATGCAACTTGATGAAATAATCACAGAAAATGGTAAATTAACTGGTCACGAGCTATCAAATGCCCTGAATGACTACTTTATTAATGTCGCTTCTCCAAATTCTGTCACGCAAACTCCTGTAAATAGCTCCCTGAGCCTCACCACTCCGTTACTCAATTCTATAGTACTCGCGCCCACAACTCCTCAAGAAGTAGCTACATTGATCCTTTCTTTAAAAAATGACGTATCTGCAGGGTACGATGATATAAAGGTGATCCCATTAAAGCACGTTTGCGCCGTTATATGCGATGTCTTGTCACACATTGCAAATCTAATGCTGTCAACTGGTGTTTTTCCTGAAGATCTCAAATTGGCCCGAGTCGTTCCAGTACATAAAGGAGGCAATATAAATGAACTGTCGAATTACCGACCAATTTCTGTTCTGCCTGTGTTGTCAAAAATTTTTGAAGGTATTATCAATTCTAGGATAGCCGATTTTCTGCACAAATATAATGTGATTGTTGATTCACAATATGGGTTCACGAAAAATAAGACCACAGAGCAAGCACTGTTAGTTGTTAAAGACAAAATAATAGATAATATTGAAAACAAAAAATGTACCCTTGGCCTATTTTTAGATTTTCGCAAGGCATTTGATTGCGTACACCATGAGACCCTTCTTAAGAAACTTTGTAACTATGGGGTTAGAGGTATTGCGTTGAACCTATTGCGGAGTTATCTGAGCAATAGGTCCCAATATGTTCGAACAAATAACATATCCTCTGATATACAGGTGGTTAAGCATGGTGTCCCACAGGGATCAGTACTAGGGCCGTTATTATTCATTACATATATCAATGACCTAGCCGGCATACATAACTCTCCCGATCTCGTGATGTACGCTGATGACACTAATCTTTTCTTCTCTTCCTGTTCATTACCGGCGCTTCAAAATATGGTCAATGCTTATTTAATCAACCTTCGTGATTGGTTACAAAGGAATAAGCTTAGTTTAAATATAAGCAAAACGAAAGATATTATTTTCCAGCCCATCAACACCGTGGAAACTAATTGTATACATATTCATTCTGACAGTATAACAATCAATCAAGTTTCTTCCCAAAAATTTCTTGGTGTGTGGTTTAATGAAAATCTTTCGTGGTCTGTTCATATTTGCAAACTTACTTCTGAACTAAGTAAAATTGTTGGCCTATTTTATAGGATTTCTAATCTACTGCCTGTTTGGTTAAAAGTGTCTATGTATAATGCCCTGTTTTTTTCAAGACTTTCTTATTGTAATCTTGTTTGGGGTACGACCACGTCTTCCAATTACCAAAAATTACTTGTCCTGCAAAAAAGAGCCTTGCGGGCTATTGAGGGATATTATGGTGCACCACGAAACTTACGCACGCAACCATTGTTTGTAAAACACTCCATATTAAAAGCCGACCAAGTGTATTATCTGCGGCTTCTTCAATACATTCACCAGAATCGCTTGTACTCTGTTCCTGTTGTACAATCTTCGCGTAGTAAAACTAAGAGTTCCGCGAACGCGAACAAATTACAGTGAACAAAAACTGAGTTGTCAGGTACCCAATGCGCTAAACAAATTCCCCTTTCCTGATGAGTTTTTTCTATCTGGAAACATGTTCAAAAAAAAGACCAAACACCATCTGATTGAAGGTGAAATTCTAATGTAAAAATGCAGCTCACCGTCTTTGATATATATGCGTATGTGTATGTATGCGTGTACATGGATGTAAGTGTATATATCTATTGTTCTATCTTTTTCACACAAATACTTAAGTCGAATGATTTACTTTATTTCATCCGTATGTACGAAATTGAACTCGTACAAGTATCAATTTGTATTTGCCCATGATTGTGCACATGTTTTCTATTGTAGTAAGTGTTACTGCTTATATATTACTTTTGTATTTTGATTGCTGCCCATTCTGTGTATTAAGTGTTTTGCGTTTGCGTCTGTACTACTTACAGGCTTAGGGTACCGAGGCCTCGTCAGGCTTAACCGCCTTTTGCCTCGGTCCCCTCTTTTCTATGAAAAGGAAAATAAACTTCACTTCACATTTCAATTTTGTCGACCCAAAATTCTTAGTAAACCAGAACACCACAAGATTTGCCTCAAATAAAAAATTTCTGCTACACGTGTTTTAACTAATTACGGCAAAATGACTTCAACTTTCCCAGCCATATCAATTTGGAATAGTCTACCAGCTGCTGTTAAATCCACTAAATGCGTGTCTTCATTTAAATCATCCTTGAAAAACCATCTGTTGTCTTATTAATTGTGTTTCTATCGCTTATTCTTTTTCTTGTTAGTCTTTCCCATTGTATAATTGATATGACGACCTTGTACACCTACCTCGTGCTTTTTCTGCTTCTATGGTTTCCTCAAAATGTTGTAGTTCTTTTTATGTTGCAATTGCCATACATATCCAATTGAAATTTTTTCTACTATTTATTGTTGTTTTGGATCATAATTGCTTGCCGCTGTTTATTGTTTGCTGCCTGAAATTTAATCAGTGATTACCCCTGTTGTTAACTTATCGAGGGTCCCGGTACAGTCTTCGACTTTGGGACCCTTGTCTGTAAAATTTTGCACTGTTGTAACACTTGCCTACTGCATTTTAATAAACTTCTTCTTCTTCTTCGTCGCAACGCAAGCATCTGGCGTACACGCCACGGAGGGCAACCAATGTGGTCGCACCTTTGCCTGAGCGACCCGCCAGCAGGTCGTCGCTCACCAAGCACAGTGACTTCATCAAATGATGCGCTGACAACCCATTCGGTTTCGGTCGCATGGTTTGCGAGCGCCTGATGTTGCAATCGGATTTACACAGTGCTCCGGTGCGTGTAATCCAGTGTCTAATGTTGATGCGTCTAACGGTGGCATACCGACAAAATTAAAATAGCGATGTGCAAGTTCATATCGATGCACAATAAACTTTCGAAGGCTCCTGTGAACGCACATTTCACTTTCGTGTTTTACCGATTCCTGTGAAAGAAGGCTAAACCACTTTTTTTTCAATTCCGTGCTAGAACGCAATGTAAAGGCTAACAGAATGCCCGGGTGCTGTGCTTTTGGCTGCAGAAACATAATGGAGTCTGGAAAGGTACTTTTTTCTATTTCAAGCGGCAAGGCAGATGCGAAGCGACGAGCGATATTGATACAGAGGATTTGATGGGACAAATGTCTCCACATTAGATACGATACTGTGCGGGGGTTTTACCGGGGGATTTACATTTTTTTTTGTATTTATATCGCGTTGGACCGAGGAGGCTGTTACTCCCCGAACTGGAAGGTTGAAGCATTCAAAAGAGCAAACGTTACGTGTTCGTGTACACAGTCGATTACGCAGCTTACGGCTGTTTCGTTCGAGGCGCAGTAAAAAACTGCACACCCGTTTTACTTCTTTTTATATCCATCATTCGACTCCTGTTATTTCTGTTCGTGTTCTGCACCTCCGAGTACTTTCCAAACAATAGCGCGAACGCATGATGTTTCGCTGAGTAGACTTCTTCAATGGGAGCTTCTAAATGTCACTACGCTAAACCTCTGTGGTGGCACGTTAAAAGGGCTGTGCATTCAACAATCGACAGAGCATATGACCCTTAATAATGCTAATGACTACGGGCCTTTCGCAACAATTTTACAAAACGCACGCTCGGGAAATCCGAAGTCTCAATACATCTTGCACTTACTGTTGAAAGAAATTTTATTCAAAAATAATATATATGAATAAAAGGAAACACCTACCACGGTGGCTCAGTGGCTGAGGCGTTGCGCTGCTGAGCACAAGGTCGCGGGTTCGATTCCCGGCCGCGGCGGCCGCTTTTCTGATGGAGGCGAAAAGCAAAAATGCCAGTGTGTACGAGATTTCGGCGCACGTTAAAGATCCCCGGGTGGTCAAAATTAATCCGGAGCCCTCCACTACTGCGCGCCTCATCGCCTGCGTTTCATCGGCGCGTTAAACCTTACAATCAATCAATGAATAAGCCGAAAGGCATGGCTATGCAGGGTAACCAACCGTGCATTTGCTCTGAACGTGGACGGTAAAAGCAGGCGACTAACCGTTCCCCTTTCCCAGATAATTATTTTATGACGGTGTGTGCGGATAGTCGAGGTTATAAAACCTCGATCGAGGCCAACTGAGGCTGCGTTTGACGGATATAGCTTCTTTTTTTAAGCTTTGGGCTATAAATTGATTGTTGATTTAAATTGTCGCATTTTATCCTATGTTTTTTTTTCATTTTTGTGAGCACCCTCTTCGCCTGGAAACCGGAGAGAAATTCGTTGTACACCACTGGCGCAAACTCATGACGTCGATGTTCACTGCTATGCGCATGCACCACTGCATGTTCGAAAGCTGTCGCCATAAAAGTGGTGGGACTTGGCACCGTCCGGTAAAAACAACGAGCTTGTGATAAAGACGTTGTTCGCCCAAACAGCGCGTGCAATTTTAAGCGCTTGAGAAACCAATTCCGCGCCACTCTACTGCGCACGAAGTTCCGGTGAGTTTCAAGAGCACGGGAAGACGTGTTAATACCGTTACCGTAGAACCGTAGAAAAAAAAAAACATTTTGGTAGCCTGTTCCTCATTTGAAGTCGAGGTTTGGACGGAAGCCCGTCAGGTCGGGAGACATGTTGCAGTACCAACGGAGACACCGACCAGAATAAAATGTTAAAAACTTTAAAATACAACCAACAAGGCGGTTAAGCCTCACTGCGGAAGCATTGTTCGGCCATTGTGAACAAGGCTTCCTTAGCCACGCCTCGAAAGAGAAAGGAAAAGGACAGGGATCGTGACAGAGAAGGGAAAAAGCGAGCAAAAGGGACGTCGCTGTTTCCCCATTATCTGCTGAACCGAGAGGCAATGTTTGCAGGCAGCATTGACTTATTCATATTTTACCTCTCTCTCTCTCTCTCTCTCTCTCTCTCTCTCTCTCTCTCTCTCTCTCTCTTTCTGGAAGTCTGAATGTTAGCTTTTGATCTAGAAATGTGTGCGAGGGCTCAGGCGCATGAATCCCCGCTTGCTGACAGTGAAGGTTATACATCACTGCAAATTAATGTCATCCATACACTGCACATCTAAAACAAAGTCAGCACCATCTCCGTCCGGAGACCGCCCGGCGGAAAGGGAAACAGAGCCGCCAGCCACGAGGAAGTAGCAGCAACGTGTCCGTTTAATGGACGACTATTTCTAAACCATGTACACGGGCCGTGACTGCGGTTCAAAACCAAACGATCGGGACCGCGCACTAGTGTACTGCGGGGCGTAGCCGACAGCCTGGTGTCCCACTACTGCAACACCATGCCCTCACAAGTTGAACCTGCTGCTGGCCGTACTGCAGCGAGTCACCACCGAATACTGCGTTAGGTTGCACACGGGGTGGGCGACCGACAGCGGCATCGGTGTGGGGACAGGACCTCACACTGCAGTCGTGACAGTTCTAGTTTGGCGGCGCTCCGAGGGAGGTATGATGACCGGTGGCGGCTGTGGCGCATTCAGCAGCACCGGTTGAGGCGTCAGTGGCGGCTGTGATGCATTCAGCAGCACCGGTTGAGGCGTCAGTAGCCGCTGTGACGCATTCAGCAGCACCGGTTGAGGTGTCAGTGGCAGCTGTGGTGCATTCAGCAGCACCGGTTGAGGTGTCAGTGGCAGCTGGGGGGCGGCGATCAGTGCCGGTAGCAGCTGCGGTGGCGGCGGCGGTGGCGGTGGGGCTGGCGGGGCGAATATGAAGATTGGGGGCGCCGGCATCGCGGGCAAATGGCGACGGCGACGCGTCTTCACTGGCACAGGTACCGGCACCGGCACCTCGATCTCTACGTGCCTCGGCTGTTCCACTAGCACCGGAAGAGGTGGAGGAGGCAGAGGAGGTGGAGTTTTTTGCGGAGTTTTCGGTGGAGCTTTCTTCTTCTTCTTCTTCCTCTTCCTCCTCTTTTGCTTCTTTCTCCGCAGCAGGCTCCTCCGCTTCTTCTTCCGTTTCTTCTTTTTCCTGCCAATAGCGAGGAATATCGTTGCGATTGCCCCCGCGGCTACTGCGCTCAGCACGCCGACTATTGCAGAGATGACCAAAGCCATGTAGTGACCCACGAGCTCGTCCGTGAACAGCGGGCATGCTGCCGTCATGTCAGTGTCGACGACCCTGAAGGGGAAGAAGCAGTCGCCAATAACATTAGTCCCGGCAGCCTGCTGCATTCCTGTGGCCGGGAGCTGCGGTGGTTGCCTCTCTAACAGTACGTTGTACTTGTTGGGATTTCGCAGAAGGCTTCTTATCTGGGGCTGTTTAGGTCCAGCACAGGCCGGCATCTCCCCTATTCCCGTAGTGCCCTGCGTTCGGCATTGGCTGCTCAGTCTGCTGGGTACCAGGCGGCAGAAGGGATCGGGCCTGTTGTCAGGCGGCCAGACCCCTTCCACGGCGTCATCCAGGATCCCGAAATCCCCGCTCCTGTACGGCGCGCAGAGGTACGAGTCGAACAAAACACAGACGGGAAGCCAGCGTGCTATCATGGGCAGAACCACGGCCAGGTGTACGAACAACAGGACCGCACCGAACATGACAACAAGTCCCACAAAAACGGGGCTGCGTCGACCTTTCTTCAACGCCTTCTGACGCTTCTTCCAGGCAGAGCACGCGTACAGAGTGGCAGCCACCGACACGACCAGGGCCAGTCCGAGGAGGCCTATCTGAAACAGGCTCAGAAGTCCGACGATCATGTGTTGTAGGGCGGCGTACGCGAAGAACTGGTTTTCCCACGCGGTTGCATTGTCCCGAAGCCACTTGATGCCTGCCCTGGTTGAGCTATCGACTTTGTCGAGAGCGTTCGACTTTTCTGGCATCGTCTTTTTGAGGTGGAGTACGGTCAGTTTTGTGTAGTTTTCAAGTAGCTGGAAGGTCCACTCGTACGCGTGCGGTGCCTTCTCGTTCAGGGTGTCCTGCATGGCGCTCCGGGTGCTTACCATGGTCAGGAGGCAAATGACTTGGACACCGGCGCACAGCAGAAATATTACCGTGATGGCCATCCAGGTCATCGCGCCCACGCCGTGCATTCGTCGCCGCAGACCGAAGGCGGCCAGCGGGAGCAGCACTAACAGTGTAAGGAGGACGACGCCGAGGATGATGTAGCAGAAGAGCGCCACCTGGCTGATGGTCGGCTGCGCTGTGTCCATGAATTCGATCAGCGTGCTCATGCTGCCTTCCCGGGCCAGTGCTGTGAAGACATCGGCGTTTTCGGGCGGGCCGCTCACGGTGGAGACCAGCGCGTGCCCCTTGCCGATGAACCAGGGGCTGGAACCGCCCTCGGTGTAGTCCAAGTCTAAGGCCTCCAGAACCGGTGGGGCCTGTTTGGCCGAATCCGGTTTGGCCATTTCGCCCACGCGTTGGATGGCAGGCTGCTAAGTTGTCGGCTCGATCATGAGGGCTGTTCCGTGGGTGGAGGGGCCATGAGCAGCGCCTGCGCACCTGACTCGGGGGTCGATCTGAGTGGAGCGTGAATGCTTCGTCTACTTTTACCTAACTGCAGCAGTGATGATTGTGATCCTAATAATTGTGGGTCATTGAAGATGCGGTACTCATGACTATGATTACGGCCCATTTAACTGTTTAGGGTTGCGCCTTCATGCCGCACAGTGAGCCGTATTGTCGTAAAAAAGACTGCGAGGCATTCTCCTTCGTTATGACTGTAGGTTTACTCCGTGTATTTTTCTAGAATTCCTACATGCCTGACGGGGGCGCTGGAGTTCGTAGGAGTCCTTCTAAAAAATATTCCGAGATGGGCTTAGAGAACTTTAACTCATCGTTTTCTTTTTGTGCTGCCCAGCAGAAGAATTCTCATAACTAGTTCGAGGAAAATCCCCCGTCTTGACGGTGCGCACTACAAAAGAAAAGAAAATGCACAACCGGCCAACCGTTTCTTCGAACTGAAGTACACACCCACAGTCTGGACAGGCTGCTTTTCCTCTGTGACCCTCTGCAATAATCTAAGAATAGACTTTAATCATCTGATTGAGCGCCCCGTTGTATGTGAGAAATTTATTCGTTTTACTGCTTCTACACAGTTCAGTTGTCGGTTTGATTGTCATTTCCCACCCCTTCCATATTCATTACTTTCTTTTTTTATCTGCAGTACCCTACCCCAGCGGGAAGTAGCAGGCCCAAGATCACTTTCTGAGGCGGACCTCGTCTCCTTTTCACTAAACATTTACTCTCTGTCTCTCTCTGCAATAATCGAGAAACTACTGAACACACTGTTTAAATTGCCGCAAGGTTTAGTAGATGTGGTGCGCGAATTTACGATCTACCTTTAATAAGCTAAACCTCCATCTATCCAATTCCGTTGTTAATTCGCTGTGTGCTGCTCTATTGGGAGTTTGCTACTGGAATGTTGTTTTCGCTTTCATTCCGTCGTTCTGAGGACAGAGCGGTTGCCGCCTAGACAGCTATTTCCGCATACTTTTTTTTTCTTTTTGGCTGCGATGGTACAACCGAAAGTTCTTTTCTTTCCCTATTTGTGAATCTAAAGTAATCTGTGCCAGAGCCTTATCGCTGGAGGCATTTTATGGACTTAACCCCATTTCTGGCCGTGTCGCGATCCGAGTGGGGTACAGAAAAGAAACAGAAAATGTAATTGAACATAATTGCGGCACAAAAAAAAACACGGACACAGAATACACGTGGGCTGACATATAACACTGGTAATAGGAAAATAGACAAAACCGCAGCACTGCAAAATAAAAATTGTGAAGGGGCACATCAGCCTCTCAAAGCTACCGATTTGTGCTCAATACCTATTGGGGTATCTGTCGCAGAGAAAGGAACATCATCAGCGATTAGGACTTTTGTTCTTCCGCTGTAAATTGAATAACGAAAAAAAAAAAAAACTCGCAGCACATAGCTGTGCTTGCGTTCTTCGAAGGCGAAAGGCTGACGATACTTCTTACCATTTTTTTTTGCTGCAACATCGTAATTGCATCAATTTCATCGTTTCCGTTTCTTTGTCTTACGGTACGAATTAGGACATAAAGAAGTGTGGTACGTATTTATTTATTTATTTATTTCACATACCCTCAAACGCTTACGCATTGTAGAGAGGAGTGGGGTAAAAAAATAGAAAATGTAAGTGAACATAACTGCGGCGCAAAAAAACATTCACACAAAAAAACACGTGGGCTGACATACGAAAATTGGGCTGACACTGGTAATACAAAAATTGACAAAACAGCAGCACTGCGAAAAAATCCAAGAAAATAGCATAAACCATGCTAATCCACACACGTAATATAATACTACGTAAACTGTTCATGCCGCATGGTCACCCAAGAAAAAAGCACGTAAAGTATGACCAAAAAGAGAAAATTCTGATATCTGGGCATAGTCGCGGGGTAGACGATTCTAGTCATTTGCCGTATTTGGAAGAAATGGATAAAAGTAGGTATTCGTGCGACATTGTGTTATCGCGACTTTATGTTGGTGATCTATACGAGCAGAGCGGTACGCAGGCAGCGAGATAAGATTGTTTTTAAGTGAGGCGTAATTATATATCTTGTAAAAGAGGCTAAGGCGAAACACTTTCCGACGAAGCGATAGACAAGGTAAAGACAGTGTAGATTAAATGGATGGCACATTGGCAGTGCGGTTATAATTCGATGGGATGAAACGACATGCGCTGTTTTGTACGAGTTCAATGCCTTGATGAAGATTAGCGTGACAGGGACCCCATACGGCAGCGGCATACTCAAGTTTGGATCGAACTAACGCTTTATACAAAAGTAGTTTTAATAAAACGGGGGTTCTGCTATAATTCATTCGCAGGTATCCTAGCATGCGGTTCGCACTGCTTGTTATGGTCTCGATATGTGGTTTCCACGATAATGTGGATGTTAGGTGCACGCCTAGGTAACGATAAGATTTTACGCTTTTTGAGTGAATATTGTTTATCTTATATATTGGGGTGTCGTACGTGAGACGCGCATTAATTTTCATTTATCAGAATTTATCTCCATCTTCTAATTTTCGAACCAAGACATAACGTTGTCTAAATCTTGCTATAGATTCAACTTGTCATGGTCATTATGGATTTCGCGATAAATGACGCAGTCGTCTGCATATAAATGCACGTGAGAAGAGACACAGCAGGGTAAATCATTAATGTAAACAAGGAAAAATATTGGACCTAAGACAGAACCTTGCGGTACACCAGACGTCGCTTCAATTAGAGGGAATCATGGTCATCATGAGTTACATGCTGGTCACGGTTAGTGAGAAATCATTCAAGCCATGTTAATATTTTGGCTTTAAATTTATTCTTGTACCTATCTCGAACGGAATATCGCTACCGGTACACACTACACACTCCCAAGATTCAGGGTTCTGCACGAATCGTGTGCACCTCGGTTACTCACGTTCCATCACGTCCAGGTGTCACGTGGCATGCACGTTTCTGCAATCTTTACGTTTCCAATTTGTAGTTTCGTTAAAATTGTGAAGGGACACATCAGCGCCACAATGCTACCGATTCGTGCTCAATACCTATTGGGGTATCTGTCGCGGAGAAAGGAACCACGTCAATGATTATGGCTTTTGTTCTTCCGCTGTCAAAGGAATAACGACAAAAAAAATGCGTTGAGATAGCAGAGCTGGCTATTCCCTTTTCCGGATTTGCGCAACCTTCATTTGGTGTTCGCGTAGTGACCCTATGTATCGCGATAATCGTTGTTTTTTTTTTCACTTGTGCGAGGGGAACTTGGGCTTGTTCACCGTATTGTTTGGCAGCTTCTTTATCGCTTATTCCACGTTCGAGGTGTTCAACACCAGTTTTTGAAAGCTGTGCTGCAACCACGTTCAACACATTTTCTTCCTGATATTGTTGTGTCTTCGGTGCCTATGGAAGCACTCCGAAGTCCACTGGATTTTCTCAAAGAAGTGGTTGACACGTTTTTGTTCTTACAGGCTTGCTTTAGCCTTGAGTACATATTTAATGCTTCGCCCAAGCCTACTGCCGATGCCCTGCTTTCTGGGATTTTTCCAATCTCTTCATATTGTGTCTCGTACCTCATGTGTTCATATAAGGAACAACTCAATAGAAGTTTTAAAGTGTGTTTTCCGCCGGGTGGGAAAGGATTTTTCTTTAAATTACACACTGGTAAGCTTCCTTTTAAAACTTGGATGAAAGACCAGGGCATTTTGATAGCTTGGCCGACAGACTGCCGCCTCTGTTTTGCAATTCGGCTATCACGGTAAGCCAGCCTATGACTTGTCTGTTTGGATTGGATTGTACAGTCCGTGCGGATTTCGCTTATGTGATAGGTATGGTGAGCCACCAAGATAAACAAAGCCATAATTCCGAGAAACTGTGGCCTTTGTACATAGTGTGTATAATTCACTTGACCAACCACCTCACCGATACCCTCTATTGAACGCTTGTGTGTGTGTGTGCCTGAATTTTGATCTATTTGTGTTTTCCTAACTTTAGTGTCTTTTCTTGGTTGCTAAACTGCTTGGGTATCCTTGTACTGCCATGTCTGAGCGTATTCTGTCATGCAATGAAGAAAAAAAGTTGTAAGAAGTAGAGAGAAAGCACAGTGACAGCGCGCTGTGCTGGTACTGCGGAGTACTGGGTATAAATTCCATGTGATCACATGTCTGCTTTTTATTTGTTTAAACTTTATAGCGGCGACAATTTGCTTTACCGGAAAACATGACGGTTTTCTGCAGAATAGGGGTCTTAATGCTTTCGTGTTCACAAAGCTGCAGAAACAGCTATGCGTGTCCGCTTAATGCAGCTACTCGACTGCCTGTAAACAGCTAGGTCGGTGGTCTTCGGTTGGAAAGAGACCCTTGATGCTTTTTAAAGCAAAGCTTTCTAGCTCTTCCATCTAACGGTTATTTCATGGCGTGCGGAACAACAAACTCCCAACACGGTGGAGGCGGCGGCGAGGGGCAGGAGGGGGAGGGTTTCACTCACAGAGCACACTGTAGATGGCGCGGCGAATTTACCCAGCGTTCCCCGCGCGGAAGTTCCTGCTCACCGGTGGTGGCGTCGGCGGTACGGCTTTGTCGTCTGCGATAGCGATGGTAGTTTCGGGCCTGATTTGGCGCAGATTCGCGTCAATTGCGCGCTGTCTTCGCAATGCTGGATGAGCGTAATTGTTCGACCTCACCTCCAGGGTAACCCGTACCCGACGGAATTAAGTGGTCGTACGGCAAAGATAGGTCGATGATTGGTTTACAGGGCGGGAAAGCAAAATGTAGAGAGCACATACAAAAACCTGACCGCTAGAGAAACACGCTACCTTTCGCGCACTGCTTGCCACGAATGGGACTCCGTTTTCTAAATTGGTGAATACTAATTCAGTTGTGTTTTAAAGGGTATTGCAAAAGACGGAAGGAGCAACTGCTCCTGATCAATAGCGATTATAAAAGTTTCCTCAGCTTTCTCGTCATTCTCAAACTTACAAAACTAGCTAGTTGAAAACGGTATAAATGAGAATCCCTAAGCTCACATGTCAAATTGTTTCGGTGTCTGCGCTTGTGTCGCGCGGTGCTGTAGCCCCACGCTAGCGCATCAGAATAGCTAGGTTCCGCTGTCTCATCCTTGGAAAGACGCTCCTCCGTTTTCTTTCTGTCGAATCACCGCCAGGCTACAGCGGCGGCCCCTGCCGCTCCATCCCTGCCGTAGCCGACGCTGCTGCTGCGTTAGGGACGCCGCCCCCGTGAATTCCAGGTACCGGCTGGCAGAATCTCTGGTTTCGCTTTTTGTTGAGCCACGTGTGTGAATTCAAGTGACGCCGCATGGGCAGTTGTGAGTGTCGTTTAAAGCTTTTCTTTTTAACCACGTTCACAGCGTGGATTGGAGCTATTTTTTTTCATCTGCCGGGACACAAATATGGCACCTCGATACATTTTAGGTTAAGAAAATATCAGTATATATGTATCCTAGTTCGCCACTTCCTTTTGCTCTCTATTACAACTAATTTTGGAGCAGGGTTTATTAATGGATTATAATTTCAGCACAGAGCACTGAGACGCAGAATACTTTAACCCGGCCACTATGCCTACAGCGGATATTTAGAACTATGTAAATGCTGCGAATAAGACGATACGAGTTATTACGTTTTCGTTATTTAACAACGTCGGAGTGTCAGCCACAGACAAATTACCGCTCGTGAGGACTACAATTTATAATAAATCAATAGTTTGGCAGAAGAGGACAAAAGTCGGACATTTGAATTGGGTTGGTGCTCCTTTACTCTTTCATCTTTCGCGCTGTATGGAAGGTATACCGTATCAATCTCGTCGTAGTATTTCCGAGCTGCGTACATAATATCAAACAGAATGTGTTTGAAGGGATCCCTCTTAAGAGGATGAACGGGGCGCCAATACATTCCAAATTGACAGGGCTTATCAGGCGCTTAAAGGGACCCTGCAACACTTTCGATAAGCGCTTTTACTCTTTCCTTCGCATCTGGAAACACTGCGAAAGCCATAGTTATCGCGGGCATGGAGCGGCACTGCGTCATTTGCTGTCGCAGCAGATACGCCCTCAGTTCTCGCTTGATATTGAGGCTTTACCTTTATTAAAGTGGCTTTAGAATTCGCTCATTGCTCCAACTGAAGCCGTTAGATTCCTGCAATGACGTAATTGGAGCGGTTGAAGAACGCGAACAGGAGAGAGATAAAGTTCCTTCGGGCAAGTTTCTGAGTTTTCGGATTGGCATGGAGCAGTAATTTTCTAAGCACTAAAGGTGTTGGTTGACTACGTTCTGAAATCGTTTAAGATTTCCAAAAAAAGACGAAATATGTGGGCCTGTTTGATTTGTGACTTTTGGATGTCCGTTGCTGCCCGCGGGCAGACAGAGGCAAGAACCTGTCATTAGTTTTTTCTTTTTTTTTTTTTCGGGCAGCTCTATACTGCACTTCCGGCGGCACCAGATAGTATTCGTTTTCTCTGGTCGAGCAATCTCTGGCTGTCAGCGGTCTGCCAGAACTGCCTGGACGTTTGTGGTCTGGCGGCGAGCTGGCTCCAGTCTGGAAGCTAGTAGACAACACTCTTAGCAGACGACAAAAGGAGACGGACTCATTCAGTGGTGCCAGTTTCGGCATAGCATTGGAGAGTTGTTTGCTTCTCTCGGGTTTTAAAGTTTACAGTTGCTTTAACTGATGGGGAACTTGCTACAAATGCCCCTTTCATTTTATTAAAACGTTGTATTTTCGTAAAGCATGTTTTCGTTGCGACACGCAGCTCTCTTTTTTTCTTCCGGAAAGTTTGACGAAAAACGATAACTTCCCGTTCAGCTGACGCTCATTTTCTATTGAGTTTGCGTTAAATATAGCAAGCATTTTTCATCTTGCTGACGAGAGTAGCGTTCCGAGGTTAGTTACACGTTTTCCTTAGTTAAAGTGAGTGTTTCTTCTCGAGCATCGGCTGTACGTACGTGAAACATTTAAATGAATGTTTTCGTTTGTGCACCCGCGAGCGGTGCCGGGCTGCTCCTCAGAAAAAAAATGTCAGAAACCGTATCATAAGGGCTTTAAATTTGGTTTGAGGCGTATATCTTTTCAATTGACTCGTGCAATAACCCACGAAACACATCGGGAAAAGATTGAAACAAAGCGGAACGTGCTGCATGTTTCCGAAAAAAAAAGACGTCTTCTAAAGGACCGTGATGTTTCGGCAAGTCGAAAAGGAATGGATATCCAGTGACGGAAAAGGGCTGCCGAAATGGGTAGGTGTCACTGCCTCATGCTCGCGCTCAGCTTCGCAAAGAGTATCGAGCGCGCCGTCGAAACATAAACGGCAAAAACAGCCACACATTTTGTCAATTGGACCGTGCAGACGACCGAAAAGAAGGTTTTTGCCTTCAATGACCCTTACGGATGGCCTGCTCCTAGAGTTTTCGGTTTCCGGCGGACACCGGGGCGCTTGAGCTACGTAGTCATGACGCGACTTCCTGCCCGAGAGACAGCTTCTGACGACCCGCTGGCTGCCAAAACGACCGTAAATCGAACAGGTCCAGTATTGCAGGGTCCTTTAAAGGTAGTAGAAGACGCGCTTCGAACGCTTCCACCCATCGGCTATCCTGGTGTTAAACAGCAACGCGTTTTCTTTTCCGCGCGGCAGTGTTTCTCAGTGTGTTTTTGATTTAGAGGTAAAGGTTAGAACGACGTTGTTTAGATGCACTTCTTGTTGCGTTTTATAGATGAGTTTCGCACATACGCGCACGAATCCTCAAGGCAAAGGCATGTTCGCTCACGCGAAGCAACGGGTGGTTCTTGGCCATTCAATCGGGCGCCTTGAAAATAGGTTTCGAAGAAATAAAGAGACCTTTTATAGCTACCCGCCCAAGGTATTGCTTGACTCAGCAGCTCGACGCCAAATCTTCTTCACAAAACAGTGTCAAAGATGCCATATATCAAGGTGATAAGAACACGCGGCCTTTTCAGAGCTACGCTGTCTTGCGTATGTTCTGATCGAAATTGCGTCAGTCTATCAGGTCGCTCGGAGAAAGAATCGCACGCGCTGTTTTCAAAGCCAGTGTAAAGTACTCTGTAGCTCTCAATCTAATGTGAACATCTCGGAAAAACATCACACTAAAATTGGCCGCTAAGCCAGCTCTGTCATTACGTCCAGTTTTATTTGCGTGTACTTATTATTCATCTTACAGTAAAGTTGTAAAAGTTAGAGAATTTCCGTCTGATGTCGATACCTGGGCCTCTACGGAAGTAATATGGCTAGAGAAAATGGCCGTAACTCTAGTTTTACAGGAACTATTCCCGAACCACTGTACCAGTATTATTTTGAATTAAGTTTAACAAAATTGTGTTTCAGTGGTTTTATTCGATCATTATAGTAAGTCGCCATACATAACTCAATATAGTTGTCCGCCAATACAGGTTCACCGGTCTTTCATCTTCGCAATAATGGAAGGGATCTAAGCTTTTTTGTTCTCAGTAGTACATGCCTTAGTTGGATGACATGACACGTCTTAGCTCCCGAACAAACGCCTACAATTACGCTGTCGCCTCGTCCCGCTGTCGCAACTGCGACTACGAAAACTAACAAGCTTACGTAGCACGAAGACTATTTCCGTTATCGCCGTTATGGTTGGAGACACGCAGCAAGACAAGGTAATCGGCTCTGACGCTCCTGTCGTTCTCAACGGACAACTCCAAGTGGGCGATGCAGCCGTCTCATAAGCAGGTTTGAAGAGCCAACTCCTAAGCACGTCTGTCAACAATATAAGCACCCGTTAAGGTTGCTACGCAGTTATCGAAGTTTTCGCGTCCTGACAACGACGAGTTGGGTGTTGCTGTTTGCCTCCCCCGCTCGGATGGGCTCGCGAAAACATTTCTCCGCGCGCCGCTAACAAAAGATGACGGTGGCGTCCTTTCGAGCATGAAATCAGCGAACTTAAGGTCTTGCAGGAGGTGGAAATCGGAAAGTGAATGAAGGGTTCTGGACTTTATTGGAGCTTGTCGCACCCACACTGGAATCTGTCGTCGACGACAGCCTTCGTTGCCACATCTGTTATTGAAAGCAGAAGTTTGAGGCGGTTTGCGTCAACGAATGTTCGGAGCTGGCCGCGCACCTCCGCCCTTCGCTGCAAGGGTCATCGAAAGACTAGTCGTCTGCCGCATCTGTCACGAAAATATCCCTGTTCTCTTTCCCGCTCGCCTCTCACGATGCCGTCCTCCAGTCTCGCTTTTTTCCACTATAAACACGGCGGAAGATCGCTCAAATTCATTCATTTCTCCCGCGTTTCACTGCTCGCGGACCATTCATAGGAACCTTTCGTTACGTCTGTGTTTGGAAAGCCGCTACGAGGTCCGAGCTCCAGCGCTTCTTTCAAAGCTTCCTTCCAACGCTTCTTTTTTATTTGCTTTCGCAAAAATGAAGCTTCAACGTATTTTTGAAGAACAGTGCAAATACCACTTTTGTGTGAATAGTTCTGCCTAGTGTTTTCTTTCCACTCAACAATGTTGACAGTTATCAAGTTCGTTTCCGGATTTAGCTGTTCGGAAAAGTTTTGCGCAAACAAGCCTCTCGTTCAAGGTTTTTTTTTACCCTTTGGCCGGATAGCTGAGAGAAGGGCAGGCAGGCAGGCAGGAAAGAAGGCAGGCCATAATTTTTGGGTTTAAGTATCCGCAGAAAACTTATCGTCTTAAATGAACCAGAGCAAACTAGGGCAGACGCCGGGAGACCCCTTAGGTCAGATATAGTTAGTTAAGTGCACCTAAGTACTTTTCTGTTTTAATGTAAATGGCATGTAACCTTTCATTGGTAGGCCTTGTGATAAAAGCAAACGTTATTGTCAGTAAATTAAACAAGTTAACCCAGGAACATCCAGAGCCCTCGAGTACTTCGTCGCCGTAACGAAGGAGGAAACCAGTCGCTACACCAGGGTGAGGTACGGTGAGAATTACGATGCGTCCTGACGTACATAAATGTGGATAAAAGCGTTTTTTTTTTTTGTGAGAGCACGTCAAGAAGTCTTCTGCTCCCTAGGAAGCAGACATATATATTTTTTAACATAAAATCCTTCCCCTCAAAGATGCACATGCAAACCACTTAATCAAGATGCGTACGCAAATCGCGTGTTAAGAAACTCTTCGAGAGTTTTAATAACCCAGCACTTTGAGTCTCTAAAAAAATGCACGCGCAAGTTCAGTTCGAACCAGGTATGCCACGATAAAAGCTTCGCGTTACGTCGTTTCAGAGCTACGCGTGGGATTCGCCAGTTTTTGAAATTTTATTGGAAGTTATCGGGGGGCTGCTAATGCTCAATTCGTTCGAATCAAATAGACAAACGAAAGGAAAGTTTTGCTAACGGTATGGCTGATAGACAAGCCTTCTGAACGCAACTTTGGTGAGGAGGTGACTTCAGTGACCTGGGCATCGACATTCGACATGTTGGGAGCGGGGGGGGGGGGGGGGGGGGGTATATTTAACACGTTCAAATAGCAAAAGGAATGGGCTGTTTTTCGATGCCGCGATTGATTGTTGGTTCTTAAAGAAAACCATTCCAAATTTTGAATATGCTCTTACCTATTGGTAAAGAATACTTTTTTATGACAATGACTGTGTGCCGGGCGCGCTGGTGAATGTCCATATTTAATGATCTGCGAAAAAAAAACAAGGCACAAATGGCTGGAACTGACAGGATAGTGCTTCACTCTCAACTAATTATTTCCGGGTGAAAGGTGAAAAGACAGCTTATATTCATATTTCAGCCACCCACGTGGCACTAAACCATAAGAGAACAAACACAATGTGCTATTTGGACTATCAGAATTTGCTCATTTAAACGACAAACTTTGTGTGGCTATGCAGTCAAGTGAAATTTGCGCCGAAGTGCCATTTGCGCCAAGCGCCAAGTGACATTTGCGCCGAACGTGCAGTTATTGTGTTGTTTTGTTATCATTTAGCGCTATGTTGGTTACTAAAGTATGGATATAAGCTGTCTTTTCGTTCAAAACAAAATTAGTTGAGAGTGCAGCACTCATTCGCCACTTCTCTTTTCCTGCTCTTAGCGACTTCTTGCATTCCTACACGTAAGCCGTCTTAGCGATTCCACCGAATTGTTCGTGTGATTTCCCTGATTTGCGAAACGAATCTTTAATTTTTTTTAGCGTAGTGGCTCGGCTCTATTGCGCGGGAGAGGGTTTAACATGCAACGACGCACTTCACTGGCGTCTTAGTGCCCAACACGGCGTCAAAGGCGGCACAACTTAGTATAATAGACCTTGTGTTATCTTGGGTTTGCTTCGCAGTATGTACAAAGGAATGATACGCACTGTGTGAATTGTAATTTTCATTGTCTACGTATGTTTCTCCTGAGGATTAAAATTCCAGGTGCTAGTCAGCGCGTGTCCTGTCTGCACCTTTTCTTAGTCCGTCGTCTTTGGGCTGTTTCCCTTATCTGCTTAAATCGCCGCCATCCACACCACCCCACTAGCTACCACGCGTACATTACAAGCCAGACATCGATCCATCTCGTGACGAAGACATTTTCGCCACACATGAACAATTCATTACTTGTCTACTATTAGGCATACGGGATCTCGCAGTATTAAATTAAATATAGTGTTGACACAATCTCGCACGCAAGCAGCCTGAAGTGACCCCCTGACTTCCTTTGTACGTACAGTCATACACAAATCAGGCGCGATATCGAAAATATGAACCAAAGACACAAATAGCGCTATTTCTTTGAAACAAATCGACACGTGGCGTCAGTACAATAAGAAATTTGGGAAATGAAGCTTTATAAACATACCAATAGCGTGCCATTTCAGTACCTCCTAGAACAGTATTTTTCACTTTGACCGTTCTTGTTCATATTTTCGCGTTCGAATTTCATTTGTCCCTGACACTACATTTTCGCGAGCTTTTCCGATCAAAGTCGCACCGCTATACTTGAAAAGAAAAAAATAAAAGGAAAGGCAAGAACTTTAAATGTATAACAAGTTCAATCACAAACCGCACATAATAAACTTCAGCAGCGTTCGTGCTTCATGCTTCTGCCCAAGCGAAAACGTGCTGTTGCAACAACGAATGGAAGGATTGGCTCAGTATGATGGGATTTCGGCCCGAATAGTAACTCAATTTCAGCAGGGCGGCACGAAACAGGTACCAAAAAGAACAGCCGAACGTAGGGAGCGATGCTGATGATATCGAGCCTTCATGCACACGTAGCATATACCGCCCGGAAATGAAAGAGCGGCCGAGTAAATTGAATCCTGGTCAAAGGGGTCATGGTTGGGACGAATGAGCAGTGGAGACACCGCGGCGCGCCTACATACGTATTAGTTATGAAATTCCTTGTCAGTTATGCCGCCAGAGCATGTTCTCGCATATTTGAAAATTGTCTTTAATAAAATCAATGATTGGTTGAGGTGCTGTAATTGAATCAGTGGAAAACTTTCTTTATAGAATATATTTTTTACTTGATCTGATTTTTTTTATTTCTTGGCAAAATCCAAGGGGAGGCTGAGACTAAAGGCGAACGGGGCCTGACAGAGGCCTCAGCCACCCGATTTACAGCGCACATAACAACATGTCTGTTCACAAATTTAGGCATCATAGCACAATCGTAATAGAGAAATAGCACAAAGCAAAGTCATTACTACACTTCTTATGTATTATACAAAGCATAGGTCTCAAATAGGTCTCTCTCGCCGGAGGGCTTTTCGGCAACAGGGTACGAATATTGATCTAGTCACGGTTCGGTAAAACGATTGAATGCTCTGGAGCGTGGCAACAACTGCAAACATGCTCAACGCAGCCAGACTTCCCTGAACTAGCTACAGCACCGTTGATACAGATGTAAACTTGACAAAACCACACAAATTTAAAGTAATTTTGAACCAAAACTCAGCTACCATGGGTAAAACAATGCTGTTGTCCAAAACAATTCAACAAATGTATCCGCTGCCGAAACAAAAGTAAAAATGTCAGTAATAAGTAGAAAAAGAAACAAGAGAATAAACTGACGTAAAGCGAACAGATCTAGCGAAATTTAATTTATAGTGCACAAGGGGCCATACGTAGATAACAGTGGCTCTAAGAAATCTGGTTAAAGTAAAAAACGAAACAAAATAAAAAAAGAAGCGGCGCGTATGGGTATTGAACGCAATATTGAACTACCCGGCAGCAGAACCCCTACACGGTACCACCCGGCCGAGTTTGCTTAAAGGAGTAGTGACACAAACTTTTGGAGCTGAGATAACTATTTAAAATGCTTCCTTTTATAAGAACATACCTCCCAGCCAGTTTCAACAGTAACTGTTCAGTATAACATATTTTAAATCCATTTTAATCTCCGCCCGCACGAGAAAGCCCAGAGCGCGCCATCATGACATCATCTGCTACTTACCCCAAAGTGCCGACGTCGGGGCTCCCGTGGCTTAGCCGACGCGCTGGCTGCGGTTGGCGCGCGCTGCTACACCGTGTGTACACGTCATGGGTTTGGGACTGACGGCATGCTGCCCGAGCGCGTGGGGATAGTGAAGACATCGGCCGGCTTGGGCGCGCGCGTCCAGATTAGCAGCGGCGCGAAAAAATGGTGACATCACGGGCGCCCTCCTGTCATTGCTACCGCTCGGCGTCCGTCTTGTAGAAACCGAAACTGACACGAATAAACGACGCCGTAAATGATTGTTTACGCTGCGATCGCCCGTCTGACGTGCCATTCTATGATTAGTGTGATAGGCACCCACAGCAGCGAAAAAAACGTAACACGAAAATTTCGTGTCAGTATTCATTAAACAATAAAAAAAGCACATTCATGTATGCTTAAACGTGCCCGTATATGGCGCAACGTGTCACCTGCTCCTATACGGGGTATGGAATACCACTGTGCTCCCTGCATATCACAAGAATTTCGAGTAACCGAGTTTGACCTCCTCCCCGCCCCCCGCGTGCACCAATGTTCAATCGTATCGCGTTTCTTTACAAATTCCACATATCCAATTCTCTCATTCGTTTAATGAACAAACGGAAAGGTATGAATCCCTAGGAAGCAGCGATGCAGTACATGACCACCGCGAACGCAAGCGGTGCCGCTTTCACAACGCGTTTGTGAGGGCAGGTGATCTTGAAAAAGAGGCAGGTATAGTAGAAGGGCAAGAAGACCGAAAGGTGGATATGGCATAGAACTGTTACTTGTTTGCTCCGATGTACACAGCCTATTTCTAAACAGGAAATTAACAGTTACAGAACAGTATGCTTAAGGAGAAATTTTAAAAAGAAAAGATCCTCTGTCACGGTAGTGGATTCAAGGGGCTTAAAAAGCGCGATAATTTCCAGCTGGGCTTTACTGACAGGCGTCATGTTTAGTATACAAACCCTAACACTGGTTCAATCAGAGAATACTTACCGCCGCTCGCTCGCTCGCTCACTCACTCACTCACTCACTCACTCACTCACTCACTCACTCACTCACTCACTCACTCACTCACTCACTCACTCACTCACTCACTCACTCTCTCCCTCACTCACTCACTCACTCACTCACTCACTCACTCACTCACTCACTCACTCACTCACTCAACACTCCCTCACTCACAAGCCCAGAAAAAAAATTCCCGCGCCTTCACGCGAGGGGAACACGAGTAAATGCAGAGCATTGGGGGTCGTTAACGCCGCGTAAAGTCGCGTTAGGGTCGGTAGTTGGGTCGTAGTTGCGTTGGTGTTGGTTTGGGGTAGAGAGAGGAGAGTAAAGTCGCGTTAGGGTGTAGCGAGCGTCAACCAAGGAAGGAAGGAGCAACGCAGTGACTGAAGCACGAGCGACCGCTATATTTGCAGCGCGCGCAGTAGAGGGAGAGCAGTACGGGGGGGAGAGCGCGCATGCGCAAGCAGCGCACGCCCTTCCACGCCAAACCGCGCTGCTATCACGCACCTGTTACGCCAAGACCGCGACGGAGCGAACGGGCTGACTACGACGCATGCGCGCGCCAGCTGCTGTTGAGAGAGAGGAGGGAAGGAGGAGAGGCGCACCTGCTGCGGACGCGGAGCTGTGGACGCCGTCCGACGCAGGAAGAGGCGAGGCTAAGAAATGCTCTGCATTTAAAAGCGAAACTTGCTGAACTGACCATCATTGCCACATCACGAAGCATTTCTTTTGCGACGTTGGTAGCGACGTTATCATTCTGCCGCCGATTAAGGCACTCTCAGACCCTGTGCGCGGATTACTACACTAGCCTTCTTCTCCCAGAAGCTGCGAGGTCTTTCACTTACCAAACAAATACGAAAAGGAAGGGCTCGAGCAGAAATTCACGCAATTCAGTTCATGCTCCGAAGGACCCCCAAATGGCCTCTTCTGTGGGCGATGCCTGAAGTGTGCTGAACCCTTCCATCGTTAGATTGTGACAGATGATTATTTTCCTCAATATTCGCCTACTAAGACCGGATACTTCTTGCGGTCTGAGCTTCACGGCTTCACTTTCGCTTGTTGTGTTCCCCTTCTCACACCTTCTATCGCTTGTAAGGTTTTTGGCATCAGCGCAGTTTCCCATAGGTTTTGTTACGATAGAATCATGCCGGCGACGAGTCGACCGAGGCGCTTTTCACTAAACCTCGTTTCACTTAACCTCGTTTCACTAAAAAAAAGGTAGCAGAAATGCTGTAAATCGCGACCTCGTTATCTAGTTAGCACCCGTAGTGCCCGGGCGGGCGCCGCGTTGGAAAATTACACTGCTAATGATCGCCAGCCTCAGCGTTGTTACAGGAAACGCATTGCAACTGTAATGGAAGCTAACGGGGCCGGGGTCACAGCCACGTAAGGGTCTTCAGATGCGATTACCGACGCTCTTCCGGTGACAACGCCCACGCAGTCGCTCTCATCGGACAAGCCGTTGGCCCCGCTGCGTCATCAAGAGCGCTGAGCGGAGCGTGAATTCACGTCAAAGGAGCTCACTTGCGCGGCGTGAAGCATTCGTTGGCCGCGATATGTTTCAACGCTTGAAGAATTATGTTCATTATGATGAGACTTAACGTCGTGATAGCCGATTGAATGGAACGCCTGTGACTTCCGGCAGGCGCTGGCGTGTAGAGTGGCTCAATTTAAGCTGGTTTGCTTGCGGCCTCCGTCAAGCACAATAGCAGAAAGGAAACACTACGAAAAACAAAAGGACTTCTTGCACAGCCTTACTTCCAATTTGGTTGTTTGCTTGTTTTTTGGCTTTTGTTTTTCAAGTCAACGCGTATATATGCCACTCTCCCCGATGTGCAAGAGAACAAATGCAACGCTAGCCCACCTGATGTGGGGCTGTGAAAGACATTTAATAGAGGCAGACGACGCAAGGCGTATGCCCGAGGACACCACTCTCGCCATGAACTCGAGTGAGCACGAGATACAAATACGGACTATCCAGCGGCTCGAGGCTGCTCTTGCAGGGCAGAAGCGTAGGGAAGCGTCGTTGGAGGGTCGACGGGTCAACACCCGCTTACCCAACGCAAGCCGAACGCGCCGACGCCCGCGAGGCATTGCTTCGGGGACGACCTAACCCTCGTCTAGGAGAGGCCGGCCCTGCGTGGCCGTAGCCCCCTCCCTCCGCAGGAACATTCAATAAAGTCATTTTCTCTCTCTCTCTCTCTCCCCGATCGACACAACGAAGTATTCCAGCTGCGCTGTTAATGAAAGTTAGTAAGCCGAAAGCCTTAGATGCCTCATCGAATGCGAAAAAAGACCGCCGTCGTCCACCTACGCGAATGTTACCTGTAGGGCTGCTGACGTCTTTTGTTGCGCCGGCGGGAAAGTAGCGAGCTGAAAGACGCACGGGAACGAAAAGGGGGGGGGGGGGGGTTTCCCGCGAGCAACGGCAGTAGCGGTATTTCTGGGAACACGGTTCCTTTCTGCCACGCTTCCCCTGCGCGCATTCTCCTGCGGAGTAACAATAGGTCGTTGTTCACGGGTTGTCTTTGCGTGGGCTCACAGCGCAAAAGTGTAGGCGGAGTTACGTTTGCAGTGTTACGTGGTGGCCTTAGGGAGGATTCATCCACATTGGCCGTGAAAAGCATATGCATTCCCCGGCAGCTTGTTTTCTCTCTCCTTCGACCGCTGCGCGGGAAGAGGAAAACACAGGGAAAACGGTGGGGCTCCGTTTGCTGTGGCTTGTTCGACGGGTCAACTGACCAATCGGGTCTTCAATGCTGCAAACAACGGGAGCGAAGTGTAACTTGGCGTGCAAGAGGGGCAACACCAGATCGCGCCGTAGCTGTGAAGCCGAACAGCGAGTCCGTGTAAGTCGCACGTGGAACATTTGTTGCCTAGGGCGTGGCTGCGTAGCTGTCGATCGCTACCGTTGTGTACCTAGGGCGTAGCTCAGTCGATCGCCGAGACAGCAGGGTTCTCACTTTTAGTTAATACTGTTTTGTACATTAATTGTAAATACAGTTTTCTTTTTTATCGTCTCGTCATCATCGTCTTCTCGTCTCGTCTTCTTCATCGCCATCACCGCTGAGTTCCAAGGGGAATTTCCACTCAAAATTTAAATTACATAAAAAGCCACAATAGGGTTAGGGACGAAATTGAAAGCGGGTCACCCACTCAGGAGCCAAGTACGCGTTTAACCACTGCGTTGACCTAGAGCCTCCGGTCGAGTTCAGGTCTTCAAGGCTGGTCCTTTCGCTTGAATAGTAACGCCTGCTTGCACATATTTGATGATGTATGCAGGTCTGGCCGCTGCGATATATGAACCCACGTAATGACAAAATCCCTTTATTTGAGTTACCATTTTTGTTTATGTTCTTCACCGTCTCACTGGCAGCGCTCGGTCACCAAATCATGCTCGCTTTTCACGAAGTACCACTTCGATAAAAATCGGTTTCCCGTTCATGGAACTTCGCTGTAAGCAGGTATACTGTCGTTTATTTTATCCCCTCCTGTTTTATACACTCCTGTTTCAAGCTTGAGCTTGGTCTCGTGGCTTCAGAAAAAAACACCAAGAAAGAAGGCGTACGCGGTTTCTCCTGGCAAGCAGGGAGAGCGCGAAAGCAGGGCGTGTCAGCGAAGAGCGGAGGGCACGCGCTATCCTCCCAGCATAGCCTCCCAGCAGGGCCCAACTCTAGTCGGGCCCAGCTTACAGCAGCGTCAAGAGCTATCCTCGCAGCAGGGCTCAACTCTATTCGGGGAACGCGCAGCACAAAAGAAGGTTCACTGGCGCAGCAATTGGTAGCGGAGCTCAGGAGTCGGGCGGCCGTGTGCTAAAAAAGGTGGCCGTGTATCTGCTCCTTTTATTAAAAATATCGAAGAAATACGATAGTCGACTGGCGCCCCAGGCAAGTAAGTGCCTCCCTTTTCTTTCCCGCTCACCTCCCATGCTGTTCCTCTCCCGTCTCTTTATTCCCAAGTTAACACGCTAGAGGTTTGCTCAAGTCAATTTAAATTTACCGCGTTCCACTTCTCCAAGTCGGGTGCCTCGATACCAGCGCTGCCGTACGCCGTGGACGCACGTGAATCCAGGAACGTTGCACCACTCCACGAGCGTTCCAAGCGGAACATGAAACCTATCTAGTGGGACCTTTCGTTGCTATTGCCGTTGGACTTTTTTAAATGCCGCCAGGTAGCGCAGGCAACAGCAGGCGACGTTTTTCTGCAGTTAATGTAATATTTCATTTGCTATCGCAAAAACCAAGTATCAGTGAATTTTTTAAATAAAGGAACACTGAAAATATCACTCATGTATTGATTTTCTGCCTTATATTTGCGTAATGCTTTGTTTTTGTTCAACAATGTGGCAAGTATGAATATTAACACCGGACTTGGGCATTTAGATTTGCCTGGGGTAAATAAGACCATCGCGCAGTTTTTTTTCACTTTGGCTGGCTGGCTGAATCTCGCCAAAGGCAGACAGACATACAGACAGACAGATCAAAATTTATGCGTTTAAGTAGCCCAAGAAAGACTATCGTCATTGAAAGGCGCCCTCTGTGCACGAGCAGAGAACCGGCGCGGCAGGCAGTCTCACTTCGGGTAGACCGACACTCGCTGGCTGCTGCTGCTGCAGATGGTAGTGGTGCGGCTGTGCCTGCCAGCCAACCTCCCAACAGCCAAACCGACCCACAAAACAAGTAAAAGGGCACAGCTTGCAGTAATGGGGTACGGCAGGAAAACAGCGGAGCTGGGGGTCGACCTAGTTTCTTCCCCTTGGGATCCGCTGTCAGCGTTAAGGACCGACCGGCCTTGTAATGTCGGGCTAAACTTGGCCTCTCCCCTAAACACTTAGCCTAGCCTAGCAAGAACATAGCAAAACCTAACAAAACTGAGCAAAGCCTAGGAAAACCAGAAGAAGGTAGGTGCGAGCTACGCTATTTTTTTTTTCTCAAACCGGAGCTCCTACGCACCGGGCGCCTCCTCCTGAGATATTAGCCAGTCCTTTCATGAGCCGAACACGAGAAATATTCCCCAGATTGTACACTGACATCCTGACGCACTACAGCTTGGAACGAAGAACCTTTCCGCCTCCACACCTCAACATGTCTCAGGAAGACACGGTCATCTACAGACATCTGCAAACTAACACATTTCCACATGGTACATTAAAACACTCCATACATCCGACTTCATACACATACACTTGTAAATCCTGCATAGCGCCGTGCACTCTCTACCACATGACATGGGAGTGCCGCCACACACCATCCCTTGCCCCAATTCGAAATCCCTCATTTGAGCATTGGGAGGGTCGGTTGACCACCTCCAACCCGGATCACCAACAACATCTGCTAGACCAGGCGAGAGAGCCCGCCAAGACCCAGGGCTTCCTGGAATAAGAAGGTTCCGCACCTGGCGGTCAACCCAACAACATTTACTGCTCCATTAAGCATTTATTCCTCCCGGGCTTTCGTTTCTTTGTTCCGCATTGCGTTGAGACAAATTCCGGCAGGCTTCGTGCTTAAGCTATAAATCCTCGCGATGCTCAAAAAAGAAGGAGAGGAGGTGTGGAGGAGAGAATATTTTTAACGCGGAATCGTCAACTGCGCCATCGCAGCAAAACCGGCGTTGTCGTCAGCCATAGGAAAGGGCCTCAGCTGTAAACAATAAGAAAAACGTCATTTTCAATACGAAATTCAGTACGTTGGCATTCAAACGGGAGTTGAAGCCAAGCCTCCAGAGTAGAGGCGAGGGCGGTACTTTGCCGCTACTTGAGCACGCTGTCTGCAGCGGAGGAAGAGAGTCACCAGATTGTCACCAGATACCCGGATCAGCGCACACGTGAAGTTTCGGAGGCATTTACAATCTATAAAATGAAGGACTCGTGTGTAAGCAAGCCGTCAATCTTGCTGCATGCATAAGAGATAAGTTATTTGGGCGGCGTGGCTGCGGAGGGTGACACCTCTGTTTAATAATCTTATTGTAACCTTTGTTTGCCTTTCTTGCTCTGCTTGTGCTCTTGCTTTTCGTATATATTTCGTTGTTTCTTTCAATGAAATTCAGTCGACAGTCAGCGTCCGTCCTTGTCAGTTTCCTCGTCCTGTCTCTTGCGCTGTTTCTATCTAATCATGGAGAGAGCCTAGTGCGTGCAGCGCTGCCGTGACGACGCTAGACAGATGCAAGTGACGGTACACGTGCAGAGAACATGTCCCCTCAGCCACAGGGAATGCGGATCCTGGGGAAGTGAGGCGCTCGAATCACGAAAAAGAAAACTGACTCCTGCCTTCTCAAGATGCTCGCAGCGCGCGTCGGTGGGTGTGTAATGATTCCTATCGTCGTGTTCAGCGGCACCCACATTTTCAGGGGTGAAGAACCTTAGGACCTCGCTTTGTCCGGGGCTCGGAACCTGTCTACAGTGTTGCGTTTGCGCGAGGAGCATTGGATTGGATTGGATTGGATTGGATTGGATTGGATTGGGTTCAATTGAATTGTATCGGACAGGATTGGATTCGCATTGTATATACTGTACACACGCGTTATCACTCATTTACATGCGCGAGTGGGCAGACTGGATTGGATTCGCATTGTATATACTGTACACGCGCGTTATCACTCATTTACATGCGCGAGTGGGCAATACCACGGGTGATTTACGGTAAGAACGATCCCCAGTGCTTCGCCCACTCGTCATGATTCACTTCGTGGAGATGCGTGATTTTAGATGCGACGGCATCTCATTCACTCTCCTTGTCCCTCCATACGGCGTTGTCGTTGTCCGTCCACACCCCTTCCCCAACTCCTCGCCGCACGAGCTGCGCTCTCCTCCGCTCACCCCCTCTCCTCTCCGATAGCGAACACTCTCTCGCGAGGGGCATTGGACTGGATTCGATTGGCTTGGCTTGACTTGGCTTGGATTGGATTAAAGTGGATTGTGCTGGATTGTGTTGCGTCATAGCCGCGCCACGTTGCGTCATAGCCGCGGCAGGGGGTTCACGGCACTTTTCACGCGATGGGAGAATCAACCTAACGGAAACAACAACTGAACCCCCTATGTGTCGCATATACATAGGGGTTCCCGCGAGGGGAGGTGGGAGTAATTTTTTTTTCTTTTTTTTTCTTTCTAACGTTTAACTGGTGTTAAGTTGCTCTATAATTTTTTGTTGGCAAAACTGAAAGCCACCCCACCTTAATCATTTTGTTTTATTTCTTTACAACCTATAGCTTCCACCACCAGGACATATTCATTCGAAACGAGCCTTCCTGGAATACGTTAGGATGCGCTCGACGATAAGCGCTACCGCAAGACAGAAAGTTAAATGCCTTTCCCTGGATAACGCAATTTCAATTAAACTCCAAAATATAGAGACCTTTCGTGTAATTTTTTTTTTCGTATCTCCCGTGAAGTTAGCGGTTTGCGGAAGGAATTTGTTGCGCTGCGCAACACGAGTCGTTGCCGAAATTTATTGCCTCCTTCTCGTGTGGGCACTTGAGGGCAGCAGGCGTCTTGAATAGGGCCTCGCTGGGCCGGGAACTCCGCGTTTAACGATCTTCGGGCCTCTAATCTGCATCGGAGACGACGGCGGTCGTTACGCAAGCCCCGTATTAGCATCCGGATCAACGCCCACGCTTTGTGACGCAACGTTTCTCAGGGCCCACGCGACGTCTTCTTAGAACGCCGCAGTTCATTACGAAACGGTGTGCGGCTAGAAGGCGTGTCATGCACGTTATAATACATCTCGCGCCTTTCTTCATTTCGGCGGTTTATCCTTTCGATCTCTCCGGTTTCCTTTGCTCGTTTCTGACGCAGTGTGTCGCTGCTTGTCCTTTTTACTGCGAAGCTCTATGCGGCTGCCTCCCAATGGGTGAATGAGAGAATACGCTTTGTGGTAGAGTCATTATTGAAAATGTAGATACCTTGCAATAAATGAAACTCCCGCAAAGACGACCCTATCGCTACGTCGAACTTCTCATAGTTCACTGTGGAGTTGTGAATGCTTCACAATTTTCGTATTCTCGAAACACAGGAACTCGTGTTGGATTATGTTTATCGAAAATGGCTGGAAATGGTATTATATCGGAACCATATAAACGCAAATTATACGAGATTCTGCGTCACATGTCTACGCAACCGTGGGACGTTTTATGTCAGCGGATATTGAGGGTAATTAGTACTCCCACTTTTAATACACATAACTGGAATTTGCCGCTAAAGGTTATTTTAGAAGCGCCACAAACGGTGAACACCGTAAAACTGAGAGCCAGATGCTTGTTTTCTGGTATAAAAGTGCATTCCTTCAGAGTTTAATTTTGCTTATTTAACTCGTAAGTACGTTAACTAGCAAAATCGAAGCGCTGGTGTTTTCCTTCACGCACCAGTTCGGGTTGCGCCCTGGTCAACAAATTATTGTCAAAACAGAATTCAAAGAGTATTTGTCATTCACATTGTAATACCATTGTTGTGGCCCTTTTAACAGCTTCGCTGTCTAATTACTTGAGCGGAATAATATTTCAATCAATTTGTTTTGTCGAGATATTGGTAGATTTGTGAAAACGCGGTTACTAACTATGTAACATCGTTAGGAATGAGCTTTTTTTTAAATAGCGAAACTCGAATCTAGGCAGTTGTATACCTAATCTTCTGAGGCAAAGTAAATGCGATAAGATGAGCTAGTTATGCTAGAAGGAAGTAGGCTTCTCATTATTTGCCGCAATCGCAAGCAAATTCATTCGACGCAGCCAACGACTTTCTCGAAGGAAAAGATGAACTACACTTTTATGCTCAATATTTGGCCATACCCGGATAGCTATAAAATCACAAGTCGAGTCACAGCACTTGCCAGCATAGGCGCTTCTTATTTATTAGACAGAAAACTTGCCCAGTGAACGCAATGAATCTAATACCTGAGCCAGCTACGTTGAACAGAGGCCGGAGTGGCTGAGCGGAGCTACTTTATTAACGCAAAGAGGGACCAGAAGCCTGGAAATTTGGCAAAAATCTTCATTCGATGATCCTGGTGAGGAAGAATCGGTTTCGGAATGCACAGATATATGTGTAGTAGAGCCCGGCTAGACTACCTTTGCGACGCCACTCTCGAGAGAAAAGCGCCCGAGGAAAGCGAGAAAATCGGGTATAGTCATGTACATGGGGGGGGGGGGGGGGGAGTAGACGTACGGTATCTTAGTTGGATTCGGTATATCGTTCAGCACTTCCAAATGAGGTGTGTTAGTATTTGCTAGTGTAGCAGTGTTACAAAACGGCCGTAGGGCAGAGGATGCCATTTGCGTGTGAAGTGGTCTCCTGATGCTGCGTCGGCACGAACTTAGTTACAAAAATTTCGCCCGGACGTGTCAGTGAAGGGGCACCACAGTCGAAACCTGGATCTGGATATTGTGATGCCTATGCGTTGTAGGTTTTCAACGCCTAAAGAGCATTTCCATCGTGTAAGGGGGGGGGGGGGGGGTGCGTTGGAAGTTTTCGAGAAAGGGGAACTTGCAGTGTCAGGCTGTAAGAGCCGCTCCCTGCCAGGTCGAGGAAGGCGACCTTCGGGCACATGTTGAGTTTCGTGGCGGATAAGTTCAAGCGGCAGTGCAGTACAGCAGTTGATTGACTAAGGGCGTCCGAGGCGGGTATGTGTTAGTCCGTCACTTTAACAGAAAGCCACTGCCGCCTCGTATAGGCCTTAAAGAGAACAATAAAATGTATCCTTAGGCATTCTCAGAATGGTGAAATCGATACTGCGTCCACGTGAAGACTAGAAATCGGCTTGGCGACACTTTAAGTGTAACGGCGCTGCTTTACGGACGAATGGCGTATGGTACTTGCATTTGTTGGCGATAGCCGTGAGCGTATGATTGCCTCGAGGCATTTAAGCGGGAGGCAGTCGGCCTTGCGGGGTTCAGTTTCTTCTCAGGCCCTCCCGCTATAAGTGAAGCTAGGCATTGTTGAGCAGTTTGTCAAGAGGTTGCGGAAGTGATTGGTTGAGTGCCTTCCGCGCGGAAGGAGTACCTTTTACAACTTCGCGCGCTTTCATCGCGAAGCGAAGGAAAAACACGAAGAAACAAGTAACTTTCCGAGATTCTTGTGCATAACGTTCACATTATAGAACCTCTCTACTTTTTGACTCCGTGTAATTATTTGTCGGTTAGTTTTATTTTCTACACCCTTTATTAATAGTTCCTCTTTTTCAGGGATGGCGTTCGGTCATGCGTCCTGACGTCCCCCGCTCCTTTCTTCCTATTCTATGGGCGCAATAAACGTTTCCCTCCTCCTCCCAACTATTCTTACTCTTTTACAGAACTTTATGAAATATCTTTTCAATCTTGGTCGATCCCCCTCGGGGATTACGAACCATTTCTGTTGATGGCACCAAAACCACAGTTGATTGGAAGGTATAGAAATTTCTTGTCGGTATATATTTTTTTGGCTGTGTCTAGAGTGCCATTCAGCGGTACTATAACTACTCCGCGAAAGCGACGTCCACTGACGTTTCGCTAAAAAAATGCCGCATCTAGCATTACTTTGTTTTTTCCTAACATACCCTAACGAAGAGAAAGTAACCATTTAAAACACCGAAGCCTAACCGAAGCCATGCAATTTATAATTGAAATTAAAAATTAAAAAAAAAAAAAGGATTGAAGAGCCGCTCTCGAACCACCGCCCTTAGCATCAGGATGCTAACATGTAACCTCTACACACCATTGGCAATATTGCCTTCTGCCAGCTTAGTCTTTAAATATTCAAATGTCGTCGAACGGCACACCAGCTATGGCTGCCGCGCTGAGCTGGAGCGGCCGTCTGACGGCACTCACGACTATGTGTTTTTTTTTTACTATTATCAGAAAACTCCAGTGATCAGAGGCGCAGCCAGGGGGTGTTTCGGTGTCAGAACGCCCCGAAATTTCCTGAGTGCTGCATTGTCCTCCTCTCCTTTCGGTCCTTTCTCCGTCCACGCTATTAAAGCAACGCATCGCTATATTATAAAGCAAGAACGATGATAAGAACAGTGCCGGTTTGTTGACGAAAATGGTTCCGAAAAGTGCTGTGTGCACTCGTGTGTTCTATTAATAGTTTTTGTCAAAAATTTCTAGGCCACGGCTACCGTGGCCGGCGCAGGCGCGCGGCACAGTAAGGGGCGCTGCGGTTGCCGCTGTCGGCTGGCTGCGGGGCTAAAGAGAGCGAGGGGAACTTTCGTCTATTGCTTTCGTAGTGTACGTGCTCGCGCGCCAATTCTAACGCGAAGTGCCTGCGCTGAGATGTCGGTTGCGCGCTGCACTTATCGTGCCAGGCCAGCGCCCTCTGGCAAGGGACACTACAGAAGCAAGAGGGAAAATTCCCCTGGCTCTCTTTGGCCGCGCAATCAGCCGACAGCGGCAACCGTAGCGCTCCTGCTGGGTCACGCGCCTGCTCTGGCCACGGTAGCTGTGGCCTAGGAAATTTTGACAAGAACTGTACACATTACAGGAAGTTAAAATAATATTTCCGTCTCATCAAAACGAAAAAAATGACTTTGATATTGCTTGAATGCCGGATCGCTCTTTTTTTTTTTTTTATACCGGTGGTGTATAACACCCCGGAAGGATATTTCTGGCTACGCCACTGACATGCATTCGCTATCGACCGAGCTATCCCAAGCCAGTCTGAGTGCTTATTCATGCAACTATGTAGTACCCTCTCACAAGGGCCTTTACGGGTATTATGAATAATTAAATAAATAAATCATTTCCCCCTTATTTGATGTTTATTCTCTCTCTCTATCTCTCTCTCTCTCTGCGCATCCTTCTTTTATACCTCTATCGTGAGTCCTTCTGAGGGTGACGCCTTTTCATACTGTTCGAACAGCGCCGGGATGACATGACAATCCTGGAAACAAAAAGAGACACAGCTAGCGACCTCTGTTCCTCTTTTTCGTGCGTCTTCTTGGCGTTGTTGGAAAACGTGGTTCGAACCAGTAGACCAGCTCTCCAAACTGAAAGTCCTTCTGCAGTAACGCTTTTTACTGAGCAGTCAGGATACCCAAAGAGACAGCATTATTGTAGTATCGGGGTTTCCTGGACTGAGTGTTTTCAGTTTTCCGCCACCAGGGGGCTGCTGCCGAAGCTATGTGGACGGCTCCAGGTGGAATAAAAGAAAGCCCTCGATTGGTCTGAGCTACAGCGTGGAGTCCTTTTAGGGGCAAAGCACCTTAAGACCAGCCCTGTCCGTGTCTTGTCCATTGGGGTCCGTGTACACAGTGCGGCGCATGCGCGAGGAGCATTAGATTGGATTGGATTAAATTGAATTGTATCGGATCGGATTGGATTGGAATTGTATATACTGTGCACACGCGTTGCCACTCATTTACATGCGCGAGTGGGCTATGCCACAGGTGATTTGTGGCAAGAACGATCCCGAGTGCTTTGCCCACTCGTCATGATTCACTTCGTGGCGATGGGGGAATTTTTTTTTTCGTCGGGCCTTTCTGTGCAATCACAGCCATCACTGCAGTTAACGAATCTACAGAGAACTAGAACAACCAAAAGAATGGTTCGCATGCCGCTACCTAAGAAACGTTAACCAAAAGTTGCACGTGAAAAGAAAAACACGGTAACGTAGAACGAGACAAGCACCGTTCAGTTTAGGCGCTGAATTGGGCATTCGCCTTGCCTGACAGCGGCCGTATCCGCTGTAGGGCGCTGCGCTCTCAGGATGAGGAAGAGGCAGGCGGCAGGGGCGCGAGGATGGGCGTGGCACGTTAGAAGAAGAAGAAGAACCCCTCCATCGAAGGAGGACCAGCTAGGTAAGTCCTGCTCCCACGAATTCATTTTTTCTTGTCGTTTAGCCAGGGTATCGTGTACGCGAGCCTAGCTGACCTACTGAAGTCACGTGGGACGCTGATCCTGTCGGTTAGATGCGTAACTTGCCGAACCTGGTGCAGCACCAACGTGGTATTTCTTCGTAGGCCTTGTTCGGTCGGAACCTAGATCACCATAGTGCGCTCAGCTAGTCTTAAATTAGGCAGCTGTGGCGCGTCGCTGCGCGCACGAAAGGCGTGATTATAAGGCACAACGCTCAAAATATCTTGGAATAGTTTAGGCGGTTCGTCTACCTTAGTTTCGTACGTGCAGTCATTTTAGAATTTATCGAAATTTCGCTCGGTAAAGGGTGTGTATAAGGTCTCCAAAATCACTCGTAGACTATTACCTACTCAGATGGGTGTTTTTGTCTTCGACGCAACCTCTCATCCATTATACGTGCCGTAGAAACAGGCCAAGGGATGGCTCAAGCCACCTCGTGATGTCTTATGCGCGGCGAAGCATCTGAGGACTTGAACATGTTTATTTTTTTTTTTTGGCCTGACATGCTCGAAAGTAGAGACCATGACTTCGTGATTATGTAATATAAACTCACATCGCCATGCTGTAGTTTCAGTGTTGATGGGCTACAAAGCACCTTCGGCGGATAGTGGCGTTTTTTTGCGTGTTTGGGTCCCTGTTGATGCCTGATTTGTTGAGCGTTAATTAGTCAAGCGTTGCATGTGTAAGCAATTATAGTAGAGCTCCTATTACGGGGCACTTTGTTAAAGGGTAGGAGGCACTCTTTAGCATGTCGTATAGCCCAACGCAAACTATTCCTTTGTCTGTACGGTTTTTGGTATGTGTGAGCAGTGAGCCGTGTTAGATTGATTATGCACTGGAGCAATACAAAGTGCTATACAATACAATACAACGCCACAAGACAAAGAGGAAATTCCCACAGTACCCCAAGCGGCGCGCATAGCGGAATTGTTGGTCTTCGAAAGCCCTAATGTAAACGTGAGTTTACAAGCCACAAAAAAAAGCGCATTGTCTAGAGCGCCATATGATGGCACTCTAGCTCAGCGCTGCAGGCATGGGTGGACTGCCGTCCGACGACATTCGAACATTTAGGACTAGTTGAGCACCTCGAAAGCGTTTGTCGTTGTGGGGTAGTAGTTCCCTCTTAGTTTCCTCACGCCAATGACGGTGGTTCGAGACCGACTCTTGCCTCTGTGTTTTTTTTCTCCCTTTTAAATTGAACTATAATTCTCATCGCTTAGGCTACGTTTTGGTGTTTTAAATTATTTCTTTGTGTTAGGTAGGTCATGTTATGTTAGTTTAGGCTAGGGTACCCTGCCTTACGTTATGTGCAGCGACACAGTGTCACATGAGGCATCTTTTTACAAAGCGAGACGAGGCATTTTTTTACAAAGCGCCGGTGGACGTCGATATAGTAGAGTTCTTATAGTACCTTGTGACGGCACGCTAGACGCATCGAAAAATAAATCTTCGCTATTTGTGGCGGGAAGAATGGCCTAAACGGTGGCCTAGGTAACAATCTTCATAGTCGGCACAAAAGTATCTGCTCTGACTTCAAGACACCGCGCTCAACGCGGCTTGCTGATTTGACTGACGAGAGCCGTCACCGTTGAGGTCATTCCAAATCTCAATTGTTTAAATTTGAAATTTCGTAGTAAAATACATCGTACGTCACACTTAAACACGTCATTGCACACGAACTGAAAAGATTCGCGACATTTCGCCATTACGTAGCGCAGTGGTTCTTAACCATGAGTATCCCGGGGTGATAAGGGAACCTGTGCTGTCACCTATCAGGGACAATGTTTGCATTTAGTATGGTACTAAGCGCGTCTAGCGGCGATGTTAGGGTTACGGGGGCGTGGACATGCTGGAATTCATGTGTTGAGGACATACTGAGTACGTCATTCAAAGCGCCTTTTGAGTACATTTGGCGGGAGGCATACTGAGGATATCCTGAGGACGTTGAAGGAAACGCAAGGCTGCTTGTACCGTTTGAGGACGTCCTGAGTGTGTTGTGTGTTGCCTGGGTAACTACATCAGAGTAAAGGGTCCGGGGTTCACTCCCGTTCCGTGTCTGGTCTCCGTTAAGTACGGGGCTAACGACACAACAGAATACATAAGCTATGTTCATTCATGTTAAAATGTAAAACAATTAGCACTTCTAGTGAGTCACCCAAAAAGACACCCCCCCTTTGCGTCTGACTTTTATAGTGATGCCTGTCATGTCGCCAAGCAATCCGCTATTGCATCTAGAAACCACCAAACCAATCTGCAACCTTTTGTATGTCTCGCTTGTCTACATAGCTGGCGTGCTGTGCAAAAAGCCAACCTTAAAACTTGTGCTACGCGGGGAAATTAAACGTACCCGTCGTGCAGCGAAGCCACCTTTTTGAAAACCAAACAAGGTTCGGCCAAAAGGAGAGAACAAGAGAGGAAGAGATCGGGAATGGCTTCGCGGAGGCCCATTTCAAACCCACTGACTAGGGCGGTCATGCTATGACTAATTGGCGACTATGGAGAGAAGAGGTGGATTTCGCGGAAGGGGTGTGGTGGTGAAGCGACATGAATTTCTCACGTAACCGAAATCGCCGAATGATCACCCCAAGATGACAGGCTGGCCTTCGCTATGCTCTTTAGTTTGCTGACCTCGGCTCTGATTTGGCAGAATAACGTCCTACCTACCGCCAAAAACGTGGCCGCTGAAGTTCAAAACACGATATCCTGTCGTTTGATTTAAATGTTACCTTCGTTTTCCGGATAATATATAGTCAGAATTACAACGATGCGTAAACGTTCAAGCCCAGAGGCTGCACAATAGCGAAGTGTATGTCGAGAACCGGCGCGATCATAAATGGCCGAACTCTCTCTTCGACTGATCTTCTTCTTCTTCTTCCCTTCTTTGCGCTGTTCAGATTTTTCGGTCCGCAGACGATACCCAGCCTGACATTTGCCATTTCTGTAAACCCCAAATCATAACAGTGGTAATATATTACTTTCGTAGACCTCACCCCCATTAGATACTTTCAACCACCACTGTAATGAGACTTGTATTTATATAGATCAGGGGTTCTCAAGCATGTTGGTCCCAGGGAACCCTGCTAAGTTCCGTTAAGTGCCAAGGAACCCCCCCCCCTCCCCACTCCCGCCAAGTTTCATTCCGTTCATGCTACATTAAGGTGCAATAAATTCAAAAGCAAGCAAGGGTATCGTTTTATTTTTCGTCGACTTAACGCGAATGAGTACACTAGCGGCACCTATCTCCTAACAGGAGAAATGCGCATGGGGGTAATATAAGGCCGAGATTCAAGGGCAATAGTTTAACCACGTGACCCGTTTTCGGAGTCTGGCTGGCTACAAGATGCTGGCGAGATTTATTGCGCAGCTCGCGCGTTTCTGTTATGCGCCGAGATGTGCTTACTGACACTCGGGCGTGAGTAATGGAGGTTCCTCAGATCGATCGCACCTCAAGTTTACCATATAAGACTTTCCGACTGCGGAACCAGGGAATATTTATCAGTGGCTCGCGGAACCCTGAGGAGGGGCCTGCGGAACCCACTTTGAGAAACCATGATATAGATAATCAAGCCCCAAAGTAAGGGCTCAGCCTGAATTTAACTTCTGGTACTGCGGGGGAGAGGAGCGGATAGAAGGTTCAGCTCACTTGGCGAAACATTCAAGCGTGGCCAACGAAACCAATCAGACTGCCCGCTTTGGTTGAGAATTCTTTTGACAGCGTGCTCTCAAGCGATTCGTCATGTATTTGTCGACACCGGCGGGGTTCCCAACGCAGAACTGGGCCCGTTCGCCCTGACATTGAGAAGCCTGACAAACGGCGCTGAAATTGAATGTATAGGCACACTCGCACATGGGTGATGCGAAACCGTGTCCTTAAAAACTGGGATTACGCGGCGGCCTGAGTCCATCTGAGGAGGGGACGCATTTCTATCCAGCCCTACTAAAACTTTTACGTGGTCCCACTAGTGAAAGTTTAGTGGGAAACTTTACCCATCTTCAGGCCACTGTACCCGCGTGGTTGCATCGTACTGAATAGCTAGATCTTGACGGAAATCCTCAAAACGTAACGTGGCGAGGTCTTCTGAAGTGTGGAGCAATTTTTACTTAGACTAATGTAGCCTCGGTGTTCAGTTTTAAAGTTGGTTAATCTGTACTTCATGAACAGCGTAAATACGGGAGGAGAAAAGTAAGCTGCTCTGGTTGAAAGGCATTCCTGGTACGAGTCTGACGGAGCAAAGCGACGCAACTGGAAATCTGTTCCCGCCTCCGCTCGCGTTTTTTTTCCTTTTCATCGCAGTCCGCACTATGGCCATAAATGCTATCGCATTTGTGCGGGAGCATCCGAAGACGTTTTGGACGAAATACTTTTTCCATACGGCGCGCTTCCTGTGCTCTTAACTCGCGTACATGCACACAAATGTCGCATGCTTCTTCTCCCTCTTGCATATTTGAAAACAAGCCAATTTTAAAGGAACCCTGCAGCGCTTTTTTTCAACTTTTTTTGAAATCTTAAGTGCTTGCAGAACGTAGGTACGCAGCACACCCAGTACTTAGATTATGGGGTCTCAAACTACCTCAGCCAAGAATTACTGCTCTATGCCCATCAGATAACTTGGAAACTCGCTCGGAAGATTTTTTCTCTCTCTCCGGGTGTTTACGTTCTTCGACGGCCCGAATTACGTCACTGAGGCCCTGTAGCGGCTGTTGGCCCGTTTTCCTTCAGTTGCAGCAATGAACACTTTTTGATAGCAACAAATAAAGCCACACAAACAAAGCAGAAACGGAAGGCGTATCTGGTGCGACGAGCAAATCACACAGTGCCGGTCCGTACTGGTGATATCTATAGCTTTCGCAGTGCTTCCAGATGCGAAGGAAAGAGTGAAAACGTTTATCGGAAGTGTTGCAGGGTTCCTTTAAAGGGGCTCTCTTGACAGCTTAGTATGTCTAAAGGGTATCTGCGAGAGGTAACCTGATTCCCAGCTACGATTAAAATGAACCGTTTTTTAAAAGGAAGGTCTTTAAGGCGTAACAGCAGGATTCACAATGTATATTTGTGATTTGTCACGAAACTAGCGCTTGCAAGTAGCCGGCTTAATCTGGGACGCGTTTAAATTGTTGCATCGAGGGTGTAGGCGTCTTAATGGCATTTTTAGCGAAACTAGGTCTCATCAAGCACTTGGCTGGATACGGAAAGCTTTAGTTTGTAACATTGTGACAAGTCCTTAAAAGGGAACTGGCGTCAATAAGAAGGCGGCTTAAATTAATAGGTTTCTCGTGCTTTGCAATGCTTAAGTAAACCAATAACCAGTTTTATGTCGAGGCTTTTGATAAGTGGTAGGAAGTCATTCAAGAATTACAATATCTCTTCTGTGTAATAATGTGCAAAAAAGCATTCAAACTGGGTTTTTAATAGCACTTGCACGCAAGAGTGAGGCCGGTGAGAATTCAACCTGGAATGACTAAAAAAGTGGACAATTAGGAAGCCAGCGCCACCTTCAAGATTAACTAAACAAAATTGTTAACAAAACCGTGCACTAGTTTAGCCGAGGCCTATAAACCCAAACGTAATCCGTAAATAACGGATCGTACGGTTATTTCTTAATCCTTACTACTTCAGTGGCATCGGTGGGACGGTGGAGAGTGTCTTCTGTTTCTTTCTGTGAGACATTCACTCGGAATGGCCTTTGTGAATCCAATCGTGGTTCCCAGGTTCGGCCAGTTTAAGTCAGGCTGTAAGCGCGGCTGGGATGTAGTATTCTAGGATGCACTTTGCAACTCGCCTTAGCGCTTACTAAGGTGGCAGTTTGTAATAACTCCTCGGCCTCATTATCGATGTCTCCTCTCCCCGGTAGCCGGAAGTGTAATGTTTGTGTGACTTGAAAAATGGTAGGCACAATGGCATTAGTTCTCAAGTGTGCACCGAAGCATATTCCCGAAGGCAGGTCCGCCTATCATTAGGTGCCAACACTGCGGAAACTGTAGAGGTGAGGATGGCAGATGAAACGAATTGTTTCGTGCGAACTTCAAAGCCGTTGTCCGGAGTTCGAAGCTGACCGAGGTCATTAAGGGCCACGCGATCGCTTACAATGGCGTTGCTTCTAATGGACATTTGGGTTCTCCTGTGCGCGTGTAAGTTGAGCTCAGAAACTGGATTTCGAAATGGGCACTTCAAGTGTTCTATACACGTGAAGTATGCGAGCGGCTGTACTAAAGGGATTAGATACAATTTAGATTAGCTCGTGCCTAGTGCGAACGAAATCGTTCCTTTCAGGCGCATATTTTTCTTTATATGTATCGAGGGTTTTACGCGCCAAAGCTACGCCAGCGCTATAAGGTGCGCAGTAGCGCAGGGATCCGTGTAAATTTTGAGAACATGGGTATCTTACAGCACGAAGTCCCGACACCCCTGCGTTCTTGTTTCATTTTTTTTTTCGTTTTACGTTGTCGGATGTACTAGTAACGCCACCAGAAAATTAAAAGCAGATCATATGCCTAAAAACTAAGTCGGACCTCAGAAACATTACAAGTTTAACACAGCTTGCCATTCTAGCTCTTCCGTTCTATGACTACCCCATTTATATATCCACTTTTTTCTAAAAAATTCCTCATGCGTCTTAAAAAAAAAGATGAGTGAACCATACACGCTAACATCTGCATGCCCAACGGATTTGTTTTGGTAGCGACCGGGTAGTGAATCCAGCAGTGTCGTTCCGGCACTGAGGTGAGAACTGAACCGCTGCCACGTATATATCATCATTCCTTGAGTAAAAGGTGCATTTTGTAAGTTCCACCACAGGGACACCGTTTCTACGCTTGCAAATTCAGCCTTGCCAACAGAGTGTTATACACGAGCCTCAACAACTGCGCAGGAAAGCATCCTGGCTTTCTCATGGAGACCATGCGCCGAACACGCCGAACGGGAATTCCTCGCAACTTAAGGACAGCTATGTATAGTCGTTGACAGAGGAAATGCGAACACGAAAATATGAATCATGACACACAACGTTGAAAAATGCAGTTCGTGAAGGTCAAATAATGGCGGGGTATTTGTACATCCGGAAAGCCACATTCCCCAACTTTGTTGCCGTAATTAGGCGACGCGTCAGATTGGCCTGCATGAAAAGGAATCGCGCTATTTGTGCGTTATGGTTAATATTTTCGTGATCGGGTTTCATTTCAGGGGAGTATCGAAGCAGTAATGTACCATAAATTAAACGGGACACACACCACCGATGTAATGACGGCGTTCGGGTTTCCTTGCGGAAATTGTGTTGTTAAATTTGAATTGAGTGGCAGACTAAGTGGGAAATGCTCACGGACTTTGCTGCTAGAAAACTGCAATCGCATTTCCGAGTGGTGGATTAGGGTCAGCACGCTTGTGCGCGCGCATGCGTGGTGGAGCTGTGCTGTGCATTGTTGCGTTACACGCATGGCTTGTACATGACGTCAGTACCGCCCTTTCTGGTGCCCCGCCTTAAGCTTTCTCAGCGATGGTCCAGATCAGAGCAACTCAGAGCCTTTCACCATGCACGCATGCGAACTGCAGTCATGCCATTGCAAGCTATCTATTAGGACGTTACGTTATCTATTAGGACGTAGTGCAGGCTATCTTTAGGGCGTTGTGCGTTCTGTAATCATAAATTTGATCGTTGCTTTCTTTTTGACATTTGTCGCCGCCTTGTGGCTCACCTTTGTCGCCCCCACCTCTTTTTCCTCCTGGGCGCTGCAGCGGCAACAGCATGGGTGTGGTGGGCCAGTGGGTGGCGATCATCTGGAAGGACGTGTACATCCAGGCCATCAAGCGCCACTACTTGGTGACGGTGATCGAAGTGGCCCTCATCATCATCTCGTTCATCGCTGTGGAGAAGGACAGACCCATACTGTCCACCGATGGCTGCAACCAGAGCCAGTGCCTGCGCGTCGCCGCGCCCAAGGAGTACCCCGACCGGACCCTGGAGAACTTCACCTGCCCGCAGCTGGTATTTCGTTCCCTCTTCGGGTCGTCTCCTTCTATGGAGCTAGATAAAATCGTTCGGTGGTCAACGCCACACAGACCATTAAAATGGAGTAAGATAAGGACCACGTACTGAGGGAAAGAGATCAATAGTAGGGCTCTTGGCGGAAATCGAACCATGCCTGTCGTAGCAACTGGCGCGACGACGTGCGGCGCTGTGACCAAAGGCTGCGTGATACATACAGGCTAGCGAATTGTAGCGTATTTAGCGTATTGCAGGGTATTGCAGCGGAAGTTCACTCCGCACACGTGAATCCAAAAGTCCTGTTCTCGGATTTCTTTTGGAACCTGAAGGGCTTAAATTTGCTCGCGATTTAAGCATGCGCAGTTAAGGAGCAAAGACAATTTATTATAATTAGGCAGTTTGTTTGAACGAATATACCTGTGCTAATTGTCCACTTGAGAGCACAACGTTAGTGCGAGGGCGATTGCGAATGTCTGATGAAAAAAGTGCAAAATAACGCAAACGCGTCAAGCAACGCAGGTGTGTCGCGATTTCGGCGTGAGGAACGATTTCCAGGCGGTCGCGATTTATTTGGAGGCCTCCACTCCGCTGAGTATCGTAGCTTCCGCGCGTTAAACCCTAATGTTTTTATTTGCCGGTATTGTGTGTGCCGCCATGTTGTTTTACGGATGACACGTTAGTTGATTCGTCCCTTTTCGCCTCTCCCGCTCCTAGCTCTGTAGCGCCGAATTTCCTTGACCGGCACCGTTGTGCATATTGGGTTGATATGGACAGTTCAAAGTCCACCGATGAAATTTGATGACAGACAGACAGACAGACAGACAGACAGACAGACAGACAGACAGACAGACAGACAGATGGAATGACAGACGGACAGATAGACAGGTGGAATGACAGACAGACATACATACAGACAAACATACCGACAGCCAGACAGCCATACAGACAGACAGACGTAGAGAAGGACACACGGACGGATAGACGGACACAGACGGAGAGACGGACAGAGACGGAGAGACAGTCAGACAGACAGACAGACAGACAGACAGACAGACATAAATAGACAGACGGAGAGAAGGACACACGAACGGAAAGACGCACACAGACGGACAGACATGTGGACAGGCGGACATACATACATACATACATACACATACATACATGCATACATACATACATACATACATACATACATACATACATACATACATACATACATACATACATACATACATACATACATACATACATACATACATACATACATACATACATACATACATACATACATACATACATACATACATACATACATACATACATACATACATACATACATACATACATACATACATACATACATACATACATACATACATACATACATACATACATACATACATACATACATACAAACAGGCTTTATTGGGCCACAGCCAGGACGACGGCGAAGTCTTCTCCGTCGTCCGTCTCGCAGCAGGGCCCCATTTGAGCATGTGTCCGGTGCCCTCGGTGGCCAAGGGGGCCTGGTCGTCTGGTACTTGGGGCTTTAGGTCTTGCAGAGCGGCCTCCCAGCGCCCATCGCTGGGGATGGTAGCAAGGGTGGGATGGAAATGGAGCCTGTGTAGTGGGATGCTATCAGAGGCCCATTTGATGTGGGATAGCGATGCGTGAGAAGCACAACAATGAGGACGTGCGTCTATGTAGATGTTAGGAAAGACCGCGGACATAACGGTAGTTGTGTGAAGCTGGCGATAGATGACCGCTAAAGGTCAGGTTAAAGAGGGGGGAGGAGGTGGTAAAGCGGCACACTCCGAACGACAATGGGCGACGAGGTCACCGTATGTGTGCAGTTTGTCACGTAGAGTCAATAGATGACGCCACCGAGTCCTGGAAAGACGAAAGCTCGAGTAGCTTCATGGGCCGCCTCGAAGAAAATGTTTCACCTGGAAGGCAGTACGCTCGTTTTATGTACATTCATGAGCGCATTCTGCAGTCGCGCCACCTTCGTCATACCGAGGCTCGGGTCTGCAGGAGTGCGACTGTTACTATTACCATCATTTTTCTCGCTCTGCGTCTTTTTCACTTCCACGTTACTCTAGTAAGGCCTCTAGTTCAGTCTGATCGTATTATTTGAATGCTAACATGCAGCTCAAGCACCCATCACTAAGTATATTACGTCCCTCGTGCCGATATCACGTCATTGTGGCGCGAAACTTGAAAGTTCTTCCGTATTCCTCGCCTTTTTTTCCGGCTTAAGAAAACGTCTTTCGTCGCTGGAATCTACTGGAGTGAGTTACAGAACGGCAGGTCTTTGAAAGTGAACGAATTCGCCCTCCCTACAGCATGACGGTGGAAGCTCGGTCGGACACGTTGCAGCGCACAGTTAACGTGCTCGCCCGTCGCAGGTGCTGTATACGCCCCCTAAGCTGGGCGAGAAGCTGTTCGCGGCGGCCTTCAAGCAGGGGGGCGCCACCGGTTCCAAAGTGCGCGTGGCGGCCTTCAACAGCACGGACGCCATGCTCATTGCGTTCGACAAGCTGGCACCCAAGCCCCGGCGAGGACCGGAGCAGCGCGTGGTCGCCGTGACGTTGGGCGAGCACGCGGCTTCCAAGAACGGCCTGTCGTTCACCGTGAGCTTCTACGACGAGTTCATCTACCTGTCGAAGAGGCTCAACGGATACGCGCTCTTTTCCACGCTGCCCAACCCGGTCACGCAGCGGGAGAGCGTCGCCTGTCTGCAGCTGGCACTGGGTGCCGCCCACATCAGGGCCCTCATGGAAGAGAAGAAGGACGGCAGCAAGGCGTACGAGATGTCCACGCGCCGGTTCACCGAAGGTATACGTCTAGCTGACGACGGGCCTATTACGACACACATCACTTCCTATTAGATGCGATGGCGGCCTGAAACTAAGATGGGACACACAGAGAGAGACATTGGCCCAGGAGAATCGTAATGGCTGATAGCCGTCTCTCTCCTGGGCGTGTTTCTCCATTGGTTAGGTTGTCGGTCCCGTGGTGGCCGTAGGCAGGTGCTTTCCGGCGACCTCCTGCGCCTTAGGGGGACGGGTACATCCCGGGAGCAGGGGCTACAGAGGAGGGAATTACATGTGCGCGACTACCTAAAAAGATGCAAAAGCTTCATCACATCATACAGCGCGGGCGAGCTCACTATAGAAAATGTAAAGAAACGGGGGTATGCAGAAGTAAAATAAACGGTCTCTCAATAGGTAACGACTACATTTTTCTGGAGCTGGGTAACAATCAATCGATCAATCAATCAATCAATCAATCAATCAATCAATCAATCAATCAATCAATCAATCAATCAATCAATCAATCAATCAATCAATCAATCAATCAATCAATCAATCAATCAATCAATCAACCAATCAATCAATCAATCAATCAATCAATCAATCAATCGAACAACCAATCAATCAATCAATCAATCGAACAACCAATAAATCAATCAATCAATCAATCCATAGAACAACCAATCAATCAAATAAATAATGAAAATGTAGTAAGTACTTGAAAATTTGTTTCATAAATTAATTTTAACACATATTGAAATAAATATTGCAGAGCCCAGATTAAAAATATAGTTTATTGAGGCATTACTTTTATAATTGTCGGTATCTCCTGTTTAAATCTTCAAAGTTCGCATCAATTATAATTTCTAGGCCTTAAGAGGTATTATCTACCCCAGTTGAAATTAACACCCCACCATTCTTTCCTTAGCTACAGAAAACATGTGATAACAGAAATCCAAGATTTGTATTCACGAAATGCTAGCCTGTGAAAACAAGGCAGTACGACGACGAAATTCATGAAATTTGTGCTCAAGTTCGCACTGCCTTTGAATGTATAGTTTTTTAAAGGCTCGCTTGATCTCTTACACGTTTCCAAGATTATCGTGCACCAGACGTTTGTTCTAGTTTTTTTTTGCAGTTTAGTGGCGTTTCTCCCCCCTTCACTCTCCTGCGCTTTGTGTGTTTTCACTTGACGGTCATGCTACAGTTATTTAATTAATTACATGTTTGTTCTGTGGAAATCTGTTTCGCTCGTATTTTCAAGGTTTAAAGACGGTAGTTTTTCCTGGGCCACTTAAAGGAGCCATGAAGAGAAAATACAACTTCATATAATTTGAAAGAACTATGATTCAGTATCTCACTCAGCTCCATTACAGCCCCAAAAGATGTTTTTTAACGACAAAAAAGCAAGAAGTATTTAAAAACATTCAAATTTTGCGCCACAGTGACGTGTTATGAGCGAGAATGACGTCATACGGGCCAACAATAAAACATAATTTTCAGTGCGTTAACTGCACGTTAGCATTCAATTGCTGCGGTCAAATGGAACTAGAGGCCCCATTACGGTCGCCCAGTCATGTATCGTCGCGACAGGTCAGTTAGGCGGCCGCCAATTGCACAAACAAGGTTACGTGACGTCATAGAAAAGTTGCGGAAAATTGGCTAGGGGGTCGCGACTGCTTCACACGTTTTCTTTAATATCTCCGTTATTTTTTCGAAGATTGCGATGATATTGGTATCGTTTTTATCGGGACTAAGCAGTCTTTCTAATACGCCCAACTTGTATTTTCTCTTCATGGCTCCTTTAAGCGAAAATTTTCGATGTGTGCGTGAATACATATGTGTCTCGTTTAGAAAAAGTTTACCTGGCAAGTTTCAAGACACAAAATCTTACATTACAAACTCGGGGCACAGAACATTCAGGTACAATGTCCTCAAGTATATTTTCTTTTCCTTCTTGCCAAAAGAAAAAGAATGCCTAAAAGACACTGTTATGCAGTGAAGTATTCGAAGCCAAAAAATCTAGAAACACGCTTCATACTTGCCATCATTGTTTGAGAAAACGAAAACATCAGTCATATTTGAGGCCAACAGCAATACATAAGTGGTACCCCCAGTGTTCTTTGTTCGAATATACGTGGCTGCTTGATTTTTGCGGCAGGAAAAAAAAAGAAAAAGAAACACGCTTTAAAAAAATGTTTCTCCCGAAAGTACAGAGAGCGCTGGCGCGTTCCTAGCCTTCGTGACAGTGTTCGAAGTTCAAGAGCAGTGAAAGGTTCGGGTTTATGGCGTGAGCAGTGGACTGCGCAAAAATAGTGTGGTTGATCCCTCTTGAATAGGAACACACATGAAAGTGAAATGTGCCTTCACAGGATCAGTTGAATGTTTATTGTGCATGAATAGAAACTTGCACATCGCTATTTATATTTCGTCGTTATGGCACCGTTAAACGCATCATCGTTACACTGAATTGCAGGCGCCGAAACGTTGCCTAAATCCGACTGAAACCACAGGCACTCACAAACCCTGCGAACGAAACCGAACGGGTTCTCGGCTAATCGTTTGGTGAACTCACGGTCCGCTTCAGCGAAAGGGCCATGATTTGCGGGGCTGTCTTGTGGGCGGGCTTGGTGAGTGACGTCCTGCTGGCGGGTCGCTTCGGCAAAGGTGCGAGCACTTCGATCCTGCTCATGCGTGGAGTGCACATGTACGTCAAACGGTCCAGTTGCGACGAGCTCAGCTTGTGGAACGCGAGAGGCAGAGTTCGTAGCTTGGCTCGTGAATGGGTAAACGCGTCCCACTTCCAGTTGGCGTCTCTCTCGTCGCACCAAAGCAGTCACGAGCGCGACATTCGCCGGTCGGCGTCATTGCCTCTCTACCTTAATGCAACGTTGCCTTAATGCAACAGCTTTCTTACACGGGGCCACCCCGTGCACGGGGCCATCACACCCACAACAATAGGCGGCTGAGAAAAACCGCAGCTTACACTGTCCCATCAAGGCGCCAACTGTCGGCGCTCATTAGCGTCGGAGGCACTACTTCGCTTCACCTCTCCTAGACGGCAGCACCATCTGAATGGAGGAGGTTATACGGAAGGATATCAGGCGCGTTTGTACTTCTAATTACCCTTGAGTTCATAGTGCAGTTGCAAATAGCTGCACGAACGCCTGAGTTCGTAGCGCAGTTCAATAGAAAACAAGAGTTCATAGCGGAGTTGGCAGAGTGCTTGGCACATCCAGTTACGGCGAGACAGATCGCCGGCTCGATTCCTGGCGTTGCCGCGTCATTGGGACTTTTTCTGGCGATGTTATTTTCGTGACGGTTATGACGTCAGTGTGGTCTTGGTGTATCCCGGCATAAAATACCTTCGTGTTAAAATTTAATTGACTTTAGCAAACCTCCTACGTTTTTATCCTGTGAAGAGGGACACGGGAGGAGAACGAGCGTGAGAGGTGAGCGGAAACGACAAGAGGCATTTTAACTGCAGGGGCGGCAGAATACCTCGTCTTCTGACGAAATTTGCAACGAAGCGAGCAGATGCGCGGCCCATTCTTTACTGTTTGCGCAATCAGGGTAATTCTTCAACTGTTTTTTTTTTTCTTTCAAAGGAGTCTTCCGACGAACGTCGGCTCGTTGCCATTCACAGCTGGCTATACAGCGTGCGCACTGCCCTTCCCTCCCCAGGTCCGCACCCGAAGGACGATATCTCTCACCGCTGGCTGATGATCCTCCGTCTGGGCGTGGGATACCTGGTGCCGTTCTGCCTCATCGTGGCCCGGGTGGTGCAGGAGACTCAGCAGGGCATGCGCGAGCAGCTGCGCCTGCGCGGCCTGCACGCGCCCGTGTACCGGAGCGGCCACTGGCTGGCCAGCTTCTTCACCGGCACCGTCAGCTTCGCCATCAACATGGCCTACATGGCCGGTATGACGCACAGCGACGGCAAAGTGTCCCAGGTGCGTGGGCGATCCGCGCATTTCAAAGACGATAGTCTTTCTTGGGCTATTTGAACGCAGAATTTTGTGTCTCTATGTCTCTGTGACTCGATTCAGCAACCTGGAGTAAGTGTAACTGAATCTGTGCAATAGTCTTATATACCCACAGCCAAAGTAAACGTCTAAGTCAGGTGGAAATCTTCATACTTGTCAACATTGTTGAACAAGAACAACACATTATGAGAATCCATACATAAGTGAGATTTGCAGTGTTCCTTTTTTCAAAATTAATGGATGCTGGGTTTTTGCGATATCGAATGAAATACTACCTCAACTGCAGAAAGTCGTCACCTACTGTTGCCCGCGCCACTATAGCGCGTGGAAGAATTTTAAGAAATAAAACGGTATCAGTAACAAAAGGTTCCACTAGATAGGTTGCACATTCCGCTTGGAACGCTCGTTGAGTGGGGCAACGTGATTCTGTGAACGTTGTAGTAGGGTGCCTCGAATCTCGCGCGTCTCCACCGTACGGCAGCGCTGGCATCGAGGCACCCGGCCTGGAGCAGTAGAATGCAGTAAATTTAAATTGAATTGAGATAACCTCTAGCGCGTTATCTCGGAAAGAGCAGCATGACAGATGAGCTGGGAAGAGAACGGAGGCGTTTACTTACATGGAAGGGGCGCCAGTCGACTATCGTCTTTCGTCGACATTTGCAACGAAAGGAGCCGATACGCGGGATTTTTCACCCCCGTAGCTGCGCTTATCGGATTCCAGTGAAGTCGTGTAACCGAACGCGGGAGTGGTACTCGTCGGGACCGTGAGCACCGCGAGGCGAAAAACGCCAGACGTCGGAGCAGCCACAAGCCCGCTGAACGTTTCTCCGGCGACACGGCGCGGCTTGAGCGGGAGTGACCAATAACCGACAAACAGCTCTGCTGTTCATCCACAATCTCAGAGTGGAATGGCACAGAATTTATATTTTCTGGGAGCGTTTGTGATTCATTCTATTGGCCAAACCTCTCTTCCCAATATCAGGCACCAATGACACATTGCCCTCTGTGACACAAGTTCGCTTGAAGTGATGGGTACACGCACATTGTATGATCCATTAACGCGAGTGGCAGCAGAGCGGGGGTCCTTCGAGGTCCGAAACGTAACCGAAAGACTTGACGGGACGCAGGTCCAGGAGATATCGTGTGTATTCGTAAACCTCCGAGTACCGATTGCGGTCATTGTGCGAGTGCGTGTCTAGACTAACAACCGCAGTCGTTGCACTTGTCGCAGCAGCTGCACCAACTGCAACGGGTAACAACCCGCAAAATCCCGCAAAAACCGCAACCTTAGTTTTTGCCTCAGAGTTCTGTCCTTGCCGCAGATAACATAAACTACGTTTTCTACAAGAAAATCAAAAGTTTACGTTTGCTTAATGAACGCCTTCCCGGCTTCAGGACCAACGGATGAAGTAGTTGTACGTGAAGCCTTCAGGCTTCGAGGAGTTTTAAACACGAAGCTTACTTCATGCACACTCAGCCAATTCTAAGCCCGGAATTCAACCTCCTTAAACCCGAAACCCAAACAGCAGAAGTGCGAAGCCAAAGTCCACTTAAATTGAGCTGAAGTCCAAAGCCCACGCTCGTGTTACAAACCCGAAGGAAGTACTGAACTGCCTGATGATAGCGCAATCGAATAGACGCCGGTTTCATCACGCGAGGGATCCTGGGGCGGTATTCTCGTAACTGTCCCTTTTGAAAACGCCCCTTTTGAGTCCATTTCATCGTGACGTACTACCGGTTAAGCAATGGGCGTTGACAGTAGGTTTGCCGCGCTTGCGTTACGTCACTTCCGTTAGTTTCCTTTTAGCCAATTAGGGCTCGCCAAAAGGGACTCTTTTGAAAGGGACGCAAAAGGGACAAAACTCGAGAATACCGCCCCAGGTTTGATTCTTACCACGAAAAAAGTTGTTTAACAGCGAAGCTATTGTTGCTGGTCGTAAGTTCGGAGTTCGTGCGCGCCGAAAACTCTCCGAGAAAAGGCCGAGCGCTCGTGCACATCTACCTCGAGTGCACGTTCGTCAAGCCAAGCATAAACACTTAAGGATATTGGCCAACATTGACAGCAAAAAAACTTCAGCGTTCGCCGCATAGTGGCAGCGCTTGCTCAAAACGAGAAAGACTTGTCATTGCGTACGTCCCTCGTTCGTTCGTCCTCCTGTCGTCATGCGCATGCGCTCTGCACCGTAGAAGAGCCGCGACTTGAATGTCGAAGCTGCTGTAGGTGATCATTCGCTTCATTTCCTGGAGACGGCAGGCCTTACGCAGCGGCTGTAGCCCGGAGAGCAGTGATTGACTGATGTGCCCGGACTTGCAGCTTTCTATGACTGACAGCTCTCTTTATACCTTTCTCTCTCTCTCTCTCTCTCTCTCTCTACTTTATCCTATCACTCCCCCTATAGTTCCCTTCCCCTGCACTGGGTTGTATGCAGGTGAGCTCCCTGCCGAGCTCAAAATATCCCCAGTGAATTTCCTTTCCTTTTACCGTCGCAAACCACAACCACCACCACTCCACATGGCCCAGCCACGGATAGTTCACCCGGCCGAGGAAGAGGCCGTGCTTCGAGAGGCTCGACATGCAAAGCATCCGCTAGAGACGATAAGTCGCGCTTTCAGAGTGGCGTACGAACACGCCTACCGAAACGACGAGCTCACTCTGGCCTTGCTCAACCTAAGGTCATTGAAATGGCATACCGCCGACGTCAAGCACGACACCACAACGGTACTAAACTCAACTTTGTGTCCGTCACTAATCACCTACAACAGCTTCGCCATTCAAGGCTTGCGCCTGAGTGGAAGCTCCCTGAATTTTTTTTTTCTTGAAGCACGCACTCCCCACACGTGCTCGTGGCCTCGGTGCGTCCTCGCCACTTTCCCTAATACTTTCTGGCCTAGCATTTCCTTTCTCTTCACTCTGCTGTGCCGAGCTGTGAACGACTCCAGACACGGATGGAACAATAGGCGTAACGCGAGGCGTTTAATGATGTTTCCATCGTCTGTATTGACTGTGTCCTGAGCTGCACCATTGAGTTCAGATACTACCGTTCGAAATGATTCCACGGGTATAAAACGATTGTAGAACTGGCCTGAGACGAAAGTACGTGGTGTGCCATGTTACAGAATGTCTACCCCCCCCCTCTTTAGTTTTCATTCTGGTGAAGCCACTTAGCCCGGCGCCGCTACGGCGTTCCCTTTTGACACCGCCGACCACTCTTTCACAACTGTTGTTTGCCGGTGTCTCACGCTTAAGCATGCGCAAGTAAGCGTTTGCAAGTTTATGCGTGCACGTGCGGGGAATGGAGGCAGGAAGGGGGGCGTGCACGCGAAGCTACAAGTTCCATGCCCTCACTGATGACATGTCTGTCAGTCGTTCTGGCGGGAGGCTTATACGCGGACGTGAAACCGCCGAATGCGACCTGTCTGGTGCCTTAAATGGTCGCGCCAATGCCGCCTGTATGATCCTTGCCTAACGCGTGAGCGAAAAATGGCCAAACAGCCACTCCCCTGTTGCTCTCTACTACCCGTTCCCCCTCCGTAGCATTCGTACGTGCTTTCATGTCCGCCAGCCAGCGCCGCTTTTCGGAAACTATGCAAAAGAGTTGACAGTTTCTCTAGACTTCCCCACACGGCGCTCCGACGCTTTCTAGGCAAGCTGACAGACACACGCTGTAGAAGTGGGTGCAGTGTTCGCGATTCGCAAGCAGTGACGTAAGCCGGGACGTCCGCTGGCGCGCGCCACATACCGGATCAGTGCCTTAAATAAGCGTCCCTACCGCTTTCACTGGAAAGCGGGCGACACGTTAGGCAATGTTTATACAGGCGGCGTTGGTCGAGTGGATTGCGTTGTGTGTTGCGTACACAGTAAGATGCCCGCGACGTGGGAGGGAAACAAACAGCTCCATGTTTGTTCGCCAAAATAAAGCTTCAGTCCCTCCAAGTTTCATTGAGATAATTCGCTAGGAAGTAGGCTCAATAGGGCTCCTGCGCTGCCCAGGAGGCGCTGCGAAACCGGCTTCCGGGCATTACTTCCAGGTATACTCGGTTACAACTCAAGAACGGCACCACCTCATGTAGTGTATCACGCCGCCAAAGCGCTGGACCCGTGACGTCAGTGCGCGCGCGTTTTGAAAGGGGTTCGCTTGAAAGGGGTGATGTCGTCTGCCTTGTCTCGCGCAGTTTGGTTGTCGTCACTGGAGTCGTTTATAAGCATATTAAGTCCAATAAATCACGGGAACGGCTCACGCCATGTTCAAAATATTCCCAGTAACGCCCTACTTGCGCCGCGCGGAGAAACATCAGGCTACGGTGATAAGGCACAGCGACAACTTCCGGTGCCGTTCTTAAGCTGTCACCGAGTATAGTACAAAGCTGCGGGTGTCCCATAGGACCCCGTGTTGACAGAAGCAAAATGAGCTCGATATTGCTGATTGTTTTGCTACGCGGTCTCCAGTCCATCCCCGACGCGTCCGATCTCGTCCGGCGATCAACTTGGCATTAGAGAAAAAAGCTTTGCAGCGCTAGATACGTTTACAGCGTTGACAAAAGTGCTGGGGCGGTGACGGCGCTCTGCCACTCGCAGATTCACCGACCGATGTTCGTATGAAGTGAAATTAGAAGTGGAAGCTTCTTGTTTATACTAATACGCTTAGTGACAAGGACTTTTCAACAAAGCCGGTGAAACAAGAAGAGTAACGCAATCGGCGATGATCGCGCGTAAGAGCCAACGAGACTCGCGGACCGCAGGTTCGTCCGCTCCGGTGAGACGTACGTTTGCGCACCTGCGCACTTATGCGTGCATTTTCAATAAACACTGCTGGTTTGCGTCATCGTTACGAATACATATATTGCAGTGCTAGCTTGCCGTTTTTTCTCTGGCTCAGTCACAGAATGCAGCGAGCGTCAGGAGCGTCAAATATGTTTGTGATTCTGAATGTAGGGTCCGTAAAATAAGTGGTCGGGCGAACTGAATGGCCGTTGAGTGTTCTTCATGCTCTAAGCGCATTTAATTACGCTCTTGCATCAAATATTCCAAGTTCGCTCTTTATAGACTTAAGTAAGGATCGGCAACGTTTCGGGGTGTAGTGCCGAGTTGCATGAAGTTGACACGGCGGAGGGCTCTATGACAAATCGGGTGGGAGAGAGGGGTGGCTTCGAAGGAAAAAGAAAAAAAAATCAGTGAATTGCCAATAATATTTGAAAATATTCTGGCGAAGTGTGAAGATGGGGGGCAATGCAACTGGAAGCGATGAAATCTGATCTGTTATTGTCTCGCCGTCCAATCCCTTTTGAGGAGAAAACTGGCGTGTCGGCGTTCATATTAGCGACGACCCCTGCACTAGAAGATATATCATACGCAGCCAGGGACGATCTTATGTAAATATTTGGGCCGTGCAGCGTATATGCGACTGTGTTATGTTACACAGATAAGCAGGCAACGGACTTGCGATTCGGTGCTTGATTCACGTCCTTTCATAGCGCTAAATTTGTTTATTTGACGATATTGCTTCACCTACTCGCTAGTATAAGTGTACCCTACCGTTCGTAAACTGTGTGGCGTAAAATGTTAAGCAAGAGTCATTTACTTTGCGAAAATACCAAACAACTTTTCCACTTGTTTTCAAGGCGTTGTAGGCCAGCAGAGTCCGCTGAATCGTCTGCGCCCGTCGCGTCCGCTGGCATGCTCCTGCCGAAGCGACCATTTAGTTACCTCAGGCTCAGCAACGTTCTGTTTATGCTACCTGTGAACTTTCCTTTGTCGTCCTCACGCAAGAAGAACGAACGATAATTATCGTCAAGAAGTTAGACCAACCGACCCCTGGCGATACTGCTCCACGCCGCGACGATCACAACAGCTCACTCAAAAAAAAAAAAAAAAAAAAATACGCCGATAAATCGGCTCGTTGTAGGGGATATTATTTTGTTTAGCCTCCGCAACTTCTTTAAGGGTATTTTATTTTATATGCAGTCAATTAAACGCACGACAGTGTGATCAAATTAGGCACAACCAACTTTCTCTCTGGCTTGTAATTGAAAACACATGGAGGGCAATCAGGGTCGTCTGCTTTTGTACTACCCAGAGGCGTCGGCCAGTAGGGGCGCTGCATGCCGCCAAAACTCCCAGCGCAGGAGGTCTATCGCAAATAACGTGCACTCCGTCGACTGCGTCCAGCTTCGCACGTCATTCATCGTCGCAGAATGGAAGGGCACTAAATTTTTGTTCGCTCGTCGCTTTTGGGCGTTGTTCTCACGGCCGTCGTTATCTTTACTTGCCGTCAGACGTTGTCGCTTTGAATCACCTTTCGTGGAGTCAGCATACACTCGCGGTCTGCGCCATGTTTCGCTGTTAGTGGAAACATTCCTGTTCTGGTTGGCACTTTTTTCGAGCCCGGGGGTTCTCGACGCTTAGAAGACGTTTTTGTACCGAAAGCTACAATACGCTACCTCGGGCAGCCTACGCGGCGTGGCCAGTTTTGACCTTGAGAGCTATAGCGGTCAAACCACACCTCCTTCCCCAAGAGCCCGCATTGGAGCAGGGCCCGATGGCGGGGAGAGTTAGGCGAGGAGGGAACAGAGAAGCGCGCGGGACCCGTGCCGCCACCTGGCGGAGGAAGGCGAGGACGCCGCCTCCGCAGCAATAAGTGTGCGCGACGAAGGAAGGCGACGTGCGCGCACAGCCGTGTGCGGTGGAGTAGGGCTAACATCCAGCTGTGGTCGCTCGTGCAGCGGCGACGCTTAAAGGGTCCATGAAGAGGAAATACAACTTTGTTTAACTTTAAAGAGTTAGGCTTTAGTACCTCACTCAGCTCCATTCTGGCCACGAAAGGCGTTTTTTAACCAATAAAAACGCAAGAAGTACTTAGGAACTTTCAAATTTCGCGCCACAGTGACGTGTTATCGGCGCGAGTGACGTCATTAGGGCCAGCACTAAAAACATAGTTTTCAGGGGGTTAGGTGCACGTTAGCTTTCAAGTGATTCGATCAAACGGAACTAGCGGCCCCACTACAATCGTCCAGTCATGTGTCCTGGCGATTGATTAGTTCGGCCGCCGTCAATCGCCCAAACAAGATTCTGTGACGTCATAGAAAAGTTGCGGCAAACTGGCTAGCGAGTCGCCACAGCTCCACACGTTTCCTTTAATACTTCCGTTATTTTTTCGAAGTTTGCGATGAAATCGGTATCATTTTATCAGGACAAAGCAGCCTTTCTGACGAACCAAACTTGTATTTTGTCTTCATGGCCCCTTTAAAGACTTCCGTGAGGCGAAAAAGAGGAAACACGCTACTGTTGCATCCAGCATCGCTACCTTCAAGTCTTACGCGTTAGTGTGAGCTTCCTTCATTTTTCAGCATTTTGGCTTGCGCGTGCTCACGTGACCTTTTAACGCATGATGGCGGCGGCACTCGAGTAAGGTCCATTCGTGGAGACCAGCGCGCCTTCTGAAAGGTTTGTGACAAAGCCAGGATGCTTCTTTTCGTCACCGGAGCGGGGGGCGAAAGCAGTAACGTATGCTGCTTCTGCACGATATTCTGTGAGTGGCGTAGCCCCTCCGACTGTCACATTTTATCCTGCACTCTAAAAACACCAGCCGCAAGGAGAGTTATATCTGCGATCCTTTAATAACAAGACGTCGAGAAAATATAAATGGGAGGCAAGCCAATTAAAAAAAGTACGTTAATATTTACGTCTCAAAGTTTTTTAACTCGTAATTGCTTCTTTTTTACCCACATGGACAACGCTTAGCCTTGTGCGTGCCGCCTGAAAGGTGGACTTGACGGTACGTGAGTACAAATGGCGGACGCCAGACACGGCGAGTTCTCGTTCTGCGGAACCTGTCGCGTAAAGGGCAGTCTGTCTGCCTGTAGAAGTAATTCGCTCCAGGAGACGATCGAAGAAACGAAAACGAAGGAGGAGAAGGAAACAAGATGTAGCTGTAATGAAATCTTTGATAATCGCTAGAGTCACGCCTCCAAGCACTTAAGCAGGCTTAAACAGACCCTGCATCAGTTTCGATAAACGCTTTCATTATTTCCTTCGTGTCTGGAAACACTGCGAAAGCTACAGTTATCGCCAGCACGGAGAGGCCCTACGTGATTTGCTCGTCGCATCAGATACGCCTTCCGTTTCTGCTTTGTTTTTATGTCTTTATTTTTGAAGTTGCTATCGAAAAGCCTTCAATGCTGTACCTGAGGGAAAACCGGACAACAGCCGCTACATGGCCTCAGGGACGTAATTCGTGCCGTAGAAGAACGTCAAGACCGGGAAAGAGAGAAAAATGTTTTTAGCGAGTTCCGAGTTATCTGATGCGCATACAGCAGTAATTTTTGGCTTAGGTAGTTTGCGACCCCATAATCTAAGTAGTGGGTGGGTTGGGTGGCTGCGTTCTGCAAGCATTTAAGATTTAAAAAAAAAGTTGAAAAAAAGTTTTGCAGGGTCCTTTTAAGTTCCCGAGTAGCTTTTGTTAGTACGCATACACAGTGTCTTAGACGGATGCGGATGCAAGCCGTTGGCTGAAATATATGCCGTGCTAGTGCAAAGTTCCAAGAGCCCATGTCAAGTAAGCTTGTTTACGAACGTTATCCTGCGAGTTCCGTATATGTTCTGACGCAAATATCCCGAAGTGCTTTTTGCGTTTGCAGATATGTGTATTACTTGTGTCGCCCATGACAAATTGAGATGAACGCCGACGTATTTATACGAAGATGGCCGTGACACGTTGCAGTTATTTATGCCAAGTCCCAATCCTCCTTCCTGCAGGCATTCCTGGACGGCACGAGTAAGCTGGTCGTGCTCATCTCGTTCGTCCTGTACACGTCCCAGTACGTGTCCAAGGCCATGCTGCTGGCGCTCTTCTTCACCGACACCACGTCCGCCGTGGTGTTCTCGGCCTTCTACTGGCACGTGAGCTTCCTCTTGCCTGCCTTGTGGCTCGAAGACATCAAGGGCCGCTCGGCCCACTACATCATCACCGACCGATACACCAAGCTGCTCACGGCCAGTCTCCCCTGCGTGGGCTTGCACTGGTGCTTCAGGATCATCGGATCCGCAAACGTCGTCGGTGAGTCCTCGCTGAACGTCGACATGTTAACAAGCGGCAACCAACAGCAAATCGAGAAAGAGCACGGGCACTAGCGGCGCGTTCGTTTGATTTCGAAAATCATTACACTATACATAAACGCGTATACAGTCGGCAAAAATCTTGTTTGTAGCACAGATTTCGTACTTTCAGCCTTATCCTGCCTCTGCCGAGCGCGTTTTGAAGAAAACTTCTGCGGTGTTCTCAAGTCTAAGCCCACTCCTTTTGTGTCCCACACGTTTGTGAAGCGTATGTTTCGGCAGTGTTCCGATGTAACCAGTTAAAGCTGAAATCGCTGTTATAGACAAGCGTTTACCGATTGTACTGGGTGATCGTTCGACAAGCTGGGGCGGTATTTTCGTTTCTGTCCGTTATGTATCCGTTTCAAAAGTCTCCGTTTTGAGCAAGCCCTGATTGGATAAAAGCGAGCACCGGGATGTGACGCCATGCAAGCACGGCGGAGCTATGAGCCGCGGCCGGCATCTCGGAGCAGACGATTGGGAGCAGGCGATTTTTCGTCGCCTACTTATTGGTTCGCTGGCGGAACAATAAACACATAAAATATAGTTTAAAGTACGTTTATTTGTTCAAAATGTGGTTACAAAAACAGTTGCGCAAAAGTCAACCCAAATCCCGCCTGCAACTGGAATTAGGTCACAATAAAACGGACTCAAAACGGACGTTTTCAAAACGTACAAACAAGAGAATATGCGCCTATTCACAACAGTTCGCCTGGTTATGTCGTGTAGAGAATATGAAAATAAACATCAGATCTCACCGAAGAAGCGACAAGGAAGCGGATACGCTTGCCATAAAGACTTTTAAGAGCGAATGCTCTTTATAAGCGACCCCAAACCATCCACCGCCGGCGGCGGCGGCGGCGGCGGCGGCGTCGGCGGCGTCCGCAGTGCTCCTCTACATTTAAAAAAGAAACAGCATCCGGCGCCAGGTTTCGATCCGAGGACTTTGCGGCCGCAGCGCGACGCGCTACCGACTAAGCCACGGAAGCCACGCTGATATCAGTGTGAGTAACGCGCCTTATATCTTTAACGCATTCAATTTAGTAAACACTGAACCTGTTTCCGGGAAAAAATGGGATAGTTAATGATTGTCATGATCAAAGACCGCGTGGGAGCCCACCTGTCAGTGTATATTGCCCCTACATTGTTACACTGCCCATAATTTAAAAATGACTGCCAATCGAAAACCGCTGGAGTCAAATGGCCCCTACGCACTTTCAGGTGTTCTAGCACCGTACGTGCGAGGGAGTATATGCACAACTTACGGGTGAACATTGTCGGCTTCAGGGGCTCTACAATAATAAAAGGAGTACTGACACCAATTTTCGGCGTTAATATTATTGCACAGTTCGCTTCCTTTACTCAACACAATACCTTGGCTGAAAAAAATGGCAGCGTATCTGCTCCTTTCGTTGCAAATGTCGTCAAAAGACGATAGTCTTTATCCACTTTTGTCAAGTGAATGCCACCCTTCGCTTTCCCGCTCACCTCTCATGTTGTTCCTTTTGCGTCGCGCTCCTCCCAAGGTAAGACGCCAAAGGTTTGCTGATATCATTTTAAATTTCCCGCGTTCACTGCTGCAAACCGGGTGTCCCGATGCCAACGCTGCCCTACGGCGAAGACGCCCGTGAATCGAGGCGCCCTGCTTCAACGTTTATAGAACCGCGTTTCTCTACTCCACGTGCGTTGCAACCAGAGCGCGGAATCTATCTAGTGGAACCTTTCGTAACTGTTGCCGGTTGATTTCTTAAAATGCCGCCAGAAGCTATAGTGGCGCGGGCGACAGCAGGCGACGGCGGAGGGATTTTTTTCTGCAGTTGATGGAGTATTTAATCTCGCACAAATCGAGCATGTACGATTTTTTTATAAAGGAACGCTGCAAATATCACTTCTGTATTACTTTGTTGTCTTATATTTGCGTAATGTCTTGTTGTTCTTCACCAATATTGACAAGTATGAACACTACACCGGACTTAGACGGGCACATTTAGCTGTGACTATATAAGACTATTGCGCAGGCCTTGTTTTAGTTTGCCTGGGTGGCTGAATCGGGTCACAGACAGACAGACGGACAGACATGCAGACAGACCAAAATTTCTGGGTTGAAGTAGCCCAAGAAAGACTATTGTCGTTAATATGAGCGGCCTGTGGCGCGAAGAACATACTTTAATTGGATCTCATTTATCGCGCCGACGGAGCAGCGCGCGAAGCGGCACTCCGCAAATGCACATCTCAGCGTGACATTATCGCGTGATAGCCAAAAGTGACGCGACAGCGCTCGTCAAAAACTCGTGACGTCACTTCATGCGCGCGGCCCCGCGAGCGGCGAGCGGGCGCCGGCGCATTCACAAACGGGTGCACGTAGCTAGAGCTACAGGCATAACCGCTGCCCAGAAGGGCACTGTTAGCCAAAATAAAGTTCTACACACGGGAAAGGAAGCGATCATATAGCCCGAAATCGCAATAGAAGTCGCCATCAGGGGCGGTATTCTCGAGTTTTGTCCCATTTGCGTCCCTTTCAAAAGTGTCCCCTTTGGCGAGCCCTGATTGGCTAAAAACAAACAACCGGAAGTTACGTAACGCAAGCGCGGCAAACCTACTGTCAACGCTCACTGTTTAACCGGAAGTACGTCACGATGAAAGGGACTCAAAAGGGATGTTTTCAAAAGGGACAGTTACGATAATACCGCCCCAGGACTTTTATTGAAAGCGGTCATCGAATTTCCGCCGCAGTGTTAGGCTACAGTAATTCTAGTACACTGTAGTTAGGCCTAGCACCTTCAGGCAGCTCAGCCATTCAGCTCCGGCGGCGGCGTGGTCGAAACAACGCCCCCACCGGCCTCCACAGTGTTTTGACGTCGGCACAAAGCGGCGAGGTCATGCCGGGCCTTTCGGGATGAAAGCGCCGGAATTTGAAACAAACGATTTTCAGACCATTGAATGTAATTCATTATCGCGCGCAGAAGTATTTAAAGGGCTCTGTCGGGCTCGCCATACCATTAAGCATCGATGAAAGCAATAATATTGCAACGTAAAATTTTCGTGTCAGTGCTCCTTTAAGTTACACACAGGAAGTATTCCGCCTGATTGGCGTAATTTTTAAGCGGTCGACACTGACAAGTGAAGCGAGAAGCGGACAATTGCGGTATGGACATATAGCATTAAAGGGGTCATGAAGACAAAACACACCTTTGTTTAGTTTGAATGGGCATGCTTTTGGTAACGGACTCAGCTCCATTCCAGCAATGAAAGACCTTTCGTTAACCGAAAAAACTTAAGAAGCATTCAGCATCATTCAAAGTTTGCGCTGCAGTCACATATTGGGAGTAGTAGAGACGTAATGTGGGCTGGTATTACAAGTGCAGTCTTCAGTGTGTCAACTGTACGTTATCGTTCAAGACATACGATCAACAGGAACTAGAAGCTCCACCACAATCATCCGTCATGCTTCTCGGAGGTGGCTCAATTCAGCGGCCGTCAATCGCACCAACAAGATTCTGTGACTTCATACAGATATTACAGAAAAACGTCTGGGGTGGTCGCCGCTGTTTCATATGTTTTCTTTAAGATTTCGAATATTCGTTGAAATCTGAGGATAAAATTGGTAACATTGTTACCGGGACGGAGTCTTTTTAGTAAGCACAACTTGTATTTTGTATTTTTTCTGCAATCAGCACTACATCGGTGTCTGTTGTTGGTTAATTCCCTTACTGGCTTACCCTCACGAACGCAGGCGAGGAGTACACCTTAGCCTCGACGGCATCTCCGGTTCTTGACCTTGACAACGTGACCATGACCGAAATCTGGACGGTGATGCTTGTCGACAGCCTGATCAACATTATTGTCGGCTGGTATCTGAGCCACGTGCTGTCCTGGTACATCGGCGTTCCCTACAAGCTGTGGTTCCCCTTCTTGCCGTCCTATTGGCTCAGCTCCTCGCAAGGTAACGTGCACGTCCTCCCTCCGCTTCTGCCGGACAATGTGCACTTTGAGGCGGACCCCCCCGACAAGGAGGGGCTTGTCTTCGTCAACAGGTCAGTACTCGCGCATTATCCGTTTCTCACAGCCCAACCCTGTGCCCTGGGAAACTATTTCATTTTAATTTATTCAATTAGATAACAAAGCTTTGGGAGAGTCCGCTTAAGGCAGCTGGACTCTGCTTGAATAAGGCTATTCAATCGTACATGAGCGTTGCTAGCAGCAGTAGCGGCAAACCAACGAAGTGAACAAGGCACAGGAAAACGAGATCAACACTAAGGAACTTATCAAAAAGAACTATTCAGCAAAACAATGTTCGTAAGGGCAATACACACGAACATTGCGTGCAATCAACAATCCCAAATTTGCTGAGAGTTCGCTCATTGAACTGGTAGAAGGTACAGATTAAAGTTGTGTTTATAGGCAGCTATAGAACGGGACTCATGTACCATTTCCGGAATATCAGCGGGCTTGTTCAGAAAAGTGGATAATAAATAACCAAATGTCTGGATGTGGAGCCGTTATAAATGCCCGACATTTGTAGAGAAGGACTCCAGAAAATGTGTGCCCGTGGCATGAGATGTGTGCCCGTGGTCAGGTAACACATTCACTGGCTCCGTAACAAAGGTTCGCGTTGTGACGCTGGACATGAGGGCGCGGGCTCAATCCCAGCCTTATCGGCCGCTTTACTGGTGTTGACAATAACAGTAAATGCTCGCTTGTCCAAAATACTACACACGTGCGCTACAGAACGCCTCGTGGTCTAAGCGATGCATACCAGTATACCCTACTATGGGCAGCTCACGGGCCAAGCGCTCTTTTCGGCAAGTAGAACGAGAACATTTAAAGTAAAACACATTCTGAACTGAAGCCGATTTGATTTAGGACATGCGATGACAGCAGCGGACAATCCTACTTTGTGAGTTACGTATAAAGGTTAGGCACATACTGCGGCATAGAGTAGGGGCAACGTAGGCACAACGGACGGAGCACACGTGGAGGAATCCATAAAAAAGGCAACATGCTGAAATTCATGCCACTTAGGGGTTTGTTAAGGGATAATTCTGTAAAACAGCTTTTAGAGAGAGAGAGAATCAACTTTTATTGAGCCCTTAGTAAAGGTTAGTGCACGCAGGCACCAGACAGGGTGGAACCTTCTTCTCAGGTCCCATATGTGTCCACCAGCTCCTGGCTCCTAGCCGCTAACGTGAGCTTGGTCGGTTGGTCGGGGCTCGTCAAGGTCTTCCATCGCTCTAAGGGGTTGGGGTTGGGGAGGGTGGGAGTAGGGATGATGGGGGGTTCGTGAGCTTAGTGCACTCGGCAAGGATGTGTGCTACAGTTCCGTCGGAGCGCCTCTAAAACGGGCATAAAGTGTCTTGCTCGGCTGGGAACATCTTGTGTGCAAGAGACGGGATGTGCTAGAGGCCCCACTTGCGTGCGTTGCACGATCGTTCGCTGCCTTCGGCTAAGTTGCGGATGAGGACCGGGAGGCCTACATCTGCCGCTTGTGTACATTTCGGTGATGTCTTTACTCGTCACGGGGTGCGGTAGCTCTGGCTCTTCCTCGGCCCGGATTGACCGTTGTCGGGCATAGTAGTCGGCGAGTGCGTTGCTTTCCACCTGCGAGTGAGTATTGGACCCACACAAGCTCGACGGCCCGTCCCGGTGATTTGCGTTTGGCAAGAATCGTTAGTGCAGCGGGAATGATCTTCCCCTTGCGGTAGTTTCCATAGGCGGTATTGGAGTCTGTGACCACGGTCCTCCCTCCCGGTTGTGCGAGTGCGAGGCCCACGGCTACTTCTTCTGCTTCGGCTGGATTCGTCGTCCGTATCGACGCGCCGGTGACCAGTTTATCGATGGTGGTGATGACCGCCGTTGCTCTCGAGCCGTGCTTGGGAAGCGAGGCGCCAGCGTAGGGAACCTCAGGGCCCTCTTCCTGCTGTCGAGCCAGTGCCTTGGCCCGCGCAGAGCGTCTCTCATCTTTCCTCCCTGGATGCATGTTCGGGGGGAAGGGCTTGGTATTAATGTCTCCCCACGTAGTGGGGAGCCCGGCCGTCCTCTGCCCGGCTAAGCCTCATTCTCTGGCTGGATAGGTGTGCTTCCAGCAGCTTTTCCGTTGTGTTGTGGGCACCCATGTCTAGCAGCTTCTGTGTGGACGAGTAGATTGGCATGCCCATAGCGAGCTTTCCTCATCGTCGTGTTCAACGTCTCGCGGTTCGCCTTCGTAAGCTAGAGGTACACGGCGCAGTACGTTACTCGTGCAACGATGAGCGCCTGCGCGCAGGGTTTTTATATGTTCGTATGGCTCCCCTACATTATAAAAACCCGTTGGATATCTGTACTGGGCCGCGAATTATTGAAATACAGTCGAGTCCACTTATAACAATATTGAGGTGCCATGAAAATATTATTGTTATAACCGATTATTGTTATAAGCGGGTTATGCCGAAAATAACAAAGAAAACGTGACAAACAAGAGCATTTAATGAGGGGAACATGATAAACAAGAGCACTTAACAAGAACAGTGACAACAGGCAAGGAAAACGACGCTGGTAAGCACCAGACTCGGAACACGTGCAAACGGCGGAGCTGGAGACGTGGCCAAATTAGCGAGGAATAGGGGAGGTCGGCACAGTGCACACAGCGCTGCTGCTGCGGCGGCTTAGGCGCCCCGGTGCTTTTTCTACAGGCGGCGCACCCTCAGAATGGACTGCCCCACTGCCCGTAGAGGCACCCATCCGGTCCTCCTCCGCCTCCTCCGCGTCGCCGCGGCAGGCGAAAGCAGCGGTGGCATGCGAGCCTCTTCGGCGCGCACTCGCCGCGTGCGAGGCCAAGTGTGCTATGGCCTGGCCGCCGCGCGTATGCTCTCATGCCCTTTTGCGTAATAGGCGGGGTTGGGGTGGCATTGTCGCAGCGTTTTTGCATTTTTGTTTCGTTCAGGGTTGGTTCCAGTGCCCACATTTAATTGTTATAACCGATATTGCATCATGACAGCATTGTTATAAGCGGTTTATTTGGCCATAGAATACAATAAAAAGCTGACGGTGCCGCGGCTGTCCATTGTTATATCCGATATATTGTTAAAACCGGTATTGTTATAAGTGGACTCGACTTATTTCTCAAAAAAAATTACCCTTTTTTACTTCTCAGTGGTGTACCTAAAATCTAGCAATGTTGAGCTTATGCCCGAATTTCGAGCCTCGGCTTGGTGTTGGCTTCACCTGTTACGCGTTTTGACTGCGTTGCACGCATAATAAAAAAATCCCCCTAACCTATTAGCGGCGTACCGCTCAGTCATTACACAAATATGAGTAACATTTCTAAGAAAAAACGGCAAAAATACTTGATGTGGCCCCACCGGGGTTGGTCAGGTCAAAACCTAAGAACTAAGAGATGGAACATTCATAAAACAACCTTGGTAAGTAACTGCCTCATGATAGCCATGATGGAAATTTAATCTGGAAATCTCAAGCCCCTCGGTTCAGCCGATCCGACTGGACCTCATCGATGTCCCGGCGATTGGTCGGTCGGTCGGTCGGTTGGTCGGTCAAGGTCTCCTTTTCTTTCTGTAAGTCCGTTCGTCTAACAACGAAGATGGTTGACAGGAAAAGCTTTCTTCCGCCGCCAATCAGGTCGAATCAAAGTCCAATCTCGTGAGGGATTCATTCGTTGTCCTTTGCTCATAACAGCACCGGCGGTGCACGGATTTCTGGTCGCGACGCAAAGACAATGTCAGAATCATGAAAGGTTCATTTCTGCGAAATATACGTAAAATACGCGAGATATACAGAAAGATGTCCCAATGTGCATCTACGTCTAACGCGGAAATGCCTTGCGCCAATGCGAACTTTTCCACGGGCTCTAATGAAGACGACGATTATGATGATGATGATAGCCTTGAAATATGTGGCACCAGCCCACTCGGGGGAATCAGCCAGGGATGAAGAGTTCACTGCGCACCTGCGCTTCACGTGCCTTCGTGGAATCCCACTGTGTAAGTTGACTTTCAGCAGTGTACGTCGACGTCGCACTTTGAAGACATTGGCTTCCAACCAGAGAAAGATCTGCGTTTGAATAATCTTTCGCTTCACCCACAGCCATTATCATCGTCAGAGAAAGCTAGCTTTCCTGCAGTGCGTTTTGGCGTGCAGGAACAACAGTTTCACTTTAAAACCTAAGGCAAAAAAAAAATCCCACAAAAATGCCCAGAACAGAGATAGCACCGCGGCATTTCTCGAAATGCATATTCATTGTTTCCCAAGTGCTTGCAAACAGCAACCGTGTAACTCCATGCATCGGCACAAAGATGCATATTCCGCGAAAGTTGCATATTTACAATATTTACATATTTACAAGTTTAATAATTACAATTGTGGAAATATGGATGCTTGACGGGGGGAAAATTTTTAATAACCATAAGCTTGTGCGTAAAAAATAACGGAAAGAAAGAATTAACTAAATAAATCGAAAATGATTACATTATATTGCGCCTTCTCATGACACAGGGAAATACTCGAAGGGCGCGGAAACTCCAAACGAAAGCGAATAAAATTGTGAAGCAGCGCCAACTGCGTTAAGTCCTACATCTGCAAACGAATGTCTAATTGCCTGAGCTCATTGCTTTGATCATTATTGTAGCTTAAACGGAGATAATAGGAGATAGCTTAAACGCTTAAACGCTTAATAGCTTAAACGGAGATGAGTAAATTACAAAAACCAAGATACAAAAGTAAAAACCTCAGGAAATAACCATATGAATACACATGAAATAAGAACTTCCTGTCCTATGCAATACCCTCACACGACGATCCTCTCAGGAATCGTCTGCTGGCAGGCAGGCAGGCAGGTGGGCAGGTATTTACTGGCAAGCGGGCAGACTGTTTGGCAGGCAGGAGAGCCTGCGCGACCGCCATCTTTTTTAGATGCGACGCATGTCTTCCTCTGAGGCATGTCCCACCTGCGTCGTTGTCGCGGCGTCCGTTCGCATCCCTCCTCCGTTCTTCTCTCCCACAGCTGTGTGCAACACTTTCACTCCAGCTCATTAGCATACCACAGCTGGCGCGCTTGTTTGGGCGCGCTTCGCTGCGTAACGCTGCATTAACAACTGCTCCGGCGAGCGCAAGTGCGCGCATGCGCGACGCACACCACCTGCGCATGTGCAACTCTCCCCGTTCTTCTCTCCGACAGCTGTGTGCAACTCTCACTCCGTCGCATTAGCATAACAACAGCTGCGCGCGCGCTTCGCTCCGCTCGCGTCTGCTCCGGTGCGCAACTGCGCGCATGCGCGACTCTCCTCCGCTGTCTCCTCTCCTTCAGGCGCTGTGAATATAAAGCGGGTAGCGCGCTGCAGCGGTTCAGTTAGCGCTCGCTCTCGTTCGACTCCGCGTGACTTTGCTTGACGACTCCGTGCTTGACTTGATTCTTCCGATGAAGACGTGATGGAAGCGACGGTCCCTTCAGCGAGTGGGCTGACACAATCCAATACCAGCGTCAGCGCAAACGCTCAAGGCAAGGTTACGACCAATTGAACCCCCCGATGCGTCGCATCACATCAGGGTTCCCTCGCGGGAAGATGGGCGTAATTTTTTTGGAACCATCAAATGTCTACGCACGCACGTGCATACGCACCCCTATTTTCGCACAATGAGGGAAGAAATTGTGCATTGTAAATAAATTGGTTGGTCTTCTACGCTTTTCATGCACCCCTTCTTCCAATGGCGCTTTAGCTTTAGCACGAAATCATTAGCAGTGCTAGAAGTCGAAAACAGCCCGGCGTCGGCGTCAGCCTACGACTGTCAAGCGTGTCTGGTCGCGTTTAGAGCGAGTTCCTTCTGCTCATCTTTTATCTGCTAACAGACTGGTTAGAAAGAAAGAACGGCTTTAATGACTCATTGGACGGCGAGTATAGGACGGCATTGGATAGGGAACCACCGGAGATAGGGACTTGCTAATAGAGAGTTTTAGTATAGCGGGAGCTAGCTTTTAGCAAGCGCTATTCCTTGCGCGCGCCCTAGCGCGCATGCGCAGTCCGCAGAAGGAGGGTTTGCGTTTCGCGGACGCACGCTATTTTCCAGAGTTTGCGGGCGGTACTTTGCGCCGTTGTGGGCCGCGCGGGGCTGGCGCTGGTCTCGCGAAACCTGTTTGCTCGAGACGGCCTGCCCCCGCTGGCCGCTGCCGGCCGGAATGGTTCTGTGTGCGCGCGCCTCGCCTTCACCGACGATCTCGCGTTGCTGGGGTACCCGCGGTCGCACAGAATACCAGACTGTACTTCACTGTATCGTTGTGCCAAGCCGTGCCGAGCACCGCCGGTGGGGGCGATACCGCAGTTAACCTTGGGTCGCGTTTGTATGGGCTGGTTGAAATTATAGTTATTTGTTGATATCCCAGATGGCGCTAGCGACGACACTGAACCTTCTCGCTGGTGGGGACAATGCAGTGACTTAGGGCATTCAGCCGTTTTTTTTTCCTTTTTATGTGTATTTTGTAAACGTTTTCACCTGGCTTGGACATTTCGATGTCCATCAGATACAAATGGTTTCTGGGCACAACGATCATCATCATCAGGGCCACACTATTAGCGGAGCGTTGCTGGCGCAGTACTAAAAGCGGGGTTCGTGGAAAGCGTTTGCGGAGCTCAAGCGCAATATTTTGCGGCGCGCGCTAAACGCTAGCTCCCGCTATACTAAAACTCTCTAATGGCAATTCAACGACGGGTGACAGCGATTGGGCTCTAGGAAAGATAATAGCTAATATAATAAAGATAATAATAAAATAATAATAAAGATAATAATACAGATAATAAAAGATAATAATAACAAGCAGCTGAAATGATCCCTCGTAGAGAGAGAGCGAAAAAAAATTAATGTTAATTAAATCTCGGAAAAGTTAAGACAGGCGTCATCATTCAAGAGAGCCGAGTCGACAGTCGTTCCTATCAAGCGCAGCTGATCTTTGAGGCCGGAGCTGGCCAATGCTTTCTCCCAAATCTATTTGGAAAGATAGACGTTGGGCGAATCTAGGGCAGATTTGTCGCAGCCGCCTACTATGTGTAAGAGGTTCCCTGGCTCTCCACAGAAGTGGCGAAGGAGAGAATAGTGTCCCGTAAAAGATGTGAAGTCTGCAGGTGCGTGGGAAGGTGTTAACCCGCAGGGCGCGGAATAGTCTTTCCTGGTTCATCTTTATGATTTGTGGGCGGAGTAATACGTTCTACGGAAGAGTAGGGCACGGTTTTATCAGCGCTGGCCAAGCGGGTCAAATCTCGAGCCACGAGGTTGGCGATCTTGTTTGCCGGGAATGCCAATATGAGTTGGTGCTCATACAATCCTGGCTGCTCGGTGGTGGTCTCTGATTGATCCCTCGAAGTGTTGAAACATGCAATCGACCGTTGGCAAAGTTGCGCCACGCCTGCTAAGAGTCTGTTATGAGAGTTTTGGCGCCGCTTTCGCTAAGCGCACGTGCTATCACCGCCTCCTCAGTCTGGAGGGGTCTGTTTTCGGGAGTTGAGATGGTACACCTGTGGAAGGGTGCAGAACGGTAGCACAAAGAAAGAGAAGGTATTGATGAATGCTATCGGGTCGCTTTTGGCATCAAACCAGTTTATCGTTCCAGTTTTGTTTTCAGTTTAGTTGCTTCCTACAGTCGTACCTCATATATATACACATTTTGAAAATCATTTGATTATTATAAGATATGCATTAGCAACTGGTCATTAAGTTCATAGCGAGATGTCAATTTTACGCGAGAAACAAAATAACAGCGCAATACGTGCATAACAAAAGGCCTTTTATAGCATTAAGGTGGCCGTCACATACCTTTCCGGCTATTTTGTGCGTAACTAAACATTCCGATCGGGAGAGAAGAAGAACGCTGTAAAGTTTCCAAATGCCAAGGACCCCAAAGATATCATGATTGGTCTGACCATCTAATCCACTTTAACTCACCCGCTAATTCTTCTAATCCAAATTAATCAGCACACCAGTCCAACTAATTCACATTAGCTCATTAACTAATCTCACTAACGCACCCCAGTTTACCCGCTAATCAGCATTAATCGGCTTTAATCCATGCGCCCCTTAATTTGAAGGTTGAGCATGTTCAAGATAACTTGAAAATGCTATCGCATCTACTTTAAAAGTGTAAATGAGAAAGCCCCAAACATTTTTTTTTCAATTCTCATGTTCTCTTAGAGCAGCAACCAAAGGACACAACGGCACTGTAAAGAAAGAGTGAGGGGGACGTAGAGAACTGCGAGTGTTTGTCTCAGTGTTGTGTGTATACAACTGCCCACTAGAACTAGAATTAGTGGGAGATATGGATTTATTGTTGATGGCGTCCCTGAATACCTTTACAAGCGGACATGGATGCATTCGAACTAACAGCACATTGAAAACTTCACACGATTTTAAACACCATGCAGATAGAAACCATGATCTACGATATGTTGCCTCGGAATATGCGTTCTAACTTAGTTATTCTAAATGTAACAGATAATTGGGGATATGGGCAGTACCTTATGCAAACTGATAGTATATACGGACAACTTTACAATAAATTGAGGGTAATAATAATAAGAGAACCTTACGCGCCTTGGGAACTGTAGACTATGCAAAGTATTTCGTGGTGCCGTCTGGCTAATGGTCAAAATATCTTCAGACGCAAGGTAGGGTACCGAAATGGAAAACTAGAAATCAGTTTTCAGGCCCGGAACCGGTTCGGAACGGTTCCTTTGATTTGTTCCGGTTCGGTTTCAGTTCCAAAATGGCGGAAGAAATACGGTTCCGGTTCCGGTTCGACACCCTCTCTGGTATAACGTACTCTTTAGTACTGAAGGTTGCTTCCCCGCAAGAACACCTAGTGTGCAGGGGTGCACCCTTTACAGGCCGCTTGCTTCGTTGTACTGGCGTCACTTCCTTGACGATTATGACGTCAGTCAAATCTTTGTGTACCCGGGAATAAAACACTTTCGTGTTAAAACTAGCTTAAAGGTCTTCTACTGGCTAACACCACTAGGGGGCTTCGCGCAGGGTGGAGTACGCGAAGAAGGCCAAGCACATCCTGCGGGACATCAATTTCAAGGCGTACGAAGGCGAGATCCTGGCCGTGCTTGGCCCCAGCGGCTCCGGGAAGTCGACACTGTTTAACATCATATGCGGCAACGCCGTCGCCACCGGAGGCCAGGTGACAAACTACGGCGCGGATATTTCGTGCCGAGTCGACCAGCTTGGCACGTTAGGGAGAGATCTGTCCCGTTACGTTACCAGGTAGCCCACCAGCGAAACTGCTCGGCCGCAGAGGTGGCTAGACCGGATGTGCGCATGCGCAGGGTCATCAACTGTGTACCGATCGGTAGCATTCCGTAGCATACCTGAACAGTATAGAAATGGAATGTCGGTCCACTAACAGCTGCTCCCCTCGTCCCTGAGCGATCACCTTGAGTGTGAAGGTTAGATGTAATTCGGTGCTGATATGTTGACGCCGCCGCCAACTTGGAAGCTGTGAATTGCCGTAAGCTTTCCTGAAAATTTGTGTCGTCGAGAGTACAGAACCGGCACTTGCTGCGTGTCGCAAGGCATCAGTTACAAACGATGATAGGCTACACACTGCGCATACAGCAATATAAAATATTTATAGCCACGGTTGACTAATAAAAAATGTGTTCAATTATTTGACGAGGCTCAAAACCAGGCTGTTGCAATCACAACCAGAGACTCTACCTCAATACAAGAAAGTTCCAATGGAAAGTTGTTTAGAAGTTGGTCAAAAGAATACACAGTGTGTTAAAAGCCAACCAGTAGACGTCGCTAGGTGGTTTAAGTTCTGTACCGTTTAATTTAAGAAGTAAAATGTTGCTTGCGGGCGCACTACCGTTACAGGTTCTCTCCGCCGTACCTCTTACGTTGGGAGTACGTACTCTCGGACCCGTATGCCCCAAGAAGAGTGCTAAGCTATCGTAATTCACCTTTTATTCGCTGAAGGCATGCGGTGTGATACGCAGTACAGTATATAGATGCAGATGGCGTGCTGTACGGATCAGTGGTGGATTGACGCTTTTCTTGGTCACGATGCCAAGAAGAGATATTTTGTCGTAGTCTACGCTCGTCGCTGATTGGACTTGCATGATCATTGCCAGCACTGGAATCGCCGGGACATAGGTTAATCACATGCAGCAAACTAGCTCAGTTTTTTTTATTAGATAATTTCTTTATTGATTGGGCCCTCCGGCACTTTTTAGCGCATTTGTTTTAGAAACCTCGTGGTCCAGACCGTAGAACCACGTACTAGTAGTAAGAATAAGTAGTAGTAATGACCATACTGATAGACATAATAACTTGAACTTCCATAATGTGCCCTTAGGCAGCTAATAGGTATTTGTAATATTGCCGGAAGAGCAACGACAAAAAATTGAAAGCCAACGTTTCAAAGAAAAAATGTGTACTTTCTGTACAATAAACCTAAAAGAAGCTCATGATGCAACACAAAAACATAATTTCAATAATTTCCGTACTCGGATAAGCGAGAACGTTTTTTTGTTTAGCATTTTTTTTTTCCGCTAGGGAATCTGAGGCTAGAGGGACAACTGACGTGGTGAAAACTACGCCTTTATGCCAGAACAATTATTTTTAGCACCGACAGCAGAACAAAACTGAGAACGAATCATCTTTTAATTTCCCGGCAACACTTCACATCAACTCTTTTACTTTTTATACTACGTGCAAAGCACTCCGAAAGCTATAGTTACCGCCAGCCCGTACCCCACTCGTATTTGCTCGTCGCAACAGATAAGTGTATGCTTCCAACGTGTGCTGTACCAACACCGCCTGTATGAACATTGCCTAACGCGAGAGTGAAAAATGACCCAACAGCCACTCTTCGACTGCTCTCTCCTACCCTTTCCCGCTCCGTAGCCTTCCTGCGTGCTTTCATGTCCGCCAGCCAGCGCCGCTTCTCGGAAACTATGCAAAATAGTTGAGTTTGTCTAGCGTTCCCCAGGCGGCGCTCCTACGCCTTATTGTTTTCTGCCGTGCCTGTTTATGTTGGTCTGTCGCTGATAAAACCGCCTTTGCCACGGCGGAAGCAAAACCACTTGTGTTGTTGCAGGCTGACGCCGACTTTGCGCGCTTACCTACTTGGATCACGGGCCCCGAAATTTTCCGCATTTCGGCCTCGTTTTGTCCACGATGTTCGCACTCCGCTTCGGTACGCAGTTTCAAATTGACGACTGCACTCTAGAAGCGCCCGGACGGCGTGGCTGGGCCCTGAACTGCTTATCCTTGTTTTCTATAATCTCCTGAAATTTGCAAGCACTCAATATTTTTTTTTTTTTGAAATTCGGGGTAGAAGTAAGCGCTTGCACATAAAAAATGTGCACGCATCTGTTCCTTCATTAAATGCTCCAGGGAGAAAAATATCAGAAAAATATTGCTTTTATTCGATCCGAAAATAGCGTTTTTCTGTTTGCTATTTGTCTACCCGATGATTAATATGTTCTTACACTATTTCAGTTCATCCTCCGATCGTCATCTTTCGAAAAATGCAGAAGGTATGACGCGAGTGCACATTGACCGAGATCCGCAGTGCGCGCCAGAACTAGCGCCCCATCACGGCTAAGATGTGAGCGAAACGGCTCTTTAAACCCAACAAGCAAGCTGACAGGCACACGTCGTAGAAGTGCGAGCAGTGACGTAAGGCAGGACGTGCACCGGCGCGCGCCACATAGCGGATGAGTGCCTGAGCTAAGCATCCCTACCGTTCCCATTGGAGAGCGGCCGACACGTTAGGCAATGGTTATACAGGCGGCGTTGGTTGTACATACGTGAACAAATGAAATTCGAACACGCAAAAACGTACAAAACGCAAAATTAAAAAAATACTCTTCGTTAAATTTCAATATTGGTGCGCTATTGGTATATTTGGAAAACCCCATTTCTTAACTTTGTTTTTGTAAATAAGCCACACGTCACTTTGACTTCAATTAAAAAAAATCGCGCTGTTTGTGCGTTGCGGTTCATTTTTGTGTTCGCGTTCCATTTGTCCGTGACTATACTTACAATTTGAGCACTTCTATTCCACAAAATTAAAGCCGTTCCGCCAAACGTGAAAGCTGGCGGAAGCGCAAATAAAGTGATTAGCCATAATGGCCTGTAGCGCCGTTATCCACTCACTGCTACCACCCAAACCTATTCAAGTTTCCCGCCTCCGCAGTGCTCACTCCCCCCTGCCTGAAACAGCGCCAGCGGGAGTTTTGTTCTCTTCGCGCTTGCTTTTCCTCCGGCACGTGCTTCGTTGCACTGCCACTTTTTTTCGCTTACTATGGCAAAAGCCAACCCAACGAGCATTGCGAACTAAATGAACGCCGGTGCTGCCGGTTAGTTACATATATTTTGCGTCAAATGTACCTGCAGTTTTTTTTTTCGCTAAACAATAGGGAGATGTATGACAAGCGCCAGCATTTTACAAGTTACGAATGGTTATGACTATTTAAACCGCTTGGTTTTCGAAGCCTCTGCGGGACGCCCAATGGCGGAACGCCGGGCTCTACTTGGGTTCGTTATCTCGCGGCACCGCCTGATTCCGGCAGTCGTGTTACATCAACCGTTACAGCTAGGTACGACGACCAGGCGAGCCCCGAAAGTTCTCTGCCCTTAGAATGCACATTCTCAGCACGGGCACTGCGTCCTCCCGCCGCGCGCAGGTCATCGTGAACGGCTTCGACGTGGCCCTGCAGACTCGACGGTCGCGCGAGCAGCTCGGCGTGGTTCATCAGCGGGACGTGCTTTTCCACGACCTCACTGTGACCGAGCACCTTTCTTTCTTCGGTGCCCTGGGCGGCCTGGCCGGAACGGCGCTCGAGAACCGCATCGCCGAGCTCCTAGACATGTTCTACCTCGTCGAAGTGGCCGACCTGCGCGCCGGGAAGCTGCAGACCGCCCAGAAGCGACGCCTCGCTCTCGCCATGGCCGTCGTCTGCGGGCCGAAGGTGTGCTCGCTCGAGAACGGCTGGAGTCTGACGCATTCAAAGGGACCCTGCAACCATAGAGTTGCATACTAATATACACTAGCGGGAAATCTGGCGCCAGTCTAGGGGAGCCCTCGCTTCGGCGAGCGTTCCATCATGTACCGAGCAGGCATGTTCAACTTTTCTTTGGCATGGCTCATGAACAGGCTGAAAAGTTAGCTCTGGCGGCAAAAAACCGACACTATTACTTCAGAAGGTTCATCAAAATTGCTTTGTTATTATAACATTGAACGTCCCGAAAGATTAATATGTCAGTGATTATGTAGAAGCTTCATGCACGATGAACAAGAAAGAATGTTACCCTTTTTGGTTCATTTTGGCTTCGAGACAGAAAAAAAAGCCATATGGCTAGCTAAGCCAAGTAGGCGAGGAACGTTGCTAGCAGCAATGGCGCCACCCACGGCGGCCCGCGACTCCAGCGATAGATTTCCCTTTAGTAGATATTAGTATGCAACTCATTGCCTGCAGCACTTCCGATAAGCGCTTGCACTCTTTCCTTCGCATCTGGAAGCACTGCGAAAGCTGTAGTTATCGCCAGCACGGAGCGGCCCTGCGTGATTTGCTCGTCGCAGCAGATACGCATTCCGTTTCTGCTTTGACTTTGTGGCTTTATTTTTGAAGTGGCTATCGAATGCGTTCGTTACTGCAACTGCAAGTAAGTCTTACAAGAGCAGCTGCACCCATGTAAGGACGTAATTCAGGCGGTCGAAGAACACTAAGACCTGGAAAGACAGAAAAATTTTTTGAACAGGTTTCCAAGTTATCTGATGGGCATAGAGCAGTAATTTCGGTCTGAGGTACTTTGCGACCCCAAAATCTAAATACTGGTTGTGTCAGTTCACTACGTTCTGCAAGCATTTAAGAATTTAAAAAGGTTGAAACAGTACAGCAGGGTCCCTTAAACCAAGCGACTCACGCAGCACACGACACTGTGCGTTACGTTCCCAAGTCTTCCTTACAAGTTACAACGGTGATATACTATGTAAACACGCGCACCTTTGGTGTCATCCGCCCCGGTAGCTGGGTGGCTAAGGCGTTGTGTTGCTGAGCCCAAGAACGCGGATTCGTTTCCCCACCGCGGCGGCCGCTTTTCACACGGAGGCGAAAAGCAAACATTCGAGCAACTTGCACTAATGGTGCAAAGCTGGAGGAAGAGCAAAGCTGACGGCCCCTCTCCCTTCGTCGGAGACCCGGCCGTTGCCTCTCACATTAATTCTGAACTTCCTGCTGGATGTTCTCCATTAGCTGGCAGGCCCGGATCGTTTCGTCCGCGGGCGTTCACATCTGTCCCAAAGTGGACCGCTTTAGCACGCGCTAGAGCCAGCGGACAATTCCAAGGCCAACGCCCGCTCTACGAAACCAAGGAAAGGCTGTGCCGGCGGAATGCTCTGATAGCTCAATCGGTTGGACGCCGGTTTTGTAACGCCAGGGACCCAGGTTCTGTTCCGACCACGGGGAGCGTTTTTTTAAACACGATAGTCTTTCTTGGGCTCCTTAAACCCAGAAATTTTGGTCTGTCTGTCTGTCTGTCCGTCTTTCTGTCTGTCTGTGACTCGATTCAGCCACCCGGCCAAAGTAAAACAATGCCTGCGCAATAGTCTTATATAGTCACAGCTAAATATACCCGTCTAAGTCCGGTGTAATGCTCATACTTGTCAACATTGTTGAAGAAGAACAAGACACTACGCAAATATAAGACAACAAATGAGTACAGAAGTGATATTTGCAGTGTTCCTTTATAAAAAATCATACATGCTTGACTTTAGCGAAATTAAATACTTCATCAGCTGCAGAAAAAAAATTCACCCCGCCGTCGCCTGTTGTCGCCCGCGCCTCTATAGCTTCTGGCGCCATTTTAAGAAATCAACCGGCAACAGTTACGAAAGGTTCCACTAGATAGGTTCCACGTTCTGCTTGCAACGCGCGTGGAGTAGGTAAACGCGGTTCTATAAACGTTGAAGTAGGGCGCCTCGATTCACGCGCGTCTTCGCCGTACGGCAGCGTTGGCATCGAGACACCCGGTTTTGAGCAGAGAACGCGGGAAATTTAAAATGATTTAAGGAAACCTTTGGCGTCATTACCTCGGGAGGAGCGCGACGCAAGAGGAACAACATGAGAGGTGAGCGATAAAGCGAAGGGAGGCATTTACTTGGCAAAAGTCGATAAAGGCTATCGCCTTTTGACGACATTTGCAACGAAAGGAGCAGATACGCGGCCAATTTTTTTTTCTTTCGAATTGGCTGCATATGTTATTGTTGGTTAGGTTCCCGGTTTGACAGCGTTAAAGGGACCCTGCAACACTTTCGATAAGCGCTTTCACTCTTTCCTTCGCTTCTGGAACCACTGCGAAAGCTATAGTTATCGCCAGCACGGAGCGGCACTGCGTGATTTGCTCGTCGCACCAGATACGCCTTCCGTTTCTGCTCTGTTTTTGTGGCTTTTTTTTTTTTGAAGTTGCTGTCGAAAAGCGTTCATTGCTGCAACTGAAGTAAAACCGGCCAACAGCCGCTACATGGCCTCAGTGACGTAATTCAGGCCGTCGAAGAACGTCAACACCGGGAAAGACAGAAAAACGTTTTGAGCGAGTTAACAGCTTACCTGATGGGAACAGAGCAGTAATTTTTGTCCGAGGCAATTTCCGACCCCTAATCCAAGTACTGGGTGTGCTGGGTTACTAAGTTCTGCAAGCATTTAAGATTAAGAAAAAAAGCTAAAAAAAGTGTTGCAGGGTCTCTTTAGGCTCCCGGATTCGATTCTTGGAACCTCCATATGCACATTTTGTTTTTATTGCGCACTCCCAACACCTGCTCGCGGGCTCCTTGCCGCCTCACCACTTTACCTCACAATTCGAGGTTGTTTGTTGCGACGGACGGACAATTCTCGGCTTGCACAGTTGCGCAGTTAATCCTGTAATGCTCAAACAAGGAAAACAATAGATAAAATGTTTAATGCTTTAATACATCATAATTTGAGAATAAAACAATAAGAAACACGAGGAATTCTTTTTCTCCGGGGTTTTTAAAATTACACAATGTGTCATAAGATACCATGGGCATTAGGGCACGTTAGCCTTGAAGATTGAAAAAAATAATTGCTGACGCATAAAAAGATGGATCTTCAGCTCTTCCTGACTAAAACTTGTTTACAAAGTCTGGTGAAATTTTGCAGCGTTGCATCCTCTCAGATGGTACGGGTAGCAGACCGACTCCGTATTTTCCTACCGGCACCCGCTAAATTTTATTTTTCACACATGGGTACCAGCATATGTTACATAGGAACGGCCTCTAGCGCCAATGACGTTTATCTCTGAGGAGGTCGCGCTTAATAAGGTCCCTGAAATTACTGGACCTTAGCGCTTAACAGAACGGTGCGCCCCCTTGCTGTGTTCGCTTGCGCGTGCGCGAACGGCCGCGGGGCGTAAGCTATGTAATGTAACTTGACATGTATTACACACCAATTTATGACAAAATACGTAACAGCCGGTGCGGTGGTCCACCTCTCTACTTTCAACTGTTTGCAAAAGGCTGTACGTGATATCAACAGTACAAAATAGATCTGCCGCGTGTCACAAAAAACGGCTCTAATGCACTTCAGCACTACCCACGGTATCAAATATGATACATCCTAAAGATATTTTTAATGGCCACTGTATCATACATAATGCAGTCAATTTCGATCAATGAAAGCCTTCCTTCTAAGTGGCTGGCTCGTAAAAATCAGTCGCGTGCCTTTCATACATATATACATGTAACACGTAGAACAATGCCGAAATTGTTACATGCACCGAATTACTTTGCGATTTAGTTCTGCACCCATAAATTTGGATGTAGACGCGACGTACGGGCTTACGATGGAGAAAGCCGTCTTGCGACCAGTATGTGGACCACATGCGGGCGGTTATAGGACTACAGTTATTTGGAAAACGCCCAGGCGGTATCAGAAATGATGCAGTGGGTAATTCTTGGTGGTCGAAAGGCCCATGAGCGAGTGGGAAAAAAAAAACGTAAAGATTGCGTATCTTATATTCCTTATCTCGCTGGCTTCATTCATGACATACATTCAGCTCTGGACGGTGGATCCCGGGTTGATGCTATTTTCCTCGACTTTTGTAAAGCTTTTGACCGTGTCCCTCATCACCGGCTTCTAAACTTCTAGGATTAACATTCACCCTAACATTTTGGCATGGGTAAAACATTTCCGTTCTTCTCGAACACAGTTCACATCCGCTAGCAATTGTAACTCTTCCTTCTAACCGGTAACTTCCGGAGTCCCAGAAGGTAGCGTACTAGGTCCACTACTGTTTCTAATCTGCATTAATGACTTGCGATCCTGTGTCTCATCCCGAATTATAAGTTTTGCGGATGATTGTGTGATCTATCGAATAATTTCATCTGACAATGACCGGAAAGCTTCGCAAACTGATCTAAACGCTATTAATGCATGGTGCTTATCCTGGATAATGACCCTAAATTACTCTAAAACGAAGTATATGTCTTGTTCTAAACACGTACCCTGGAATCTTACCTCCCACGTGTTGATACTACTGTTGATCTCGTCTCCACTTATAAATATCTTGGAATTTATTTGCTGCCTGACCTGTCATGGCACTACCACATAAAACGTACCCTGGCGGCTGCTCACCGCTCCTCCAGATTTCTCAAGCGTAACCTTAAAGGGACACTGAAGTGATATGTAAACATTGCTGGATTACTAGCGCAAATTGTAGTCCGGAGTCCCCAGGCCATGTTTAGACCACTCTAGGCGCGTTTACGCGATTTCATTTAGTAGAAAAACTAATTCGAAAACGCTGTCCTCCTCTCTTTACGCTCGCCCATTTTCTGTGGCGTTTTCGTGTGACGTCAGGAGGGGATGAGCTGGCAATTGGCTGCGCCACGGCTGCGCTACTGCACGGCTCCCCGGCCGACAGAGTCAGTCGGCCCAGCGTTTCGTCCGCCGGCCGCCGGCGGGTCGTCGCAATCAAGGAGGTTAAAAAAAAATTGCTTGGTCGCAATTCGTTCGCTTAGTTGAAACGAAGCCAGGACACGTTTGTGAATGGAAGAATGTGCCTTTCTTTACTTGGTTTGTTTGTACACTGTATCTAGCTCCAAGTCAAGGTCGCTTCACACAAGCGCTGCACATGCGACGCTTCGCTGACTGGTACGCCAGTAGGAAAATATAAGGCCTCTTGAAGGCGGGAGAAGAGTCAGCGAAGTCAATATAGGTACTAAGCAAATAAAATCAACTGATATTTTTACCGTACAGCGTAAAACTAGGGCGCGGGAAGCACTTTTTTGCGCTGGGCGAACAAGCACAGCGGTCAGCAGCACGACTACGCATCTGCGAACGCTTTTCCGTCTACGAAATGCAATTGCTAGACGTGAGCTACTGTGGAAACTCGGGCGACGCTTACTGCACGATCGCAGTACAACAAATAGTCACCTAAGCGGCTTGAAATGCCAAAACTAAATAAAAGTGTAAACCGGTTGTACAATATATACCCTATATTAGCAAGGCATTCCCGCCCCGCTCCGTGGCCTAGCAGTCTGGGGCGCTAGAAATTCACCCCAAATGTTTTGCGAGTCACGAGTTCGAATCCCCGCGGGTACGTGCTTTTTTTTTTGTAAGTTAACTTTTTTGTTTTCCGCCGATGTTTTCTATATTGAGTTCACCTTTTTTGGGGCCGCAACGTTCATGGCTACACGAACTAGTGCACAAAACGCGCGCAGGCTGGCACTGGCGCGCTAGCGAGTTCTCGTTGGCGTGCTGTTGCCATAAGCACCGACTGCTTGCAGGCAGTGGGCACAGGCCAGAATGAACAGACCCTTGGCCTGGTGCGAACACGCTTTTTACGATACAGGCATGAGGGAGGCAAGCTCCAAATATGGGGGAAAAGCGCATGACATTTGGGCGTCTGCGGGTACGCGGAGGGCGTTCATGCACTGCGTAGGTCTCGGCTAGTGAATGCTACGACTACAAGCCGTCCTGGGAGGCTTATCTTGTGCATTTTACAGCCGACAACATGGCAGAAACGCGGTACGATGATTACTGAGATATTGAGAATGCCCATCCAACAAAGCCATTGGTTATGTTTTACAGAACCGAAACCGAAACCGAAACTTGTGTGATTGCTAACCTTGGGCATCGTCCAATCACGGCGCCCCTCCTCTCAACGTCACAGCCTTAGTTGGTGCGGCCGCCGCAAACCGCGCATGGTAGTTTTTCTTCTTTCGCGCTTTGTAAAATAATTACCGATTTGTCAACCGGATAAACGATGAAAAATGTGCTAATTTGAGCCAGTCTACGCAGTGCAAGCAAAAACGGGAGCTTGACAAATTCACTTCAGTGTCCCTTTAAACAGGCTCCTCCTAACATACGCAAACTTGGCTTTACTACACTATTACGTCAAAAATTAGGATATGCATCAGCCATTTGGGATCCCGAACATGCTTTGATCATAAACTACATTGAATAGCTGCGAAATCATGCCGCTCGCTTGATATTTGCGGATTATTCACGTCATTCTAGTGTCACAGCACTAAAACGCCGAGCAGAACGACCCGAACTATTCCATGGGCGCAAACTTTCACGTCTATGTATCACCACGCGTCACTTCACGGCGATTTTTTCGAGCCACCTGACATTAGTTTTCCACGCCGTCATCACCCCTACAAAGTTAAACGGGTAAACTGTAAGTCATCTACTTTTGCACGGTCACTCATTCCACGTACCACAATGGATTGAAATAATCTACCATCGCACATTGCTTCAGAAAAAGGCGCCACGAAATTTCAAGAACTAATTCAAAATACTGACACCATATAACTTTTTCCTCTTTTAACTGTTTTTTTTTCTCTTTTCCGGAACGTGCAGCGAAAATATGTACAATTTCTTAGCTTGATTCAGCTTGTTTGTGGTGTGATGAGTGAGTGTATATTTTTTACGTGTTTTTGTGTGTATGCTTCATTCGTTTCCTTTGAATTAAGTGTATTGATTATTTTTGCTTGCATTTTCGTTCGTTGTTCACTGTGTACTTGTCTGCATTCGAACGATTTGGTGCCCTCCTTGCTCTATTTTTGTTGTCATTACCAATTTCTTTTTATAATACATACTTCAACCTCAGTCTGTATTCGATTAGAAATTTTATCCCTTTTGTTTTTTTTTCTTCGTTTTTGATGTTCATTGTTTTTATTCTGATTGTAGGGTTTAACGCGCCGACGCAACGCAGGCGATGAGGCGCGCCGTAGTGGAGGGCTCCGGATTAATTTTGACCACCTGGGCATCTTTAACGTGCGCCGAAATCTCGTACACACGGGCGTTTTTGCTTTTCGCCTCCATCAGAAAAGCGGCCGCCACGGCCGGGAATCGAACCCGCGAGTTCATTGTTTTTACTTTTGCTCATGTAACCCCCTCCCCCCATGTAATACCCTTTCACGGGGGCCTTTAGGGGTATAAAGAGTAAATAGATAGATAGATGTAACTTTATTAGGGAAAGGGCTGGCTGAGGGGCCTATAAGAATGGTAGGGCGGAAAGGTAAGTAAATAAATAAATATGATATATGAAGCATTACAGAGTAAGAACGCCAGTGTGTCGAGATTTCGGCGCACTTTAAGGGTCCCTTGTAGGAGGACGGAATTATTCCAGATCATCGTCCCCCTATTGCGCGCCTGACAGCTCAGGTGCAGCTTTGGCGCATTAAACACCCAAAATTTGATTTTTTGAAATGCTTTATGTCAAACAAAGAGCAAATGCGCCAGTTGTCATGCGAACAAAGTCTTAATTTTAAAAAAATCTCTAAGATTCATTGAGTTACAGAGGGCGGGATACTTAGAGGAATAGTGCTGAAGGAAAGTTCTCAATTAGTGTGACTATTGCGCATCCTTTAGCGCAGTGAGGACGAATTCTGCAAAGCACAAATGTCTGAAAGCCGATTGACTCCGCAAATAGATTTATTGTTTTGAAAGATAGCTGCGACGGTTCGGGGAAAAAAAAAAGCAACATTGAGAAATTATTAGTTTCTGAAATTTCGAACCCCGCACGCAAGTTTTCACTACCTCAACTATAAACAACATCCAGCATCATCATCACGAGGGCTGATGTGCGTGTCTGTCTGTCACTTGAAGGCGCGCTGAATGGCAGTGCCTACACATTAGCTCTCGCGCAGGTTCTGATACTGGACGAGCCCATGCACAGCATGGACTCCACTTCACGGGCGAAGATGTGGGAGGTGCTGACAAAGATGAAGCCCACCACCTGCATCATCCTGACCACGAACGATGTGACCGAAGTGGAGGCTTACGCCGACCGCATCAGCATACTCGGCTGTGGTGGCGCCCACAAGTGTCACGGCCACATCAACTTCATTCAGAGCCGTTACGGCGCTGGCTACAACGTGCGCATCACGAAGGCGCCCAAGTTTGAGACCAGGCGCACCCTGATGGCGCTTAAGGTACTACGCAATAGCCAACAAATAGGAAACGAGTTCATAACATGTTGCGGAGCACGTGATAAGATCATGCACTACCTTTGGCGCACAGCCTGTCCAGGAATGTGCACTTGCTTGTACCTTGATGATGCAACGCGCACTACAACTGAAGGCACGCGATTTCTACCAGCGTTTGGGCGTTAGGAAGGAGGTAACGGTTCTGCTTGCAGTCAGTAGTACATCAAGTATGATAAAGCAGCAGGTGGAAGTACTCATATTCGAACCCAGTACTCACATTTTGGACAGCTCAAATGAACCATACGCAAGAAGCCCAGACAGATGTCCTTGTAGAGATACGTTCTGTGCTTTTGCGTAGATCTAGCTTCAACCCGAAATTAAGGAACTCTGCCACTATCTTTTACAGTTGGCAGCACAGATACCAACGACGATTCTTATCTTTTCAGGCGGGGGATAACCAAAGATCGCCAAGGGGCTTGCTCCTTCGACTGCACTGGTTCACTAGCCAAGAAAGCTCGTAGGCCTGCGCCACGTTATTAAAAGAAGTAGGGAGTGGCAGCAAAGGGTATACGCGCTCCTAAATGGGGATATTATGGATTTGCCAAAGGCGATTCTGTCGATTTAAGATTGCCCTTTAAAAGCCTGGTTGGAAAGCAATCGTGACTGGATGTGGACTATATACGTCGTATTTCCCTTCCAGATTGGCGTACCTGTAACATCGTGCATGTAAAGAGGAACCTGACTGTCGGGCTTTAGTTTGTTTGGTTTCAAGGGGTTCCAGAACGCCCTTCTCTTGTACTGAGGAGCACATACTAGTGCAGTGTTCTACTAGTACGAGTTTGAGTAAATCAGTCTGTGAAGAATCTGGGGCAGTGGGTTTAGTACGAACGTAGTCGTCATAAATTTACTGTGATGTCTTCTCGATCAGAACGAAAAGAAATCAGCACGCCGGTGCCGATTTCAAGAATTCCGTCATAACTAAAAATGTCGGTATTGAAGACCGACAACAAACCTTTAGTATAATCTTCGTTGGATACTACGGGCGTCACAAGCATTGAGCATAATCTCGATTGGATCTTGTGGCGTGACAATTGCGTGGCGGAAGAACACGTCGTAACACCGCGAAAGTAACAGAGCCGACATTGACTGCAGCGCTGTCAGGCGTTGTAGGCGTCATGCCTTTGGTTTTTAAATTTGAAGCAGATAAAGGTACCAGGATGGCATCACCACCCCTCAATTTTCACGCCCTTCAATAGTGTTTCGTGGCGTCATAAAAAACATGAACCCTGATTCAGGAAATGCACGTTGTAGGTATTTCACGTGGGTGAAACTCATGATGGTGCATGATAACCGGCGCAGGTGCACTGTCACGGACGTTGTTTTTAAATCGAAATAATTTACACTATAGCCTCCCCTTATTTGTTTCGCTCTTCTTTCAATGCATGAGTAAGCGCTTTGACATGAGCTGTATTGTCCCGTTTATCGAACAGCCATAAGTGACGTTTTTTTTTTCAAAATGATCAAGATCCACCTAACGCAAATTTGAAAAAGAAGCGGAAGTTTGTAACCTGATCTAAATGAAATGCCGTCAAATATGATATATTTTACATGCAAGCTAGTGGCAGTATATTGCCACAAGTGATTGAAAATTGTGCCGTGAATTTGAGCAATATTGGCGTGAGAAGTTTCGATCTGGCTCATATTGACTTAAAACACTGTAGTTGGTGCGGAATTCTTAAGAAAACTATTTAAATTGACTTTCAAGCATGGTGCGATTGACTTTAGTGGAAAAGGCATTCAAAATACAATAGGGGGTAGTTCGATCGCAGTTCGATACGAAGTACGATCTGCGTACACGTTTTCAAGGTGTTATCTCAACTATTCTCTTGCCACCTCTTTTTTGGGGGAAGAGTTTCCGAGTTTTTTTGGCACTGCAGTTTTATCCCATTTATTTTCGGTTTCTCTATCTGGCTCGTTTCGAAAAAAGCGTCGTATGTTCTCGCTACAGGCTAGCCAGTCCTCTTTCCCTAGCCTGAATCAACAGCCCTGAGTATCACAATACTTGCCCACTCTGCCTAATGTTATGCTTGCTACACGAGTGACCCCAAAGGTCAGCTAAACTACTTGCTGAACCCTCTCGCTCTCATGTTCAAATAACGTGCAAAAATTGTGTTCTGGTAACCCACGTTCGTAGCTGAACAAATCGTTGAAACTCGTTAACACGGCTTACATGTTCTCGTTAGCATACATGTTCAATGTGTGTAGATATGTTAGTTCCATTTCGCCCTGCGTGGTTGTCCTTCTGGTCCCCGTGCTCCTGTTAACAGTTTGGCCCTTTCCACTCCAGCGTTTAAACTAGCTTGGAAGGCTATGGGGGTCTGGCTATTATCACATAGCTCAGCTACAAACCAGCGCGGGAAACGAGACTACAGAAAGGGCACACAGACAGGGCGCTGACTAACAACTGAGTTTATTGTCACTGAACGGGCAATAAATACGAAAAGAAAGAGACATGTGAAGAAAGAAATAACTAAAGAATACAAAGTACAATCAGTCCTAAAAAGTACAGTAATGTTCATTACAAACACATTCGTAGCAACTAGCACGCCTTGCACCCGTATCTCCAGTATCACCAAGAAAGTGAAGTTCTTTCCCCGTGAGAGCAATGGAGGGAGCGCTGATGCAATCCTGTTTCCGGGTGTGCATTTTCCAGGCTTCTCTAATCTCTCGTCGCATCCGGTTCCGGTATCGCGCCAGCAGGCAGCTTTTCTCAAACAGAGGCGAGCAGCCTGGGCATTTGGCAACGTGTACAGCGAGTGTGCTTCATGTGGCGTTTCGTATGTCGCACGCGTGCTCCCGAAGACGATCGTTGACTTCTGCTGTCCTGTTTCCCGCGCTGTTTTGTAACTCAATTACGTACCAATCCGTGTTATCATATACTTCGTGAGAGTTCGTTGTTGACGCAAAAGATTAGCGCGATTCGTTCATTCTCGAGTGGCAAAATGCACTGTTCTCCGGCCTGCGCAGGCAGTAGTTCCGGAGTGTCGGGTTCTTCAGGACCACCGCAATTCAGTCATCCTGTCACTGGGGCCCCGCAGTGAAAGCGCAACTTCGTCGGCCGCTATCGCGCTCCTGGAGAGAGACCAGAAGGAAATGTGCATAGAATCGATCAAGGTACGCACGCCTGGACAGTGCCGATGTTTTGCTCATCGGCGATTTCGTGCCAACAAGACTTTCAAGACGATGGTTTTGTTTGGGCAACCTAAACACGGGAATTTTGCTTCTTTGCCTTGCTTTCCTGCGCGCCTCCCTGTCCATTCCTGTATCCAGTCGCCTGGCCAAAAGGTGAAACAATAATTGAACAAGATGTATGCACCCGCAAAACATTTCCGAACTTTTAAATCTCGTACCTTACGCCATACTTGCCAGTATTGCTCGGGCAACAAAAAGGAAAAAAAAAACGTCAGTCTGGTTTGAGGCAAAACATAAATACGTAACTGATACTAGTAGTTCTGTTTAATTGAAAAATTGGCTGGCGATTACGATACTCCCTAATGCGATATTAGGGCGCAGCAGCAGTGCGCTGAGGCAGCACTCACTCCTGAGTTCTCTCGACGGCAGTGGTGATGAGCCTCCGCACCGGCGGCGCAAAGTACGTCTCATGAAGGGACCGCGACCCGCGTCTTAGGAAGCTGACGCACACCATCACGCGAAGGCCCTTTCACGTTTTCGCCAGCGTCGCGCAGACGAGCGTCTCGTGCGGGCACAGTATACTGCCCCCCCCCTCCCCTCCCCGACCGCACACTTTCGGAGAGCGCTCGCGCCGCCACGGCAAACCGTCCTCCCCTCCCAATTTCGCTACACTCTGCTCATTTGCTTTCTTTCACTATTACGTCTTGCCATCGTTCACTCGGTTACGACGACGGCTCGGCTCAGCCCAGAGACGGCCGCCAAGGGGCTGCGCTCTGAAATTGAAATCTGCTTAGTTTTTGGAATAGCTAATAGGGGACACGTTCAAAACAGTATTTTAACAAAAATGCAATAAAGAGCTGGTACTCGTTCCCGAGGCGACACCCCAAGCACAACCGTTGCATAGGGTCCCAAGAGATGGCGCGCACAGACCTTAGTTTGCGTGAGCATACCTCTATCGCGTTTATGATGAAAAGGACGGGACGGGAAGGGAAGAGCGTGGTAGGTGGTTGGGGAAGAGAGGAGATGCAGTTACGTGATCCTGGCGTCAATAGCCTGTCTTGCAGCGGTGGAGAAACCAGATGCAAGGCCAAGAACAGGGACACGTTCTCTACAAAGACGAAGGCTTCGCAACAAATAGGCTACGAAATATAAGGTCGCGTAGGTACCTATACAGTGGCGTGTACGGTTCCCAGTAACATCAGAAACAAAATTGTCTTGGTCAATGCGCGTTTACAGGCAGCTGGGAAAATCTGGAAACGTGTGGACCAAAATGAATGTGCACTTTAAGATGCGTATTATGCATTACAGGGGTTCACCCATTTAACACAGGCATCAAAGCCAGCGGTCAAGAACGAAGTAACCGAAGAAGCATTGGTTCGGTACTTCGTGGTGTTGGGGCAATTTTAATTGGAGAGGGGCAGAGAAAAGGAAATGGAGGAAATTACGCGCTCCGAACGGAACGTGGGCTCACCAGCTAGGAATGACGCGCCTGATGTTGCATCGATTGAGCTTCAGGAGTGGCGGTATTAATATCCAATTTCTGGATGATTTCTACATGTGCGTGTGTATGCGTTGCAGGGGCGGTAGCTATCGCTTCTTCAACAGGTCCGGGGTAAAAGGGGCGTTATGAAACTTTCCGGGACACCTAAGTCTGCTTGCGTGCTTTGAAGTTGCAATCCTAGCGTACTATTGTGCCGGGTATACATTATATACCCGTCCACACGTCGAAACGAGCAGCCGTGGTACTTTACGTCTTTAATGTATCTTAACCCATCTTAATCCATCTGAAGTCCCATTTATTCACCTTAATTCATACTAATACTACACCTTAATTTACCTACACCTTGTACTAATCCACATTGATCCCACGCTACGAATCATTACCATCAATTCTAATCCGACTTTATCAATAAATGATCAATCAGTATTTCAGCTTATTCCTCCATGCATTCTAGTCTACCTTAATCCGCCTTAACATATGCCAGCACACCTTATCCCACTTTATACACATGACTAATTTTAACTACCAGTCACTAATCAATCATTAGCCAACTTTGGTAATCTTTAAACATCTCCTACACACGGCTGGCATGCTTTTATTCGCTTTTGGCCTTCTTATGTATTTTGTAGCGTTCCTGTCGACTTGGGGGGGAGTACTCAATGTCCCCTTCAATCAGGTTTAAGCCTTAAGCCTTAACAACAAACAAAAGTTTGAAGGGTGAGCATGAGCCTTGTTTATAGTGCTCCCAGGCATTGATTCTGGAGGAAAGCCTAAAACGTTTGTTTGTACACCAGGTAAACGCAATAACAATGCAAGACATCTTCACCCGGGTCGTGTTGGAACTGGACGCTGCCGAGTTTGAGGCCAAGCGCCGTGCCAACGTGGGTCCCAAGCGCTCCATCTCCAAGTCGCACCTGGGAGCTCCGACGGAGAACATCGAGTACTCGGAACGCGACATGCTCATGCCTACCGAGAATGTCGGCGCGGTGTCGCAGAACGTGGGCGAAGACGTGTACGAGTCCTCTGTGGAAATCCAGGCTCACATAAAAGCGGTGTACGACCTCAAGCCCGGCAAGCCGAGCCACAAGGAGATCCTTCTGGCCATGATTCAGAAGCGCCGCAACTACACGTGGCAGACGCTGGGCATACCCATCCTCTGCTGGATCCTGCCGGCTGTGCTCATGTTCGCAGAGTGCCAGTCGGAAAAGCGCTTCACCAACAGGTGAGGGCTTCACTTCCAATGAGGGTAGAATCGGAGGAGGTTACGTTCATCCTAATGGCGCGGTATGTAAGCAACGGCGTCGATTCTGTCGTAATGGGCTTGCAAAGCCACGCACAGTTGATTCTACACGTCGTTTAAGTAAGCCTTCTGAGGTCGACGCGCAGGCAGTAATAATCACCAGCTCAATAGGGGTGATCATGTCAAGCGTATTTGGCACTTAGCGTCGTGTTTCAAAGCCGCCGAGGTAAAAAAACGTGGCTTAGAGAAGGGACATGTTTTTTACTACCGCTTGGAAGTACTTTTAGAGGTAATTGAACATGGCGGCACTATGGCAATGAACCATTTCGAGCGTCCATTTCAAACACAGAGGTTTTATGAGCTAAAAACGTAGTTCAAAGCGGTGCAACAGTTCCCTATGTTGCGTTCAGCGGGGTTCATAGTTTCAGAAAATATGAGACTGTAGTTTTATGACTAGCGCTGTACTGTCTTTTGTTCTTACAAAAAGGGCTAATCATATCTAACTATCTTGGGAACTAATGTACTGGCTTTAAAAATAACACTACATTTGAAATCAGCGGGAAACGGGCAGGAATTAAGACTGACAAGTTTCTGAGAGTTTACGTAAGAGTTAAAAAAAAGCACGTCCACTCAAACTGGAGAGATACCGAGTGAAAATTATGGGATGGTCGATCTTTCTGTTCAGCTGCGAAAAACTAAAACAAGTGGCCGCACCACCAACCAAAGCTGCGCAGGTATCAAGTAAAAAATACGACATGGGCGAACTATCGGGGGAAGTTCGGAAAGGACAAATAAGTGACGGCATCGGCAGATAGATAGATCATTTGAGTTTTTGTTTACTCATCGTCGCTAAAGGCATCGGGCGATGCGTCGCTTTCTGAGTCGAACACGAACTGCAGCGCTTCGTCCAGCATGCTCTCCCCAGCTTCAGCTCCCCTCTCCGGCTCCGTGCTCACAGAGGCCAGGCGCCGGTTGAACTGTCAGAGAACTGTCAAAGCCTGTCGATATGCTGCCCCGCTTAGACGATGCCGAGGCGGTATCTCACGGGTCTTCTTTTCTTCCCGTCTACTGCCCCTTCCTTCTCCTCCGACAGTCAAAGTCAAGCCACACAGGTTCTCTCTCTTGTTCGAAATCGACACATCGGCGGTGTTCACGGCCGCGGGCCGTGTTTGTGTAGGAAGCACCTCGAGATTTTGAATGCATCGAAGCTATCGCCACTTTAAGGGGTGGGCAATCTGTGGGGCCTTTCAGTAAACTTAATATTTCACCCCTAAAGGCGATGTTTCGGGGGAGGGCGTTCCCTGGAACATTACGGGTATTCCCCCCCTTTTAAGGGGGGGGGGGGGTCTTGGAAACTTTTTTCTGCTTTCCAAGCAATCTTGACAAAACTTCATGGGCCTGTTCAGTTTTTTAGCCGATTTCAAATATCTAATTAGTTTTCATATGAGATAACTAGTCTCCGAGTTAATTAAAATACTCCTTGATTGTTCTTGAAAACAATAGAAAAAAACTATTCAACAAAAGATTACCAGCAAGACGTGAATAGATACCAGACGTTGTGTAGAAGAAAATATGGGAAGAAGGTTTTTTTGTTTTGCAACCAGGTACACGTTTACATCAATTCGAACTTCAAAGTTTGAACTACTACTGCCAACCAATTAGAAATAATGCTAATTAAACAACTACTGAAACTCAAAATGCAAAATATGCTTCCCATATCGCATGGTTTAAACAAGCAACTTTACAGTGGCAAAAAAATCATCTTCCTAGCTGTACTACATGCTGGGATGTACCTCTCGAGACTTTTGTATCACTGCCATACCACGCGTGGCGAAAAAGTGGAAAATTATGTGAAAGTAATGATTTCTTTGTTCAAATTGGGCCTCTATGGCTTTTATAAGTACCTGGTACTGTTCCACGTACGCAATTTTCGGAGGAAAAACTGTGCAAATCAACAGAAAAGTAATACCTAAAAAATGCTTTTTTTGGGCAATTTTTTTTATCCCAAAGACCCAGGTGCTTCCTTAATGAAACTCATTGGCCTAATTGCTTAAGCAAATGCTGCGACCGGAGGATGCGTGTAAAGGGGTAAGCGAAGGCTTCAGCGAAAGGCTATGAAGCCGCTCTGTAGTGCCGCCATAGAAGGTATTTCTTCGTGCCATCCAGAACAACGCACCACAGCTTCCTTCTGTCCGCACAGGCTCGCCGTCCCATTCGGGGGTGACAGACTGAGGTACGAACTCAACGATCTTCACCCGGAGTCTAAAGTGTTCGTGGAGGCCGACAAGGAATCCGACATGCTCAAGGCGAACTACCGCCGCATCCTGGGTAGCCAAACAGAGGTTAGGCCTGTTAACCACTCCGGTGAATGAAGCCCATTTTGGGAGTTACGGTTGTTGTTTCGATTAACTCCTGCGCACGTAACGATAAGGAACACCGGTGTATGAAAATAGCCCGTTGTTTCTTGTCTAAGATGACAGAAGCTATGAAAGACAGCGATCAAGGGGAGTGGAATCACCAGGACTTTCAGGCGCATGCGGGCTAATAGGAACGGCGCAACTAAAGGCCTATTTTTAACATGAAATTGTTTTATTCCCTGATACGCCAAGATTTTATTGACGTCATATCCATCGCGGAAATGACGCCAGTACAACGAAGTAAGCGGCCTGTAAAGGGTGCACCCCTGCACACACCCGCCGCGGTGGCTCAGTGGCTAAGGCGTTGCGCTGCTGAGCACGAGGTCGCGGGTTCGATTCCCGGCCGCGGCGGCCGCTTTTCTGATGGAGGCGAAAAGCAAAAACGCCCGTGTGTACGAGATTTCGGCGCACGTTAAAGATCCCAAGGTGGTCAAAATTAATCCGGAGCCCTCCACTACGGCGCGCCTCATCGCCTGCGTTGCGTCGGCGCGTTAAACCCCCACAATCAATCATCAAAATCAAAACCCCTGCACACAGTGGCTTCATGCGGGGAACCAGCCTTTAGTACTAAAGAGTACTAACTGTACGGACTGAAACAGGGATGCCCTTTGGGCTCAATACTGTTCATGCTTTACATGGCAGGGTTAGAAAAGAAACTGGAAGAAAGTAAAGTAGGGTTCAGCCTAACCCATATGCTGCAATGCGAAGTGGTACAACAGCGTATTTTCCGGGAATGTTATACGCAGACGACATTGTTCTTTTAGCTGATAACCGGACCGATATGCAACGGATAATAAATATTAGCGGCCAGGAAGCCACCGACCTCGGGTTAAATTTTAGTGCAGAAAAATCGGGAATAATGGTTTTCAATGGCGCTACCACTGACGCAGTGTCTATCCAGCGAGGCGAACTACACAGAGTGAAGGAATATAAATATTTGGGCGTGTCGATAAACGAAGGGGATAACTACTTAAGAACTCACGAGGAGCAACTGAGTGGTAAGGGAAAGCGAAACGCAGCGTAAATGAAGCCCGTTTGGCCTTAGGCGCGCATGGAAATGCACCGAACGATGCAGTACAGGGAGATATGGGCTGGACGTCGTTTGAAGTTCGAGAAGCACAGAGTAAAATATGTTTTGAGATGAGGTTGAGAGCAATGGATCAACGAAGGTGGGCAGCTAAGGTTTTTAAGTACCTATACTTTAAAAGCGTGGACACGCAGTGGTTAAGAAAGACTAGAAGGCTAACGATGAAATATGGGAAAAACAGTGGAGAATCCAAAACAGCCAATGCAACCAAAAAAGAGACAAAGCAGATTGAAAGAAATAAATGGAGAGAAAAAATGGCATCTAAAACGTCGTTAGAGATGTACGGGGCTGAGAAATTGAACATCAGAAAGAAAAATTTCTAAGGTATTTCCCAGGGCAGTGCTTTGCTTTTTGAGGCTAGAGCAGGTTGCTTACGAACTAAGAGCTTTGTGGGGAAATATTCACAAAATTATGGGGTATGCGTGGTCTGCGGAAAAGAAACAAACTATGCGGCACATAGTGTTAGAATGTCAGGGTATCCATCCAAACTACACAAGGGAAATATTCAGCTTTCAGAAGCCCTAGGATTTAAGGGTAGCGCAGCGGAAGTTAACTTGAATTCTATCGAGGCGACGGAAAGAAGATTAGAATGGTGGTGGACAAAAAGCAGAGAGGGGAATATTGTCTGGGACAGTTACCGCAAGAAACAGAAAAAAAGTATTTTGTACGAAATACGCTTTTTGTGCCTGCCCTGAGCAGCGCTACTATTAAACCAAGAGTATAAAACATTGAAATGTTAGTCCTTTTTCGTAAGATGACATGTCAACACCCCGATACAAAGGGAAACCAATAGCAATCATCATCATCAGTAAGTTAAACTCAGGGGTGTTCGTTTTGGGGTTTTATATTTTAACACGAAAGTGTTTTATGCCAGGATACAACAATCTTTCACTGACGTCATATCCGTCGCGGTAATAAATCAATCATTTCGGACTGCTCGTACCTCCTCTAGAGCCGCTCCGTATGTTTTGGCCCGTAAATACCTATTGCTAGAGCACTTTCAAACTGCAAAGGAACTGTTCTAAGCTGCTGCGGGGAGGCACGTAAAAGGGGCTACAAAATGCGCCGTCTTATCAACAATACCTACCATAAGACACCCAGGGCAGTGATTTGACCAGTTTGTCCCTGCGCTTTCAGCCAGCTTTATTTTTTGTGCATTACAACCGCTCGGTCTGGGTACTTGCTTAGTGCAGCGGTGCCCCTAAATTAAGCTTTAAATATCGTAGCAGAGGATTACAAATTAATTTAGGCCACCTGGGCGTCTTAAAAGTCCACCAAAAGCGTACACACGGGTGTATTCGTGTTTTTCCTCCATCAAACGTGTTGTCGAATCATGTTTCTGCATAATCGGGCTCGTTTTCCTTGAGGCAGGTTAGTGTAGTACACCGGGAACCTTTTCATTGCAACTGTTTCTTTGCTAACACAGCACCAGATGCAAGCCGCGCAACCCTGGCTGTCTTCTCTACGCTGCGTGCTTTGTTGTAGCAATTATTTAACTGATCGTAACAGATCTTAACTGATTGAACTGCTCCATTTAGTGAAGCAAAAAAGGAATACCGCCGCCAAGAAGCTAGGAACGCCATAGAAATATAGTTTAACGTGGAATATGTACGAATGTGTGCATATATCAAGCAGTCCGGTGCCCTCACCTTCTGTGCTCGTGCTAATACCTCCTAGAGAAAAAAAGCTGCCTCGTTAACCAACCTTCCAAAAACAGTACATATCAACCCCACAGATCAGGTGCCTTCACCTTGGGTGCAAGCATCGGTTCCTTTGACATACAACAAGTTTCCCTCTTATCACCAACACTGCCAAAAACCCCGCAGGTCGAGGACGTAGCGAGCGTGGAGAAGCTCATGCTGGACTTCAAGGCCTCTCGCGGCGCCTTTGAATTGTACAAGGTGGGCGCGCAATTCCACGCCGGTGTCAACAACAGCCTCCCGGGGAGGGCCGTCGCCTGGTACAACGGGGACACATACCACACGCAAGCCGCCTCGCTCGAGGCCCTGAGCAGCGCGCTGATCCAGAAGGCCTCCGGCGACACCAAAGCCCGCATGGAGACCGTGCTGCGCCCTCTCAAGATCCGCAACGGCAGCACCGTGTCCTCGCGCAACATCGCCAACCTGAAATACGCCGAGGAGTTGGCCTCGCTGCTCTCGTCGCGAGTGCTCCGCATGGTGCTGCTGCCGGCGACGACGTCCGTGGTCGCCGCCAGCTTCGTGCTCTTCCCCATCGACGACCGCGTGAGCAACTCGAAGAACATGCAGCTCATATCGGGCGTACACCCCATCATCTACTGGGGCGCCAACTACGTCTGGGACATGCTGCTCTCGCTCGTCTCGCTCATCACTCTCTTCTTCCCCGTGCTGCTCTGCCACTCCGAGTTGATTAGCATAGGTGCGTACTGCGCAGGGAAAGCGCCCGTCCTGTGTTAAGTGGAAGCTGGGAATTACATAATATATTGATAACTTCACGGTGAACTGAGCCATTATGACAAGTAGATGAAACGGCGCTTTGTTGGAGCCGTCTTTGTAATGTCAGTTTTTACGGGGATACTTTCGATAAAATAAGAGTAACAGCCGTTCCTTCTCGCCATACTCCCTCCCTACATGCCCATGTATTGAGAGCACGCGGGAATTTTAAAAAAGTTTTCAACTTCACTGGGAACTCATTACAACAAGTTTAGATGACGCTCAGTAAAACTTGATGTCGGGCTAGTTGGTGTAACATGCTCTTGAAGGTAAGGTGCGCTTGTTATAAAATCAGAGACCGACGCAGGAAAAAAAACGTACTTTCACCATCTTCTCGCTAAAGTGTACGTTTTTTTCCTGTGTCCATCTCTGTTACCATAACAAGCGCCACTTACCTTCAAGAGCATGATTGAAACTCGGCCTAATGATAGTCGTCATAGCGACCGATTTCAGTGTGATTTTTTGATACCTACATTAGATGAGAGCCACAGGGCATGCGCGGGTAACAGGAGACGAAAATGTGTTTGCGTCGACGCGACCCGTTAGACGGACGGACATTGAACACCGCCAATGGGTAGCTATATACAGCTTCGGTGTGAGTTTTCAGTGGACGTTGATGGCATTCCGGTGGTCTCAAGCGATGCGAGGCCCCCGCTATACGATGGCGCTCACAACTTAGTCTTAGATATGCGGAGTGCAAATGCTTCACAAGATAACGGTTTGGTTTGGACGGCTACAAGAAAATTCAGGCTGCTACAACCAACGGTTCTGTTGCTGAATGAACACATTCGCTTATAGACAATAAGAACTGTGCTACCTTCACGGAATTCCCGAAATCCTATAGGTGGTATTCAATGATAAAGTTTAGCGGGCGATTTGTCCACCTGGCAACACTGAAAACCGCCATGTCGGTGGCCACCGTGCCAGCGCATGCGCTTTTCGGCCGCATCTCGAAGAAAAAAAAAAACACCAACGTACATCGTCTGCTACGTTTCAGCCCGATTATCGGTAGTGGCGTCAACAGATGTAATTAAACTCACTCACATTAAGTAGCGGCGCTCTACCTATCCTCGAGCACTTCGAATCCACGGAGGATGAAACCGCGGTTGGGAACGGCGCGTTTATGCGCGCTGTTTGTATCCTCGGTTTCATCCTCCGTGGATTCGTAAGTCCGACGCGCAGTTGGCTGCCACCCCGGATTTTGATGCAAGTGCACTAGCACCGCATCCACTACTTTATGTCTGGTAAGTGCCCTCTAATACGTGGTTGAGTACAAAAATCGAATAATTTCTCTGGAGAAATGGTTCACGCGTACACCGATTTAGCGCTGGCTTTCTCGTGCGCTAAATGTTTCACACTCAGTAAAACAACTCACGTCTGATGTTAGAGCGCGGCGGCTGGCAATCACCTGATCTGCGGCGGTTACTTCATACACGTCTGGCGATAGGTAGATCGTACTGTGCTGCACTCAACAGCACTTGGCGTCGAGGTATTACTTTGCCTTCAGTGGGCAACAGTTTGGAAACGATGCAGTTCTTGCCGTCAAAGGGACCAATGCGCTCACGTTCAAACCTAAATTGTGCCACGACCAACTCGCACTCGCTCGTAGGTGTGCGCGGAGGCTGGGGTTGAACTGCAGATAAGGTTGTCACACTCATGAGCGGAATCATGACTTTTCACGTAACCAACGTTATCGCGGAACAACTGACTATCGAATCACTAGCACACGCCTTTCACGGAAACACGAGGTCACGTCGCGGCCCACGGCCTGCCTGGCCGCCAGGAAGGCATGGCCGCCATGAAGGCAGTTCACCCATGAAGAGGGGTTAACTGATCTGGAAGCCTTGCGCACAACGTCGCCTTGGCAACAGACGCTTGGCCACAGATATGGCATCGCACTCGCATAGTTGCCTGCATGCATTCCACGCCATTGAATACCGGTTATAGTTTTAGAGCGGTCACTCCTAGTTGTCTACCTTTGGGTGGCGTTTGAGTTTCTTCGTCTTTGCAAAGCCAGAAAGGAGAAACGCTGGGGAATGTGATAGTGTTCACCAAAATATTTGGCGCAAACATGTTTTCAGCCCGCGAGCTGTCCCCACTACAGCATCGAGCGCCGTTTACAAGGCAAAGCAAATTGGCAAGGTGGGGTAACAGTACAAAATGAAAAAGCACCTAGCAACATCGCACCACACACCATGACAGGGAATGATAAACCGTACCTACTCGCGTCGTCGCCTCCGTCGCCTACAATACCGGCAAAGCCGGTGGACAATTAGACAATGGTTATGTTCATCTTAAGCGCACAAGAAACACGAACCCACGAGACAAAGACAAACACTTGTCTTTGTCCTGGGTGTCCGTGTTTTTTGCGCACTTAAGATGAACGTTATGGAATACCACCCAGCCCGACGGCAAGCACTTCTAGGTAATGGTGATTTTTACTGCTTCTGCGCGGCAGCTTAATCCACAAACGCGATCTAAACTGCAAACACGCTGGAAGGATGAATCATGCAATCTATCACGCACGACTATACAAACTAGTAGTTTGGTTAATTCATCTTGGCGGAAATAATGTCGCCTGAAGTGCGAAGGTCATAGCGTAGAGAAATTCGAAGTTTCAGCCACATAACACATTCTCTCAGCAATTTATCGTAATTATTTTGCCTTAAACTTCCTAGCGCTGCTTTTGCAACTATTAAAATATTATTTTTAACTGTACCCGTGCTGTGCGAGATGGCGTGTGTATTGTTTTAAATGCAGAGCATTTGTATAACTCACGATGTCACCCGTCCGTTGGCGTCCGCAGCAGCCAGCCTCCCCCTACACTATAAAGAGAAATAAGTTACCGGCGCCTGGTTTCGATCCCACGACCCTGCGGGCGGAACGCGAGGTACATGGTGCTCTTTCCACTGCGCCACAAAACCGACACAGAATCAAAGGCTACGAACGCGCCTTATATCCTTGACTCATTCAAACTACGTCGTCAGCGGCGTGCGTTGGCGACTCAGCGGCGTGCTAGCGGCGTGATAGCTGCGTGGTGTACACGTGATAGCAACAACCGCCCAAACACTAAACGTTAACGCAATACACCCACCCCCTATGCGACGCATTTAGTCAAGTCCCCCTCGCGGGGAGATGGGCCCATTTTTTTAGATATCGCGATTGTCCCTCCACATCCTGTGACTTTGTTTTTGTATTTTTATGCCCTTCCTTGAAATCAGTTTTCTTGCAATAACTTGTTTTCATTGTATGACTAAAATCTTGATACATTCTTGTGTGCCTTATTTCAATGCATCTAGGTAAACTTTGAACAGAAGCCACTGTGGTTGGTTCGGATACGTTCCTCTCACATATTCTCTGTTGGAGCGATGCGTTTTTTAACTGCGCCATTTTACCACATGTCATAAAAGTTGATATTGTTACGACAGAAAAATGAAAGAAAACCAAAAAAAGGCGGCATAATGCGGCTGGCGTAATGTACTGCAGAAAACTATAGAGACAAGTTTTTATCGACCAGATTTAGGGGAAATCCCCAAAATGGAGTAAGTTTCTGGGAAGGAAATTTTTTCATCCATTTTAACGCAGCCATACGGCTACAAAGGAAAGCTATACAGCTTTCTCAGAAACTTCCTTCGCAGAGACTAGTTTTGTAAAGAAAGTCTAAGCTTATTGTAAAGGGGGTTGTGAAGCCGCTGATGAATATCTGAATTGCGGCGTGGACAATGTCCTATGGCCTACATGTGTCGGGCTCAGGCTGCTTTCAACACTGGACACGTCCCTAGGAAGTGTTCCCATGTCGCCTCCGCAACTGGGGCAGGGCGGTAGGGGCAGGTCTAAGGGGTGACTGCATGGCTAGAAATCCATGTCGCTCGGACAGCAGACACAAGTGCAACGCCCAGGCCACGGAGCAATTCTTGCTCCGTGGCCCAGGCGGATTCTCCGAATCGCTGCCTCCTCAGGGCAGGTTAAGCTGCCAGGGAGGTCAGACCTACGCAAACAGAGAAGGGCACGCGTCGAGCGCCGATGCGTTTACCATGAAGTCCATTTTTCCTGCCCCTTCTTTAGCGCTGTTTTCCTTTTAGATAACCAGGTTGCTACCTAAGAAAAAAATGCTAGCACTTTCTTTGTGGTGGTTTCGCCTCCCACAACTTCCTTGCCGACCCGGACTTTGGGCCACGTGGTTTTCGCATGCGATCTGTTCGCCGAGAACGAATACTCCGACAACGGAGTACCTAATTCTGAAATGCGTAGATACGGTAGCTCAAACCCATCGCGCACACCTCTTTTTCAGCCATCAGCGTTGTCGCAGTGTTCATGGGCTACATACACAGTATGCTGGCGATCGTGTACTGGTTTTCCTTCGCCACGGACTCGCTGATCACCGGCTTTCTGATTGTCAATGCCCTCGCGGCCCTCTCTGGTAAGACGCTTATTCCGCACCATTGTTTCGGCATGGCACACCATCAGAGCATCCTTTCCACCAGCATCGTCATGAGCGCCACCATTTCTTGTTTACCATTACTGTGACGTCGTATTACTGGCATCCGTGCATTGCGAACCCATTTTTAACAGCACAGCTTTCTATGGTCGAGGCTTTCATGGGACGAAATGTGAAAACGCAGTCTCATAGGGGAGCAAGCGCCAAGCACACGTGCAGGAAGTTGCATATGAAGCAAGTGTTTTTTTCTGGAAAGCATGCAGATAGCCAAAACAGGTGTTTTTGTCCCGAGAAAATATGTAACCAAATAGAATGTTTTCCCCAGAAACACAACCTTATAACTGCTGTCAGTTCGGTTTAGAAACAACACCCTACTTAAAGCCCACTATTAATGTAGAAAGACACGATCCTCGCAGATTTCGAGAAAAAACTATGGGCATATACCTATACTTTAGCAAGGCATTTGATCGTGTCAATCATGCACGTGTTCTTAATAAATTGCCAAGCTACGGTTTTCTGGGTGTCTAATAATCTCATGCAGTCTTAGTCGTTGACGCATCTTCGGTGCGTAGCAGCACATAACCACAAATCGCAAACTGAGCCTATAAAAACTGGCGTGCCACAAGGCGGCATTCTCGGACTTATTCTATTTTTATTTTACATCAATGGTTTTACCCGCATACAGAACAATTTTAAGTTTATATATGTATGGCGATGATTGCACTCTGTTTCTGGTGATAACTTGGAGACTATAGTGCCTGTGTCATGTTTTTTATGTCACGCAATCCAATAGTGTCCCATAAAAACTAGCTAACGCTGAAGGAATTAAAAACAAAAGGTGTACTTTTCCGTCCTTTAGGCACGGCAGTAGTAGAACCTGAAAGCAGTCTTTTAGGCCGTACGAAATCACTATGGTCTAAATTGTGAAAACGCTTGGTGTCATTTTTACAGAACGTATGTCATGACACGACCATGCTGAGTGACTCTGCTTGAAAGCGCAAAAGCCACTGGTATCAAATACGTGTCATTTCTTGCCCACTGGCGTAAATCGACTTTTATACCAGGCGCCCTTTCACTCACATCTGAACTACTGTGCATTATTCTGGGCAAACACGGCCTTACAAAATGTACATAAGATAGCGATTCGTTCAGTTGAAAATGTTCCTTTTCTAGCGCACCCAAAACGACTCTTCCTGAAACACCGAATATTCAAGGATGAAAACATATGTCGATATTAACTCATCCGTAGCTACAGGAATGCGAAAGAAAGCAAACTGGGTACTTTTATGGGCCTAGCACATTTGCAGGGAAGTGTATAAGTATGCGCACACCGATATAAGCCACCTTGGAAAATCTCATCATCACGTACTCATTATGGGCAGCAGCTACTAAAGCATACACTTCCCAACCAGCTCAATTATTTTCACAAACAGGAAATTGACATTGTGGTTTTAAATGATGACCACATCCTGGATATGTTTATTTAGGTGTTGAATATGCCATTTTTGTCGATGTCTTTCAATCTGCATGGTTGCAGCTTTCTCCGTCCGCTTTTTTCCCCTCTGTAGTGACATTTGTGGAAATTAAGCTTCATTGTCGGTTAGACAAACGCTTGAACTGAAGCTTATGTAGGCAAAATTTTCCTGATCTATTAAATCTGGTGGCGACGTTTATACTTGTCAACATAGTTGAGCAAAAAGAAAACATTAAGCATATTTGAGACCAGGCACCAATACATGAGTGATATCTCCATTGTTCTTTTAATTAAAGGCATATGGCTGCTTGATTTTCGCGGTAGCATATAAGGAAATACGCCGCGAAAAAAACAAGAACCACTCGCGGCGCCTCTCGTGGCAGTGTTCCAATTTCAAAAATGTCCCAGTAGATGGCGCCAGAAGTAGAACACGACAAAAATTAATTGGCGAGGACGGGAATCCATCTTCTGTCTTTGTGAGTTCTATGAAGATGAGCCTTGCGACCAGGAAAGGCCAGGCAGGTTCGCTGTAACATCGGAATTCGGGACGTAAAGTCAGTGATTCTGGACTATTTTTATGACAACCAATGTGCTCAAGTCGTTTTTTGCACGAATGTCAATATCTCTTCCCGGATTCTCTGTCTCGCGATTACGTCTCTACATCAACAAGCTTTCTGATCATGTTTTCTCTACAATCGGTTTGTCTTTCGGGGCAGTTTGTTTTCCTGTATGTTATCCTCACGGCGGGCGCTGTTACCAGCGTGGCCCACACTATTCTTACACAACAACGGCTGATGAGTTCGATGGAATGGGGGAAAAAAAAGGTGCACTCTTTCCCTTCCCGAAGCCATATACTATAATGCCTTAAAGGTTCGCCGGCATTGAAGCCTGGCGAGGAAGAAAGCTGGACTCTGGTGCGAGTTATCTGGTTCGGGGTGTTGAAATAAATCGATGGTGGTGAAAACTTTTTATTGGGCTGGAACGGAGTTAGTTCGAAAGGCGAAAAAAAAAGGACGGAATGGACCAGAAAGCACGAAAGACATTCACGTGCTTTGCGTCTTTCGCGTTTTTAGTCACTCCTCCCGTTTTTTACCCCTGTTCGATTTATTGCAAGACGTAGAAGACATTGCGTTAAAAAATGGCTTGAAATATCTAGCTCCGCAACTTTCTTTATATGAAAGGATTAATATCAGCAGTAACTACAAGTTAACGTACGTCGCTAAAATGTAATATTGATCGATTTTGATACACGTAAATTTCATTTCTTGTCTACCTTAGTATTACTGAAATTTCTCACACTACTGTAAAAGCCCGGTAATTCGAAATCGGTTAATTCGAACATCCGGTTAATTCGAACTCACGCCCTGGTCCCTGCACAGCCCTGTATACTTAAATGAGAGTAAACTCCCAATAATTCGAACGCGTCTGTGTAAAGAACGGTTAATTAGAACTATGATCCCCTGGCTTCTATCGCTCGTCGCAGAAGTCGGCCCAGAGTGATTACAATGTGTTGCAAATCCAAACCGAACTAAAATTTACTAGAGATGCAAAACAACGAAGCAGAAAAACCGCCTGACGCGCGCGCTACGCTCCTGCAACAGTTTATTTCGCTTCTAGCCGCGCCGCCGGCTCCAGAGCTGCGGCGCATGCGATTATTATTTACGAAACATTATTTATTTACGAGATCACCTGCCACAAACGTGCACTAGCATTTAATTCGCGATAACGAGCCCAGAGGTGGCTTCGATGTGTTCTGCCCGCGCAGTGTGGTGCGATTTTCATTCATTTCAGCAACCGCGCGCTAATTCGAACTTCGCTTAATTCGTACAATTTTATGCTCACCTTCGAGTTCGAATTAACGACCGTTTACTGTACTAGGGCGTAGGCTCGTTCGTTATTCTTGTCGAACGATCAGGCTGGTAAAGGTTCACCACATTCAAATAAAAGTGTCTCATTCTAAGGCGGATATGCTCGGCGACCAGCCGCGTGTTGTGGCGTGCACGCGCGTCGCTCTCTCAGGGACGGTGACCAGCATGGGCTACCAGCTGCTGCTCATTGAGCGCGAGCAGAACTCGCCGAACCTGATCTCGGTGGAGCAGCCCTGGGACCCGTGGCTGTACGGCCTGTCGCTGCTTCCGCCCTTCTCGTACACTTGGGCGGTGACCAAGGTGACGCAGAAGGTGAACGAGGACCGCTACTGCCAGGGCTCGATGGCCACCGTGTACGACATCTGCGCCTACCTGCGCAACAGCCCCGACGAGGGCGCCGTGCTGCTGACCAACCTGCGCTACTGCTGCGCCACCTTCTTCGCCAGCGAAGGCAGGCAGGTCGTCCACCTCAGCCCCTTCTCTTTCCACAGGTGAGGCCCTTGCGCTTGGCGAACTCCCTCCACACACTAGCGACACGATTTGCACGTAATGCACGGGTTCCTAAATGGCGGTCAAGGATCCCCAGAGTTAAGCGGGGGCACTTCTGAGGTCCGTGAAGTCCTCCCTGAACGTGGCAATCACCTCCATGCAGAAAAGTGGCGCCTATGCATTGACTTGTACTTTTCTCCGTGTGACACACGTTTGAATGTATGTTTTTTTTTTTCAAAAATGCCAATTTAAGACAAAAAGCGAGACATGCAAAAGGCAGCTGCAAGTTGCTCGTAGCTGCAAGAGCAACTTGTTTGACGACATGACACGTGTCTGCATAAAAGACACAAAAATAATTCATTTGATGAGCATGGAGGCGACTTAAGCTGCAAGTGAAAACTGTTTGGTAATATGACCTAGATCAGCATATTTCATCCTGGGATTCCGGATACCTTTTCTAAGCCCTAAAACAGGACCTCGGCCACCTGATGGTATAGGTTCGTTGACGTAGTGAAAAGGCCACCATCTGCACAACTCGTGAGTTTTTTCACGTTACTATTTATTCCACTTCTAAACTGCCGAAGAGAGCCACCGTTTTGAGACCCCAACTGTTAGTACCAAGCCTCAGGCCTTCGCGTCACGGGCAATCTGCTAGCCTTACCATCAGTCCCATCTAGTGTATGCCCGATATCAAAGAGATTGCAATTCTATTGCAAACTTAAATGCAATAATTTAGATATCAATGAAACAGATGAAGCAGTGGTGACTCCTGAGCCAGTTTTTGTTGATGTATATATGACGTCACACAATCTTGTTTGTGCGATTTGCAGTAGCCATCCAAAGCCACTGACAAGAAACACGACTGGGAGATTGCTATACGCCTGTAGTTACGCGCTCGATCCAATCACTTGGTCATATCAAGGCTGGCGTGCAGTTAACACACTGACAATGATGATTGTGTTTCCTCTATTGCGTCACTACTGACTTAGTGCAGCGTCTTTATTTTTGTGTAAAAATAAGTCTCTCTTGGCTGCAATAATGCTGAGTGATTTACCGAAGGCTAGTTCTTCAAGCCGAACAAGGTTGTAGTTTGTCATCAGGTCCCTTTGAACTGTGCACTACTTTGCACGCAGGGACGGCGTGATGGTCGAGCTATTGGTGATGCTCGTAGAAGGCTTCGTCCTGCTGGTCCTACTAGGCCTGCTAGAGGAAGGCTTCCTGCGTTACGGAGGCCGCACCAGCGTTCCGGGCGCGACAACACCGCCGATTGAGTTCCGGCCCGGAGTGGCCGAAGAGAAGAAGGCCGTGGAGAAGATCCTCGCGGGCCACGACTTAAGCAAACCTGCACTCATCGTACTTGACTTGCGGAAGACCGTCGGCAACCGCAATGTGAGCGCGTTAGGCAAGGGCCTATGTCGTAGAGCTTGTAACTTAATAACCTGTAGGCCTGAGGCAGTTGGTATTCCATTATTCACCACCATTAACCGCTACGTTTCCGCACAAAGGACGCTACGGACGAGTACAGGCGCTACTACTTCCAGCTGCTTTTTACTTCCCTAGGGAGGCACATATGTAGAAGAGCAAAAACTACAATAGGTAGTGTGCAAGTGCGCACTTCCTCCTCAGCCACCTATTTCATATACTCCTTCCAGGAAGGAAAGCTCCTTCGTCGTGAGAGATAGGGAGGTCATGTTCTTTATCTCAGACACAAGGTAAGAGACAGGGAGGTTGCGGCTGTCCTCGTCTGTAACGTTTTTTGTCTGAAACGTTTGACGCAGAACGGAGGCAGGTTACGCCGCAAGTTTAGCTTTCGCGTTCAGCCATTCAGTTACCATTTGCGAGCGAAAATATGGCCTTTCCAGCGAACAGGATAACGCATATACGGACACGCGTAGTGGTGTACGAAGTCTGTAAGTGTATGCACTTCCCGTTGTTGTTTTTGCATCACGATTAGCCCCTGAAACAACACTTCGCTCCACATGCAGGACATTCCGCCTCTACTGTGCGCGGCGTAAATTCGTATTCTCGAGGGTTCGTACCTCACTCAGTCCAATTAGCATACTGACACGCCTATAGAATGATGTGGTAGTATTTTTGTATGTCGGTGAACGTCCGACACTGCGTGGTCTAATGCAACACAAGCCAGTACACTACGAAGCTGACTCGCGATCTTGTCTGTGCCATGCTGCTTTCAATGGCTAGTACATCTTTGCGTCGTCTTCAGCCCAAGGCTGGCCCATGGCGAACAAGAAATAGGAACCATTGTTAACATAGATACACCGAAACGCTAAAAGAATGCTCGAAGAGACCATTTGGATTCTAGATAACCCGAAGCGCTGAAAGAATGACGGAAACAACATAAGGAACTAAGGTAAGGTTGTACCTAGCCATGTTGCCACGGAAAAACATACGAATGGTAAGTGTAACTTAAAAAAAAGGAACTCCGTTCATATTGATACCAAACCTAATGACTTGGTGCATTGGAACCGAAGATTAATTGGACAGGTTGACATCAAAAAAAGAAATGATCTTAACCAGTCTCAGCCAGCTCGAACTCCATGTGCGTCTGAAAACATCGCAAGACAACGTGAGGCGCTGGGCCTTGGGCGCCTCCATGAAAGGGGTGCCCTAGCTGTATTTTTCAGTATTTCTCAAACGCATTTCGAAGACGTTTTGATGTGACCGAACCACCGAATTTTCGACCCACCGAAACCAGGATGTTCCTGCCGCAGCACACTCGAAAAGGTGTTGTCTGGGGTTTTCATCTGGTTCTATGGATGGTAGTTATCACGTTGTTTAAAGGGACACTGAAGTGAATTTGTCAAGCTCCCGGTTCTGCTTGCACTGCGTAGACTGGCTCAAATTACCACACTTTTCATCGTTTATCCAGTTGATAAGCCGGTAATTATTTTATAAAGCTGGAAATAAGAACAACTGCCATACGCGGTATGTGGCGGCCGCACCAACTAAAGGCGATGACGACAGGAGGAGATGCACCTTCATTCGACGATGTCCAAAGTTAACATTCAAACAAGTTTCGGTTTCGGTTCTGTAAAACATGCTTGACATCCGACGACATCGTTTGATGGACATTATCGATATCTCAGTAATCGTCGTCCTGCGCTTCTGCCATGTTGCCGGCTGTAAAATGCCTAAGATAAGCCTCCCAGCACGGCTCGGAATCGTAGCAATCACTAGCCGAGGCCTCTGCAGTGGATGAACGCGCTCCGCGTCACCGCAGACGCTCAAATGCCATGCGCTTTTCCCGCATATTCGGAGCTTGCCTCACTAATGCCTGTATCGTAAAAAGCGTGTTCGCACCAGGCCAAGGGTCTGTTGATTCTGGCCTGTGCCCACTGCCCGCAAGCAGTCGGTGCTTGTGGTAACAGCACGCCAGCGAGAACTCGCTAGCCCGTAAGTGTCAGTGTGCGCACGTTCTGCGAACTCGCTCGTGGAGCGGTGAACGTTACGGCCCAAAAATGGTGAACTCAGTTCAGAAAACATCGGCCGCAAACGAAAAAATCAACTTACAAAAATAAAAGCACGTACCCGCCGGTATTCCAACTTGCGACTTGGAAAACAATAAGCCTAGCGCTTCAGACCACTGGGCCACGAGTCAGCGCTGCCTATATTGGATATGTAAGGTATATAATGTACAACCCGTTTACACTTCTATTTAGTTTTACCATTTCAAGTACCTCAGGTGACTATTTGTTGTATAGCGCTCGTGCAGTAAGCGTCCCCGAAACTTCTACAGTATCTCACGTCTAGCAATTGCATTTCTTAGACGGAAGAGCGTTCGCAGATGTGTGGTTGTGCTGCTGACCGCTCTGCTTGTTCACCCAGCGCAAAAAAAAGTGCTTCCTGCTCCCTAGTTTCGCGCTGTACGGTAAATATTTCAGTTGATTTTATTTCCCTAGTACCTATAGTGACTTCGCTGACTCTTCTCCCGCCTTCAAGTGGCCTTAGATTTTCCTACTAGCGTAGCAGTCAGCGAAGCGTCGCATGTGCACTTGTGCAGCGCTTGTGTGGAGCGACCCGGACTCGGAGCTTGATACAGTGTACAAACTAGCAAAGTAAAGAAAGGCGCATTCTTCCATTGACAAACGTGTTGTGGCTTAGTTTCAACTGAGCGAGCGAATTGCGAAGACCCATCCGCAGTCGGCGGACTAAGCGCTGGGCCGACTGGCTCCGGCGGAAGGTCGGCGAGCCGTGCAGTATACGTAGCCAATTGCCAGCTCATCTCCTCCTGACGTCACACGGAAACGCCAGAGAAAATGGGCGACGGTGCAGAGAGGAGGGCAACATTTTGGAATTTATTTTTCTACTAAATAAATTCGCGTAAACGCATTCAGAGTGGTCGAAACATGGCCTATGGACTCCGGACTACAATTAGCGCTAGTAATCCCGCAATGTTTGAAATTCACTTCAGTGTCCCTTTAACTTGGGTCGAATGGTCTTGGGTCTTTAAAAATGCGCGTTCCGTAAACCCGAGGCAAAGTGCAATGCCACGTATGAGCCCTCTCTTATGAAACCACGGGATCCGTCGAATATTGTACACCATTGTAACAACTGGTGACAACTGGTGACAAGAGGACAAGACTGGTTTTTATACAGTTAACACATTATTACAAAATTACGTAATGCTGAACCACGAAGCTGATACGGCTAACTGACTATCGTGAGCTGCAAAGTTGACTGCGAGCCCAAAAGGTTTGGCGTGATGTGGGTTGCACGCGTAAATCAGAACGGCTTTATGCAGCGACTGGGGACGCCATGCAAGCCGCAGGGTCTCTTTTATTTTCCATCGCAGTCCCTCTATACGGACGCTGCTCACGTCAATATACCCGTAACGAAAAACGTTAGTGGCTATCTTCTGTCATTGACCACAAAGCATAGGGCTGGAGGTAGACAGTACACTGGTGCCGAAGATAGGGTTCACAAGTAATGTCCTTCTCGAATGTAACAATGTCAGCTGCCATTTAGCAAACGGGTAGAGCAGTTCCGCAGTATGGGCGTATATTTATCTATTTCTATATGAACTTTCTTTTCGTTGTACTTCAATTGTCACGCTGATGGGTATTACATGGCGAATAGGCTGCTACATTGAGCAGTTAATGAAATGTTCGCTAAATTCTCTTTTTTTCGGGAAATGAATCTACGGCATGGCGTTTTACGCCTCTGGTAGTTCCCAGAAAAACTGAATACAGACTTGCTGACGACATGGTTGCGCTTCTTACGGTTTTTGTTCGTGCGTTTTTTGGAGCTATTTATTTTGAGCTCTTTATTTTTACTTTCATGCGCAGCTTTCCCGCTCATGGCAATCCTTTCAACAGTGATTACTCTGTAGTTATTTAGCGAAATATGAACTTTTTTTTTGCGCTGCTAATATTGGGGCAGAAAACGGGCTTTGTGCACAGTTTCAAGTCTTGCACATTGCAGAACTAGGTTCCTGACCCATGGAAACTATCGCAGCTGGAAGTAAGATTTGACAGCGGAATACACAAAAAAAATATTCAGAATCCTGAAAGTTAATTTAGTGTTTTCATCTTCACGCTGACGTCTTGCTTTATGCCAAATATCACTCTCCTGAAGTGGTTTTGCTAGGTTCGCGAGAGGTCGGACTTTGAGCGAGAAAGCTGGGTATGCGTAGTGTAAGGGCGGTGTATGAGACACATTAAAGCAGAGCTTTCTAGCTCTACCTGCCAATTGTTCTTTCGTGGTTTGCGGGGCAACAAACTCCAAACGCGGCGGAGGCGGCGGCGGGCAGGAGGGCGAGGCGGAGGGTTTCACTCGCGGAGCACATTGTAGATTGCTAGGCGAATTTACCCAGCGTTCCCCGCGCTTAAGTGCCTACTCGTCGGCGGCGGCGTCGGCGGTACGGCCTTGTCATCTGCTTTAGCGCCGGTTGTTTGGAGCCTGTTTTGGCGCAGCTTCGCGTTTATTGCGCGCCGCCTTCGCACGGCTCGATTAACTTGTTCGACAGCACCTCCTGGGCAACCCCCACCCGACGGAATTAGGTGGTCGTATGACAAAGACAGGTCAAGGATTGGTTTGCGCGGCGGGAAAACAAAATCTACAAACCACATACATCTGGCCGCTAGAGTAACGCTACATGTTGCAAACTGATTGCCACGAATGGGACTGCGTTTTCTAAATTGGTAAATACCAATGCCGTTGTGTTTTAACAGGTATTCAGAAAAGGTAAAAGTGGCAACTCGTCGTCACAAATAGCGATTGTAACAGGTCCCTTAGCTTTCTCGCAGTTCTCAAACTTGCTAAACCAACTAGTTTAAATCAGTATAAATTCGAATTACTAAGCTCACATGCCGAATTGTTTCGGTGTCTGCGCTTGTGTCGCGCGGTGGTGTAGCCCCAAGCTAGCACATCAGGATGGCTAGGTTCCCCTGTCTCACCCTTCGAAAGACGCTCCTTTCCGTTTTCTTTTTCCCGACTCACGACCGGGATACAGCGGCGGCGTCCGCCGCTCTAGCCCGGCCGTGGCCGCCACTGCGGCTGCGTGCGGGACGCCGCCCCCGCTAATTCAAGGTAACGGCTTGCAGAATCTCTGGTTTTACTCTTTGTAGAGCCACGTATGTGAATTCAAGTGACGTCGCATGGGCAGTTGTTGTGGGTGTTCTTTAAAGCTTTGCTTCCCAACCACTTTCACGGCATGGATTCTTTTGTTTCCTGATTTTTCTTGATATTTTTGGTTCTTTTAGTGATATTTTGTTTCCTTTAAAATTTTCTTCGACCAAGTATCTCATCCGTACTTTTGCAGCGAATAAATATGTAAACTTTAACAATGACGTATTTTTGTAGATGTGTAAACTTAAACATGAGCAGTGTGCTGCGGTTGTGCCGCCCACTGCTGCGTTTCGCGGCCCGTTGCCTTTGTTAGCCGCCCACCGCCCCGAATGACCAGTCTGGGTGCTGTACCTGAGGAACCAAAAACGGCCACTGTGCAAAAACAACGCGACCGCACTTCCGCCATCTGTTTACGTGAAAGGGAGTCTGAAGAAGTGGCTTGGATGTCTCAGATTGCCTTCTGCGTGCGAATCCAGGAGTCGATGCTTGGGCTGGTCACTTTCTTATTTTGTTTATGGGCTTTCGCTTTTCCCCGTGCTGCGGCATTCCGTATTTGACCAGAGATGATAAATGTTTGCAATGAAAATTTGAAATTGTCAATGTTTTTGCCCGCCCCCTTTCCCGTGTTTGATATGTTCGCCTGTTGGAACTTCCTGGAAAGAACCCTGTTGCTCGTTCAAAGCAAACAATGCTTGCGCTAAAAAAGCGGAGCATCTTCCCACCCTCACATCGCCTGCAATAACTCTTAAGTGTAGAACACTTCAGGCGCTCGCCTTGTCGTTGTAGCTCGCTGGCGGGTCCCAAGTAGAGCAACAGGGCGTTCCGTTGTGGCGCTGTCGTCGCGGCGTACCCCAGAGGCTTCAAAAGCCAAGCTGTTTATATAGTCATAAGCGTTCGGAACTGGTGAACCACTAGTGCTTGCCCTACATCTCCGTGTTGTTTAGCGCAACGAAAACTATTGGTACGTTTGAGGCAAATTGGACGTTATTAACCGGCAGCACCCGCAATCATTTAGTAAGAACGCTCATTGGGTTCGTTTTTAGGGTAGTAAGCGAAAAAAGCGGCCCCGCAATAAAAAGTTGGCGCGTTCGAAGTCACGCAGAAAGGCTCCAGCCGCGCAAGAAAAAATTACTCGTTCGAAATGGCGCAAAACAGCGAAACAGCTCCAGCATAAAGCAAGCACAAATTAGTAGTGGCTTAGATCTGCTATGCCAGGACATACGTAGCGTGTGCTAAGGTTCATAAATCCAGTCCAATCCAGTCCAGTCCAGTCCAGTTCAGTCCAGTCCAGTCCTGTGCAGTCACTGCTTCTCGCGCATGCTCAGCAGGGCTTTTCACGAGCCACGCGAAACAGCAATCAAGCGGCTCCGGTGCAGCGTCAGACTTGGCTACTGCGCAGTTGAGTCGCATACCTGGGAACGCGCCGGCGCCAGTGCGTCTGCCGCGGCTATGACGCAACACAATCTAACACAATCCACTTTAATCCAATCCAATCCAAATCCAATCAAATCCAAGTAAAGCCAAGCCAAGCCAATCCAATTCAATGTCCCTCGCGCTTGCGCAGAACCACCTTTCGCGGCACACGCGAAACTGCTCAACCTCGGCCAGTGTAGCTCACGCTACAAAAGAACAGAACTCCCGCTGGCGCAGTTTCAGGCGGGGGGCGCGCGAGCACTGCGAAGCCGGGAAATTTTAATTGCATGGGGTGGTAGCAGTTTGCGGATAACGGAGGTACGGCCCATCATGGCGAATCACTGCTCTGCACTTCCGACGGCTTTCACATTGAGGGGAAGGGCTTTATTTTTTTTACTCGATTCGGCCCTCGCCCAGTCGCATCTATGGCAGGGCCATTCTGCAAAGAGTAGGCTCCAGGTTAGATGTGCAATCAATTGTCGACAAAGAAGACCTAAGCAACGCTGCCAGAGAGAAATTGAAAGCGCTCCCCATTCCAAGAAACATGGACCCCCACTTACATGAAGACAGAAGGAAAGCCAGGGTCGATTTCCTACGCAGAAAGTTGGAAAAAAAACCAAACGCTGTATATACAGACGCTGCCTTTTACAACAAGACCAATGCTTCCCTAGTCATCGTCGACCAAGAAGGAGTAATCAGGGACTGCCTCAAATTAACGAACACCAGCACAGAGGAGGCCGAAACTGGCGCACTTCTATTGACCGTAAGGTATGGAGAATTCCAAGGAAAAAGGCTCCAAATAATTACGGACTCGTACAAAACATTATAAATGGCCCAATCCACAAAAGCCTCACAAAAATTTTACCTCTAAATATCACTAAGGTCCAAAATATCATTTGGACACTGGCACATGAGGAGCTTGAGGGTAATGAATGACCAGACCAAGCTGCGCGAGAACTTACTAACCGCTCAGGCAGTAGTCCTATCTTACTCACACCTCTCCCCAATACCTTCGGTAAGCGACTCAACATTCAAAGAAAAGCCAGATAAAAGCTTAACAGCTGCAGAGCATCAGTCTCTCAGACAAATACAGACGAACACCTATCCCAACATCCTCAGGCTATCGAAGATGTTCCCCGAGAAATTCTCAAACGCATGTAATAAGTGCGGTGAAATATCCACCCTATTCCATGCATCCTGGGGTTGTCGTATTATATGGCCCTCAGTAAACACCAACACCAAGCTATATGAGCTATGGGAGGCAGCTCTGGCCAGCTCTGACCCTGGGGTTCAGAAGTATCTGATCTTTAGGGCCAAGACTGGGGCAGAGGAAACAGGGGCCCTGGAAGGAGGGAACCTACCCTAGTTCAATCAAGACCTTTCATTTCAAATAAACGTTTAATCTCTCTCTCTCTCGCGTATTTCTCAGGTGCTGCGCGGATTGACGTTCCACGTGGAGCCGGGTGAGGCGTTCGTGGTGCTCGGCCTCCGGGGGTGCGGCAAGTCGACACTGCTGAACATCCTGTCGGGCGTGGAGCCGGCCACCTCGGGCAGCGCGCTCATCGGCGACACACCCGTGCACAACACGTCCGCGTGGCAGAAGTTGATCGGCGTGTGCCCCGAGTACGACGGCCTGCTGGGCCGCCTCACGGTGCGGCAGACACTCAAGCTGTACGCCAGGGTGCGAGGCCTCAAGGGGGATGAGAGCGACAAGTTGCTGGAGCACCTCATCCTGCTGCTCAACCTCACCGCTGTGATTGACGACAACGTCGAGAACTCAGGGTGCGCCGCTCTAGAGGCTTTGGCTTCTTGTTCCGGCATATAGATATACGCCAAGATTCGAAAAGTTGGAGCCGTTGAAAGCATAGAGTTTAACACTAATAAAGACTTGGGGGAAATTGAGGGAAATCTGGCACTAATGTATGGGGAAATGGCGCTTTAGCGAGCGTGCCATCGCGTACAGGGGAGGACCTTTCCACTTGTGCTTGTCCTCATGAACACGCTTAAAAGTTGTGACTTTAATCCATAGAAAAAAAGAGGTTCGAAATATTTATTTGCCATGGATTTTTTAGAAACTTCACGCGAGAACAACAACAAAAGTGCTAGAATCTTTTTTTTTTATATTTTGGCTTCATGAGTGAAAAGCCATGTTTCTAGCTAAGCCAAGTACGCTAGGAACGTTACTAGCTGCTATGGCAGCGTCCACGACATCTCGCGATTGTAGTGCCAGATTTCCTTCTGGTATAGGTCAGTATAAAAATTTATGGTTGATTGTTACCTGTGGTGCTTTGAAATAGCAGTTACCCTGGAAGGTAGCAACGGGAAGACCGTTGGTGCTTTCTTCCTGCGATTAGCACGAATGGCTTCAACGCCAATCTTCGGCGTTGAAACTATAGCACGGGAGCATAAAAGTTGAGGTAAGATGCGCCTATCCATGCAAAAATACGTAGTGCATGCTAACACTCCTGATCATGTAGTGAGTGCGAAGTATTAGCGTCCAATTGCCGAGCACATAATGCTGTACTGTGGGCGCCGCAGGATCTCTGCCGACTGGTGCCCGGCTGGGCGTGGCAGCGGCGTCAGTGCACGGCGTGGGCCATGCTGAAATCACGTTTCCTCTTATAATCACCTCTCCAGTCTAGCGTCTCTTATCTCTCCGTCATGTGGAACCGAATTTGGCTGCGTTTCTAATGTGCACTGATATTTCTCAATTGTACGCACCTGCAAAACAAGTTTGTTTCCATCGCGACTCCCGAAGTTTGTCTCTTCACCGCTTAACTGGCAAACAATTGAGGCTACGGCTGTAGCGGACCGCATGTTTGCGCCGCCAGACGCTGCCTACAAATGCCCCGCCTCCTCTTCGACCCACGCAGGGCCATCACCCAGCGCAAGCTCTCCGTGGCCATCGCCATCATCGGCCTCCCGCCCGTGGTGTTCATGAACGACCCGGCGACGGGGCTGGACCTGCTGTCGAAGCGCAAGATCTACCGCACCATCAGTATGCTGCGCCAGCTGGTCAAGTCGGCCGTGGTGATCGTCACGCAGAGCGTGGCCGACTGCGTGGTCGTCTCGGACCGCATGGCCATCATGTACAACGGACAGTTCCAGTGCCTCGGCAGCGTAGCGGACCTGCGCAAGCGCTACTGCAGAGGCTGCATGATACTCGTCAAGCTCAAGCCGCCCGTGCTCCTCGATCTCGCCATCGTCAACAATATCCACGAGCAGGTGGGTGTTTCTATTTGGTGTGGTTCTTTTCGGCAATAACAAAGCCTGGGTGGCCGCCATTTGCAAGACCCCAAATACCAGTTCCATCCATACACACGGGCTCGACGGTGGCAGGTTGGGTTGACGGGCGGTTTATGCATACCTCACCATACTGCCTATATATGAGGTACATCCGCAGAATCGAGGTGAAAGGCGAGCAGGTGCGGACCGATTCCGGGCCTGCGGGACCAACAAGCGCGCCCGACGGCTTTTTGACTCAAACCGGCCGTTTATTCAGGGTACTACGACGATAATGGGAACATTTTAAAACATTTCCTTGAGGGAACCACAGCTCTGTTAGCGCTCAAACTTCACAAGAAGGTCGCATTTTGTGGTCTGTTTTGTTTGACACGGGAAACAATGACGGTACCTACCTGTGTATTCTGAAAATAAATAAGAACGATTTCCGCCTATGGCAAAATGGCGGCCGATTTTAACGTGCGAGCCAGTGCAAGCTGATCTTAGAACGACGGTGCCGCCTGGTGCACAAAGAGCGAAACGGACGATGGCAATTCACGGTAGGAAAGAGCCAAATCAGGTAGCAGACTATCAGAAAATCTCTCGCCCCTTGTTTACGATGATCACAACTAGTTGCATAACAGCTGATACCAATCACAATCAAATATTCCCGTGGTTCATGGTTGCCAATAATTTGTTTCCTTACCTGCTTTCACATTTCCTGATCGTCTGCTACTTCACTTGGCTGCTTCCAGCCGTGTAAGGAGCGTGAATCCCCATCGTCCTTTTCGCTCTGCATACCTCAGATGGCGCCGTCGTTCCCAGATCAGCTTGCACTGGCTCGCACGTTCAAATCGGCCGCCATTTTCTTAAAGGCGAAAATCGTTTTTATTTATTTTCAGAATAAACAGGTAAGTGCCGTCATTGCTCCCGGTGTCAAACAAAACATACTGCAAAATGCGACCTTCCTGCGATGTTTGAGCGCGCACAGAGCGACGGTTCGCTCAGGAAAAAAGTTTAAACTGTGCCGATTGTAGTCGTACCACCCTGTACTTGAGTGGGTAGAGTAAACGAAAACCTGTTTACCTCGACCCCTCGTTACCTCGTCGAGTCCACATGGTGCGCATGACTCGACGAAGTAGGATTGGCTCGAGATAGTTTTTCTGAACTTCTTTCTGTGCAAGACATATCCAACAGGTCAAAACAGTTGCAAATTGAAGCCTGTTGGTAGGCGTCCACATGTAATCACAGTGCGACAACCGAGACAGACAGAAGAATTAGCCCGCCTCCTCTGGTTATTATCCTGTCTGTCTCGTCTGTCGCGCTGTGATTAGGCGTAAATTAAATGGTCCCTAGGGATTACGTGGGAGCCCTGATACGAATGCGTAACATAATTGAACATCGTCGAGCGCTATTTTGAATTTTGAGGGTATGTGATTGCACTAGAGATGTAAATGTTGATGAATGTTTGAGAGGCGTAAAGTAAAATCAGATTCCTTTAAGTTTTTTTAGAAAAATATGAAAAAATTTCAAAAAGACGATTACGCACAGATTTATAGAAAGCCCGGCATATTTGTTACGACGAAAGCATTAGACGTCTCATCGAACGAAAAAAAGGTCCGCAGTTCTTGGTGACTACAGGAACGGAACCAACATGAAGGCCACTGTAAAGATAAAATAAATAACATACAAATAAAACACATATTGGTTAGAATGGAATCTGAAACCGGGTTACCAGAATAGCAGCCAAGTGCGGTAACCGAAGCACCGTTCTGCAGTTTTCTACGTGGCATTTATTGCACTAGAAATGTAGGAAGAAATATTTGCAAAAAAATATTTAGAGCTAGGTACACATACTCATGAATTCGATAGGAAATGAACAAAACTACACATGTTGTGCAATTATGTGCATTTGTTTAAGAGCGGGAGCAACATTGAACAACTAATGGGGCAGGGGAAACCAGTCAGGACGAGAATAATTTTGGTCGTAGGCATCCTGAAGATCAATGATCACGGCAAAAGTGTGTAAGGAACCACAGATTCAGCATGTCTATCTAGCATTCGCGCTTTCCATAAACCTTGCAAAGCGATCAGTGAAACACAATCCACAATGGGACAATAATTATCGTGGTGCGTGCCGCGTGACGGGTGCACCTCAACACACCGCAAACGCGGTGCAACAGTGGGCCTCCTCGATTATCAGTCCCGGATCGTCCGCGGACTGCCCAAGACGCGATCCGGCGCTCGTTTTTCCCATGTATTCCTAGGGGGCTTTCGGTCCGGGGGCAGCCCTCGGACTGCCCGCGGACCGTCCAGGACTGGTAAATCGAGGAGGCCCAGTGATGACGTCTGATAATCCCCGGCTTTTGCCTTAAAATCACTCACAATACTCAAGAGCCCGGTGGATATTTTCCTTAACACTCAAAATATAACTGTAACACACTGCACAACAACAGACACAGCAGACACAGCTTGCACTCTCAAAATATGTCCACGATTTCACGTTGATACATTAATTTCAGAAAGCGCGCCCCTCCCTGAAGATTAATCGCACCACAACAAAATTCCCCGGAGAAGATCTTTTTGGTTTATTCTAGTTGAAAAAAATACAAAAAGACGATGTTCCTTTCTGAAGTTTTTTTTCTTCAAGCGCTGGCGTGACTGAGGGGAAGCAGTTCCAAGTAGAGAAGGGTAGTGGCAGTAACATGCATCCCCTCCCAGGTGAAGCAGGCGTTCCCGGGCGCCGTGCACACGGCCCGCCTGGGAGTGTCGCTGGAGTACGCCACCGAACTGAAGATTCCGTGGAGCCAGGCCGTGGTGGTGGCGCACAACCTCAAGGTGCAGCTGGCCGAGCACGCAGTCGATGTCGTTGTCGGCGACGTCACTATGGAGCACGTGCTGCTCAAGATGGCCAACTACGAGGACTCCAAGCCCATCGCCGTCGCCGTCGCCTAAATGCCAATAAAGGCAGCAGCTTCCCCTCGTGCAGCAACAGCAGCGGCTTGTGTTCTCGTCAATTATGTAGGCAATCATACTACAACGGCAATACCAATGTATTTAGAAACGTATAAGGGAGACTGTTTTGAAGTCGAAAGCTTATGATGTTACAGAAGTACATTACAGAGTGGCAAAAAAAGTATCCATGCGGAGGCACTATTGCGCCATCACTTCAACGGGCATGTACTGTGTTTCATTGTATGTATGCGAGGGATTTGCAAGGTGTTTATGCGAAAAGGTGTGGTTGCGATATTGCTGCGCACAATGCTTCCCCAAAGTTTGCCGCCAACCGGAGTCGCCACTGCGCTTCAACTACACAACGTGACTGTAGGCGCTTGAAAACTTGTATGGCAGGGAGTTTACACGCAGTAGAGCAATCGTTGCCTGTAATTGGGGATTGGAGAACTTTATTAAGTAATCCTTTCCGATATTCCTACCGTGCACAAATTGTGAGATTTACCCAATAAGTGCCGGAAGTCGCTTTACCGCAATAAGTGCCGGAAGTGAGATTTACCCAATAAGTGCCGGAGCCTGTAGAGTTCCTGTATATGATCCCTGAGCATATACAGGAACTCTAGGAGCCCGCGACACCCAGCGCCCCCTTCGGCAGATATGCGCAACACTGGGTCGGTCCACGCAAGCCGTTACGTTCGTGGCTGGGGGCGCTCCTCTTTTTGCAGCGCGGATGAAGCATATTAGTTGCCCCTTTTGAGTTTAAAACGAAGTAAGAGATTGTGCAGTAATCCTACCAGATAGTGTAGGTGAATGGAGAAGGAGTTATCCGGTTGAATTCGCGTTTGGGAAGGCATACGAAGGCCGCATAGGCGTGATGCCCAGAAGGGAAACGCTTGTACAGCCTGCCTGCGGGCAAAACTTCCTCGACATAACCATGTTTCTATTCAAAAGAAAACATTATTTATATTGTTCAATCCACAAAATAGGAGGCTTTGTCTGCAAACATATCAGACATTGCGCGATGTTTCCGCGCGAGGTATTCCATCCATGTGAGTGAATTTGAGACTGCAGAACTACTAACTGGACCACATGGGTGTTACATATGGGTATGATCTGAAGGTGACGCTCCATACATGTAACACTATGAAATTCACATTTGTGTGTGTATAGCGAAAGTGCTGCCGCTAATAAGTGCCCGCTCCACCAAGAAACATTTGGTCTTCCAGGTGTAGCCCAGTACGCCTGCTGTATACAAACACGCCCTTAAAAAGAAACTCTTCACGAGAAAGCTATCACAAGAAATTGCGGGGAGGGGGTGGGGGAGGAGGAGACAGAACATCAAATAGGCGTATCGGAATAAATCACGGAATATTCATATGCGGGTATTTTTTCTCTCCACGCCGACGGCTCCTGTGTGAGGCCTCTCTTATAAACAGTCGCGCTTTTATTACCGTCAAAACCTTTGCAGCAAAAGTCACGGGAGAAAAATTTAGTTCCCTGAGGACACCCCTCACTGGTCCGGAGTGACCGCAATCAGAACGTATGGGAAAAATAAAGTTCCTCCGCCTCCTCCTCCTCCCCGAGCCCGAAAATTTCGTCCTGCGTTCATTAATTTCCAACTTATTCCTGAACATCTTATCTCTATTTTTCTTTGCTTTGCAGCGGCTTAGACAACAATTTAATAGTTGATTTTGCAAGAAGAGGCGGTAATTTTATGCTATCTAATAGCTCGCGAAACATTTGAGAAGGTTAACTCCTATAAGTATCCGCCCCATATGTGCTTATATGTATTTAATACGGCGATATAAACGCGTGAAATATTAGATGAAGCACAGGAGAACCGCTGGGTGATAAACTACACTGCTACAACTGTGTTTGCGGGCCCTCCGTTACCGAATGTAATGCCTACAGCCTACTAACAAGCTGATCGTACACAACGGCAGCATGTAATCCGCTCGCTAGGCATGGGCTTTTCAAGATTCAGTAACCATGCTTTATATCTGTGAAAAAAAATTGGACCATCTTTCCACGTGGGAACCCTGAGGGGATGCAAAGCAGTGGAGTAGTAGCGTGTTAATTGGTTGTTAGAGCAAAGACACGTGTAGTAGCGTATTAAATGTATTGTTTATTTATCGAGTAGTGGGGAACGTTTTGCAGCTTCTCGTTCGCGAAGCGAGGAATCCGCTGTTCGACGCTGGCGTTTCCAAGCGTTGTCACGTTGCCGAACGCCATCTGGATCAGCTACTCGCCGCTGGCGTTTCAAAGCGGCTTCTCGTTCTCGAAGCGAGGAATCCGCTGCTCGACGCTGCCGTTTACGTTCGGCGTCGCGAGCTCTCCTCTGTGCAGACTTGTCTTCGGAGGTGCTCGCGGTTCTGACAGTGTGCTGGCTGGCGCTAGTTGAAGGTGTGCCAGCCAGTTTGCTGACGGAATCGTTGGCGTCCACTTGCACTCATCGGACGGCGCAGTACCAAAGAAGCAACTGAGCGGAGCGCGGACAGGTTTATTAGATGCGACGCTGAGAACTTCTCTTGTCGTCGGCCCTGTCCTTCCTGCGTGCGTCCGTCGTCGTCGTCGGCGTCGTCGTCCGCACTCTCCTCCGCTCCCCCTCTCCTCTCCGATAGCGAACACTCTCGCGAGGGGCATTGGATTGGATTCGATTGGATTGGCTTGGCTTGGATTGGCTTGGATTGGAAATAAAGTGGATTGTGTTGGATTGTGTTGCGTCATAGCCGCGGCAGACGCACTGGCGCCGGCGCGTGCCCAGGTGAGAGCGAACACTCTCTTTAACATCTGCGGGTGTGCGGCCCAGCGTGCTCTCACTCCGCCGGTGGGCGGCGCTGCACGCGGTGCTGCGCACCGCGTGCAGCAAGAAAAATGGGCAGCGAGGGTGTTTAAGTACCTGTATATGAGGAGCGTGGACACGCGGTGGAGACGGAGGACCAGACAGCTGACCAAGCGGTACGGAAATTCGGTAGGGGAAAGTGGTGTTTACACAACAGTTAAAAAGCAGGTAAAGGCAGCAGAGACGACGAAGTGGGCACAGAGCATGGAAGCGAAAAAAACCCTGGAGACTTATAGGGCAGAGAAACGGGAAATTAAGAAGGAGGGATTTTATGACAATACGAGAGGCAGTACTTTGCTCTTCGAGGCACGGGCAGGGTGCCTGAGAACCCGGGCATACACGGGTACCTACAGGCAGCAGGATGAAACATGTGCGTGCTGCGGCAGGGATCGGGAAACTATAGACCATATTGTCAGGAACTGCACAGAGATACGACCACCGCGGGGTGAGGGGGAAACGACGCTGGTGGAGGCTTTGGGATTTGGGGCGAGGGTGAACCTCAACTTCAAGGCCATAGAGGTGACGAAGAGGCGACTGGAGTGGTGGTGGAGGAAAAGTAGGGAAGGGATGAGTACGCAGGCGGAGGAATCATACGGATCAGAATTTAGAACAGCGAGGGGAGAAAAAAAAACGGGGGTGGGGGCGATGAGTTTTAAAACAGGGAAGAGAGGGAGTAGGAGGGAGGATGCAAATATATTAGGTTAGCTGGGAGTAGGGCGAGTAAGCGTAATAAAACTGGCAAGTCGGTTGCTGACAACCGACGCCCCGATTCAAAGGGAAAGCCACTAATCATCATCATCATCATCGCATGTGCAGTACTCTCTCTCCGCGGTCTCCTCTCTTTCGGGCGCGCTGTGCATATAACCGGTGTGCCGCTCTCCGGCGGCCTTTCGGTCGACGGTTGCTCTCCGGTTGCGCTTGAACCCCCCTCAGCGTCGCATCAAACCAGGGTTCCCGCTAGGGGAGGTGGGCGTAATTTTTTGCAGAGCAGAGGGAGTGGAAAGGAGGAGCAGCGCGCATGCGCGTGATTGGACAGCTGGTGTAAAGCGGGGAGAGGAGGAGCAGCGCGCGCTAGCGCACAGGTGGTGTGGAGGGGAGGAGAAGAGAGAGAGCGGCGTTATCACAGCTGTTGTGGGGAGAAGGAGAGGTGCAGACGCCGGACGACGGAGGGTCGACTAAGAGATGTTTTGCATCTAAAAAAGACAGAAGAAGAATCCGCGGTAGAATGCAAAACCTTGAACACACGCTTCCCAGTCGTGTCAACCTGCTGCTCGGCAGCAAGGTTACAGCATTTTATCGGCACCCAGTTTTATTTGGAGGCTTCCCTCTATATAATAAATTTTTGCATGACTTTGTTGCACTGTGTAGTAAACATACACATAAATAGCGTTATGTCACACGTTTTTGCAAAGTTGCGTTCACGGGCGCTGAAGGCGTTGTGCGCGGTGGGACCGACCCAGAGTCGCGTGCGTCTGCCGCGGCTGGCGCTGTGCTCGCCCGGCAAACTTCGCTGTCCGGAGCCTATACGCCTCGAGCGCGGCCTGTAGGGGCGCCACTGAAATCCCCCTAGCGGCCCGTTTCGAAAGCAGGCGCGGGAGTCCCCGGCCCGCTCCCCCCTGTCGCCGTTGCTTTTGGGGCTCGTTCAAGACAGCGATTTACCGTTTGTCCGCGTTCGAAATACCGAATAACGTGGAGCAGGCACTCTGTTTGCAAGCGTGGTATGTTCACGAGAGTATAAACGTTTATGACGCGATATTAGTGAGATCTATATGAGCGCCAGGCGTGTGTCACAGGCCGGCGTCCCGAAGCCAGCATTTGCATGCAGCTGATTGCAATTCCGCTGCCCTGAAATTTAGTGACTGTGTCTCCGTAAGCAGTCTTTCCTCCGATGGTCATGTTGCGGCCATACACACTATGATGTAAATAGACTTTGTGCACATACAAAATCTAGCGGAGCACTCATACCTGACAGCACACAAGTTACGCCTGCCAATATCACATATCAGATATTGATCAGTACCATGAACAAGCTAATGCGGCATAAATTTCACAAACATTGTACCAAAGAAGTACGATGGATAATGCAAAATTACACTCCGGAGTCAGCACACGACGACAAATTTATTGCTGGGTCGTCTTGTCCCGAGCGAGGTGAGCGCTCGCAAAGATTCATCTGTTACATTTATCCTCCACGAGAAACGCGAAGATGGGTTTAAAGAGTAATCCGCGTCCGTGACCAAACTCTTCTTCGAAACACCGTCATATGAGTCATGACAGAGGGAGACTGCAGAATCTAGCATAAACCGAAATCAGAGACCCTTATCAGATACGACACTCTTCCAACGAGCCCGTGTGTACGAGATTTCGGCGCGCGTTAAGGCTCTAGGTGGTCAAAATTAATTCGGAGCCCTCCACTACGGCGTGCCTCATCGTCTCCGTTGCGTCGGCGCGTTAAACCCTGCAATCAATCAATAAACTCTTCCAACGACACCTCGTATCGCTTGTGAACTGCCTACCCAGTATTCTTCAAAAAATGAGTCCGCCGAGTGATCAGCCGTTTTTCAAGGCGAAAAACAAACGAAAAGTGAACACGCAGCTTGTGTGTGTGTGATTACTAAAACGTTCATTCGTTGATTTCGCTCCGCATTTGTAAACAACGCGATAGTTGAGCGTCCTCCTCCTCATCCCCCTCCCCCGCCCCCCGCCCATGTCTAGCGAAATATCAGGGCATTTCGCATCTACTTGGTCTGGTGAATACTACCTTGCTCAAACAAACGTCTTTAGCATTTCAGAAGCTGCACTCGTTTTTTTTTATTCCCGTACTATTCTATTTATTCCTTACTTGCAGACCATTCATTTTCCCGTGGTTTCATTAACATATACCTTGGTTCTTACTATAAGGCATGAGTGGGCACATATCTGACTTAACATTTTCTTTTCCGTACTTAATATTTTCGCGTGGCTTACATTCCCATAAAAGGCACTAGTTTTTGTCAGCTATTGGGTTATCACATCCCCGAAATATATTTTTCTACGACGTGCGTATTCGAAGCAAAGCCGCATTTGTTGTCCGCGCTGCAAAACGAACCAACCTTTTACCCAGGGACGGGGTTCTGCGCGCACCGTCGCCGCTCTTCCGGGCGTCGGCGACGGTAGCAACATATCACCCCTGCCACCTCCAAATACGTCAGGCACAAATGAATTCTACTGCCGCCTCGTTTAGACCTAATACTGGCACAGTAAGAGGTTGACTTCATTTTGCAGCGTGGACAACGAATGCAGCTTGGTTTCGAACATTTACATCACAGAAATATATGTTTCGGGGATGTGATTAGCCAATCCCGGACCTGTACGTCGTTAAATATGTGCCCACACACGGCTTATAGCAAGAACCAAGGCAATCAAATATGAAACGACGGAAAAATACATGCTGTGCAAGTGCGGAAGAAACATAATAGCTCTAACGAAAAAAAAAATACAGTGCATCTTCTGACATGCTAAAGACGTTCGTCGAAACTTACGCCAGGTAGGGTTCACCAGACTATACGAGAGATGCACTGCTATTTCGCGAGACATAGGGGGGGGGTTAGGGTAGGGGGACGCTGTGTAAAACTTCGGGGCGGAATCAAGCAATGAACGTTTTAGTAATCACACACACAAATATCGCGTTCACTGTCGTTTTGTTTTTCCACTTGAACAAACAGCTGATCGCTCGGCGGACGTATTTTTGGAAGTATGCAGGGTAGGCAGTTCACAAGCGATGAAAGGTGTCGTTGGAAGAGTGTGTTATCTGATAAGGCCCCCTGATGTCAGTTTCTCCTTTATTCTGCAGGCTCCCTATGCCATGTGACAATATTTCGAAGAAGCGTTTCGTCGCGTACGCCGATTATATTCTAAGCCCGTCTGCGCGCTGCTCGCAGAGGATATATGTAGCAGATGAATATTTGCGGGCGCTCACCACACGACAAGACGGCTCTTTGTCGCGTGCTGATCCCGGAGTATAATTTTGCACTATCCATCGTACTTACGTTGAATATTCCCGAAATTAACACACACTTGCTTGTAAATGGTGGTGATAAATGTCTGAGGTATAATATTGGCAAAAGTAACGCGCGTGCTATCAGCAGGGGTGAGACAGCCCAAACAGATTTGGGAGCAGTTTTCGGAGCAGCAAAAGTTCGATTTTGGAGCAAAATACTCTTGATTGGGAGCTGTTAAGGACATTTAACACATCGTCTTGTGAGCTTAAAAAATCATTATTTCAGCAATTTGCAGGGTCAAGAGCACATTTCAATCAGTTTTGAATACACAGAACACTCAAACAGCCTTACCTGAAAGAGTTTTTAAGAGTATCACAAAGTACTAACTGCACTACCTTTTTCCTAACTGGTGATATTGTGTTGCGCCTGCACGCAACACTGACAACAAAACTGCCGTTAACATTAGAGAGTTTTAGCAGTTCGTCTGTTCTGTTGGTTACTTTGTTATCGGGTTGACCGCACCGGTCTGCGCCTGCGCGCACGGAAGGGAGAGGAGGCGCGGACAAGGCGAAGGCAGGTCCGCGGAACTAATCCCCCTACGGCTACGAATGCCCAAGTGCCCAGACGAGTCCAGGTGAGCACAGTAACTATGTACACGACCGAACAGACGGACTGCTAGAACTCTTATCAAATTTAAGGGCTCCGAAATTGTGGCGTTTTTTTTATTTTTGTAATCCCAGGCTGCATTGTACAAACGACTGCAGTCACGGCAACAGTTGAGAAGCTTCGAGCTAACGGTCGCATAGCCCAACCAGCCTACCCGTTTCAGTCCCCGGGGCGCAGGTTCACCCTATGGTCATTTAAGTAGCGTTATTGTTTAGCCACCCAGATTTTGGCATTAAATTTCACTTTGCATACATCAAGTGTTATAGTCGCGTGCTATGGCAACCGTGCAGTCCTGCAGCTATTGGGTGCTGCCTGAACAGGTCGCGGCGCCGCAGCAAATCCCGCAACTTTCGTGTCGACCATTCCACCCCCGAGGCTCGCGATCGCACTTCGAAGCAAAGCAACACCTCAGCATTTTACAACAGCACAACCAGCCAAAAAATTCACTTAACGAACCCGATTATAGACGCGCGCACCGCGTTTCGCACTCAAGGACAAACCACGCTGAAGTCGTAGGCCCCACATTTCAATTAACTTTTTTCGAGCCGCCCAACTTCCCGTAATCTGGCACCAATCTCAAACCATATCCCCGCATTAACGTCACTGTTCAGAGCCACAACAGATAGAATGAATAGACTGGAACCCAGCTGATAGCGTAAAATAAACCCGGGGAAAATATCGGCGATACGCACTGAGCGCGTTGGTAGCAGCCAGATCAGGCGGCGGCCATGTTTGTTGCCACAGCGATGCCTAATCAAGAAGGCCGTTTCAGCGAACCCGGACGGAAAGCGAATCGAGTTTTAGAAGCTATCGCTTGCTTCGTTTCAGTCTTTCTATTTGTGCCATTTCTGTGTTTGCGATTGACCGACGACAAAAGCGGTGACCGGGATGCGGGAGGCTTTTGTCCCCGCCGAAACTGACATGAGCATCAAAATCCATGCCGTTGAGTCTCTTCTGGTGCAGTTTGGCGCAATTTTCGCAATTTTCGTGCTTTTGGAGGAGCTTGGCGCAGGAAAATGGAATCGTATCAGAAAGGCGCAATATGCGCAGCTGTCTCACCCCTGTATCAGGTATTAGTGTTCCACTGAATATGTAAGCGCACAAAACTGATTTACATCGTAGTGTATACCCGTAGCATGAAAATTTGAGGAACGGGGGGTTCCGGAGACACTGCTAGTAAATTCAGGGCAGTGTAACTACAATCAGGTCCATGCATACGCCGGTTCCGCGACGCTGTTCTGTGACACACACCTGGTGCTTATGCACACCAAATATTCCACACTATGATTGCGTCAAAAATATTTACACTCTCGTAAATACACCCCATTTGCGAACAGAGTGACTGCTCCACGTAAACATGGATTTCCAACGCCCGCGAACGCTAAATCTCAGTCGTGAACATGCCGCAAAAGCAGCGGCGACAGTGATGAGCGGGACGGAGACTCCCGCGTCTGCTTTCGAAACGGGCCGCTAGGGGGATTTCAGTGGCGCCCCTACAGGCCGCGCTCGAGGCGTATACACTACAAGAAACGGCGTAAACCGGGAGACGCGTTTCCAAACGCGTTAGGGTGCCTCGATTCACGCACGTCTGCAGTACAGGGTGGAGACACGTATGCGTTACGCCGCCATTTTGGGTAACCCGCTTCCAGCCGCAGGAAGTCATTGTATCAAAACCGCGCTATAATTATCGCCGCAACGCGGTTTACTGACGAAGTTGGAATCATCTTATGTTTCGCGTTGCTGGGTCTTTTGGGGAACGGAAAGAACAGCGCGTTGAGCAGCTTGACCCAATAGCGCGGTACGGGACCGCCCAACGGGTGTCTCCACCAGTGTTGTGGAATGGGCGTCCCCATTCCATTCCAATTCCATTCCGGGGAATTACAAGTTGCCTAAATTCCATTCCTTTCAATTCCTCTGAATGCCGGAACATCGCCCATTCCCACTCCGGGAATGGCCTGGCAGTTCAATTCCATTCCTCTAATTCCTCAACGTTTTATTGGGTGATTATCAAGTTACCAATGAACCCATCATTAAGCTGATGGTATTACAAGCATTACGAACTGCTAAAATGCGCAAAACACGTAACCAAGGTCGAGGGATAGTGGCTTTGTGGCATATCTCGTTCAGTGCAATCACCCTACTAATTCCCACAGGGGCCGTTCTCCAGGTAGTTATTATAGTATTTGCATGGTCAGCACGTCTCTAGGAGTTGTGATGCTTTAATATTTTTTAAGTGTGAATGCGTTAATGCTAACGTGACGACATGTTCTATTTTTGTGCTGACAAAAGTATGGTTGAAGAAGACATTTTATTCCTTAAGCAGTAAACACGCGTATGGAGTGGTCGTGAGCATGGTTAGAACTGTAATTTTGTTAACGAGGATGGGTGTCTCGATGAGAACCAATGCGCAGGGAGAATTCTTTTTTCTCTCGTTAGTGTATTCTGGGATAGTTCATTGGTTCGTATACTAATCTGCGTCTTGTTCTTTTTTCTTTTATAAGTTGGGAGATTAATGTTCACACTTTAGCACCACGCAACCTTTGGCTCTAGCTAACTGAAGAAGGACTTAGAGAATGAGTTGCGGCCCTGGACTCAGCAAAACTGAGTCCAAGGCCTGCATACCTAATTGTATAACTGAGGTCTGTATAACTAATTTGAGAAGTTGCATGCAGTGGAGTAGCAATGAAGGTTCCCCCAAGTGTCCTATGGTCTGGGCGATCAAACGAAAGAAAAGATGTAAAGAAAAATGATAACGATAATATTAGAAGGATACGTTCGGCAGCCGGTCAGTCTAGTGTTGTGGAAATCCCTACGCCAGAAAAAAGTGCGTATGTGTACTCGTTGATATATTGTAGGGTTTAACGCGTCGACGCAACGCAGGCAATGAGGCACACCGTAGTGGAGGGCTCCGGGTTAATTTTGACCACCTTAGGCCGAAATCTCGTACACACGGGCGTTTTTGCTTTTCGCCTCCATCAGGAAAGCGGCCGCCACGGCCGGTAATCAAACTGCAACCTCGTGCTCAGCAGCGCAATTAGGTCTCTTCGTGAATTTTATTTGCTGCAAAAAGGTCTCAAGCTGCCGTGAAAGGTCGAAAAAAAGTTTATTTTGGTTTCATTCATCAAAATTACGTAACAAAATGGTGTGAGCCAAATGGGCGCTTCGCCGTTCAGTTCTGAAAACACGAAGTGTAAATGACGGCTGCTTCAACGATCAGTTCTAAAAACAAAAAAAAAAGTAAACTAATACAGTTGCCTTCTCCCTGTGTGTTGCGCTTGACAAACGAACTGCTTAAAAAGAGGTGTTTGAGAGCCGGTTTCGCTTCGCTGTCAGTCAATAAAAGAGATGCCGTGGAAAACACGCATTCCACGTCAGCTGACATCACATTTACAACGAAAACTGCCCTTGCGAGTCGAGAAAGCAAGGGAAAGTGGCTAGCGTTCGCTTTCCGTTAGGTCGGAACTATTTAGGAACAAGGCTTGCAGCTTGCAGGTGCAGGCGTGACCGCAGTTCCTATCACATGTGCTCTCCTGTTTTGGGTGGATTTTCGAACCAATATTTTAGGCCTTCGTAGAAGCTGCTTCGGGCAAAGGCGTCCGAGTGTCTAGACAGGAGGGCCAGTATTACAAAACGTCCTGGGGGACGGGGCGGAGAGCGAAGGGAGATGGGGCGTAAGCTGATATGCGGAATTTAGCAGTGAACACAAGCACCGCGCCAGCGTCCCGATGACGGCGAGGTGGGATGCGATCACCGATGGTTCCGGCCGCAAAAAACAAAAGTGAAGCGTGGGGAGATAGCTCGCAGCCGGGGCGAAGGCGCCGCCAAGGTAAAAAATTGTTGTTGGGAGAGAAAGGGGGGATGCCACCACGGTAGTTCCCTACGACGTATACCGACGGCTTAGAGCCGCGTTTATTAGGCGGAGAATCGCGACGAACTTCGTAGCAGCGCTGTATTTAAGGATATAATTGTAGTAGAATCGCTGCTTATAAATATACCATGCTTGTAATCAGCCAATAGATTTCAACAGTACTGAGTTATTGTTAAATTCAAGACTCCGGCTTACTAATGTTTGAACTTGGGCTGGTGGGATCTTTTGCGGATTTTTGCATATTTTGACAAAAAACAGGGCGTCGAAGGCAAAGAGCGCTTTATTTGGGGGAAAATACATGTAATTCCATTCCAATTCAATTCCGGACAAAAAGAGCTTAATTCCATTCGCATTCCATTCCTTCAAGTACTGCAGCCATTCCATTCCCATTCCATTCCGGTGTCGCGAAAATGTGGAATGATTCCGGATTCATTCCAATTCCGGAGTGGTAACTCCGCAACACTGGTCTCCACCCTGTACGGCGGCGCTGGCATCGAGGCACCCGAAAACGCGTCGCTTCAGAGCGCTCCATGGCGATGTGTGATATCACTGCGCACTATTCTATTGTGCAACTGCTAAAAAAGGCCCTCGTTCGACCTCTGAGGACTGTTTAGTGGCGCTGACGGCATGGGCTCGAATCCCAGCGGGTTTAACCATTTTTCTTAATTTTTTTATTCCGAAAACGCTTTCTAAAATATATTTACGCGTTCTCGTTATTAAGGGGACATGTAGACAAAACTCAAGTTTAGTTCTTTCAAAAGATCGCCTCGTTAGAATCATACTGCCGCAACTTCTAACGTAAATTTCATGCGAGTTACTAGGTCATTTCCTGCACTGGAACCAATGAGATCATATGCACAGCTGTGCGATTGGTCGGGGCTAGCCAATGCAAACGCAAGTTTCGCAGGGCTTGTAAACTTGCAAAACGAGCTATTCTCGCTTAACTGTAATGCATGTTCATTTCATATCAGTAAGAATGGAGGGGCAAACAATGGAAGTTAGGAAAATACACGCAAGCACAGAAGTACCAGTGTGTACTGTTGTTGGTACTGCGTGAATTATGCTTGTTATAGCTGCACAGCAGTCTGGCGCTTTGTGATTGGCTCACGCTAAGCAGGCCGAGAGGCGTAGGCGACATTGTCCTACGTGACGCTGTTTGTCGACCATACGTCGTGCTTAACGAAACGATTATTGCCCACTGTAATACAAGCCAGGTGCAAATGCGGTCAGAAACAAAGGCTGTAAGCGGCCCTGTGCAGTATGGTGGCGCCATCTAGAAGGACTAGGAAATATAAACAAACGAAACAAAAATTCGCTCAATTTGGCTGTTGATAATCAAATGTGGCCATTATCGTCTATCAAAGAAAACTAAACAAATAAAGGAATAACAATCATGACGCGAAACCATAAAGGCCCCTTTTATATAGCCAGCTTGCGCGAGGAACTAAAAACAAGTCATAAAAAATAAACAAACTGAAAATGATCTAACAAAGTCACGAAGGTTTGTTTAGTTCAGCATTCTCACACGAATGACTGGAAGACGACCGAACGAAACAAGAAAAATCCCAGGAGAAAGTCTGCAAACGCCTCAAATGCGAAAGCATTAGCTTCGGCCTCGCATGTATAGGCACGATCGCAACTCTGCGCTCCCGTACCTCCTGTTACTATGCGCACTTCCGTGTTTGGCAACATTTCCCTGTTGCCGCTGAAGTACCCGTCATAGCATACATTACACCGACTCAAACGCGCGATACGATCAGAATGAGAAGGTGGGAGAAAATTCGCTTTCTTCAATTAGAGCACTAATTCCACAGAATCAGCGCTTTCCTGGCTTCGATGCCCCTGGTCTCCTGTCGTACCGGCCCGTTCATTTATCTAACCGTTGCACGCACAAGGAAAGCTTTTGCTCAGATACATGCATCGTGTTGATGTAGAGTGGAGGTAACGGACTGAGTTCTTAGTGTGGAGACATTCAGTACCATACTAATATATACTAGATGGAAATCTGACGCTGCAATCGCGGGCCGCCGTGGGCGGAGCCATCGCAGCTAGCGACGTTCCTCGTGTACTTGGCTTAGCGTGCCTAATGGCTTCTTTTTTCTCTCAAAACCAAAATCAACAAACAAGGGCAACATTTTTTTCTTGTTCATCGCGCATGAAGCTTCTATATACTCATTGGCATATAAATCTTTTGGAGCTTGAATTTTATAATAACAAAACAAATTTGAGTAATCTTTTATAGTAATATCGTTGCTTTTTTGCAGCCAGAGCCAACATTTAAGCCTGTTCTTGAACCATGCCAAGGACAAGTGGAATGTGCTGCTCGGTAAGTTGTAGTTGTTGTTCCACGTCTGATGGCGCATACCCGCGCGGCAATACGGTGACGGAACGCTCGCTGAAGTGGGCCTCCCCTAGACAGTGGCGGCTGATTTGCTTCTAGTATATACTAGAATGAAACTCTATGTGTGTATACCCGTGCTTGATTCACATACGATCGCAAACAACGTCTGACTGTGCTTTAAGCGCTGGACACATGTACGATTGGTACACGCGATTTGCATGCTATTGATCGTTACGACTGTCGCCACGACTAGTCGTACGCGTGAATATGAGACACATGACCCGATGCGCGCATACGATGCGTCGTCGGCGTCGCTTCGCCCACTGTTTTCGCTCCATGGTCAAATACGACGATCGCTAAGCTGAATTTGTAGATTCCGCGCGTTTGTTCGCAAGAAATGGATAAAGCAGACAATCGTGAATCGTTTTCTGCCTTCGGAAACAGTCCACGCACACGCCGGCCGCGCCTGCCAGCTGTTGTGCCAGAGCGCCTGGCCCAAAGGCGTTGCACGAGGCGACGCGCCGACAGCGAGGCTGAGTCACGCCTCTCCCTTTCGTCGCTGCGGCGCGGCCGAATCCTGCATCTCGGAACGCTGCGGCGCGGCCGAATCCCGCATCCCAGAACGCTGCGGCGCGGCCGAATCCCGCATCGGAGAACGGCCAAACAAGGGCATGTCGCTACGCCCGGAGGCGAGGTCACGCAGACGGCGGTGGCGTCGCCCTCCAATTCCCCATCGGCGGCGCGGCTGACTCACCGCTTCGCTACCATTCGTCGGAATTCAAACTTCAGGCAGCGAGAGCTCTGATTGGAGCTATTTGAACTTCTCGGGGCCCCAACGAACTCCCGGGCTATAAAAGAAGCCCGGAGGCTCTCATCGTCGGCATTCTTCGGCGGCTTCTCTCCGGCACCAGTCTCTTCGGAAGCACCGAGTGAAAAGGGTGCTGTCGCCTTTGTGCGAGTTATGTAACGTTTGCTTACCCTGTAAATACTGTATATAAATGTTACTTCAAGTTTTCGTCGGCTCGAGAACTTCTTCGCTCTGCTCTGCGCCGCGTCGATAGCGGACGGAGCAAGGCAACATCGCTACACCGGTGACTGCGCTCGGGTGGCCAGTCGCAACAGTTGGAGGCTGCGGTGGGATAGTCATTCCCAACAGCGGTGGCAGCGGTGGGATGGCCGATTCCCAACGTCGGTGACGAGCTGGATGCGAGTCACAACCTTGGCGACCGCCCTGGGATAGTCTTTCCCAACACAGCTTGGCACACTCAGCGGCTCGAACCGGCGCAGACCACGGTAGCAACCGCTTCTCGCTGCTCTTATGAATCAATCTGATCGCTAAAATGAAGTTCCACATGCGAGAAAGTAGGCGTTAGTGTGATGAAAAATTGTGCTGGGGATTGTTGTCAGGGCTTATTTTAAAAGCGGCGATCAGATATCTGCCGCGATGCAAGCGCACGGTGCGCCGAGAGGCCGAGAGATGGCGATACCTGCGCGACAGCATCGAAACAGGCTACGCAGATGTCTTGGTCACCGATCGCTCAAACGGCCGTTATAGCTGAAATAAAGTTTCACACGCGAGAAAGGGGATGATAGTGTGGTGAAAAGCTGTGTTACGGATTGTCATTCGCATTTTCACAGATAGTGGCGATCAAATATCCGCCAGGATGCTAAGCCCAAAGTTTCCAACACCCGAGCACCGCAAGCCGGTTGCGGGCGGTTGGGGCTCAACGGGCTCTCATTGGCTGTGGCCTCACGACGATCGCAACGATGGCACGACTGCATCTGGCTTGCCAGTCGCACGTCGTGAGCCTTCTCCGACCAGCGAACGACGCCAAAACAGGTCCTAACGATCAATCGTAACGACCAGTCGCATGCGAATCGCGTGCACAGGTCGTACATGTGTCTAGCGCTTTAACCTTCACAGCAGCTACCATTATCATCGCAAGAACAACAATGCCGCTACTTCACACATGATCATGATCATCATCAGCCCATTTTATGTCCACTACAGGACGAACAATTTTTGGCGAATTTCGAGAAACGCAAGTTCGGGAATGCGGACAAGTAGTGTAAGAATGCTCGCGCATTCTTGGACTATTTACAAAGCTTTTTACCGCTTCTTTGTGGCGAGCCATCATCATCATCACCAGCCCACCTACGCCCACTGCAGGGCAAAGGCATCTCCCATTATTCTCCAATTACCCCGGTCCAGTGCTAACTGCGACCAATTGATCACCGCAAACTTATTGATTTCATCTGCCCATCTAACTTTCTGCCGCACCCTGCAATGCTTGCCTTCTCTAGAGATCCACTCTGTTACCCTCAACGACCAACGGTTATCTTGCCTTCGCATTACATGCTCTGCCCACGTCCATTTCTTCTTCTTAATTCCTACTAATATGTTTTAACACGCGTTTGTACCCTCACCCACTCCGCTCTCTTCTTGACCCTTAACGTCACACCTATCACCTTCCGTTCCATTGCACGCTGAGTCGTCCTCAATTTAAGTTGAACCCTTTTAGTGACCTTCCAAGTTTCTGTCCCGTAGGTAAGTACCGGTAAGATGCAGCTGTCATACACTTTCTTCTTAAGGGACAATGGTAGGCTGCCATTCATTATCTGAGAATGCCTGCCGATTGCAGGCTAGCCAACACTTCGTCGAATCATTTTCAGGTGCTTTGGTCGTATCCAGCTTTTCCAAGGTTTCAAAATATTCATACCGCCCTGATTAACAGCATAATATCCCGCCGCAGCTACCCACATTTACTCACTTCAGAAGTGTCTAGTACGAGTATAGCGGAAGCTATGCCAGAGCTTCTGTCAGTCTATAAAGCCACTACCCTGACAACGCTTTTGTTCCCGATAGCGATAGCGCTTGCCCAGGGTGCGCAGAAAACTTGCGCCAACACACCCGAAGCCAGTCTAAAATGCGAAGCCGAAGCCCGTAGCCGGGCCACACAGTCGGCTCCAGGATGGCGGACATGGGCCCGCATTGACGCGGGGCCTGTCCCACGACGCCATGATTCTGGCGGCGCCGCTTCTGATAGCGCTCTTGCTGCCTGGCTGTGCCGTGTCGATCGCCGACGGAGAGATCGACCAGGGCCAGCAGCGAGGACTGCTTGAAGCGTTGCAGAAGCTTCGGATGCTGAACCTCGGGAGCGGACGCCTGCTACGCAAACAGGCCCCCGAAGCTGCAGCTCAACCATTGCCGGGACAACAGGTGAAAGCGGAACAATTGTCCCTTGACACAGTGGTGGCACGACAGAGTAAATTAGCTTCCCAGGACCTGGATTCATTGTTCAGGAATCAAATGAAGCGAGACCAGTCTCTGATGGTCCAGATAAACGTGTTCAACAGTGCTGGAAAAGGTTGTTGGAAGCGGAGGAAAGTGCTGCCACATCCGACTGAGATCTGGCCGGAGGCCACTACCGCCTTTTCCACAGCCGCTCGGTCTTCTCAGGACACCACAAGCAAGACACCTGCGCTGCCCATCGACTCGAGTATGGTGATGATGTCCTCGCTAGGGTCGCAACTGCCTACTACAACACTCTTGCGGGGCGTTAATGAATCGGGGGTTGATTATAATCAATCCCAGAGTGTCATCAAGCAAGTGACGCCTGTCAATTTTGTGGAAACCGCTGGACCACTTAATAACGTTCAGGGCGAGAAAGACTTGGTCAACAGTTCAGCTGGTAGCATTACTAGTGCCCCGGTAGCGTCAAGATCGTATTCGTACAGTGAGGAATATCCGCTGACACTCTTAGATCAGCTGCTTCCTCACGGCAACATCACCAATCCACCGGGAACTCCGGTCGCACCCATGTGGAAACCGCTGAGACCTGAGCCGTTTTTTCCCAATAACAATTTAAATCCTGGCAACATAAAAGGAAATTCAAACGTGGCCTTCGGAAATGCGGGTGGCTTGCTCAGAAATTTACCACCCGCGATAAAAATAACAATACCTGCCATGGTACCAGCTGACCGACCCGAGGACGACATGCAGCAACCGGACACTGGCACCACCATGTATTTTCCTGCCGGGGCTCTCGACGTCACTCAGAACAACCCGTGCGAATACACTTACGGCGATGGACTCAACTGCGACGACAATGGTCAGGTGTACCGGGCTAAGGCGTCCGGCATTCCCAGTTCCCCTTTTGACGTGCTCATCGGAAGCGTTGCCGCGGCCGTGGGAGGCAAGACTTGGCAGCGCACTGGTGCCGTTGCTGGAGACGAACCCTGCCAGTGCAGCGACACTGATCTCGAAGCCGCCTTAAAGAAACGCGCTTCGACCACTAGGCTGCCGCAGAACGGGCGTTCCTCCAGGGCACAACTCAACCTTCAGAAGCGGCTGTGGCCGGTGCCACTCGTACAAAAGCCCGTGGTCAGGGTATTTGGCAGCTTACGCTACCCGCCTACCACCGATAACACGTACGACTACGCAACCACGTATGTGTACGAAGACTACTACCCTACAGCGTACTACGAGGCACTACCAGTGCAACAGAAGTCGCCTCCAGCTCAGTATCGTCCCCGGCTGAAAATCCCGTCCCAGCCGCGGTCACAACCGCAAGCACAGCCAGTGAAGATAGGGGGAGTGAGTTTGTTCCATCAGCCCGATGTGGGAGTGTACGCTGCCCGCGTGCCAAACAACGATCCGGCGGTCGGCAACAAACTACTACGGCCTATCAAGCCCGCCGCAGGCCCAACGCGCACGAACGACGCCGCGAAAAAGAGGGTCGCTCGCGATGTGAGGGCCGTCGACGTTCGCGCTGAGAGCATGTGCCCATGCAGCACCACACAAAAGCCGCCTTGCACGAAAACGCGGAAGAAGTGCGTCAAAAAGCCACCTTGCACAAAGAAGGTGAAAAAGTGCAAGAAGCCATGCCCGAAGAAGGTTGAACAGCCCATAATGCCGTATCCGTACTTCAGTGGCTCAAGAATTCGCCGGTAGCGTCTGTAACACAGCGCATGAACACGGATGGTCGCTTCCTGCGGGAGGTATGCATGTGACACCTCGCCCTCACTGCCCATGCAGACGGCCTGAATAAGGAGTGCTCTCTGACCTGACCATGCATTTCGGTATGGTATGTTACGATATAAGATACGTTATTCGGGGAACTGGAACACGTAGCTTTTGTGGTGCAGATCCCTCGCTAAAACGTGTTACACCAGTTGGTTAATTGGGCATACGTGCAAATACCGAAAATCTGAATTTTAAATGTAACTCAATTTCGGATGAGTTATGCTGTTTCGCCTATTCGTACTAAATACGTGACTTTTTATAGCGTAATGTTTTGCAGAAAATAAAACTACTGGGTGACGAGGGCCTTGCTAAGTAGTGTGCCAGACAAGCATTTCACGCAGTGATTCATGTATTGAAATGAATGTCAATGACTGCGGCCGATAGCGTCTTCACTATGACTCTTGTAGACCAAATGCACCTCAGCGCATTATAGGGGTAGAGAATTCGAAAGCATTATTGGCAATAAAGTATGCACCCTGGACATGAAGTTGCGCTGAACCTATATGTTCCTGCACTGTGGATGCCGCCATAAACCAGAAGCTGTCACGACTTACAGGCCCTTATGCGCACCCCAGAGCGCTGTGCGCTCGCAAGCCTTACCTCTTCGATGCTATCTTTAGGGGAAGTCGATTTTATCGAGCGGATAATTTTTCCTGTGTTTCTCAACTAACGTAGATTGCGTATGAACCTTTATTGACTCGCTTTTTATTAATTGAGCTGTCGGCCTTTTTGTGCGCCATGGACGCCAGCTTTTTGACCTACAAGGGTAACTAACGTCTTCGCACTAAATGTTGCTTGCCCTTTGGCTGCGACGCGCCTCATAGTGCGTACTTCACAACTGAACGATATGAACACCACGTACATCAGACATAAAACGCAAAGCGAGGCCAATGGCGGCGACGTGTTCTATAACGCGTGCATCAGGAAAGCTTTCAGTTTCGGCGGAGGTGGTGGCGGAGTAGCGTAGATATATTCTGCAGCAAACCGCTGCAGAGAAAAATTGTATGTTTCCCCACTTTTGATGTATCTGAGCTTCCCGATTTTAGCATATTCTCTTGTCTGCTTGACTCTACAGTGTTTTGGTACTATCGCATCGTTTGGGCGTATTCTCCTATTCATTGAAGGGGACATGAAGACAAAACAAACGTTTGGTTCATTCACAAAATTGCCTTGTTAAAATCATGCTGACACCACTTTTAACGTAAATGTTGCTCAAATGATCTAATAATTAGAAAAAATGGAATGGGCCTACGACCCACTAGCCCATTTCCGCAACAGAACCAAAGATGTCATACCAGCCTGCTCTGCGATTGGCGGAGGCCGGCAAAAGCAAACGCAAATTAGGCAGAGCTAACAAGCTTGCCGAACGAGCTATTTGCGTGTAAACGTAGGGCACATTTATTCTAAAGCAATAAGAATGGTGGGACGAACAGTGGAAGTTACGAAAGCACACGTAAAAATAGAAGTACCGATGGGTACTGCTGTTGGTACTGCGCGCACTATGTTTGGTTTATGAAATCGAGGGCTGGACGGGAGCACGTCGGGTCAGGAAATCACATGACAACAATAAAAACTGGCACCGACCAAGAATCTTTAAAATCTAAAAAAGATGTTTGGGCTCCCGTACGTGTGCCTTGTTCACAAATCCTGTGCCAGTTTTTATTCTTGTCATATTGTTACGGCGAAGGTATTGTATTAACCAAAGGTATTTACAAGGGGAAGCCAGAGCAGAGTGTCCAGATTCACGCACGAACCAAGTCGAGAGCGATCGTCGTCGACTTCCTCTTCTAGCTGCTGAGCTCTCATCAGACCCTCTCTCCAGCACAGACACTGACGCATACCCGTCGGCTCAGTACATAGCCGAACATCCCCGTCACAATATGTTTGGGTTAGCTGCACAGCACTGCGGTGCTTTGGGGTTGTCTCAGACGACACTGGCCGATTGACGGAAGCAACTGTGTCATACGTGGCCATATTTGCTGAGCGAGCACTATGTTTTACGAAACCATTATTTTTTCTCAGAAAAAAAAACAAGCAAAGTTTAAATGCCGTCAAAAACAAACCATCTAGGTTCACTAACGGTAAACAAGGATTCGCAATTGGCTGCAGAGCGGTAGGTTCCTGTGATGTCATTGCAGACCTCGAAAACACACAATTTAGTGGGAAAATCAAAATTCTAACTTAAAATGAATAGTTTCTCAGTGAATAAAGCATCTTTTGCCTCCGGACAAGCGTTGGGGGCACTATAAAGTCCGAAATCGTTCGAATAAAACAAACTTGTATTTTGTCTTCATGGCCCCTTTAAAGAAAAAGAAGAGTCTGATGTCGAGGTTGTATCGTGGAGTCTCACTCCATGTAAAGTACAGCAACATGTATCAGAAATCACTACATTATCCGATTTGAGGTCAATTTTATAGGCATTAATTTTCTTTTCCGGCTCTCTATTGTACCATACAGTCGTGTTTTTTGTTCTAAGACACATGAAGGAGGTACGTTTAGCTTGGGACCCTGGCTATACTGACATCAAGGGAAACCAGATATATCGGGCCATTTAGCTAATCTCGCTGTCACAACTCCCGTTCAATTCGGCGTACCTATAATGGCTCTTGCTGCATATTCAAGGGTAATACGGTATTGGCATTCAAACGCTGCTTGCTGAGATGAACTCCAATCATTTGAAGAGTATCAACATTTAATGTTCGGGTGTAGCGTTCCTGTTTGGGGTTCTCGGCAACGCAAAGTGACCTTCACCGAGTTGCGCTGCAGGATTCCAAGGCTAAATTTCTATGTGTTTAGAACAAGGCTTTCCCCTACGGAACTATGTGTGCGGTACCTCGTACCAGAAAAAATGGATCATTTTTTTCTTGCTTGTCGCCGCTTCTCGGTAGCTGGACAACTGCTTTCGAAGAATCCTATTGAGCGTTCTGGATTGACTCTGTCGGTTTCACTTATATTTCTATCGGGACACAATCTTGGGTATGAAAAAATGAACCGATATATTTGTATTCATGCTTTCCTTCTTGCTTCAGGTAGTCTGAATTGCGGAATGGTACTCATTAACGGGTAATTGAGATTTTAAGCATAACGAAGTTTGATGCTACGGCCCTTTTATTTCCGTAGATAAAGCAGTATTCTGAGGTCCTCACCGTGTACGAGCATCCAGAGAACCAGAAGAATCTGGTGAACAGGGTACGGCAACTGCCGCCAGAGGTTTCCTGGACTGAGGAGACCTACCACGTCGTACCGGCAAGGACCAAGCCCTAGCTAGTCTTTTCAACCAAACAACGTTTATTTCTCTCTCTCTGACGTCCTCACAAGCTTCGATAAGTGATTAAGCCCTAGCCAATCCCCCCTTGTGGGTACGTCCGAAATCTTTGAGGACATCATCATCATCATCACAATCATCATCATCAACAACATTAGATTCACGGCGCCGAGTGAAACTCCACACATCTCCGTCCCTACTTACCCAATACGCCTCTCAGGCCTGGTGCGTTCCTATACTCAATAAACAGTTTACAACAACGTTGCAACTGGTGCAACGGTTAATTCATTTCAATGTAGCTTTGCGTGCAAGTGGCCTGGGGCACATTTACAGCACAACGCAAGGGCATAAACGAAAATCACGTCGTACGCGTCGCGTTGGCTTTTAGAAAAATAAATAAAACACCCGCGTTAAAAAAAATTCAGGAAAGCTTGCACTCACGCGCAAGACTGGAATGCCAAGCTGTTGTAGGTGAGCATCACAGGACAGATAGTTATGTTTAGGTATCATTGTTTATTTGCATAGTTGCGGGGCGAGTAATCGCCGTACTATGCATCGAAGATGTCCTCTTCGCGGCGAGTGGTTGATTGCAAAGTCACCCTCAGCATTTTACAGTTACATCAGCTCTTCGTCAGAGTCACGAAGCAGCTGTGGCGGGATCTCCAAGTCGTCTCGGGAAGCAGTGGCGCGCTCATAGCCATGTCTCCAATTATCCATAGTGATTTCTAGAGGATGCCTAGGCCGTGGTGACCTCTCCGCAGCAAATATGACGAGACAGCCAAGCAGGGTGTCTTGTCATATTTCGTATTAGCGCTGGAGGTATTTTTACATTGCGGTAGCGCTTGGCGACCGTTCTGGGGATTTTTTTTTTTTTCGCTAAAGGAACTGCCCTAGCCGGCGTCTCGGCGGTCGCCGCGAGGCACGCGCTCACGAGCGCTCGCCATTCTATCGCTCTTTGGGATTTCTGCCAGTGTTTTTGCTAACGCAGTGTCTAGAGTGCCGTCCGACGGCGCCCTATCTGATCGTTGCAGGCATGGCTACAGTGCCGTCCGACGACATTCGAATATTTAACACTAGGCTAGCAACGGCCACAGGGTCTGTCGTTGTAGTGTAGAGGATACGTCTTAGCTACTTTGTCCAAAAGTCGGTGATTCGAGACCGCCTCTTGCCTGGGTCGTTTTTTTTTTCATTATTTTAATTGAATTGTAATATTGATGCCTTAGGTTAGTTTTGGTCTTTTAAATTATTTCTTTGTGTGCGTTAGGTTACCTCATGTTATGTTTAGGTTAGGTTGCCTAGCATTGCGTTCTTTAGAGCGATGTACTGCCAGACGCAGCAATTATGTTATAAAACGCCGGTGGACATCGACACAGTGGAGTGCTTATAATACCGTCGGACGGCACTCTAGACACGGCCTTTTGCTAAAGCCAATGCGCGTGCCGAGATTGCTTAGAGGTCACCGCAAGGCACGCGCTCACGGGAGCTCGATATTTTCTTGGTGTCGCGGGTTCGATTTCCGGCCGCAGTGGCCGCTTTTCTGATGGAGGCGAAAAGCAAAAACGCCCGTGTTTGCGAGACTTAGGCGCACGTTAAAGATCCCCAGGTCGTCAAAATTAATCCGGAGCCCTCCACTACGCCGCGTCTCATCGCCTGCATTGCGGCGGCGCGTTGAACGGTATACAATTAATAAATCATTTTCTTGGTATTCGTTCCTGCAACGGCGAACTTAAGGCTTGTACAACAGCTCCACTGTCAAACCGGCTTCAGACAAAGGTGAGATGAAAGCAGAACATGAACATACATTACACACTTCAGCCTCGCGCTGTCGCAAACGGCGTCATACCCGACAAATGGAAAAAAAACCTAAATCGAGACAGGCGCCGAAGAAAGGCAGTAGAAAAGCAATCCAAGAAGAAAAAAAAATTAAAAACTATTCATACATGCTGTTCACAGCAGCAAACACAACAACAAAAACAACAACAAAAAAAAAAAAAAAACCAACGGGCATCTGCAACTCCGGTTGCCTGGTTCCAATAGGGCAGATCCGGCCAACTCCGCCAAATATCCCCTGAAAAGACAATGTCATGCACAGTATTTCAATATGATAGCTACGTACTAAATGGAAATTCACCAGCATATAGATTCGGCCAAATGTGTTTTATTGGGTGTCATTTATTTTGCTCACGATAAAGCTTCTTTAGAGCTAATTGGCAACAAGCCATGGTAAGGCACTTCTCATGGCACACGCTAGCTCTCTAATGGGCAAAAAAGGCTAAAATCTTTGGCCAATTAGTGTCATTGAATCGACTAACTAAGCGCGATGAATATCACTCATAACATATCACAACTATTCATCCAGATAATCTTTCTATGATTGCGGACTGATATTCGGTTAAATTCTTCAATTTGATTATCAACCTAAAAGAGGTGGCTGTTTACATGGGGAACATCTTCGCCACATGATACGAGAGTGCGACGTCAGCCCAAAACACCCACCCCTCATCAGCAACTCCTCCACTAAGAACCCCACCCTTACCCCTAGCGAGCGATGGGAGATCTTGCTGTCCAGCCCCGCCTTGGAGGATCAGCTACGGCTTGTTACCAGGGGCCAGGTGGCGAAGGCAGATATGAAATCCTGTGAAGAGGGATCCACTCTCATCCAGCGCGTTTAGCGCTGACATACTGTGCAATTAAAGTTACAGCTCCTCCTTGCCACTAAACTCTCCTCATTGTTCCTGAGCGACTACGCTCTAAGTTTGCTAAGATATCATCACCACCATATTTCTTTCTTGTAGCCCTCTCGCCTAACATTTGTGGCCAGATAGATGGAGAGAAAATTATTAGTCACGATGTGCCCGTCAAGAGCAGCAGCCACTGCACCATCGGGACGACCAGCACTTACGTCTCAGCGAGAGGTGCTTCTTAACAGTAGACGAAGAAAAACAAGCAGGTATCGCAGAGGTATCCGCCTCTCGAAAACGATTAGTCTCCACGCCTTCATCCTCGTCACCACCATCATCATCATTAGAATACCTTGAGGAGACGAAGAAGAAGAACCAGGCCAGGCTTCCATTTAGGTCACAGCTCCTCGTCATCTTCGTCAAAGCCGTGCGTTAGGCTGTGGCAGCGCCGCGCATACCAGGCAGAATGGCTACAATGGCTCTGCTGCATCTGCTGTGCCTAGTGGCTTTGAGCTGCGCGGGCAACTGTTTTTTGCTGCCACCCGACTCCCAGGCGTTCACAAGGAAAGCTGGGGACCTCCCAGACTACGACACCTACCGCGCTCAAGAGCGGGGGAGACTGCAGCAGCTACAAGAGCAGCAGCTGGACGAGACCAACGGCGTTGACAACACCAGCGGTAGGCCCGCACCAGCACCAAACCCAAGCTTGCAGAGGCACGACCCTCGCGGGGAGGTTTTCCTCAATGTTGGCCACAACCATACAAAATGGAGCAGAGAAGAATATCTTCGCCAGATTGTCCACTTCATGCACAGCAATCAGGTGTGCACACCGTTCTTTTCAAGCATCGTTAGGTGTTCTGTCGTTTCGAGCACAAATATGTCTTTCACTTAACCGTATTGGCTTAAAACTAAAAAAAAGGTAATTAGGTACATAGATGGTTACATTACCCTAACCAGCAATTGTTTTTTTTTTCGGAAGCGTATTAATGGCGATTTTCGGCGCGAGCCTGTAACATTACCGTGAGACTGAATTCCCCAGGAGACGTATTGCAGAATTGCAGAAACACAAATTTCTGAACAATAATTTATTTTCGCTTTGTTTAACCCGATATCACGTCAGTAATTTCAATTGAATTTTCTTGTGCAAAGCGTGTAGGCTTATTTTCACCGTATTTAAGCAGTATATATCAAGCGCCCTAAAGTACAATAAGCCTATTTACCCCTCATGACGGTAGTCTAACTGTGTCAAGCTAAAGCCTTTTTAAGTGCAGAGCACTTTAGGGGCTCGCCTTGACGTCGTAGCTGGCTCGCTGGACCCAAGTAGAGCCGCACGGCCTACCGTCGGCCCGGCGTAACCCAGAAGCCTCGAGTGACAAGCGGTGTATATAGTCATACGCGTTGGAAACTCGTGAACCGCTGGCGCTTGACATACATCTTCCTATTGTTAAGCGCGAAGAAAACTGTATGTACATTTGAGGCAAAACATTCGTAATTAACCTGCAGCGACAACGTTCATTTAGTTAGGAAGCTTGATTTGGTTGGTTTTTACGAAAGTAAGCGAAAAAAGTGGCAGTGCAACGCCGCAACGTGCGGGTGGAAAAGCAAGTACAAAACGAACAAAACTCCCACTCGCGCAGTTTCAGGGAGGGGGCGCGCGAGCACTGCGAAGGCGGGAAATTTGAGCGGTTAACGGCAGTACAGCCCATTCAGCGAATCTTTCCTCTGCACTTCCGGCAGCTTTAACATTGAATGGAATAGCTTTTATTATTTTCTTGTTAGGAAAGCCGTACATATTAATTTCAAAAACGTATTTTAAAGTACAGCCTGTAAAAGGCTTGTCTATAACACAGCTTTCGTACTTTCAGCCCTATCCTGCCCGGCCGGTGCGGGATGTGAATAAAACTACTGCGGAATTCTGAAGTCTTAGCCCTTCCCTTTGACCTCCGACATGCTTGGAACGAGTATGTTTCGGCAGTTTTCGGATGTGACCCGCCGCGGTGGCTCAGTGGCTAAGGCGTTGCGCTGCTGAGCACGAGGTCGCTGGTTCGATTCCCGGCCGCGGCGGCCGCTTTTCTGATGGAGGCGAAAAGCAAAAATGCCCGTGTGTTCGAGATTTCGGCGCACGTTAAAGATCCCCAGGTGGCCAAAATTAATCCGGAGACCTCCACTACGGCGCGCCTCATCGCCTGCGTTGCGTCGGCGCGTTAAACACCGCAATCAATCAATCAGTTTTCGGATGTGGCTGGTTGAAGTTGAAATCGCTGTTATAGACAAGCGTTTTACCGACTGTACACTGGGTATTCTACAGGAACTCTATAACCATGGATGGGTTCAAGATATTTTTTTTTGCTACGTAGTGGTTTTACTGAGGACTTGAAAAAGTTATCAGAAGTTCCATTCATGTCATATACACTTTCCTGTGTAACGAGGGAGGGCACATAAAAATGCTTTATTTGCGTTCTAAAACAGACATATTGAACCTACATAAGCTAGATTTGTACCCTAGCCAGGTCCCATGACTATCAGAACTGTACAGATTAGATTGACAATCATAGCTGAGTGACTATACACAGAAGCACAACATAGCTTACTTACTGCACTTGGCGTCTTCTGTTCATATCACTTGACATCATTGTCAGGCTAAGCACTGCGTTGCTTCCTGAAAAAACGTTGTACTAGGGTACATATCTAATTTAGGTATTAGAGCTCCTGTACTTGTACGACCTATAAATGATTCATAATCATTTGTCATATTCAACTGACATCGCCATGCAAACAAGTCTAAAGTAGAAATATAGGTAATGATTGGGGATCTGTTTTCGGAAAACTTGTTTTAAAATTAACATAAATAAATCGAAAGCAATTCAAACCAGGCAACCAGTGAAGCAGCTCTTCTGTTTAGGCAATGAAATGCAGAGGAGTAGGATGTATTAAAATATTTCACGCACGTTTTCAGTACTACTGCCACTGACGCGAGCGAAACAGGTGAATTAGAATGGTCCGGGATGAACTAGGGAAGCACGCTAAGGTAATTATGATAGATTGCATTTCTCAATAAGAATTACTTCAACCAATTTGTTCTGGTATTGGTACCGTATTAGGCGGAAACCACGATTCCTAGTATACCAACTCGGAATAAAAAACTTCGTGCAGCTCGAAGGGTCATGAAAAGAGAGAGATTCAGCAGGTGTAGCGTTAGGGATATAAAATGAACGCCATAATTAGAGACCACACTACTGTCAACTGAAGTTATGAGTACACGTGGCCGCTAATTGCTTTCCGGAATACCGTAAACAGATGTACCACCCAAATAACAGAATGCTACCAAGGGAAGACGAAACTCGGTGGATAGACGTGATTCGGAAATGTCGCGCCACAGCCGAATAACCCCCTCTACGGTAAACTCGCTATTGTCCACTTTAAGGAATTCTTTTATCAACACGGGGTGTTGAAAAATTTCAAATCTCGATACCACGATTTACTTACCGTACCTCTCTTGAAACACCACGTCTACGCGACTTCTTCTGCGTGCTCCGTGTTCAATGTTTTTACTACCACCATTTTGCTGATGCTCTCGTAGTTTCGCAACATTCATTATGTCCGCAGCCCTGGTGTCTCCATGCCACTAACGATAATGCAGAACGTTATAGTCAGAAGTAAGAAGTAAGGAAGCGGAAGTAAGGAAGTAAGGAAGCGGAAGTAACTCATGTTCCATTATTGTCCCTATTTGGGGCTCCATTATGGTGTCACTACTCGCGTAGTTTCTCGTGAATCCTGTAGGAAAGCTTTCTTGATTACCACGAGCAAGATGCCGCCAGGTTGTCCACGCAGCTGCCTTCTTCGCTTCCCCTTTCGGCACTTCGTGGTCGATGTCTGTGGTGCTCTTCATGAACGCAGGTGGCGCTATACATAGCCTGCGCATGCGTGCTCATGGGCGTGGTCCTACTTTTCACGCTCGTTGTGGTGTGCGGCGGAAAGAGGGAGCACCCCGGAGACAGCAGCAGTTTCCCGCTGGGCCGGAGGAGGCACCACCACGCCGACTATATTCCCCTGCTCGACCGGAAGCCGCTGCTGGCGGGCAGCTCGCGACAGAGCCAGTACGAGAGCGGCGACGACGACGAATACGACGAGCTCGACACAGCGTTGCTCATGCAGAGCCTCCGCGGTAAACGCTCACCGACCCTCTCGACCGCCACGATGTCCGAAGTGGGCGTGGAAACGAGCTCCCGGCTTCCTCACGGTATAGAAGCTGAAAAAAAAATTGATTCACTCGTTGTTGCTTATTACAGGATTACGTGACACGTGGGAAGCGTGATAATTTCGATTGTCATAGCACTGTATGTGATGGCTCTTTCGAATGCCTCTCGTGCAGTCTCAACGAAATGAACCACATAATGACCGCAACTAGTGCATCATTTTTTATTTATTTAATACTATCCTGTGGGTTTTGCTGTACCCGTGCGCTATTTTTACTCTACATTTTCAGCGGCGGCGAGAAAGAACTAGAATTTAGGTTTCCGGTTTTTAAGGAGGAAACGCACGGGGCTGTGGTTGAGTTGAGAAACCAACTCCCGAGCATGTATAAAACTTGGTAGAGGCTATATGACGTAGTGCATAGTATGCTAGAACAAAGATTGCACTGTAGCCGAGAAACGATACCCAGCACCACACCATCTGCGGCATCACTGCTGTAATTGTATTAACTTTACTAGAAAGGCTTTCTCAATATTACAGAATTCACATAAAGTATACAAAGACGTTCATGGTGACTTTCTTATCGAGAACAACTGACAACTCAGAATGTCAGGGAAGTTGTATTCATAAACAGGAAGGCACGCGATGAACGAAAGAGGGCAGTTTCCACTGATGCCAAATCACTCGGCATTTTCTGCTTCCCTTGCTACCTACATCTTCTCGCGGGGGCACTGCAAACGCTGTCCGGCGCCAGTGCGCAACGTTTCGCCGAATTGCCGTACACGCTCGTGAGCGGCAGTTAGTACGATGCGTCGTCACGTATTTGGCTAGCAATAACCATGACCTACGGAAGATGAACCCCTCATAACTAACCTCACGGTGCAAATGGACAAGTGGAAATGAACAACGGGATGATGGGAGGCAGTTGAGGTCATCCCGCTCTGCATAATATTGCATAGGATCGAAACGCGAAAACACTATCCAGCTAACGACAGTGACGGATTAGAACACAGTAGGGACACGCGATTGTCCCTGGTAGATTCTTGGTATTGAGAGGAGCTGTCCTTAGTTCTCTCCTCCAAGAAGCAATGCCGAATCACGCACATCTCATTGACATGATGAACACGCTGATGCGGAACTGTGTGCGGTGTTTAGTCTGTTTATGGTATTTTAGTCACGTTCTGTGCTCCTGCCAATTGATTCGGTAGAACTAAATGTATCCATTTACAGCCAAGCTGTTCGTGTCGCTGTCGCGGAAACTTCTTTCGTCCTTCTTGCTGTCGATGTCACATTTCACTACGACCTTCTACAGAACAGAAATTTAAGCGAAAAATATTTCGTTACTTAACGGCATACCCCTCCTGAGCTGGGGGGGGTTCATGGTTCTTTATCCCAATAGTAGAAGAGGAATGGCGTCGGTCGGGAATAGACTGGCAATCACAATGGGTGGCCGCTTTAATTATTGAGATTCTCCCATCAAATTATAGTTACCAATACTGGTCAGGGGTTTTTCAGGTGTATTACGGTAGGTTTCTGTTTTATTTTTCAGAAATGCTTTCAGAATCTTCTGAAGCCGTCATGAAAGCCCACAAAGAAGCCGTTAAGCGGGTAAGGTCTACTGGCTTGCTTCTTGTTCATCATCATCATCACCATCTTAATCATCCTGTCTACGCCTACTGCAGGGCACAGGTCTCTCCCATAGATCTCCAGTTATACCGGCCCTGTTGAAACGGGATCAATTTATCCCGGCATATTTCTTGATCTTGTCTGTCCACCTAACTTTCTGCCGCGCCTGCCACGGTGGCCTTCTCTGGGACCCACTGTGGCACCCTTAATGGCCAACGGTTATCTTGCCTTCGCACTGCATGCCCTCTCCACGCCCATTAGTTTTCCTTAATTTCTACTAATATTTCCTTAACACTCTTTTTTTCCTGTCTCCCTTCGCACTCTTCATGTCCCGTAACGTTACACCTGTCATCCTTCATTCCATTGCTCGCTGAGTCGTCCACAATATAAGTAGAACCCTTCTAGTGCTCCTCCAAGTTTCTGGGCCATAGGTGAGTACCGGTAAGATGCAGCTGTCATGCACTTTCTTGTTCAGGCACAATGGTAGGCTGCCATTCATTATCTGAGAATGGCTGCCGAATGCATTGATTCATTCGTTGTAGGGTTTAACGCGTCGACGCAACGCAGGCTATGAGGCGCGCCGTAGTGGAGGGCTCCGGATTAATTTTGATCACCTGGGGATCTTTAACGTGCGCTGAAATCTCGAACACACAAGCGTTTTTGCTTTTCGCCTCCATCAGAAAAGCGGCCGCCACGGCCGGGAATCGAACCCACGACCACACGACCACGTGCTCAGCAGCGCAACGCCTTAGCCACTGAGCCACCGAGGCGGGTGGCTGCCGAATGCACTCCACTCCATTCTAACCCTTCTAATTACATGTGCCTCATGGCTTGCTTTTAGGCGTACAAATAAACTGTAGCTTCTTTTCTTACATTACGTGCATAATTATTATATGGTCAATGCGTGCGATTTAGGCTACCTTGCGATCGACCTGTGAGGATCTCGGCCGACCGAGGCAGAAAATTGTTTACGTGATAGTTCAAAAAGTTTCTAAGTGGGACACTCAGAGCCACGAATGGCATTGGCGGTTACAGGAAAGTCAGATATTTAGTAATTCAAGCAATTATTGTTGGGATTTTAAACTTGGAATGGTGAGCAGCAGACGTGCAACCAATCATTAAAACTTGTGCAGGGCCGAACACGATGTGAACTCGGCTTAGCAAGCTATTTGCGCCGCAGTAGATGAAAAAGAGCATTCTTGAATTTAAACTTCTCAGAGGAAATGTAGAATGCGTGCTTCTCAACCTGTTTTTAGTTGAGAAAGTAGTACACCCGCATTTGTACCGGTGATAAAGATTGACAGGAAATTATGGGCAAGAACTTAAATGTTACAACATCACTGAACACACCCGAAATTTATTGTGCGTTTTCCAAATAGCTATGAGACAGAAAAGACCCTTAACACGAATAAAGGAAGAAAGAAAAGACACTCTGCCAAAGTTAGGCTACTCATAATCCGTGTAGTCAGTGCGAGATAACAGAAAAAATTTTCTCTGCTGCAGCCCATCGCCGTGTTTCCCAGCCACCTACTGGACGTCTGCAGCCAAGACGAGCCGCTCACTTTCTCTTCCTTTCTTCCCAACGGGTGAGAGGAAATGATAACCAGTTGAAATCCCATTCTCTTTACTTGGACGCTGCCGAAGGATGCGGTGTAAATCTGCGACTTGTCTCGATGATATCACTTTAGATCTCATTGGGGCACTTACGTAATAATTCAATGAGCAACCACCCGCGATTTCACTTGCAATAGCTCCATTCTAAGTTTCCATCGGTTCATAGCCGCTACGTTCCGGTTTGGCGATCATGGATAGGTTGGTGGAGTATTATTAGCGATGGTGTTTCGTTTTCACGATCTCTTGTAGCAAGAGTAGAGGAAGGGGTAACTAATACCCGGAAATGAGTCACTGCGATTGGAAATTTACACCATCGGGTATCGCGTAGCTGTTCCATGTGTGGTAGGAACAGACGTGAAGAAGGAACGAAACCATCTTCGACGTTATTTCGAACTTCCCGACCTGGCCTCAGCCTCAGATGGGAGGTGGTAGTCAGCATCGGCAAGCTCACATCCTCAACTGTTAAACATTGTTTTCCCGATCCCAGTACCGTTCGGAACTACTGGCAATGTGGCACGGCTCAACACGTCAACATTGTATAGAGAAAAGGAAACCACTGGGTTATTTGTGACAAAATATTAGTACGAACGAACACTTCCAGCGTCCTTGTAGTTCAGAAGCACCCGGGATATGTTTTTACACGAAAGAGAGAGAGGACACTTAAGGATCGCCTGTAAGCGCGGGTGGGGATGAGGTTGTCGTATACGCCTTGAGCGCTGCCGGTGGGGGCGTTACTGAAATCCCTCATGCGAACTGTTTCGAAAGCAGCCGCGGGAGGCTCCGGCCCGCTACCAAAGGTCGCAAATGCTTTTGCGCCACGTTCACGACTCATATTTAACAGTTGTATGCGCTGGAAATACATACTTACGTGGACGAGTTACCGTATTCGCAAATGTGGCGTATTTACCAGAGTGGAAATATTTCTGACACTACCTTAGTGGGGTACATTCGGTATGTATGAGCGCCCGGTGTGCGTTACAGACAGAGCGCTGCTAAGCCGGCATAGGCATGAAGCTGATTGTAATTCTACTGCCCTGAAATTAACTAACCGTTTCTTCGTAAGCAGCGTTTCCTTAGATGGTCATGCTACGGCTATGCACTATGATGTAAATCGGTTTTGTGCGCTTCCATCAATCATCTAGCAGAGCCCTCTTAGCTGACAGCAGGCCAGTCACGCTTGGCAATATCATACCTCGAATATATCACTGTAGCCTGGACAAGCAATGTGTCATTAATTTCGCGGATATCCTACGACAGAAGTACGGCGGATAACACAAAATTACAGCCGCGACGCAGCTTCTCGGCAAAGAATTTAACGCTGGGTCGTCTTGTCATGAGGTGAGCATTAGCAAATATTCGTCATCTGCTACATATATCCTCCGCGACGAGTGCGGCATCGGGCTTATAGAGTAAGCCGCATCCGCGACTAAATGCTTCTTCGCAACATCGCCTTTTTAAACAAGGATCCTGGAGAATTTAGTGCAAACTGAAATCAGACGGCCTTATCAGATTTCATTCACTCTTCCAGCCACAACTTTTATTCTTTGTGAACTGCCTGCCCTGTACTTCAAAAAATGCGTCCACCGAATGATCAGCTGTTCGTTGAAGTCGGTAAACTAAAGGAAAGAAAGCGAATGCGGATCTTGTGTGTATGGCTACTACAACTTTCGTTCCTTGATATCGTTCCGCATTCGGACTCAACAACAGAGAAGCGTCCGCCCCTTAGCCTGCGAAATGGCAGTGCATTTCGCATTTTTTTGGGGTCTGATGAGTCCTACCTGGGTTAGGTATAGAGGAACGTCTTTAGCATTTCCGAAGGTGCACTGTATTTCTCATTCCCTTACTAGCTACTGTGTTCTGTATTTTTCATTCCCTTACTAGCTACTGTGTTGCTTGCCTACCTGCAGGTAATTGTTGTCCCGTGGTTTAATTGACCTTCTTGGTTCTCGCTATAAGCCATGAGTGTGCACACATTTAGCGACGCAGAGCCCTGCACTATAAAAATTTTCGCGTGGCTTATATTCCCTGAAAAGACAGAAGTGGTTGTCAGGTGTTGGGATAATCACACCAGTGAGGCAGATTTTTCTACGATGTATATATTCGAAACGAAGCCGCATTCGTCTTGCGCGGTGCAAGAGGAAGCCAACCTTTCACGGTAAGAGTATCACGTCTAAACGACGTGACGGTAGGATTCACGTGTGCCTGATATGTTCGGAGGTGACGGTGGAGTTACGCTGCTGGCATCGTTGACGCATGTAAGAGCGGCCAGGAAGCGCGCTTAACCACACCGCCGGATAATTTTTGTTGGCGTCCGAGCACTCTACCAAGCCGCAGCTGTTTTATTCAGGTGCCCTAAACGTGCTATGTGCTCACAGACGGGTCCGTAAGTTTTCTAGGGCGCGGAAGGCAAATAGCAGGGAAATAGAACGAAAACATTGACATTAGCCCTTATCAGCTGCCAGTTTATACTTCAGGGCGCTCGGCGTAGCACGCCGTACCGCACTGGCTTGACGCGTGCGGAAATTCGTCTAGTTCTGTGTGGCACGAAGTGACGCAATGCCTACATATATTAAATTGAGGCTCCAAAAAGGATTGTAAAATATATACTGCCTCTGCCGGTACCACTTGCGTATAACCAGCCTTTGCCAATTGTGAAATAAATGAATAGGCCAAACGGCAAGAGAGGTTTGAACCACCCGAAGGTGGAAATAAAATAAAGTGGGAAAAATGCTACTAAGCGACACCACAGCCAGGAGAGCGGGCCCGGGGAGACTCCCCTGATCTCCCCTGGGAAGTAGCAGGAAGGGTTGGGATGAGGGAAAGGGAAGTGGGAGAAGGGAAGGGGTTATGGGAAATAGGAAGGGATTGGGGACAGCGGTCTTTTGTTCTGATCCTTGATGTCCGACTCCTTTTCAGGACTGAGTTGACTCAGAGAGGGCATCAGACAGTGCCAATATTGCCAATCTTGCGGCCCCTGCACGGGTTAACCGCTACCCTTTGGGCTTGTGAGCTTTGCCCCGACCGTCGGAGACAGGAAAGTCAGCCTAGCTTGAGGGCTGGAAGCGTAGTTCCTCCCAAACTCTCGGATCTGCTGCCGGAGTTTACTCATGGTACACAGTCGATGGTCCTGAGAAGCAACTCTGCACTCTCGCCACTAAGACTTCAGGTAACGGCGGCTTGTCCAAGGCCGTCGGCTTAGCGGACCAGCGCCCAACGGCCACGGTGCATTTTTGGTTACAGGAGTCTGCAATCCTCCCGGCCTCTGACAGCTGTACCGCTTTGCCCCTGAGACATTAGGTTACAAGGGTTCGTCAGTCCCTCGGCCAGCGACCAGTCCTACCAGTCCGCAACCGTACAGTCCGCAGATACGGACTGTACCGTTGAATGCAGTATTTGCTGATGGTAACATTGAACTCCCAGCCTCCTCTCATGCTGGATTACAGGGGCGCGTTACTACCCCCGGCCGTTGGGTCATAATGGGGGAATTGGATCGTCCCCGAGCCAACAGGAGTCATAGTTACCTGGACCGCCCATTGCTGGAACTGGTATAACTTTGCGCTCTCGCCCCGAGACTTCAGGTTACAAGGGGTCATCCATTTCCCTTGGCGTGACGGACCGGCCCGCATTTAGGCTCCCTCATGCGTTGTGGGTTACAGGAGTTGCGGCGCTCCCAGCCTCACATACAGACTGTACCGCCCGCCCCTGAGACTGCGGTTACAGCAGGCATCACGCAGGACGAGGACACACTGAATTCCGGGTGACGATGCTGGAGCCACCGACGTGAAGTGCAGCATGCCGCATCTCGCCGGGGATGGCACCGGGACGCGCCGCTTGCCCGTACTATAGTCCCTAGAAATATTTGCTAGTCTGCCGTCCCCGAGCCTCGTCTATGGGGAAGCTTGTGTGCATCGCTGATGCTCGCACAGCCCTGCGCAGAGGGCACTGCGAACAATGGGAGCGCCGGAGCGGTCGGAGCGAGAGCGACCGCCGGGAGGTCTGTGCCGCGCGCTTCTGCCGCGGAGAGCGGGTGCGCATCAGGGTTTGTCGGCCAGTTAGAGCGGTGAAATCCAATGGCTCGAGGTGCATCAGCTCACAGCTGAAGCTGCGATAGAACTACTATAAGACCCTTTAATTTCTCGGCCCGCATTTTTCGCGATAGGGCTACGGAGCCTATTTGCGGCCGCGAGTGAGACCGAAGGGTGGAACTGCAGCTGCGAGAGTAGCTGTTTCGCCACCGCCGCTGGATCCATTATTTCGCGCAATGTTGAAACCGTGAGATCACGTTCAAAGAGAGCCCATCGGCGCCAGACTCAGTGTTTGTTCTAATTATGTGAAAACTACTGGGTTATCCCCGAACGTCACGTATTGACGATGGTCCGCAAGTAGCCGGCCAGGCTAGCTCGAGGAAAAGGGAAATAAAGGTGTAGTGAAAGGCTTTACCAAAAAAAAAAAAAAAAACCTGTTCCCAAATACTTCGGGACAAGGGGGGGGGGGGGGTAAAGTAAGGCATATGGTCTTGGGACTCAATAAGCCTCAAGAAGTTTTCTATTTAATTTCAAACAGCCTAAAAAAATGATTGGCCATAACGCATATTCTCCCTTGTTGCTTCCTCCCGTGCGTTTCGCGATTCACACCGAATATGCAGCGATCAAAAAACAACCAAAAAAGGCCTGTGCAATGAAGACTGCAAGTGAAGTTACTGTTTCTCAGCCTGATTGTGTTAAAAATAAGTTTCGTGTGACCCCCAACTTAGCGAATTTTGCAAATCGTTGAATTCACAAAAATTACAGGCGCTGAAATTAAAAGGTTTCATAATACCCCAGTTTCTGCGTGTGGAATGATAGTGCCAAAAGACATCGTATGCATGCTTACACACATATTATTTTGATTCGGCATTTATATTTAACGGATATTCCTAAATAAGGAGAAAGACGTGCGATAGGGCCTAGCTAATTATTGAACGATGCGAACTGGTCCGATCAGGTTCAAGCATATATTGGACACGCAAACCAAGAAGCCAGGATGGTTCCAAAGGGCCACAAAAGAATTTGCGGAGTGCCCACACACCACACCTCATGCGTTTACATATCCATAGCACAGTACTCGGGGGGGGGGGGGGGGGGGGGGGCGGAGGTGTACACAAAAATGCTTTGTTAAGTAAAGTAGTCGAAATTCCGCGTGATGTGCTCCAGCTAGCAAAAGATGCCGTGACAACAGTGTTTCCGATGCCCCGAGAATGTGTTGAAACCTTTCTCCCGGAATAGGATTGAGCGCCGTGGCACGATTACGTGGTTTGGCTCGATCGTTCATAATACGCGACAACGTACTCGCATCAATTGACGCTTCGGTAAGAAACTCTTCGTATTCGTAGGAACCAATTTATCTGGCTAATCTGTTGTGTAGACAGAAACCAAGAGATGACGAAAACACGCAGTTAAAATCCGCTGAAGCCGCCCAGACCTACGAAGGCACGAATTTCAAGCGCGAGAATGCAGACAGGGCTCGAACGGGACAAACAGGACGACCGGCATTTATATATGTCGTTTTGTAAATAAAATTTCAGTTGGCAGTTAGCGCTTGTCCTTGTCCCGTTCGTCCCCTGTCTGCATTTTCGCGCTTGAAATTCGTACCATGGATTACCAACTAGCTCGAACCCATACGTTGTTCAGCTGCGAAGGCAGCACGGCGGAGGCTCCCCGCGCCGGCACTGGCCGGCGGCGCTCCGACTGCGTGCAGCGCCGCCGCTGCATGCATCACGGAGGAACTCCCTTCGCGGCCGGCGGACGGCAGACTAGCAAATATTTCTAGGGACCATACCCGTACTACATCTGTTGGGGCAGCCCCTTACTATCCCGGAGTTTCAGTGGGCCCCGCAGGTGGCACTACGAGACATTTTGCTTACGATCAACGCCGCCGACGTTGTCGACTTCTATTTTGCCAATAACTATTTTCGGTGGGTTTAAGCAGAGTCCTTCAATGCTTTTCTGGTCACGAAACTTCTCCGTAACGCTATGGGAGAGCTTCATACGGGGACCAACGCTCCCGCGCGGTGGCGCTACGAGTCTGGTGAAGGCGGCTTGGACGGCGGCGGCCGTATTTGCCGTGCGTTGGAGCGCGAGCTTGCTGGTGTTTGTTGTGTGATATAGCTTTCTAAACTCATCACGATGGGCAAACTATGTGAACTACCATGCCTCTGACGTGCTGTGTACCTGGTTGCCGCTCTGGCTATCGGAATACAACGGAAAAGGCTTCGTTGTTCTGCCTCCTAAGCGACCGCGAACAACGCGACAGGTGGAAGCGAGCCATTCCACGACAGGAGACGGACGCTTTCAGCTTCGAGTGGAAGGCCGTTCGTGTGTTCGGGAAATATTTCGACCCCACGGACATTATTCGAGCCGATGAGTTCAAAATAAGTGGACAACCTGTGCTTCTGCAGCGAGAAGCTCAAGCTCCGCGTTGCCCCGGATATTTGAAAACCTGCCGGCGTATCTTACGAAGCCCAAGCCACGATCGCGCTCACAACGAGAAAATCCGTCTGCTAAACGTCGTCGCGTTTCGTCGCCGCGTTTCGTCGCCGCACAAAGATCGGACTGCAGCTACTGTGATTTTGTTTATCCAACCAGATATTTTGAATTTGGAAAGCGGAGCATGGCTATCTTTGCCTGCATATATTTTTTTTTACTTGCCCGCCGCGCTTGCCCAGGGGCTAAGGCGTTGTGCTGATAAGCCCGAGGACGCGGGTTCCCAGCCGCTTTTCTGATGGAGGCGAAAAGAGAAAACGCTTGTGTGTTCGAAATTTCGGCGCAAGTTAAAGATACCTGAGTGGTTAAAATTAATCCGGAGCACTACACTACGGCGCGCGCCCCATTGCCTGTGTAGCGTCGGCACGTTAAACATCATAATCAATCAATCAATGTTTTTTAACTTGCCCTTTGGGTTGGAGGGGTGTGACAGGCACTGAGCGAGCGAGTTTTTATCTGTTGACACCCTATGCCTATGAGAACAGCCGAGAAAGTAGCTCAAAACTGTAGCATTTACTCCTACCCTGGCCCCTCCGCGCGCCCATTCTGCTTCCATTTCGTGAGCGTTTTTTTCCCTGCTGTCCACGCTAACTTTCCGAATCTCGATTATAGTTTTACATTATTATCGCGCTATAAAATAGCGCGAACACAGCGCTAACCCAACGTGCTGTACGTTTGCACACCTATTTGCTCAGCGTAGCATGTCGCGCTCAGGGGTAAATACAGATTTAATTCTGGCGCTAGTTCACTCAAATCATGCAGGCGGCTGCAAAGGCTAGTCAAAAATTGAAAACGCCAGATGACCGCCTCTTCGAAGCGAGAATGTAGCGGTGCTTGCCGGAATGAACGAACACTGCAACATATGCGCCTCGGTAACACCCGTGGTCTTGCCTCAGTTTCACAGCTGAGCTATAGTATACGGGACAACAAATGACTCAAAAACAACAGCTGACTGACTCAAAAGCTGACTCAAAAACTTCGCTCGCATTTTTACTGGTGGAAATGAAGAGCAGATGAAAGCAGGCGCGTTGCCGACGGAGAAACCGCCTGCCCGCAAGCGTCGTCGCCTGCCGGCGAAGCCTTCACGTTAACAGGGGCGATCCTAGCGGCAGCGTTTGTCCCTGAATGAAACTTCGGCCGGAGTTTCGTGACCAGAAAAGCATTGAAGGGCTCTGGTTTAAGCTTCAAACAGGCTATCAACTCCTGACAGTCGAAAGTTATCTCGACAAAAAGAGGGACTGCCGCGCGCAGCCGTTTCTCGCGGCCGCCGCGGTGCCCACGTGCTTTAGGTCAAGAGCCCACTTCGGGGCTGCCAATGGGCGTTACAACGGCCGACGGTCGGGGTAGCAAAGCTTGTTCTCTTGTTTGGCCGTACAGTACTACTACTACTACTTCGTAAGCGATTTATCCCAGGATTCCCAACGAATATTTCAGCTCGTGAAATTAAACGGACAATTATCATATCTCTCGGGCCTAATATATGAAACGAGACTAACAATCATCCACAAGAAGTGTCTACGCTATTAGGAATATGCATCGGATGCCCTTGAACAATTCTAATCGAGAACTGTTGCAGTTTAGAGTTAGCTTTTAACCTCCCTCTGGGTAAAAGAGCGTTTACCTGCTCGGGTGTATATTCTGTCAGATTGAACGACGTTTGGGTCATTGCTTCCTTCTACTTTCATGTTTACCCACCTTCCAGAATGCCATTTCAATATGTGTGGTGCGGGAAGCGATAAGCTTTCGGCTCGGTCTTGCGTAATAAGACAATGTTTGACCTTAGAGCGCACGTTTTTGTTGGAGCCTTCAAATCACCGCTTGATTACATGTCCAAAGAAACAGAAGTGAATTTTCATACCTGCATTACTTGCTGCCGAGCATTCATCACGGATAGCTGGATAATGTGGGAAATGTTCGGCTACCGCCTTCGCCTACCTCTGTGCAGCAGCCGGGACCGGTCCAAGTGGATCGCCCACGGCACGCACTGCGAGGTCTTCAAGGTGGTGTCACTGCTGAAGCGGACAGTCCTGAAGGTCCTGCCCATCCAGACTGGCGACTTCTCCGACAACCGCATCAGCACCATCACTTCCGCGATCGAATGCCACCTGTAAGTTTGATTAAGCCCCCTCCCTGCTTCTCCGGTAAAACTACGCTTGCACAATGATTGTGGTTCAAAACGCACACGCGCGCACACACGCGGGCGCACACACACGCGCACGCACACACGCACGCACACACACACGCACGCGCACACACGCGCACACGCACACACACACAGACACACACGCACACAGACAAAGGCACACGCACACACTCACGCACGCACACACATACACGCTCGCACGCACGCGCACGCGCACGCGCACGCACACACATAAATACACGCGCGCTCAGATACGCCGCGCCCACGCACAGACGTTAAGCCAAATTTCTGCCCGAGGGAGCGGCTATTGGTTACTCAAACACATTGGGGTAAAGCAGACGCAGAAGATTTTTCCGTAGTGCCCACTATTCAATGGGCACTTGGCACATCTTAGAAAATGTAGCCAGGGAGATTATGCAGAAAAAGTATTCTTCGTTGTTGTCTGTAAGTACGCACTTATGACAGGAGTACGCACTTGTGACAGGAGTGAGATAAACTTTTTCATTGAGGTACATTGCGTTTGTTGGGCAGGCTTTGCTTCAGCACCGAGTATCCAGGCACGCCTTACACTGAAACTGATATTAGGAGAACGTACTTCTGTCCTTCATTAGATTGGAGAGTAAAAAAATTGTTCACGAGAGAGCTTATGGTAATTTGGTGGTTGAGTGTACGCTGACTTTGTATGGAATGGTAGCAAAGACGCCGGTGATTTTACTCTTGCTAAATAAATGCGACACCGCAACCTACTCGGTAGTAGCCATTTTCTGCCTCATAAAGGACTCTGCAACACCTAACATAAACGATTTGACTCTTTCCGTCGCGTCTGTATGCACTGCGAAAGCTATAGTTATCGCCAGCACGGAGCTGCACAGCGTAATTTGCTCGTCGCAGCTGATGTGCCTTCTGTTTCTACTTTGTTTCTGTGGCCATTTTTTTGAACTGGCTACCGAATGCGCTTATAGCTGCAACAGAAATAAAGCCAACCAATAACCTCTACATAGCTCATTATAATGACGTAATCCAAGGCCGGGAAAGAAAGATCTTGTGAGCAAGATTCTAAGTTATCTGATGGGCATAGATCGGCAAATGTTGGCTCAGGTAGTTTGTAACCCCAAATTCGAAGTACTGGATGTGTTTTTTTTACTACGTTGTGACAGTATGCAAGATTTAGAAAAAAGTTGAAAAGAGTGTTGCAGGGACTATTTAAATTCAACCTCTATCTACCTTGCATTTAGGCACTTATCACACAGTGTTGTGCTGACGTCTATCCTTCTTTCTCTCTTCAGCAAGCTGAAGATGCTGAAGCACGGCACGAACTACAGGACGCCGAATTTCATCGAAGTTCAAAAGTAAGCGTCTTCAAGTACCTGTGTGTTCGCCTACTTTCTGGTTTTTTTCCGACAACCATAGGGCTTCTACACCTTGCTCTATCGCGTTGTAAATTTCATGATCAACATTGCATATCTGCATTACGTTGCATGAATAAGATTACACTTAAAATTTCAGAAACGTAATTTCGCCCACATTACGCGAAAGTCGTGTATCCGGATCTGTAACGTCTTCGCACATCCACAGCGAGCAGCGTCAAATGTTCTGCTTCGATACGGCCTCCTTTATAGCGAATCATTCCGCATTTTTGTGCAGGATAGCGTGTGTGTTTGACCGCTTCCCGGAATGGCTGCTCCGTCACGACCGCAGCCACTGCGCCTCGACCGAGTCCTTGTCCGATGATTCGGGCCCGGCAGAGACAGCGTCCAAAGACAGCCCGGGCCAGGATTTGCTTGCAGCGTTCCGCAGATGGAAAGGTACTGAGGGGTTCGTTCTCCCATGCTGAAGTGGAGCGACATAACCCAAATTATCTGATTAAGGGAAAGGGTATTTATTCCTTAGTTCACGAAACAGAGAGAGGGCTAGCTGTCAAGGCGTGACGGTGGCGTGATGGCGATATAGCTGATCTCCCTTTACATACATGTAATCACCTTGAGCTAGAGTACACGGAGGAGAGTGCTAGAAGGTGAAGGCGCTTCGCGTGCTGCAGGGACCCCAATAAAACAGGTACGTGCGGGTCTCAACTCATTTCTTAGTTTGCAGTCCTCTCCAACTTAATGCCAGTGTCAAGCCGCTAGCCGATCAACTCAAACTAGCCAACGTGGCTTAGAGAACGTTAGTATGAAAAAAGTAATTGGTTTACGAGGCATTTAGCTAGCTGCCGCGATCTCTAGACCAAGTGGCTAACACATCGTAAGATTGCGGACCTTGCCGTGCCATTTTGCGTGTACATGGACGCTCTTATGACGGAGCCGTTGCAGTTTGCTTCGGTTTCACGGGCGCTGAAGGTCTCCAATGTGGTTTGTATCCCAAGGTGCACATGTACAGAGCCCACAGCCTTTATTAAATGACACATTTAACGGCGAGCTTGATTGCGGGGTTAAGATGACCGTGTTTGATGCCCTCGCAATATTTTTTTTTTCTGGAAAAGGAGTCCCTGAGACTTAATTACCTCCCCAGATATTGCCAAAAGAAAACAGGAGTACTGATTCACAGTCTCATTAAAAAGTATAATTCCACCACTGAAACTGTTTTTGGAGGAAGTTGCCCGTTCAGCAGGTTTTCATATGATTCTGCATTATAGCAGGCTGTCTAATGAAGGACGTAATTAATAAGCCTGGAACACAGTGCCACACTTTGTTGTATAAGTAGATGCAAACCCATTACCCTGTTTCACGTGTCAGTGGACCTTGCGACTGAAGGATATTAAAAGATAACTTGCTGACCATTCGATGTCTCGGACCGGTTGGTGACAAAAATTGTAGTACACCTTTTCTAGGAAAGCCGTCGAGGTCCATAAATCTGGGAATAAACGGCCTGATTGAGCAAGCCAGCCAGCGGGCAAGTCAGCAACTAAAGACGCAAAATAGCCGGCGCTGCCAGCGTGGAACCTCCAATCAACTGCGCAACCACTTCTGCCGCCGTTTACCGCAGTTGAAACGATTTCACATTGCTGGCGCGTTATCACCGCACCGTCACTCGCGTTATGATGCGATTGTTTCGTGAATGCCTATGGTCTTATGACTTTGGAACCAAACAACGATTCCAGGAGGGCGCTTTGTGGTGTCCATTTGCTGCTGTGACTTTGTTCAGTACATGCTAGGATGTATTCCAAACGGCCTGAAAGACTCATCAGCTCCTTCCTAATAGTCACTAACATGATCATCAGCTGTTTTGACGTCCACCGCAGAATAAAGGCCCCTCCCATTGACTTTCGAGTGGCCCTATCATGGGTTGTCCGAATCTATTATTTGTGCCCGACTTTTCTTACTTCATCCTCCCACAGAGTTGGTGCTCTTCTACTTTTAGTCTCGCCTGTCGGTAGCCGCTCTGTAAGCCCGGCGGTGACCGCGTGTGCGTTCTCCGCGTCTAGCACCACTCTACTTCTAGTATAATGTCCACCCACGTTTGCCCCCCCCCCCCGCCCTTCCCCCCCGCGTAATCGGAGAAGACCATAGGATAATATCTCTAGGTCACTTTTTAAGGGTAGAATAAATGACCTTTATGCGGTCCTGCAACAACGTACTTTCACGTGAAACCCGATTGACGAATTCTACCTTACCAGAAAGTCCGGCACAAAATGGTATTCGAGATTTTTTGACACGGTGGCTCATTAAGTGGCGGGTGTAGATTTAGTAGAATAATGTGCTTGAGTTGTAAGATTTACGTTATGAGTGCTAAAAAGCTTTGTGTTAAAACTACTCCCTCGTACGTGGTTCCGCTTTTGTCAATAAAGGGCGTTTATGTGCGCCACCACCGCATTCGGTCACATTTCCCATCCTCTTCATGTTACTCGTTATGAATTAGTAGCCTGTGTTTTTATTCAACAGAAGCTACCGTCTCAAAATTTATTTTACAATTAAGCCTCGAAAAGCACGTTTTGTATTACCCACATACTCTGTGCGTTTAAACACTTTATAGTTTGTACCATTGGCGCGCTATTTACAATCCGCATTACCAGAGCTGCCAGCGCACGGGATCGATCCAAAAACTGTCGTATTCTGCCCGTTCTGAAAGCGCTATACATAAATTCTTCAGTCGTGTAAGTCTCTGCTATGGCGAATATTGTCGTAGGGTAACGAATTTTATATTTTAGTTTACGGCTTTTGAGGCGAATTCGACGTAGGCTGTCGTGCAGTGATATACTAGTGGTACGGGGAATGACACTTTAGAGAACCTTTGAGCAAGTCTTACTTTCTCACGGCTTTGCGTGTTGCCTGATTATGTAGTTCTGGGCAGTTTATTTATTCTATACGTAATTTGTTGAATCCTTTGGAAGGTAAACTAAGAAAAACAGCGCAAACGACGGGACGAAGAAAGGTAAGACTAAACACAGGCGCTGACGAACAACTGAGCGCTTTATTGCAGCAGAAAACATATATGTAGACAAAGGAAAACAACAGAAGGACCGATAATGACCTAGGAGATAACACATCGGGAAAAACACGATATCTCGTAAACCCGAACCGCCACGTGCCGATACAAAGTCTAAAGTTCAAGATAGGAACAGCATTTCCTTTTCCAGAAGGGAAACTGATGCCTCACTGATACAAGCACCTCCTTTCTTTTTGATCTTGAACGCTTCAAAGATTTCCCGCTCTCTTCGTCCAGGATACCGCGCGAGAATCGCGCAGTCATGGAAGAGGGGTTCGCAGCCGCAGGAAGCGCAATGCGTTGCCAAGGCGGTACTTGATGACGTCCTTACATTGTTGGCATGCTCCCTCAGGCGAAGAGAGCGTATCCTGGACGAAGAGAGCGGGAAATCTTTGAAGCGTTCAAGATCAAAAAGAAAGGAGGTGCTTGTATCAGTGAGGCATCAGTCTCCCTTCTGGAAAAGGAAATGCTGTTCCTATCTTGAACTTTAGACTTTGTATCGGCACGTGGCGGTTCAGGTTTACGAGATATCGTGTTTTTCCCGATGTGATATCTCCTAGGTCATTATCGGTCCTTCTGTTGTTTTCCTTTGTCTACATATGTTTTCTGCTGCAATAAAGCGCTCAGTTGTTCGTCAGCGCCTGTGTTTAGTCTTACCTTTCTTCGTCCCGTCGTTTGCGCTGTTTTTCTTAGTTTACAATGTACCAACTGGCCCGTCAGCATACCCTTTGGAAGGTATTGTACAATCGTCGGCGAATTTTTACGATCTTGCTTAAATGTTGCACCGGTGATTTGCCGTCATGGCTACTTTTTATATTCAGAGGATGCCGTATATTTTTATCCATGCCCTAATGAAGGAATCGGCCGCATATTCGGCAGAGATGCAACTTCGTGGAACTTTTCGTAAGAGCATAATATTGATTCGGACAGATTCTTCATTGGGCACAGTTCGTTATGAACAATTTCAGCTAATTTTAATTTCCACGTCAATGCTGCTGCTCCTCCCAAAGACTGTTATTACATGTTAAAACGGATGATATTTCTTGAGACGCAATACACCCACAGAGACTATGCTCTGTGTACGTGTAAATCTGTATTTTGGAAGCACTTTCACCAGTATACCTCTGCGGAACACCGAAATTCGTAGAGATGCTACAGACATTTTTGGCAGACCTGGTCAAGAGGCGTACTTTTTTGTAACAGCAGAAGGAAGTCAGAATATTTGGTAATTTGTATTAACCTACTTTCACTGCTCTTTTCAGGGACCAATCAATGCTGCCTAACTCGACATTTCATCGTATTCGAGCTATGCTTCGGCGGGAAATCATTATCCCGCATAACGGTAAGCTTGACTAATCACTGCCGCGTACAAGTAGTCTTACGAAGCACCACGTTTTTGGTTTGCACAAAAACTAGAACCCGACAACGTTACTGGGCATTTTGTTTGATTCATTCCGCAAAAAAAGGCCCTGCTTGAAAATACTGATGCAAATAGCGTTCACAAGCCGATGGTAATATGCGGGAAAACCAGTACGGATGTTAGCGAAAAGCAGGAAAACCAATTCAGTTTTAACGGAGACAGGATCTACTTCTATATTTTTGTTCTTCTTTTTTCCACCTACTTTTGAAAATTACCTAGTTCGCAGTGCAACTAAATATTGTGAAATTCCTGTCTGCGGTCATATATGGTAGTCTAGGGGAGGCAAACAGACAGCTAAATGTTTGTCCCCCAGAATGAAGTTCTTGTCCTTTCAAGTTTCATGCAGGAGATTCATTGGGATGTATGCACAGTCGTAAATTGCAAGCAAACGTGTTTTGATTCGTGCTTAGACGCGTCGATTGAGGTAAAACACACCACAGCTTAACTGATCGTCTTTATTCAGAGAACGGAAGGGCCGACGAATTTTAAATGCAGAGGATTTCTTTAACTCACATGTAGCGTCCGCCGTGCGTCCGCAACAGCTCAGCGCGCAGGCGCGCCCTCTCCCCCACTCCTCCTCTCGCGCATCACGCTACCCTCCTCGCTCTGAACAACAGGTCCGCACCCCTCCCCCTACACTATATAAAAAATAATACTTACCGGCGCCTGGTTTCGATCCCACGACCCTGCGGGCGGAACGCAAGGTACATGGTGCTCTACCCACTGCGCCACAAAGCCGACACAGAATGGGAGGCTACGAACGCGCCTTATATCCTTGACTCATTCAAACTACGTCAAGAAGCTGCTGATACAACGCATTCACTACTTGTGGGCGGAACGCGAGGTACAGGGTGCTCTTCCCACTGCGCCACAAAACCGACACAGAATGAAAGGCTACGAACGTGCCTTATATCCTTGACTCATTCAAACTACGTCAAGAAGCTGCTGATACAACGCATTCACTACCACCAACTCCCCAAACACTAAACGTTAACGCAATACAGCCACCCCCTATGCGACGCATTTACTCGAGTCCCCCTCGCGGGGAGATGGGCCCTTTTTTCCATTTCGTTCTGCTTTCTAGACTAAGTGGACGCCACCCCTGTGGCACCACCCAGCGCTTCACGATAAAGGATGGCTTTAAATAAACTGCAAAATAAAAGGAGGAAACAAAACGAAGTAAAACGAGCAAGGAATCTTGTTCAATCTTGCGCAACTTGGCCCAAGGTCGTCTTGTCCGTTAAATAGTCACTGTACACTGTTGCAGCTCCGCAGCGCGGCGCAAGGGCGCAGCCTGGTGCGGCAGGCTTCCTGCTGTCTGGCGGTGGCAGAGAGGGCGCTGGGATTTCGCATGTCGAGCGTGGACCCCGACAAGCTGCTCGTGATGCCAACCGACGCTGCCGCGTTCGAGTACCGGATCCGCGGCCGACCCTCGGTGTCTGTGGAAAGCGCGGGCCTCAAGGCGCACCTGGCCGGCTGCCTGTCCTTCGAACTCAGCAAAGGCTGGGGTCGCGGTGAGGTCATTCTCGCACAATATTGGGTAGGAAGCTTCAAAAAACGCATGAATCATAGACAGAGACAGACTTACTCTTACGTTCTGACGCATACAGACATACGCATATACTTACAAAGATACATACATACATACATACATACATACATACATACATACATACATACATACATACATACATACATACATACATACAGTCGAACACGGATATATCGAACTCCAAGGGGATCGCAAAATAGTTCGATATATGAAAAATTCGATATAAAAAATATGGGCTCTGAGACCTCACCTATGGCGGACGATCAGTTACCGATCGTCGCATTCAAGAATGACAACTAATTCCGCACTCACGACGCAACAGGACGCTTTATTTCCGTGCAAAAAAAATCGATGATCTTGGCCTGCTTCTTCGTCTTGGAAATGAAATTAAAGACGCTGGTCTCGATCTTCTCGAGGCTGCACAACTAGAAAATTCGAGCAGTACGCTGCGCCTTCGCACACCATGCACAACACGCACGCAAAAGAACAGCGCGCACGTACCACAAGAACTTTGAAGGTAACGATTCCAAGGCTCTCTGAACGGACTCCAACAAAGCGCTCGCGATGGTCCTCTCCCACAGAACCAGTGATCTCCGAAAGGTGCGGGACAACTCGCCAAACAGCAGCAACAGCAGCAAAATGCAAAAGGAGGAGGATCAGTGCCTTCATTCCCTCTTCCCTTTCCCGAGACGACATCGGGGGATGACAGACCCAGAGAGAGAGAGAAAAAAACCTTTTTCGGCAAGCCGGGGAACGTACGCAGCCGCAAAAAAAAAAAGAAAAGAAAAAATAAAAAGGACGTGCGCAGTCGGGGCATCCCTACCTCACACTGTCACATTTTCCGAGCGTTCGGGCTTGTGTGCCTAGAGAGATTTAGCATATCCGGCTCCGTCCGCTAACGCTACGGCGGCCGGTAGCGTGGCCCGACTAAGCAAGCGCAAATTCGTTCCGGTAGGGGGGATTATTACCGCGAGCCAGTCTTCGCCATAGCCACGCATTCCTCCATATCCTGCTCAACCTCAATCGGGGGTGCAGCGACCGCCGAAGAGCACCTTCCAGCTTGGGCGGCGTTCGATATACCCAACGTCGGGAAAAATACGGTGCGATATAAACGTACGAATTCCTATACTTTTACACAGAATTTTCAAGGGGATAATTTATGAGTTCGATATAGACAATAATTCGATATACCCGTGTTCGATATATCCGTGTTCGACTGTACATACATACATACATACATACATACATACATACATACATACATACATACATACATACATACATACACACACACACACACACACACACATACATACATACATACATACATACATACAGTGAATCAGAACAGGAAATGAGGGGCTCGTTGAAAATAACACAGAAATAAGATTTGGCAGTCAAGAAAACCTCGGAAAGCAAAGGGGAGGATGTGGTAGGTCATTGAAACAGACAAAGAATTTGGAGAGAAATAAAGAAAGTGGAGAAAAAATGGCCGCCAGGTGGGATCCAAACCCACCACCTCCAGAATACCGGTCTGGTGCGATAACCACTACGCTACCGGCGGGAAGATTTTCCCCTCAACTTTCTGGGGTATTTATGTTTAGGTATTTTTGTGTGCTGTGCTTGGGGGTGGTAGCCAGCGCCACTCTGACTACTCGGGGTGAAGGGGACCTTCTTTTTAACTCCCGGGCCGTGACTCGAGTGTCTACGACATGTCGAGAGTGGTCGACCAGCGTTGAACCCTCTTAAGCTTCCTATGGCACCAAGACTGCCAGAACAGAGGCCCTCGCTATGCATGTAGCGAATCAGAATAGAAAATGAGGGGCTCGTTGAAAATAACACAGAAATAAGAGTTGGCAGTCAAGAAAACCTCGGAAAGCAAAGGGGAGGATCTGGTAGGTCATTGAAACAGATAAAGAATTTGGAAAGAAAGAAAGAAAGAAATTCTAAATTCTTTATTTGTTTCAAATTACAAATTCTTTATATGTTTCAATGACCTACCACACCCTCCCCTTTGCTTTCCGAGGTTTTCTTGACAGCCAACTCTTATTTTTGTACATACATACATACATACATACATACATCATCATCATCATCATCACCAGCCTATCTACGCCCACTGCAGGGCAAAGGCCTCTCCCATTATTCTCCAATTACCTCGGTCCTGTGCCAACTGTGACCAATTTATCCCCGCAAACTTCTTGATCTCATACATACATACATACATACATACATACATACATACATACATACATACATACATACATACATACATACATACATACATACATACATACATACATACATACATACATACATACATACATACATACATACATACATACATACATACATACATACATACATACATACATACATACATACATACATACATACATACATACATACATACATACATACATACATACATACATACATACATACATACATACATACATACATACATACATACATACATACATACATACATACATACATACATACATACATACATACATACATACATACATACATACATACATACATACATACATACATACATACATACATACATACATACATACATACATACATACATACATACATACATACATACATACATACATACATACATACATACATACATACATACATACATACATACATACATACATACATACATACATACATACATACATACATACATACATACATACATACATACATACATACATACATACATACATACATACATACATACATACATACATACATACATACATACATACATACATACATACATACATACATACATACATACATACAGCACACAGACGTGTTTCTAAGGCCCCAATGTATTCACAAGGTCCCCCTTTAATCGACTAGAGCCGTACAGCGGTCGTGGCGTTGGGATTAAGGCTCCTATTGCATTTAGGGGGCCTTGAAATTGTGCTCCATCCAGGTTCAAATGGTGAGATTTGCTTTTAAAATCAAAAAGTTTTCTTTTTCAATAAATTAATTTACATTAGTTGACCCATTTGGGTCCTATAATGCAACCACATTAACAACGCTTGGCTACATTGATACGCCGGTTCCTTGCGCCCTACCTAAAGAATATGTGCTAATTCTTTTTGGCTATTTCCTAAGTTGTTATATTTCTGATTCTGCAAACTTTTTTGTTTCAGACCTCAAGCAAGAAGAGCACTCGTCAGGCCCTCCCAGCCCGTCCTCTGTTCGCAGGTGCGCCACGCCCCCTTTGGAGCTGTTAGAAGTGCCTAGGCGACGATGTGTGCATTCCGCAGCGAGGTGGCTCGTACAGCCATGAACATGGCTTAGCTAAAAACTTAAATTCACTATAACAGCGGTTTGTGTTGGGTGAACAGGAGCACTTTCAACTGCGCTAAAAGCGATCCCGCTAGTTCCAGCGCCTACCAAAGTCACGCAGGAGGGGGGCGTTGACCCGCCGCGGTGGCTCAGTCGATAGGGCGTTGTGTTCCTGAGCACGAGGTCGCGGGTTCGATTCCCGGCCACAGCGGTAGATTTTCTGATGGAGGTGAAAAGCAAAAACGCCCGTGTGTACGAGCTTTCGGCGCACGTTTAAGATCCCCCAGGTGGTCCAAATTAATCCGGAGCCCTCCACCACGGCGCGCCTCATCGCCGGCGTTTCGTCGGCGCGTTGAACCCTACTATCACTCAAGGGGGGTGTTGTGGCTCATTGATTGATCAGGGAGCACTTTTGCCTCACCTAGAGTGGCCGAGAGATGCTACTGCGTGGACAGCATCGGCGTAACAGGAGTGCAGAGAAGGTCATGTGACCTTTTTGATATCAATTCCGGCTTTATCCCCGAGATGAATGCCCGAGAGAAATGTTCAACGCGAGCGCCGTCACAGAGCGAGCGCGGCAAGAATTTTCGCTTGAAGCTCAACATCACCCTTCCCGTCGTCACAATGCTGAGACTAGGGCTCCCACCCATACGGCGACATTCCGTCACCATATTACCCGGGGCGCGTAAGGACGTTTTTTAAACGGCGTCATACGCTGCGCTCCATCCCTAAACTGACCTAAGGTTACCAAATCCCTCTTATTAACGAAAACAAGGCGTATATTTGATCCCAGAAAAGGTTTTTCAAATAAAAAATTCCACGAATTTGTCACATCCGCTGCTACTCGAACAATAGTCCTTCCGCGCCAGTGCCCAGAACTATACCTCGGGGCCTAAAAGGCCAAGCGGCAGTCTCCTTTCAGCAGTAGTTCAGGAGAATAGGGGGAGCGTTGCTGCTCGTGCGTGCTGCTCTGGCTGCTCGTTTACCTTTCTCCTGCTCGACAAGTGTAAACAGCCATGACGACTCCGGCCGTGGCCCTGAACGAGAGCAACCGAAGAGCTTTTGGAGAATATAGTTCACCTCGGTTTTTTTGTTGTCTAATCTGTTATGTTCGTCGTTAATCGACAGTTCTTGAAGATGTGCTGCAAGGTTGATTGATTGATTGATTGAAGGGTTTAACGCGCCGACGCAACGCAGGCGATGAGGCGCGCCGTAGTGGAGGGCTCCGGATTAACTAGTACGGATTCTTGGGCAAGTTGGTGTGGCGATCTTGATGAATTCATAGCGCAAAAAAGGACGAGGACATGTCCTCGTGCGTGCTCTATGTCCTCGTCCTTTTTTGCGCTATGACCTCCGGATTAATTTTGACCACCTGGGGATCTTTAGCGTGCGCCGAAATCTCGTACACACGGGCGTTTTTGCTTTTCGCCTCCATCTGAAAAGCGGCCACCGCGGCCGGGAATCGAACCCGCGACCTCGTGCTCAGCAGCGCAACGCCTTAGCCACTGAGCCACCGCGGCGGGTGCTGCAAGGTTAATCTGCCCTGTTTCTTTGATACGTGGATCAACACTGAAATTTCTCTACCAAGCAAAATTGTGAATAACAGAATTTTAATGCACCACCTCTTCGTGTATGTGTTTTCGCCCTCGTAGAAACCATAGGGGGAGGGTATCAAGAGCGTTAACCATGTTCTTTTTTTTCAAAAATCGAGAAGCCACTTCTAGCTTGCTGTACGAGTGCTCGCCGAGCAAATCACATCGTTTGTGCTTCTTTTCTTTGTCCGCTGTTTGTGTTTCGCTCAGTGCGCGTTATAGTTTACCAACTAGCCGGTACTTGCCCTCTTTCCCAGTTCCCGCCGCTCAGGTCAGGTGATTTCTGGCACCATTAAAGTTGGCAACTACGATGGTCACTTTTGCAGGTCAATTTTCGCGTTCGATGAGACACATTAGGCTTTCACCGTAACTAATATTTTCTGTTCGCTCAGTGCTCATGCCTATCTACGATATCTGGGGTACAATATCAACCGTTTCAGGCAATCCGGTTTTCTCGCTATGTTATGTCGCTGTACTTATCTGGCCATACCTAATCGGTATAGTTATCGCTATGCTTATATTAATCACTATGCTACCTAATCGCAATACTCATATCGCTCTACTTGACTTCTTCGTAACGATGTATGAAACCCCGTCCCTTATCGTAGAGTCTGCCTTCCTTTTTTGTCACTAATTCTCTGATGCTTCAATCGGTGAGACATTCGTTATACCACCGGTCACTGCCTATTTGTTAAAGCGCAAGCTTTATGTCTCTCATCAAACGCGAAATGTGGCTGCCATTGCCCACACGAATGGTACCAAAACATTTCCCTGTACAAAGGAAATAACTAAATAAATATACAGTTATATTCCTGCTAGATTTGAGCTCGCGTTACCCGACGAAGAGTCAAGCGTGCTAATCGCTGCGCTAAACAGGGACCTTGCCAGAATGGAACAATTGGAAATTAGCCTGAGGCGTGCCCCCTGACAGCTACAAGTGACGGCACGTGAGTAGGAAAGGTGCAGGTAGAGGAGAGCTGTGCCTGTGGGGAAGCTGTCGCGTGAACTGGGGCCAGCCTGCCTGTCAAAGTGATTCGCTTCAAAAGACAATCAAAACGAAGAAAGAAACGCGAAGACGACGTAACTCTAGAGAAGTGATTGATAATCAATAGGCTTTCACCCTCATACCAAGCAAGTAGATTTAAGTACCCGATGAATATTCCATTCAGAATTTTTATGGTTTTCACGTTCTCGCGTAATGATTGCCATTCCCTCGGTGCCACCGCCATATGATACGCCGGGAGTAGCAGTGTTTTCTTTATCTTCTTACAAAGCATAGCCTTTGCTTGAAAGGAAGGATAATTCGAAAAGTGTATAGAAACGTTTTTTTTTTTGTCTTTGCTGCAGTGAGGAATCGACGGCGGCGTCCACGCCGCGATTCAACGCCAACGTCACGTGGCTTGACTCGGTGGTGGACAACATCTTGCACAAACTACGCACTGAGGTTCCAGAGCCGAGGGCAAGCACCGAGCACGCCGTCTTCGAGGAGCTGGAATTTTGGCACGAGCGACTGTCGAAGTGCAACTCAGCCGACGAGTTCATTTCCCATCTGAACCTTTGAAACGGTACCACGTCTTCGTTTCCCGGATTAAGCGACGGCTCATACTTTGCTCTTCCAAGTGGCGAACCTTTGTGATGTCCTTTGCGTGATAGTAAAAGGGTGTATTCTTTATTTTCACGCCGTGTATATTTCTTACCAGGTTCGGCCGAAACAAGGAGATAGGGGTTCGTAATATGCGTCAATGTTACAAACGCAAAACATCATTTTTTTTTACCCCGTGGTGAATTTTTAACATAAAACTCACGTGTTTTATGCCAGGGTACACAAACCTCAAAGACGTCATATCCGTCACGAAAATGACATCACTAGAAAAAGTTCTATTGACGCGGGGGCGCTACGATTCGAGGCCACGTCCAGTCTGACCGCAACGGAAGCTGTGAAACGCCCTGCCAACTGAGCAATGAAGTCGCGCCCCGATAGTTGTGCGAACGCACCTTTTGTCCTTCCCTCTAACGTCTCCATTCAGATGGTGCTGCTGTCTACAAGGTGTGAAGCGAAGTAACAAGCGGCGATAGTTAGCGCCTCGATAGGGCACCGTAAAGCAGCGGAAGCTGCTGTTTATCCGTCCGTCACCTATGAGGAACGCCGATCATCTTGTGGAGCGCCACCGTCGCGGTCCACAAGCTGAGCTCGTCCCAACGCAAGCGTCTGGCATACACGCCACGCAGCAGAACCAATGTGGTCGCACCTTTGCCGAAATTGCCCGCCAGCAGGACGTCTCTCACCAAGCACAACCAGAAGACAGCTGCCGAACCGCAAATCACGCTCATTTCGCTGTAGCGGATCTAGACTTCACCAAACGATTCACTGACAACCCGTTCGGCTTCGTTCGCACGGTTTGCGAGCGCCTTGGGTTCAATCGGATGTACACAATGCTCCGGCGCGTGTAATCCAGTGTAGAATGCTGATGCGTCGGAGGGTGCAATACCGACGAAAAATAAATAGCGATGTGCAAGTTCATATCGATGCTCAATAAACATTAAAATGTTCCTGTAAAGGCACATTTCCCTTTCGTGTTTTACCGGTTCCTGTGAACGAAGGATCAACCACATTTTTTCGATTTTGAGTGATCAGTTTTTTTTTAACTTTTGGCAGGGACAAGATTCGTTCGAGCTTATTGTTGCATTGGCAACGACCGGGAAAATAACTATGCCGCGGCGAGAAATAGCGTAAGAAGTCTGCGTGAACGCAAGGTGTGAAGCACGAAATCCATAAAGGGGACACTTTTGTACAGCTACATAATCGATGTCGACCAAGTGTACGAAGTCCTGGTAATAGCGGCAATGGTAATGAAAGCAATGAGTGAGATATTACACAATACAACGAAATTGAGGAAAAAGGTCCGATGACACCTACACACTTTGTAAACGTCCTGCGAAAGCATGAATGTCCACATGAATACCTGACACACTTTGCTTCCGCACCGACTTTTCAAAGTTCAATCGTTTCTTAGCCACATGACGCGATTTTCTTCGCTATACGCTTCCCCGTTACGCTTTCGAACGTCTTCGATTTCTGTCCTACCCGTTGCGCCGCTGCTCGCTCCTGCTTTGTCATGTATTTGGAGAGTTGACGACGCTGGTGGATTTCGGTGCTTGTGTGTTAACTCTTTGGCTGTGCTCTTTTGCACCTCTACGTCATCTGCGGTGCACGAAGGCTTGGACGGCCACCTATCACTAATGCTGAGATTAAACGACTTCTACGAAACACCTAGACCTATGGAACGCTTCAAAGACGGGGTCAGGTAGTCTTTTCGCTTTTACAGGGCGCCTGAGCCAACGCCAAGATCGATGCCACAGTACGCGGTTCCTGATGGCCCGTGCCTGATGGCGCGGGCGTGCTAAACGACCGTGTTTGGAATTTCTACTGGTATCGTTTTTGCAGTTAAGCGGCGGGCTTAAACATTGCCAGTTTAACAATGGCATTATACGGCAGAGGCTAAAAGGGCCACAATATACACAGCAAATGCGCACTTTAGGTGTGGTCTTTCCAGAATCGGGTCAATTTGGGAAAATGATATAGTTCATAAACACCAGTTCTTAAAGTTTCTTTTCTCTTCTGCGCGTGTACGTGGGAGCTGCTGCTGTTGCTGCTGCTGACAGGGCACACCGCTGGGTTTTATCTTACACCAGATAGCGCTGGGCTCGGCGTATCACGGCCGCGGGGTACAAACCAAAGACTGCAAACGTCGCCTCAGGGTCACCTCATCCTTTCAGATCTAGGTGCTAACACCACACACCAACAGCACATTCTACCACAGCCGCCTCCCATATCAGCTAACGCAACCTTGAACTCTATGGCCAAAAATATGGGTCCATACCACGCAGGTCGCCACGCTGTCAGGTCTAACGGCACAACCGGTAAACATTCGAGTAAGAAGCACTAACTATACTACTGTAATTTGGGCCCCTGGACACGTAGGTGGCAAAAGAGCGAGGTCGAACGCTACCCCTTGACTTTCACGTCCTGCGTCTGAAATTTTGCGCGCTCAAACATGTTGGTCATGGACTATTCACGTGCTCGCCGCCACGCGGTGTTAAATGGCCTCAAAGGCTGAATAACATTTTTTATCCACCTGCAAGATCATATTTTAATTCTCCGGGATTTTGTTCGATGGCCAACGATGTCTTATTTACTGAGAAATAAACAACTAAAGCTGGCTTTTCCACCTCCGGTTCCCTATCCTTTTTTCGTGACGTAGTACGTAGTCGTCGCATCACAAAAGTGGGTGCAACGTACGCACCGGTCAGCGGGGTAGTGTTTACGCCTCCAAGTCATGGACGATCCCGACAGCAAAACGAAAATTGAGCCGAGGTGGCTCACCGTGATTTGACACCGATTGAACGAGCAATGACTTTCTATGCTCGACCGCCCGCTATCGCCGTGTGGGGAAGCCACCCACACCCTGTCGAGCCGGCGGCGAGCACACCCCCTGCTCAAGCAATAAGCGGCGATACTAATCACTGGCGAAACGGTTGGACCGAAGAGAACTCGCTCAGCACGCTTTGCGGACGGCCGCGCCGGGGCGCATGATAGTCCGGATCGGTGGGACACAGGCTGCAGTGATCCTAGTCGAAAGGTAGTGAACGATTTCAAGCACTTCAAAATTACTTCAGGCGCAAAGGGTTCGCGAGCCCGAACCCACCCGTCGAAGTAACGCGGACCCGCAAGAGAACAAATCACCAGCTTATTTTGGGAAAACAAAGACGGAACGAAAAAAGAAAGCAAGTGAGGAGGCGCTATTACGCGAGTACAGCAAAGTGTACGCGTAAAGGAAACATTGCGTCATATGAAGCACTGCTTGTCCAGCAAGTCACGAGATGGTGCTGTTCACTCACGACGGTGTCTTCAGTGACTCGGGCCTACGTCGGGTCAGAGTCCTTCAAAAGCATTGAAGGACTCTGGTCGGGTGAAGAGGGTCCACCGCGGACGCTGGTTACTCCTCGCTGTCCGGGCGTCGTGGTAGTGGTTCGGCGGCCCTCTTTGCTCCCTTCCGCCGCTTTTTGAGGGCCGCTTTTCCGTGCGCATTTTGCGCACGGAAAAGCGGCCCTCAAAAGCGGTCCGTTTGCGCGTGTGCAGGCTTACGCGCGCTTCGGCCCCCAGTGTCCGCAGCACGCTCGCTTTGCCCAGTCATCCGCATGTACGGGACACAGGGCACGTAGGGGCTCATTTGCGCACAGGACTGCACAGGCGTATCTTTCGCGGGTAGTGCCATCTAATGTGCTCTTGTCTAGTATCGTTGGCGCAAACGCAGACAAGTACCGCCTTTTCGTGGAGCCCGATTTATTCGGCGGCACATGTGATTTTGAGCTCGCGCTAAGACCGAGACTCCGGCTAGTTCTCAATAAAGGGTACATTCTTTGGGTTCACTAAGTGCGCCTCTACGATTCCGGCATGGTTACGTCGCACCACCCAGCACCGACAACTAACAATAAGATGCCGAGTTGCTCGGTGGGGTGGGCGGGCTTCACCGACTGGTTGTCAAGATCAGCGATCGGAGAACGGAGGCTCCGGCAAATCGGCTAGCTACCTACAGTGCATCTAGTTCATTTTGCCACTGCCTGCCGGGGATATTGTTGGTGTTAACTTTGTAATATTTGTGATTTCACTATTTGAAAATACAGGTAAAATCCGTTTTCAAAGAACGAAACTGAAAGCCTGGCTGAATCATTCGGGTGACCTATCGCGAGGGTTACCTCGCAATGTTTATATAAAAGCTGTTGTGTGTATCTTTTAAATAAGATGAGCTCCCAAATAGTTTTGATTTGCATTTATTTGACGTAATGTAGCACTTCGAAACTGGGTGTCAGGAAAGCAATTATACAGTCTTCTCAAATGAGGTCTCACCATTCACACGTTTTGTGACGCCACAAACCGTAGAACTCAAAACCGTACGGGTAGGTGACACCTGCATCCACGTTTCTGTCATTTTATGCCTTATTAAACAAGTGCTGGTTGCGATAACGGTATATTTGGATTATCGGCGCTATAAGCTAGCGGTACAGGCTAACTGGTTTCCCCGCATTAGTGTCCCTTTAAGGGAATGAGAAGGCCCACGCCTTAGACCGAGCTGCTATTCATGATCCGGGCTCCCGAATAACCGAGAATGACTTCTGTTACCCAAAAGAGCACAGCAACGAAACGTACCACACACGCAGACAGTAGCCGTCTGCGTCGGAAATCCAAATACCAGCCTTTACTACCCCCCAAAATTCGCCCTGCCTGAAACATTACTCACGAGCACAAACCGGCCCCTACCAACACCGCACATCAAACAAGCCTGGTATTCTGAATCCCTTCTTCGAGTCGGTCCTCCCGTCGAATAGATCCTCGAAATTGATTTTTGCATGTAAAATTATTTCGTTCTCATCCACTCCAGTTGAGTCGAGGGAACACGTGGAGTTGATTACGGGCTCAGAATACGGCCAATACACGGGATTCCAAGCACTCCAAAACGCCCTCAGGACGTGCCAACAAATACCTGTGGTCTTTCTTAGAACGACCTTTCATCTGGGACATTTCGGTGACTCCTCCGACCCCCTTGGATGAGCTTGATTCAACCGAATCACTGACCCTCCTCAGAAACAAACGTGGGCTAGATTGTTTCTGCTCTCTTGTCTCCCTGTTGTTTTTAGATGCAAAGCATCTCTTGCTCAGGACTATGTCCGGCGTCCGTCCGTTGTTCGCGCCTCTCCACCTACACTATAAAAAAAAGAAATAGTTAGCGGGGTCTGGTTTCGATCCCACGACTCTCTGGCAACAACGGGAGGTGCGCGGGGTTCTTCCCACTACGCTACAAAACCAGGACAGGAGCAAGTGCTACGAACGCGCCTTATGTCCTTGACTCATTCAGACTACGTCAAGAAGCTACTGATACAACGAAGGCACGCGAAGCTGAACGTCAACGGAAACGACGAACTGAAAACTTTAGAGGAGGATGTTGAATTTCCCGTGGGAAAGCTGTGCCGGGAAGCGGCACGCGCCTTGCAGCTCAACCAGCCCCGTCCGCAGCGCCTCTGATGCTGATTGTGGCAGGATGTCCCTAGGGATTGGCCAACCAAAGAATCCATCACGAGATAGCTTCGCGTTCAACCACCGTCGTCATCTTCCCGTAGGGGAACCGATTAAGAAGGAGAAGAATACATAGCTGCGAAGAGGATGGCGTGTACGTTGCTCTCGCCCCGTCCGCAGCACCTCTGATGTTGATTGTGGCAGGATGCCCCTAGGGATTGGCCAACTAAAGAATCCATCACCAGATAGCTTCGCGTTCAACTACCGTCGTCATGTTCCCGTAGGGGAACCGCTGAAGAAGAAGAAGGAGAAGAAGGCAAAGCTGCGAATGTCGCTTCGGGTCCTACAATGGAATTGCCGCTCTGTCATGTCAGCTATCACAGACCTTGATTTTATAGTCTCTAAAGAACAACCAGACATTATTTTATTGCAAGAAACCTGGTTGACTCCGTGTAGGCCATTTTATTTCCATAATTATTGGATATTCCGCTTAGATCGACTAACCAGAGGAGGTGGATTGTTAATTCTCGTGTCATTGCAATTTTGTCATAAAGCCCATAAGTCATTTGAATTCATGTCGGTGGATTGTGAAATTCTAGCAGTTACATTTAGCCTGCCCGGGTGTTTTGCATTTTCGGTGGTTAACTCCTATTTTCCGGAAGGCGTCATTTCTACCTCTCCTCTCGATGCTGTTTTGCAATCGTGTGAGAATCGCGTTATTATTTGCGGTGATTTTAATTCCCACCATGTCTCTTGGGGGCTCCGCACAGATTCCTGTGGTAGGCGGCTAAGTGGTTGGATGAATGATAACAATATGCATTGTTATAACTCTGGTTCAGCAACATTTTTTCGATGGAAGACTACTTCAGTCTTAGACTTGACTTTTTCAAACTCCGGCATTATCTCTTCGTGGACTACTTTAGGTCACGCGACAAGTAGTGACCATGTTCCTATTTTATTTGAGATAGTGTGCCCTTCTAGGTCCCCACGTGCTCGTATGATTCGGCATGCAAATTTACACCGTATGCAAAACAAAGTAAAAATAGCACTTCAATCTGTTCCATCCGGTAACGAGGAACGCAGGGCAGTTCAAGTTACTTCGATCATTTCGGATGCTGTTAGGTCTTCCCAATTCATTATCTCTTCTCAAAAAGATGGCAATAGCCCGTGGTGGAACGAAGATTGCGCACGGGTGTGTAATCAAAGGCAGGTGGCTTGGAAGGTACTGCTAAGAAACCAATGCCCGTCTAATTGGACCAATTACAAATTTGCGGCCGCCATATTCAAACGGACAGTGTCTAAAGCGAAAGAAGCTCATAACACCCAGAAGTTTGCCGCTCTCTCAAAGCCAAAGAATAGGTGTTTGCTGTACCAGTTTCTTCGCTCGAGAAAGGTGGTTCAAGAGCTCCACAATGAAAATTCAGTGGTTCATTCAACACAGGAATCTATTGAAGCTCTCGAACAAATTGCACAAGAACTTAAATCCCGCTTTTCTTTTGTGTTCTCCGCTCCTTTTGTCAGTCAACTTTCTAATGTTGGTTTCAACCCAGTGAAAATGTCGGAATTGGCTGACGTTGTTTCACAGCTGTCTGAGGCTGCTCCGGGGCCAGATGGCATTACTGTGCCAATGTTACAGTTTTTATTTGAGGAAACCCCTGAAGATTTACTCAACATAGTAAACACGTCAATGAAACATAGCTGGATACCTCCAGAATGGAAACTCTCCAAGATAGTGCCATTGCTAAAAAACGAAGGATTAGGTTACGTCCCAGATAACACCAGGCCAATTTCCTTAACTAGCAACTTGGTAAAGCTCGTCGAGAGGATATTGAATGGTCGCCTTATGCGATTTCTTGAAAGCAATAAGATTTTAAGCCCCACTCAAATTGGCTTCAGACCCGGGAATTCCATTTGGAAGGCTCATATTGACATTGAGAGCCGCGTAAACTAGCCCGTAGCCTAAAACACGTGAGCGCACTTGTTACTCTTGATATAACAAAGGCCTATGACAGCGTAGAGTATACTACCTTAATGTCTCATCTTGAGAGTAGCGAAATCCCTCTATACATCCAATCGTGGATTGGTCAGTTTTTAACTGGAAGGACATTCTTCTGTTCGAAAGGTGGCATATCATCTTCGCACTATCAGCAGTTTCGAGGGGTTCCTCAGGGGTCAGTCCTTTCTCCGGTTCTTTTTAATATTCTTCTCAGATCAGTTCCCATAATGGATGGCATATCAACTTACGTTTATGCCGATGATATTGCTTTTTACTCATCGGAAAGAGATATTCATGACTTGTGCCAAAGACTACAAACCGATCTGGCCACCCTAGATAATTGGCTTAACAGGATACATTTGTCACTTAATGTGGGAAAATGTGCGGTCTTAGTATTTCCGGTGACCATCCCCATTTCTTTATGCCTATTGTACCGACAGCAATCCATCCGTCAAGTTACAGAATTAAAATATCTCTGTATAATCTATGATGACAAGCTTACATGGCGTCCTCATATTAAACATATTGCTACTAAAGGAGAAAGAGCTGCAGGCGTGCTCCGCAGGCTATGTAGCCACAAATTCGGGTTGCGTAGAGATACACTGTTAATGATATATCGCAGTTATGTCCGCCCGGTATTAGAGTTTGGCTGCGTCCTATTTTCTGGTTGTGCGGCGTACAAATTAAATCCCCTATTTATCGTCGAGAGAATGGCTTTGCGACTATGCTTGGGACTGCCAAAATATGTCGCTAACCCTATTTTACACCTTGAGGCACGGTTTCCTCCACTGAAGTTTAGGTTCCAATTATTGACCGTACTAACCTTTGTCAAATTGTTTGAACCCCCACTGCATGACGCCCAGTTCATTTTCCGTCTGAGGCCTGATCTTTTTCAAGGCATTCAGTGGACGCGGTTCCAGAGACCCCAGATGGATCTAGTACAGTCATGGCTCCAGCCACTTCACGCAGACCTTTTCCGGCTCCCCTCTACTTGTATTAGTGTGTCATCTGTTGAAATAATGTTTGATAATATCTTCCCCCCGAATGCCAAGATGTTGCCAGCCCGAATTCTAAATGGATTGCTGGAGGATCATTTGTCAACCCTTCATTCCCATATCGTCATTGCTACCGATGCCTCACAAGTTGATGAAAAAGCTGGAGTCGGGATATTCTCCCAGTACCTCGATTGGTCCTTTTCGATCAGGTTACCTGATTTCACACCTATTTTCCAGGCGGAATTATTGGCAATAATTTTGGCTCTTCAAAAACTTCAGCATAGATTTTCCCATGTAGTTATACTTTCTGACTCCCTCTCTGTGTGTTCCGCATTAACATCCGAAAAAGATTCTCCAATTATCCGCACATTCCGATCATTTGTTCCGCATCAGCTTTGTGAGGTTCGGCTAGTGTGGGTACCAGGACATACAGGAATCTCATACAATGAAGTGGCTGATCAATTAGCCAGCATTTCTCTTGGTGGCCCTGTGGTCGTGCAATGTCCAAATGACAGTTTTCTATTGGGGGCGAGATTTAAACGTCTACAGCTACTCCAGGCTTATAAGCAAGACGCCCTTCTATCCTCTAGAGATTATAGCCACCTTCGTCATGCATGGAAGCCAATGTTTTGTGAAACAAGGATATGCGAGGTAGCAATCACTAAACTTCGGTGCAAAATTCCCCCACTAAATTTTTATCTTTATAAATCTCGTCTGGCTCCATCTCCGCAATGTCCTTTCTGCAACGAACTGGAAAATTTAGAACATTTTCTATTTAATTGCCGCAGCTTCTCCCCAATGCGACGCACGCATCTGGAGTCAACCTTTAGACGCCTTAACCTTCCGCTATCTAGTTACGAGGTCCTGTCACTAGGCGCTTCCGCCCTAGGAGTCTGCCACAGGGATGTTGTGTCTGCCCTCCATTCTTATGTTGTGGCGACAGGCAGGTTTTCCTGCTAGCCAGCTAAACATTCACACATACCTCATTTTTCTTCCTGAATCTACTTTCATATTATACATATTTAAAAAAATTCTGTTGGGTATTTTCTTTTTTAAATTTTGGGATCTAAAATAATATACGTCACATCCTCATTAGGCACAAAACTTCTTGGCCAATCCCCCGCGTGGGTATGTGCCATGGTGGGAGGCAACCAACCAACCAACCAACCGAAGACGAGGGCGTGTACATTGCTCTCAGGTGGTGCACCAATGTCAACAACTTTTACCTCACCAACGCTGACGGAGACTACCGATTCTACCACAGAGACGACAACATCGGCAAGAACATGATGGACGAGTTTCGGCGCCTCGAAAACCACCGCCTACTCACCGTAACACAAAAGTACTTGCGTGCCTTTGCCCCCGGTGTGGACCCGGACACGGAATTTCCTCTGGCGCTAGTAAACACCAGATCACTCAACATAACGGCAACACAATGGAACCACACGGAACCGCCACGATGCTTTGCATCCTCATCAGGGTTCTCCACGGGAAGATGGTGTAATTTTGTTTCTCCTCCTATATTTACCGCCGTCTGAAGTAGGAAGCGTCGCTTTTTTTGGGCCTCTACAGTATTAATTAAAACTTGATCCGTCTACCTCTCTCTGCAACAACGCTTACGTAAGCTGTCAATATTAGTGTAATAGATATTACGTACTTGCGATAACTTCACATGCAAGCGCGCGAACCAAGCGGCACAGCAAAGGGGGGTGTTTTTTTGTCAGAAAAACATCCGATATTTTCTGAGCGCAGAATCCCTCCTTCCAAATTTCTTTCGCCCTTTTTCGCCTATGCAATATTCACACCGAATCGAATAACACAAATAGAAAATCTAAGCTCCCCAAAAATACTACAATTTCGGGGGTGCGCAGGATCTCTTTTTTTTCCCGTTACCTTAGGTGGATAACACCCCAAGAACAAAATATCTGCGCTCGGCTCTGGCGTGCCGCATGAATGAAAGCCTTCACAACCTTACCATACCATGAACTACGGAGGAACTTATATCTGCGTAACCCGGGCTGCTGCAAGGTATTCGGGCGTTATGTTTCTACGCGTTAGGTGGTGGCACACAATAAAAATGATCTTGACCCGGATCATTGCGAATAAGTTTGTATCACCCCCGCTGCCAGGACGGAACCAAGGGGGAATATCGTTATGCAAGCGTCAATGAGAGGCACTCCATTGCGCTTGCTTCGCTAAACGCGTTGCCGCTGCCGGCTGACCACCTCTGCCGAGGCAGCATTCATCCCATCAATGCGGGAATTACACGCAGCCTTACACAAAAATTTTATAGGGCACCTTAGACTACTTGCGAGCTTTAAGGGAAAATCATTTCGGCTTCCCCAGGCGACACTTATAAAAATACTTCTTATATAATACTTGCACTTTCTCTTCGCTTTAGTTTCTTCGTCTTTTGAGGCGAGTTACTTCGACAGACGGACTGCGGACACTTCACGACACAGCTTGCCGAGAATCAGAAGACTCGGCTCCTAATCTGCAGAGCGTGGGTATATTCTTATACGACCTAACTTTTGATTTTATTTACTCTTTATTTACTGTTTATTTTTTTATTTACTCTTCACCAAGCAACAACTTCAATTTGTTGTACAATAGCGCGAGTAAAGCTTACGCATTAATAGGCGCTACATTTTCCTTTCTCTCATGCGTACAACAGCCTGTTGAACGTAAAAAAGAGCTTTAGGTCATACAAACCAATCTCGGCGCTGTGTTTCCGGGATGTAGATAGCGGCATAGTCAAGTTACCGAATTACAAAAAAAAAAAAAGGAAAACGTCGTACCTATCGCTTCTTCTAAGAGGCACACCTCGTCTGTTAGGGTCGACACTCAGTGCGGGCGAACACAGAGCTAAAAAGAAAACAGCATTTCCTCAGCCACCTTCGTTCAGCGGCAAATAAGTGATAATATACGCGCGAAATTCGGACATTCTTTTTCAGAATTTTCTAGGACATATTTTAAGTTTATGGGCCACGAAACGAAGAATTAAAAGTCAAAGCTTAAACTTCAGCGATAACTCGAATATTTATTGAGGTTGAGAAAGACGGTGTTTTTCTCCATCCTAAACGTTTCAGTCTCACTCGAGAGGTAAGCTTGTACTCAGAATTTTTTTGGCGCATGCACGTTTGACATGACCAAGAAAACTGGCGTTCACAGTTGTCCCCTCTTTTTCTTAATGCATGCCATTTTCTGAACGTAAGCGAAGAGACAGGAATGCCAAGAAAAAAGAAATGTCTTCACTCATGACCATCGGTAATCGAGATATAGAATGTTTATTGTTCTGTTGGTTGTTAGTATTCGTAGCATGCGCGCACAATTGCCAACATGCACGCACCCGCAGACATTTTTCTTACTTCATTGTAAACACCGAAAAGCCAGACGGCCTCGGTGCTCGCCGTCACGATGATGCATGCAAAATGTTGTTTATTTCGTCGATATGCCACAAAGAACAGCCCGAATACTTGACCTGGGTCGCATGCTGTCCCCAAGAGGTAGCATCCCTTCGAACTTTCCACAGAAAGGAAGAACAGCTTACTGCGTTTTGGTATCATGAGAAAGCTAGCTAAAGTTAGAGCTGAGTATCTTCTTCCATTCCTTGCATCTTCCCTGCGATGCGTCTTCGACGGTAGAGTAGTTTCCAGGCTGCAGCCACTGGAAAGCGCGGTGGTCTTTGGAAAAAGCAGGCCACGGGAGACCACCGGGGTGTTTTGGCTTCCTGCGGATAAAAAGTGACACCTCTGTAACATGTTTGAACAAGATCCTCATCGCATTGAACATAGCTTTTCGGAGCCCAATCTTTAGCATAGTCAGGACGGCTCGTCACGGCATGTATAAATCGTCTCGCTTTTCAGGCAGGTCCGTAGCGAGAAGCTGTCTGAAGGTGTGCTGGCAAAAAGATCAACCAACTTCATTTATTAAAGCGAAAACTTTAAATGGCCCATACAGCGAAAACAGCGGTTCCCAACGTCAGCAAAGAAACACTTCCTCCGTAGGCCTGTGGTCCCGACGCCTCCGTCGCTGGCCGGGAAGGAAACAGCCCGCGCTGCGGCCCGCGAACTCCACTACCGGGCCCTCCTGACGAGGCCGGCCGAATTGGCCCTTACGACAGACATGCTACACCCGTTCTTCGCCACATACTGTAATATCTTACAGCACTAGCGACACACAAGCAGAGAACACGCTCCTCCACACCCTAACCGCGCCATCAAAGAACCCCACATCTGGCGACGTCTACAAACTAATCATGGTGCAAGAGCACAATCCTGCTCCACATGTCCCAGAACGATTCACCTACAATGGTCCTAACTGCCACATCACAGCCACTCCCCCACACCTCGTATTCTTCACCCCCGCCCCGCCAACAACACCCCACAGCCCTTCACATACTCCCCAGCAGTGGGAATGCGCGCTGACCTTGCAGGACGAACGAACTTGCAGAACTTGCAGGACGAACGAAACATTATCTGGCGGGCCACCCTAGCAGCGAAAGCACGTGGCTCCCTATACCAAGGTGGCCGCCCACCTGCTGTAGATTTAGATGAAATAAACGTTTATTCCTCGTGTTTTTCCTTCTTCGCTGTCGTTCCGTTGTACGACACATTCCTTATCCCGAGGCTTTCCACCGCGAGAGCTTTAACTCAACAGTAGCAAGGGGTGGTCATCTGACCCCAGCTACTCTGAAAAGACACCATTATCCGCCTATGCGGGTTATTCCCCATAGAATGGATGATAGAAGAAGGTAAGGTGATTTGTCCAGATATTTTGTTTGCAAGAGTTATAGGCGTCAGCTCTATGTGAATCTATCTATCTGTGATCTATCAGTGAATCTATCAGTGTGAATGTATATGTGAATCTATCAGTGGTGGTTGAAGATTGAATTTGTTGTTTTTGTTCTAGGCTCACCTCACGCAGCTTCTTCTTGGTCTGTTAACTTCGCACGGCATTCTATCACCGCAGAATAGTGTCTGGAATCCGGAAAAAGGGCCTGTACACACGCGCATATAATTTGAGGAAGACATGTTTGAACTTTTGCCTGCCGGATGCACCATTGAGTCATTCGGGGATCGGGAGGAAAATTCGGAGGCCCTTGCTATCACAATGTCGCCCCATAGTGAACTACATCGGTTGTAATTCCGTCGTCATCTGGTGGTTTGCCTGTATTCGTGCCTAGGGGGGCCTTCGAGAACTTCATTCGCTGTTTCGTTTGGACGAACCGTTCCCAAACTCTCCTTTGAGATGTCGTCAGGAGCGAAGAATTTTGTGTATGAATACAACTTTTCGGCTATTCCTTATTTATATGGGAGCCAGGCGACATGGAGACGCTTTGCAACGATGTAGATGTATTTACGAAATGGGAAACTGATGAGACAGTCAGCGGTACTGTAGCAGCAGACGGCTAGCCTAAGCGAACTCCGAGCGATGTCTTCGTCATCGTTCACGAGCGCTGCCCTTCCGCGCGCTCCAAGGTTTCCTGTACTCATCGAGGTTTCCCCCAAAAGGGCATGCTATATTCCGCGATCTTTCTGGTGGATGAACAGGTAGAAACAAAGAAAGTGCATCCATAAAATGGACGCACTATTGGACGCACTATAAGCACGAGCAGTCCAGGGAGTTCTATTGCGCACTCTCTAATCTGGAGATATTACAGAATAACATAACAGAAATGAACCATTATGATGAACAAAGCAACTTAATGAGATACATTACGTGCGCAGCTCACATGCCAGATGTGTATTGACGCTTTGCTCAACAGACACCGCAGAATAATAGGTATAAATGTGTGCATAAGCAGAGACGCTACCTACGCAGCCCACCCAGAAGTTTTATTGTTCAGTACGTGCCCTGCGAATTTGCCGGGACAGAGAGAGGCAGATAGTATGTGCAAGCTCCACTGCAACAGTACCATGTTGAAAGCTGGGACATGTGACTGCCTTGCCAGCACTCATCCTTATTTTTGCAGGTGCAGCGAACGATGGCTTAACTACATTACTCAAGGTAGCAGCTGAAGGTCATGAAGCTTGGTACGCAGCGTTTCAATGAATGCCTGATCACGTTTATGAGAGAAAAGAATGGCAGCCGCCTGTAGGGCTGCATAACAAGTGCGTTCACGGCACAGCACTCGTTCGAGTCTGTCGAGCATAAATTAACAGACGTGTTCGAATACTTTTGACAAAGCATTCAGAAGTAGGTTTCGTGCTAAATTAATTACGGCACTCTATGGCGCTCAGGCCCTGCTTCCACTCGGAACAGCAAGTGAATTTCTTGGTTCAGTGCAGCCGAGAATGTATACTTTTTGTTCGTCGTCTGCTCCTTTTATAGCTTGGCAAAGCGATCTGTAATTTAGCTTGGTATGCATGCCGTGTTGGTCTTCTTTTTTCTCAGGGGCAATGCACAACTGCAGTACAAAGTCCATTTAGCGCTATCTTTTGAGGTCATCTGTTTCCAACGTGCCTTTAAGCATCGTGTGGTGGCTAAACCACTTTTTACCGTTCGGATGAAAACGTGTACAATTGTTGCACAAGAGAACTTTCGTTGCTTTTACCGCCGGATTTTTTTTATTTCTGCTGCTCCGTGAAGTCTGAGTTAGGGCTGGTCTGTTCACCTTCTTTGTGCGCGCACTGCGTGCGTCCCCTGGCTACGTCTAGTCAGCGATATAGCACGGGAACATACTTATGGGATAAATGCCCATACGTCCCATGAGCCTGACCTCCCTGCTTCCGATGAATATTTAAGGAAAGTTTTACAGACGTTGTTTTTATGTACAATACCTCTAAATGTTTTCGGTCTATGTAAATAGTGTAGGTGTCTACACTGAAGCATCAAGCCTTAATTATTTAATGTACCGAGTCACACTAGGGGGCTGGAATATCAGATGTATGGAACTGTTTGTGTGGCGTGTTAGACCCGCATATACCCGTGTACACAAAACATTTATGGGCTTCTGTGTGTGTCTGTTGACGTGTGTGGAGGCGTGTGTGTGCGAGACGTAGATAGAAAGAGAAAAGAGCCGTCCGACTGTCCTACTTCCTGGTTCATTGACGTCCAGCTGGAACTGCTGTACTTAGAGAATTAGAATTGGGGAGTTCATTCCTGCTGTCGTTCAGTGCGTCATGAGTGGTGTAATTTTGGAAAAACACCCCTAGAAGAGTCAAATGGGCTTAATTGCATTTTAGCCAATTATTCACCACATCCCACGACGTTATGGCAGCAAACTGGTTTTGCAGATAAAATTTACACTATAAATGCCTTAAAAGTTGTTTCAAAATTTCGCTCTAACCAAACCCAATGGCCTGAACAACATTTGAGGGTTAGTACCATGCTTTACGGATGCCTCAACATGATGTTCGGCCCATTTATATATCTTTTTGAATTTTTCTGTCATAAGTTACCCAGATAAAAAAACAGAAAACATTGTTTTAGGACTTCACCTTCTGAAGCATCCAAAACAGGTGAGTGGAACCTTCCACTATTACAAATTCACCATAGTTCTGAAAAGGCCTAATGGGGGTAATAATGCGGAGCCAAACAGCTGCGTCTATACACTTGAAATTTAAGCTACATTCCAATCATGTCCATGAGCTCAATGTGGTTGTATTTTTAAAAGTAGACTGCTAAGTGAACGAACACGGATAACACGCTTTTGAGGTATTAAACTGGTATTTACCTAGAGATATAATGCTTACCAACCTCTTCAAAGTAACTTGCGCGTCTAATACAGAACTTAATGGAATGAATCTTGATTTTGGTCAAGTGACGTTTTTGACTAATTTCTTGTTGTCTGTAAAACCCATTCGTACTTTCTTCTCTATGCCATCGCTGGGTACCCGCATCAGTGAATACATTGTCACGGGAACAAGAAGAGAGCTGTCGGCCCAACATACAGAGGAGAAGAAGACCCATCTGTGAGGGCTCTCTCATGACCGACATCGTGTATATAGTGTAAATACATCGCTTTCATCTTCCATGGTTCATTTCCTGTGTCCTGCCACCACGTAACAATATATTATGTACATGCATATATCACAGAATAACCAAATAGGCATCTAGTATATCCTTGAATGCAGAGATTAGGCCACATTTACCTGCTAATAACTACTCACCCCGTTTTGGCAAAGGAAACCAGCAGCTCCATGGCCTTCCTGCTGACATCCCTGTCTTTGTCCGTGAAGTTCTCCAGCTCTAGGAACGGAGTTCCGGTGTAGTACGGAATGTCACTCGTATGGGGCACTCCGAAGAACTTGGGGAATTCGTATTTGTCCGATCGGTAGCCGAAGACAAACGGGTACACCTTACCGCCGGCTTTCGAATGCTGCTCGCAGAAAGCGATCGTGGGACACCTGAAGTAGACATCTCCGATAAATTCGATCACTGCTTTTCGCGCCGCCTTCTTCCCTCTGGCCGCCGCTTTCTCTACGTATACTCTTCCATGAGGAGTAACCCGGGCTGTACTCCACGCGTCCGCAATAACGCCAGCGCTTTTTTTGAAAGTGTCATCGTCGAAGTCCGTAAGTTCCTCTACCAGCCATCTCTGGTCCGGCTGAAAAACAGCCGCGAATGCGCCTTCATCGGCCGTGACGCTGATCAGGGCATCCAGGGGTTCATACCTCTTTCCTGCGCCCGCAAGAGAGGGGAGCTTGGGCAGGAACTCGTTTTTGAAGGTGGGCTGGAAGCTCACTATTTTAGTACCAGTAGCCTCCTCGGAAGCCCGGTGGAGGGCATCGGCTTCTTTAGTACGTAGGCACTCCAGTGCTTCTGTGCTTTTCTTGGTCGGATTCTTGACCGATGCACCACATCCTAGTAGCTGGGCGACTCTGTTTCCTTTCTCGATGCTTTCAGACACGCTGTCTAGCACCATGTTCGTACTGAACGTGCCGCTGAGCATGAACGCCCGCTTGAAGAGTCCCTTGCTATGCGGGGACAGCATGTGGCCATGGACGCTGTATGAACCAGCGCTCTCGCCGAACACTGTGACGAGGCCGGGGTCACCGCCGAAGTTCCTGATATTTTGCTTGACCCACTTCAACGCAAGGTGTTGGTCCCAAAGACCCATGTTTCCAGGGGCGGCGTTGTCATCGTAGTCGAGGAAGCCGAATATCCCCAGCCTGTATTCCATAGACACGAACACGACGTCGTTCAGCGCGGCCATCGCTGAGCCGTCGTACCAACGCTCGTGCGACGAACCGAACTTGAAGGCTCCGCCGTGTATCCACACCAGCACGGGTTTCAGAGGTTCGTCTCGCCCGGGAGTCCAAACGTTAAGGTAAAGGCAGTCTTCCGAAAGGTCTGTGGGGACGTTGAAGATGACTTTAAAGCGGGTCTGAATGCAAGCGTGCTTGGGACGAGAGCCATCATACGTGCCGTTCCATGACTTCAATGGCACGGGTTTCCGGAACCGGAGGTTGCCGATGGGTGGCTGGGCGTAAGGGATTCCAAGATACGCTTCTACCGCCTTGCCCTGTACGGTTTCAGCCTTACCAGAGAGCAAACCTTGAGACGTGGATACCGTTACTTTTCTCTCGGCGCCTGCCACGCAGCAGATTATCAAAGACAGCAGAAACACTTCAGAAAACATTGTGGGAGCGTGGACTGCCGAAACACCTGTGGAAGTCAAAACAAGATCGCAATCTGAATACTTGAAAAGGTTACCAGATTACCTTACACAATAATTAAGAATCTGTACCTTACACAGTCTAATACATGCTTCAGGCTGGCATAAATGGCTCTCACAAAAGTTGTCTGCTGGAAACCTAATTCTAAACTTAAATTTCCTTCCACACCCTGCGTACGAACTGTCTAGTGAAAACTTAAAATTCCCGGTGTCGTTATTCACACCGTAGTTCTAATGTAATTTTTGTCACATTGCTGTTAAAAAGCACCGGTTTGACTGCGCTCACCTCTAAACCAGAATTTGTAAAATTTAGTACACACCACGTTCTTCCAATTCGCTGACACCCACAAGCCCCTTTCCAGTTAACGACCCCTACGTTTTTGATACTGGCTCCCATTTTTACTCACCGCCGACTGAACAGAAGCTTCGCAAAATTCTTCAAATTTTTCAACATGATTAAATGGTGCTTTTTTGTGTCGCTTTATAACTGCGTACATTGCATTTCGTGTGATAAGATTTTTGCAATGCAGATGCGCTGGTTTCGATACCGTAAAACAAACCATTTGAGGTAGTAGGTTTGGCCTTCATTCTTTCGCCTGATATTAGGACATGAAACAAGCGCAAAACCAATCCCTCCGAAATATTTACCTTGTTTTAGTATCGTCTAACTAATAACAGGCGATGGTGGTTTTGGCCTAGCGTAAGACCATAAATCAAAGATCCTATCCTAAAAGAACGATGGTAAAACGAGAAGCATTATCTCATGCAAGCTCAGTCAAAGTCAAAGTCAAAAATCCAAGCTGCATCGACCGTATCAGAATGGCGCAGTCGGATAGTTGTCACCTGCATAACGCGAAGAACAAAGGTTCGATTCCGACCACGGAAAACATTTTTTTCCTAAGGCCCACTGCTCAAAGTTGGCTTTCCTGTAGAGCGTTTTGCGTGACGCAAGACGCCATTAGTGAGGCATGCAAGTTTCGCTTTAAAATTATATTGAAGTTTAGGCATTCTGTTTTTTTTCGCATAGGGTAACAATTAACAACAACCTGCCTTATAGGAGGTTGGTTAACCGTTCGGGGAGTTTAGAAGTTTCATAGATTTGTTGCACTCAGCCATCGGCTTGGCTACTTTAAGTGGCAAGACAGAACAGAAGACGTATCAGTACCTTGGAGCGTACGTATTGCGTGGAATGAAGCATAATTCTAGAAGAAATGGACTACACGTTTAACAGAGTCGATGTATGGGTCACGTATGCATAGCGAGGATGCGCTTTCTTGTTTCGAGCCACCTTTGTTTTTAGAGATCAACAGTCTTGTATGCTTTCGCCTTTATGTACGAAGTAAAGCTAAAAGTGTCCAATACGGTTCCTTTGAATAACTCACACAGGCGAGAGATTGGTAGGGCGGAACTTTGTACAGAGAGAGAGCAGGCTCACCCGTACCAAGCTTGTGGCCGACTTGGCGCACTGTGCAGTACCTTGGGCGACAGAGCTAAGTCGGATATTCGCTACGACACAGCCGTTTAGTTGAAGGACAAGATTTTCCTCTGCTCTCTCCTCTTTCGCAGTGCATTTATATTCGCACTCAGCCGGCTTAGCGTCAAGGCTGCGATTGCGTCATTATCTGATAGGTGCCCAGGAGCTTAGGTGTCTAGTCGCCTATAAAGAGTACATACGCGTTCAAACGTGTCACCGAACTTTCTTATCACTTTAAATCACAGTGAGAGGATAGAAAAAAAGGAAGTTCTAAGGTTTTATGCGCAAGGACACTTTATCAAAAACATTAGCCAGTGCCAAAGCCATCTAGTATGCCCCACCGCTTCTGTTTCATTTCGTTCGCGTTTGGACTCTATCTTTTTTGTTGACTCAATCTGCGCTTAATTCTCTGCGTTGGTAGATACTGTGGGGTTCTCATAAATGAAGTAACGTGAGTAATATGAGGACTGTGTCAATACAATAAATGTAAACATTTTTTGGAGTAATTACTAGAAAAAAGATGCCGAAGCACCACATGAATACACGACTCGAAACTGCAGCTTTTCAAGCATACCTGAATGGTTTTTATGGATACATATGGCGTTACGTCACAGATTTCATGAAGCGCACCGGAAGTGGATTGTTCCCAGTACTCTCTCATTTCTCTGGTGTACAGGCGGATCCCCGATGGGTGGGTATTAATCGGTCAGTAAGAACCATGAACGAGTTTCATAACCACAACAGTGCGATTAAAGTAATGTAATCCACGTGTCCTTCTTGGTGAGTTCGGGGCGCCACTTTGGTATGGAGACACAACGTTTGACATAACTGTATGAAAAAGCGCCAGAGGGAATGGTGCTCAGACGACAAAAGTTAAATACAAATACAACACAAATGTTGAAATGTTGTAAACATTTGCCAGCTCATCCAGAATTTGTTTCCGAATTAGCTTTGACAGTGCATTCAGGTGCGAGCGAAGGGGGGAAGATATGAGACCACCGTTCAACAACGGGGCGGCTCAGTGGCTAAGCACGTGCCGTTTTTTTCTTATGCAGACAAATTACGAACACATTCGTATTGGAACATTTCGGTGCACTTTGTAGATATGGTTGATGTCTAAATTATTCCGTAGACCTCCACTACAACACTAATACTATCGACTAGGGGCGCCTGGGGAGTGAAAAAAAAATCAATTTTTCCCTCCAGCTTTCTCAGCCTTAAGCATTCTGACGAACCTCAACGGTACGAGATGCGGCACACGCACTTTCGGATATATCAAGAATTTCCTATCCTCCCGTACGGCGCAAATCTCGGTGGGCAACGAGCGATCGGAACCCATCGAACTTGGGGAACGAGGCACCCCTCAGGGAGCAGTCCTGTCACCACTCCTTTTCAACCTGGCTCTGCTACCCCTCCCACGCCTGTTGGATCAAATTGAAGGGATCGGTCACGCGCTCTACGCTGACGATATTACAATATGGACGAAACAAGCGGGTTCCGATGGTTGGATAGAGGAGACCCTCCAAGCAGCGGCACTGACCGTGCACGAGTACGCGAGGACCTGCGGACTCAGCTGCGCGCCACAGAAATCGGAGCTCCTCGTGGTCCAACCCGGCAAACCCCGCCAACAGCTCCCGCCTGACATCGCTATCCAAATCGAAGGCATCAAGATCACGCCGACGGACAAATGCCGAATCCTCGGGCTTACCCTACAAGATAACGGAAAGGCACACGCCGCCGTCGATAAAATTAAGAACAGTGCTGAGAAGATCCTTGCGATGCTGCGAAGAGTCACCACCTGGAACAGAGGCCTGAAGGAGGACGACGCCCTCAGGCTAGTACAAGCGTTCATAATATCAAGAATTACATATTCGGCACCGTATCTCAATCTCAACAAGACCCAGAAGACTACACTCGACACCATCATCCGAAAGGCCACTAAGCAGGCCCTCGGCTTACCGATATACTCGTCAACCCAGCGCTTACAAGCCATGGGCGTACATAACACGGTTGACGAGCTCATCGAGGCCCACCTATCCAGCCAGCGTCTCCGCCTGAGCCAGACAATTCCCGGCCGCGCGGTGCTGGACAAGATAGGATGGCGCAAAGAACAGGCAACAATCAAGACCACCATACCAACAGAATGGACGAGGACCTTAAACACCAAGCCCCTACCCCGGAACATGGCCCCGGGCAAGGACGACGGTAGGAGGCATGCTCGAGCCAAAGCAGTGTCCCAGCAACTACAACAAGAAAATGGAGTGCTCTACGTAGACGCCTCTCTTGTGAAAGGAAGCAATCGCGCAGCGGTGGTGGTCACCGATGCGGAACGACTCATCAACAGCGCGGCGGTAAAGACTAAGGAGCCCACGACAGCGGAGGAAGTGGTCATAGCCCTGGCGCTCGTTCAACCGGGCGTCGGGGTGGTGGTCACTGACTCAAAGAGAGCCTACAGCGGTTTCAGAAAGGGGGTGATCTCCTCAGAGGCAGCCACAATACTATCGAAAAAGAGGGCACCGGGCCGAGCCATAGAGCTCACATGGGTGCCTGCCCATACAAAGGTAGCCGGCAACGTCATCGCTGACTACCACGCCCGAGCAATGACCCTCCGGGCAGGGCAGGACACGGACACCCCAACTCCGGCACTCACATATAAAGAAATTACGAACGAATACAAAGACGAGCGGCGTACCCTCCCCGAGCCACACCGCACCCTGACCAGGGAGCAACAGACAATACTCAGGCGCATCCAGGCGGGGTCACTAGCCCACCCCGTCCTGTTGCATACATTTTACCCTGAACACGAGGGGGACCGCTGCCCATTCTGTAAAACAAACAGCGGCACGCTCGCGCACATACTGGCGGAGTGCACTGAACTAAAGGCCCCTATACCACCCCACCCTCCCTCCACCCCCCCTACCCCACTCCACGAGCGATGGGAGACCTTGCGGTCCAGCCCCGCCCTGCCGACCCAGCTCGCGCTGACGGCCAGGGGCCAGGAGCTGCTGGCCCAATACGGTTCCCGCGACCTGGGAACCGCTCCGTCTGGCGTCTGAACACGCCTCGAGCTCAAATAAAGTTACTACTACTACTACTACTACTACTACTTATTTTAGGCATCTTGAACATGTTCGATAGCTGTGGTTTAAGAACGTAGCTTTCTGGGAAGAAACGCAAACATGCAGTGTTTACAAACGGCCTGTTTAATTGCTGTGACATTTTATTTCGTGGTCAGTGGTTGTTGTCCTGTAGTTCGTCGCTTATCATGACTTTCAGGCCACAAACGCAGCGCGGATATCAACGCAAAGGTACAAACGCGCTATTACTGCGTCGCAGGTGATAGGAACCGGCTGACATGCGAATATAGGGCACGCATCGAGACAAATGTGTGATATCGCCTAAAACAAGGACAGCTAGAAGACGAAACGAAATAAGAGATTTTCACCACACAAGCGGTCACCAACAACTGATTGTGGTTTCTTGAGGTAGAAAAAAGTATGTAAAAGGGGGCAAAAAGTAACGCACATACCACCCAATTACGAGAATGAAGTCAGAAGACCACAACATGTCATCACTCTCGTGTGGATACATCGTCGACATACTCGGAAAAAACGCAGTCTACTTCTCCAGTAGAGATACCAATAGTTCACTAACGTACGCATTGTTCTATTCGCGAAAGGTTCATACATTTCACGCTCTCTCCAGTCAGTTGCTCGCCATTGCTTGATCAGTGTGAGTCCCTTCTTTTGACCCTTCTCCTCACTGTTTTCCTTCGAAGTGGCCTGCACCAAATCGCAAATCAGCAAATGCCTGGTGATTATAATATTTTATCACCTTTAGTTTCAATTTTGTCTAGCGCAGATAATGAACAGAATAGCAATCAGGGGCACGTCATAATCATCAGTGTCAAGCGTCCATTCATAACGTTGTTTGTTGAACCAATAATTTGTATATTTGGCTGTTTTTTCTGCTTGAATACCGTAATAAAAACATACCTCCTCTTTATATATGTATTAGTACCTTCCAGCTATGCGTGGTGGGCCTTGAAAGTGTTTAAAATAAATACAAAATTGCATAGATTTTGGTAACGTACACTTTTCTGTACATAGCCACTATACTACGTGATTCACTTTGAAGCTTCTAACCACCTTCTTCGACGCATACAGTTAAATACCATCCTTACACCTGCTCGTTCCTTCTCCTACCGTATCCGACACTCACCAGCATGTCCCAATTGTCCCGAACCATACGCTAATTTAGAACACTGCATTTTCTCCTGTCCCATTGCAATTCAATCCCCATATTTTCCCCACCCTCCTCCTTCAACGTGGGGGACTTGGCTAGCCTCGGACCAGCTCACGGACCAGTTAGCGCTGATTAACCTGGCCAGGGACATTCTCGACGCTTATAGGAGCCACGAAGAGAAAACACAAGTTTGGTTCATTCGAATGATTGCCTCGTTAGAATCATACCGACACCACTTATAACGCACACTGCGCTCAAATAAGCTATATAATTAGGAAAAAAGGGAATGGCCATGTGACCCACTAGCTCATTTCCCTCAACAGAACCTATGATGTCATACTACAATGCTCTGCGATTGGCGGAGAGCGGCAAAAGCAAACGCAAGTTAGGCCGGGCTTACCAGTTTGCATAGTGAGCTATATGCCCGTGAAACATACTGCACATTCCTTTTATGACACTAAGAACGGTGGAGTAAACGGTTGAAGTTCCGAACGAACACGCAAACAAGTACGCCAATGCGTACGAAACTACCGCCGGCCGAGCTGGACATCTCGCCGTCGCGCAGACGACTTTTCGGGTTCGAGGCTCTTCGGGGCCAACGAACCATTCTAGCACGCACAGCCGCGACCTTGCTTGGTATCTTAATCTCTTTGCAGGACGTTGGTGTCATATCGCCAACCAGAAAAGGTAAAAATAGTAACAAGGGAAGTAAAGAACAGCCAGCAGCGACGAGATAGTGCCACTCGTAGCAGAATATTCGGAATGGTGGTCGTTTTGGCTTGCTGCTGTTGTTACGAGCCCATTTTTTTCGTTTACAATCGACTGCAAACTTCAGTTTGTTCGAGTACTTTACAATGAAATTTCGTTGCTGCGTCCTCAAATGCCTGTGCAGTACGGGAAATCGTCGAGGGAGTGCGACATCCCCGCCGGTGAAGAGATCTCCTTTCATGCGCTGCCCAACGACGAACCTCGGCGAAGCAAGTGGCTACGTTTTGTGAATTTTGCAAATGGAGGAGAAAGGGAGCTAAATGAAGTACGAGTGTGCTCGCTTGATTTCCGACGAAGTGATTACGGCAGGGACCGAGGGCGTAGGAACAGGGGGGGGGGGGGGCAGGGGGAGCGATGGCTACCCCTAATGTACAAATGGGGGAGCACGGCTCCCCCAGTCAAGGAGCGCCTGAAGACTCCTGCTGAGCCCCAGACGGCTGTAGCAAAGTTTGGTTTATTTGAAAAAAGGCAAAATGGCTAAGGATCAGACGATATTCAGCCGAAGTCACGGTGGCGCTGGTCAGACAATATTTTTCGCTTCATGAATGCCCACAAATAGGAAAATATAGGTATTACGACGTGGTCTGTTTGCAGCAGATGTACAGTGTAAACGCCTTCGTTTGAAGCGTTTGGGAAGCTAATCTCCCCGTTGAAATATTCGATGTCTGCGGTATAAATCGAAGGATCGATGGTATAATGGCTTTGCCTTTTGTATCCGGGTTGAAGTATCATGATACAAGCCAGCTACACTGGACAGTATGACCAATAGCTCTTTACGCTAGCCAGTTCAGATTTCTTAGTAAACCGTGGTTCCCTAAGCGGCATGCACCAATAGCATAATTACTCACGCTCCGACAAGTTGCCAGCAGGCATATAAGCAGTGTGGCTGTATATTACAAGATATGAATGCTTCCGTATCAGACCAGTGCAATTTTACTAATATAATGGCGCACCAGAAAGTCAGAAATACTCGGAACAAAATTAAAACAAATTATCCGTTGTGCATGCACGTACTCCAATAATATATTATTATTATTGCACACATGGTACAATCTACATGCACATGTTAACGCATAGCATAACTTCATTCTTCAACTGATATTTGTATTTAAAGGGACACTGAAGTAAATTTGTCAAGCTCCCGTTTTCGCTTGCACTGCGTAGACTGGCTCAAATTAGCACACTTTTCATCGTTTATCCGGTTGACAAATCGGTAATTATTTTACAAAGCGCGAAAGAAGAAAAACTGCCATGCGCGGTTTGCGGCGGCCGCACCACCTAAGCTGTGACGTTGGGAGGAGGGGGCACCGTGATTGGACGATGCCAAAGGTTAGCAATCAAACAAGTTTCGGTTTCGGTTCTGTAAAACAACATGTTTGACATCCGATGGTGTCGTTGGATAGGCATTCTCAATATTCCAGTAATCGTAGTACCGCACTTCTGCGATGTTGTCTGCTTTAAAATGCATAAGATAAGCCTCCCAGGACGGCTTGGAATCGTACCATTCACTAGCTGAGGCCTACGCAGTGCATGAACGCCCTCCGCGTCCCCGCAGACGCTCAAATACATGCGCTTTTCCCCCATATTTGGAGCTGTCCTCACTCATGCCTGTATCGTAAAAAGCGTGTTCGCACCAGGCCAAGGGTCTGTTGATTCTGTCCTGTGCTCGCTGCCCGTAAGCAGTCGGTGCTTATGGCAACAGCACGCTAACGAGAACTCGCTAGCGCGCCAGTGCCAGCCTGCGCGAGTTCTGTGGACTAGTTCGTGGAGCAATGAACGTTGTGGCCCAAAAAAAGATGAACTCAGTATAGAAAACATCGGCGAAAAACGAAAAAGTTAACTGATAAAAAAAAAGCATGTACCCGCGAGGATTCGAACTTGCGACAGGCAAAACACCTGTAACGACATACCTAGCGCTCCAGACCACCAAGCCACGCGCGGGGGCTGCCCGATGATTGAAATATAAGGTATATAATGAATAACCAGTTTACACCTTTATTTAGTTTTAGTATTTCAAGCAGCTTAGGTGACTATTTATTGTATTGCGCTCGTGCAGTAAGCGTCCCCCGAGTTTCCACAATAGCTCACGTCTAGGAATTGCATTTCGTAGACGGAAAAGCGTTCGCAGATGCGTAGTTGTGCTGCTGACCGCTGTGATTGTTCGCCCAGCGCAAAAAAGTGCTTCCCGCACCCTAGTTTTACGCTGTACGATAAAAATATCAGTTGATTTTATTTCCTTAGTACTTATATTGACTTCGCTGACTTCTCCCCCTTCAAGAGGCCTTATATTTTCCTACTGGCGCACCAGTCAGCGAAGCGTCGCATGTGCGCTTGTACAGCGCTTGTGTGAAGCGACCTTGACTTGGAGCTAGATACAGTGTATAAGCAAACGAAGTAAAGAAAGGCACATTCTTCTATTGCCAAACGTGTTGTGGCTTAGTTTCAACTGATCGAGCGAATTGCGACGACCCGTCGGCGGCCGGCGGACTAAACGTTGGGCCGACTGACTCGGTCGCGGAAGGTCGGCGAGCCGTGCAGTAGCGCAGCCAATTGACAGCTCCTCTCCTGCTGACGTCACACGAAAACGCCACAGAAAATGGGCGAGAGTGCAGAGAGGAGGACCGCATTTTCGAATTGATTATTCTACTAAATAAATTCGCGTAAACGTGCTCAGAGTGGTCGAAACAGGGCTTAGGGACTCCGGACTACAATTTGTGCTCGTAATCCCGCATTGTTTACAAATCACTTGAGTGTCCCTTTAACTTACCTGCTTTGCCAATATTCATAAGTAGGCCTTCATTTGGTAGCATTTACTGTGCACGTCTCGTAGTATGTTCGCGATTAGGGGGCATGTATAGAAATGGGCTGTATGTATTTCTCTCCCAATTTTTTTGAATTTGTAATTTATTTAGGTGTGCACTGCTCTTTTGCGTTGATAAATAAAAATGGTTTAAAATCGTGGGTGCTACCGTTTGCTCGTGTGGAAAGCGCAGTCGCCATGAAGTCACAAACTGGCCGTTTTACTGTGCTCTCCAGCATCTATGATGCGCAGTGAACATTCGGTTGGGGTTCAATTGTTTTACGTGGGTGGGTCAATTGTGACTAATTTTGCATGGTAGTCATTGTAGCAGCACTATACAGACGCTGCAGAAGTATTCAAAGAAAATAAATTACGATGTGGTTAAAAACAACCACAATAATGATATAATTGGTAGTGGTGCTGGTGGTGGTGGTGATGATGATGATGATGATGATGATGATGATGATGATGATGATGTTTGTGGTAGCATAATTGTGGCTCCCTCAGGGAAAAAATAGTTCCGACGCCACTGCCAGGGACCCTTACGTTAGCTCACTCGTGGGACATGCTGCCGCTCGTCGCCGATTTCGTCAAATCGCCGTGAAAGTGCTCTGAGCTTGCAAAAAAAATAAAATACCGCACACACCACGCTTTGACGCTCGGATCTTTCTCGTCGGAGCGAGAGCTCGCGGGAACGGCTTTCCATACACGACACCGACCAACTGGCATAAGCGATACTGCTACTTAAATTGAACTATTATTAACCATAATAAAAATGCGGCACGTACGTACCAGTCTGCATTCATCCGTCGCGACGGGGCTGACGAGGCAGCGGTGCGCACGGCTGGGCCTTCGTCTGTTGTGGGTATCGCGGAATGGTCGCTTTCCGGTCCATCCGTGTATCCCACAACTCCTGCCGCTCGTACACTTAGAAGCATTGAGCGTTCAAGTGGTGTGAGGTTGTTAAATGCAAGCCCGAGCTCCTCGTCGAGAGCTCTGTTGTCCGGATCAGGCGATTCCATGACTAGGGCTGCGGGTGTACTAGGTTTTACTGGTAGTTTCAAATTGGCGCCGTCTCGGTTTCGGCAGGAGTTCCGGTTCATGTATGATTCCCGCGTGTGGGTGCTATATGGAGGCAACATACAAAGTATCTGTTTCATGTACCGGCTCATATGACGCCATTGTTCACGTCACGGAATGTACAATTTTGCGGAAGATTTAAAAAGTTGGCTTAAATTGCCGGATTTCTCAGTGAATAAAGCATCGTTTGCTTCCTGGAACGCGCTTGGAGTACTATAGGAAACAACTAATCTTTCCAAAAAAACAAACTTTTGTTTTGTCTTCATGGATCCTTTAATGTTACGTCCTAATAAAGTTTTTTCCTCTCCTCCTCCTCAGTCGTCGGCCTGCTTTTTCAGACAAATATGCACGATCGAATGTATCCGTATTTGGACGAGTATCTGAGAAAAGAAATCCGAGTTTAATTGTCACAGACATTCCAGCGACGTCATCGAGATGTTTGCATTTTGTCTCTACGATATAGGTGCTGTTTAGCGTACGCCAGTGTTGTAAATCTGAAGGAATGACCATTTTGCCTCTGTCCCTCGTTGCACGAGCATGCGAAATTCAATGTCACTGCTTATTACCCACGAGGAAGGAAGGGTGCACCAAACAGGACAGGCTGCCGGGAATACATTCAACATGTCGCTATGTGTTACAGTGGAAAGATTCCCCACGCGCTGGTACATCCACTTAAATTTTACGGCTAACTTCATCACAACATTAGCCTCACCAATGTTAATTCAAACGACATGATCCCAAATTGAAGGCGTTACTTCGCTTCCCTTTCACCACAAAGTGAACTAAAAGGAACAGACAACCGATTTTTGTCGAGTATATAGTCTCTATCCCGAATGAAAGGGCATCACTTAAAGCACCTTGACGAGAAACGGTTTTTGCTGATAACGCCCTAGAACTTTCTTAATCGAAAAATAGAAATTTTTAGGTCTACGAGCCCTGTGTCCCTCCCAAAAATAATGCTGGCAACCATAACATAGAGTAGCTCGGCAACCTACTTTTGTCTGTATGCGAAATGAAAAACGACATTTAAAAACTTGGCCCCAGCTAAAAAAGTTTGAATCGCAGGCTTTCCTGTTTCTTTATGTGTTTTCTTAATACAACGGTCTATTTTGCACGAATGCGCCATCCGTTGGGATAGACGATAGGTAGAATCTGGCTTCACGTTGTGGAGGTGGGAAGTTCGATTCTCCCCGGGCGCGACGTTTTCTTTTTTTTTTAAAGCTGCCGTTGCCGTATTTGGAAACTGAAATCAAATATTTTGGCAGAACAAATGCCCCTGACTCAGGCAGAATCGTCAAAGCTTCTTCGCGGGGTCTGTTTACTGAACGCTGCCGTTGATTCTGGCATGAAGGCTCAGTCAGCCTCACTGAAAGCAACCCTGCGGCGGCGGGCAGCGTGTGTTTAAAGTTTTCAAAATAATGTTTAGAAATACATATACAATTTAACCTTGAACAAATAATTGTGTTAAAAGGTTTTCAATACGTAAATAGTTTCAGCAGTTACAGTAGCTGCTAGGTTTGCAGGTCACGTGACAGGGACACATATTGTAGTGTCAAGTTTCGACACTACGAACCGCCACCTTTTCGATTTCAGGAAGTTTGCTGACAAATTAAAATTATTTCCGCCAATTTGTTTAGAAATTGCTTGTGGTTACCGGGCTAAATAAAACTCCGGCTTTCATATGAGCGAGATCACATATACGCGACAAAAATCGGTTGTCTGTCCCTTTAAAAGCTGACCGCGCCTTCAACGACACGTTCAAGGTGACATTATTATTTAGTCTTCGAGCTAAATTTGCGCGATTTTGTATAGTTTTTGGAAGGTCTGTAGCCAGGCCGGTCAGTCAGGAGCTGAATAATGTCGGGATCAGAACGTCTCCTTGCGGAGCCCAGTGGTATGAGCCTCTGCCAAGCCCAATGTATGCCCCACGCCATACTGGCAGCAATGGGTTAAACGTGAAAGCATTACCTCTAAGGCATCCCTTGTTTTAGTGCCTTAGTGACTCCTTACGTTTTAAATATGATATTCACCAACGTACTAACGTTTCTATCCGAGTTATGTGTGCAGTCACACCACTCGTTGCCCATGACACGTGATTCGAGAAACCTGCCTCTTACGCCGTCGAAATTCAAGAAAGTGTTGGGGACTGAAACACAAAGGCCCTGTTTGCCACGTAAACCTGATTTACCACCACAGCACGGCCACGCACGCCTTTCTTCACCAAACATTTTATCCAAATCGGAAAAAAAGAAGGAAACTCACTGGTGTAATCGACGACTCACTCTCTCACTCCGCCGGTATTCTGAAAAGAAAAAAAAACGGCACAGCTTCTCCTGTTACCACCTTCGAGAGAAGTAACGGCAACTGCAGATGTTAAACCATTATCATACGCCATTGGTGCCGGATAGCGTTGCAGCAGTTAGCTCGAAAAACCAACGTACGGGGAGCAGGTAGTATGCATGAATGGTTTGAAGTAGTTCTACAGAAAGCTTCTGCGATTAATGCAAATCAAGGCAACGATTACAGTTGCAGCTAAAAATTTAAAGCCGTTCCACTCAATGTGATAGCTATCCGAAGTGCCGAGTAGTGATTCGCCATAGTGGGCTGCAGCACCGTTATCCGCTCACTACTGCCACCCAATACATTTCAAATTTCCCGCCTTCGCAGAGCTCGCGCGTCTCCTGCCTGAAACTGCGCCAGCGGGAGTTCTGTTGTTGTTCTGCTTGGTTTAATTTAGTATGCTCGAGCTGTTTTGCGTCATTTCGAACGCGTGATTTTTTCTTGCGTGGGTGGAGCCTTTCTGCGTTATTTCAAACGCGTGATTTTTCTTGCGCGGCTGGAGCCTTTCTGCGTCATTTCGAACGCGCCACTTTTTTTCTTGAGCGGCCGCTTTTTTTAGATTACTATCTTAAAAACCAAAAACTCAACGAGCGTTCCTAACTAAGTAAACGCGCGGGCTGCCGCTTATATAGACAGGTTCTGTCTCAAATGTACCTGCAGTTTTCGCTGCGCTAAACAACGGGGAAAGTGTATGACAAGCGCCAGTGGTTCACGAGGTTCGAATGGTTATGGCTATTTAAAGTGCCTAGTGTTCGAAGCCTGAGCGTGAGTCTTACGACGGTACATCAGGCTATACTTGGATCCGTCATGTCGCGGCGCCACCGGTTTCCGGCAGTCGCATCGACCGCTAGCGAGCTACGATGATAAGGTGAGCCCATAAAGTGCTATTTTAAAAGCTGGCCTTTCCCCAGTTGCACGGGAGCCGAGCATTCATACATGCTGTTTCGCAAACAACGCCGCACCACTACTTGAACACCTTCCATAGGAGCAACTCGTTGGGCGACTATTGCGTCAGCCTGACGCTTTCGTGTTTCGCCTGAGTGGCGAAGACCTCAGTTCGTCGATGTCGTGCAAAACATGTTAGAGAACACCCAATGCGTGTTTTGCCATTTCCAAACATCCTAAGGGATTTCGGGCTATATGAGATCTCGAACAAGTACTGTTGATGCAGGCGGAGCGATTAGCACGACTGGGGTTTTTATTGCGTTACCAATAGATAGGGTCCGCCGGCCAAAACCTGCACCGTGGGTCCGTGGACAAGGAGCGATGGAAGAACACTGAACTACCGAGCGCGTATGGAGAGCAGCGACGGGGGATGAGCAGGTGGTGACACTGGCTGCAGTGGCTCAGCGTTCGCATCGCATTCGACCGGGGGGAGACCTCAGATCAAAGCGGTGGCGGACGGGACCGTAGCAAAGCGTTTCTACTGCAAAGTCACTGCTTGTAAGCGTTGCAAAATTGAGTGTTAACCGGCTGCAGGGCTGAACAGGAACAAAAAATTCACCCATCTCCACGAAGTGAATCATGAGGAGTGAGCGAAGCACTGGGGATCGCCCTTACCGTGATCACCCGTGAGAGTGCCACACGTGAGAGTGCTTAAAGCGATTCCCAATCCAATCCAATCCAATCCAATCCAATCCAATTAAATGTAATCCAATCCGTTTCAATCCAATCCCATCCAATACAATCCGATGCCCCTCGCGCATGCGCAGCACGGCTCTCCAGGAGCACTTTCTCTCTCGCTCTCTCTCGCCAACGTTTCGTGAACCTTTTATTTTGTTTTAGTTAACCTTTTGCGAACCTTTTGTTCACAGATATTTCGATTTACACGGTGCTGTGCGTCTCTCTCTCTCTTTCTCTCTCTTTTTCTCTCTCTCTCTAACCTTTTGTCTTTTGTTAACCTTTTATTTTGTTCTTGTTAACCTTTTGTGAAGATTTTTCGATTTACACGGTGCTATGCGCCCCTCTCTCTCTCTCCCCTCTGTTTCTCTAACCTTTTGTGAACCTTTTATTTTGTTCTTATTAACCTTTTGTGAACCTTTTGTTTACAGATGCTTCGATTTACCCGGTGCTGTGCCGTGAGCACGGACGCCCGACGGACAAGCCTCGGCCTTTAAGGTTCTTCGCCCCTAAAAAGGCCGGAATGAGAATGACGACGAAGCGGTGGACCAGAAAAGGAAGCAACAGTTAGCCGAAGCCGCCGCTAAACTGAGATCACCTGACCACTGAGACTATGAAGGCCAAGCATGGTAGGCACGGTGGGCAATGCGCTGGCGAGAAACGCCATATTGCGGGTTTCGTGGTGAGGCATACGCTGCGAGCCGACCCAATGGTTGCGATGGTGAGAGAACAGGCCCTAACGTATTATTCAAAAATGCACTAGGGGATCTTGCATATATCTCTTCTTTTTCGCCTGTAACTTGAGGCTGAGAGAGAGAGAATAACTTTAATGAAAACCAGCGAGTTGATGCCCGAGCTAGAGAAGCCGTCGTGATGGGCCACGGACAGGTCAGTTGCGAATGTTTTCTCATTTGGACGAAAACCGAGGTGCTCGCCAGTCAGTGGCGAGGTGCTCGCCAGTCAGGGACCTGTTCCCCAAAGCCAATTTTCCCCTTTTCAAGGCTAATTCCTGCCATGACCGCGGCAGCGAGCAGGAAGCCTTTTTAAAACTGGCCCTATGGTTGTCAGCTATGTGTTGTAGAAAAAAGCACTGCGTGTGCGTCCGGCCACCAATCATGATATTTTGGTAGGTTTGCACCCTCCACCAACCCAACCACTCCTCCCATCGGCATCATGGAGCCTCCCCATTCACAGGAGCCACCTGAATCCACCCATGTCGGCAGAAGCCGTGACTCGAATAACTGGGGAGATAGTTGAAGCCCGGGAAATTGTGCGTGCGAATGAATAGTGCCTAATCACAGCTTGGAACTTTTTGTCTCGTAAAAAAATCGCGTTGATGACAACTTCCCGGTCAGTGGCTGCCTGCATGCTATGGTAAATGTGTTGGTTTATTACCAGTTAATGTGTCCGGCTAAAATCCAGAGATTTAAAAACAAAAGCGACTTACTCCACTATTGAACGAGCCAGTGTTTTATACGAGGCGATTTCACAGCTGCCAAAACATTTCAGTGGGACTATTGTCACATATTTGCATAACTTACTGTGCGGGTACGTTTGCCGTCTGTTTCCTAATGTTATACAGCCGATTGCGCTCGAGCTCGAGCCTGTGGGTGAGATTAAGAGAGCGGGACAAAAATGACATCTAAGGTGTGGTTCGCTGAATCTCAACGAATGTGGGGAATTTTATTTAAATATTAAGTATACGCATTCCGTGGCCGTTCGTGACACATTTGTTCGACGGGTAATTTTTTCAAACAACATTTTTGGCTAAATAATCTACGTATAGAAATTCTTCACGGTAGTGCTGTTCACGTGCTGTGGCTTGCTCTTCAACCGCTCATTCCTTATTAATGCAGCGTCCTCTCGTGGGCGTACGACAAACGCCTGTGGTCGGCCGCCGCCTGGGGCTATTCTTTCGTCGCGATCCAGCACCCGTGAGAAGCTGCTTCCTTCGCCGACCTGCGCGATTGTTAGCCCTTCTCCTGCAGCAGGTATCTCCTTCCGGGTCAAACCATTTTGCATGTACAAGGTGGCCACGGCGTACGAGCAGTAGAAGGCAACAACAGAGAAGACTGCAAGGGCGACTGCGAAGAGCAGAGAGCGGGGCCTTTTCACCAGGTTGGCGACTGCTTCCACTTTGGCTGCACGAGCGTGGGCGCCTTTTCTACCAATCAGCCGAGTCGTGCTGTGCGCGCTTGAACGCATTAGCGACGTCCCGCGATGCCCCGTGCTTGACACCGCCTGTCCTTGCGGAGGAGCAGTTGAAATCGCGATGAAATTTTCCGGCAGACGTCGGCGAAAGGGAGGCGTATAGGAGCGCAATGGTGGAGTATGGAAAGTTTCGTGCTCTTTGGCTGCCGGGCTCGACCGATACTCTCCGGTCACTCTCCCTTCTGGAAGCTTGTGCTTGCAGTACAAAGGTAACACTATCTCATTTTGCTGGTCACTATCAGTAGAGCAAGGATTCCTACATTCCATGGCCCGAATGACGTGATTTGGGCAGATTATCGTTGCCACTGCGGCAGGAGGCAACAAGTCTGTCGACTGAACGGTAGTCGTTAGCCAGTTACCACCTCGGCTGTCTAGAAGCACAGCATTCACGACGGCACTCGTGTGGTTGCCGCTTGAACCATTTGAGCCGGAAACGGGGGCGAGCACCGTGTCAGAGGCAATTGCTTCTTCGAAGGCTTTGGGAGCTTTACCACACTCCTTCTGCAGCGTCTTCATTGCGCCATGAAGGGGCGTTGAATGGTTGTCGACTGCCAGGAAATCGGTACTTGGTTGCGACGGCAGTGCCAGTACTGACAGGCTGTCCAGTTCCGCTCCCACTGCGCCCAGATGCGTCTTCAGCACGTACAGGGAGCCTGCCGGGAATTTGGTGAGCTTCGGGGATGTGGAATGTTCCCTGCCGTGGTTCGGTGTAAGGTCCGCACTGCTCGACATGGCGGTTGACGTCTACGGGTGCAGTCGGTACGCGAACGGACGTTATTGTTGTTGTTGCTGTTGTTGCGACGTATCTCCCCTCTGCTTTCTCTTCTTTCCGCCAGGCGTTATGGCTGAGGCCGTACCTACGAAAATGTAGTGCGCACTGAGATACAAATGTAAATATCATCTTACGTGGTCACTACTTCCACTACCAGCATGTGTAGAAATCCGTGAAAATCCAGGCGCAACTATTCGGAATTAGGTCTTGGTCGTGGATAAAATAATTTTGGAGCGAAAGCAATGAGATTAACAACATTGGTCGTGTTGAAGACGAAACAAGGCCGCAACGAAAGCACCGGTATGTAGGGCGTGTTTTCCTATGGTTCACTGAAAAAAAGTAATCGACTCTCACGGTAACTAAATTCTTTTGCACCCGCCACTTATAGCATTCCTACTTAAACTTCTTCGAATTTGTATAATTTTCAACTTCTTTCCACTTTTATATCTCTGTTATGGCTTCAGAATTCTTTCCAACCTCCTGATATATTTTTATGTAAGGCACCCTGAAAAATATGACACTTCTTGCGCTTTCCTAAACTACTGATGATTGGAAAATCCCCGCATTGGGTATGCTCCGTTCGAGAGGACAAACAACCACGAAAGCATAGTAAAGACTCAGTGGTTAGCTAGTTTGCATGTTATCTGTAGCTCGTTTTATTTGTTGACTGGGAGGAAATATTTTGAAGGATTAGCTCCCAGGGCCGGTCCCCCCCGGTTAGCGATGTGAAGCGTAGTTCCAATTTACTAAAACAAATCCTTGGTCGCTGGATCACCACTTCGAAGAAACGACGCATACTCTCTTACGATTGGCCGAAAACTCAAAGGAACTAATTTGTATCAAAAGTGCCTTGCCATCACATGGGATCTACCGTGAAACTAGAAATTGTTATTTAGCTCAGAATAACTACTGCTTTTTGTGTTTTATTGGCGCAAGGGCGTCTGAGGCAAAAGAGTGCCTAGACAATGTTTGTTTTGTCATGTTTGTTGTTAAAATACCATGGCGATGATTGGGATGTACTTGATATAAATAGTGTATATCTGGGTGTAGGAGGCACTTACTTTAAAAAACGAAGATGATTAGAACGAGATGTAACAGTGACGGTGGTTAAGTGTACAAGGGCTGGGGTCGTCATAGCATACCTACACCTCCAGCGATGGCAGGGCTGTCCCTGCACAAGTTACAAAATGGCTCCTAACCCTCCTCACTTTTATCTGGTGGCCCTGATGTCAAACATGGTATGAGATGATGCTTAAAATCCAGTGTCAGCGGGGTAGGCTAAAAGGCGTTCACTTCTGGTCGGGGATTGATCAGATAAAAACAATGATGGGTGTAAGAGTATCGTGTAGACCTATTGTTCGGGGAAGTGTAGTTTCCTTCCTTGATGGTACGCCAAACATTCTACCAATACGTGGAGAACTGTAAGCCGTCATCCGCACTTTTCACAAGCGGGTGGTAGGGTTCCGTTTAAAAGATATGAGTGCGTAGCGTGTCTGTAACCTATTCTTAATCTGCATATTTATATTTTTGTGGACCTGTTCCGTTTGTCTGTGTTGTATTTCCCTATTTTCGGTTTTATAACGTGCAGTTTGATTTCGATTTGTGTGCCCCACTATTTGCCAGCGCCTCTGAAGCCTGCTCCGAACTAATGGCTTCATGTCTAAATAAGGAACATCTGGGATACCTACAACACTGCGGACAGCAGCCACAGCGGAATTTTGGTCAGCGATTTCATTGCCTGAAATGCCGCTGTGCCCAGGTACCCAGCAAACTACTACAGTCAATTTTAGAGCGTAGGCAGACATTATGGGTTTTATTAGACGATTTAAAATAAAGTTCCTCGTTGGTTTGTACTACGCTCAGGGAGTCTGTAAAAATAATGAAACTGTGTATTCTGCTTTGTGTAATGTGTTGCACAGTGGCTAAAATGCCGTGAGCCTCTGCGCTGAAAATACTGCTACTTTTGGTCATTGTCTTTTGATGGCAAAGGTTTGGCCATGTGCAGCGTATGACACAGAACAGGCGGACTTGGAGGCACCTGTGTAAAACGTTGTGTAGGGGTATTTGTGTTGTAGGTGTAGGAAGTGCTGTAAGATGGGTTCCCTTTTTTTTAATTGAATTTTATTGATCGAGCGTGTACATGAAACGTGAATGGGTACAGATGCACTGGGAGGTCCCAAGGTTAGAACCGCAGGCGGGACCTCCCATGATGATTGTAAAAAAAGAGCAATCATCAAGCAACACTAGAATACAATGTCAGCAAATAAACACTCAGCATAAAACAGGGAAAGATGAATACAAAAGCCAAAGAAAACCAAAGAAGAAATATTACACTAAGAAGCAGGAACACTAAAAAACAAAGAATACAACTCCAATCTATTCAAAAAGGAGATATGAATACAACATCAACAACAAGGCATGATACTACACTTACAATTCAATCAAACAGAAGGGCCTAACAAGAAAGTCTTTAATTTGGATTTAAAAACGCATAGTGAATTACAATATTTAATATCAGAGGTTAGTGAATTCCAGAGCGAAATGGCGGAGAATTGAATCGTTTGTCTGCCGTAGTTAGTGTGTATACACGGAAGTAACAGATTCTGGCGTGAAGCAAAGCGCGTTGAATTGAGATTATAAGTGATGCGTTGAGGGAGAATATCTACAGCAAGGTGATCGTGCAAAATTTTAAAAAAGATAATACCAATGCTGTACCGATACAGATGATGAACGGGCAAAACACGGAGCTGATAGAACAGCGGGGAAGATTCCGCTTGTCGATGGCAAAATGTAATGATGCGTAACGCTTGTTTCTGCAGTGTTATTAATGGTGCGATGTGGGTATGATAAGTACCACCCCAGGAAGAAATACAGTAATTTAGGTGACTGTGGACAAAAGCGTAATACAAAGTTACAAGAGTTTGTAAGTTGAAGTATGGTCTAGCTTTAATCAAAACTCTTATACCGAACATAACTTTCTTTAAAATGAAGATTACGTGCTCATGAAATTTAAGGTGAGAATCGATTATTACGCCAAGAAAGTTAGTGCTACGACGAAGTTCAATTTTATCACCTGAAATATACAGGGAAGGGATGGCGGAAATTTTTCTTTGAGGGGAACTAAATAGCAGAAAGCATGTTTTAAGAATGTTAATAGATAACTTGTTGAGGAGACACCATCGCTCGAGGGAAAACAGGTCAGCTTGGAGCATTTGGGTTAAGGTACACATGTTTTGATGGGAGTTAAAGATGGTTGTGTCGTCAGCATACAGTACGCATTGTGAAGAGGTTAAACAGCGAGGAAGATCATTAATCCCATACAAAAATATTGTATGGTCGGCTATAGAAAATCCTTTTTATGGTCGTCTTTAGCTATTTGGCCCAATAATCTTTAGACTTTTCTATGGCTGTCTTTAGCGATTCGTATCGCCATTCCTATGGGTGTCTTTAGCTTCTTCTATAACCGGTTCTACGGCTGTCTTTAGCTATTCTTATCGGCATTCCTATGGGTGTCTTTAGGTTCTTCTATAGCCGGTTGTATGGTTGTCTTTAGCTATTCGTATTGAAATCCGTATGGGTGTCTTTAGCTGCTTCTATAGCCGGTTCTATGGCTGTCTTAAGTCTTCTTTGGATATCGCTACGGCTATAGAAGAATCTAAAGACACCCATAGGAATGTCGATAGGAATGGCTAAAGACAGCCATAGAAATGTCTAAAGATAATTGGGCCAAATAGCTAAAGACAACCATAAGAAGGTTTGTCAATAGCCGACCATACAATATTTTTGCACGAGCTGCAGCCAGAAGAGAATCACCACTACTTGAAACACAGCGACAGCAGCAGCCGCTGAGAAATTATTAGCACGCTGCCATGTCGGCATAGAGCCTTGCAGATCTCTAGAACTTGTCCTGTGGCATTTAGGTGCATTCTGTAATATATGCTCCGTGAACACTTCAGCGATATAGGGGGAGCGCGAGGTTGCGATTGCAAACACTTCGCCAGTTTTCATTCACAAAAGGCTTAAACACAGGCATTCAAGGAAAGCAAAATCAACGGGTTTATTCATTCCATTCATCACATAAATGGCTACTATCTACGCTACTTCACCACCAGTAAACAGTTGTTCACATACGCCGATCGAAAAACACAGCACACGCATTCCAACACCCTGGCTCACGCTTAAGTGACTCGATCGACAGCCACACTACGCGGCACATTCCCCGCGAACGTCCGCCGAGACACAAATACCTACAGGTGCTGGGTAGTCCATAGAAAAGAAAGCACTCAGAAGTCATTCATTACATTGAGTACTCAACGCACACAGCTGCAAGTTCGGTGGCTAAAATGGAAATGCACTCTCAATAAAACAATGAAGATGGTCGCACACAATGCAATGATAAAAAAAACGTTTTTCCAAGTTCACTCAATTAGTTCCTAGTAAGTTTTCTCAGTTCGCGAAAAAATTATTTTTGTCACATCACCGCGGCCAAATCTTCACTTCTGTCTACGTTGCAGTGCCCATGTGGTGCAGGGTAGTTTAGAAAAGTATTCGTGAACACCAAAAAAAGTCCTGCATTTCTCGCACTATAGAGTCTCTTCAGTTCGTAAGATCACTCACCCTCGAGTTTTGCGTACGATGAAATTCCTGTGACAGTATCGCAGGTATCCATTTTCGCATGACTTGAAGTTGATGTTGAATTAATCGTAACACTGTCACCGTAAACACCGAAATTCACGACACCAAAAAGCGACACATTTGCTTGGCATCACACCATCTACACGAGCACATTGCCGTCGAGTCGAAATTCCCAGCACCAGGCAACACGTGCCATGCCCGCGCACATGAACAAGGAGACGAAATGTAGCTGACTGAGTACATCCAGGTATAAGCAGGTCCATCACGATAGCAAATAGTGCGGAGATACATGCCAATCTTTCGATCTTTTTCAAAATTGTTTGCTGGTAATTTTTTTTTTGGTAAGTACAAGATCGCTTAACGTTTTGTTTTCTTCATCCGAAAAAAGTTGTATCTGTTCTCAGTACTCAGGGAACATTGTCTGTCACTAGCATTGCTGCGTGCAGGAATACTAACACAGCGCGGGCCGCACGGCCGTGTCCTTCCGTACCCATCGCCAAAACCAGTATGTCAAACAAACAAAAGAAAATAAAACAGGAAGCAGGGGTGTCTCCTCTACCCTTTCATCGCTTCCCAGAATTTCTTCACCGCGCCTCCTTCGCCCGGCGTGGGTCGCTCTCCCCCTTTCTCAATGACTAATCTGAAAGTGGGGTCCGCGGGAGAAAGACTGCGGTTGTTCGCAGCTTCCACCATATTTCTGAGAGAGGGTACCCTGGGCCGCGAAAGTTATTTCCAATCTGCTTCGACGCTGTGAGGGCCGTTTTCAGAGAAGCCCGCTTTTTCCCTTGACCGCGGCAGCGAAGGGCCACAGAGGAATAATTCTACGAAATTATACGTTTTTCGGTCAACGTCATTTGCAAGCTTTGCGGACGCGCAGTATCCAAAGTTGCAACCTGAATTTGAGCGTTAATCAGTAGCTTCTTTTAATTGTACTTTTCCCGTATCGTTGGTATAATAAGTACCTAACCTTATTGAACAAATACGTTCATATAACCGGCCGATCAACCTCATCATCGTTATCCAATCTGTGTTGTAGATGTAGCTAGGTAAATCATGAGTATATGAATTTCGCGTCATAAGTCATATTGAAACCAGCAGAATAGGATTTAATGGTTGTTCGAATTATACTTTTATAGGCGAACACTTTTCGATTAGCGGCTGGAAACTTGGAGCCGTATGTTACTATGTAGTTAGTTAAAGAAGTCTTTATGGATGCAGGCTTGTCAGTTCTGCGCCAAGCGCTTTCTTATTGCCGGCAAAATGTTGCTTAATTATCACACATCTAAAGGTTTACAGTTATATATTGTACTGTACCCAGCAGCAGAAGCTTTTATGGCTGCCTCACTTTAGCTTTAAAGCAAATTCTCTCCAATAGCTGGCAGAAGACATCCGTATGGTTCCAAGTTTGTAGACTTAGAGCTAAACAACGGCCCATAGCCAGCCAAATGAGCTTTTATGGCTTTCTCTCTACAGCTTTGGGACGAACTCTTTTCAATAGCTGGCAAAAGACAGCTCAATGGCTTGAAGTCTGTAGACTTAGAGCGAAACAACGGCCTATAGCCAGCCGAATGAGCTTTTATGGCTTTCTCTCTATAGCTTTAGGACGAACTCTTTTCAATAACTGGCAAAAGACAGCTGAATGGTTTTGAGTCTGTAGACTTCAAGCTAAAAAATGGTCTATAGCCAGCCAAAAGAGCTTTGCCACGGCTGGTCTATAGAACTAAAGCCATACATATTTCTTTAGCTGGCTACAGTTACCTGAATAGCTGTGACTCTATAGACTAAACACATTAGGATGTTCTATAATCGTCTAAAGAGAATTGTATGGTTTACAGTCTTTAGTGTAGGATCTATAAAAACTTCAATAGCTGGCTATAGCCTAATTTATGCCTTTTTATGGGTGACCATAGAGACCCATAGGCGGCCATAGCTCACCATACATTTTTCAATAGACGCCCATAAGGCATTTTTGTATGGGATGTAAATTAAAAAGAGCAGTGGGCCCAAGATTGAGCCTTGTGGAACGCCTCTGTTAACTGTGACCGGGGGTGATGTTGCTGTGGAAACTGAAACTATTTGTTGCCTATTTAAAAGAAAGCTGCGTAACAAAGTAAGAGCAGGACCTGTAATGCCATAAGCCTCAAGTTTAATGAAAAGAATGTCATGGTCAATGGTGTCAAATGCTTTCGAAAAATCTATGAAAACAGCAATAGCAACGTCGCCGCGATCAATGAAAGATTTAATTTTACCTATTAGACATGCAGTCGCAATGTTAGTAGATAGGGCAGCACGAAAACCAAACTGAGAGGGGGTGAGTAAGTTGAATTTTTTAAGGTAGCGGGAAAGACGGGTCTCAATAAGTTTTTCTAGCACCTTATCTTAGAAGGAAAGAATAGAAATGGGTCGATAATTATCCATACAGCACGCGTCGCCATTTTTGAGTACAGGAACAATTTTTGCTATTTTCAAGGCCTCAGGAAATGATCCGGTTTTAAAAATTAAGTTGAATATATAACAAAGAATTGGCGCAACAAGTCGACGTACAAGTTTCAAATGAAACCCATGAATACCATCTAAGCCTGGCCCGGTAGTCTTTAAACCTGCAATGGTAGCTTCGATTTCATCAGAACAAGTAGGATAAAGAAAAAAAGATTGGGGGCAACGCAAAAGGTCAGAAGAATAAGGGCACGGGGGAAGTTGTGAGCATGTAGCCGAAAAATGATTGCTAAAAGCATTAGCAATATCTGCAGGTTCAGTAAATGATGAGTCGTCCTGAGCAATGGATTTAATGGGCTTATGCTGAGTAGCGTTATTCAAGAATTCCTTAACTAACTTCAATTTTTTCTTTATGTTGTTACCACACCTATTGAATTCGTTGTCGTAGTAGCGGCGCTTGGCGGCTTTAAGAAGCGAGCACAGAACTTGAGAGTAGCGTTTATAACGTGCTCGGAGATTAGAATTGAGAGGTTTACGCTTCATCTTTTTATATAGGTTATCTTTTTTACGCAAGGCAAGAAGAAGGGAAGATTCCCTTCTTCTTGCAAGAAGAAGGGAATCTTGCAAGAAGAAGGCAAGAAGAAGGGAAGGGAAGGGAATAGCAAAGCAAGAAGAAGGGAATAAGCAGCTGGTCAGGGCAATAGGACAATAGCCTAAACGCAGGAGGCATCCTTTCCCTGTTTCAGCAGTGGCACAATGACAGCCTGTTTCTATGTCTTAGAAAAGTGCCCGGTACACCATATTTTGTTAAATAAAAAGAGGAAAGCATGGATTGTGTCTATATGAAGGTGTTTGATCATGATGTACGTAATATTACCTGCACCTGGCGCCTAAGACTTGCAACCGACCAAAGCAGTCATGAGCTCGTGAAGAGAGTATGGAGAGCTATAGGAGTCATTTGATTGCTTGTTGTCACGTATGGACTTCCGCTCAGCCGACTTTTTGTAGTGTATAAATGTGCTTGTGTAGTCTGAAGAGCTTGAGACGTGTTCAAAGTGTTGTGCCAGCTCATTTGCCTGGTCCTCTAAGGTGCCACGAACGGTGTCAAGAAAAGCTAAGCTATATGTCCTTCGTCCGTTAAGTCTTGTTATCCCATTCCAAAGATTTCGCGTATCTGTGAAGGAATTTATTGAAATTAAGAAGGACCTCCAGCTATTGCTTTTGGCATGGCGGCGAATGCACCTTCCCATGGCTTTGGTGCGGTTGAACGCTACAAGGTTATGCGAAGTTGGGTATCTAACGAAGAATACCCCACGACTTGTTCTTTGCCTGGCGCGCCTGTCGACACTTTTCATTCCACCAGGGCCAGGGCCACCTTAGGTTACTTATCTTACCGGAAGTCTGGGGAATTAATTTCTCTGCCGCATCAAGGATAGGGGCTGTGACAAGGCTTTAGGCTTTATAAATACCCAAGGGCTCTGTGGAAGTGTGTGACGATTGAGATTTCTGCTTAAATTTCTACCAGTCTGCAGCGGTTTCGTGAGACCTCTTAGTAGAGGTTGCAAAATAGGGGTCTTTGTCTAGGCACTTCAAGAGTACTGGGAAGTGGTCACTCCCTAATGGGTTCTTGTCCTACTGCCACTCAATGAGTGGAAAAATAATAGCAGAACCGATTGCCAAGTCTATGTGTGAGTACGTGTTGTGTGTGGTGTTACAATATATAGGCTGTTTTTCGTTAAACAAGCACGCACCAGGTGATACTAGGAAATGTTCAATTAAGCGGCCGCGGGCATCTATTCTACCAGAACCCCAGAGTTTGTTGTGTGCATTTAGGTCTCCAACTAAGATAAAGGGTTCAGGAAGCTCATCCATCAAGGACTGGAATCCTAAGGGAGACAAAAGATGATCCGGGGGAATGTATCATGAACATACCGTAACCAGCCGGCCAAAAATGATAAAGCGGAAAGCAACTGTCTCAAGTGTGGTGAATAGTCTAATGGACTCGGATGGCACGGATTTTCGGGTCACAATGGCGACCCCGTCAGATGAGTGAGCAAGGACATCTCTACCTTTCATGAAGACAGTGTATTCTTTCAGAAAGTTACTTTGGTTGGGATTCAGGTGCGCTTCTTTGAGGCAAACAATACTGGATTTATGTTTATAAATGAGTTCATATACACCATTCAAGTATTTGATGAGACCCCTACAGTTCCATTGAACTATGTTTTCAACAGCAATTATGTATTAAAGATAATAAAAATGTAGTTGCGTAGTTGCCTATTTTGGTTCATGTCAGTCAGTCTTGTTTAAGGCCTGTGATACAAGGAGGTGGTTGTTTCCCACAGCCAAAAGCGCCCCGGCGCTACTTTTGTTCCTGCTGGGCAGGTTGAGATGCCGAAGTGTCCATGTCCTCAGGCGGGGCCGAAGAGATGTCCTTCCGACATCTCCCTCATGAAGTGGTTCCTGAGGTGGCCGTAGGCTTCTTAGTTAAAACCTGCGGTTGGCGAAGAGAAGGAGTACGTGTAGGGCCCCCTATTTTCATGCTCTCAAAGCCCTCGGTTGTCGTGCGGGCCAGTGGAGCTGGACTGGAAGAGGCCAGACCAGTCCCAACAGCGCCCGTCACCACGTCCTCCACGGGCTCCGCAGAAGTTGCGGTGGGGGGGCTCGGCTGCGGATTGCCGCCCAGCAGGAGGAGAAACCACCAGGGCCTCTACTGTAGAGGCAGGAGCTGGTGGCTGCTCGGAGGGGGTTAACGACAGCGACACATCAGCTGAGCTGCATTGTGTCGCTGTACTAAACAAATGTCGCCCCAACCCCTGGCGGACGGTATCTGCATAGGATGCAGTCGAAAACATCTGGTGATTTGGCGTGCTTCAGAGAAACTGATGTTTTCGGTTACTTTGACCTGGAAGATCTCTATTTCTTTCTTGAAAGTTGGGCAAGATCGTGAGTATGCAAAGTGTGAGCTACTGCAGTTCGGACATTTCTTGATTGTGTTTTAGCCGTCATCAGAACAGTGATCATTTTCCGCTGCATTAACCACACGTGAGCTTGCCACGGCAAGCTGGAGTTCTATGACCCCAGTGTTGACATTTAAAGTATCGCCTAGGGTTCGGAATATAGGCACGTACACGACACCTAATAAAAATTGGCCGCGTATTTGCTCCTTTCATTGCAAATGTCGTCAAAAGACGATACTCTTTGTAGACATTTTCCAAGGAAATGCCCCATTTTGCTTTCCCGCTCCCCTCTCATGCTGTTCCTGTACCGTGACGCTCAGCCCAAGGTAAACACACGAAGATTTTGCGCAAGGTGATTTGAATTTACCGCGTTCCACTGCTACAGGCCGGGTTCCTCGATGCCAGTGCTGCAGTACGGCGGTGACGCGCGTGAATCCAGGCGGCCGACTTTAAGGTTTATAGAACCGCGTGGCCGTGCTCTACGTGCGTTCCAAACAGAAAGTGGAACCTAGCTAGTGGAACAACCGATTTAGCCCTGGCCAATCCCCCCTTGTGGGTGCGTGCTAAAATCTTTGAGGACACCATCATCATCATCATCTTTCGTTGCTGTTGTCGCGAGATTTTTATATGCCGCCTGGAAGTGGCGCGGGCAACAGCAGGCAGCGGTTTTCTGCAGTAGATGTAGAATATCATGTGCTATCGAAAAACCAAGCACCCATGAATTTTTTTAATAAAGGAACACTTGTGTACTTATTTCCTGTCTCATATTTGCGTAATGTCATGTTCTTGTTCAACAAAGTTGACAAGTATAAATATATAAAGCGGGCTTAGATGTTTACCTTTGGCTGTGAGTATATAAGACTATTGCGCAATATATATTTTTCTTTGGCCGGGAGGCTGAATCGAGTCACAGACAGACAGACAGACATACAGACAGACCAAAATTTCTGGGTTTAAGTAGCCCAAGAAATACTATCGTCTTTAATTGCTGCCTTCACTGTCTCACGCAGTGTAGAGCTAGCAAATGTTAGAATGATGTGTCGGGTCTTCATTTGTGCTCCACCTCTCCTCATAATAATTCTACGGACGCCAACAACACCTTGGTCATGCAGTTCCTCAAGGAGAACATCTCTCATGCAGATGTTCTTTGTCGGAAATGACACCTGGTACGGTGTTTAGCTTGTGGTGTGGCGTGACAGTGATGGTCAAGTTGGCAATTTTTTTTTCTTCCTTCAGGAGGTTCTCGCTTTGATTTTTTCGCATGACTTCCACAAGGAGGTCTCCATAGGGCATCTTTTTGGCACTGTAGTTCTTCCCAAGAATGTTTTCAATGCACTTGGCAATGAAGAAGACTGACAGGTCAGTGATAGGTTTTTCACCGGTCGAGTGGAAAACTAGGTATTTGCTGAAAGCTGCCTGTGGTGGTTGGGTGCGGAGTGCCCCGGTATGACCCCTTTTAGGAGGTCGATCAAAGTGTTTTGCAGGAATGTAGAAAGTAGTCACGGAACATAGAATTATTTCGGTGGCAAAACCACTCGCCCACCACCGAGCCCAACAAGTAAACGCGGCTTTGCAGCAGAAGTTAACTGTACCTCGCCACTATAGTCCTATGGTCGGAATCTAGGGTGATGTCCACGCACAGGGTTAACGCTCACCGCCTGTAGAAGAATGGAGAAATGTGGAGGAGAAAAGACGACAGGACAGGGTTAGGAACAAAATAGGAAAGGGAAAGAGTGGAGAACATGACAGGAAAAGGCGACTGGCTGATTCCCCCAGGGCGGGTCAGGCCGGGGGCACCGGCTACGAGAAGCGGAGTCCGAAGCGGCGTGTTGCCTACGCCAGGGGGCCATGCAGGTCCAAAACAACCCCGGCTGTAGCTCAGCCACCAGGATGCCCTTTTCCCCGGGCACGGAAAGCCACGCAAAGCCTATGGCGTGGGTGGGTCCAACCCACGTGGGCTTGGAGAACGCGGTGTCGCTACTACTGTCAACTTGAATAGACAAGGAGCCCCTGCGGGGTTATCTCAGAATTAACCGTCCATAAGAGTTATAACATTGACTATGACTGTGAGAAAATCCCACCACAGTATTGGCGTTGGCCATGAGCGCCATCCAAGGGAGAAGAATGACCAGAAAATATGCCTATGTTTTCCTTGTCTACTTACAAACAAGTGCGACATAATTTCGGGCGAATCATCTGCCACCTTTGAATTTTAATAATTGTTTCTTTTCCTGATTTTCTATTCTATAATATGGCATAGCAAGCGAGCGCTACGGGTCGGCTAACGTCCCTGTTTTCCATAAAAACTTTTCTTTTTCTTTCTCTATGTCATATATCTAAATTTGCGATATCAAAGTACAATCGACCTCGGAACCATTCTGTTGACACTATATCCGCCGTGTGTCATTACAGTGGTCTCTATATCTTTCGCTGAGGAATTAAGCCTCCGTTAAATACAAAATCAGAACAGTGTTTTTATTCACGCTGTACCCGCAGTGTCAGGAACGGTACCCTTTACGGTCAGCCCATAAAAGAAGTGCGTAGCTATAATAATTTGTGCGATTTCCCCATGCGCGGAGGACCATGTGCATAAAGCGATCTAACCTTGCCTTCGCCCTCAAGCTTATAGAAATACAGCGTATGAATATAATAATTGATAGATTGCCTTAAAAGGACTCTCAACACTCCCGATAAACGCTCTGTATCTTTCCTTCGGGTCTGAAGCATTGTGAAAGCTATAGTTATCGCCAACGTGGAGCGACACTGTATGATTTGAACGCCGCAGCAGCTACGCCTTGCCTTTCGGTTTACGTTTGTGGCTTTTTTCAAGTGGCAGCAAGATGCGTTCACCGCTGCAATTAGGGGAACGCCGGCCAATAGCCGTTACAACGCTGTAATGACTTAATTACAGCGGTGGAAATACGCCAGGATCGGGGAAGAGCAGTAATTTTTTTCTGAGGTAGTTCCCCAACCCCGAACCTACGTACCGGATGCGTCGGCTGACTACGTTCTGCAAGTATTTAGGATTTCGAAAATAATTCAGAAAAGTGTTGTAGGGTCCCTTTAAACACCAAGGTCACGGCTTTCACGGCAGTGCCTAATGAGCCCTGTGCCGAAGCGACGTAAAACCTGCTCTCTGCTCCAGTTACGACAATATTGAGTTCGTATAAATATGGAAAAGAATAAACAGACAGAAAAGAGAAGGGGTGCGCGGGCACAGATTTTATCCCAGAGCCTATGTAGAAAGGTCTAGCTCGGAACGATAAAGCCAAGAGGTTTCTCACTCGTAACAAAAGCTGAAGAATATGCCCGGCCATGCGTTTAGCACTAATCAAAACTTCTAGATTATGCTCGTTGTAGCCGCTTCGTTATGCTGGCCGAGAACATGAACGAGAAGCGCAAAATGGTTGCACTACTTTAAAGTGTGATTCCTTTCTGGTGGCAGATTGCGATATCGAATACCGAACGGTATTTAACTAGCCTGCACGTTCAAGTGGCCTACAAGGTTTGGCTATTCAGGCTACGGGACGCTGAATTTTATATTTAGTTTAGACCTGTCACAAAACGCGCACAAAATTTATGTGCAGTACTGCGCATTAACCAAGTACTTCGGTTGACAACGTGCACATTAGATCTATGGTTTTAGCACCTAAACTCCGGGTTATGTGCCATGCATGACATTAAAAAGCACTTGCTCTTCATTTATCCTCGATTCGATCCCACGCAAAAAATTGCAGCTGGGTTCCTGCCTCCCGTACGACGCAGACGCAGGCTTGCACCCTATCACTGTACAGGACTCTGGGCCAAAAGCGATAGTTCATCTTAAAAAAACGAAAAGGAATGTTTTGCGCTTCCTGCACGATTCTGCATCAGAAAAAAATTTTTAGGGCTCTAACAGTGCAAGTGACTGTAGATGTGTACTCGTTCACGTTGTGATGTCTATATTTCGTGTCCCCCAAATAGTATTTTGGTGTACCCCTGAATGCTGTCCAGGAAGTGTCCCACACTCAACTCTCATTGCAGTCGTCCACATCTGGCGTAGCAAGACCCAGCCGCTTGTAGCAGGGCTGAGCTCAAAAGTTCCATAAAAAAGCCTCTCTGTCTCTCTGTCTCTCTGTCTCTCTGTCTCTCTCTCTCTCTCTCTCTCTCTGTGTGTGTGTGTGTGTGCGTGTGTGTGTGTGTGTTTCTCTCTCTTTCTCTTTCTCTCTCCCACCCTCTCTTTCACTCTTACACTCTTACTGCAATTCTCTTCTCTAAGACATTTTATCTCCTAGGCACTGCGATACAGCCTCCACGTTCGAGTGGCATAATAACTTTGGCTATGCAGGCTACGGGATGCTTACGTTTCTATATTGTTTTAGGTCTACCACTAAACACGCACAAAAAATAACGGGTGTCTTCTCGAAGCTCAAAACCGTTGTAAACACAGTTAGCATTGTCAGAAGTGGATGACCATTTTGGACGCTGCCGACCTTCCAAGGCGTAAAAAGTCCCCAAAAGTTGCGTTAACCGTTTTACCTTCGCTTCAGTTGACATTGCGAATTGATTGACAGACATCGCCTCCTCCACCTGTTCAGAATTGCTACTGCTGAAACCAAAGCAAATCTTCCCGCCACTTCTCTTGAAGTTCTGGCGCCATCTTTTGCTGAAAGCGAAGTCTGCATCAATACACATTGCGTTTCCTCGCCGACAGGTGGCTGCTCTTGTACAAGGCAGAAAAGGAAAGTAGGACAGGTCTTTACGAATTGCAGGTCGTCGCACATGCAGTCCGGCCCTGATCGGGGCAGAACAAATGGTTGTTGACGGGCTCCCTTTTCGCCGGCACCCCCCTCGCTCCCCTCGCCACAAAAATGTCATTCCCTTGGCTGCATGTAGTTATGAAGCCCTCAGGAGCTCTGATAGCCTGCCCGTAGCTCTTGGTTAGGGTGTTTCGCTGGAACTAACCCTATACAAGTCTCGCCCGTTGCACAGTATCGGCATGTGGTATCTACCGTGGAAGTGGACACGCAAGACAACAAGCCGTCATTCCTACCGTGATGCGCACAGTTCTTACATTTTTTTCCAAACTGATACGTGTGCATGCGCCATCACTTGCTATGACTTTTTTACAGCGAATTGTAGTGGGTATTTTAGCGACGCAGTGCTGCGTTTCTTGGAACTATCGAAATACTTGCTAGCAAGCTCGTTTTCAGTCACACTAGTACATACACGATGGGAGTAATTTTAGTCAACCACAATTTAATAAACCGAGAACAACAAAGTGTCAATCACAAGCATGCCAAATTATATGCGACAAATGTTGAAAGCTTGGCATCACTTTCATCCCCATTATTTTGCGGGGTTCGGGAAAGTGACAAGAGGGGAATTGGCCAAGCTGTGGAAAGCATACATTGGCCAGTACTCGGCAATGCATGTTACCATGGTTTTAGGAAATTATATGTATGAGTTGTCTTGCTACCTGATTTTCCCTTTTTATACAAGGCTCTACTAGAAATACAATGTGTTACTTGCAGTATAGCATGGGTCTTCAGGGCCCCTGTCGGCACCCTTAGGAGTCCATATATAATAGTTGCCCTGCTTCTCCTGGCAGGTATTCCAATAGTAAGCGAACCGATAAATTTGAATACTTTAGCGCGGCTTCGAAAGGCCCATGCGGGAAGCGTGTACCCACTAGCCATTTTATGACAAACACCTTATTCTCACTTCACAATTTGAAAAGGATTGTGGGCATAAATAGGGGGATGAATGAATGAATGAATGAATGAATGAATGAATGAATGAATGAATTAATGAATGAATGAATGAATGAATGAATGAAAAATGGAAGCTCACACAAAGGCGTGAGACATGAAGGCTGCGAAGCTGCACACAACCTTACCGGCCATCACGAAGGTTTAAGTCCACGACTACAGCTGATTTGCTCCTTCTTTGCTCCGCAACGACCTTTACTCCACCATTGTTTCTATAAGTGTTAGCTCCTTTCATTGTTTCGGAAGTGATAATCATTGGACATCACCTTGGATGGGGCCCGCTATGTCGTGTCTTTCTCGTTGCGAGTAAGTGTTCCTAACGCTGGAGTCTTTCTTGTTACGATCAACTGTTTCCATAATTATGGCGATCGCTGGGGTTCTTTTTAGTGAATCGTGGCCAATCTACCAACCAAAGGGGGTATGATTGGCTTGACAAACGTATGGAAGGGACGCTGTGGGTCGTCGCGAGGCACGCACACGTGAAGGCTAGGCATGTTATTAGTTTTGTTAACTGCTGCGCGGTCGCCGCAAGGCCCACGCACACGTGCGCGAGCTCGGCAATTTGTTGGTTTTTTAACTGCGCACGCGAAAAATTGCTATTTGCTAAACTTTTTTTTTAATTCGAAAGTTCGCGCTGCGGCATAATAGATGTAGGCGCTTACAGAAACACGAACAAGTTAGTTTCGTGTATAAAGTTCAGGAGTTCTAAACAGTTTCGCTGTTAATATAATACGTGAGTTCAGTTCGTCGAAATTTTAATTTGTTGTTAAACGAAACTAAATAAAATATCGTAATTGATATTATGCGGAAAGCTTCGGTGTTTCTTCATGCGACCACGCGTAGTAACTTGCAAAGGCAATGCAGCTGAAATTTCGAGAGAAAATTTTCATTGAGAAATTCATACAAGTTTGCAAGCAACACATTGTATTCCTACTAATGCCGTGTATAAAAAGGGCAAATCAGGCCGCAAGACAACTTATGCAATACAATTCCCCAATATCGTGGTAACATGCATTGTCGAGCACTGGCCAAGTGTGTTTTCCACAGCTTGGCCAGTCACAGGCTTGTTACCTTCCCTAATTAAACCCCGGCAAATAATGGGGGTAAAAGTTTTGCCAAGCTTGGTACATTTGCCGCTTATAATGAAAATGGCTTGTGGGGCCAGGGGGTGTCGGCAAAAAGGAAGCCCGTCGACAACCATTTCTTTTGCCCCGACCACGGCCGGTCTGCATGCGCGACTACCTGCAATTCGTAAATGCCTGCCCTACTTTCTTTTCCTGCCTTGTACAAGAGCAGCCATCTCTCGGCGAGAAAACACAGTGTGTATTGATGCACACTTCGCTTTCAGCAAAAGATGGCGCCAGAGATTCAAGAGATTTGGCGGGAAGATTTGATTTGTCTAAAGCAGTAGCAATTCTTGAAAGGTGGAGAAGAGGATGTTTGTCAGTCAATTAGCATTGTGCACTGAAGCTACGGTAAAACGGTTAACTCAACTTCTGGGACCTTTTAAGTGCGAATGCACTTTATAAGCGACCCCAAACCATCCACCGCCGGCGTCGGCGGCGGCGTCGGCGTCCGCAGTGCTCCTCTATAAAGAAACAGCATCCGGCGCCAGGTTTCGATCCGCGGACTTTGCGGCCGCAGCGCGACGCTCTACCGACCAAGCCACGGACGCTTTTTTTTTTTTCTTTAATGCCGGTCTTCGACACAACACAGAAACACAAAACAAACTTATTCACATGAGCAACTCGAGCGACAAGCCACCAACCTATATGAAGGCTGGTGTCTCTCTAAAATTCCCTAAGCATAGTCAAGGGTTCTATCCTTGACAGCCACTCAGGAGGGTATGCCTTGCGCTTCTGGACTTCTACGTACTGGGATATAGACTCACGAAAACATTGCCGCGTAGGGCGGGCGTCCACATCACCGTGGAGCCAGGCCATGCGCGAGCGCCATATGCTATGCAAGGCCACCAACATAACGAGGTCCAAGGGCGCCCCCTCCTCGTTTTCGACCGCTAGATAGCGTATGCCATGGGGGCTCAGCGGGAAGTCTTTATGAAGGGTCCTCTGGAGGACATCCCACAAGAATACCGCAGCCCAACAATGCAGAAAAACGTGCTCTATCGTTTCTGGTTGTTTACAAATTGAACACTGAGTTCCCCATGGCACAGATATCCCTCTATCCTGCATCCAGGTTCCAACAGACAAGGTGCCTGTGTGTAATTTGAAGAAAAAGGTTTTCACACCAGAGTGAACCTCCATTCTTTTGACGCGCTTTAGCACATTTTGGCCTGGCCCAGCACGGTAATTATATCTATACATAGGGACGGGGAAAACAACATCGCAAATGTCCTTATACAGTTTTTTGCGTGTCACAGAGGACAGGTACTCGCCAGAAAAACGTGCGAATAGAAAACGGGCCGTCATAACTATTTCCTTAAAATACCCATACACGCCACCTGGCATGCACCATGTTGATACTACATATTCCGGCATAGCACGCGCCAGCCGTACTTGCATGACACTCTGCAAGAACGGGTCACGAACATCTCGCCAAAACAAAAACCGGTTTACCAGCTGTCGCACATAAAGGTGCGCCAGCCCCAAGCCACCATTTCGGACTCTCCGAAACAGGTTTGTTCTGCTGCACCTCTCCCATGTTGAGCCCCAAACGAACACCGCAAATACCCGGTGAAGCCTTTGGACGTTGATTCGCGAACAATGCAGTACCTGCATGATATACCAAATCTTCGCTACAAAGAATAAATTACATGCCGTGGCCCTTGCAAAAATTGACAACCTTGCCCCCTTCCATTTCTCGGCCTTCTCCCTCAACGCCATTGTCTGGCTACGCCAGTATGGTTCACTATCCCTGTAATATTCCAGTTCAACGCCCAAGTACTTCACTGGAGTGGTGACCCAACTAATATTAGCGAAGGTTGGCGGTGTTGATGACCATTCCCCATGCCAAAATCCTAAGCACTTTGCCCAGTTCACAAAGCTACCCGTCAGCATGCCAAACTTTTTGACAGTGTCAACTACCAACTGAACGCTTTCTTCGTTCATACAAAAAACGGCCACGTCGTCTGCGTAAGCCAAAAGTTTAACTTCCGACTCATGCAGTCGGAAGCCTTCGATGGCACTATTTCTGATTATACTCATACACAGGGCTTCGATGTATATGCAAAACAATAGGGGGCTGAGGGGGCAGCCCTGGCGCACCGAACGCTGCACTTCAATTGGGGCTCCCAACTTTTTGTTCACGATCAGCCGCGTAGTGCAATTGCGGTACGCCAGGGCGACGCCCTCTTTAATTACAAACCCAACGTTCACATGGTCGAAAATACAAAACAATATCTCGTGTGACACACAATCAAACGCTTTTTCCAAATCAATCTGCAGGACTGCCACTCCCGTGTGCAGGGCATCGCAGCACTCAAGGACACACCTTGCTTTATGGATATTTGTAAAAATATTGCGACCCTTAATTCCGCACGTCTGATGTGACCCTACTATTTGTTGGACAACAAACAAGTAACAACGCGTATAGAAATGCTAGTACTAATTTGTTATCCGAAATTGTTGCGGATTATGGACTCGTTGATGTCGGGCAATGTCTAGACGGGGAAAAAGACGTCCGATTCACCCACTTTCAAGGTTTCAGCCACGCGAGGCTGGATAGGATTTACGTTTCGCTGGATTTAATACAGAAATGCCAAAGCTATGATGTGCACGCGGTTTCCTTTTCCGATCATTGTTTGGTTAAGTGCAGGATTGGGGGCAAGAAAGAAGAGTCCCCCTTTACATGGGACCTATGGAAATTAAACTCTAAACTTTTGGAGGACGAAACATTTACGACGTTTGTTAGAAAGAAAACTGCCGAACTAGATGTAACACATAGTGACATCGGGGCGCTGTGGGAGTTAAGCAAGCAAGAGATAAAAATAAAAGCCATACAACGGTGTAGCTGTATTAAATATGAAGAAACCAAAAAGGAAAGAATGCTTAGAAACATCCTACAAAAATTAACGTTAGAGGAGGGCAGAATGCCCGGGGTGTTTAAGGACGACATAGCTCAGATAAAGCATAAGCTTGAACTTATTGACGAAGAACGCTATCGCGGTGCCCTAGTACGCGCGAGAGCAGAGCAATGGGCAGTAGGTGAGGCGCCCACAAAGCGTGCGCTCGGAATAGAAAAAGCACATGCACGACGCAATCAGATCAAGGAGATAACTTACATGGGTAAAGTAACGAGTGAAAAAAGCGAAATCGATAATGCTTTTTATGAGTATTACCAAGCACTGTTCGCTCTTAAGGCGGTGGACGCAGAAAGCTTCAAGCGGGATTTCATAGACTGGCTGCCTCGTTTGGAAGACGAAATGAAGGACTGGCTTGAACGACCTATTTCGGAAGACGAAGTGAAATGTGCTATTGAAAGCCTGAACCCGGGAAAGTCGCCGGGGCCGGATGGGTTAAGCGCTGCTTTTTATAAGATGTTTAAATATGAAATGGTACCTGTGCTAACGAAGCTGTTTAATGCAGCGTATGATCTTAAAACACTGCCCCCATCATATTCCACGTCCCACACAGTCCTCATTCCTAAGACAGATGAAGCGGAGAAACTTAAATTTGTCAAGTCGTACCGGCCAATATCATTAACAAACGTCGACTACAAAATCTTTATGAAAGTTCTGGCACCAAGCCACGGACGCGACGTGATATCAGCGTTAGTGACGCGCCTTATATCTTTAACGCATTCAAACTACGTCGTCAGCGGCGTGCGTTGGCGACTCAGCGGCGTTATAGCGGCTTGATAACTGCGTGGTGTACACGTGATACTACAAACCCGATGGAAGAGATGGAAGAGAAGGCGGCGAGGCGGTGGGCTGCGGGGGCCGAGCGCAAGCGCCGCAAGCGGGCCGACAACCGTGCCTTCGCACTTTCACATTCTCCCCCTCGGGGAAATGCGGGGGAATTTTTTTACGTCTTGAAAGGTCGGCTGCGCCCAAAATGGTCATCCACTCCTGGCTTTGTAAATTCCGTTTAAAACGCTTGTAAGCTTTGGGAAGACACCCATTAATTTTTGAGTGCGTTTACTGATAGACCTAAACATACTAAAAACGTAAGCGTGCCGTAGCCTGCATAGCCAAAGTTATTATGCCACTTGAACGTGGAGGCTGTATCGAAATGCCTAGGAGATAAAGTGTATTAGAGAAGAGAATGACAGTAAAAGAGAGAGACAGAGAGATAGAGAGGGGGTAGGAGAGAGAGAAAAAGAAACAGAGAGGGAGGGGCTTTTCATTGGGAACTGTTGAGCTCGGCCCTGTTACAAGCGGCTGGGTCTTGCTACGCCAGATGTGGATAATTGCAGTGATGTGAGTTGAGTTTGGGATACGGCCTGGACAGCATTCAGAGGGACACCAAAATACTGAAAATGAGATGCACGAACACGCTATAAACAACAGCTAGAAACTGTATATGGGAACGCCGGATCAAAATGTAAGGAAAACGGTGCAGGGTAATCAGAGCATGCGAAACCACGGAAAAGGGAAATATAGACATCAAAACGCGAACCAGTACACATTAAGAGTCACTTGCACTGCTTAAGCACTCGGGAATGTTCTCTGGTGTCGAATCATGCAGGAAGCGCCGAATATATATATATATATTTTAAAGATGAATCATCACGGTTGGCCCAGTAAAGTGGCAGGGTTATAGCCTGCGTCTATGTCGTACGCGGCACATGAACCCAGCTGCAATTTTTTGCGCAGGATCAAATCGAGGCCAAATGAAGAGCAAGTGCTAAAGCACAGGTCCTAAAACCATAGATCTAATGTGCACGTTGTCTACCGAAGTACTTGGTTAATTTTCAGTACTGCACATACATTTTGTGCGCGTTTTTTGGTAGGTCTAAACTGAATATAAAATTCAGCGTCCCGTAGCCTGAATAGGCAAAATTTTTAGGCCACTTGAACGTGGAGGCTACTTAAATACCGTTCGGTATTCGGTATCGCTGTCTGCCGTTAGAAAAGGATTACACCTTAAAATAGTGCAACCATTTTGCGCTTTTTGTTCGTGTGCTTCGCCAGCATAACGAAGCGGCGACAGCGAGTAAAATCTAGAAGTTTTGATTAGTGCTAAACGCATGGCCGGGCATATTCTTCAGCTTTAGTTGCGAGTGAGAAACCCCTTAGCTTTATCGTTCCGAGCTAGACCTTCCTACATATGCTCGTGGTTGAAATCTGTGCCCCCGCACCCCTTCTCTTTGCTGTCTGTTTATTCTTTTCCAGGAAGCTGAACTTTCCATATTTATACGCAATCGATGTTTTTCGTAACTGGAGTAGAGGGCAGGTTTTACGTCGCTTTCGGACGAGGCCACATAAGGCGCTGCTGTGTACTCCGGAACCTTGCCCTCTAAAGGGACCACCCCTGCAGCACTTTTTTTTAACTTTTTCTCGAAATCCTAAATGCCTGAAGATTGTAGTCAGCCAACACATCCAGAACATAGATAACGGGGTTGGAAAACACCACAGTGAACAGTTACTGCTCTATACCCATAAGATAACTTAGAAACTGGTTCAAAAGTGACAAACGGTGTTAACATGGGCTTATTGATACATACGTAGTTTGATAACAGCACTAAGGCATGGTTCAAAAAACTTTTCTCTCTTTCCCGATCTTGGCGTTCTTCAACTACTGTAATTACGTCATTACAGCGTTGTAATGGCTATTGGCCTGCTTTCCTTTAGTTGGAGCATTCAACGCATTCGACAGCCACATTAAAAAGAAACCCACAAAGCTAAACCAGAAACGGAATGCGCAGTTTCTGCGGCGAGCAAATCATGCAGTGTCGCTCCAGGCTGGTTATAACTACAGCTTTAGCAATGCTTCCAGACCCGATGGAAAGAATTGAAAGCGTTCATCAGAAGCGTTGCAGGGTCCCGTTATGGCATTCTATCAATTATTATATTCATACGCTGCATTTCGAGAATATTGATTGGGATGGTACGGTGGAAGATCGCTTTCAGCCCAGGGCTCTTAGGCGCGTGATGCAAGCACACACATTATTATAGCTACGCATATTTAGTCTGACGTAGAAGGGTTCCGTTCCTGACACTGTCGGCATCACGTGTATCAAAGCACTGTCCTGATTTTGGAAAATACGGAGGGGTAATGCCTGATCGAAATAAAACATAGAGACCACTATAATTAGACACGGCGGATATAGTGTCAACAGAAAGGTTCCGTAATCCATTGTACTTTTACATCTTAATTTTACACATGTAACATAGAGATAGATAGATAATGTCTTTAATTGAAAACGGTGACGTTAGCCGAGCCGTATCGCTGCCTTGCAACGGCGTATGATAGAAGAAAAAAGCATGAAAATAAATAAATATAAATGAAAAGATGTCAGATGATGCGTCCGAAATTCTGTCAAATGTGGTTGTGAGTAGACAACGGAAACATGGCCATATTTGCTGCTGATCCTTGTCCCCTTGATGGCTCTCATGGCCAACGCCAATACTGTGGTGGGGTTTGCTCACAGTTATAGTCGATGTTATAACCATGATGGAAGGTTCATTCTGAGATAAAAATAACAGTTTCTGCTTTCACGGTAAATCCCATGTGGGGGCAAGTCACTCTTGATACAAATTATATCCTTCGAGTTTTCGGCCAATCCCTAAGAGAGTATGCGTCGTTTCATCAAAGTGGTGATTCAGCGACCTAGAATTTTTTTCAGTAAATGGGAGCTACGCTTGACATCTCTATCCGGGCAAAATATTTCCTCTCTGTCAACAAATACAAAGAGCTTCAGATAACAGTCATAATAGCTAACAAATGAGTCTTTACGGTGGTTTCGGTTTGCTTCCCCTTTAGAACTGGGCATACTTAATGCGGGGGTCGGGCAATCATCAGTAGCTGAAGAAACGGAGAAAATCTGTCATATTTTATCAGGGTGCCTTATCGAAAATATATCTGGCGGTTGGAATAAATACTGAAGTCGTAACAGAGATATAAAAGTGAAAAGAACCTGAAAAGCATACATATTAGAAAACGTTTATAGTAAAAATTTTTAAAGTGACGGCAGCAAAAGGTAGTAGTTACCGTGAGAGTCGATTGGTTTTTTCAAGAAAACACGGCCTACATAACGGCGCTTTTTTTTGCGCCCTTGTTTCGTCTTCAACACGACCAATATTGTTAATCTCATTGCTTTCGCTCCAAAACAATTTTGTCCACGACCAAGATCCTAATTCCAAATAGTTGCGTCTCGATTTTCACTGATTTCTACAAATGCTGGTAGTGCAAGTAGTGACAAGATAAGATGATATTTACGTTTGTATCTCAGTGCGCACTACATTTTCGTAGGTACGGCCTCAGCCATAACGCGTGGCGGGAAGAAGACAAAGCAAAGGGGAGACACTTCGCAACAACAGCAACAACAACAATAACGTCCGTTCGCGTACCGGCTGCACCCGTAGACGTCAATCGCCATGTCGAGCAATGCGGACCTTACACCGTACCACGGCAGAGAACATTCCACATCCCCGAAGCTCACCAAATTCCCGGCAGGCTCCCTGTGCGTGCTGAAGACGCATCTGTGCGCAGTGGGAGCGGAATTGGACAGCCTGTCAGTACTAGCACTGCCGTCGCAACCTAGTACCGATTTCCTGGCATTCGACAACTATTCAACGCCCCTTCATGGCGCAATGAAGACGCTGCAGAGGGAGTGTGGTAAAGCTCCCAAAGCCTTCGAAGAAGCAATTGCCTCTGACACAGTTCTCGCCCCGTTTCCGGCTCAACTGGTTCAAGCGGCAACCACACGAGTGCCGTCGTGAATGCTGTGCTTCTAGACAGCCGAGGTGGTAACTGGCTGACGACTACCGTTCAGTCGAGAGACTTGTTGCCTCCTGCCGCAGTGGCAACGATAATCTGCCGAAATGACATCATTCCGACCATGGAAGTTAGGAATCCTTGCTCTACTGATAGTGACCAGCAAAATGAGATAATGTTATCGTTGTACTGTAAGCACAGGCTTCCAGAAGAGCGAGTGACCGGACAGTACCGGTTGAGCCCGGGAGCCAAAGAGCACGAAAGTTCCCATAGCCCACCATTGCGTTCCTCTGAGCCTCCCTTTCACCGACGTCTGCCGGAAAATTTTATCGCGATTTCAACTGCTCCTTCTCAAGGACAGGCGGTGTCAACCCCGGGCCATCGCGGGACGTCGCTAATGCGTTCAAGTGCGCACAGCACGACTCGGCTGATTGGTAGAAAAGGCGCCCACGCTCGTGCAGCCAAAGTGCCAGCGGTCGCCAAACTGGTGAAAAGGCCCCGCTCGCTGCTCTTCGCAGTCACCCTTGCCGTCTTCTCTGTTGTTGCCTTCTACTGCTCGTACGCCGTGGCCACCTTGTACATGCAAAATGGTTTGACTCGGAAGGAGATACCTGCTGCAGGAGAAGGGCTAACAATCGCGCAGGTCGGCGAAGGAGGCAGCTTCTCAGTGGTGCTGGATCGCGACGAAAGAATAGCACCAGGTGGTGGCAGACCACAGGCGCTCTTGGTACGCCCCCGAGAGGACGCTGCATTAATAAGATATGAGCGGCTGAAGCGCACGGCACAGCACGTGAGCAGCATGACCGAGAATAATCTTTCTATGTAGATTATTTGCCGACAATTGTGTTTTAGGAAATGTAGATTATTTGCCGAAAATTGTGTTTGAGGAAATTGCCCGTCAGACGAATGTGTCACGAACAGCGGCAAAATGATTTTACTTGCAATTTAAATAAAATTGCTCACGTTCGTCACTATTCAGCAAACCACGACTCGGGTGTTCTATGTGGTCCCGCTCTCTTAAACTCAGCCACTGGCCAGAATCCCTTTACCCAGCGCAATTATAACCCTTCGTATAACCCTTCGAAACAGACAACAGAACACTACACGCACAGTAAGTAATGCAGGCATGCGATAATAATCCCACTGAAACTCTTTTGGCAACTCAACTCGCCTCGTATTATACACTGACTTGTTCAATAATGGAGTAAGTAGTTTTCGTTTCCCAACCGCTTGAATTTAGGCCGCAACATTCAATGGTAAAGAAGCAACACATTCACCATAACATGCAAGCAACCACTGACAGGGCAGTTGTCATCAATGAGATTTTTTTACAAGATAAAGAGTTCCAAGCAGCGCTTAGGCACTCATCACTCGGACGCGCCATTTCCCGGGCTTCAACTATCTCCCTAATGAGCCTGTTCACGGCTCCTGCCGACAGGGGTTGATATAGGTGTCTTCTTTGATTAGCGCGGCTTCATGATGCCGGTGGGAGGAGTGGTTGGGGTGTTGAAGGGTGCAACCAACTACAAGGTCATTCTTGGTTCACAGTCGCACACGCAGCGCTATTTTCATTAAAAATTGCTGACAACCATAGGAACAGTTTCAAAAAGCATCCCTGCTCGCTGCAGTGCTCATGGCAGGAATTTGCCTTGAACGACCGTCTACTCATTGCAGGAGAATATGTGGTTGGGGGGAGAAAGCCATTTGCACACTTTCACTCAGGCCGCGGTTGCGTTAGCCAGAATTACGCCTAATTCAAATGTTAGGAGTGAGGGGTACTTTTCTCGCCGCGGACAGCGAAGGTTGCCGCCGGGCTCTAAAACTTTACACGTGCGAAAAATCAGTGTGGAGGGGTGTGGGAGGGGGTTGCGGGGGTTAGGAAGTGGCTTTGGGGCGTGGATATCACCCAACCACTACAACTTCGCTACTTTCAAGTCTCACGCCTTAGTGTCAGCGTGCACTTTTCATTGATTGATTGATTGATTGATTGATTCATTCATTCATTCATTCCCCTACTTATGTCCACATTTTTTTCCAAAATGCAAAGCGAGGGTAAGGTGCTTGTCATAAGGTGGCCTAAGATGGCTAAGCTGCTTGTCATAAGGTAAAAAGATAGCAGTCTAAAATAAAAAGTTGCCAGCCACTTTTTTTTTATATCAGCTCAAATAAATATTTTTCCCTCCTGCAAATCCTCCTGCGTGGAAACAGTATCGAAGTCATACTTTTTGTGGTTCCGTTGTTGTTTCGTTAGTGGCTTTGTTGCGAGAGGGAGGGGTGATGCAGCGCTTATAAAATTTTCACCGAAAGAACCCTCCTCTAACGCCCCCCCCCCCCCCCCTCCCGCCCTGAACCTACAGGAAAAAAAAATAAAGCTGCTAGTGCCAGTATTTACAGCCTTATCGACATTTTTACAGACCAAGATTTCAGTTTCTTGCCCCGCTCTGCCGTCATGTCCTTTGTCCATTTGAGCTTGTTTTTTATAGCGCCAAGTCTCGAGAAAACGCAACAATGGTGATGTCTATCGCAAGAGCCATCGTTGAAGAACCCTCGCTTACAGAACTGGAAGTTTTGATTTTGTTCTGTAGGTGCTGGGGATATGGCACTTAGCGGATATTAACAACATAGCTGTTTAGGCCGACACAAATCCGTTCGGCGTAGACAGAAAACACCGAGCGTACGTGAGAGCGTGCTTCTTGGCCACCACCCGGCATCATCCAGGCTTGCGCCTGAGCTGACGCCACATGAGAAGCTTCCGCCTTTTTTTCATGAACGTTTATTTTTCCGGGCATATATATGGGGGTATGAGTTGATGGTGATTAGACGAAAATGGAAATGTTCGCTTCGCGGATGAACTCAAGGAGTGAACGATGATGGCGCCCATGTATCCATGCGGTGTATGCGGAGGCGTCGTCTACGCGGAGGCCCGTCGCCGCAAGGTGCCGTAGTCTCGTCGGCCTCAAGATGAGGCAGGACCACAGCAAGTGGTGAAGGTCGGCGATCGCGTCGCTGCGGTGGCAAAATGGGCAACCAGGGTGTGTAAAGGAACCTTGGTATTGAATCCAGTGGAGGGTCACGGCGGGAGTTAAGGCCACACCCCCCCCCCCCCCCCCCCACCCTCGAATCCTCCTGAGCGCAACCTCCTTGGCACGGGTAAGACCCGGGGGGAGGGTTGCAGCACACGGTGGAATGAGAGCACGTGTGTGGTGCCGGAGGTGTTCTTTTCTCGTCACCAGGAGAGTGGCATCATCATGCTCTAATGGGGAAGTTGGAAATGGAACGGGTGCTGCCAGTCGGGGTGCTACGTCTGCCTTGCAGTGGTCTGTGAGTAGGTCACGTGGAACCCGTTCAATCAGAATCGTATGAGCGATTCCTCCCGCAGTTTGGTGAATACTCTGAGCCAGCACAGGACTACGACTAACTAACCGTAGTAGACGGACTGCTTCTAGAGCATCGGGGCGAACTACAATGCGCGCCCCGGGGTGCAAAGTGATTCCGGTTACACCAATCAGAGCCTCTCTAATGGCTAGAAGTTCTGCACAGAACGATGATGAAGGTTCCGGGACCTTAGATTTGGACGTCTTGCCGAGGGCTGGATGGCTAGTGCAATGAATTGCAGTGGCAATCATAGTATCTTGTATACTGGCGTCGGCATATAATATTGTAGAGCCGGGTGGAAGGTGGCTATCCGCGTCGGCGATGTGTTGTTTGAGGGCAGACGCAGAATTGTTGGAATCTGGACGCCTTTTTCCTCCTCGTCATGTAGCGACCGGTGCACCACGGGTCCGCCACGCAGAAAACGATGACGACGAATCTGTCAAGCCGATCCCTTCAGAATCCACACCGGTTGTATTGAATGCAATAAATTCATTCCTCAAGTTTTGTTGGATTCCACAAAACTGGAAGGTGTCCAAGATAATCTTGCTCCAACAAAAGCCAGGTCAGGGAATCTGACTTCGGACGTTCTATCGCCCCCCGGCACGGAGATGGCGCTCGAATGCGCCGCCGTGAACTTTTTCACGCACTGAGTGAACTTGCGGTTTCGTGATGGGCCTGGTTTACTTTGGCGATATGCTGTAGAATTTTGCTGGTAGTTATTGTGCAACTTTTCCTTAGCATCATAGCAGTGCGACGACTGTGGTGTATTGTTACGGACCGGTTCCGACCACGGCTTCAGCCGGGCACCAATGGCGAGCCGAGTCGTGGTAGCGCATATCTGGTGGCTGCTGGCGTGCGCAGAGTTCCTCCGTTCTTAAAAACTTGAAAGGCCAAACTTAAAAACTGTTTATCGCATGGCTAAGTAAATAGCATAAAGTTACAGGAGACATGGCTGCGACCAAAAGGCGACCACGAATTCTCAACTCGGCAGAGTAACACTCTGAAACTGTGTTTTTGAGGCGCCGATGCTCGCGTTTGGGAAAATGTTAGGAGCAAACCACAACGGTCAAAGTTATGCGCACGGCATCACAGAGTGTTTTAACGGCCGGCCGTCAAACAAAATATACACAAAACAACCACTGTCCGCGGAGAGACGGGTTGCATGCTAGCACACGCCTATGAACGCAAGCGTAGACGGTCTCCTGAGCCTGAGGGACTGAATCAACTTATCGTCAACTACAAAACTGTAGTACCCTCAAGAGCTATGTTGAAACGAAACGGCTCTTCAACATTGCCAACCACGTGTTGACGAAAAAAAGACGGGTTTGTCTGTCCGACACCAACATCGAGACGCAACTCTTGCTGAGTTCAAACGAAGGACTCTTCTAAGTTCCGAAAATCTGTTCTGGACATTTTTGGCCCCCCTTACACTGTAATATTAAATCACCATTCATTAAACCCGTATGCATTGTTACTTTCGATGCGGTTTGTTGTGCAGTTAAGACATTTATTTTCGTGCATGTGAGTAAATTTCTATTTGTACATCTGAAACGCAGTATCATGACTGCGCATTTGAAGACCCAAGTGGAAAGCGCCATATATGTGACACTTGCTATAGACGAGCACCACAGTTGCACTTAGGCATGTCTGGAATACGTCCGCTGCTACCTAAAAAAATTAGTCTAGGATCGTTTGGTTGGGTTCTTTTTCCCTCCAGATAATATTTTGCCGGTGGTGTTCATATTCGATTAATATACGTAGTTCGATGTGAATATACGAATGCTCACATTATTTCGCCTCAGGATTATCCGACACTATATTTTAATTAAAAAATCAAATGTAACGTTAATGTGACGATTCGTTACAATGTTCGAAGTGTAACTGGAACGCGTTCCTTTCTCAATATAGAAACTTGTAACGGGAACTCGTTTCAAAATTGGGATGGAACGAGGAACGAGCTTTCGTTCCTATTTTAGAGGAACGTGTACAACACTGCTAGCCCGCATAAACCTCCCTGCATACCTGTTTGCTTGGAATAGGAAGTTATTGACCGATCGGGAATTATTTTGTACAAACAGAAGGCTATTTTCAAGAATATTTATACAAATTAGAGGTGTGCTTCAAGGATCGGTTTTATCACCTTTACGTTTCGACATCTTTATGAGTGAATTCCTCTACTCCCAGATGTAACAACCTTAATTTACGTGGATGATATTGCGTTCTTCGTGGCCGCAGTCAACATTCATTCATTATATGAACATTTGCAGGCCTATTTATCGCTCTTGGAGACATGGCTTGACAGCATTTATTTAATGTTAAATGTGTCCAAGAGTGCTCTACTTGCCTTCCCGGTTGCAGGACCAGTTTCAATTTCTCGCTTACGAAAGTCATTCCACAGGTAGATTCTCTGAAGTACCTTGGTATTCCACACACTCCTACTCTTGATTGGCATACACATATAAATGCATCAATCACTAAAGCGGGGAGAGCATTTGGTCGCTTGAAAAGGCTATGTGGGAAACGAGCAGGAATGCTCCGGGACACACTTTTTCTGTTGTACCGATCCTACGTCCGGCCAGTCATGGAGTTTGGCTGCATCTTGTTTTTCAATTGCCCTGTTTACAAACTGCGACCGTTATACCTGTTGGAGAGGCGCATGATTTGATTTTGTCTGGGTCTCCCCCAGGTTCGCCTCGAACCGCGTTTTCAGCTTAGAGGCACGCATTCCTGAACTGAGGGTCTAATATCTCTTGCTGACAGTTCAAACTTACCTCCGCATGCACGAAGCCCCCTCTGGAGCTGCGAAGCCTGTATTAATTTGTGATCCGAGTTTATTTTTTACATCTACGAGGCCGAAGCGTATTTTTCCCCCCAAGTGCAATTCGTTCACACATGTCTTGTTTGTCTTTCTCTTAAGCTAAATAAAGTTACTCCGGTATCCACGGTTGAACGAGAATCTTGGGTTTTCTTTCAAAACTCCTTCCCTTCGGCTGCACATCTCCCATGCTCTCTATTAACCGCTATTTTAAATGAGTATCTGTCCAAGTGATTTAAACTGATGCATCTTAAAAGGGCGAGAAAGCAGGAATAGGTATTTTTATCGGAATCTCTAGATTGAGTTATTCCCTACGAATCCTGGAGGATACATACCATTTTTATGGCACCATTTTTAGCAATAGCTCTCACTCTATGGAAAGTACCGCATCATGTATACAAAATCATCATATTATCCGATTCAATGTCCGTTATATCGGCAATAACTTCCTCTTCCGACTCTCCCTTCTATCGCACATTATTGCTTTTTGTTCCAAGGTTGGAAGCCTGGATGAAGAAAATTGAAGAATTGTTCCAAGGCTCGTGAAGGAGGTACGTTTGGCTTGGGTCCCTGGCCATACGGAGATCAGAGGACAACGAGCTAGCGGACCATTTAGCAAATCTCGCTGTCACAGCTCCCGTTCAATTCGGCATACCTAATGTGGTGCTTTTTGCATCTTCAAGACAATATTGGGATTTAGACGTTACTCGTTCAGATACACTCCTATAATTTGAAGAGAATCAACATTTAAAGTTCGGGTGTAATGCTCATGTTTGTGTTTCTCGGTGTCACGTGAATGGATAATAATGTAGTCTCGACCAGATCAGAGAGATGTACTCAGGAAAGCCCTTGACAAGCTTAACACAACACACACCTAATGCACACTTGAAAAGCCCTAACGCAAAGCACTCCCAAAATTAATTGCCCAGATTCGATAAACAATCAAACCTCAAACAAAATATCCCAATATACAGTTCAAAGAAAAACCCTCGAATCTCTGCAACAGAGTTCTACAAAATTAGTCTAAATACTCATTCCCTCCAGTCCTGATTGTACCACAAATACCTCGTTGTGTCGTACGACTGTGTCCCTAATGGACTGGCCTACCCCCGTCGTCGGCGCTGACGTGTCGCACCCTTGCCTGGCCGCGACTCGTGGTAGCCGTCCTCGTCTTGCTGCGATGCCGGCGTTCGATGCGCGCGGTCGTTCCTTGGATGGCGTGGGCTTCCCACGTCCTGACGCTTCCTCTGTGTCTACCCCCTGGTAGCCTCTGCCGCTGGAGGTCCAAGGTAGGTCTCCGCACGAACGTTGCCGTTCGGGGGCCGTTGAAGCGAAGGTCGACGGAGCGTAAACGTTGGCTGCAGGTGCTCGACCGCCGCCGCTGGGGCTGCGAAGACACGGTTAGTGGTGGGCCTCGCATGCGGCAGCCGATGCGAAGCCCACTCCCGCCCAGGCTTGGTGGGCATAGTCGGTGGCCTGGCCTCGTCCCCCTGGCTCGAAACTCACGTGCTCCTTCCGCCTCCTGGTTGCTTGCCTCCTCCTTCTCTTTGTCCGCCAAGCTTTTAACCCCTCTGGGCTTGAACGCGGCGCACTCTACTTGGCTCCTTGCATTTACATGCCAATATATGGTCATCACGCCACTTGCCCCCTCTGCGGCGCTCTCTGATTGACTGACCAGTGTTCTGCCATATTTGACCATGATGCCTCGGTGTTTAGGCGCAGCGTTCGTTGATTGGTTCGGTCCTGGCGCGCACTTCAAATTGGCGTTTCTTTGCTCTTTTCATTCCTTTTTGGGGGCCCGCGTTTTGGTGCATCCCCTTTCAGGGGATGCCCTGACACAGGACACTCGGCAATGCGAAGTGACCTTCACCGAGGTGCTCTACAGGATTCCAAGGTTAAATTTTTATCGGTTTAGAACTGGGCTTTCACCTACGGAAATATGTGTGCGGTGCCGGGTACTTGGAACAATTGAACATTTTTTCCTCGCCTGTCCCCTCTTTTCGGCAATAGACAACTCCTTTTGAAGGACCCAATTGAGCGTCTGGAGTTTACTTTATCGGTTCCACTTATCCATTGGCGCAACAAACTTGGATTATGCAAAAAGGGCTGTTCTCTCTGCTTCAGGTCCTTGAAGGGCTGAAGGGTACTAATTAATGAGTAACTCAGGTTATAATCATAACGATGTTTCATTTTACGGCCTCTGTCTTTCCGGAAGTAAATCAGTATTTTGAGGTCCTAACGAATTTCAACAATTGAGTTAGCCCTAGCCGATCTTCCCTTGTGGGTACGTACCAAAATCTTTGAAGGTATCGTCATCATCGCCCACAATCCACACACGGAGACGGCCGCCGGACCTGCTGACGAAGAGGTGGCGGTCTACCGAGGCGACGACTCACTACAAGAGAATTTGCCCTATACGGCCGAGCTGTCGAACGACGACGACTAAAGGGATGACGAGTATTTCTATTCAATAAAACACTGTACATATTTCAACGGTTTTTGCTTTACAGTTCCGTCCTTAAAGGAGTACTGACACGAAATTTCAAAGCTGAGATAACTATGTAAAACGCTTCCTTTTTATCAGGAGATATCTCCCAGCAAGTTTCAACAGCAACCGTTCAGCGAAACATATTTAAAATCCATTTTAATCTTCGCCCGCACGAGAAAGCCCAGAGCGGGCCGACGTGACATCATCTGCTACGTGCCCCAAACTGCCGACGTCGGGGCTCCCGCGACGAAGCCGACGCGCTGGCTGTGGTTGGCGCGCGCTGCTCGGGCGTGTGTACGTGTCATGGTTTTGGGACTGACGTCATGCTGCCCGGGCCTGTGGGGACGGCGAAAACCTCGGCCGGTCTGGGCGCGCGCGTGCGCTCGCTCGCGCGCGCTTCCAGAGAGGCAGCGATACGGCAAGAATGGTGACGTCATGTTATACATGCTGTCATGGCGGACGCTCGGCGTTTTTCAGTCGAAACCGAAACTGGCACGAATAAACGACGCCGTAAATGAATGTTTACGCTGCGCTCGGTCGTCTAATCTGTCATTCTATGATTAGTGGGCTGGTAGGCACGCATAGCAGCGAAAAAAACGTAACATAAAAATTTCGTGTCAGTACTCCTTTAACGGCTTTGCCGTACTGGGGTGCGGCTTGTCCCTTTCTCTAGGAATCCGTAGTCAATGTTGGGAGAAACTAAACCGACCTCCAAGCTTGCACCTCTAGTGCAGGCAGCGGCAATTTCGCTTTATTACGTCACAGAATCTTTTACGTCTTATCGGTGGCCACCGACCAAAGTTACCGCTTAGGAAAAACACTGAGCAATTGTACTGGGGCATCTAGCACGGTTTTATTGTACCACTCGTTGAAACGTTAACTCATTGATGAGTATATTTTACCACTGGCCCGTATTACGTCACTGTAGCAGGCAATTCGAGCGTTTTTAATACCTGTGTTTTCTCGAATAAGAAAGTTTGAGCGTTTCCACCATGTGAAGAGACAAGTTTGGTGAAGCTGAAACTTCCCCTGGTGGCTTACCAGAATTTTAAACGTTCAGGTTCAGCTATACAAGGACAGCGGGCGATATGTACGTCACACACTAATGACACCCTTACGGTGGCTTGAGGCAATGGCGTTTTATTTCAGCGCGGCTGCGCCAATCATGGCGCCGGCTCTATTGCGCCGCACAGGTGGTCGTCGAAGAGCGCGCGGCATTGCGCAATGACAGGACGGAAAGGGACAATGCGCGTGACGAGAAGTACATGGAACTCTGGAAAAAGGCAGCATTGGTGGAGATAAGTATAGAGTGTGGCGGTTAGCATACCCCCTCCGTGAATTATCATGCTTCCCAGCGCAACACAGCATCTGGGAAAGCGAGGTTATAAAAACCAAGTGTACAAATCTTCTTCTTAAAGAAATCTAAAAGTCGGCTTCGCCTCTAAACCAAAATGCATTGCTGGATGGACACTTTTTCAAGGGGCAGCGCAAGCCATCTTACATCTAAATATAGAGGAGCTAACAGCTTCGTTTTGGCTTAGCACGCAGTCTTTAGTTTCTTGGGGCCCCGATTACCCCCCTCCTCCCTAAACCAAGGAGAATGGATAGCGTGAAAGGGTTAAAAAGCATTAAAAGTAATACTCAAAAGGAAACTTAGAGACAGATCGAAAAAAACCGCCATGCACAACGGTGCCAGCCTGATGTCACAGCAGAGCTGTGTTCTTCTCAATAAGCTCAACTCCATGAACGCCATTTAATTCACTCAGAACCATTTACCCTGCTTATATATATGGCGCTCGTCACCGGAAGACCAACTAAAGTGCTTTATTTGTACATTGCCTTCTTCACTCTTCCTACACTTCATCGTCCGTCGCCCCAAAGTCTTCGTGGCGCGCTCCCTCACCGTTGAAGACCTGCATTACCACTATTTCTTCTTGTTCTTCTAGGCGATTGCATTCTCCCCTGGAAACGCATGGCACTTCCTGATAAGCCGCCCCTTCTTCGGGCATCCGGATCTTCTTTGTTCACCCTATCCCCATGTGCACGGCAGAGTCGGATAGCGTTCGTATGACCCCGCCGCGGCGGTTTCGGGTTTAATGAGCACAGGTAGTGTCGCCTAGCAACGCGAAGCAAGTGACGTTAGGAGCAGGCGAGAGTCGTTTTGCAGGCATGGGAGAATAGTGAGATTTAGGTTCGAAGCGAATAATTTGAAGCGAACAGTGATTAGGTCTAATAATTTCGAATCGAAAAGTTCCAATAGTACACATCGCAAATTAGATAAAAATGAGGTAATCATGATCCACTATGAATTAAAACTCACGTAAGTCAACATGTTGCGAAACTATTACTGGGGGAGTATTTATTCAGGAATCACATGCACAGCTTTCCTTTTCTGTATTCACAGTTTTGGTGAAGAAATACTAGTTGCTCCACATTCTCTTGGAGAAGGAGCTCCCGCCGCACCCTAACAATATTTCCTGTTGTCGAGAAGAGCCCCGTTATTCTCGCCTGCGTGGCAGGAATTGAAAGGTACTTTTGTGCCATCTAAAGCCGCGCTGGTTAACACCGGATGCCATCGTTCCGCCACCATTCCCTAGAATTTCCAGACCGTGGGAGCACAGGCACGCCCAACTAGTCCGTCACTTGTCTAAAAACCCTGTCCTGTGCACTGTATACAGACCTACATTAGAACTTGGCGGAGAAAAAACGCCCCACAGAGTGTCAGCCTGAGGCTCTCCACGTCTGGGAAAGCAGACGTGTGGGCAAAATCTTCCGTGGCTGACTACAGCTCATCTGCTGCAACTGCAAGTGCCGATTTTGTCCAATTCTTTTACTCTCTTCAATGACACAAACATCTTTGTACCGAGTGTCAGCTAGCATGGCCTTTGCTGAATAAGGTGCCATTTTTAAGTCAGAAAACCGCGTGCCAGGCTGCGCAGAAGGCTCCTCGCAAAAGATACTGTCTCATCACCTTCGCAGATGTGCTAACATGGAACTACTTCTGTGCAATGGACGAAAGGTATTACTTCGGAAAGTGTTGAGTAGCGGTCTGCGAGTAGCTGAGCCGTTGCTTGGCCTAGGTGCAGCAATACCTTCACAGCTGCCGCCATTATATTTCCACTTTTTTGAACTGAAGTTGTCTCGATCAGACTCGCAAAGTTATTGTTATGATATTTGAGTTATGATATTGGAGCGCGGAGTTTGGCCACCCTATCCATCATTGCATACTCGCCACCCAGAAGTTCCGCTAAATAAAAGAGTATTGTAGCCAGTAGTATCCACCAAAAGCGCATGTTACAGGCCACAATTTTGAACAGTGTTCCGCCAACTCTGTATCGAATCGGCTGTACGAGTGCGCTGTCTTCGTATCGCTATGTCGGCAGCGCATCGGTGTCGTATCAGTACCGATTTTGAACGGAAAGTCTGATAGCGGCCGAAAGCTTGTCGATCCTCTAGGCAATGCAACAACTTGGCACTGATTATAGAAATGTCCGCGTTGGCATGATATTGCTGCATGCCTGGTGTGACATCTCTGAAGGGTTGACTGAAAAGCTTGGCCTTTGGATGCCTATTCCGGAGCGCCGCATGATACGCAAAAATCGTATGCGTACATTCGAATCGAAGCGAATGACGAGTATAGAGCAATTCGATCTAATATTTGACGACACCGAATATTCGCCCGCCCCTATCGTTTTGTCGGTGGCGCTGTTTTCTCAAACGCTGACTGGAAAGTGCGCTCGGATTTTTTTCCTTTCTTTTTGCGAGCCCCTAATGTGGCGGAAACCCTCGCGGAAACCAGGGGTGCTATAACCGAAGGCCCGAGATTGAGCGGAAGTCGAGATACACGAGCTCTAGCGGCACCCACGTAACGTGATGATAATATTTCGAGGTGGAGTTAAAATTCTTTAAAATAGCGATTCATTCTATTTGCTAATTTTTGAGGCGACGGAACCGGTCCACGGCAGCGCGCTTCAAGAGGGGCGACGAGGGCGTTGCGCATTTTTCAGTGCGTACTCTCGCTCCACTGCGGCACTGGTGACTACTGGGGGCAAGCAAATCCAACTAGTTTACTTTATCGCGGTTTTATTTCATTATCTGTATTAAGTTCATTTATTTTTTTTTTTCAGGCGTTCGTATGAGCTGCTTGCTTGAAATTTATCGCCCTAAAAGCAGTTTCTGCCGTCGGTGGCTAACAATTAAATCACGTGACTAAGGCCGACTGGCCAACAAAAATGAAAACGGGTGATGGAAACGCGCCCCATTCAAAGTAATTACTGCTAGGTGTTATCGAAGCCCTCCGTCAGCTTTTTGATGCAAAATTTTCTAGGGGCAGTTAAGTCTGCTAACGTGGTTTGAAGGCGAAAGCCTGGCGATACTTATTAACTGATGCATTGTACTTGCGATACTTATTAACAACTTTTTATATTTGCGATAGAATGCCCGTCGGCATAAAAGTAACCTATTTACAGGTAGAGATGGGCACCCGTTTCTCGAAGGAAGTCAAGAAGGGAGCGCGGCTAAGGGAGCGGTGGTGGGGCCCCCAGAGCCACCGCTCGAGGTGGGGGGTCTTCCAGGATCGAGGCCTGTGCCTCTCAGGTGTCGCTTTCGCGCAGGTGTCGCTTTCAGGTGTCGCTGAGTCCAGTGAAGGACACACCCATATGAGATGGTCCGCATCAGCTTGTTCGGCAGGAGCTGTGCAGAAGGGGCAGGTGTCGTCGAACGCGACATGGTAGCGTGGTGGACACGCACGTGAAAGCGGCTCTGCAACGCGAAGTCTGCGCACCAAAACCTCTTCCCAGCGAGAAAACTGATACAGTGCACTTGCGTATTCTCCTCGTTTACATTTCTTTGTGTTTTAGCATGAATTTTGGCATTACTTCGACCGGATTGTTTTCTGCTATACCGTTTTTGCGTCAGCTTCTTCTCTTTCATTTCGTAGTGAACTACGTCAGCAAAAAGAGGGGCACACACCACAGCCTCCCTATAATCTGGGTTCTGCACAGGTAGTGTGCACCTGTCCTTCTCATGTGCCATCACGTTCACGTGTGACGCGGCGCGCAGATTCATGGTGTTGTGAATTTTCTCAACCCGGCCAATTAGCTCCTCGCAGCTCCCATTTGCGGGCAGATAACCCAAGTGGGCATGTGCTACAATGAAAGGAAAAGCAAGAACCACAACTTTTCAAATTTGTTTCCTTCATTTCGCTTTGCCCTTCACAGCTCTTTTCGACGACGCTCTACCCCTCGTTGGTTTTTTTATTCAGTCCAACCCCTCACTCCCCTCTCTTCCTTCGCCCTCTTTCTGCTCTTGTTACCCCTCCTTCTGGCGTCACGCTGATACTTTCGGTCTCAACTCTCTCCTCCACAAGCTTTGCATGCTCTGCTTCCTGACAGACGACGAAGACGCTGGACAAAATATGTTCAAATGCGTTGATATCGTCTTCGATTATAGATAGACTCCGTTGATTATATACTATCCTTCCAGTAACGTTTTCGCAAGAATGGTAAGACACGCGACGCCTCAAGCGAACTGTCTGCCACGCTGATGATAAATGAAACGCACGGTCATACAACGCCATGTTCGAAACTTTTGCGACCAGACGATAACTAAAGCATGCGCTCTGGCTGCGGACGGCTACACGCATTGTAGAACCGGTGGAAGGCATGTCCGGCTAACCACAAAAAAAAAAAAGGCGAAAAACTTGTCTGCAGTAATCCTATAGCGCACACACCGGCTGGCTGTCAACTGATGGCGGTCGCCCGTGCGGACTAAACCAACGCTTCCGTGGAAGGTGTCCTTCGCGTAAAACCGAAGCTCGCACACTTGCTCATCGCAAGTCACGGAGCGAAATCCCCGTCAAAGACGTCGCAAAGGAGGTCGGGTGATAGATGGCTGCACAGTCAATGCATACTGCTTTCGAGAGACGAAAACACGCTCAAAATTCCTCCTCCGCTAAAGAAAAAGATCTGTCGGTATAGAAATATGCCTCCTACGGCGACCGTGAACGATTAACCACGTCGCAGCAGCCACCACCACAAGCGGCACGAGTTCAACTCGCCACGGCAATATCAATTCCGAGCTGCCTCCGAGTTTTCGTGTAAATCAAACACACCCAGCCCTTTCGTGGGCGCGGCGTAGCGGCCGCAGCCCCACCCAACCGTAACGTCCACATTACTCTATCCGGACAGGTGTCTGATCTTCAGGTCTTACACACATACCACGTCCAAGCACTGGAATTACCGAGACAGCAAACGCTTCACCTGAGGGAGACAACTTTTAGCGTACACATGATTGCGTTAGATTTGACACCCCGTTAAGCAGCATTACCGGTTCAATAAACCGCAATTCCTCGTCACCACATACGTATAAGTCGGCTTCACTTGGTGTCTTCTTCGCGTGTTCAACGTAAAACACAGGAATGTATAGAGGGGAAGGTTTAGTGTTCACCCATGCTCAGGCCCACAACATCATTTGAGAGGGTGGAAAGTTGGGCGAGCTGGTGTTGATTCATTGGGAAAATAGGCACGGAAAAGGCGTTGACCAAGAAATGAAATAGCGTGTCGTCTTGTGTATTTCGGTTCTTGACAAACCTCTTTTCCGCGCCTGTTTTTACCATTAATCACATTATTATTCTTTTCGTTAAACTTGCTTGCCTTTTACAATTTCTCTCCTTTGCAGAAAACGAAGCGCCGATCCTGCATAGGGTATACATATCAAGTAAATGTTGACCTCGTGGTGATAACTGGGGCCCGTTGGGATAACGTGTTTGTTCGTTTATAATCCACTAGACGTTGTAACAGAATTTACGATTCGTATTTGTGTCTGGAGGACCTACGGTGTTCGTGACACTCAGTCTTTTCGGGTGTATGTTTTCAAGCTGACAGAAAGCCGCAGCCATAAAAACATCCCAAACCAGGGTGGTCACGCTTGCAACGTCGTGAAACATTTCTATACTTACCATTTAGCCCCCAGGGCGTGTGAAGGGTGCTGACAGCAAATGTAAATGCTGGCAAAGATGTCACGGAATAACGATGCAGGTTGCTTTTATTTGCACATAAAATGAAGGAACAAGGTTTAAAATGTTGGCTTATGTATAGACATGATATATTTATCAAGCAAACACACAATGTCTCTAAACCCATCTGCATAATTCATTTCGTCTTCTCGCCGATACAGGAATCCGCAAAACAAGGCCGATAGGGGAGATAAGAGGTGGCCTTTAGAAAACCAGGTGAATGCAATTACAGACCTTGGTGTCACAACAAGTAGACCATGAAATTAAGTCTGTGCGCGAGGTTTCAGCGAGAACTAGCTCGTTGTTGGAATATCGATGTAACACGCGTCCACGCGGTAGAAAGACGTGATTGCTGCATAAAAAATACAGTAGCTTTAAAAACACTCTTCTAATGGAAAAATATTTGGAATTACATTCATGTTATAACGTATAAAAACTGCTGTGCTTATAACTTGTTAGTACTCTTTATTAAGGAATAAGTCGGCTACTAGCTTTCCTTCTCCTTCTACCATCGTGATGACCACGTTAGGCACATAACGTCGACACTTTCCAGTTGTCAGAATGTTAGGCGACCGTTAAAATTATTAAGGCAACAGCCTTAAATGATTTATTTAAAGGTGACCTTGAATGATCCTGATATCAGCACGAACGGTAGAAAAACAAAAGGAAAACTTGGAGCTAACCAAAGGATGGCAGCGGTGTACAATAGATTATTATAATTATAAAGTCGATTGTTTATTTGATTAGTGATTGACAGCAATACTTAGTAAAGGGAATGATGAGGTAATGAGGTGGGTTGAGATTGATGAAGTGGTATTAAGATGAATTACCATTGAATAATGGTTTATTACTAATTAAGGATTCGGAAGGTGAGTGTAAGGAGCAATAAGATAAATTAGTGTGAATTAAGATGCATCAACGTAGATTGAAGGGTACAAAGTTGAATTATCTGGATTAAGATTGGTTACTATGAATTAGGCGTGGTAAAAAATCGTGGCTGCTGTGTCAACAGGTGTACGTGCCCATAAATGTTAGCTATCCCAATAGTACGCCAGGCTATCGCTTTGAGACCACGTAAGTGCACTTAAGTGCCCAAGAAATTTCCGCTCTAGCTCTTCTAAGTGCAGCTCCCTGGATGATCCTGGTTATATAATATATTCGCTTTCAGATGCGCTCCAGAACGTATGCTTGAAAATTGTCAGGTATCCGCGTCTTCAAAAAAGATTTTCCATGCCTATAGGTTCCCCGGAGCGCGTTTTTTGCAAGAATGATTGTTTCTTTTATTAATGAAACACATAATTTATGTATGTTTATAACTCTATAGCCTACTTGTGGGGCGTTTTCCGTAAGAATGCTTGTTTCTTTTATTATGTCTGTAATAACGCCGCAATTGTTGCCACTGACTCATTCAAGTACCTAGGTATTATCATCTCCCATGATCCAACTTGGACCCATCATATCAACTACATTACTAATTCTGCTAACCGTGCCCTCGGCTTCTTGCGTAGAAATCTGTCCTCCGCTCCGACTGCAATTAAATGATTAGCGTACAAAACATTTGTCTTGCCGAAATTAGAGCACGCCAGTGCTGTCTTTGACCCGCATCAAGCTAACCTTTCGCACTCCATCGAATCCATTCAAAATCGTGCCGCGCGCTTCATTCTATCAGTATACTCTTTGCGTTCTAGCATCTCAGCATTGAAACGTCAGCTCCACCTGCCATCATTGGAATGCCGCCACCAGATATCTCGTCTCTGCCTTTATCACCGGTTTTTTTACTGTCTCCCCCGCAATAACCAGATCATAGTTCCAGCGCATCGTATCTCTCGCCATTCTCACCCCAACGCAGTGTATGTCCCACGCACTCGAACCACAACTTTTCAACGTTCATTTTTTATCTTCAGTGCGCACAAATGGAACAACCTTTCCGCCAACATGGCCGCTATTTCTAGTAACGCCAAATTCAAGAGTGCCATTGAAAATGCTTATCTTGACTAATCGTCTTCTTTGTATTTGTTGCCATGCTGCTGATGTGTTTGCCCACCCCTCATGTAATACCCCCCCCCCCCCCGGAGCACTTTGAGGTACTAATAAATAAATAAATAAATAATGAAAGACATCAGTTGTGTATTTTTTATAACTTGCTATCTGTGCAACTTTTCGTCATCTGCGCCAGCTCAATAAATGTCACCTGTAAGCTGTTCCTGTTCCCTTTCGGGATAGCAAGTAATGACGGCTAAGATCATTCGCTTGACTTCGTCTGCAATAGTCTTGATCAAAGAATCAGCAACTACATTCTCCTTGAAGGTAAACTTTACCGTACATCAGCACCATAATTTGGCCATTTCCGTACCGCCCTCGACAGCAAACGCCTCGACCGCGGCACACGCTGTGTGGTTGTTCAGCTGGGCTTCTCTAGATATTTAGACGGTACCCTCCCCAATAGCCTTCATTTAAACGTCCATCATGCCTGTCGTCAGAACCGCCCTCTCCTCCTGCCAAGGTTTTATCACAAAATTTTATCTCTGGCATGTGTACTTGAATTCGCTCTATTGCTACATTGTCCGCAGGGTTGAATTAGCCATCGCCGAAATGAATACGCTGCGCTCTTTACAATGTACGCAGAATCTCGTGCGTACAAATTATGCTCCTCTAGTACCAAAGAGGAGATAAGCGGCGCAATAACGCACCTTTTACAAGAAAAATCAAAGCCCCTTCTTTAAGAAAAAGGTGGCTTGAACTAGAAGTTCTTACGACCATGTGCACATGGCACATTCGGATATCCATCAGCTTCATAACCCGGGGCCCGAGGTTGCATTCCGACATCGAGAAGCATTTTATTTTCTTGGGGCGCCTGATGTGCCTTCGCTTATCGTCACCATCGTTTTGGCAAACGCATTGTGTAAAAAGTTGGCGTCGCCGAAATGCGTTATGGAAGGAGATAGATCTCCATTAGTGAGATACAGAAAGCTTCGCTTTAAAAACTTGCTGTAGGGTTTGTTGGTAATGAGCTATCATGTTAAGATTGGCGGATGAACACTGACAGGCAGATGCGTTCGAAGCCTTACATAGAATGCTCTTCTGCGTCGCTTGGACAGGTGCAAACGCTGAACCTGCATCTAAGGCTTAATTTACGCTAAAATGGCTTTCCTCTGCAGCTAAAAGTAATAGTGCAGAGCAATGCTTGTTTGTTTTTGCACGTTTCCGGCGAATTCAAACTCTTTAAATGTTTTTTGAAGACGGTATCCGTTTACAGAGCTTTGATGCATTACCTCACGTCGAATATATCGAATCAGCACGGCATCCTTACATTATCCTAAATTATTTATCCAAGTTGGGCGACAGGACATTCCTGTTCATTCTACGCATTCATTGGAATAGGCGTGAAGTGTAAGGGGTATTCATTGCTCCAGGCCTTACAAACCGGGTTTGAAGCACCGTGAATTAAACTCGAAGTGAACGCCATGATTTGTTTGAGGCGTAATCTTTAATACTATATTATCTCCCTATTATAATGGACACTTTTTAGAGTTCGTACAAGTTTTATTATTACTCTTTCAATGCTGCAATAATATTCCAACGCTCGTGCGTGTCCGAAATTGATGGAATTATTATCCAACGTTTGTCCATGACCCATGAACACCTTTTCCCACATCATGCCTTGGGCGCCTTGCCTGTAAAAATCCCTTCTATTCCATTAAGAAACATGTGAACTCGTACGTACGTTCCAACTTAAAGTAAGGGTTTAGGTGCTGAGGCTACACCTCCGCACACTAAGTCCTCGAGCTCGGTAGCCCAGTGTCAAAGGTACACTCAGGAAACAGCAAAGGAAGATGAAGAATTTTGTTTTGTTTTCTACTTTGCAACCATAATTCAAAAATACTTTCTTTGAACCAGGCTCAAATGTATTCCCAATCAAAACATAACAATGGAACATCGCGGGGCCGTGCACTACTACGGAATTAACGTAGGTTAAGCCTGAACTAAAGAAAAAGCCTAGAACACTGTTTCGGAAAGGAAACATACACAAACACCAAGTACAGGGAATGTATACACCTTTATTGCAGCACGATAACACCTAAACTGCCCCAAACAAAGCTGGCTTGTAAAAGAAAAACACGTGGCTACTGTGTAGAAGTTCTGTATTCACATTTATTGAAAGACATATTTTTCATAAAACAGTTAGATAAGACCTAAACTATCACAAACAGTTCATTTACACCACCGTAAGGCCCAAAGATTTTTGGCACTTCATTCTGCCTCCATGCAAGCATTCATGCAGGCGAGAGTGCAGGAGAATGCTTGGAAAGCGCAAAATTTGTGCACAATTTTTAAAACACACTGTGTATTTGGTGTTCTACCCCGTAATAGTCTATGTACATTGGAATTTTTTGAGCTTACGGAAAACTTTCACCAGTTTATGCCTAAAAATTAAAACTCAGAAAGCGAAATTATTGATGCGCTCACAATGCTTAAACTAGACAACTCAAGAGGAAGGTGGGGCTCTTGGCCATGTACGCCAGAAGGAGCAAAAGTGAATCTGGCAGTTAGGTTAAGGAAGGTGTTAGTGTATTATACATCACAAGGTATGGAGATGACACAAGAAAAGGCGCTAGGTTGAGTACATCCACTAGTCAGTACAATACACTGGTTAGATTTATGACGAGCGTTCAAATTGTCACTCTAAAGCACGTAGATCAAGTGCTTCAAACGTACCTGCCGCAATGAAAGCACCATTTTACTTACTGTGAAGTGGTACGAAGGGGGTATTGTCTGATCACTCATTGATTGCGCCCGCGTTTAAAGTGCCAAACATATAAAGCCCCAATAGAATGTATCACCACAACAAACAAACGAAAACACATGAAATGCTATACATAAGACGCTCCGACGCTGTACAATATCCATTCAGTTCACACACACTTAGGAACAATTGATATGATGTGAAATTCTTGACGTACAAAAACGGTGAATAAGAAATTTCGTGTGAATTCATTCCTGAGGAAACATTTACTCATGAACCATAATTTACGAAAATGGACAGACAAATATGCACACTCAGTAACTTCACCTCCCGGTCGGCGTTGATTATTTTCTACACTGAGGCCACTGTGAGAGCGAGAACTATTGTATCATGCTAAGATAAATATACCGTCGCACTACTAAAACGCGTACCACTTTCAGATGCATAGAACCGGAAACAGAACGTGGGCTTGCATTTACGATTCATAATTTGAGAAACGCAATTTGCTTTATTTTAAACATGGGAAAAGCACAATAAATATAGTACAATCTCACTAAAATTTACATCGTCAAAAATCAAATAACTGCTTCAGTTGACCACGTAACCAACAATCGCACATGTAACACCGATTTCTTGACATTTTCAACGTTCGTTCAAGGTTTCCGTGGTCTAGTTTTTATATAGGTCCTATTGCAAGCGGTTTTGCACAATGATGGTTCTGCTTAACAAAAACGCTGCTACTCAATCACAGCGACCAGTGAAACAGGCAGGCCGTTCCGCCTAACCCAATGGGAGCTCATGTGGCCGCTCACGCGGAGTGTTTCCAACTGCATTACACTTAAAGTGCGCCAGTGCCAATGCCCAAAACTAGTCCGTTCAATAACTGCACCGCTTATTATCGAAGGCCACGCCTATAGGTTCCTCTAACTATCTATAGGTTCCTCTAACTATCTAACAATCTATAGGTTCCTCTAAAAAGTGGCACACATAGGTTGCACTTCGCCCACCTTTTCTGGGTTCGTTCGAATGCGCGTCGCCAGGATTCTAGCAGTGTAGTTGGCGGGTAGACGTACGTAGCTTGAACTACACCTACACTTGCAAAGCTCGAGCCCATGGCGTTTGTGAACCCAGGTATTCTAAATAATAAATGCCGCTGATTTTTATACAAAGACTCTAGTATGACAATGATTTCACATCTTTAGTCCTTCCCGGCCGACAGAAGAGAAACAAATAGTTCCTTTTCCGAGATGTCGATGAGGCATGGGGTCGAACAACTAATGGCTTGCGTTTAGCAACCCTCTATATTCACAACCGGCACGAGGGCTGCTTTGACTCTGATGGTGCACTGTCGTTAACATCTGCCGATTCGGGTGACTCTTCAGTGACGATGACCGTTGGTCCGGCGGGGTATGCTTTCTTGCCGTTTGCCACGGGCCAGTTGGCGCCACCATTCGCGGTGCCGTACCTTGGCAATGCCGATTCTTTTCCAAGTACCGCGCTCAAGCTATCGAAGCCCAAGAAGTTCTTCTCGACGACGCTGTTCGGGCACTCGCACAGGATGAACAGGAAGTAGCTCATGATGCAACTCCACACGAAGATGGAAAATGTCGCCGATATCTGCGATGATAGAAACGCGATATTGTCAAATACTGCAGCTTCGGCTACCATAACGTTTTATATGAATGTGTTTCTTGTGCTTTTATGAATGTATATGACTATGTTACGTGTTTCTCAAGTGTATTTTATGTTCCTTTTAATCTTGGCTTGTTCATTTCGGTGCCCAGAAATAGCCTGGAGATTCGTCAAGCTACTTTTCTGTAGCTTTTTATTCCTGCCCAAACATTTTTCTACTTTGTTGTGTAAGAGGGAAAATACGCGAAAATAAAGTTTAAAGTTCAAACAACACCAGGTATAGCGGCGAGACCTAGTCCAGGTACATGGCCCGGTATCCCGGTATCAACTATAGGGAAAATTTGATTTTCAAAAGAATAATCGGCGCAGCCCATTTGAGAAATTCCACAAACCTGCTTAGTCGTGTTGCACTAATACACGTGTGGCCGACAATTAAGTGGGAATATCTGCGTAGCACGTTTACTTCGACCGAGTCTGTTTTGGTATATATCGGAGCCATAGGAATGAGTTATGTTCGCACCACTACTTGAAATACGTCACGCGTGCACTTTTATCTCGTGAATATTTGACCACTACCATAAATAACTGAAATTCGCAACTTTGTCTGTGAAATGCAGCTTTGCTCCCTTTGGGGAGCTGCATACCAATTTCATCAAGAGAATTTTTTATTTCTGATTTTACTACAGCTGCTAGCGTTGTGTATTTTTACCCACTCACCGGCCGACAGCAGGGGCATCCCAGCAACAAACTAATAATACACTCAAGCAAAGTCAGTGCCCCAGGTAATTTGCTGTTGTACTTGAGCAAGGTGTAGCAGGACGGACATTGTTTTAAATTTTGTCATCGAAGTTGTACTCGGCGAAAATACAAAGCCGGAAGTTCGTCGACTTTATGTCTAAATCTTTGGAAATGTCGAAATAGCGGACCGCCAAATTTGCGCCCCACAACAACTGGCGTCAGACAAAAAACTACACGAAATACCACAGAGCCCATAACATTCGTTTTCGTGGTTTTGGCGGCTTTTTTGTGGGCACTTCGTTGTTAGGGTAGTGCCTTACTTCGGCCTCGAGGAAGTAGACGGAACAAGAGTTTTCTGAACATATATTGACACTAAGTACAAAATAATGCACAATAAATATCTGAACACTTACCACTCCAAGCATTGAGTAGTACATCCTCTCCCTGGACACGAAGCACATGACCACAAAGTAAGGAAGGTGCACCAGGTACACGCCAAACGACATTCGGCTCAAGGGCACGAATGCTTCCCAAGACAAGAAGGTGCCGATGAATCCTGTAACATAAACATCATGCAGGTTGTTGGCGAAATTTGTAACCGTAACAGTAGGGTAAGAACACGCTAAACATAGCCATAAGCTGATATTTATTTCAAGTGTAAAGTACAAAAAATGCAACAAGGTCCGACGAATGCTTCAAACCGACCGAAAATGATTTGAGCTTTAGCTCATTGTTTCGATGTGACGACGATCATCTGATGTACGCGCAGAAACTGTGAGAGGATCTACTGTCATGGACGAATGAAACGCGAACACGAAAATATGAACGAGCACACACAAATAGCGTGATTTTTTTTCCGTGCAACTAAAATTGTCACGTGGCTTTACTGCAGCAACAAGGATTCAAATTGTGTATTTCCAAATATACCATTAGTGAGCCAGTATCGGGCCTCGACTATTCATGTTCTTTGATTTTTTGTATTCAGGTTCATATTTTTGTGTTGTCATTTCATTTGTCCAGGACTGTACCGACTGGAGGGCATTGGCGCTCAGCCTTTAGAAGTCATGCAGCCCTCAGCCTGCTAAAGGATTGGCGATCGTGTGCATAGCATTAATACGCTATCAAAAATTTGACCATGTGGTGGTACAATGCGGCAGGCCAGCAGGACATGCCACATTTTATAACAAGAAATGCTTCCGGTGAAGACTTTCTGCAGTCTCTGCAATCTCAGTGATCCCAAAAGAGACAATTCGTTTGCTTCAAAGTAGAAAAACCTTACCAGAAGCTCCCCACACAAAGCGAAAATTTGAAATCCACCTGTGACATAATTCAAGTTTACCGTCCCGTCTTTTGGTAACCGCGCACAACCGGCGCAAGGCACAATAAACTACTACGGGTACTGCGTCAAGTTCCGTATACCTTATTTTACTGCAGATTTCACGCAGTTTGAGTAGGGAAACCTCGAAATAGAGAGCTCGGTTCGACGGCCAACGTGTAAGTGCGCTCTGAGGGGCATCAAAGGGGTTGCTAGTGCTCACCTGCCCTGCCGCGGGCGCAGGCTATGGTGAGCCAGCTGAGGAACAAGGACCACAGCAGCCGGTCAAAGAAGGCGAAGGCCACGTCCTGCCAGGTACCCGGATCTACACCTCCCGAGTTCCACCTATGGCGCGCCAGGATGCAGGTGACCGCGGAGGCTATGCTCGCGCACCACATGACCACCTCTGTGACCTGCGAGCACAAAACACAATCAATGTAGTTTGGCACAATTCTTATTTGTTTACTTTGCAAGCCTCAATATGGATTCGCGCAAGCACACCTGAGGTTTTTTCGTTGCTTTCGTGCAATTATGCATTGTGAGTTTGACTTTAATGTTGTGCGTTGTGCAGCTTTCGCAAAACTGATCTGTCTGATTGTGGGGTTTAACGCGCCGACGCAACGCAGGCGATGAGGCGCGCCGTAGTGGAGGGCTCCGGATTAATTTTGACCACCTGGGGATCTTTAACGTGCGCCGAAATCTTGTACACACGGGCGTTTTTGCTTTTCGCCTCCATCAGAAAAGCGGCCGCCGTGGCCGGGAATCGAACCCGCGACCTCGTGCTCCGCAGCGCAACGCCTTAGCCACTGAGCCACCGCGGCGGGTCTTTCGCAAAACGATCAGGCTTCTCACTTTTGCAATGATTTAAGAAGAGCGACACCCCATTTTTTATTCTCTAGCCTTCAATTATTCCTTGTATTTGCAATACACTCTATACCCCCGAGTTCTTCAGAGATAACCCGGAAAACTGCACCTCATCCAAAAATATAAAAACAAATATTCATTTCCAATTTTTGTTTCGAATGAATTTGTGTTATTGCGGTTGTTCCAAGCCTGCTGATATCTTTCTGACACCGAAGATCGACAGTACCTCGGCCGATATCTGCCATCTCAGTCATCATCATCGCTGCCAATGCAGGCAAAGGGAAATTGGTATGCACTCTACAATTCTTCACACCTCTTTCTGTTAAGTGGGCGGAAGTGACACTACATTCTCTGCTGAAAGGGAGGGAGCGTGAACTTTAGTGCCAGAAGAGATTGGGAATATTTTTATTCAAGACTTTTTGTTTGTAAGTGGACCCTCCCTAAGCTCGTGACCCCTCTTCACGTCAATTAAGAGCTGGTGGCATGACATTGTTCCAATAGTGAGGAGAGCAGTTGTGGTTTCTGTGCTCAAGAGGAGATTAGGAATCGGTTTAACGTAGCACGGGGTGCCATCGCAGGTTTTCATAATTAGCCGATTGGATTTTTTATGCTGACAAATTGTCACCCGGCAATCATCGCATTAGCGATCATCGAGCAGAGTTTTGTTCGGATTAATTTTCAACACAGGGCCCACTCTGCACCTACGGAACAGCAGATTGGTTGATATTTTGGATGTGCTTGTAGGAAGCAGGCGTGAAGCGGATGCGTTTTCCCACATTTATTCAGGTCATGTAGGCGCGGACACAACGAGCACCCGCCCAGCTGCTGAGTCGCGTTCCATCTGTGGCGCGTGGTCCACTCTCTCCAAATAGATGTAGGAAGCCGCATCCGCTTCACGCCTGCTTCCTACAAAGGGGTGACCCGGACGTGAGGCGACGTCGCAGAATGGCTGACCGTGGGTGTAGGTAGAGGTGGCGCTGTCACCCGAGGAGGAAGTGAGGTCACTGCTTCAGTATTGCTTGGCTTTCCAGTGCCTGTACGTGGCGTTGCATAAGCGGGTGACGCGGGAGGTGGTCGGTGAGCGCGTGCAATGTCGTCGGGTTCCAGTCTGGTCGGTGAAGGTGTAGCTGCCGTGCTGGAGGTGGAGTCCAGGGGTGCGGCAGTAGTGGCAGGGGACGAGGGTGATGACGCAGAGGGTACAGTGTGCGGCTGTGAACCGTGCGCGGAGCGTGGGTGTACCTCGTCTGATGTTGGCCAAAACAGGTCATCCGTGAGGCCATAGTGCGCGAGCACGGCAGCCCGTTGGTAGTCGTACTGGGTTTCGATGGGTGGTGGTAGGGCGAGGGCACAGCGGAGCTCGAGCGGAAGCGTTTCTCAAAGGAGGGAGTGCTTGAATGGCTGTATGGTGACGTAGTTCAGCGAGAACGTACCCTCAAGCTTGATAAACCAAGCTCGGAGGTTGGAACACGACTGCGCAACTGGGCGGTAGCTCGTCTTTGCCGCTCACACTCCTGGCCGGGCCTACTCTCTCAAAATAAATGTAGGAAGCCGCATCCGCGTTCCTTCTGGTGCCACGCGATACCAGAGGGAATGTGACTCAGCAGTGGGTGGCCGCTCGTTCTGGCGGGTCCTACGCGGCCTGAATAAATGTGGGAAGCCTCATCCGCTTCACCCTTGCTTCGTACACGCTCATTGGTGAGACGAGCCGCCAATGCTGTGCTATCTTTTCAGTGGACCAGAATCTGTATGTTTGTACTGCTACGAAGTAAGAGGGATGTTTTCTTACCAAGGAAATCTCGGCCTTCCTGTACCTCTGCAGCAGGATAGCGGTGACGCAGCCGAGGAAATAGCTGGCTCCGTGAAACGTTGGCATCATGTACACCTCGTTGAACGTGTCCGCCATGGTACTGTTGGCAAAGGAGATAAAGAGAAAGAAACCTGTTAAATTACAGGCTAACAGGTTTATTATTCTGTATTTGTTTGTTTATACGTTTATTCAGATTACACAAAACCAGCTCTATTAGTTGGAACCAGCGCCACCTGTGTGTGTATCCTTTCGTTTTGTCTCGTCCTAACCATGCTCTTTTATTATGATTAATGGCACTGGGATCCCCTTACCCAGACTATTGCATTGGCATCAATACGGATTTCTGTAAACATTAGCTGCGTTGAGACTTATGCCGAAGTTGTATCTTTACGATTGACACAGTCAAGGTAGTTGCCGACGAACCTACCCGAAAGGGGCGCCATCAAGTTCTGACTTCATAATAATATGCTCAGGGAACTTCAGCAGCATTTTTCAGTACTTAAAGCCGGAACAATTATCTGGATACTCTCAATAACCAACCATATGAAGAATGGGGCGCTATCATTTTTGCCCAATTGAGAAGTTTTTGATTCTATAGCACTTACTTCAGATTTGCCACGACAGATGGGATCACAGGTAGGTATTTTCCAGTCTGCATCTGCCAAGCGGAAAACGCGCAGCATAGGAGAGACAGGCCCACGAAGGTCCACTTCATCAATGTGAGCCGCCTGCGAGAAAACATTGCGATAACTTAATCAGAAGCCTCCAGGCTAGGCAAAGTTGATAAAACATACACGCCAAACAAACATGCACCTTTATTATGCACATGAAATTATATCTTATCTACCGTTCAAGGCAGCCGCAGCCCTGAAAAGAAGCAGGACGAGATATCTACAACATAACTGGCTTTAAAAAATCTTAATAAGCTCCACTTATGTGAATTGCGCGAGGAAAAGACACTATTTTCATCAGCTTACCTTTTTGAAAAATATTGCAGCAAGAACTGAGCTGTGCGCGAGTAGGCGATACTCAAAGCAAATGATGAAACAGGATATTATGTTTACTTTCATAATTCTGTAATTGAAAATCCCTTTGTACCTAATCATTGTCCAAGCACCTTACTCGGTTTTGTATGACGATCCCGGCCAACGTAAAGAGGTGTTAATCTCAAAGAACTTTTTTACAGTTAGTCCGGTATCCGTGAGTAATATCTGATCTCTACATAAAAGCCGCACACTTATAATTCAGGTTCTATTATCTTTGGCACTTAAATAGTTATCACGAAGCAAGAGACGAGCCGCAAGAGACGAGCCGTCGTGGAATGGGTACACCATTCGGTGATAACTTTTAAATGCTGAATAATTATTGGCTCTCAACGAACTTCGAGGTATTTCTTCATTGGGCGTTCTTAAAGGTCCCTTGCAGCACTTTTTTCCGAAACCTGAATTGCTTTGAGAAAGTAGTCACCCAGCGCGTGGGACACCTAGATTAGGTCACGAATGCTCTCCGCCCGTCAGATGACGTAAAAACTTACGCAATCTATTTTTTCTGATTTCATGTTTGTCCAGTGTTCAGGGCTTGAGTGACGTCACTCGAGTCATATATGTCAACTATTTGGCGGCCTCTTTTGTTTTCAATCATAAACGGACTCGACAGCCACACTTAATAATCGCAATAAAAGCAAAGCAGAAACACAAGAGGTGTCTGCTGCGACTAGCAGATCTTGCAGTGCTGCTCTGGGCTGACGGTATGTAAAGCTTTCTAGTCGCTTTCAGGCACAAAGAAAAGCGCAAAAATGTTTACCGGAAGTGTTGTGTGGAACCTTTAACACTGTCCGTAATGCCGGTTGATGTAAGTGAAACCTCATATTATGCACGTTTGTTCCATAATGAAGTTTTTAACGCGAAAATTTTGAAGGTTGAAGGGGCGTCGAAAAAAGGTCGCTGAGTATACGGGTCGCTGTGATAGGGGAGCAGAAACAAACACGACTGAGAGGAAGCTATTTTGCAAGTGTGACCGTCTTCAATGCATTTTGTAAATCACACAGGTAAGCTGGATTTCAGCTTACCCATTATAGTGAAACAGTACAGTGCATTACTCGTACCCGGCTAAGGCCGCCTTGCTTAGCCGACTAAGGCCGGCTAAGCAAGGCGCTTCAACTTGCCAGCTTTCATCTGCCACCCTACTCAGGATTACTACGTCAGCTACCAATAATAGATCTTCAAAGTTATTCTGGAATTTTTCGCTGACTTCAGATACAGGCGCAAATACTCAACGTAGCCGATATTTATAAGAATTTCTCACTCCGGTGGCGGGATCTGCAACCGATAGCATCGTTCTAAGCGCTTGAGGTCACGGACGTATAATGGCCGATTCAAGGCATACTTCTGTCTTTGCGGCGAGATATAGGCTAACTGAACCGCTATGAGGTAAGGCAGAAATGATAGGGATCTACAATGCTGCTGCAAGGACAGGAGATAACTGGCGAGCAAACGCACTTCTTTTACTCAATCACTTACTCCCCGTTTTCAGGGTCATCTCGCTGCATTGTTGTGTCCTTGGTCGCTGCAATGTCGGTACTCGGTACTATCGGTTGCTTCTGAAATATCGGCGTGGCGGTCGAAAGCGCGAAGGCCTACCGCACAGAGCAGGTCAATGTCGTCTTCAAGCGTTTTCTGATCTGACCCGAGGGCACGTTCCGCGGCCGAAATATACCGTCACGCGTGCGTTCACTGCACTCGATCAAGCTCTGGGGGCATCCTTTACAGCGCAATGGCTGTGGACCTAGGTGAAAGGTGTGTAGATGTAGCTGTCATGATTTCACGTTATGCCACAGTGGAGCGCCCCCATTAAATAACTTTGGCCTCCAAAGACAAAATGTAGCTCAACGGCATGTTTATAACTTGTGATGTCTGGATAAACACAATTACACTTCGTTGTCATTTTCATAAGGAAAGCAACGCCGCAACAACTCTTCCGCAGATCTTGATAAAGCGCTTTGTGATAACACATTAAACTGTACCGAAGGTATTTATTGTAAAACCATATAATAAACCGAGTTAGCTTTGACTTGAACAAAAGTATACGCCTGCGTACTTGAACTTTTTAAGCCCGGACGTGTAAATATAATATGCAGATTTGTGTGCTGTTGGGTGAAACCTTGAAAACTTTTGTCTCCAAAAACTTGACGGAGAACATTCTTTCTAACAATATAGGTCGTGGAATGCTTATATAAAACGACTGATTTTTAGCATGCGTTCATGCTTCGAAAACGCCCCAAATAAAAAGTCTTCGTAAGTGAAAATTGCAACAGTGAAATATATCTTACTTCTGCAGTACGGCCAGGACAAATATGCAGACAACAAACAGCTGGAAGTCGGTAGACAGGTACCATAGGTGGGCAAAACATTCCTGAAAAGTACAAAGAAGCAAATAAATAAAAATATTGCTGGACGTGCTCAAAATTTCGCAGCAGCACGTCGCATCACAATATCAACCCATCCCCGAAACCAAAAGTAGTTTCAATTATTTAGCAGAGCCTTATTGCCGACAAATTACGGCGGGCGCTTAAATCTGCTTACGTCGTTTGAACACGAAAGCATTATGGCAGTAGTAATCGTTGGATTGGCCGTGCGCCGATGACGGAGTCTGCCATAATCTTTTCGTATCCAAAACGTAATCAGTGTTAAGTGTACCTACAAAGCCTTGTTTCATGTGGCTAGCGTGTTCTGCGGTGTTTGACACACTTGGCTGGCCGTGGACGTCTCTGTGTCCAATTCGTATTCTTACCGTGTTTTTGTTTTGTTTTGTTGGAAGTACGCTGAGTTTCGGGCCATCAGCCGCTCACAACGTTGAATTTCGTGCCTCATGGGGCACTCAATTCTTTGGCAATAATAATTTCTAACGTGCCATTTCTTCGTTTTGTTCTACCTATTGGCGTGGCTTATTTTTATGTAGTCATGGACAAATGAAATTCGAGGGCGAAAATATGAACCAGGGCATTCGAAACTGAAGAACGCTGTTCTTGGGGGTCTAATAGTGGCGCGATCTTTGTATATTTGGAAAGCCACATTTACCATATTTGTTACTGTAATTAGGCCACGCGTCAGTTTGTCTTCCATGAAAAAAAAATCGTGCTATTTGCGGGTTATGGTTCATATTCATCTGATCTGTTGTATTTGTCCTGTGCCTTTTTAAGTGGCATAGATCCTGAATTATCACCCGAAAAAAAACGTCTGCGTGTTTTTCAAGCCTAATATAATATAAGGATGCATAAAGCCTCAATATATTCTATGCCGAGAAAATTTTTATGGTGTGACAGACATAATTTTGAACACAAATCACAAGAAGTAGATGTCACGTGAGAGCACCTTAGCGGGTTTTTTGCGAATTACAAAAACCGTGACGGTGGGCAGCACTGACGCAGCCAGAATGGTTGATAGAGCAAACAACACCGGTTACAGAATTAAACATGCAACAGTACACTTCCGGCTAATCAAAGCGTAAGTCAAAGCTGCGGACACTGCGACTCGAACGACAATATTTTGTCAATGGCTGAATGCAAATTTAGCATAGTAATCAAAATAATCTAGGCTTCACGCATTTTGTACCTAACAAATCACTCACAAATGTTCTGTGCCTGTTCCATGACATATTCCTAATGCAAAAAAGTCATATTTCCCAAAGGTTTTCGGAGAAAATCTGCCTATGTTGACTAGACATGTAGAGCGTGTGATGTTGCGATATTGTAAATGTGCGGTGGCGGATTCACACGTGGCTCTGTGACTACTTGTAGAATCGGTATCTCTATATGACCACCAATGAAGGCGACACAAGGAGGCATAAGATTACACAGGGCGTCCCTCAAGGCGGAGTTCTAAGTCCTGTCCTGTTTTACATCTGCCTCATCCGCATCACGAAAGTACTACCCCAAGTTGTCAACATATCTCTCTATGCTGATGACATTTGTGTCTGCGCTTCTGGCAAAAACCGGAGAAGCATACGATCCAAATTGCAGAAAGCTCTTCTTGCAATACAAAAGTACCTTAGTACCTGCGGATTGCTAATTTCACCCAAAAAGTGTGCCGCAGTTGCCTTGAAGAGGCGGGATATATCCCGCTATCCTCTGGTCATAAATGACACAGAAATACCGCACGTTCACAACCATAACTTTCTTGCAGTTACATTAGATCGATCACTATCTTGGGCCCCCCATATCTGTCACCTTAGGTAACGCCTCCAGTTATTTATGCCCATTTTGTGGATGCTGACAGAAAAAAACAAAAACATGGCGCTGCTCAGTGCCTTTACTACTACGACTTTATAAGGCACTATTTTTTGGCCTTCTGCGGTACAGTCTCGCAGCGCTGATTGTTTTGTCTGAGAGAAACTTCAGATGCTAGAGTATGCAATGGCTCAAGTTCGGCGCATCTGCCTGAGCCTTCCAAGGTGCAGATCCACGAATGGAACTCTCTGCGAAGCAAGGTGTATGTCAGCCCAGACACTCCAAGCTCAAGAGTTTCTTCGCACCAGCCTCCGTCACGTAACCCGGTGTGCTGACCATCCTCTAGCACAGATGTCTTCCTCTTATGTACGGAGCCTCCTACCGGCCAACTTCGAACACCCAGGCATGGGTGTTCGAACTTCGAACACTTGAAGCATGGGATATATGCCACACCTTACCAGGCATAGGGAAGAAATCATCTCTGCCTGAGCCAGCCTTGCGATACTTCACGCTAAAGCATATCAGGTCACGTTATCTTGGCCACGTTCACGTGTATTCATACGGGTCCGTGAGGTCTGATTCGTCAGCTATTCCAGTGTGGATCCCGTCGGTGGCGCTAACTATCAGAGATAAACTCAGTCACAAGACGTCTTCCACCTTCGCTGAGTTGACTGCTGTTAGGGTGGCACTCGTTCGCATCACCAATAGTCCAGCTCGGCACTGGGTGATCTTTACCGACTCGCGGCCTGCCCTGCAAGCCCTGGTGAAGCCATCCCACCACTGCAGCCAACTTGTGCGTGATCTACACGCATTGCACACGCGTGGACTACAGGACGGGCACTGCATCTCGCTTCAATGGCTGCCAGGTCATTCCGGCATCCAGCGCAACATCGTCTCTGACGCAGCAGCGAAAGAGGCGCACAGCCTGCTTGTGTCCATTGGAATCCCGTATTCCAGACAAGACAGAAGTACAGCCGTGAACGCACTGTGACGGAAACTGCAGGTACCAGCTTGGCAGGACCCTCTTAGGATGTCCTTGCTTCTGCACGCGATTGACCCTCAGTGCAATTTTCAATTTCCGCGAGGCCTACAAAAGCAGATTGACTGTAGGGTTTAAGGCCCCGACGCAATGAAGACGATGACGCGCGCCGTAGTGGACGGCTCCGGATTAATTTTGACCACCTGGGGATCTTTAACGTGCAGCGAAATCTCGTACACACGGGCGTTTTTGCTTTTCGCCTCCATCAGAAAAGCGGCCACCGCGGCCGGGAATCGAACCCGCGACCTCGTGCTGAGCACCGCAACGCTTTAGCTACTCAGCCACCTGGCCTAGAAAAGCAAACAGAGGGTGTTCTTCACCGACTACGCCTGAACCTTGCCTTCACTGGTAGCTTTCTTTTTCAAATAGGCTGGGCAGACCCGCCATTGTGCCCTGTGTGTTCTCTGAGGGAAGACATACGGCACGCCTTGTGCTACTGCCCGCAGTATACAACTCATCGCAAAACAGCGAAAAGAACTCTTGTGCGGCTGTTACGCGGAAAGTCTTTAGAACTCCATCACTTTCTTGGTCCGTGGCAAAATCACGCTGACGCGGCGCGAGGGACAAAGGCTCTGTTAACTTTCTTGTCTGACTCGGGATTGATCGAGGTTCTTTAACCTTGAGATCCTCAGATTTTTTCTCCTAGTGCTGTAAATTTTTCTACGTACCGAACTGATGTTATTTTCGTCTCCCTAATATTCATTGTTGCTGCGTACTTCTTCCCCTTCTGTTTTTTTTTTCTTTTTTCGCCTCACTATGTTCGCCCCCATCTGAAGTAGCAAGCCCCGCCGTTTGTGGGGCTAACCTCTTCATTGTCCATTAAAGCTTTCTCTCTTTATCTCTCTCTCTCTCACATTTTATATTGCCACCACTTGACATTGAGATATAAATTTCGGCTGCATAAATAAACGAAAAAAGTTATCACTAATCAAGAAATCATTCCACCACAGTATTTTACGACGAATGAATTGATTGTTTTTTTTCGCCCTAAATAAACTTTATCAAGAATTCTTCCAAGAAAAAATACAGTCGATTCCCTAAAATCAGTACACGAAATATTACTAAAATTATGAACGTAGCTGTTTTTATCATTGCTGAATTAGTCGCAAAATGTTCGCACGAGTATCCGCTCATACTAACCATGTCCGACGACTTGTAGAAGTTGCGCACTTGCAGTAGCCACTGCCACCAACGAGAGCTAATTTCCTCGTAATAATTGTCGTATAGTATCTTAGAGTTGGGACCCCAGAAGAACAGCGGCACCAGGAAGAATCCCAGGAGGCAAAAGACAACCGGGATTGTCACCCTACAAAACGTGAAACAGAATTCCCCGTTACAAAAACGCCTAGACAGAGACATATGGTAACAGAGCTTGTCGTAAAATCGTAACAGAGCTTGTTTTTGGGGCAAGTTGGGGCACTCTTGTTAAAAACACCTTCAGAGTGGAAAATAAATGCCCTATTCTCACAGGAAAGAAGGCTTAACACAAAAGCCGAGACGTAAATAATTACCCCATAAACACATTTGACATCTTAAAGTAAATCAAAGGTCGAGGGCAGTTTCTTGATGGGCGGCATTTAAATGTTCACTGGTTCATTTTCGTTTAACATATGAAAGAACTCAGAATGAACACATGTGACTACAGCAAAAGAAATAAATACCATTAAAGCAAAGAAGAGAGACATCTATAAATTCCTGACTATCCTCCAGAATTCCTGCAGCGTGATATCGTTAAAACATCGATCCCTGTAGCTTTTCCGATTGTTAGTACAGCACGAAAGCACCTACATTTTCCAAAGCATGCAGTCATACTTCAATGACCCTTTTTTCGACGTGAAGTCTGAATCTTACAAAGCATGCTTTGTTGGAATATTTCTGAAGCTGTTTAGTACACACTGTGGGCAAGCCTAACTATGGTTCACTGTGTCGGGTCTGCTCATCGTCACATCATGGTCTGAAGCAGGGAGATAATTCATATGGCACTAATGCCTCGAGTTCGCAGGTTGTTCTAAAGCGCACCTCCTACACTGTTTGAGTATTCCGCGAAATACAAATAAAACGCTACAAGAACACAAGCCTAAAACGTTTCACATGTGCGCGTTATTAGGTTGAAGCAGCGAAATTTACCTCGTTTGAATAGTGGGGCCTCTCTGTCTACTGCTACTGATTCATCAAGGTAGTTTTAGTTACGCGACATTTTGGAGTGTCGGGTAGTCGAGAGTACTACTGGCAAGAAGGTGGAGTAAGGAAGTAAGGCGTACACACCTGATGAACCGGCGAATCAAGGCAACCACGATAATAACCCAAGAACTGAAGTCAACCTTGATGACGTTGAAGGCCAGCAGAAATCCGCTGAAGAAAAAACAGAAAAAAATGATGACATTAGGCGTGCCCAAAAGTGTTCATAAGTTTTTAAGGGGCAGAAGGGTACATACATTCTACCGTGGTTAAATACTACAATAATCACCTGAAGTGGGTATGTTGTTTTTGTCATAACGAGGTCAATTTTGAGGCATACCCCTCGGTTTGAGGCACCTATTTCGATTTAGTTACAGTCAATATTTCTCCAAGTATTTGTGAGTACCCAGATGACATTCTCATTACCAACTATTGTACCCATATCCGTCCTATATTAAGAACTGAGCAAGCGCCTGGTGTTAGGCATTAGTTCTCGTAACCATTTAATGCGCAACGCTTGAACTGTTCACCTCATTGCGTAACATGTCCACTTGGCATGTTGCCGGCCTGTTCTTTATAAATTTGAACAAAAATGTTGGATATTTTCGTCTGATTTTTCGTATCTAGAAAGAAGAGGACCGCGTGTTTGAATACTGGCAACGATGGATGTCTTTCAGGTTCAGAGTACAACGCAAATTCTCGTGCGGACGAAATTTAGGCGACGGTAAAGATCTCCTGGTAGACAAAATAACCTGCCCCCTCCGCAATGTCACTGTAAGCCCCAAGTTCAATTTATGTAAGGTAGCTAGTTTGTTAAGGTAATCAGAAGCTCAAAGGGTGGGGATGAAAACACATACTAGCCAACAGGCACAAGCTTCATAAGAAGCTCTTTAATCCCAATCTGTCGCGCATTTTCAGCTGTACACGCCTTTGAATATCTTTGCCGTATTGTGGCAATTTGTTCCGGGACTGAAAAACTGTGGTTAGTAGCTCTTAGTGCAGTAAATGTTATGTGAATACGCGCTACGTTTACGGTAACGCGGGCACAACAAGGAAGAATTGAGTTCATCGCTGTTTACCTGAGGTAGAAGAATGTGTCAACGCTGAGGAAGGCCGTAGAGAATGCACAGAAAAACCAGCTTCCCGTGGCTTCTAGAACGTTGGCGAACCTGGCTGTAATGTCAAACAAGATCATGAATAAGTAATGAGCCATGCTTCGGCTTTTCCACTGTTCACAGTTCCACAGCGGTTATCACTTATCATTCCGTGCGTGGTTGTATAAATCGCTTGCAATAATAACACGGGCGCGTGAATTGCTTGCAATTGTTTGCTCATAATTCTCTTCAAGTGACGATAAAAGCATGAGCAGCTCCTTAGTAATATAAAGGTCTATGGATGCAACAGTTTTGTCAAGCTTAGTAAAGGCATGAGGCCTATTGTTCCAGGTAGTAGTGCTGCTTCAGGGTAGACCTTTCTAGTTCTGCTTACTGTGACATTTTATCAACGTAGAACGCGCTGCGCTTGAGGATTTTATTGTACTACATAACAGAGTTGAAAGACCAGAAAGTTCAGCCAGTAAGATAACAGTCTGCTAGTAAGCTACTTTGCTGTCGCAGTTACAAGTGAGGCCCTGCTTTGCGAAAAATTGATAATGAAACAATGTGGTAAAAAGTCAAGAGTTACGGGGCGTATTGCTTACAGATTATAGGGTCAAAGGCCATGGATGCGTGTCCCAAGACGATCCAGAACAAGCTGAAGAAACGCAGACCGTGCAGAAACCGGTAGCAGTACGCCTCCGACTGCTTGTTCCTGTTCACGTACAGGAGCAGCCGTGTGTTCCGAGACACCGAGAAGGCGCACAGTATTTTCACCATCAACGCTGCGGGCGGAAATATTTTGAGATCAGTAGTGGTCCTTGTAATGGCCAATGAGGCCGCGAAAGGCTAAAGCGGCAATGGGCTGTCCCTGCCGCATAACGTGATTGACCTTTAAATGTGTCGGTCAACCGGGTGTTTAGTTAGTCGGGCGATAAGATAATCACGCAACAATAAAAACGATGTTACATTGATTTTAGCTCAATGATGGACTATTTTGCTACCCTCTTTATTCATTGTAATTGACTGATTCGTCAGGTGCTGCATGCGTCTGCATTTTACAAGGAGCCCAAATTTCACCGAACGTTCATAATGGATGAGGAGTGTAGGAAAAACTTAAAAACATAGGTAATTTACATATGTGGGCCGACGCATGCAAGTTTACCACTAAAAATTTCATGGCGGTGACAAGCTACACATGTCTGTAAAAATTGAAACTGGAGGTTTGTTTTTATTGTTGTAGCACGTGTTTTCTCTTTTTTGCGTTTTCACGTCTAGTCGCGCACTGGTAGTTATGCACTTTGGCACTGACAGTGTAATGACGGTGACTGGAGACAAAGCACATAATGTGCAGACAACATTCATTTCTGTGCAACTTTTCAGTGTAAACAGACAGAGCAGTAGACAGAGCTAAACATTTGGTGACACTCACTTCGTTTGTAGTTCTTTTTAGTTGTGTAGTAGTCGTACGCTGAGCTCAAAAGCAGAAGAAGAACATTGATAACTACTAAGGCCCTGCAAAAGAGAACATCAGAAACGAAAATTGAACTCCTCGCAAGGATGGCAGTAATATACTTCCTACTCTATGAAATATATCAGTAGCACTACATAAAACACACATGTTTCGAAGCACAAAAGTGCATGCATACAAATATAGCGCTAGCAAACCCACAAGTTCACATGCAGCGCGAGTTTTAAAATCGGTGTTTCATAAACAGTATTTGGCTCTGATGGCATATTTATGGTAATGTCTCCGAAGTGGCTGCATGCGAACAAACATAAGTGACAGCCGTTTTCTCCGTATTCGGACATGGCTGTGATTCCGCAATCCATGTATAGTGCTTGAAACCAGGAGTGAGAAATTTTGCGACAAAACAAGGTGTGTTATCCCTAAAATTACCTTCCACATTTTGCAGGAAAACATATAGCACAAAGAATTCTGCAAAAGCCCGAATCCCGCGCAAAGCTCAAAATATGCAGTTTTGTTGCATTTATACCTTCTAATACGATGCGTTGTGCAGATTGGAGGTTTAACTTATCAATAAAAATGAACAGTTTATAATCTAACATCACTGAAATTACAGCGGAGGATTGGTCATTGTGGTATTAGACCGGCCCAGCTACAACTTGTCGTTTCCTGGCGGCCATCTAGGTCTAGGTTTCTGAAGACTAAAAGCATCTGTTTCTGTAAACTGACTCCGCTGTGCCCTACTTCCAGACAAACACGCAATACATTTCAGCAGTTATTTAGCTGCAGGTTTGAATCTTTGTCTCTGGAGAAGCCGCTGCGCGAATGATCGTCTGATTTTAGCGAGGTGAATGTTAAGAAGTCAAACAAGCACAAAAATGCTTACATTCATTCGTTGTTCTACAGTTGGAACGCATCGTATTCAAATGCATCTTGAATTCAACGACACGCGAGCAAACAAATTGTTCTCACCGCAAGAAAAAAGTGAAAATTCGAATTCGCCAGAGCCTGCTTTGTTTCTTACGCGTCACGCGAACTAAAAGTAGAGAACGAAAAGTAGAGAACTGGAATTCCTGAACAATTTATTATAAATAGGTAGATATTCATTATTCCGTGACTGTACCCGAGCTACACCACTACTTTACCTCTACGAACAATAGCCTCAAGTTTTGATCAGTGTTCGGGGTCTTAAGACTGTCTACCAGTTCTAATGGCTTGTCGTATGAAACCTCTGTTTCTAAATTTTCTCGGCTAAAACAAGATATCAAAACTCACATGACTCCGTACTGGAGGGGCGTGATGGGCGTAGGTTCTCCAGTAACGCAGTCCCTCACGGTCACCTTGGCGATTCCTTCGGTAACTGCAGCCCGCAAAAAAAGCAAGAACTTTGTTCACAAACAATACCGGATGAACGACATCATTTTTAGTCCAATCTTAGAGACATTGTGATTGTTTCTTGCGTTTCTTCAACAGCAGAGCTGTCTAGGCCGAGCTTTGTTCGTTTATCGCCCCAAAAAACGTCGAATCCTCAAGAATAAAATGTGGTTAGGGAGGTTCCGAAGATTGAACTCGGTACCTTCGTGCCACGAAACTGGCAACTCAATCACTCGGCCACCCCAAAGGACAGAGGGGCACGGGGTTAGCAGTAGCGATGAACAACAACATTTGCAGCCAGTTTGAAAGAAAAAATATACGCTTCCCGGGGTCAGAATCAAACCTGAGTCCCTCGCGTAAAGAAACCGGCGTCTATCCGATAGAGCTACCATCGCTTTCATAGCGCACAGGATATCCTTTGAGTTCGTAGCGCGGGCGTTGGCTTTCGACTTGGCCGCGGGTCCTAGCGCGTGCTAACGCGGCCCACTTTGAGAGATATGGGAAAGGCTGCCGACGAAACGTTCTGGGCCTGCCAGTCATGAAGAACCTTCAGCGGCAAGTGCGGAAAAAATTGGGAGATGCAACCGCCTGATTTCTTACGAAGGGAGAGGGTCCTCCACCTCTGCTGTTTCTCCAGCCTTGCACCACTAGGGCAAGCTGCAACAATTTTTCTGCCGTGGTTCAAGAGCGCTACTAACCAGAATATTGTCATATGGTCAGTGATAACCTGGCTCTCCAAATATACGAAGGCACGCACAATGTTAGATGGCCACTTTTTTACCGCAAAGAAAAAGACGGAAGCGCAGATGAACAAATGATGAAACATTGTATGTTAATCTTGTGATTAGCCGGTGCCTCGGCTGTCAACTGGCTTTGAGAGTGGTACCAATGGGTCTAGGTAACGGACAATATTAAGGTTATCTCGCGATATCTTGCGTGCGAACAGCTTTGTCAATGTGGACCATATTGTTACACAAACATAATACAATTATTGGGCGCCGGTCACGCATTTTGATGTGGCTATAGCAATCGATACACTCACAGGCAGGGGGTATGATTCTGCAAAATGCCGAGCTGAGGTATGCACTACAAGACCTTTAAATAACGCAACAAAGAAGTTGACAAGAAGCTTGCCATAAACACAGCGCTTGTCTCACGTTTCTTTACAGTCCGCTGTTTTTCCCTGATGCGCTAGTTGAAGGTGTTATTACGCTCATGCATCAAGTTTTGCAACTACGTTGTCGGCTCGCAGAAGAAAACGAGAGTGGCTGCCAATACCAGGCATGGTTTTTTGTAAATATGTTTCTGTAATTTGTCCCGGCGCTTTGTTTTGTTTCTTCTTAGCATCATCTATCTCTTCATTGGTGTGCCACCTTAACGGTGTACATTACCGGCCTCTAGCACGGCCTACGAATCACGTGACAACTGTGCTGACCACAAAAAAAAAAAAGCCCTGATTTACCATTGCTGCCTCTGATGGTCGGTGGAGATAGGAAAAGGCCAGAACCGCATGCCCTAAACACTTTGACATAAATTAAGCTCAGTTTTCTCTAGAATTATCAAGAATTGTTGTCATAAAAGCCTTTGAACGGAGGCTTATGTGATGAGTGACTGTGACAGTGGTATGAGCAGGAACTGCCGGCATCTACACCACGATACGCAAAGCCCTAAAATTGGTTTCAAGAGCAGGTTCTTTCGCACGCTGACGATTCGCTGAACTGAACGTTTCACGCCCTCAGTGCCACTAACTAACTAACATTTTGCCACTTACTACCCCCCAAAATTCCCACTTGGAAACCCCACTGCTTCTTGCAGAGGTATTTGGCTTTCGTTTAGTGTAATTAGTTTTTCGATCAGTTAGTTTTATTTTGCCCTTTGTGTTATACTGTTTCTTGTCGGTGGCCAAGGAACTTTTCTCAGTCAGCAGTACCAAAAACATGTTTGTTGCTCTGTGACTATATACGTGTCAGAGTACGAAATACGTCAGAACTCCCACACAACAGGCCATTTTCCCCTGTGCACCTGTAGCAAGAAAAACACCCGTCTCAAACAGTTTTTTCAGAAAGTCTGACGAACGACCCTTACGTGTGTCTACGATGTTCTGGATGTCCTGTCTGGAGCAGTCAGACATCATGCAAATTCCGATGCGAAGGCCCGGGACCCGCTCGTCTTCCAAAAGATTGAACAGTTCCACACTCTGCAAGAAAAACAAAAATGTTACAGCTTGTAAATTCCAGTGGAGATGAGGTATACAGGTTGGAAAGCAAATTAAAAAAAAGTATACTGCTGTGTTCTGGGGGAAATGACGGGTATGTGAGTTCAAAATATTTTCTTTATTTTTTATTTTACACCCTCTGCTACTGGCGACGCATGCGCGTTACAGATACGGGGACGGGAAAAACCTCAGCAAGCAATTCTTCAAGCCATGCCTCAATTCGAGATAGATGAAGATGGAAGTCGGAGCAAATATGACAAATATATAAAAACTCCCCAGAGGTAAGTCGAAAAGATACTGCGGTACAGTTTTTGGGAAAAGAGAAGTATAATGGGCAGCGCATGAAACGCTAGCTGCAATGCGACTCAGAGTTCAAGGGGAACACGCGGTCACCTATGATCGCAACAAAGTGTCTGTGCGGGGCCGTGATTTTATTTTTTACAAGCGCGCAAATAAACCTTTTCCGACTTAGATTCGTCGCCAGCAAAATATATTTCAACTGCATGGTAGTCATGTTGTTATAGATACGTGAACATTGGTTTTCGCTTTCGCTTTCACAAAGCTGAGCTTTCGATAAGGGCACTAATTCCTCCACGAACCAGAGTCAACCCGTCACAAAGTAGGTTTCCAAATGTATGGTTGATATTGATATCAATCTGCTGTCAGAGGCCACACAAAAATACTAAAGGCCTAAATATAATTCAGCGCTCAACACATACAGCTATGGTGCAACCAAGGGGGTTGTCCTCGATGGCTATTTTCTGCTTATCTAAATAATCTTCCGTTTCCTGGAGGGGAATCTGCATGAATCATCTTCACACATCTGGCAATACGAGCTTTCCCCAGACTCGGATGTTAAAGGCAGTGCTGTACCGCGTGATTTTTGCGGGCACATATGCACATATGACAACTGCAGGTTGCTGCTCGTGTAAAAAAAAAAACTAAATGTGACTGGCTACGTCATCGTAATTTTTAAAACATTCTAGTTCTTTTTCTTTCTTCTGTGAATACAAAGCAACTAAGGAAAACAACTGCGCATTAAGAACTGTCTTGTACATAGAACGTGCAATTACTGTTCGGTGATGGCCAAGCACGGAAAACTTTGGGGATCCCGAGGGAATGTTGAAATTCTTTTGCTCACTTACTGACATTCTGAATCCGTAACCTGGGACAACTTTAGCCTCAGAACCATATCTTCTCACTTAATTCCCTCTGAGCCGTTTTGTTCGAAGTGTATACAGCAGGCCATGATTATTTCACCAGAGGGTCGCTGCAGTTCGAATCAGAAGCGAGCACGTGTGGCCTCGATCTCCTTCAAAGTTTGCCGCCATTGCCCAATGATCGCATATAATGACAATCAAATAAGTGGCCTTCAAACATTTTACACCTAGTTAGCAGGGACTGTAAAGGCACTGCGATAAACAGAGTAGTAAAACATTACTGCTGGGGCTTAGAGGACCGCGGCTACACAACGCGCAACATACAGGTGGGCGCTGCAGATAAATTTGGATTCCTTTCGGCAGACCTGTATATATGTATCCTCTCCTCTCTATCCTCCCTTTCCTGTACAACTGCGTTCCCCATTCCCTACGCCCCCCACACCAGCAGGCGCTCCGGTGTCCACCCTTAGGTAAGGCAAACTACGCCCGCGGGTGGTCTTTCCTTTCCTTGTTAACAGTAAGTTCATTCATTCATTCCTGATTTGAGCGCCTGCGTGTGCAGGAGATTGGGTTTGTTTCTTTTCAAGGCTAGGGGGTCGGTGTTGTACCGAAGGGTGTTCAGGACTTGGGGTTCGCGAAAATTTTTACATCCCCTGGCCGCGCCGCTTTCCATCTGTACCGTCGCACTAGATCCGCCGGGTAGCTAAATCAGGCCGACCTCGTCATTCTTTTTTTCTTCATGCATGCCAAGGATTGGCCACAGATATAATGACGCTTCACGTGGTGGAGCCCGGTAACCCGCAACCCTCTCCTGGGCCCGCCTAATCTTGCTCAATTAGATCCTGGCGCTTGCAGCTGTTCATCAAGGGCACACTGCCTTCCACATGCAGTGTGCACGTAATGAACAGCTGGCATTTCACGTGTCTCCGGCTTGACCCTGAATCTGCAGTCTCCACTGACTCACATGGACTTCGGGCACGAGAGAGGATACAATGAGTATGCAGGTGAGCCGACAGCGTTCACGTGATCGGAAACAGGCTGGCTGTCCACGTATGCTTGGCCTGGCCTTGAATATGTCGTCTACAGTAATTTTCAGGAGATTTTCCAGGAAGGCTCGAAGAGAAGCACGTAACTGTGCTTTCTTTATGCGTCATTTCCGATAGGTGTCCGCTTTAACCTTGAGTGGCGCGTGTAGAGCCTCTTTCCTCTCCCCGACCCCGCCACGCCCTGTTCCACCGTATCTTCCCCGCTTGCGCTCATCCTCTCCGACTCATGGCGCGCTCCTCCTTCCTAGCTGGCTTCCCTCTCTCTAAGCCGGGCATATTCTGAAATAGTCTCGCGGATTTCAAAAGCGTAGGCTCTACGTTTGCGAGTAAAAGCTAAGAGCGTCGTGACGTCGCCTCATCTGCATGCAATTGAAACGTCACCAGCCGGCGACTTAACCACCCCCTTCTGCCAGCACTACGCGAAAAAGTCTCGCGCTGGTTTCAACTGTGACTGTCACTGTTACGTTCCGCGAGTGAATTAAACACTTCCTCAGGCGGGAACAGAACTGTCGTTCTAGGATATCCTATTTGCAAGTGTAAACGTTCGGAATTTTTTTTTTTTTTTTGCCTCCTTGAGAATCAAATCGCTTGGTATAGCCTCGTTTCGAATGTATGCCCCTTCCAGTACCCAGCTTTCGCTCGTAATCGGCCCTGGTGGCTGAGCGAACAGAGTATGGGGTCCATTGCAAATAAAAACACTGCTCTGGACAGGGCTAGAATACAGGCGGCGACAAGGGTCAGTGACTAACGGTGTCATTTATTAGGCAAGGCGAGAAATATATAGCCAGGGAATCATTCCGAGATAACATGCCCTTCCACGGCGCTGTTTTTTTTTTCTCGTCTCTTAATTAATCTCTATCCACTGGCCGAATTCCGCGATTCTGTTCGGCAGTTGGAGATAGAGCGAGCGAAGTGCAATAAAACCACAAGAAGTCCGAACTGCTAGCGACAGGGCTCCGTTGAGGCGTACGCCACCAAACGTCGCTACTTTTGTGTCCCCTGTCAACCGAAATGGGGGCTTTCGTTGCTGTTTCGTCACGCGCGGGGAATTCTGGCGTACTGAGAGAAATCATAGGGTGTGCTCCGCCGAGCTCTCACGTACCATTTTGTATCCTCCCTCTGTGCCAGCTCAGATGACCAGAAAAGCGACCCCGTATGATTTTCGAAAGAAATCGCTACGCTGTTCGTTTATCGGTTGCCATAAAACGTTCTCGCGCTATTAATGGCTAGCTTTTTAGTGCCATTTTCCGCGGCCACAAAGCACTTGACATCCGTCTGCTTCCGGCAGTATTCGATGCTAGTTGCCTCGTTTGGTTAAAAAATCACTCTTGCAGAAACTACACTGACTTGGAAGCGTGAGAGTAACACGAAGCTTTACGTCGCTTCTAGCTCCGGCGCTCTATGTGCAATACGCCTAACAAAAAAAAATATAAGGACTACAACTTTACAAAATTCAGCGGAGGGACGGAATATATTCTTCGTGTTCGTACACAGTCGAAGTATTTGGTAGCCATGTCTTTTGTAACCGCTTCACTTCGGGTGTAAGTGTCAGGGGCGCTAGAAATTCGAATCATGGTTACTTCCGCGTTTAGGAAAAACATGTGCAGCAGGTACGCTAAGCATATTAGCATAATAAAATGATAATCGCACGTCGCCTTCACTATGGAACGTCTGCCCGTATCCTGTAAGAATCATCAACATCGAGCTCAACTTATTCCGGCTGTCGGCTCGGCGGTAGCTGATTAGAATTTTGTAAGGGTATGCCTACTGACTCTCCACTGATATCCCTAGCGTACCTTGGGTATGTTAGGGTAAAAATAACGAACACCTAATTGGTGTAAAGCTACTGCGGCTATAGGCGGGTTTTCTGCGTTTGTCCCGGGGTTGTGTCTGCACTTAGAAAAGAGTAATCGTAATTGTCGCGGGTAGCTTTGTAATCATGGTTATAATAGACCGCTTGTATGGCGGTCACAGGCGCGAAATTTGACTTGGGAAAAACTACGTAATGTTGCAGGCTCAGTTCTGTATCTGTAGTACTGCAGACTGACTGATTCCATAACTATCTTCACAATCCCGGCTACCAAATTTGCGTCAAAATCAGTGATATCTTCGTTCCAGCACAACGTATATGCGAAATAAATAACAGCTTTCTGCGCTCTGTGGCATGTGGTACTGTTCCGGAATTAAAATACGTCGACTAGTACTACAACTCCCCCTCGCTGGGGCAAGACGCTTCATTATTCAATTTCTTGATAGTTTGGTGCCTTGACAGTCGGTATTTAGATACCTTTATAGCATATCTGGCATTTTGCTTGTTATGTTGAACAAAATGCTAGAATATTGCTCGTAAGTGGCCAGAGTGGTTGCTGCGTTCATGATAAGATGCCTTCAATGAAGCCATTTGATTTCGTGAAACTATTATTACACCCCCTCCAACCCCACCAGCCCCACGCTTCTTTTCCCTTTCGTGAATGCTTGAAAGCAGTGAGATGCATCAAATATCCATTTCTTGAGCGTCTTTGCTAGCATCAGAGATAATTGAGGAAAGTTTACGGAAACACCTAAATCATCTGATCTTTCCTGTACTCCACGTCTGGGGAGACAAACAACTAATTTATTTGTTTGTTTGTTTATTTATTTATTTATTTATTTATTTATTTATTTATTTATTTATTTATTTATTTATTTATACATAATTAATTAATAATTGGTTATATTACTTTCACGGCCAAGAGGCGCTACAGAGCGTTACCAGACGAGTATTGGCATTTAAACAGTACCATTCATCAAGGCAGCCGCGAGCGCGTTCTCTTCTGCCTATTGTGTCACGTTTAACGTATTACTCAAATACATATTATGAAAACGATATTTTATTTGTTTATTATTGCTTATTTAAACAAAATTTACAGAATAGTTGCGGTGTTGTTTTGTATTCATTTGTTTGTTTTCCTCAGCTGAACTTCCGCTGGCGTGCCACCGGTTAGCTCGTCGACCTTTAACGACGACCTTGTCGGCCGATGCACCTGACTTGTAACAGCAATGCCCGTTTATCCGATCCGTTTATTAACAAATGGTAGCTACATTACGCAACGAGGTGATGACACCGCAGAGTTCCACAGATGAGCGAACAACCGCACAGCACCGAACCGGTCTCAGACGCAGCCATACTAGCAAAAGGTGTAATTGCGCAAGCCGTTGCAACACGCGCCGCGGCTATTCACACGCAATCCGCACAACGCAGGAAAACTTGGGTATGCCCCATCAAGCTCTAAGAAAGAAAAAAAAAGATGGATAGGAGTGATCGAAGCTCCAGACTGTACACGTGCGTGAAATTATCACGCCTTCGCCTAGGGCGCCGTTGTGCAGCAGACGCTGTTGCACACGACTAACATGCGCCCCAGAACCACCTCGCAGCGGTGACGTCTGTTGGGCTTCATCTCGCATACGAAGGGAATTTCGAAAGCGCGCTTCGCTTGTATATAATTATGCGGGATAAATAGAGAGGCGAAGGATGTGTTCTTATCTCCGAACCACGTTCGAGCATCTGGCGCGTGACGCCGCAGTAAAACGCATGCCGGTGGCATACTGGGCCAGAGGACGATCGCGTTGAGTCCTTCAATGTTCTTCACTAATAAATGCAGAAAGTGTGCCAGATGTTCTAAAGAAAACTGACGAAGGCGCGAAAGCAGCATACATTTCTGCTTGTGAAGCGTTGTGCGCTACCCCGTTACGTGCATGTGCAACTCTGCGTGCATGTATAGCTTCGCTAAAATAACACCAACCATAGTCGAATACGCGCCGGAGCGCCACTGCTTAGGCCTAACGTGCCGTTCTGAGATCTTGGGACGTCAATCGGTGCCTGGTGCGTCAAGCACGATGAGGACGCTGAACGCCTCAAAGCCTGACGTTAGACTTAACGTGATATGTTTAGGCTTAACGTTAGGTAACTTTCATATTTAGCCTTACCAAAACGTCAAGCAACGTCGTACCAGGTGTATGTCGAGCAGGGGATACGCGATGGACTGGCTAAGCACCAAGGCGTGTCGTTAGGCCTAACCTCGGGCCGTCGCGTACCCGCGATCCCTGTGTTTTCTGTTGCTTGTGTTTCGACCTTTTCGCATCAACCTCTACGTAAACAACTTGTAGAACGGAAAATGCGGCGTCTTAATAGGCTTCCAGAGATCTTACATCCACGAATTCGGCCGAGGTAGGTTAATGGCGCTTTTGCACTAAAAGGTAGAAAATGGAAAGAAATAACTGATAACGCCTACAAGGGACGAAGCAATTCCTTTATATACAATAGCCATATTTGTTCTTTACGATTTTCGTACAGAATAATTAGTGGATTCAGCAAGCTACTTACAATTTTTTTCTTGTTTTCTCGTTTAAACATGGATGCTGGACTGCGGATATTTGGAGATCAAAGCTTCAGGCGACTAGCGAGTAACGACTAACAAAAATCTCGCTCCTGGTTATGTTGGTAATGAGGAGTCCGAACACATGATGCTGCGAATCACCATACCCCAGTTACTTGCTTTTGGGATTTGCAAATAGTGATTATTAAATTCTTTGAGAGCCTTGTACCAGCTATCCGGGCACTCCACGTTGCAAAGCTGCGCAACAGATAAGCAATACATAACTTAGACCGCAATGGAAATGGGCAGTCCGTGCGGTTTCACTTGCAACTGACGTAACTCTTTTGCAGGCAACATCGAGTGCTTGGCTTGTACCTTTTATTTACAGAGTCATTTATTATGTCAAAAATGCGTGTGGTAGCAATGAAAGTGGAAGTGGAGATGTACCTAGAAAACAAGTAGGGAAAAGTCGACGGTTCGCGACTCCTCGTTGGGGGAGGGAGGTTAAAAAGCAATTAAGCAGCGGTTCAAGATACAAAGACAAATGAGAAAGTAATTCCACTTGAAATAATCCTAAAATCGCTTAGATTCGATGACACTTGTTTTATTATTACGTTGCAAAGTTTGCAGTTTTCCAAACCTCTTCCTACTGTGCCTCTTCCGAGTACAGTTCGCTCCACCACCTCTTTAATTTACTCTAATCCCTGTCGCCCTCCCATAGGAGAACAGGTGCAGGCAGAGGGCGATGCTCTTGCGCCTGACGCGTGAGTCAACCATGTTGTCGTGTTGGAATCCCGCTCGCTTCAGGGCCTGTTGATCTCCCTGATGTGATTCGAGATAGGTGACCCTCCCTCCAACACGTGGCATATTATCAAACCTCGTGACAGGGGGCGTGTCTAAAGATGTCAATGCCCGCAGCGGTGCCAGCGCGTGTGTGACCCACTCGATAAGCATCCAGAAAATGTCCTCCCAATGTTCGTTTCCGGTTTTGCGGCGCTTCTCTTGTATGTATAAAAGCAAAGGTATTCATGGTAGCACAGGATCCGGGGCCTTTCTAATGACTCAGGGACAACCGGAATTGTAAGCAAAAAGAAAAAGAAGTTTCTCCAACGATCACAACCGGGTTTTCACCGCCTAAAGAATACTGAAGGTGTTTTGCACGCCGAGTTCATCGTTCCTACGAGGGCAAAAATTGAGAGACCGTGTACGTGTTCCCGTTCACGCGACTGCCATGCACGTGTTCTAGACCTGCCGCTTATTGTGGCGGCCGTGCGTGGCTTTTAGGAGTATTCTGCTGTTGGGGAGTATTTCCTTCGTTGTATTGAAATGACTTTAACTGCGGGTTATTCACAGATGACCGGAGAATCTTGCGCTCTAACTTGTTCTGCGGGTCCGCTTTGCCGCCATGCTCCTGAATGGCACATTGCTGCCCTTGAGCGAAGAAGTTTAATGAATAACTGGAGCAAGCAATCGACTGCAGTGAGAAGTATGATCTTTACTGTTACATCGAACAATGCTGAACGCCAAGCTTGTATTGCACACTGGCAGTGTGCTGGCGTACTGTTTTGAGTAAAATTATATGCTGGGCCTCCTCACTGCTTTGCCCTTAAAGTAAGTGTGAATGGTCATTCATTTTCGGTTGGGTGAAGCATAACTGCGGCCACATTTAAATGGGTAGCATTGGCCGAAAAAAGCTGCATTTCGGAAACCTTTAGGTTTTCGTGGATCCTGTTTGCTTTACCTTCGTATTGGATAATCCGCATAATTCTGTGTCCGCATCGTCGAGTAATGTCGGTATATTTAGATGAAAAAGCATCTTCGGGATTCTTCTGGCAGTATTCTCACCAGTTTGCCTCCGACAAGTGAATAGATAATGCAGCGCGATACCGTTTCCAGAAAGCCAATAACAGTAATAACAGAATGAAAGGTTGGTCACCAGGGCGCTCATTGAGTTGAGCTTGGTTAATCTTGATGTATTAAGTGTAAGGATCCGACAAATTGTACAAAAATGATTCGTATGAAAGCTAATTGCAGCCAAATTTGAGAACGGCTGGACGTAGCCTGCAGTACTTAGGAGGGCCATATCTGAACACGAATCGGTGCCAGGAAAATGAACATGAAAGCTGGGGAGACATGACCAACTTTCTTCCCATGTACCTACAGACAGACATAAATGCGGCAGATACTCTAATTGTCCAAATTTCGTTCAACTGCTGCGGTTTTCTTTTTCGTTTCACATTTTATAACTCAATGACGCACTCTTTAGAGTAGCGCGATTTTGTGTGGACACTGAGTAGCAAATTATTTTCGGGGAATAAAAAGTTATCGCTTAGGCCCAGGAAACGCTGTTCTATCAGGTGCTTACCTTCCTGTATCTCTGAAGTTGTAGCAAAGTGTCTAACGCTGCGAAGCGTGCCAGATTGCCTCATTATACGACAGGAATTTCACGTTAGCGGTCCTTCACTTGTAGCGGGTGCACGTGGCTCTAACCCTGGCCTTGGTAGGTTACAAAGTAAGCGATTATTTTAAAATAAATGTTTGCACGTCTAGTGGCCTAGACTAAAGAGTGCTAATTTTAGCCCTGAAGTAGGTATAGTTGCAGCCGACAGGCAATAAGCGAGTGGATTAACCAATTTTGAACCGCTTTTTCTGTGTTTCACCTGGCAACCATGACTCACCCTCTTGTTGGTCATGAGGAAGGCCGGCAGCATGTGCTCGAGGAAGGAGGTATCGTTGACCGTCTTGATGTAGATGTTGCAGTACTGGCCGCTCGTCTGCACGTGACCGTACTTGTCGTGCACGACCGTTTCAATGCACTCGTCGTACGCGCCGATGTCCGAGATTGTGCCCTGGAACAGCCCCGTCGGGTACTTGCCGCTCGCGTCGATCACTGCAGCACAAGAAAAAAAAATACCAGTGAATAAGGAGCGTGTTTTTCAGATGAGAAAATTTCTCACGATCTTCTTGTCCACTAACCCCTCAAAAGACATCTTAGTACACTCCGAAACCTTTTAGGAATTAGTGGCCAAAATGGTTTGCCCATACAGTTGATCCGGACAGGTTCCGTCTTACTGGAACCCGGTATATTTATTTTTTAAGCATTGCATTCATCTTAAGGAGAGCCATCGCCTTTATTGAAACCTGCGGGAGAAAACTTTAGGGAGTACTTTAATATGTTTTGAGACATTAGCTATTGAATGAATCCGATTTTACAGCAGGCAAACTATCCGCGCCATCAAACACACTAATGCTAACTGTAGATATAGGCGGGAACACCAGCATAAGTGTTCGGACGCTACGTTTTAGTGCGATCACCCAAAGGCCCATGACGCGGGACGACATGCCGTGTATATGAATTCTTGTGCAAGACGTAGCAGTGTCCCAAGTGAATTATGGTAACTCCAGAGTTGTTCATTGCGATTCCGTGGAAATTCAGGCTCATTCATATGCATTTTCAATGCACATATTTTCTAGTATTACACCTTTAGGCATTTGGCGACGCGGAGAACGAACGGGGTGCGGAAAAACGCTGGCGCTCCACGGTATACTACCATGTCAACAAAGTTTGTAGCAGCGTTTGTATTCGTAACGTGCTTTCCAATGTGAATGATTTGTAAAACATTCCCCCATGCGCCATACCTCCGCGTATGTCCTGCTTCAGCATACGCTTGAGCAATCTCAATCGGGTCCTATGAGCAATATCGGTGGGTTAATAAACGCTTAATCTCGATGGATTAACAAAGCTATTCACTGGACCAACGTTATGTTCTTCCCTGCTCTAGATTCACCTGCATGAAGGAGTCTTCCCTACCAGCTACTGTGCCGCCAATAGCTCAAACTCAACAGTAAATATTTCTTTTTTTATTATTAAATTCTCAGCGCCCCCAACACTGCTCCCCAGGAACTACCCACCGAACAGTGACCGACGTGGGTTGACTCTTACGACGAGTGCGTGCTTTGGTCTCACCGCGTGAGAATTTGACCACTGCCTAGGCTTTTGTCTGTGAGGCCTCCAAGACGGGGCATTACCAGAAACCTTTCTCCTCACCTTTTCGGCTTCGTGCTATCCAGTCCTAATAAAGACTGTTCCTTGTTTCACATAATTACTGGTGGGAAATAGAAATAAAGGCAAAAGCTAATGGGGCCCAGTTCCCCGGGTTGTAACGTCAATTGTTTTTCCGAGGGCGATGAAACTCACGCTCAGGTCAGGTGCATACAGGCGTCACGCTACCCACGTGCCGGCCCCATAATCGGCGAGTCGCACCCAAGGGAAGGGGCGTTTTGTTTTACGGAACATCACCCGCGCCGGCGCACTAATGCTCCTGTTGATGCTTTTGTAGCGAAAGAGTGTCCATTATGAGCCCTCGGCTTTGACACGAGAATGGACGATTCGCATTCTTGACGCATGTAGGGAGGTGAGAGCCCGACTTAGAGTGGATGTCTCTGAATCGGGGCGGTAATGGTCTGAAGAGAAACATGCAGATCGGTAACGCATGAGGAAAAACCGCTACAAATGCGCATTCACGCTGGCATCGGCGCGAGCGTTCTGCGCAAAAATCAAGACGTCTAAATGGGCTACAGCCTTTTTACCCCATTATTGCTAATCATAAAAATAAAGGATGAGGCTTGTCGGTTTCTCTCTTTAGGTAGGCATGCAGAAAGGACCCTGATAAACACTGGAGGGAAAATTCGCTATATCGCGTCTGATAACTCCGCCTTGAGGCGTCAGTAATATAAAAAATTGTTGAATCAAAAAAATCTATTTTCAGCCCCAAGTGAATTTTTGAAGCGCGAAATGAATACCCTTGAAACCTTAACACCTAATCATCAAAAAGTAATAAAGCCCCAGGAAGTGCTGGCAGATGTACGCTCTAAGTTGTTGTTTCCTGAATCGTAAAACTATGGTGGTCAACGTAGACCATTATGTGTCAAATTGCATTTATTCGAAGTTTATCCTTGACAGGCATAGATACCACTGCGCACCAAGCAGTTTGGTAGTAAACAACTTCCAGGGAACGTCTGCGAGAGTAATTGTATTTATCAGCAGTTGGAAGCAACATTCTCCCAGTTTGGCGGACTTCAGCGTAGAGCTATTTGAACATGAAGACACAATTTACGCCTTAACCTGCTTTTAACGTCCCTTAATTCCATTAAAGTGAAATCAAATCGCCCCAAGTGATCCTGAAGCCGGTTACGTGGTAAGTAAGAGACGGCTTGTACGGTGTTACGCATGCATGGTACGAAAACTGTGCCCTTTAAGCTCCTGCACGACGTTGCATTTCCGCCAATAAGACGCAGTGTGCACATTCATGACATATACGCATAGCTCCATCTCTTCAAAGAAGAAGGTTTCACATTCAGTTGATTACGTGAGACATTATTTCACGACATTGAAGAATGTTGTGAACGCATGTCACCAGCCACTCGCCAGCATTCGTTGTTAAGAAACTAAAGGAACGGAGATGACAATTCAAAATTTTACTGCATTCCCACTACCGCCACAAATTATTACGAATGAAACCATCAAAGTTCTGTACCACTGCTACTCGCCTGTTCGATGTATTAATGCGTAGTATGCTGGATGATAAGAAATTTGCAATAGTATGTCGGTGAAGCAAAGCATTAAATTATTCATATGACCTTTTATTTTAGCGCAGCACAAGGAAAAGCTGCAAGTGCGTCGTCACGTTAAGATATCGCGACTAGAAGCAGAGTAGGGCTGCATAATGATAAAATGTCTGGAAAAAAAATAAACTTGTTCTTCTAACTGTCGCACTACGTTGAGGTGTGTCTTACGGAAGTGTTGCGTGCTCTGACAAGTTCCCCAGCATGGGCAGATCGCATTTCGCTGTCAATGAACACACATCTATAAAAAATATTGAGCAGAGGTTCTGTGAATTCTCTAATATTGAGTAAGCATTCTGACACCGCATTTCCCGTTCACAGACCTCGTGTTACCTTCAATGCATCCTGGGTGTTATTTTTTTGCTTGGTTATGAGTTATTGGCGTGACGGCGCTGGATTAGACAGACGTTTGTACTTTCGTTACTTCATTTTATGCTTTTTTTGTAGCAGGTCTGGCTAGTAGTTGTGAAATTGAGCGACCTTCCGACGCTTTTAGTTCCCGTTAGGCTGTATTTTTTCAATATTGCTCTATATTGGGCCGCGTTTCGTTTTTATTTTTATTTTTTGGTTATATACGTTCTTGCATTGTTATTCTTTACGAATGATGAACGTTTACACTATTATAACGATTCAATGTATAACCCCGCCCTAGTATGCACATACAATGCATTACCCAGTTAGTTTGATTGATTGATTGTAGGGTTTAACGCGCCGACGCAACGCAAGCGATGAGGCGCGCCGTAGTGGAGGGCTCCAGATTAATTTTGACCACCTGGGAATATTTAACGTGCGCGGACATTACCTAGTTGGTGTCCTTTGACTATTTTTTTCTTCTGTGGATTTTTCTCGGTTTGTTTTTGTTTCTAAACCATTTGAAAGTGGTGAATTTAACGGGGCTTTGATATTTCGTAAGCTTTTTATAGTTTGGTTTCTCTTTATTTACACACGTTATCAGCATATGAACTGTTCTAGTGAATAACGATTTCAATCGCCAATTCCGTAATTTTGTGCAGATGTAGGTTACTACACTTTTCGCCGTTGCGAATGCCTACGCAGTAAAAAAAACTAACAAAACCCTCCTATGAAGACAACTAGAGTGCGCGCGAAGCTTGTGTATCAGTCAGTATAAACCAAATCAAAACTCAAAAACCTCAAACAAAAAACGCTTACTTGAACAAAAACCCATTGCCAATCAACCCAAACCCATACCCAATCAATCCCAACCCAACTCCTGACCGAACTCAAACCAAACCCCACCAAACCCACTGGCTGAGCTTGCCAAATATATCTTAAAAGAAAGCCATACAACACGCAAATACCAGACAAAAAATCACACCATCGCCTCATCACATACACATTCACTTCCGCTGGCGTGTCTCCTGTCCGGCTATAGTTGTCGGCAACTTTCAAATCAGCTGCTCAACTCCCGGCATGCAGCGCGGCCCAATCAACGGCAGCGTCCGCACCAATTGTGCTGAGGTAAACGGGGCCATGAGTCTTCTGCGCGCCAATTTCAAATCAGCCGCTCATCTCCCGGCGTGCAGTGCGGCCTAGCAACGCCGGCGCCCGTGAAACGATGCAGTGCAAGGATTACCTCCAGCGCGTTGCATATGAGTACCGTGTCGGAATGGCGTATTCGCACAGACGTCTGCTTGGTAACGCGATGGACCCAGGTACGATTCCGACCGCGGGAAGCATGTCTTTTGTAGCGTGAGCTACACTGGCCGAAGGTGAGCAGTTTCGCGTGGCTCCTGGAGAGCCGTGCTGCGCATGTGCGAGGGGCAGTGACGTCACACGGTGCACAGAACGTTGCTCGCTGCCCGGCGTCTCTCACACACCCCACGCGCCCAGTGTCTTCGCCGACCTCCGTCCCGCACGTGGCGGCCCGGTCCACTTGGTGATCATGCGAGGGGTGGCCGGGCGTGCAACCGATGGCTCGTGCGTCGCAGTAACACGGGCGTGCGCCTGTGCGACTAGCTTAGCTCTGTGGCGATTGGTGACGCTGCGCCGGAGCCGCTTGATAAATATACATGTGTCACGTAATGCGTGTACCGTGTGTGTGTCATTGAAGCAGCAGTAAGCATGATCATCAAGCTAATCCTAGACAACCACGAAAGCTAAGAATAACCACCTGAACCTTAGCTCGCGCGACGTATATCCTGCCATAGCTGAATTACGCCACTGCTAATTTTTTTTTCTTGAGGCGCGTGGCTTTTGGAACCCCATCATGATCTTCCACGACAAAAGTAAGCCAACACAAGCTTCGTTTGAAAAAACGCGAAGCCCGAAGTAAAAACATTCCGTGCTCAGAGAAAGAAAGCGAGAAATTATTCAAGCCGCAGAATTTGACAATCAATTGCAGGGGTTGTAGCGGCGATCACACATTTTAACAGGAGCCAAGGGCACGGGTTTGTACCATGCAGCGTTACACTCGTCGGTTAGCCATGAAAGTGCATCGCGGGGGGTATGCATGGCGAATACAAAATGAGGCGGGAAAAGTGAATTGCCGAATTCCTGCATGTACGCCAGCATGGGTTGCGCTAGCTAGTGGCGAGTATTGCGTCATGAAATGGACGGTCGGGCACTCCGTCGTCGATGTCGACACTCGAGCGACGCCAAAAATTGGAGGCGAATCGTTCGTCTTTTTTGAACAAGGAAAAGCATAAAGCTGTCATCATAAAGCTCTAAAAGTACGTTCCCAACATAGGGGAAAACATTGAGCAGGAAAGGTCAAACTGGTAACTGGCCTTTGCAAGGCATAAACTACGCCTGACGCCCCTGAAGAACCGTAAACTAAGGGGTAACCGACGGAGGAACAAACGATCAAAAGCTTAGACGAGCGAAGAAGCATGAAGCGTGTTTAGGCCATTGAAACACCACCGCGATAACAAAAAAGCTGAACTCACAATACTCTACGTCTTGTTAGCGGCAAAACAAAAAGGTATAAAGGTAATAACTAATACGTCGTCTACCAACAAGTGATTCTTACAGTAGGGCCTGTTGGCAAACATGCGCTGCGTACGCCAAGAGAAGACGCTCGTTAAGTTTCTTCTCTTAGGAAAGGAAACTTAACGGCACTAATTTTCGCTAAGTCTATGGAATTGCCGTGCTCTCCACCGCTCCAGCCAGCAAGCATTGGTGTGGGACTCAACCCAGGCCGGCGCTCGGCTAAAGACGCTGGCTCTTTGGGCCGTATCACCAGAGTCTATTACAGTTCCTCGGTCAAAACTTCCTGTTTCCGTTCGTTTAGTCTCACCGGCCCCCCCGTTTTATGCAGAAAAAAAGAAACTCGGGTTAGTGCCATTCTGCATTCTGTTGCGACGAGCAGCCACAGCCCATAACCTTCCCTGCACTTTCTTTGCGCTGTAGGAGAGCGGTCCCTTTTGTTTTGGCCTTCTTTACAACTCCCAGACGCCATGTAGTAAATTGCGAATGATAACGCTGATTAAGAATTAAACTTTTCCACAAAGCAAAAGCGACAATGGTCCGAGGCCTAGCAGTCGGCGAGGGTGAGTTCCGCCTATTAATTGCTTTCTTACCAAGAATGTCGTCGTTTTGAGGAGAGTTTTATGGTCATCGCGGTGCCTGATTACTGCCAGCGAGCGTCTGACGAACCGGCTGTACCATTACAGGCGGGCGCTGCGGCCGCGACGGTCGCCCAAGCATGACACGCCATTCCAAGCATCTTTGGCCTGCCGTAAACAAACGGAATATTCCCGGACCCCGGGTCCTTCGAGGCCTCGAGCAAATTCCCCCCTCCCCCAGGCATCTTGCGGTCAGTGTGATTGCGGGAAAACCGCGCACGAGGTCAGCTAACTTCCCTTATGCGCTTCTCCGTATCCTGTGGGCTTACCGCACAGCCGGGCAGAGGCACGCATTCGAATCGCATCATACAGCACCGAATTTCAGCAAATTCAGTTGCGGCTTGTAAGGAAAAATATATTTTTTTAAGAAATAAGGAAACAAATTCGGATATCTGGTACACCGTCGTCTTAAGGAATTCGTCGCGACAAAAGAATGACTTCGTTATAAGCGACACTTCTTTAGAACAGGAGTCGTTCTCTCACTGTGCGGAGCAGCGGTATATGAATACTACGAAAAAATTCATTCCTTATTACGAATGTTATCTGTACACAGCTCATAACTGGTAGTTCTTCTCGCACGGAATGTGTAAAATTCCTCGTAATGCGATAGAAACTATGCAAATGTTTTCAATGCTGCGTAAATATCGTATGCGCCGTTTTTAGTGAGCGAGCGGGAATGATGCGTGCATTCTGCGCTTTTAACACTTTTAGTTTGTCTAAACAGCAGCGCGTTGCTGTTACCGCCTTTCATGCGTCATTTCTGGCCAACACAATGAAGTGAAAACCCTCAGTCGTGCTTTTCCAGAACGACTCGCATCAGTTTACGCGTCGCTAAGGATGCCAACCTCGCGCTAACCTTGGAGGCGGAAATACTCGTTCTAAACAACTGCTTCCGCTTGCCGTTCCCAAGCGGCTCCTCGCAGAGGTAATTTCCCCTTCAGAAGGCTTGAGATCACTACGCCGCGTATGGCCCATTGACTGCAACTGCTGCTTCCGGCAGACGTCATAAGAAGTGGCCTCGGACTAAACCATGTGCAAGTACGTTTTCTTACATGTCTTCATCCACTCAGCTCTCTGGCAGCTCCAAGTTTTAATCTCAAGTATGAGCGGGAAGAAAAAAAAAAGGTCACTCCTAATTAGAAACTGTTTTGAAATGCAGTTTACAGAAATCCCGCGAAGAAACCAACCCACGTGTTCGCACGCTATTTTCCTTCATGTATCTTCAGTCCGTACTTAGTATTTTATGTGCGTCGTTTGCATTCCTCTCAGCTGCTAAATAACACCGTTATCATTGGCAACCTCACTAACGGACGTCTTATGTGTTCTGATCACTCCAACTGATCTCGAAGGTTTCGTAGGTATCTCCAGGTTTCGCCAGGGACGGATCTCAGTTGAAATATGTGCCGAGCCTTAAACAAATGGGTCATTACATTACGTGCCCAGAAGATGAACTCCGAGTCATGGTTTTGGCTCCGTGACAACCGCAGCTGTATTTAACAAAGCCGGAAGACTACAACGAGTCATTGCGCAGAAGGCGGTGCTACCCAATCTCAGAACGTTGCTTACCTCTAGCGAAGGTTCCTCAAGAACTCCCTGGCTTACTTCGGTAAATTTTAAAGCCGAATTTTATAACCCTCGTTAACTAACGCAGTTATCTTTTCTCATAACCTGAGCCCTTAAAATTTGCCGAAACAAGCTGGGCTGCTCTTGAATCATTTTCACCGAGGGAAAGACCGTTCTGAAATATGGCCTCAAATTAATTCGTGGGCGCCTGCGTGACTTGCGGCACACGTTTTTCAACGTGTGAAACCCCATATGTCATTTTTGTTTTATTCTTAACGAGAAACCCGTTCCAAATGCACCTTAAAAAAGCCACATTCTACGATTTGGGCTCTAAATGTGCGCCGAATTACGCCGAACGGGAGAGTACAGGGGTTCAAAAATGTAAATTCCCAAATTCTCATTTCCATATGTAACCCGGCCTCGACATGTTTAGAAGTGCGGGCCAGTCGGCAAAAGCACGCGCGTTCAGTGTACAACGTATCTCCTAGTGGCAAAAGCACGCGCGCTCGTTTGATGACGTCTGGTTTATCGGGTGTGCCGTTACCACCTGTGAGACGATCACGGTCGCTTACTGGAGCGGGGTGCATCGTTACCTTCGAATGACGACACGTCTCGTGGCATACAACTTCGTCCACCGCAAAGCGATATTCAGATACAAACACTGACCTTCGGCTACTGAACACGAAAACAGCAACAAGGACGTAATGCAGGTCCTAAACGAGATGGCATCGCCAGCCCTCTCGGAATTTTCTTTCCTTTTTTTTTTGTTTCCTTCGTCGGAATCATTCAAGTGCAGAAATAGCCAACTCGCGTGATCGTCTGCCGCTGAGTTATCCATGAAGCAAAGCGAATCGGGTGTTTACGTGCCGCGTAAGCGCTTTTTTAAATAACAGCGGCAACATGGCCTCCCCAATGACTCAACATCCGTCATGGTCTTATTGAGCACCTTCTTCGGTAGAATGGAATCGCACTGAGAGCGTCCCAGATGCATCATTGCTATGATTACTTACGCAGTTGCGCAATGTGCATTCTGTGTGCTTAGTTGCTTACCGATCAACTGCTTGCAACTGGCTAAAAGAAAGGCTTGATTTACTCACATCTGGCCTACAGGTTTCATATGTGATTCCCGTGTTCATTAAAAGAACTCTGAAACACCTTTTCAACTTTTTTTCTGAATAATAAACTTTAATAACGTAGTAAACGAACACGTCCAGTACATAGATCATGGAGTCGCAAAGAATCTCAGCCAAAACAAAACTCCTGCTCTATATTCAATAGACAACTTGAGATTCTGTTCAAAAGATTTTCCTCTCTTTCCCCAGTCTTGTCGTCCTTTGAGCGCTGAAATTAAGTCATCGCAGCAATATAGCGCCTATTGGCCACTTCCTTTCTGTGGCGGCAATAAACTCATTTCATAGCCACTTTAGAAAAAAAGCCACAAAGCAATGCAGAAACCGAATGCGGATAGTTCTGCTGCATCGAGCAAATCACGTAGGGTGGGTGCATGCTGTTGATAAATATAGCTTTTACTCGTCGCGGTGGCTAAGGCGTGACGCTGCTGAGCACGAGGACACGGGTTCGATTCCGGGCCGCGGCAGCCGCTTTTCTGATGGAGGGGTAAAGCAAAAACGCCCGTGTGTACGAGATTTCGGCGCACGTTAGAGATCCCCAGTTGATCAAAATTATTCCGGAGCCCTCCACTATGGCGCACCTTATCCCTGCGTTGCGTTGGCGCGTTAAACCCCACAACTATAGCTTTTACAATGTTTCGAGACGCAAAGGAAAGAGTGAAAGTGTTTATCAGAAGTATTGCACGGTACTTTTAAAGACCGTCATTCAAGGGGAACTAAATACAATAAACCCTCGCAATATAGAAATCATCGGGAGAGGAAACGGACATGGGTATAAGTGGTACTTCGCTATATGCGAAAATGATTCGCTTTTTATGCCCGGCTGTGCGGACGGTGCAAAGCTTTTATTTCTCAAGAATTGATATAAAAAAAAACGATTTCGTCACAACGAAGGTTCATTGTGTACGTTTAGCACCAAAAACAAAAATGTGGCGTACGAAAAGAAAAGAAAATGGGGTATTGGATGCCTCTTCAAACGTTGACTTCCGCGTTACCGCGTTGTGCCCATTCAAGCGCGGTGACTTCGTTCAACCGAACAGCAGACGTACTCATCGGGTACTCTGCTCTTCCTTCCTTCCTTTCCCATGGCGCGCAGCCAAGGTTGAAATCTGATAAGTGCGTTGATCGCTTCGCAGCTTTTGCAAGCCTTGCTAAGGCATGCCAGATCAAAAGAACGACCCCCTGAATAGACATGAGCCGCAATCCGTGGACTTCGCTCGGCAATTGCAGTGCTAATCCGTATGAACGGCGTAACAATCCGGTTAGGTGCTAAAAGGGCGTTCTTCAGGATCGTATTCTCGATCGTAGTCTCGCAACTATTAGTTAATGCCCGCAGAAGCTAAGGAACAAACTAACCAGGTTCACATGCCTACGCAGTTTACGTGGCATGATAGTAAGTCGACGAGCCACCCAGCAACATTATATGCCTATATATGCTGGTCAGCTCGTAATGCACCCCTTGTATCAATTTAAACCCGATGCATTATCGTGCTTCCCCCAAACATGCATCTGTTTGAGTAAATCTTCGACGTTTCACATACGAATATGCTGGAGTATTTTTCTAAGAACACGGGTTTTCGAAATGCGCTAGCATATAACGGACAACATTAGGCAAGGTCGCATTGTTCTTTTTTTATGCTCAGCAAACTTAAGCGGGTAACAATATCCAAAACATTGTCCCCGCAGCTTTAAAAAATCGTAAATAACAAAAAATTGTCAGAAAGTGCCGTATATCATTTAAATGGCCGTTTAACGATTGAAATATATATACATGCGGGGAAATAAAGATAAACTTGCAGTCATGGTACGGTTTTTAGTGCGATTGCTTCTCTTTTCCGTTTTACTGCTCCATCTCCGGCAAATAATTTTCGACCGCCGGTATATTTGTACGCAGTTTTAAGCAAACTTAATCTGGCTATGGTTCCGTGCATATTTCGTGTCTGCTAACAAAAATTCCCTCCGTTCCACGTGTATATGAAGCACGGGGCATTTGTAGCGTGTGGCGTCGGAAAACGAACGTCCGGGTGTGTGTGCTACGAGCACGTGGTCATCAGAAAGTTCGCATGCCCTTCAAAACAAATAAGCCTTGGAGCCGACGTCCCGCTATGCTTTGTACAAACTATAAAATATTTGGTGACGTGCGGCACATGGAGCATGTTCTTTTCCCCACGATAACGCACGTGCCGTAACGAAATGTGCCTGGGAGTGGGTGATTTGAGCGAAGCGCCGATGCTCCGGACGGGCAACCATATATAAAGACCATGTTTACGGGCCGGGTTGCAGTAGAGAAGAGGGTGGTGCGCTTTGTGAATTGAGCTGACTTCATCCGCATGCACTTAGGCGCTGCCTGCGGTGAAGGGGTGGGATATTCGCTCCGTAACAAGTCAGTTGATTTTGAAGGGGTACGCCGGTGTAAATCTGTACAGTTCGGAGCAAGGCTTCCAAAGGTAGCCCAATAGATCATCGGGTGGGCTGTTAGGTGCGGGCGTACAGATGCCGATATTGTTGATTCGGAGCAACAAATTGCCAACATCGCACTTGTTGCAGTAAAACAAGTCTGCGACATTGTGAAATCGCAGGTAGTGTAGTGAGGATGTAATCTTTAATGGGCGGATTTGTTTGTTTTAATCTTGGTACCGGAAATGGTTTCGTAAATTTAAGCGGGAAGTCCCTTCCGGCATGGTGAAATTTTTTCATTTCAATTCCATTGATAGACCTCAAGAACGCTGGCTGTTGCGGAAAACGGATGCTAAGCTATGCTAAGAACCTTTGAGTGGTTGTCAAAGCCCCCTGCGAGATGGTATGTCGGGAAATAGTAATTACTCTCCAAGGAAAGTGCTAGCTGCGCACCCAGAAGATTAGAACGGGCAGCCCTCAGTGCACCCTGCTCTAGTTAGTTCTGGATCAAAGTGATCGCACGTCAAGTTTCCGCTTCGAGTTGTCCACGTAAAGGCTGAAATAAACTCTTCTGTGGGTTTCTTTTGTTTTTCTTCGTTTTTTTTTTGACGTGGAGATTACACAATTGCGCAGCAGTACTATTCATAACACCGGAATCAGCGCCATCGCAGTGGGTTGCATGTGGGGCAATGTATACCCGTATTACGCGACCGTAATTTTCTTCACCCCATACAATCCTAAAACAAAAGGCCCTATGATAAACGAAGCACTTATTTTTTGTCAGGTTTGCGGTGTGATGCCTCTATTCGTTACACTCAGTACTACGATGGGATACATCTGAATTTGTGCCTGGTCAAGCGGAAATAGCACACCTACGTATTCTCCCATATACACGTATGCTGACGTCCAACAAACAAGAACAGCGTGCATCTCGCAGTGAACGCAGTGGTATCATCTGGTCCTACACACCCGCTTGCAACTCATACGAGGACCACGCTCGTTCAGAAAAAAAAAAACGGAATGTACTCACGTCTGACCGCCCATGGTTCCAGGTTCCGTACACCTCGCATGAAGCGGAGGAGGCCGATGGTGCAATCGGGAGACAGCTCGGTGCGCATTAGACTCTTCACCAGGGGTGAGCCCTCGGCCGAGCGCATGGCAGAGGCCATAAGCTTACGCGCCCGCTCCATCAAGTTTGGCGCACGAGTTGTTGTCGACATGGTTGTCGTTGAAGACAAAGTCGTTGCTTCTGGGCCAGCGTCGCTTGTCGTGGTGCCAGCAACAGGAGCGTCTTCAAATCCGTCGACGTCGTTCGTCGCACACTGTGCATAGCTGATCAACGCCGCGGCAACGACCAAGGCGAGAAGAGAACGAAAGCCTAACAATAGGCCCATGGTGAGCTGTGTACTGCGCGCACGCTATTCGCGTTGACGGCAGTGGACGGCAAGTAGGCTTCTGGGTCCGCGCGAGCACGCAGTGTACGCTTCGCTGATTAAATCGATGAACTGCTTCTATATCCGAAGGACTTTCTCAATGACTAGGACCTCGGCCCAGTCGCAGAGATATCCGCAAAGGCCGCCGAAGAAAGAGGGAAGATAACCGCAAAGGACTCGCAGGGGTTCTCCTAGCCTTGAGATGATGTCGCCTATTACATAGTCTCGAATTTCGCAGAACACTGGCTTCTGTGAGGAGTGCTTCCGATTGCTTAGACCTGCGGGGAAAGGTCTGGTACGTAGCAGCGGAGCAGCAATTCCTAATGCACGCTTTGCTTGAATCTGTTGGCTTCCTTTCTGACTTAGTTCTTATTATGGGTGCTGCCTAGCGGGCGATATAACGCCCGAGCAACTTTCCACGCGGTAGTCCAAGAACACAGGCAACCGCTGCAGTCACACACGGTCACACTCGAAGAACGATCACGTCTGGTCCGTTTTTGAACTTGGGCGTCCGTTTTAAGGCGACGCCCTCCTCCTCTGCAGCTTTTGCTTTTGGCCGGCGAAACGGAAAATCGGGAAATACTGCACCTCCTCGCGTTCTTTATACACATTTATCCTGCTCTCTTTCTCTCTCTCTCTTCCCTTTCCCTTTTCGTCTCCACGATTTACTCCCTCTCAGCCTTCATTTTGCGACGCTCATTGCTCCGTGTTGATACTTCCACGCTGGCCCTTTGTTCTTGGCCCTCCATCTCAGCTTCTCCCTTTCCCTCTCGATCCCGCCGTCACATTAGCGGCCGCTACGATCCGGAGAGCCCGCGTATTTACGTCACTCTCGGAGAGGACCGAACGGAAGAACGCCCTCGTCCCTCCCTCGGCCGCCGTCCAAGACGCGGAAGGCGAGGAGGACGGCGGCTGGGAACCAACAAAACAGTACAGAAGAAAATACCGGTGCGGGAAGGGAGCCGAAGTGGCCGCCGGGCGCGCACCGCCGATGCTCCTTCGTCCAACCCTGGCCTTGACGTCACTGCCACGGTACGCTGGAACGCGGACAGGCGGAAGCGAGGAAGGAGGGACTGTGCGCTGATGATCAAAAGGGAGAGAGCGACAGAGCAAGTACAAAGAACAACACTTGAATAAATTAGCCGAATCGAGCAGGTCAAGAGTAAGCACAACGCCATTTCCGGAGGACGTTGCAACAGTGCTGCGCATCTCCAGTAGAGATACATAACCGTTAGCAAACGTTCGAGACTGCACAGCGTTCCGCTTTTCTGTTTCCGCTCTCCATAAAGCGCTGATGGGTGAAGGACGGCTGACAAAGAAAGCGACCGATGATAGCTTTTTGGCTCGGGTGAGCGAAAAGGGGGGTGCGGGGTGGGAGCGAGTATCTATAACTGGACAGCATCGTTGCGAGTGCCAGATTAAGAGGATTGATCGTGGGGTGGAATGCCCCATAGGGGATCGAATCTACGTCAGTGCCTCTACCTTCTTTCTTCCGATCTCGATGCCAGTTTGGCGGGATCTCTCGAACGCTCGAGCACGAACGGTTACCCCATTGCTACAAGCTGGCACCGTTCGTACGCGGCGGCGTGTATGACGTAACCGTTCGTACAACGAGTGCCGCCAACTCTGGGAACCTGGCTGAAGTCAGCCGCTAATTAATAAGGTTGTCCGTTTCAAAACACGCCATTGGTTCCTACCGGGCTTCCGACGCTTCCGGCCAAGAAACGTTACGCGCCTACAAAAGTACCACGCACCGAGGTTAAGGGGTATCCTGAAATTGGGTTCAACGCGTGTACTTTCACAATTAGAGCAATGAGTATCGTTTTAACCAAAATGTAGCGCATTGTAGCAGTATTAGCACTTGCTGCTAAATCAATGAGGATGTTCAAGTAATATCAGAATGTTAATGAATGTTTTTTTAGGTTGTTGTTTCGGCTGCGTTAAGTGTTAGGAAGGGCAAGCGCCTTTGAGGCACCTTCATGTACAAATTTGGCTGCAAACTAAAAAGCAACATTACATAGTTTTACACGAAAGGGTATAAAGATTCGTACTAAAATCGAACTTTTTTAAAAAATAATCAGAAGGAGAAAGTGCAACCTTTTAAGGCTTCGATTCCCGGCCGCGGCGGCCGCTTTTCTGATGGAGGCAAAAACCAGAAACGCCCGTGTGTTGGAGATTTCGGCGCACGTTAAAGGTCCCCAGGTGGTCGAAATTAATCCGGAGCCCTCCACTACAGCGCGCCTCATGGCCTGCGTTGCGTCGGCGCGTTAAACCCTACAATCACTACAATTCTTCACTTACGTATGGTATTAATAATTGTTGCTTGTTGGCGATAAGCTCTCGTTGGAATTGTTAAGTTACGAAGAAATGCTGTTTGGCGCGGCTGTTTTTTCCTTTTTTTTGAATTAGGGACCTTTGTATATTTTTTTTTTATTTTAATTGCACAAAACTGAGTTTAACGGAAATATTTAAATTTTTATTTAAATTTAAATATTTAAATTTTTATTTCCGTTAAACTGAGTTTAACGGAAATAAATTTCTACCCATACGTTTAACGTTTCGTATCCCATTCTTTTAATCAAGAGAACTGCCTGTTGAACATATGCCGGATACCCCGTGTAAGATATGAGCTTCGCGGCAGATGAGGTTTAAATGAAGCGTCCAGTAGAAACTTCAGTACGCTTCAACTAAAAAATGGCACTTGATGATTTGGCGCATTGAATATCATGAGGGTGCTTTTTGCGTTTTTTGCTTACTGCGGCGCCGCTGATCTTAGAAAATAAACTCCATTCTTAATACACTGCGCGAAGCTTCCAGACCTCTTGAGGATAAAGGTTTTTGTCCTATATATGTCTGACGCCTTTCGTCCGCTTGCACTCACCTGAACTCATCAGTCCGCATTATCGATGCTGGCCACCGCCGAGCCGTCTACGAAGCAAAGGCCTAAAGCAGGCGAGACTCCAGACAGCGGTGGCGCAATGGTGGCCGCATTTTTCGTATCTTTGCGCGGTAAACAGGATGAAAATGAGCAGGCAAGCAGGATAGATGATCGCGCAATCGAAGAAGCGAGCAGTAGATGTTTTGGAATGACAGAATTCAACGTCATTCGCTGGTTGTAAAACAGGAACCCAAGCCATGCAAGGCCACTTGAATTTCACTTTCAGCGCACGCCTCCTTTCGGCCAGTTGCACCATCCCGCACTGCTGCCACTACGAGATGCACATACGTGATGCCGCATTGAAGGTACACCGCACCGCAACCAGTAAACTGCCGCCATACCAGGTCCGCGTACCGTACACCCGGCATTCTAGTATAGTCAACTCCGTATCCAAATTTCTTAGTCCATTCCGTGCCCATTCGTGGCAAGTCTCGCAACAGCAGAAAACAAAATTTGAAGTCGCATTTTCAGCATTGATCACGCGTACAATGCGCGGTGCTGCTTCTGAGGTCAAGAAGCCCCAACACGGTCCGCGACACGTTTGCTCTACACGTTGAAGAAAGGATTGGACAAAATCAGGTTTACTTCCTGTGCTGCAGAAATTTTTAAGAAAATAGGGTGTGTTCAGAGGGGATGAATGTATCGGTGCACGAGCAGATGCATGAGCAGACACTAGTACTCACCCGCGCTCTGCACCACAACACGCACGCACGCATGCGCACAAGCAAAAGCGATATGCGTCTGAACTTCAACTGCACGCCCATTGTGATATTGTAGTAGTGAGGAGCCGCGTTTATTCTGCCCGTGCAGAAAACTTCAACCTTGTTCATAACCTTTGATAATAATGATTATGGTGATGATGATGATGATGATGATGATGATGATGATGATGATGAAATCTTTAATTGAAATCTTAAAGCCATAAAGAGTTGTGGCGATTCGGTACCGAGCTAGATGCTCGGAAGTTAGGAAATGGCGGCGTTGATTAGGAAAAGGCGGCGTTGATGGCAATGATGACAATGGTGGGGGCGACGTGACGTAAAGTTGTCACCCGAACCCGGCTAACATGATACCCTGTCAAAAAATTTTCTCCTCCACATTTAAGCGTTCCCCTTCTGTGGTGCCAACCGAGCAGAACGAAGTCCACGTTACACGCTGCCTGAACGTGACTACGGCTTTTGCGGGGCGTTTAGGGATTCAAAGACATCAGGGACTTGGGTGGAACTGGTGCCTTGATAGCGATTGTCATAAGACACCTCAAAAGCGCGAACCCGTGTGCTTGCTCACGACTACAGCCAGCCCTGCGGACGCATGTGTTTTAAAAGATGATGTCGCGTCTCGGGTCGTTTTTCGTCGGAGAGCTTACTAATCGTTCCACTTGATCCAACTCTCTGGGCCTTCTTAAATCAGCCATATCTGTAAGCACTCACCGCGAAAGTATTCAAGGTTCTCTCAAGGACGCTCTACACCTACATTCTGGTAACGAAGATGGAAAGTTTAATGCCACTGCGGCAATGTTAATCATTAAGGAAAGTTGGAAGCCGATAGTTCACGCATTTGTAGTGACAAGTTTTCCTCCCTGTCTGGCCTACGTTGACACCGCGCCCGTACGTTTACTGGACGCCACTTACGCAACCACGATATTCGCTGGATAATTGCTCCTCACGTTCGGGCTTCGAGTGCTCCTCACACTCGTGCCGGAGGCGCCACCAGCTGACACCGTCAGTCACTCATTACATGGGATGGAAACGTTCCCACCACGAGTTCCCAACGCCCAGCTGCGCTCTTCGGCGCGTGCTTCGCCCCGTGCGGCTCACTTTAAGTGCTCTTGAGCGTGGTAGTCGCGTGCGCGGTCGACAGTTTGTGCGACCGCGTACTCGACGTCGTTGCTTAAGCTGCGGCGCATCGCGGCATCTATTAATCAAGTCACGGCCTCTGGATGACCAGTCGCAGGGTGTGGAGGCGTGGAGCTCATCTTTACAGTAGCGGCCGCGCTAAAGCGAAGTTTACGAGCTTGAAGGTGGCTGGTTGGTTCGCATATTTGATTGTCTTCGAGAAACGGTGTAAAGGACGAAGCGGTACGAGGAAACAGTCTACACGGTGAATTTCTGCTACAACAGTGCGCGGTGGAGTACAGACACAAGTTGAAGGAAATGAGCGAAAAAGTAGCGTTACCCCTTGAAAACCTTCATTCCAGGAAAAACATTGAGCGTGTGAACAGTATATGGTCACCACTGTCAATTCTACCTGTCGTCTTGCCCTCAACACAAGTTAAGCAATCACTCATCAGCGATCATGATCAGAGCTTAACGGAGGGGATGGTGGAATAGATGGATGGTCGCTTTAAACTATAAAACAATTTTTCGCACTTTGCTTACAATTTATGTAACCTTATCTAACCGGTTCTCGAACCGTATCGGTATGTGATGTAGTCGAACAGGAACTAAGCGAAAAGGAAATGAGTCCACCTGAACACTAACGTTAACCATAACCGAAGTACTGATATTTTATATTTTTTCTGGGCGAAAGCAAGTCTCTTTGCTGAAACGTTGGCAACAATCGTGGTTTTACCTTGTTCAAAGTTTTCTTTTCTTGTGTTCTATGCCATCTTCAAAAGTTCTACTGCTCCCCATATATATATATATATATATATATATATATATATATATATATATATATATATATATATATATATATATATATATATATATATATATATATATATATATATACATACATAATATATATATATATATATATATGCACGCTGCAGGCGTAACCACACACACTATTCTGCATGGTGAATATGGCAGTATTTGTGAGGCATGCTCATCACTGCAGGTTACACAACAGATAAAACCAAACCCTTAGCAGTGAATATAGCTGCCTTGGAGTAATCTATTCTTGGGGAATGTACGTGTCGTGAAAAGGTTCTTGAGGGGCCTTCGGAGCATACTTCCGACGACGACAGGGGCGCTATCCCCGAACTTTCACCGATGACATGTGTCGCTGCAGATGTTTGCTTGAAACTTTTAGTGAACGTCTTTGAGCAGCGCAGCACAAAGGCACCGGAAGATTTACAAGCTCATTAGTTGAGAAGGCGTCATTCGTTACCGGCACCGACTTTGCCAGCAGTGGCAAGTCCATATCCCTGACTTCCTCAGGACTGAGCGAAAGCGCCTGAAGGCATTGTTCTAGCACGTTGAGTCAAGTACAGTCGAAGCTCGTTAGTTCGAACCTCAAGGGACGTCATCTCGGTTCGAATTAATGATAGCTTGAAATAATGAAGGGGAATAATAAAAACTCTGCGTTGCCCTTGAGAAACGGTATAGCCATACCAATACTTTGATGCTTGAAAAAAACCCGTGATTGCGGCGCCCAACATTTTGTCCCTAAAGGCGGCCGCCAGCCCTTTTTGCTCCAACAAACGAATGTATACCGGATGGTGGTGAAAACCAAGAACGCCCGCGTGTTCGCGATTTCGGCGCACTTTAAAGATCCACAGGTGGTCAAAAGTAATCCCGAGCCCTCCAGGCGCCCCTCGTCGCCAGCGTTGCGTCGGCGCGTGAAACCCTAGAATCAATCAATCAAATTAATGTAGCGGGAAGCATCATCTTCGGCTACTTAATCACTGAAGAGACGGGTGGCATTCCATCCGGCCATGACCTCGGGGCATACGGCCGCACGTGCTTCGCCCTCGCCCTCCTTGTATTCATTGGCAGCGACAGGTGCCGCGCTTCTGACCTGAGATATGATGTCCTTATCTGTAAGCACACGATACACACCACTGCTGTCTCATGGGCGTATTTCGCGAAAATGCGTCTTCCCATATGTCCACCATGGGAAATTTATGCTTTTTTGTACACTATTTGGCCTCCCCCGCTTTACGTAGCCTTGTAGGTCGACACAGGGTGCGTTGCTCTGGCCGTGTGTCAAGCGCCCAGGCGCGGGCGTGTTGGTTCGTAGTTCGAATTATCCGCGGCGGAATATACTCGGGTCCCAGTTAACGGACTTCTTTATACAGTCGAGTCCACTTATAACGATACCGTTTATAACCATATACCGGATATTACTATGTACAGTTATGGCGCCGCCCGCTTTTGTATGCTTTCCATGGGAGAATAAACCGCTTATTACAATGCTCCAGTGCTGCGATAAGGGGATATAACGATTGAATCCTGTTACAGGAAGCCCCGAAAATGCGAGCTGCCGCCGGCTCTTTACGCCAACTACGCCGACACCATGCGCCGCGATGCGCCTCGCATCCCGTCCACCTCAGAAAACGAGTCAACTGCGCCGCTTACGAGGAAGCGAGAGGAGGAGGGGAACAGTTATCCTTCCAAACACCCCTCCCGATGCCGCCGTTTTGATCCGTCCCCGTGCCTGCTGCTTTGAATTTGACTGGGTGCCTCTTCAACTACCGCCGTTTTTCCGCGGATCAGACGTCAGGGCCGATGTTTTAAAAACGTCTGAGTGCCTAACTGAAGAGGCGAGCGTTGCGCAGATACGTGCTGCGGACAGCGGTGGCAGTGACAACTCTGACAACGCGGTTGCACAGCCTACTCAGGTAGCATCTTCGGAGGAGGCCCAATGCATGATAGTCTCTCAGGGAATTCGTTTCTACCAAGGACCGTTTGCACAGCTCGGTGCAGCACCTATAGATGCTCTTGAAAAAGATGTGCGCCAGCTTCATGTGCAGCAAACAACGCTGACCGAGTATGGCTTCTTTTCCACAAATAGGTAGTAGTACAACCTTGCTTGCCTGCAAATAAAATGTTTTGGTCTCTGCTCCGTCTTTTTATTTAGCAACCCGCATATAACAATCATCGGTTATAACGATTGGATTTCCTTGGCACTTGGATATTATATTGTTATAAGTGGACTAGACTGTATGTAGATTTCTATGGAGACTTAGCAGGACAAAATGGTACAGTTCAAGTTGTTGAAGTTCGCATTACCTAGATTCTGCTATTACATTTTTGTGCCGTTTTTTGCAAGGTACGTACTATCGCGATAAATTTAAATACGAGCAACGGAGCGCGTGGGTTATAGTACATGCCGTGCATCCTGGCAACGGGCCGCGCATGCGCAGTGCGAACAAGTTACGAGAGTTTCTGTCCAACATTGACGTGGAAACATCGTCGTCCGGCGTGTGAGCGTTTTGGTTTGTCTTCCCACCGCGTTCGGCGCCCGCTCACGCCAGGGTTTTATAACTTTGCCGCTGCGATGCGTGAAAACTGCGCACGCGGTGCTTTATTTTTTAGTCCGCGCTGAACGCCCAATGGACGATGGAAATACGATGGTATTTCCGTATCAAGGGTGGTCACGAACTCTGGTAACTTGTTCGCACTGCGCATACGCTGCCCGCATGCGCAGCGTATGAAATCCACGCGCTCCGTTGTTCGCGTTTCAATTAATCGCAATCGTACATTTCCCCCAGCGTTTTTGAACAAGATTTTTAGATGCACGGGCATCTTGCCGGTTATTTTTTGGAGGGCACTTCCGATAAGCAAAATTTGTGATACGACGAACAGTTTTCACAGCACTTTCGAGTTCATCTCAAAGGGCGAGGGAAAGAGAGAAAGAGATGAAGTATGCGAGATAAACTTTTGAGATTTAGAGGGCTTAGCCTGTCTGCGAGCTAGGCTTGCAACTCCGTATGGGAACGATGAAGGGTGAAGGTGAGTGAACACGCGTAATCACACCAAAATGCGCACAAACACTAAGAACCAGAAGAGCAAGAACACTAATAGGTTCAGAAACGCACACGTAACACACACCGGAGTATGTTAGAATATAAGTTTCACAGGATTTGGATTAGGTAGCGGTCACTAGGGAAATACAACGAGGCCTACGTAGCCCGTGTAGTAGAGGCAGCCGAGTGCCGTGGTCGGATGAAACTGTAGTGTTAAAGGGACAGACAACCGATTTTTGTCGCGTATATGTTCTCTAGCTCATATGAAGGCCGGCGTTTTATTTAGCCCGGTAAGCACAAGCAATTTCTAAACAAACTGGCGGAAATAATTTTGATTTGGCCGCAAACTTCCTGAAATCAGAAGACGTTTTCATTTACTGGAAACCTCTTAACACAGGTATTTGTATAAGTTTAAATTGTATTGTATTTTTAAACATTGTTGAAAAATGTTTAAGAGACGCCGTCCGCCAACACTGGGTTGCTCTCAGTGTGTCTAACTGAGCCTTCATGCCCAGAATCAACGGCAGCGTTCAGTAAACAGACCCCGTGAAAGAGCTTTGACGATCCTGCCTGAGTCAGGGGCATTTGTTCTGCCAAAATATTTGATTTCAGTTTCCAAATACGCCAACGGCAGCTTTAAAAAAACGTGGCGCCCGGGGAGAATCGAACTTCCCACCTCCACAACGTGAAGCCAGATTCTACCTATCGTCTATCCCAACAGATGGCGCATTCGTGCAAAGTAGACCGTTGCATTAAAAAAAAAAGACACATAAGGGAACCGGAAAGCCTGCGATTCAGACTTTATTTAGCCTGGGACAAGTTTTTAAATATCGTTTTTCATTTCGCATACAGACAAAAGTATGTTGCCGAGCTACTCTACGTCATGGTTGCCAGCATTATTTTTGGGAGGGACACATACGGCTCGTAGATCTAAAAATTTCGATTTAAAATGTTCTAGGGCGTTATCAGCAAAACCGTTTATCGTCAAGGTGGTTTAAGTGATGCCTTTCATTCGGGATAGAGAACATATACTCTATAAAAATCGGTTGTCTGTCCCTTTAAGGTTGAGGTGTGCATCAGATCGCAGTTGCGAAGTCCTCTTGGGGATAAGTTGTGGTAAAGACAAGTAATAACACTCATATATGTCCTTACGAACGCTGCAAATCTAACAGAGGGGAGGTCGCTCTGTGCGTCTTCTGTGATATTCATTGGTAGAAGGCACACTAAGGGGTATGCGCCGCATGACTGCTTCGTCCCGTTTTCCTACACTAAATGGCACCCGGAAAGGGCAGGCGCGATGAACATTACGCAGAGGTTGGTAATTTTTTGTAGCGTTATTCTGTAATGACAATTATGACTGCTGCGTGAGAGAGTATGCAAGCGACGCGGCGTCCTTCCGAATGAATGGACTGAGGATGATGACTCTGGACGGGCTGTGGGCCGCGTAAGCTGTTTTGTCAACAACCACATTTCCAAGCACCCCGCAGTGCCTTGGTAGCAACTGTAACGTGAAGACGTACAGGATGCTAGTAGGCTGAGTATGTGGGCAGGGTATTTCCTGGGTTAGTTGTTCGCGCGAAAATGAGACCAGCTGTAGAAGTGCCGTCTGCCAGTCTGGGAAAATAACCCATTCACAAGCTTCTTGATCGAGAACGCACTGCGAAGTAGAACGAAGTGCAGCTAATTCTGTTGTCGACGTCATTGTATGGCTCAGCGTGGCGATTGTTATTTTTAGCATCGATTGATTGATTCGGCAAACAGAAATCCATCGGTGTAAACCTTTCGCTAATATCGGTAGCACTTTGAGATGTGTTCAAGGGAGGAGTGCTTAAGGGCTGGGGACGGTAACCTGAATTTGGTTGTGACCAGAGTCGTAACTTTTCATAAAATTTAGCGGGACGGGAAAAAAAGTTTGTTTCGTGATTTTTTTCGAGAAATATGCAAAATTGAAAGAAGGCGGTTCCGCACAGATCAATACAAAATCGGCATAATTGCTAGGGCGAACGCCTTTGTTGTCTCATCAAACGTGAAAAGTGACCGCATTTGCTGGTGGCTACACGAATAACGCCAAATTACGACAGCTGTAAAAATGAAATAAATAAATAAAATATACATAGGAACTGATTTGGGTTCTAATGTAAATGGAACACGGGTCGCCAAGAGACGCAGCTAAGTGTCGTTACTACAGCACCAACCCTGAACCGTGCCACGATGGAACAAAATAATCCGGGTGCGAGCCGCATGAGAGGTGAATTACGTGATGGCCTCGCAAACATGATGCAGCAGTGAAGTATTCGGCAATCGTCGGTTTTCAAGTTCAAATCACTCATGAGACTCAAGCGCCCGCTAAATTTTTCCGTGAATACTGACAAGAATATAATCGTTACATGGGGCATCACAAATGTACTAGCAGAGCTCCCGCGCTTAAAATTTTCCCACGATTTCACGTCAATGCATTGATTTCAGAAAGTGTTTCTCTGACTGCACATTATTCGCATCACAACAAATTTCCCCAAAGGAGCTGTTTTTTTTTTTATTCAATGTTATCCTGGTTTAAAAGAAACAAGAAAAACCTGTTTTTTTTTTTTCTTGTGCTTTTCAGTTTTTTCGACCGCTCACATCCCTAGATGGGGCAACCGCGACCGTTGTAACAGGGCGGTCGATGAAGCGGCTTAGGGTAGTTTTCACACAAGGGTGGTAGAATGCCTTGTCAATCTAAGGCGGAGCTAGAATTCAACGGGTATCCAGGAGACCAAGTCGCCATCCGCACATGTGTCCGCAGCAGCTCCTCTTTGACAAGCACACTGGGTGAGAAGCGCCTAGGTTCTCGGAGGTTCCCTAGTGTAGAAGGCTTCGGCAGCCCAAGACGAAACCTCAGGCCTGAGGCTTGCATATATTCCAGCAACTTTGTGTTGGTCTTGAAAAGGAAGAGAGAGCAGGGAGACTGCATGAGACCAGTTCCCTACAAAGTGCCGGGGAGAGGCTAAGGAAAGAACCGATAGCACATCCACCTGCGTTGCTCGACAGCATGCATCCTGAGCAAAATATCCCAGCTTTTCCTTCAGAGGACCAACGTGTTGACCACGTCATCAACTTGTGAAATGTTACGCCCACAAGTGGATGCAAGTCTCCGAAGGGAAAGGGAAAGTCCGCCGTTGAGAGATCATAGCTACAGACACTGGGGAAGTTTATTGTATATGCATAGACAAAAAGAATAGATTAAACAAAATTGTTCATTCGTCGAAGTTTTGCTGTAGCCAAACTTTAGTTGTCCCCGGTGCGTATTTATAACATCACCGGTGAGTGAATACCGAGGTACTTCACTTCCGAAAGAACCAAGAACTTCCGAAAGAACCGAAAGAACTTCTGAAAGAGCCGAAAGAACCGAAAGAACCACTTCCGCAATACCGAGGTGCTGCGACTTCCGAAACAAGGCAAGCAAATTATTTTGAAGTTCACCCTGCTCTTTGGTGCAATGTCAGAGGGCGTCTATCTTTCGGCAGCCCCCGACGTGCCAGGATTGGAAAGAGCACAAGTAAAAAGTGACGAATGAAGGGAGTCTGCAAATATTCTCAGCTGAGTTGTACATGCTTGAGCCACATTTCCATATACCATAACTAACTTCGTTTTAAAAGCCCCGTCTTGCTGTGGAAAGTTGTAACCTTCGAATGGCGTCCTGTATGCGACTGCGCTTGCTTTTCTCTTTACACCCGTGTTTTTTGGAGGGAAGGTCAACCGGTGCCATCGACTTTCTTTTCAAACCTTTACATTGTCACTCTTGCTACAAAAGACAATTGGTTGTAGAAGCTGGCACGCTGAATTTGGAGAGGGTTTGTATACTTGTGTTTTCGTTCTTCTCCCAGATAAGTAATAGTTCTACCTAGAATGTCTTCTTTCGCATCTTGTCGTTTTGGCTTTTTTTCTGCTGTGTGTGTATTGTAGCCTACTGTTTAATGCAGTGTGTTGCGTACGTGCAGTGCAGCATCGTGTGTGCGTGCAGCGTCAGCGTGGTTTCTTGAGATGGAAAATTCAGAAACAGGTTTGCCTTGAGGAAAGCTCATATCCTGAACAAAACGTCGAGTAATTCAGTTTTGGTTTCGTGCGTTTTTTTTTTCTCACTCTATTACGCAACGGACACAGCCTTCCTCCTAATGTATGTGTATTGTCTGGTCGATGAGGTCCACAATAGTGGACGGCTGCGTACCAATGGGACCTTCTGGGTATCCATAACGCGTTCGTGAATATCAGCACACTGCATTTCGTTCTTCACCGACATTCGAAAAATACAACAGAGGCACCTATGCTTTTTTTCTAACGTGGGAATGCGGGATCATGAGTTCTCGGTGAGTTATGTTCCTTAGAAACTACACCCAGTATAGCGTCACCTAGTTCTGCGGTAGAGAGCTTAGTGTCCTTCAGAGTATGATGTCGCGAAATAGGCACGACCAAAGCACGCCGATTTCGAGCTTTTGTCGTCGCCCTTTCTGCGTCAACTTTTTTTCTTTCGCTTTTTTTCCCTTCCTGTGTTACGATGACCTAAAGTCTTTGCCAACCACACTTGCTAAGCCTATATTCAGAATTAACGTTACGTAACCTTAACGTCGGGTCTAATGACGTGCCAAGCAACGTCAGTCGAATTGTGCATAAACCCGCCGGAACGAATTGACGTCGTTAGGTCTGCGCTTCTTTCCTTGAGGCCTAGGTCGGATACCTCGATCGTTGAAACGCTGGAATCGTGCCTTTAGGTTGCCCGGGACATGAAACTCATCATTTGCATTTCTATAGTGACCACTCCTTTTATGGGCGCCGGGACAATTTATGCAGATGCTGTATCATGAGAAGCTTCCTTTTTCCTCCCCAGCCGCATCGAGTGCGAGACAAGCCTTATACATGTTCGTTTTTAAGGACTTTCAATTAGCATTTTCAAATGGCAAGGGTTCTCACCTGAAGACCGACGGTTCACTTACTTAAAAAGGCTGGAATAGGATTTATCTAAAACATTGTAGAAGAATGTTTAGAGGTAGTTTTTTGAAGAGTTTAGGATGTGTGCACATGTACGGAGAGTGGCGGGGTGTTTGCTGTTGGTTAATACAGCCAGAACATGAGGTATATACACTACGCAAGCCTAGGGTAAAAGAATCCGAAGCATACGTTCTTTGTCACCTCGCATATAACATCCAGGGCGTCAACGGTAGAAGTTTGCGATCATCTTCCGGCAGAGCTTCCTACGGACAACCTTCCCAGGCATCGCAAATAAGAAAATCCTCGACAAAGCAAAACACTTACTGAAGAGGCATGTCTCCACGGTGTGTGCAATGTCCTGTCGTTTTGAGCTAGAAACAGGCCCCTGAGGGCTGCTGCTGTTATACACTTGTGTACACTTTAGCCTCGCGAAGAGGGCCATCGCGAAATCTTGCTTGGCTAATCCGCGGGAGATACCCGTTGTCAATTTTATGTAGTCCCGCCCTAATGAACCCAGTGTACTACGTTTTGGCTATTTGCAGTTCGAAGATCAATTAGCTCAAAGTTCAGGCACGAAGTGGTATTGCTAGCTGTTTGTTTTCATTTTCAACAACATTTACCCATGTGTACATCTTCGGCTATGGCACCACTGGGAAATACGGAGAAGAGCTTGCGGTGTAACCAACATTTATTCTTTTGTAGTGACAGCTGTGTACAGCCTATTGCACCGTTTGTGTTTTTCTCGGTTATCATCCATCACTCCGTGTGCGTGCCCGTTCTTCTGTACTAATTGCTAGCCTGAATAAAACCAGTCGGAATCATACTTTGAGCATTTCCAGCTCCTACATGGTAATCTTTCTATTGAACAAAGTTAGTACCTTCTTTTCCTGCTTCCTCTCCAGTGCATCCAATGCTACGTCCCGATTCTGTTCTTCCCTGTACCGCCGTACAAAACTTCCCACCGAATGTGACATCGCTACAGTGTGACTTAGGAAAACAGGACGGAGGTCCCGGCTTCTGGTGTGCTATGTTGTTTTGAAAATATTTTAAATCATCAATACTTGTCGTGATGTCTCTGTGTTGTATTGGCGTTGTGTTCTAGATTGTTTGGTGTCGGTGTTCGAGGTTGTGTTTGAGTTGTCTGTAAGGACACTGAGTGGACTCTGAGGATTGAAGACCGGACTGTGTTAATGGTGGTGGTTATGATTGGTATTGCTTGCGTGGTTCGTGTCACGATTCCAGAGAGCCAAGGAAGGCCTGAGGGAAGTAGTTCGTCTCTGTTTTGTTTGGAATTCATAATTTTGAAACTGTACGAAATAATATTGGCAAAACATCGGGAAAAAACAGCGCGGGAGAGGGCAACGCCACAACCTTACTAAGATAAAAAAATAGTGCATATATTGTAGACCGGCAATAAATCTGTGCACATGTTCATCAGTGCCTGTAGTATCCTTTCTCTCTTTATCCCCGTCCCTGCGCTGTTTTCACCAATGTCATGCAACCAACTAGCGCAAAACTAAAGCTTCCTTCAATAGGAGGGCAATTTTTATTCCGAGTGTGATTCGAACCCATAACACTCGGATAAAGGGTCCAATGCTTTACCACTTGAACTCTATCAATACACCAGATATCATCAGGGAGGCATTGGTCAATCGACCTTCTGGTGGCTATCTTCAAGCCTAACTTTAACTACCCCAAAGTTTTGCCTAATGACATGTGCGAAGCGTCGTCGAACTTATTGTATTGCAAGCTGTGTGTACCGGGTCCCTCCCTTAGACGTGCATCCAACGAAGTGTTTGTTGTCTTTCCTTGAGCACGAAGGAGGTGCTTTGGTTTACATTCTGGCATCGTGCCTATACGTTTTGTGGGAAAGCAATCACTAGATTTCATTGCCACCACCGCCGCTATTTTTGTAGGCGGTGGCAGAGGTTAATAATACGTGGTGTCATGACACGTTTCTTTTCTTTCCCAATGGCTTCGCTTTCAAGTCGATCATTATCTTTCTGACCTTCCAATCTCCCTCTTCAATTCCCAACCCGAGTACTGCTCACGTTGTACTACTGTGGGGAAGCATTCGTCGCGTATCTCTACAAGACTGCAAATAACGACGATGGTAGTAAGGACCACGATGGGGATGGTGGCTCTTTTTCAATTATGACAACGACTAGCCTGACAAGTAATGCTTCATCTATGTGTGCTTCTCACCACCAACTGTTGCCAATATAATAATTATCCTTGTGAACATTTTTTTGTCTACAATGCCGATGATGACGACAAAAGGTCATCATGCACGCTCGTAGTTGTGATCAAAATTTTAATTAAAATCAGGCGCACATATCTCCTACAATAAAGTAAATGGCGGATTTTTGGTTCGGGTTGCGAATAAATATCACGGTGACATCCAGGTTAGGTTCTTTTCATTTGACGAAGTTCCGATATGCCAGCACGGGCCCGTAAACACCGAGTGGAAGCCCATATTTTGCAGGCTGATAACACGTTTATGTTTTTTTATTAAAGAAAGTTGGGTGTATTTGTGTGCGCTGATTCAATGACGCATGGAGTTCATTGAAGGGTCGGTGAAACGTGTTGTTCTTCTGTTGGTTGCGTTCGGCTTTGGCACGACTGTGTTTATTTAAACTAAGTTTCCTCCCCCAACAAGTGAACACGGTTCACGGAAAAAGTCTTTGTTTTTACTTCCTTCGACACATGCACCCGCGTGAGCCGCTCGCTCTCCTTTCAGCTACGTGATGTTTCTTTACTAAGAGAAGCCAGGATCACTCGTGCTGGAGTTTCTGTGACTAACATGTGGCTGGAAAATACTAGCCGATCGTATATATGTACTACTAAACACTTCGTAGCCCTGGCTGACCAAGTATAACCAAGCTTCTAGTGGACCGAACAATGGCCAGGTGCTCCGTGACATTGCCGCTTCGCAAGGTCATACGAAAAGACGAAAACTTGTGGAGGGTGTGTCATTCCCCCCCCCCCTTGTACTTCCCTGTTTTTGTGTGAAGTGATCGCTTAGCTCAATGTCTGCCACCACCGTTTCTTTCAAATTGCCGTATTAAAAAATAAGTTAAAAAAAAGTCTTCGTTAAAGGATCGTTTTTGTTCTGAGGACGTAATCGTGGACCCCATACTATCGTATGGTGGCAACCCTCTTCATTTCTGTGGTTGTCATGTCTTAGGCAGAGGCGCTGATGCCCACATTCTATAAATTTGACAAAGTACGGCGGGAACGCCTACTTAGAGTGTGGCAGCTCCAGCCGCCAGTGGTCGCTTGGCAATTTTTAACGCTTTAAGTTCCCAGGTATATTTACGTTGGAACGTGCTCTGTGTAAAAAACGCTTAATGGCCCCCATGGGGGCCATTGAGCGTAGATATTGGCTGAGAAAGAGTGGCAGCCGGTATCTACAAAACATTCCGCGAATTCCAACCTGCATTAGATCCGAGGCCTCATTCTCAGTGATGTGAATTCTCGCACGCAGAACAAACCCGGCCTTAAGAAACGCGACTAAAGTTAAGACGCTCAGAGTGCTACGAGGGTTACACGAGGTCGGCGAATGTCGGCCTTTGAAACAGGGGTTCGTGCTCGAAGAAGCTGATTCGACGCGCACCAGGGCACTGAAATGGTAACTGCTTGAATGATGGAAGGGCATTCAAATGCACAAAGCGACCAACAAATGCCACGGTCTCATGGTCACCGCACATCGCTAAGCGGCGACCTTACCGCTTCGCGTCCTTATTCTTTTTCGATCTTCTTCCTCCACGAGCGGGACCTTCCTCAAGGCGGGTGGACCGTTTTCTTTCGGCCCGCTTCCGCGGACGCTGTGTTGAAATATTCATGTGTCCGCAGCACCACTTCAGGTCGGGGCAACATCGACCACAACTTTCATTAAATCCTGATCCGGCCAAGTACAAATGCCAGTAAAGTTTAGTGGATATGGCCGTTGTCAGGAGGTTCAAGGCCTCCGGACAAAAGTCATACTTGCCAATTACCGTGAAAGGTTCCCTTGACCTTCGAAGTGTAGAAAGCGAGAAAAAGATAAAAGCGGGAGAAGAAGCTTGACGGCGCCGACAGTGTAATTGAGGAGCTTATTCACGCCAAAGGCGCCAGCGCTGACACGTCATTTCTGCGGCCACATGCGCGTCTACAGAGATTCGTTGAAGTAGTCGGCGCACCGGTCATTGACAGCGTTGCTGGGTGGCTTCATTAGCGGTGGCAAGCTGTCTTATTGTGCTGCCGTAACCTTCTTAAGCCGGTAACACCAGGGGTATCAACAGAGAGAAAGGGAAAACCCCGACGGCGTGGAAGCTTTTGTGCCGCTTCCAACTCCACTTCACTTGTAGCCGCGGTTTGTGAGAACAAATGGCAGCAACGTTTTCAGATGTTTTTTTGCATTCTGGGAAATCGTAGAAAGTACAATAGCTGCTCAGCACTGAGTCAGCATAGATACTTTGGGGGTCCCATGCAACAACCGGCATGTGCATTCTTGAGCTTTATTAGGAAATAGCGCTTTACACCAAAGTGTCTTTTCGCGGAGCTATAGCCTCACTAGCATGCGAGTGAAGTAGACACTTCGATTGAACGAGTGCTACTGTATCCCTGCCTAGCCATTAACACGAACAAAACCGAAAGTATCCGCTTTTTAACAAAAAGAAGGCGCCTGAGATAAACCTCAACTAATTTTTTGGCAATAAACAATAAATTGTGTTCGGTCGCAATAATTATTGGACATTTACTTCAACCACTGCGCCTGTTGGAAAAAACACATGGTGTTCTTGAGCGGCAAACTCTCCAGCGAATTAGGTACGCTAGGCGGGCTAAATCAATATTTCGTTTTCGAGGACTCCTAGATGCCTCCGTAATTTTCAAACGTTCATAGTACCTCGCTCTAATGTGGAGCGCCACCACACAAGGGGCCTAAATGACCTTCATGCGTTAAGTGAAAAGAATACGCGATTTACGGAAAATTTACCATGACAAGACCACTAATTACAATCATAATATTCATCATCATCCTAATAAATCAATTTATGTTTCCTGCAGAACGCCTTTGTTTTCTTCTCCCATGTTCTTTGAAAGCTTCTCCCATGGATCCCAAACGGCTCCTATTTTTCGCTCTGCGAATCCATTCCATGCAACCCGAATATTTTTACCTCAACCCTCTATTAAGTTTCGAGGACGTATTCTACTTCTCGTGCCGCCTCTCGGTGGCCTCTCTGTTACCCGAATGGTTTACCTTTTTTGTCAGCTCTTCTCATTACATGTTTGGCTGATTTCGGCCCAGTTTTTTTTTTTAATTCCAGCAGAATGTCCTCCGCCTGGCTTTGGTTACTATACAAGAGGCTCTTTCCCTCTCCCTAAGAATCACTCCCATCATTATTAGTTGTATGGCTCGTTGTCCTGACCTAAGCTCCTACAGACGGTAGCCTTTCTCTGGCAACTTAAACCCGAAAATTTTGGTCTGTCTGTAGGTCTCTCTGCCCCTCGATTCTGCATACTGTCCAAAAGTTGAAGGAATAGTTGAACAAGAGATTTACAAAAAACGAACTTTTACGAACGATTAATCTGGTAACGCATTTCATATCAGTCAACATTGTTCAGGAAAAAGAACGCGCTATGCATATTTTAGGCAGGGCATCAATATGTGAGGGAAACAAGCAATGCTTTTTATACTAAAAACATATTGGTTGTTGGTTTTTGCGCTAGCAAATAAATAATACGCGTTGGAAACAATGTCCCGACCTGAAAATGCAAAACGAGCACGCAACGACTCTGGATCACGTGGAGGCGTTGTAAGTTGGACAGTAACAAAAAGTACCGAAAGTACCAATAGGTATTTGCGCCGAAATCTCAAAAGTGCTTCGACCGAAATAAAAAAAAACTAGCATACTTAACATTCGTAGGACCCAAGCTTGAGTAGGCTTCATTCATAAGGCACCCGTCACCAGCATATCTTTCAGATAACTTAGAATCCATCCAAAACCGCGCCACCCGCTTTATCACAAGCTCAGAATTACAAATTGCAAAGCATGCTTACCGCACTGGACAGAGTTGAACCGTGGGCGTGAAAATTAATATGCAGGAAACTAAATTAATGATCAGTAATCTCGGGACAGCACAGCGGTTTGAGATAGGTAGCGAGGCAGTGGAAGGGGTAAGCGAATTTATCTACTTTGGCCAAGTTGTGACCCCGGATCCCAACCGTAAGGCACAGATAATTAGAAGGATAAGAATGGGGTGGAGTGCATTCGGCAGGCATTCTCAGATAATGAATGGCAGCCTACCTTTGTCCCCGAAGAAGAAAGTGTATGACAGCTGCATCTTACCGGTACTCACCTACGGGGAAGAAACGTGGAGGCTCACTAAAAGGGTTCAGCTTAAATTGAGGAGGACTCAGCGCGCATTGGAACGGAAGATGATAGGTGTAACATTAAGGGACAAGAAGAGAGCGGAGTTGGTCATGAAACAAACGCGTGTTAAGGACATATTCGTAGAAATTAAGTAGAAGAAATGGACGTGGGCAGGGCATGTAATGCGAAGGCAAGATATAACCGCTGGTCATTAAGGGTAACAGAGTGGATCCCTAGAGAAGGCAAGCGCTGCAGGGGGCGGCAGAAAGTTAGATGGGCAGATGAGATTAAGAAGCTTGCGGGGATAAATTGGTCACAGTTGGCACAGGACCGAGGTAATTGGAGAATAATGGGAGAGGCCTTTGCCCTGCAGTAGGCGAAGTTAGGCTGGTGATGATGAGGATGATTACTCTAATCATGTCGGCATAAGTTCACTCAAGCATTCTCTCGGCCTTCCTAGCCTTGCCTCCCGCCGAATAATTTCCCGCTTGTGCCTTCTGCCCACATTCTTTTACAACCCCCGGTCACGGAGCGCTCTCCTAGTAAAACCAACACCAACTTCCTCGCACTTGAACCACAGACATGCACTTGCACGTATCAACAGTCACACGTCATCCATGAATAGCTTATTTTTTCATACTCAATAACACTATAGAACGCATTACCCGATAGCATAATATCCTGTACTTACCGGAAAGTTTTCCGCGAAAAACTCATCGTTATCTTTCCAACCTAACCCCGCCCGCGTAGTCAACAGTTACACGTCCCGAAGAGGTTCCCACGGGAAGGAAAAAGTCAACGCCCTGACCGCCCATTGAGCGCCACGGCACCGCTTTGGCCGGCGCCGGGATTAGAGACGGGTTGAGGTGTCGGCGCCAGGCCAAACTGTTACTGGCCCCCATCTCCCCATACCCCACCCCCCAACAATAACTGTCTTCTTCTTGGACATGGCCAACCGTTCGGATTAGCCGCCGTGGTCACTGCGCGCGCCGTCGCCTCTTTGTGGCTTATGTCGCCGCCCCTCGCCCTGGCACAGACTTCCGTCCGCGTCAACGGGAGAGATATAGCAGGCAGGATTGGCCGCGGCCCCGGGCTTCTCGCGCTGGACACAAAACATGGCCAATTTTGCTGTCAAAGGGTTTCTGTCCGAGTGAAAGCCGCGGGGGAGGGCAGTGACCCCCTACCATCGCATTGCACAGCGGTACAAAAAACACGGATGGCGCGCGTTTTCCCTGGCTCATTTGGGCATGCACAGCTCCAAAGAAACCATGCAACAACTTAACTCCTATGTTTAGTGTGTTGTATTCAGCCCTGTCTTTTCATTATGTAAAACGCCGTTATACTTTTGCGGAACCTGTGTACTTTCTTCCATCAATCATACATCGTTTTTTTTTCTTGTCTTTCTTTCTTGTTGTATAATTGCCCTAGACCTGTCTTTCGTTCATGTGCACGCGGTTGTACTTTTCCCGGGACCTGTGTATTTTCTTATTCCTCCATCAATGATGCACATTTTTTTCTGGCTTATTGCTCCTTTCTTGTTTAATGAGTTATTCGATCCAAGCACCCCCCCCCCCCCGTTTTTTTTATGTAATGCCCTCGGGCCTTTAACGGTCAATAAATGAAATGAAATGAAGTGACATTCTACTCCTGATTTCCTTCTCACACGTATGACAGTTTTTTTTAGAACAAGTATACCGACCATCGCTGGTGTTTTTCGACAGCGCCACGTCTACAATCCTTCGGCAGTTCTAATCTAATCACATTTTACTACGTAAACGGGTAATATTATGTATTTAGACAGAATATTCACGTAATAACAGGGTCAGAAGCACTGACGGTACGGAAATTTCGAGACTATCAAATATATAATCCCTTGACCATTTAGCGACATAGTTAATTAATACCCTGCTGAATCCCGCGTTGGCTATGTGGATAACGCGGTGTGCTGCCGAGTCCAAGGACGTGAGTTGGATTCTCGTCCGCGGCGTCCGCTTTTCAGACTAAGGCGAAAAGTAAGAACGTTTGTGTGTTTTGGGTACACATTAAAGTACGTCAGGTGGTCAAAATTAATCTGGAGCATCTACTACTGCGCGCCCGCATAAAGAATCGGCTTGTTAAATGCCCGATATATGCATTATTATAGTACCTTAAAGCAAGGGTCAGCAACCTGGAAGCAAGGGTCAGCAACCCGTGGCCTGCGGGCCGCATGCGTCCCGCTCTTTCCAGTGACGCTGGTGACGCCCCGCGGAAATCCGGGAGACTGTGATCGGCGGACCGGTTGCTCCTTCGGAGGCGGCCGGGGTCATCCGCGCGGCCTCGCAGAACCGGAAAGAAAATAGTAATCTAAAGTATAGTAATTGATAATGCCGTATAAATATCGGAAAATATAGGCTAAACCAGCGTTCATATTTTCTCAACTTTCTTGACGACATAGAAGCTGTGGATAAATTGAAAACATGTGGACCTCATCGGTGTCTGCTGCGGGAAAAAAAAACGCAAGCCGTTGAACCCACCCGTGCGTACTTGGTGTATAAAATAATCATTACTGAGTTACGATTGCCACGATTAATAGCGCCTTGCTGTGAGGACATCGCTTTTGTAAGCTTTTTGTGTAACCTTGTGATTTTTTTTTCGGATACTATTTACATTAATTGCCGCATAAACCGATCTTGCCTCAATTCCACTATAAAACATATAAGCAGTACAGGCTCTCCTATCCGCTTGCTTTGATTTGGAATAAAAAGCAAATGAAAACTTTTTTGCACGCGAAGGCGAGAAGCAAATGTCGTGATGCGTTTATTGAATAATGACTCAATAGTATAAATAATTAGGTTGAAGCAAGATGTTTTAGCAATAACAATTACTTCGGGTCTTGTAGTTCAAATTCCAGCTCTTGAATGCATTTCGTAACAGCCGTTTTTGTTTTGGCGATAAGCATCTACGCTTTTAGAAATCTTACCGGCAGTGAAATCAACATAACGTAATTTCAGCAAGAATATTTCTCTACAAACAATTATCACAAGCCACAAACGCTATAAAGGAATGTCTGTATTCTTATGTGCGCTTCAACACCCCACGCCAGTGTATGCTATAGTACACATGTGCGCGTAAGTACGTAGGCCTTTTTTTTTCATGCAATGCTAACGTGTTCGCTTGTTTACCGCTTCATACGACGTAATGGGAGCCTCCCTCGTCTTCGCGAGTTTACTGCCCAAAGTAAAAACTAGGTTTTACTACACCCATGCAAATCACTGCAATACACACATATCACCCGCGCATAGTGCCTATGGTGTTCTGCTTAGCAGACACACAGGGGATTGTTCTGAGGCGTGGTTGTTCTTAAACCACTTGTGTTTGGCCTGAACCGTGCGCAGCGGATTGCCCCGCACGCGGCTCCTTTTACGCCGCAACCGACGTCCTGAAAGGAATCTAATGTTGTCTCGCATTCAGCAACGTACGCCTGTGTTCATTTTTCAAGAAATTAATTGTTTCTAGCGTAAATACGGGCTTTTAGGCCGCTACTGAAGCTGGCGCGCATAATACACAGGGGCCCGATCGCCATCTCGTCCGCCATTGCCAATTTCCGTAGCGCCACCTGCAGGCGCTGAAAAGAGCGTATTATGCTCCCACCAGTACGGCCTCAGAACCCCCACCCCTCCTACTGTCATTTCCTGTCTAAAGGCCGACACGCCTGTTTTGACCTCAAATGAGCGGTCAATGGACAGAGAAGGGCAAGGATAGAGAATTCATAGCTTCTAGTTGGCATTGTCCTCCATCTTTGCACTTAGCCAGATTATTGTCAAGTAATATTGTCAATTCGCTGATTTTTTTTTCTTTGCCTGCAAAACCTGCTTCCCCCCACTCGATTTGCCTTCCGGCGCTCCGCTGTGCCCTCAAGCCACTCGGCCCTGCACCTTTAAAATGTTGCCGACCCCGGTCTTAAAGCATCGTGCCTAAAAAAACGATATGCGTTAGGGCAGTAAGAAATGACGAAAGCGGGTATGGAATCTCTAATCACACCCATATTTTTTTCCTTTTAATTGCGGAGCAGATTCCACATTGTGACAATCAGATTTCTTTTTCTATTTTGTATGCTCCCGACATTTCCCGCACGCAATGACACGTCCTACTCAGACATTTAGTATCAATTATTCGTTTGTCGAGACAGTAGCTTCCTTGTGCTTCAGCCTTGAGGCACGAGGCTGCCGGCTGTGTCCGTGTACGTTGCATTTGTCTCGTTTACTCCGGCAGCGATATGTGTCTCGGGAACTTGTAAATACGCCCTTTCATGGGTTAGCAATACTTCCAGTGGAGGCATCCAATGTAGGTACGAGTGAGCCGCTAGCCTTCCAAATGAAAGGTTTTAGTCTTTTAACGCCGTGTTGGAGAAAATAACGGTCTCAATCTCTAGAGCAGCCCTCGTTCCCTCATCGATTATCGAGGTGACTCGAATATTTGTAGCGCGTCACGTCGAAGTGCGAAGAAAAAGTGTAGGCTTCGAGAACCGACCTCTGTAAAATGCGAAGTGATCGGAAGCAAACAAAAACAAGTTGTACGCTCTTCGATGTTTGTACTGTTGCGACCGGGCGGGGGCACCCGATCCAAGCTCCGTGGCCTCCGACATACGAGTGGTAGCGTGTATGATGCGGGCGGCCAGCCGCTGTTGCAGCCGTGAAGAAGTCCAGAAGCCGTAGGCTAACGTAACTGTTTACTTCATAGCGAGAGGTGAGCCGAAGCCAAAGAACAATGCCCCGACGGGCGAGGTTACAATACAGGACTCGAGCAGAGCGACAACATCGATTCGCTGCTCTAACAGGAATGGTTTACAACGCTTGGGAGCTCTATTTATACCCGAAAGCGGTAACGGTCAAACGCCAACACGCTGGAACACGCACTACACTCTTTCCAGAGTTCGTAAGCTGTTCATAGCCTCGGGCACGTTGAGTCCGAGAGAGGGGAGAGAGGAGGACTCCGTTGCGATCACCGGGGCCTGCCTCTGTGTCCTTGAAGAGCGTGGAGACGAGCCGTTCAGGCAGCCGCCGAAGTTCAGCCGCCGCAGGCAGCCGCCGAATGCGCAGAGAGCGAAGCGTCTGACGAGGCTTGTCGCAACTTGCTGCCGACATGGTGGCGCCTGTTTTCGAAGGAGCACGCAGGGGCTTCGCCGCACAGCCGAGGAGTGATGCGGGACAGTACGGCGGCGCTGGCCCATTCGTAACAGCTTCTCCGCCGGGGGTCCGAGATCCCGATGGATAAGGGTCTGCAACCGTTGTCCGGAGGGATGCTGTCGAAGTGAAGTGTTCGGCAGACGCTCGACTCCAGGCCTTGGCTGTACGACACCGTGCTGGAGCTTCACCGGGCGGGTCACTGGACGAGTAGTGGCTCCCCAAGAACGTCTCTGGCTTGGTCAGGCAAGCAACAGAACAACACAGCAAGACACAACCGCATCGCCGGCAAGTGCGAAGACAAATCCACACTGAAGATCTACCAGGCTTTTAGTTGCGAAAAAGTACGCGAATAACTAACTACTCTAGTTATATTTTTGCCCAGCAGTACTTTAGACACGTGAACAAACCTGAAAGTTGACATTTCGCGTGATTGGAAATGTCCCACACAAAAAAACTGCAATCGTAAAGGGCGAAACCTGTTCCAGGAAAAACAATGAAATTGAGAAAGTCAGGCGTCTACAGGCCATTTCTTGCCTTAAGGACTCCGACTTAAGCCATCAGCATTGCCATTCAGCTTCCCCTTTTTGTACCGCACTTCAAACGTATACTGCTGCAGAGCCAGACTCCAGCGTAGGAGGCGACCGTTCTTTGAGGACATCGTGTGCAGCCACGTGAGAGGGCAGTGGTCGGTCTCTACTATAAACTTCGAGCCGGCGAGGTAGCAGGCCAGTTTTTGCACCGCCCAGACGAGACACGCACACTCCTTTTCGGAGGCGCTGTACGCTTCTTCACGAATCGTCAGCTTACGACTTGCGTATAATACTGGGTGCTCCTCATTGTCGTCAGCTTTCTGACACAAAACTACGCCCATCCCACGGTCACTAGCATCACACTGGACCACGAAGGGCTTTGTGTAGTCTGGCGAGTTCAGTACAGGGTGGCTAGTTAGAGCATTTTTCAGGCCGGCGAACGCCTGCTCTTTTGTTTCGTCCCACGCGACTGATAGCGGTTCGTTTTTACGAAGCGCGTCGGTTAGAGGGCTAGCCAGCTCAGAGTACCTCGTAATGTACCTCTGATAGTAACCTGCGATTCCCAAGAACGACCTAATGTCTGTCTTGGTTCGGGGCTGCGGGAAGTCTCGGATTGCCGCTACCTTAACTGCAGAAGGTCGGCGATGACCCCTACCTATAACGTGACCAAGGTAAGTGACTTCCGCGCGGGCCATTTGACATTTAGGTGCCTTGATCGTTAAGCCAGCTTCACGCAAACGTAAAAGCACGGAGCGCAGGTGTTCCAGATGCTCCGGCCACGAGGCGGAATAGATAGCCACGTCGTCTAAATAGGGCAACGCAAAGTCGTCGAACCCCCGTAACACTTTGTCCATGAGACTTGAAAAACAGTATGGCGCGTTTTTCAGCCCAAAACTCAAAACCTTTGGTCGGAAGGTCCCCATGGGTGAAATAAACGCCGCGTAACGGCTAGCTTCCTTCGTCAGCGGAACCTGCCAGTATCCCCGCACTAAGTCAAAAGTGGAAATGAAGCAAGCGCTGCTTACTTTCTCGATACGTTCCTCTATGTTCGGTATCGGGTAGGTTTGGTCTCTGGTGATAAGGTTTAACTTCCTATAGTCTACACATGGTCGCGGATCCTTGCCAGGAACTTCAACCAGTATCAGGGGTGAAGTATAGTCGCTCTCGCAAGCCTCTATCACATCCAGAGCCAGCATTTTCTGGATTTCAGTTTCCAGAATTTCGCGCTGTCGCGGCGACACTCGATACGCCTTTGAACGCACGGGCTGGGAAGACGTAAGCTCGATGTCATGCGTTAAAAGGGAAGTTCTGCCGGGCTTATCCGAAAACCGGTCCGAGAACTCTTCCAACAGTGCCTCCAACTCACGTCTTTGGTCAGGCTCCAGCTCCGCCTTCGTTACTAGGTCGTTAACGAGTCTACTCGTGCCGTCATGGGTAAGCGGACCCAATTCCGGAATCTCGGGGGGAATCTCCTCGGGTATGTTAACTAGCATCTGCACCACCGCTTCCCTCTGCTTGTAGGGCTTTAGTAGGTTGCTGTGGTATACTTGTTGGAGCTTGCGTTTTCCAGGTACGCTCACAACGTAGTTAGTTTCAGACAATTTTTGAAGGATCTTTGCCGGGCCCTCCCACTGAACTTCTAGTTTGTGGCGTTGAGACGGCCGCAAAATCATTACCTGGTCTCCCACCTCAAACTGACGTGCCCTGGCTCCCTTGTCGTAGTAGGGTTTTGACTTTTTCTGGGCTGTGCTCATTGCGGTGCCCGCTAGCTGCTGTGCCCTATGCAAGCGGTCCATCAGCGAGAGTACGTATTCTACAACCATCGGGTCTTCGCCCCTACCTTCCCACGATTCCCGGAGGATGCGGAGGGGGGAACGTAACGAGCGCCCGTAAACAAGTTCCGCTGGCGTGAACCCGGTCGTCTCGTGAGGAGCCGTTCTCAAAGCAAACATAGCGGCCGGCAAACACAGCTCCCAGTCAGTCTTTCGTTCGTAGCACATGGCTCTGAGAACGCGCTTCATTACTGAGTGAAGCTTCTCGACAGAGTTCGACTGAGGATGGTACACGGAACTATGAATGAGTTTTACTCCGCACTTCTCGAGAAACGTCGTCGTTAGTGCGCTCGTAAAAACTGTACCCTGGTCTGACTGTATTTCCGCCGGGAAGCCAACCCTGGCGAACACTGACAGTAGGGCGTTCACAATTTCCACTGAGCTCAACTCCTTCAAGGGCACGGCCTCGGGGAACTTAGTAGCAGGACAGAGCACTGTCAAGATGTGACGGTAGCCAGAGGTCGTCACGGGCAGTGGGCCAACCGTGTCGATCACGAGACGGCGAAAAGGCTCCGTGATAACCGGCACAAGTTTCATGGGCGCTTTGGTTTTGTCTCCTGGCTTGCCCACTCTCTGGCACACATCGCAAGTGCGCACAAAGTTTTCGACGTCGCGAAAGCATCCTGGCCAGTAGTACTCCTGCAATAGGCGGTCTTTTGTTTTTCGTATGCCTAGGTGCCCTGACCACGAGTTGCCGTGTGCGAGACGCAACAAATCCTGACGATAGACCTGCGGGACAACTAATTGGTCATACTCCACCCCTCTCCGGTCTCGATACTTGCGGTAAAGTATCTCCTCCCTCGCCTGGAACCTTACGTTCTTTTTCGCAACCCCTTCAGTTACATTATCCAGTAACTTTTCCAGCGTGTGATCTTTTCTTTGCTCCGCGCTCAGTGCCGTACTACCGACGTGCAGCAACCGCTCTAAACTTTCCGACGTAGGTGCTACAAAAAGCTCTGCCAGAGAATCATCTGTTTCGGCGGGCTGCTGCTGCTGCTCGACACCCGCGATCTGAACCTGCAAGGAGGCCGACTGGCCGCGTTCGGAAGCAACGTCGGCGCTAGTCGCAGCAAGCTTCCCCACCTCCTCTCTTCGCGAATCGTTCCTGCTTTCAACCGCCGCCCTTGCTCCGAGTTCGCGAGCCTTCGAGCGCGTCAGCGCGAACACTATCCCTTCCCCGAAAACGAGTCCCCTCTCGCGCAGCAGCTGATCGGACCTGTTCGAGAAAAGATACGGATACTGTGCCGGAAGGCTGGGAGAGACAGCGGCCTCGGTTTCAAGCTTTCCGAAGGGACCATCGATGGTTATCCTGGCGATCGGAAGACACACGCTTTGCGCTTCTACGGCCTGCTTTATCCACGCGCAATCGCCCGTGAATTGGTGCGGTTCGACGTAGGACGGGTGGACCACGTCCATTGTTGCTGCGGAATCGCGAAGCACTCGGCACGGTTTGCCGTTAACTGCAAGCTCGCGTACGTAGGGCTCTAAAAGTTGTCTGCTCTCCTCATCCTGGTGTACTATGTGAAAGACAAGCTTGCCCTTTTTGCAACTAACTGCGAAATGCCCTGTCTCGCCACAATTGTAGCACGCGGACTGCTTGCGCGCTTCGAAAGCCTTTTTTCGGCGCTGTGCCTCTGCGTTTGCGCTCTTTTCGTTTTCCGAGCCCGTTTCATTATTCGCGGATTCGGTCACTTTTGCTCCGCTCTTTTCGTAGGGAGCTCTGCCTTTCGGCCCTAACTTATCAGGCCTCGGCCTGAACTCTTTTTGGCCGTCTTTCGGCCCCTGCGCACCTCGACGTGCGATGAACTCGTCGGCTAGTTGAGCTGCCTTATCTACAGTATTTACCCCTGGCCTATCTTGCACCCAGAGTCTCAGGTTTTCAGGTAGACGGCGGTAAAACTGCTCAAGACCGAAGCACTCAACTACCTTGTCGTGCTCTCCGAAAGCCTTTGCCTCTTTGAGCCACTCTTCCATGTTTGCCCTCAGCTTGTAGGCGAACTCAGAGTATGACTCGCCCCTGGCTTTCTCGGCTTCACGGAACTTCTGGCGAAACGCCTCTGCTGACAGCCTGTACTTACGCAGGAGGCTAGACTTGACTTTCTCATAGTCCTCCGCCTCCTCCTTTGGCAAGCGGGCCATCACGTCGGATGCCTCACCTGGCAAAAGCGTAAGCAGCTTTTGCGGCCATGAGTCTCGGCTAAACTGGGCCCTCTCACACGTACGCTCGAAGTTGACCAAAAAAAGACCGATGTCTTCTCCTACCTTGTAGGGTCGCATTAGGTCACACATTCGCAACGTAGGTCGCTCAGTCGCCGCAGACTGCACGCTTGGCGCGCTGCTGTCACTCTCACGCCTAGATCGAGATGCCTCGATGTCAAGACGTTTCATTTCCAGCTCATGCTGTCGCTCCTGTTCTCGCCTTCTATCCTCGCGTTCCTCACGCTGGCGCTCAGCCTCTGCAGCCTGACGTTTAGCGGTCTCCCTGCCATTGATGGTCTCAATGCAATCAGACAGCTCGTCATCGTCAGCGCCAACAGCGAGTATAGCCTGTATCAGCTCTGGCTTTCTCAGTGCGTCCGTAACATCCAAGCGCAACTCTTTTGCAAGCTCCAACAACTGCGGTTTTTTCAACGCTTTCAAATTCATGGCCGGTCTAGAGTACTGCTTTCCCACTGCTCCAAAAATGTTTTGCGCGAATAACCCACGCGACAAAAACACGCCCTACCAGCTATCCTCAGCAGCCTGGTAAAACTCAGTGAAGAAAAGTCCCGCACTCACCCTTGACCGCCGTGAATTCTGCGAAGTCCGAAGCCGCCTTGACGTCCGTGGTGTTGGGTCTCGCACCGCTGGCCTCAGGTGTTACGAAGTTGCCATCCGACCGCTGCCAACCAGTTGTTGCGACCGCGAAGGCCGACTGCAGCCGGGAAGACGTCCAGAGCTGACAGGCCAGCGTAAACGTTTTCTTCATAACGAGAGGTGAGCCGAAGCCAAAGAACAATGCCCCGACGGGCGAGGTTACAATACAGGACTCGAGCAGAGCGACAACATCGATTCGCTGCTCTAACAGGAATGGTTTACAACGCTTGGGAGCTCTATTTATACCCGAAAGCGGTAACGGTCAAACGCCAACACGCTGGAACACGCACTACACTCTTTCCAGAGTTCGTAAGCTGTTCATAGCCTCGGGCACGTTGAGTCCGAGAGAGGGGAGAGAGGAGGACTCCGTTGCGATCACCGGGGCCTGCCTCTGTGTCCTTGAAGAGCGTGGAGACGAGCCGTTCAGGCAGCCGCCGAAGTTCAGCCGCCGCAGGCAGCCGCCGAATGCGCAGAGAGCGAAGCGTCTGACGAGGCTTGTCGCAACTTGCTGCCGACATGGTGGCGCCTGTTTTCGAAGGAGCACGCAGGGGCTTCGCCGCACAGCCGAGGAGTGATGCGGGACAGTACGGCGGCGCTGGCCCATTCGTAACAGTACGAATTAAAGCAAGTGTCGGAAAGATTACACGATCAACGCGGTGCCCTCTACAGCACGTGTGTAGCATCCAAACGACGGTGTGCGTGCTACATTTTTGCAGGGACTTCATCTGTCTGCGGGGATTTTAAGAAGAAAAATACGGGGTTCAGTTCCCATCTTTGCAGAGTGCCAAAACGAAAGGAAAAAAATAATAGGTGTGGAAAGGACCAGGAGACTGAAAGAACTAAAAAAAGACAAAATCAAAGGCCTGGGCATGACTTTAGAGCATTTACACTAAAACAAGAGCACGAAAAACTCTGCCCGAAAATTTATCCGCAGCCTGTAGTCAAACCCACATAGTTGTAAACATGTACAACCATGATCAAAAGTTTTCGGACCAGGTAAATGGCAATTTTACGTTATTTATCTTCCTATAGCACCCTGACAAACTGCCGAATGCATGCGACATGTTGTATAAGTATTGAACTCATGAAAACTACCCCACATAGTACTCCGGGCTGCAGTGCGGTAGAGAATTCACTAAGAAATGCTGCTTTCGTGGTCCAAAAACTTCTTCTCTTGGGTGTACTTCTTAACTACTCTCGGAAGTACTTGAAAAATTGGCTTATAGCGAAAAGTTGAACTAAAAGCTACACTACGACTACAAAAGACAAGTGTCGTTCCAGTCCCTACCATTTAGTTTTTAGCAATTTTGTTTGAGGGTGTACAGTAGGGCATTGACAGTGAGATAAATTGGTATGCTGGTTGCTCAGCTGTAGCTTAAAAGTTTGCTTGTTGGTTGGATCAGAAGGTTCCTATCTCAGACTTCACGCACTCCGCCGCTTTCTCCGAAACAAGCTCACAGCTATTTTTGGGTGAACCCGTTAGTTCAACCTCGACCGTAACATTTTGCTACCATCGTCATCCACAAGAAAAAAATAAATCAGTTATACCGGGAACCCCCTTGTGAGTGTCTGGGGAGGACACAAGCGTCTCAACCATTTCTTCTGGTCAAGATCGCAGAGATGTTATCACGGCTTTACACTGCCGTTTTTCGATCCGATATCAATGTCTAGAATCAGTCTGACGGCTTTATATAAGTTAGCGGGCCGTACTGTGAAACGAACTGTTTCAGTGAAAGTTCAATGATCAGTGAAACGGATTATGGAAGCTAAGTGTGCAAAGATGTCTAAAAAGGACTCAGCCATACGCCGAAAGGGAATAACAAATTCATCTGATAAGGGTAACAGCGTTATACTAGATTCCATCTTAAAAAAGTATTAATTCTGCGGAGAGATAACCAAAGGCATCCCAGGTCTTTAATGTATTTTTAGGCGTAGAAGGCCTTTAGCTGTAGCAGATTGACCCTCCAACTTCTAGAGAATATTCTTTAAGGGAACTGAACAGATCAGCCCCACACAATATCTGCGCATGCGTGCATGGGTGAGTGCTTGCACCTCTTGCACGGATGAAGAAAATTATTATCAGTTTGTGGACCCAACCTAAGCTCCACAAGCATTGAGGCTGAAACCATAACCACAGCGCGGGCAATCGCGTTGACTAACAATGATGAGATAGGGGTGTTTTATTCAGAAGTTTTGTTTCATCCATTGTCATGAGCATCAGCATTTTTGGGTTCACTGCACGAGAAAGGTCTATCCCAAAGATTTCTGGCTGCTTCTAACGCGAGTCTGCCGTGTTAATTCTCTACCCCAGAATTTAAGCATGGAGCACTTTAGGGGCCCGGCTTGCCGTCCAGGCTCATCCGGGGCCACGGTGTTCAGCAACCGTAGCCACAACGTCACGCACCCAACAGAGGCTTCGAATAGATAACCGCTTCGCTGGTCGGTATCGATCCTGGGTCCCTGGCGTTACGAAGCTGATGTCTATCCCATTGCGCCACAGAGGCATACGTCACTCATACGCGAAGTGTTGCGGGGGATCGCGCTGCGAGATTGACACGGAGGTTGCTGTTGCTCGACCGCAAATAAGTACACAATAATATAAGGCTGAGTCCAATCTCACGGCAGCCGTGAGAATTACCTCCGGGAAATTCTCACGGCAGTTTCCATAAAAGCTGGCTGGCGGAACATTTGCGGAATAATATTACGTCCCAACGTAACCTAACGTAACATAACCTGACCGAACCCTACCTAACGTAACCCAACGCGTCATAACCTACCCAAATCCTGCCAAACTGCAACAAACCCAGTCTAACACAGCCCAACGACACAGAACACAACCTGTATTAAACGTAATTCAACCAATTCTAGAAGTCCTGTGCGTCGTTCTCTTGATATAGAAAAACCAGAGTAAAAAAAGCACTAACAAAATCACGATGGCCAAAAAATTCCGAAGGCTACAAAAAAAAAAAACATCCCAACGTCGGACGCGAACCCGAGCTTTCTCGTTTAAAGGAGCCATGAAGAGAAAATACAACTTCGTTTACTTTGAAAGAACTAGGATTCAGTATCTCACTCAGCTCCATTAGAGCCACAAAAGACGTTTTTTTAACGAAAAAAAAGCAAGAAGTATTTAAAAACTTTCAAATTTTGCGCCACACTGACGTGTTATGAGCAAGAATGACGTCACACGGGCCAACAATAAAACATAATTTTCAGTGCGTTAACTGCACATTAGCATTGAAGTGATGCAGTCATATGGAACTAGAGGTCCCATTACAGACGTCCAGTCATGTGTCGTCGCGGCAGGTCAGTTAGGCGGCCGCCAATCGCACAAACAAGGTTCCGTGACGTCATAGAAAAGTTGCGGGAAATTGGCTAGGGGGTCGCCACGGCTTCACACGTTTTCTTTAATATCTCCGTTATTTGTTCGAAGATTGCGATGATAGTGGTATCATTGTTATCGGGACTAAGCAGTCTTTCTGTTAAACCAAACTTGTATTTTGTCTTCATGGCTCCTTTAATACCGAGCACTATGCCACAGCGCTACAGGAGCAGCTGTAGACAGGGCTTTTAGGGGGATATTTATCAGATTGAATCTCCGCGTAGCGTGCTTAGCCAATAAGAAGCGACTGCCGTGAGAAATTTCTGGCGGTAATTCTCCCGGTTGCCGGGATAATAGACACTACCATAGTATAAATGGGGAAAAAATCTTGAACTAGCTCATTATTACCCAAAATCGATTAACACTCAATCCGGTGCCTTTTATAGGCCTTTCCATGGGTTGCGGCGCCCTCTCTCGACTGCTTTCGGTATCAACGCCAGGCTGATACTGAAACTAGTCAAGAAGTGGCACCACAGCCACTCTGGCGAATCGCAGCTTCGCACTTCGACAGCTTTCACGGTGAGTGCAACTACTTTAATTTTTTGTAGTTCATCTCTCCGTCCCATCTTACGTCTTCCCCGTTCAGTTTACCATACCTTGGCGGCCATTCCGTTGAACGGGTAATTAGTCCATATGCTTTCCGTTTTAATCACAAAGTTATCCTCGAAGAGACATTACTAAGTTGTAGTCATTTCACTGTGAATCCACGGCCGTTTGTATATTTTGCCATCAATAAGAACTGATAAATTGAAAAACGCCTGGCGTTTGCTGGACAAAGTTTAGGGATTTTGCGCAAGTGCAACCAAAACAAACACTTTGCTTCATTTCACGTAGTGAATTCGAGATTAGGCCGAGAGCGAGGTGTTGCTTCTTAGTGATTTTTTTTATTCTTGATTTGGCGGGCATAGGGGTGTCAAAGGTAGTTGTGTATATGCGAATTGGCAAAGACATTTAAACGGCACACAATTGGTTCTAGTAAACATGTACAGCCTCCGAAATTTTTAATAATATAGCGGGAGCGACGATCGATCGGCATGTCAGCGCCTTATCACCGTGTTCACCGGCAAAATAGGCGAGGGTATGCGCACGCGCATAGAACTATACTCGGTTACAACTCAAGAACGGCACCACCTCATGTAGTGTATCACTCCGCCAAAGCGCAAGACCCGTGACGTCAATGCGCGCGCGTTTTGAAAGGGGTTTGCTATGAATGCGTGATATCTTCTGCCTTATCTCACGCAGTTTGTTTGTCGTCACTGGAGTCGTTTATAAGCATATTAAGTCCAAAAAATCACGGGAACGGCTCACGCCATGTTCAAATTATTCCCGGTAACGCCCTACTTGCGCCGCGCGGAGAAACATCCGGCTGCGGTGATAAGGCACAGCGGCAACTTCTGGTGCCGTCACCGAGTATATCTGTTGTGGCCGCGTCGTCTGCTCCGCTGTTCTTCTCAGGGCAAAACACCCCCTGTTTTTCTTATCTTGCAAGGCCGTTTCGCTACCGAGAAATGTAGCTAAGCAGCGCGGGGCACAAAGTCATTCAGATGACTTTGTGCCCCGCGCAAAGGAAACAGCGTAGCAGACGACCCTTATTCAGCACATGGCCCTATGCGCGTCCGCGTACTCTCGCCTTTGTCGCTGCTGAACACCGTGATAAGGCGCTGACATGCCGGTAGGTCGTCCCTCTCGCTATATTATTAAAAGTTTGGGAGGCTGTACATATGCAGCAGCGAGCTGCGACAGCCGAACGCGCGCGTGGCAACGCAGCACCTACAGCATTTCAGCCGTCAAGATAGACACACAGAGAAAAAAAAGAAACTTTAATAAGAGTTGAAGCGGGCATATCTGTGGTCGGCGTCTTCAAGAAATATGGGCGCTCCACTTTTTTTCTTGCTCGGCCGTCTTCCGCTCACCAGGCGAACCAGTCGGCGCATGCCCAAAGCGTTGGGCATGCGTTTCGGCCAACACCTTTGTCGCCTAGCAACAGAGACGTGCTCTTTTTTGTTCTGCTGGGCAGGTATTCGGTCAGTGGGCTTCACCATATATAATAATACTAATATATACCAGAAGGGAAATCTGGCACTGCCATTCCGGGCCGCCGTGGGCGGCGCCATTTCAGCTAGCGACCTCCCTCGACTACTTGGCTTAGCTAGCCATATGGCTACTTTTTTGTCTGGAAGCCAAAATTGACTAAACAAAGGGTAACATTTTTTAATGTTCACTGCTTCTTAATAATCTCTGAATAATAAATCTTTTGGGAGCTTGGACTTTATAATAATAAAACAAATTTTAATAATCTTTCACAGTAGTATCATCGCTTTTTTTCAGCCAGAGCCAGCTTTTAGGCCTGTTCATGAACCATGCCCAGGAAAAGTGGAACGTGCCTGCCCGGTGCATGACGGAACGCTCGCTGAAGCGCGGCTCCCCTAGACAGCGGCGCAAGATTTCCCCTAGTACGTATTAATATGAAACTCTATGGGCTTTACAAAGAAGAAGCCATTTTTGATCGTGACACATCAAGTGCTCTTGCGCTAAAAACAGTCTCACTTATAAAACGTGCGCATTGGGCGCCAAGAGGACCATAATTCCTAAGCCGTGAATCAGCCTACCATACTCTCCAAAACACCGACCACCGTGGTGCACACGTAAAGCACAGCTGTATGGGGAATTTATATTCCCCTCCGTTGCTCTCCTATTCAGTAAGCATACCGTAACCTTTAAAAAGATATGACTCATTTCGAATTCTAATTCAACAAGCCCATCATACCCCTGCCATGTGATGCCCGTTGTGTAGTGTAGGAATCCGGATCAATTTAGACCACCTAATTTTTTGGACGCTCGCCGAAATCTAGTTCACAAAAGCTTTTTTTTTTTTTGTACGTGGCATGAGAACTACAATATCAGCGCTGGGAATTTACCGCTGGACTTGTAGCGTAGGAAAACAACGTTCTAACCACTACGGGCCTAGCAAATTAAGGGGAAGTTTCTTGAGCGTGCTTTTACTCAAGATAACGTTTTTTGTTACTCAGATGTCGATAATCCCCCGATAACGTGCCAATTTTTTCAACTCCTCCGAAGTAGCTTTGACTGACTTTTATTTCGGCTCGCTTGATTGGGCGCGTACATATTGTCTTTCAGTAGCACTACTCGCACAGTGATTTTACAAGATTGACCAAATTCTTTTGACAGGAACTCTTTGAAAATACGATAATTAATTTAATAACAGTTAGAGACATTTCGTTCACATTGTGTTTCCTTTGTGTTTATTTCACGAAGTGTGCAATGGATGACTGAAGTGTTGCGACTTAGATGTGCAATGAAGGCACGAGGAAAAACACAACGTGGACTATGGAAACACAGAGTGTTGATTATTCGCGCGTTCCAAGCGTTTGCATATCGCAGTGCTTTGTTTTTCATCACAGGCTACAGAAGATGCTTTATTTCTGAAATTGCTTATTTCCACAGGGGAAGGAAACGTTATTTGTAAAGAAATACGTCAGATTTGAAATTCAACTTATTGTGTTTTATGCGCAGAAGCTACACCTTCATACTGCGGGCCGTAGTGGAGGGCGTGGATAATTTCCGCACTTGGGAATCTTTAAAGCGCGCAGAAATCTCCACGAACAAGCGCTTTCGCGTTTCGCTCCCATATAAAAAACGTCCTCCGCTGCCAAGACTGAACCCCCGTCCTTTGACTTAGCAGCGCTACGCCTTAACCTCTGAGCCACCGCTGCACGCGGATGATACGTAAGATCTGGGTTCCCCGTCGTTTTATTACCTTAAAAACATCAAACCTACAACTCAGCAATTATCGGACATTAACTTTCTCTTCCTTTTCTGAAGAATTCAGCACGTCCGCATGTAGTTTTCCGAAATGGGGAGTATGGGGCGATAACAAAAGATTACTAATGCCTGGTGAATCTAACAAAAAATGTAGCTAATAAGGTTTACAGTTCAGGCAAACCAAATAGTATAACGTAAATTTTACACATGTGAAAAAACAAAAATAATCACGCGTTTAATCAGTCGCGAATGGCAATCAATTTTGCGTCAAAATTTTCCTTCGCGTCTTTTATTAGTGGCAACGCAAACCTTAGTCCTTCTACCATTTCTGCCGCTCCTGCCTCGTATATAGAGGAGCAGATCATGTTCAAAAAGAAGGTTGTACAATATCCGGTTCTTCAGGGCATAATTGCCGGGATTTCTCCTGTCATACGATAAAGATGAAATGGTTTGATTCCAGACGAACGATTACAAAACCTTCGTTCGCCTCGAAGAGCAGCGAAGCTGCGCTTTCCAGCCGACAGTGACAGGTGACAGATTATCTAGGCGAAGCTGGCTACGGGTGCTGAATTATATGTTGCGTGTAACCTACACGGTATGTCTTCGTGTGAGGAAACATTCAAGGAGAGTGCGGGGATAGCCATTCCGTCAGCAATCTTCCGCGACCTGCGTCGCTGGACGCGTACCGGAGGGCTCTTGAGTATCTCACATGCGCAAAAAGTGCGTCACCAAAGGGTAGATACCACGAACAACGGCGTGATATCTAGATATCTGACATTAAAACGGGTAACCGTTGCCGAAGGAGGGGCTAAGACCGGTTGCAACAACGGCACGTGTACGACGCTCGACGACGGACCGGAAAGAAGGGTCAAGGGTGTCAATGACGGAACCGGTTGAATGAAAAAAAAAAAACGAAGCAGGATTTAAAGACAGGCATGGTAGCCAATACCCGCTTGCGCAAAGCGCGAAGCCTAATTGGTCTTTCGGCGTACGCGCACGAGTCTGGGCATTTTGGGGAATATGGGCCCATGCCCAAACTTCACCCACTTGAAAGATTGATTGCTTGTAGGGTTTAACGCGCCGACGCAACGCAGGCGATGAGGCGCGCCGTAGTGGAGGGCTCCGGATTAATTTTGATCACCTGGGGATCTTTAACGTGCGCCGAAATCTCGTGCACACGGGCGTTTTTCACTTGAAAGAAGGTACTAACTAGTGTATTCACGTAATTTTTCTCCTGAATGCTGAAACCATTACTGCGTATACCAGTGAAAGAAGAGAGGGGTGCATGTAAAAGCTAAGCAGTATGATTTTAACGTCTCGACCCCAGAACAGTGCGTTAGTTTACCGATATTCTTGGTTCAACTTAACGTTTGCAGTTTGAGAGGAAGGAAAAGCAGCTAACATTAACAGTACTGCAAACAATTTACATCCACAGGCTAGAGAAATGGTCGCACTCGATGCATTGTTTGCTATACGATTCGGGTTGCAAGGATAGAGTTGCCACAATTTAATCCGGAAATTCTCGCATGCGCCACATTTCCTTGACGACGGAATCAAGCATACCTTGTACAAACACAATGGTAGGTTCTTCTTGAGAGCACTAAACTGAATTGCATTCCGGTAACAGGCCGGCGGCATTTAATTTCCTTCATCGCCGACCTTCGGAGTGCATTTGGCTTTGCTTGAAAGTTGATAAAAGGGCCATGGAGACGAAATACGACTTTTTTCAGTATGAAAGGACTAGTCTTTGGTAACTCGCGTATTTTTTTACTGAGAAACAGAATAAATAATAAGAAACTTTCACAGTTCGCGCTCCAGTGACGTAATATGTGCAGGAGTGACCTGATACGGAGCAGCACTAAAACGAGTTACTAGCGTGTAAACTGCAAGTTAGCATTTATGTGGTCTATCAAACGATACTCCAAAGGACACATCACAGACACCAAGCCATGTTTCTTGGTGGCGGCTTTGGTCGGTGGCCATTAATAGCACAAAAATTATAGTAATACCTCGTTAACTGGAACTCGAATATCTCCTAAAATCGGTTACATCGAAATTCTCCGCGGCACCGGACCATTTCCTATACGTCCCATGTATTTGTTGCCATTTATTTCAAAGTATTTTTGGACCAAACTGCGGATATCTGGAAATCTTGACTGAGAGTGGAACGAAAATTTCGCCACCGCGGACCGTTTCACAACATTCGCGCGATGCTGCCGCGCCTAAGTCACTCGATTTTTATCTCGTTTAGCCGCGCCTACCAAAAAGCCGATGTTTTGCCAGAACGTGAGGTCTGAGCCTAGGGACAAATCAACATCGTCAAACAACCATGTGGCACGTCATCTGACAGTAGACACATGCGCAGAGGTGCAGGGTACTAGAAGATAGAGGTGTGTCGTGCGGGGAAAAACCCAATGGAAAGCAGCGGCGGGGAAGATTGGCTCATGCAATGCGTCAGGCAGCTAGATAATTCCTCACTAGCCCTGAGTTCGACCGCAAAGCAGACCAGCATTACGCAGTTCTTTTCTGCTAAGTAAAATTGCAGTGCCACAAAACCGAACAGGCGAACGTCTCTTGTCTGTTTTTTTTTTTTTCTCTCCCTCTTTCAAACCTTTATGAAACGCAATATTGGAAGCTGCTGTTGAAGAGCTGGTAATTAGTAGCGCCTTTTTCGCCCAGACCTCCATATTTCATGGCCATTCACGCATCTTTCCTTATCTAGAAAATCCGCTTGCCTCGAAATATTTCCCGGATTTTACTACTTCGAGTTAAAGAGGTAATACTGTGCTTTGTTGCGTCATAGAAAAATCACCCGAACGTGGCTCGGGAGGAGCCACTGCTGCCTATGTTTTATTTAATATTTCTGTTATTTTTTGACGTTCGCGGCCGAACTGGCTGCATTGTTATCGGAACAAAGCAGTCTTTATTAAGGGGTCGAGTTTGTATCTTGTCCTCATGGCCCCTTCAACAAGTTAGCGTTAAGCACGCCCATCGCGTGAACTGAAAAGAGATGAAGAGCGAGGCTTTGGACACTGCATCTCTCTAGTGCTACGGAAACAGCACAATCAACAGTGTACTAATGACGACACAGTACCGTATTGTCGCTCATATAACGCGCCCATGCATATAATCCGCACCCCCACGTTTCAGCCCGCCGGAAACAAAAAAAATCCTCGCATACTGCCCTCACATTTGATGCAGGAAAGGCTGCGCCAAAGCTACTGCTCAAGCAACACAGCGCATACTATGTATACAAAAAAGCGTATACTTAGCAAGTAGAATACACTGACTGCAAGGCGAAAGTAGCAATTCCACCCGCCGTGGTAGCTCAGTGACTAAGGCGTTGCGCTACTGAGCACAGGGTCGCGGGTTCGATTCCCGGCCGCAGTGGCCGCTTTTCTGATGGAGGCGAAAAGCAAAAACGCCTGCGTGAGCGACATTTCGGCGCACGTTAAAGATCCCCAGGTGGTGAAAATTAATACGGAGCCCTCCACTACGGCGCGCCTCATCGCCTGCGTTGCGTCGGCGCGTTAAACACTACAATCAATCAAAGTCACAATTCCCTAATAAAATTCAGATGTTAGAGTGCACTCGTCCTAGTACTTTTCTTCCTTGTCCAATTATGTATGGCGCAGTCGCTGCCATGGAAGGCTTAGTCAGTGTCACTGCGAAGGGGCTTCCCGGCAAAACGCGCATTGCCGTGAAAGTGCATTGAAGAAAAAACCCTGAGTAATATCCGCACCTCTACTCTGCCACTGAAATTTTCGCATTTCCGGTACGCGCGAAAATACGGTAGTATAGGGCAGGAAGAGGAGGAGTGTTCGACGACGCTGGATAAATGATTTCTTCCAAGCAAATGCGTTTGAGAGTTCTTGTTGCTTCTTTAACGGGCCACCAGCGGAAATACGCTTTGCACTAGTAGCACGAGCATTCAGGTTTTCGATGTTCTAGCATGATGTTAAATTTTTATTGCTCTTGAAAACGCATAAATTCACAAGAAAAAAAAAATTGGCTCCAATCCATGCTGTCAAGGTGGTTCGAAAGAAAAGCTTTAAGCGACACCCACAAGAATTGCTCATGCGACGTCAGCTGAATACCCACACGTGGCTCTACAAAGAGCAAAACCAGAGATTCTGCCTGCCGTTACCTAGAATTGGCAGGGGCGTCGTCCCGAACGCAGAAATGTCGGCCAGGTCGGGCTACAGCGGCGGACGGCGCCGCTGTATCCCGTACGTGCGTAGACAGAAAGAACACGCCGAGGAGCGTCATTCGAAAGGTGAGACAACGGAACCTAGCCATCCCCGATGTGCTAGCTCGGGGCTGCACCCCCGCGCGACACAAGCGCAGATACCGAAACAAGTCGGCATGTGAGCTTAGTGATTCCCATTTACACCGATTAAAACTAGCCAGTTTAGTAAGTTTGAGAATTGCGAGAAAGCAGAGGGGACTTTTATAATCGCTATCTATCCAAACTAGTTGCTCCTTTCACATGTTGCAATACCTTTACAACACAACCGAATTGGTATTCACCAATTTAGAAAACGGAGTCCCATTTGTGGCAAGCAGTGCGTTTCTCTAGCGTTTCTCCAGCGGCCAGATCTCTGTATGTAGTCTCTACATTTTGTTTTCGCGCCCTAGAAACGAATCCTTAACGTGTCTTTGCCGTACGACCATATAATTCCGTAGGGTCCGGGTTATCCTGGAGGTGCTGTCGAACAAGTTAGTCAAGCCTTGCGAATGAAGTGCGCAAAGGACGCGAAGCTGCTCCAAAACACGCGCTAAACAACCGCCGCTAAAGCAGACGACAAAGCCGACTGAATGGTCCCGCCGACGCGACCGCTGAGGTGAGCAGCTCCTGCGCGTGGGGAACGCTGGGTAAATTAAATTTGCAACGCCATCTACAGTGTGCTCCGCAAGTGAAACCCTTCCCCCCCCCCCCCCCCCCCCGCTTTCCGCCGCCACCTCCACCGCGTGGGGAGTTTGTTATCCCGGCCGCCACGAAAGAACCATTGGCTGGTAGAGCTAGAAAGCTTTGCTTTAAAAACCTCGAGTAGCTATCGTCCTTAAAAATTCTTAATTATTACCCAAAGTTAGCCTGGTACTAAATTATGAAAGAACACATAAGAATTCTGCTCTCGTAAAATATGACGAGCAAACGATATGAATCTAGGATACTGTCAAAAATATCATAACGCAGCTAAACCAAGTGAAAGCAAGAAAATATGATATAACATTGCTATCCTGATTTGAAAAGTCTACTGTCAAAAGCGTAAACTTCACAGAGCTGCCAAATGGTGTAGCTTAGGGTAGGGTACCTTTGGCGTAGAAGCAGTTTAATATATTTATCGAAGGCAGGAGTGTTTTTGTATGCGTCATAAGTACGGGTATACACAGACAAGAGAATTCCTTTGGGCGTGCGTAGACTAAAGAGTTTTGTGCGTGTTTTTCTGCGATAACAAGAAACGAAAGAAAGAAAATACGCTGTGTGAACTCGGAGTTAATAATACATTCGAACAAGGAAATGAGTCTATCTGAACGACATGAACGAAGCCGGCACCTTCGGATTACGCGTCAAACACCTAGCTTGTGGATTCGGTCCCCACCGTGAGAGCGTGTTTTTCTCCACTTTCTTTCGCAGCATTAAGAAACAATAAAAAATAAAAAAAAAACATTCAATCTATTCCCCTTTACTTTCATCATCGCTCTAGACCAGTGGTTCTCAGCCATGACTGCCCCGAAGACCCCTTTTGGGCTTGCGATAGTGATGGGGGACCCCACGATGGAGCGTATGTTGATCTCTGCCATAATGTCAAACAATTTGTACTTGAATCTGTAAGTGTTCTAGACACCTATATGCTGCCTTTTGTGGGTTTCTTTTCTTGGTATTTCATAGCTGGCGTGTTGGACAAAATGCAGATGTCAAAATATGTGCCACGCAGAGAAGCTAAATGTACATTTAATCCGGCGGATCCACCTTTTTGCTTTGCGAGCAAATGCTGGCAAAATCGAGAGAAAAATGGCGGGTGAAACGTTTGGCGGGAAGCTTCGCGGACCCCTGAAATGCTATCGCGGACCCCCTGGGGTCCGCGGAGCCCTATTTGAGAAACACTGCTCTAGACTGCTGACTTTCCTTTCCGTGTTTCGTCAATGAGCCCCTTATTCTTAAGCATGTTATGCTACTTGCCTAGCGAGGGCCTCGATTCTAGCAGCCATGGTGCCAAAGATAGCATGAGGGCTTCGCGTCAGTGGACTCTTCTTGGCAGGGTGTAGACACCCGAGCCACGGCCCGGGGTTTAAAAGAAAGTCCGCTTCATCCCGAGTCCTGGGAGCGACGCTGGCTACCACCTTCAAGCGCAAGATGCAAGTTTCGCTACCATAAATACCCATATTTGGCGTATTCATGGGAGGTTGTGGCCATTACTACACCAGGGTGGTCAATCCTAATCTGATAAGGAAGTGCGTTACCGGCAATGGTGGCCGAGATCAGGCCTCACCCCAGGTTTTCTTCTCCAATTCTATCAACACGCGGATTTTTCTTCTTTTTTTGTTAATCCTGTGGGAATTCTGCGGCACCGGGATTCCAACCACGGTCCCTACGCACGCGAGGCCGATGCTCTACCTCTGCGCCACCGCTGCCTATACCCTAGAGAAGGCAAGCGTGGCAGGCTGCGGCAGAGGGTTAGATGGAGAGATTAGATTAAGAAGCTTTCGTGTATAAATTGGTCGCAGAGCACGGGACCGGGATAATTGGAGATCCATGGGAGAGGCCTTTGCCCTGCAGTGGGCGTAGATAGGCTGATGGTGATGATGAAGAAGATGACGAAATACCCGTAAGGGGAGGAGAACACAGTCGCTGAGATGGCTAAATGGGTAGGGAGGCGTGATCGCAAGGTGTAGGTTCAGTACTCTCCACTCTGTGCGCGTGTTTTTCTGCACTTTTTTTACTAACATTAAAAAAAAATAATAAAATGCAGTATAAACATCAGACAAACTGTTCCCCTATGCTTTACTCGCTGTTCTATGGTACTGGCTCACTTTTGTTTGCTTGGGGAGGGGGGGGGGGGCAGTATACCACGCATGTAGGTGACCGGAAAGACAATATTAATGGACGACTCGCCTGTATACGTACGACACCTGGAACTGGCAGGTAGGACGATGGCCTTGTGGAGTGTGCCAAAATTTGACACAGATATACACAATGAGCATAGAAACGGCAAATTAAAGGTACCACTAATGCATGCAATTTAACATCGCTACATAGCCTCATTTGGTACGTGTCTACATCACATTAACACGGAAGAGAAAATGCAATAGAGGAACGGAAAGCATTCATGGGAGCTTTTTAAGGCCATACTTCGTCACCTCGGTTTAAGACATTTTCATATGTCTAGAAACAACGGTCCAATCCGGGGAAACATAGCCTACATATGTACTTGCCAAGGAAACATTGACATCCACCTCAATGCAGCTCTATAAGGCGAAAAAGGAAACCTGTACAGCTTTCTCAGAAACTTCGCAGTTGAAGAAAAGTTCGTCCTGTCTTTGGAGATTTCCCTTAAATCTGGGCGATGCATATGTATTTGCAAGAAATTGCGAGACTACAAGTATTCACCGTGTTTGCGACCCTTTAGGCCTCTCCTGGCGCGTGGTTAGGTGCCATGGCTTGTCAATATCAGGTATAGCTTTTAAGACAAAAGCACCAATTTGAGTAGGGTCTCAGGAAGTTTTTCTATACGGTTATCATTTATGTTGAAAAGTCAGTGTGGTAGTACATCATGAAGGAGTTTTACCAAACCAGGTACCATGGCGGCTGAAGCCTCTGCCACTTCCAGGGCTATTTATCTTGATGTAACTGTGCCCTACGCTTGGTAGAGGAGTATGCGGCCGTCCAGGTAGCCGAGTTGGTAAAGCATCGGACGCATACTCGGTCCTCACCCCAGGTGCGTGTTTCTAGGTAGACTTTAAAATTTTCCTAATTGGATATGTTAGTTCTAAAAACCGACAGACTGCTTCTCTCTTTCCCTTTTTCTTTCTTTAAAGCATTCGATGTCATGTCTCACCAACTTCTATTCCTGAAATTAACCAAGTTAAATATCGACCAACAGGTGCTTACATGGATCAAAAATTTCCTTTCTAACCGAACCCCATTCGTCACAGCTAACGACTTCGACTCGTCCCTTTCTTCAGTTAACTCGGGTGTGCCTCAGGGATCTGTTCTCGGGCCGTTGCTTTTCCTCATTTACATAAATGACTAGCCTAATGTTGTCAACTCTTCCATTAAACTGTTTGCCGATGACGCGTTATTTACCGGGAAATTTCTAACAGCTCTGACTCTACGATGCTTCAAACTGACCTGGACAGTATTTTTGCTTCGTGCACTTCTTGGCACATGCTATTAAATACTAAAAAATGTAAAGTAATGAGAATTTCTTGTAACACACATTGTTCCTATGTTTGCGACTACCACCTCGGTGGTTCTATGCTAGAAAACGTAATGTCACGCAAATATCTAGGAGTTCACATTACCGCTAACCTATCTGGAGAAAAGCACACCGAGTACATATCTAACAACGCCAACCGTATGCTCGGCTATTTATGCAGGAATTTTTAGATGGCACCTTCATCACTAAAGCTTCTGTTATATAAGACCCTTGTGCGTTCAAAACTCGAGTACGCCTCCTCGGTTTCGGATCCCTTTCAAACACCTTAGAATCAGTTCAGAATAGCAGCGCGCGCTTCATACTATCCGTCTATCAGCTTACTGCCTTATCTTTCAAACACCTTAGAATCAGTTCAGAATAGCAGTGCGCGCTTCATACTATCCGTCTATCAGCGTACTGCCAGCGTATCCTACATGAAGCTTTCTCTAAACTTGCCTGTTTTTTCATTACGTAGGAAATTGTCTCGCCTCAGTTTATTTTACAAAATTTATTATGCCAACCCGAGTCTTATACACGAACTCCTTTCCGCACCTGCACACTTATCTGCGCGTACTGATCACGCAAACACAGTTGATATTCCTTTTGCCGGCACGAATTCATTCTACAACTCTTTTCTGGTAAAAACGTCTGAAGAATTTTTTTTAATTGCGACAGTATGCCCTTTGGCATAAGGTCCTACAGGTACAAGTTCGCACCCGTTTCTCGGAGGAAGTCCAGAAGACAGCGGTGGTGGGGCCCCCACAGCCATTGCTGAAGATCGGGGGTCTCCCCGGATGCAGGCCTGTGCCGCAAAGGTGTCGGGATCTCGCTGCACTCAGGGAAGGGCACCTCCATAGCAGGTGGTTGGTGTCGGCGTCTTCGGAAGGAGCCGTACAGAAGAATGGAATGACCTGCCATCTTCATTTGTATCCCTTCCCTCGCTTTTAAAACCGCTGTCAAGAATTTATATCGACCTGAATGATTGTATTTTTGAATACTGTATAATATTGTATAATATTGTAGCACTTTGTATAACGTGTTCCAGTTTTTTTTCTTTGATTTTTGTATGTATTGCTGCCATTTCATGTCTGATTTTCCACGTATTTAATAGTTTTTGTTGTGTTATTTAAACAACCACTCCCTTCTGTAACGCCCGACGGGCCCTGAAGGTATTGAAATAAATAAATAAATAAATAAATAAATAAATAAATAAATAAATAAATAAATAAATAAATAAATAAATAAATAAATAAATAAATAAATAAATAAATAAATAAATAAATAAATAAATAAATAAATAAATAAATAAATAAATAAATAAATAAATAAATAAATAAATAAATAAATAAATAAATAAATAAATAAATAAATAAATAAATAAATAAATAAATAAATAAATAAATAAATAATACCCCTAGCACTTTGCTTTCTGTGACTCGTTGGGCCGATGTAAATTTGACTTTAGGGGCCCAGTTTTCTAAAATGATTGCCGTCATTTTGAAGCGGGGTGGTTCTGGCATGGAAATACGTGTATTCCTCGCTTCGCGAGTCCTGCCGCTGGCCGAGGAACAGCAGAAAACACACGTTGCGCGCTTAGGACGTTGTTTCGGTCTCAAAAGCAGACCGTAGGCCAAATGGCGCCATGTGCGTTTTGTACAGTTCATCAGCCAGCGGCAGGACTCCCGACGCGAGGAATACAAGCATGTGCATTCCGACGCCACCTCGCTTCAATATGACGGTCGCCGTTTTAGATAATTCGGCACAACGACGCTTAGTGAGACCCCAGTTTCCGCGCAATGTGCCATCGCTGGAAGTGCTCAGTGGTTATACATCAGTCGCTTTAGCGCGAAAAGCAGCTTACTGCCGAGTACTCTTGCTGGTTACTCTGACTCATCGCACCACCCGAACGGAACTGCTGGCTCCCCTGCGGCTCTGCCGCCCTGGGGACGGAAATAGACCTCAACAACACGGAAAAGGCGTGGGAAAGTATCGCGTTTTATTTACGTACCTGGGAGGCCATTTCGACACAGTTGATATTTGGCAATAACACAGTCCTGCCATCAGAGGAAAACAAAATCTAGGTGCAAGGACAAGGATGACGTAGGTAAAAGAGTAGCGGTAGAACCCTTTGTAACGAGGTGACCCGGAGAGCGTGACTCTCTGCCTGGCTTGTGAAACGGTACGCGCATGATGTAATGCGAATTTCTTCAGCAGGGTGATAGCGTGGGAAGACTATCAGGTGCCAAAGAACTAAGTGCGGGCCGGTAAAAACCAATTGAGATATCACGGTTATATGGTTATATTTATTTATTTATTTATTTATTTATTTATTTATTTATTTATTCCGACGCCGAAACATTACCGAGAGGAGCGGATATACAGCGTGTACGCAAGGAACAAGGAACGCAGCATATCAGAAATAAATTTGCATGCAATGGTAGTTTGAAAACCATAAAAAATACTGCGTCGAAAGAAACAGAGTCCGGGCAGTTGCAGCAACAATATTCAACATGGCTGCGTCCTTGACACACGCACTCACATAGGCACACGCACGCACACACGCACGCACGTGCACACGCACAAAAAGAACAAAAACAAAAAGAACAGCGTACTGTAATGGCGAATTTACGTGAAATGGTTGAGATGTGCTGAGAGGTAACGTGCATACGAGCGGCATGAGCCAGTTAGAATTAGACGTCGCTGAGATCCGATGGTACAGAATAGAGCTGGCGGTGGTAAGAGTTCATAGAATGTATTTAGAGCGAATGTTTCTATGCCTCACTGGTGCCGTCCAGCGTCACGCCCAAAACGCACTGCTTAAAAGTCAACTTACACAATATTTTTCCACAAAAGCGCACCTAGCTCATCAATAAAATGACGGTTCCTGTAGTGGGCATAGAATATGGGTCGCTTGAGATATTAAGCGGACTTCTATCCGATTGCACCATAACGACCCGGTCGACGCCGTTTCGATTTTGGACTTTGACTTTGACTCAGGTTGCATGAGAGAATGCTTCGCGTTTCAACCACCTTTCCATTAAAGGGACCCTGCAACACTTTCGATAAGCGCTTTCACTCTTACCTTCGCGTCTGGAACCACTGCGAAAGCACGGAGCGGCACCGCGTGATTTGCTCACAGCACCAGATACGCCTTCCATTTCTGCTGTATTTTTGTGGCTTTTTTCAAATTGCTATCAAAAAGCGTTCATTGCTGCAGCTGAAGGAAAACCGGCCAACAGCCACTACATGGGCTCAGTGACGTAATTCGAGCCGTCGAAGAACGTCAAGATCGCGAAAGAGAGAAAAATCTTTTGAGCGATTTTATCTAACAAGTTATCTAATGCGCATAGAGCAGTAATTTTTGGCTGAGGTACTTTGCGACCGCCTAATCTAAGTACTGGGTTTGTTGGGTGACTACGTTCTGCAAGCATTTAAGATTTAAAAAAAAAGTTGAAAAAAGTGTTGCAGGGTCCCTTTAAGAAGAAGGCTTCGATTTTTCCGCTTTCTCACGACGTATCCGATACAGAACTTCGAATGCGCGGTATTATAGCCATAATTCTGCAAAGCAAGAAAAAGGAGTCTAGGTAGGGATGCGAGTCCTTAGATATTCTTTGGCGCCGTTGCGCCGCAAGTGCGAACTCTTCGAAAACGTAACGTAGCTTGAAAGGCGCGGATACTTATATGCTCAGCTCTTACAGCCGCTTAGTGAACAGTTTTAGGCAGGCTGCTGTAATCACTCCTGCCAATTTTTTAAAGCGAACGCTTTCTTTTTGGGACCGATGGCGTTCTGTCGCGAAAAATAAATAATGCATTTCTCTATAGACCGGCTGGTCGAATGAAAAGTTCTGATTAGATCTCTGGACACAAGGCGCGTGCGCGAAACCGCGCTTCCATTTCGTCAAAATGGTCACTTGAAAATCATGAAAACGTAACGGTTCTAGAGAAGACAATGCAAGCATCGATCATGAGGATATATTACAATAGTGTACCTTCATCTCTTAAACCACGGGCATTTAGAGCGCCCCTAGATGCGTTTACTTAGTGCGAAAAATCCTCGCATGGGTTTGTTCTTCGTTTTCGATTGAGGTCTTTGAAGATTTGACGATAGATTTGACGTTGTTTCCGCGAAGGTTGGACGCACTTTGAGCTTTCGCGCTTTTCTCAACCTTCTTTTGGAAGGATTGGCAAATTTTTGTCTCTCACATCTGCGCTGTTTTATTTTTCTTGTTTTTTTTTGCTAATTTTGCTAATTCTCTCCGAGCATACACAGTCCAACACATTTCCCATGAAAGTTTCTCCCAGTCGGCACAGATGTAAACAGACAGTTGCAATAGCCAAGAATTCGTGCGATGGCTCTTTGCTCTACACTTCGAATATCTGGCAAGCCGGATAAACAGCTTGTTTGTTTCGCCAAAAGAATCCCGTCTGTCTTGGCGAGAAAACTTCCCGGGAGAAATAGGGCGTGACCAGATGGTTATCGAAGTTGTTCTGGGCGGGCGATATTGGGCAACGTCCGGGTTTTCCCCGAAAGTGGACGGCGCAAATCGTAGTCTGCGACAAAACTTTTTTTTTTTTTTTGGCGTAGTGTACCGAATACGAATGCGAAATAACTTGGACTATTTGTCGGCTTTCATTACGCGCAACTAACCGAAGCAGCGTGCGCCGTAGGCACTGACAGCCGAGCATCTTTACTTTTGTCTTTATTTTCCCGCAGTGGAAACTTGCTCATGCCCCAAAAACTTGCAGCATTCTTAAATGTCAATCACATTTTTGATGTTGGACTGACGCAAATGCATGCTCCACAACGCTGCTAGGGCGCTTCCACTGTCTATAGGCACTTTACGTAGGCACCTTATGTAGCCACGTTACGTAGGTACTTCATGTAGGCAGTTTATGTAGGCACTTAATGTAGGCACTTTATGTCGGCAGTTTATATAGGCATTTTATTTAGGCACTTTATGTAGTCACTTTAAGCTACTGGTAGCGACGTCAGTCTAGGTAACTATGGTACTCCCCTTTCCGCTAAAACTGTGCGGATTTGCAAACACTAGACGGCGTAAAAACTGTCGCGTCAAACGTAAACCACATGGTACGAGAGCAAGCCATCCAGCAAGCACGCCCGACCGACCCTCCTATATGCCCAGTCATGGCAAGTGGCAACAGGCTGTACGTAGCAAAGAACAATTAAGGATGAACTTTCCTAGGTCAGTAGTCCAACCATTGGTTGCGTTGGTAGTGGAGTTGGTTAAGCCTCGTCAGTTCGCCCTCCGCCAAACCACCAGAGTATCCCACAGCCTAACAAGCACGCCACAGTTACGAAAGGAGGAACGAAGGAGTCGCAAAAACACCGCGAGTAAATAAACGCCAAGCCACCAGCCACGAATCACGAGTCACAAACGCTGGCTGCCTAGTGGTTAATTCTACAAGAAAGATCATGAAAACCAGCAAAAATGTGTATAAAAGTTCTTCACTGAAGGTCATCCACGTCCTCCGCTGCGTACAGGATGCCTGCCACCAAGGCGAACATCGCGAAGGAGAAACAGCGCTGAGCTGACAGAAACGACCTTGGGACAAGCTGGGATGAATACGGAAGAAGGAAGCGAAGGCTAAAGCGGATAACGGTGAATCTTCGTGCAGCAGGCAATGTTGAACCAGAAGATGATGTAGAGACGCGCTCAACGACAGAATAATAACGACCGTTCTATTCACGTGTACGCTTGACTTTCACGTTGTCGAGATCATTGGCCTGCCAGCCCTACGCTTGTACTTCACAATTGGCTACGAATTCGCCATGTTTTTTTTTTCTTTACATGTTCATTTAGGTAATCTCGCCTACCTCGGCGAAAAACGTAGGGGAACGGAACGTCATCTCTGCTGCAGGTTGCTTCCACTTCGACGCACCGGGGCCTGCAGCAGCAGAGAACTAAGGTGGAATCGCCCGAAGCATGCACCGTAAAGAACGAATAAGCATGCTCCGCCTGCAGCCATTTTGCGTAAAGCCCCATCCACACCATGCCTATCCATTCCTGGTTCCACCCACTCGCTCTTCCTGCACCTAGCGCTGAAGAGTGAGGCCCATGAATGCGCTTGGGGTTCGTGTCTTCCTTGCACGTCTGTATTCACTTGAACTGCGCCCTGGGAGGGAGGGGGGTAAATAGGGTTCCTGCGAAATCTAAGAAAAGAAAAAAAATAAGAGGAGGGAAAGAAGCAAGTAACGTCCTGGGCCCTTGCGGATACCAGGACCCACGGAGCCAATGTCCAACTGCGGAAGTCGTCTGATGCACCCCTCGGGCGATATGCAGAAGGGCGAGCAGTCTGGTGCCATTTGGAGGAGCGACTGGATCCAGACGAAACTCGTAAAGTAACCGCCAGAGCTTGATGGTGGTCGTTGTTGCTGTAGAGATATATATATATATATATATATATATATATATATATATATATATATATATATATATATATATATATATATATATATATATATATATATATATATATATATATATATATAGAGAGAGAGAGAGAGAGAGAGAGAGAGAGAGAGAGAGAGAAATAGAGATAGAGATAGAGAGAGAGTGAGAGAGAGACGTTTATCTGGCCCGCTGAAGTGGGAGTGGTTCCCTAGTCCGGGAATCCATCAGACGAGCAGAAAGCCTTCGCTCTGTATGCAAGGAGTTGCTAGAAAACTCCGGGGCCGTCCCAGGCTGACAGAGATGTCGCGCGTACCTCGCCCCGTAGGCTGAGTGGCCAGAGGAGTCCGGGGCCGGACAGACCCAAAGCAGGTGCTCGTGATCTGCTCGAACTAGGCTTGGTTCACACTCGCCCAAGCTGTTAAAAGAAGAGTGCTTTTGAATTTCTATCCAAATCAGGCGTAGCACCCTGGCCGAGTGCGTTGCATGTTGCACTCAGTGCGGCCTAATATAGTCTAAAAATGTGTAAAACTATGCTCCAATAGAATGAACTTTTTTAGGCCCCTTTTTTGCACCGTCTACCAATGAAGAAATTTTATTTTCTACTACAATCTAAATTGTCTTTCCAGGTTAATGCATTTCTGCTTCCATGTGTTTACTTGCCTCCTGGGAATGCGTTGCAAATTGTAACATTTATAAAGATATAAGTACCATGGTCCAAGCTTTATAAAACTGGTGTTCTTTAATTTCCGGCAATAAAAAAAAAACAAGCATCTTCTAAGCGTACAAGCCGTGTCATAACGAATTGGTACTTAAAAAAGGTTGAGCAATATTTTGAAGCGAACAGCGTTGAAACGACTCTTCTAGTACGTCGAGGTCAATGACTTTTGATAATTGAAGGCATTACCAAGATCCTTAGTTTTATTGCAGTGCGACGCGAAGGAAAGAATCGCCTCTGTCTGTGCCGCAGCATACTTTGACGAGACAGCTGTGTTTGACCATGGCCGCCTCATGCTCAACACGTAATCACGACTTTCCGCTTGCAGTGCTGCCCTCTTCAACGTTGAAACACAACTTTATTACTCGATGTCGTGTTTCCTCGGCTAAGTTCGTAAATAACGCAACGTGTGTTACTGCATAAAAATTACGCGGGCGTCCTTGGTCTATGATTCTCGCGCACCCGCTCAGCACACCTGCGTTCGGTTAAAGTGACGCAACCTTTTCATGCCCCCCATGGTGGTACTTTTCTTTGCTTTCTGAACACGTTCCGCAGCCTTGGATCTTCGTCTTTAAAAATGAGAGCATATGCTCCACGGCGAGATGAAGAGAAGCAACAAGTGGATAATGCAGAAACAGCGCGCATCCTCCCCCCCCCTCCCTAAAGGAAAAAAAAAAAGAAAAGATGAATGAAGTAAACTAACGCCAGCCTAAAGCGTTTTGCTGTTGTCAGTACGGTCTACAAGGACTGATGAAGTCCACGTGCCACAAATGATTTTCTAGGAGTAATTATTTTCTCCATAAAATGGGGCTTTCATGTCTGCTATCCGTTTTTCCTGTAGCTGTTTCTTGCTCCGTTCTGCTCAGAATTTCCCTATTGACTGTCATTATTTATCATTCTGAGAAGCCGCCTCTCTCCCTGCTACCTTATTATCTGGCTCGGTCGTGATCCGACTCCTCGCACTGCCCTGGGCAATACATTTCGACACAGTTGCCTGACACATGAAAGCTTGTTTGTGTTGATCTACATGAAACTAATCAAGACACGCGACGACTGTTACCGGAGAAATCGCCTTCCAAATGTGTCATTATCATGCGTCAGAATTCTGCCACACGGACACTTTCCAGCGGCGATCTTTCGCCACGAACAATTTACTGAATTGTACTGTGGTTGTGCGGCCTTATTTTTCAAGATCAAGAGGAGCCATTGCACCTATGCAACTACTACGTAAGGTAGCATTGATTAGACTAGCCAATATCTCTCTTTCTCTCTCCATCTTTACTTCTTTGCCTTCTTCTTTCTTTGACTCTTCTCTTCACTTTTTCTTTGTTGCTTTCCTCCTTTATTTCTTCCTCCGTCCCTTCCTCCCTCCCTCCCTCCCTCCCTCCCTCCCTCCCTTCCTTCCTTCCTTCCTTCCTTCCTTCCTTCCTTCCTTCCTTCCTTCCTTCCTTCCTTCCTTCCTTCCTTCCTTCTTCGTTCTTCCTTTCCCTCTTTCTTGCTTTCTACATTCCTTGCTTTGTTCTTATTTCTTCCCTTCTTTCTTCCTTCCTTCTCCCTTTCTCTCTTCTTTCTCCCTCCTCGCTTTCTTTATATTTCCTCTCTTCTGTCTTTCTTCCTTTCTCCTTTTGCTTCCTTTCTTTCTTGCTTGCTCTATTTTTATTTACTACTTCTCTCTTGGCCTTTTTCCTTCCCTTCCTTCCTGTCTTCTTTCTTTCCTAAGTCTTTCTTACTTTTATTTCTTTCCGCAGGTTACGTAAGGGTTCGTGTTACGAGCATGTCTTTTGATGCCAAATATAGCGTTACTTAGCCTGCGTGTTTCTGCGCACCGCAGGAATCCACCCAGGCATCCTGGTGCAATCTTTAAATAGCTGAAATCTGTCAACCTTTAAAATTCATTGCTTCGGCTCAATAGTTTTATTTAATGAACGAAGCCAGGTATGAATGAGGTTGGGCTACGTTGGCTGTTGCAAGTGAGAACAATTCCGCTCAGGAATAGAACAAACTAAGTTGTCCTTCTCCATACGTCATGAGGGAAAATTGAAGGCCTCGGCGCGCCCTAGCTATTCGTGCCGCTGGCTGCGTAATCCTCAAGGACAGAGCTGGTAAACTGAAAATAACGACAGGCAAGCGGCGGGGAAGGCCGCGTCCATGCGCTGGCGGGTGGATTAAAATATCGCACTCCTAAAGGGCTTCGTGAGCGAGCTTTCCTTAAAACGCAGCTGAATAGCAATTGGATGAAAGCAGGGAACTAGACCAATAAAGTGACGTCAATTACGATTTGGCCCCGAAAGCTATATATTTACTAGGGCATTACCCAGTGAAGCCATGACGATTGCATTGGGTTACATCAGATCACCCTCGTGAAGCTGTTTCTTCGAGCGGACCAACAAAACATATGCGGTGGCGTTTAACTTTACGCGCCTCCCCCGACTGCGTCGAATGTTTTCTAACTCTTCGATTAGACTGTTTGACTGCGCCCAGCATGGAATGCTGGCAGAAAAGCAGCGTATATTTGAGCTTATAAAGCATAATGGAATATGCCATTTGGGGTATGTTGTTATCTGTTGCTCTGCAATACTTTGGTAGGGTTCAGAGTAGTCACAGAAAATTTAGAATCGCACTCAGAATTCTTTCGATCAAGCATCCTAGTTCTCGCGTTTTAATTAATTGATTCATCCATCGACTGCCTGTTGCATACAGCATAAATTCGCATGCACGATGTGGCGTACTTTCCTGTTAATAATGCTCTTTTAAAGCGAAGTTTTAGCGTCCTCACTGATGTCGTTGCACGCCAATACGCCCTGCCAGAAAGCCGACATTCTCTGACGATGATGATGATGATGATCGTGGGTGAATTGAAAGAAAAAAAGCGCTTCCGGTTGCCTGAACCGAACCTGGGCTCCTCGCTTTATGCAGGCGGCGTCTATCCAATTACTTCATTTTGGCATGGTCCAACCGAACTCCAAGCAGTAGGTGCTTATCCGCGTCGTAAACCCGAAACCCAAACGTTAGGCCTACGGAGTACACACCTGAAAGTTGTTGTGGGTATTCTAGAAAAGAACTGCGTACCTCCAGAGGAGCACATACTCGCAGTGTGGAGTAGGCCAACCAAATAATACATCGCGAGAAAGCTTCGCCTTCAAGCATCGTCGTTGTAAGGCGCAGGGGTGCATAATTTTACCATGCCGTTCCGGTGTGTTTGAATTTGTGGATGTGTATTCCCTTGCGAAATCAACAGCAGCAACTGTCTGGCACGTGCTGGAGCGTTAGAGCTTAGGCCTAACGTTTTGCCGTAACCACATAAAGCCCAAACATATTTTAGATAAAAAAATTATCCAGAAACGTGAGTCCCTTTATTTAGGACTATATCCCTAAAAAAAAGATACTCACGTTTCTAGATAATGTGACTTCATTCATGCAAAAGCTAAAATGAAATTTCAAGCCAGTCAAAAACATGAAGGAAGCTCACACTGACGCGGAAGACCCGAAGGTAGCGAAACTGTACGCAATCTTTACGCGAAGAAGCCACCGATTTGCTTCTTCGCAGCCGAAATGACCTTTACTCCATCATTGTTGATATGAGTGTGAGCTTCCATAATTTTTTTGGAAGTGATAACCACTGGACATCACCATGGAGGGGCGCACGCTGTGACGTGCCCTTCTCGTTCCGAGCAACTGTCGCCAAGATGACGGCGAACGCTGGAGTCTTTATTTTTGGCCAATCTTGACCTGTCTTCCTAAGAGGGAATGCTTGGCGTGACAGACGTGCGCAGGGAACACTGGCCAGTCGACGCGACGCACGCACACACGAGCGCTATGATTTTTTTTCATTTTGTTAACTGCCGGGCAGTCGCCGCGAGGCCAGTGCTCATGTTCTCGGGCTCACGTGAGCGGGCTCGGCATTTTCTTGGTATTTTTAACCGCGGACGCGAAAAATTATGATTTGCTAAACAGCTTCGCTGTTAAATTTACTGAACGCATCATATATGATACAGTGGGCTGTTCTGCTATCTCCATGCCACCTGCAGAAATTTGACTTGTGGTGTTCGAAGAAGCAGTTGCGTTGCATGTTCAGGCGGAGAGCGACATTCCATTTCGCGTACTCAGCTGCGCTAAGCGTGCTAGCGCTTGGTACACAGCTCCTGCGTCGACGTCGCTTGCGTGTCTCGAGTGTAAGATGCCTAAACCCCGTCTCTTCAAACGTAATCTCTGGGCTGACTGGGTGAGACCTTCGTCGTCTGCGCAGAACGAGAATGACGACTGGTCGGCCGTCCTCTGGGCGCTTTTCCTGTGGAGATCAGGCTTTCTGATATGCTGGCAATGAATTACTTCAATAAAAGGGTCGAAAGTTGGGCAAGTTGGTATTGACGCATCTTAAAATTCAACTGCGCGCAAATTAACGAGGACGTGAACACACTGAAGACGTGAACGTGAACACACTGCGCTTGTGGTGTCTTCAGTGTGTTCACGTCCTCGTTAATTTGCGCGCAGTTGAATTTTAAGAATTACTTCAGATTGAGTGGCTGCTCCTTCAATTGATGGCTATGGTGCCTGTGGACACTCCACACATTCACGACGCAAATGAAAATAGCATGGTGTACGAGATGCATGTACCAGAGCTTGGGGCAAATGGTGTACTTGGACAGCGACACCTGATAGTTACGCTGCTCAATACCCCATGAAACTGTTTCACATACGAACAATTGCAGAGACGGAGACGTAAACGTGGATTTTGGCCTTGCGGTCATACCGTTTCCCCTGATCTGTTGGTATGGCTGCGTTTGAGCAATTGCTTTCGCCATTGGTTGCCTGCACGGTCATCATCGCTGGTCTCGGACGCGTTCGATATAGCTAGTGGAATGTAATCTTCCTAATCACAGCCCGACAAGTCTCTAACATCGCTGACATCTTCACCAGCGACGATGGGGTCCGATATTGTTACGAAGCCAGGGACGACGCAGTTGTTTTGGAAAAGAAACAAGTTTATTGGAGCGAACTTGTGCTCCCCTAACAACTCAAAAGAATACAGAGGCGGGAAACAGCGGTCAACAAAGTGACATGCGTCGGCGAACGTCGCAGAATCGAATACCCCGGCGTCCGCTCTGCCGGCTTTTTATCTTCCGGCGCGCGTGGTTCTCGAACCGTCGATTCGCATCGAGAACATTGTAGATCCAAGAAGATTATTCCGGGCTGTTCACGTTAGATCGGGATGCTCTCCCTATCAGAACAGATAACACATGCGGCACAGAAAGAAATGATGGAACACGCGCTTCCCTTGTCACAGAGACAACACAGGCCGGCGCAGCCGGGCGGTAAAAGCAAAACATAAATAAACAAACCTAATGCATGGTTCGCGGCAATATGTTCGTAACTTCAGGCCGTAGTAAAGAACCAGAAGAATAGCTAACAGGTAGAAGGTTTTGTTTGAACGCTGTGTTGCGTAACCGTACCAAAAGCGATACGGAAACTGTGCTATCAATGAAGGCCCACTGTATCACATATGATACACGAAAATTTGATGGAACGCTAAAAAGTGGGTGGGCCTTGAACATGACAACCAAGGTGATATTTTGCTCTCGCAACGTTTTCTGAAGAATAAAATGATCAAAAAATTAAGAAGAAAAAGCAGAATCATCATCATCATCATCATTATCACCATCCTATCTACGCCCACTGCAGGGCAAAGGCCTCTCCCATTATTCTACAATTAGCCCGATCCTGTGCTAACTGTCACGAATTATCCCCGCAAACTTCTTGATCTCCTCTGCCCATCTAACTTTCTGCCGCCCCCTGCAACGCTTGCCTTCTCTAGGGATCCACTCTGTTACACTTAATGACCAACGGTTATCTTGCCTTCGCATTACATGCCCTGCCCATGTTCATTTCGTCTTCTTAATTTCTGCTAATAAGTCCTTAACACATGCTTGTTCCCTGACCCACTCCGCTCTCTTCTTGACCCTTAATCGTACACCTATCATTTTCCGCTCCATTGCCCGCTGAGTCGTTCTCAATTTAAGTTGAACCCTCTTAGTGAGCCTCCAAGTTTCTTCCCCGTAGGTGAGTGCCAAGAAGATGCAGCTGTCATACACTTTCTTCTTCAGGGACAATGGTAGGCTGCTATTCATTATCAGAGAATGTCTGCCGTATGCCCTACACCCCTTCTGATCCTTCTAATTATCTCTGCCTCATGATTGTGACCCGGGGTCACAACTTGGCCTAAGTAGATATATTCGCTTACCACTTCCACTGCCTCACCACCTATCTCAAACTGCTGTGCTGTCCCGAGTTATTGATCATTACTTTAGTTTTCCGCATATTAATTTTCAGGCCCACGGTTCTACTCTGTTCGCCCAGTGAGGAAAGCATGCTTTGCAATTCGTCCCCCGAGTTACTTAGCAAGGCAACGTCATCCGCAAATCTGAGGTTACTGAGGTATTCTCCATTACCCTTACTCCCACCTCTTCCCAATCCAACGTTCTGAATACTTCTTGTAAACATGCTGTGAATAACATTGGAGACATTGTGTCTCCTTGTCTTACGCCTTTCCCTATAGGTATTTTACTGCTCTCTTTATGGAGGACGATGGTAACTGCGGACCCATTGTAAATATCCTCTAGTATTCTTACCTAATGCTCATCTACCCCCTTCTTCCGTAATGCCTAAATGACTGCTAGGGTTTCGTCTGAGTCAAATGCTTTCTCATAATCTATGAAGACTATATATAGGAGTTCCGTATACTCAGGACACTTCTCTATCTTGGAATCTTGGAAGAACGCTCACCGGAATTTTGGAAGAACGCGAACATCATCCTAATCCTTAAAGGAGTACTGACACGAAATTTCAAAGCTGAGATAACTATGTAAAACGCTTCCTTTTTATCAGGAGATATCTCCCAGCAAGTTTCCGCAGCAACCGTTCAGCGAAACATATTTAAAATCCATTTTAATCTTCGCCCGCACGAGAAAGCCCAGAGCGGGTCGATGTGACATCATCTGCTACGTGCCCCAAACTGCCGACGTCGGGGCTCCCGTGACGAAGCCGACGCGCTGGCTGTGGTTGGCGCGCGCTGCTCGGGCGTGTGTACACGTCATGGTTTTGGGACTGACGTCATGCTGCCCGGGCCTTTGGGGACGGCGAAGACCTCGGCCGGTCTGGGCGCGCGCGTGCGCTCGCTCGCGCGCGCTTCCAGAGAGGCAGCGATACGGCAAGAATGGTGACGCCATGTCATACATGCTGTCATGGCGGCCGCTCGGCGTTTTTTTATCGAAACTGAAACTGGCACGAATAAACGACGCCGTAAATGAATGTTTACGCTGCGCTCGACCGTCTAATCTGTCATTCTATGATTAGTGGGCTGGTAGGCACGCATAGCAGCGAAAAAAACGTAACATAAAAATTTCGTGTCAGTACTCCTTTAAGAAATGTGTCAAGAAGAACTTGAAAAATTACAGACCTATCAGCTTACTGTCAGTCGTTTACAAGGTACTTACCAAGGTAATCGCTAACAGAATTTCTGCAACCTTAGATTTCAGTCAACCTAAAGAACAAGCAGGGTTCCGCAAAGGTTATCCAACAATGGACCATATTCACACGATCAATCAGGAGATAGACAAAAAGCAGAATATATATATTTAAAAGTACAATGATGCCGGTGGGATGCCACCGTGCAAGCTCCCGGATGCGGTCATTTTTCTCGAGCTGCCAGAACGCCCCCGCCAGCTCATTTCCAACTACTGACATAACAAAACTTTGTCAGGGTATCAAAAACGATACTAAAGGCTTTGGTCGTAGCTTAAAGCGATTTATCGTCACTTTCTGGCGTGTAAAACACCGCGTATCAAAATTGATACGCTGGGCGTTTTAGGGTTCTTACGGCTAGAACCCGGTGGCAACAGTTTTAAGAACGTTGAGTACATTTTTTTCAAGGGCCCACCTGAAACCGTGGCCTTAGGTCTCACATACTATGTTTAGTTTGAACTTCGTTCGATGTTAAAGTTGAGCCTCCTTCCTGCACACCGGGCAACGTCATACTCAATGTACATCGATCCGCCGCGGTGGCTCAGTGGCTAGGCCGTTGTGCTGCTGAGCGCAACTTACGCGGGTTCAATTCCAGGCCGCGGCGGCCGCTTTTATGAATGCGGCCGCTTTCGAGCTTCATTCAGAAAGAAATGTTGAGGTTCAGCGGACTCACGGATTCCGCTACTTATTTGGTAATTTCCGGTCGCCAAATACTGCGGAGTGTCTTTGTGCATTTTTTTTTCTGTTGCTTTATTTATTTGTCACTCTATTTTCAGAAGGATAAGAATGGGGTGGAGGTTGATCTGCAGGCATTTTAAGATAATGAATAGCAGCCTACCATTGTCCCTGACGAAGAAAGTGTATGATCTTACCGTTACTCACCTACGGGGCAGAAACTTGGAGACTCACTAAGAGGGTTCAACTTAAATTGAGAGCGACTTATCGGGCAATGGAACGGAAGATGTTAAATGTAACATTAAGGGACAAGAAGAGAGTGGAGGGGTCACGGAACAAACGCGTGTTAAGGACATATTAGTGGAAATTAAGAGAAGAAATGGACGTGGCCAGGGCATGTAATGCGAAGGCAAGAAAACCGTTGGTCATTAAGTGTAACAAAGTGGATCCCTAGAGAAGGCAAGCGTGGTAGGGGGCGGCAGAAAGTTAGGCTGACAGGTGAGATCAATAATTTTGCGGGGATAATTTGATCGCAGTTAGCACAGAACCGGGATAATTGGAGGTCTATGGGAAAGGCTTTTGCCTATGGGAAAGGCTTATGATGATCTTCAGGTGTGACGCGTATGGGATTTAAAGGTAGTTACTGATCCTCCGCTTTCTGAGGAAACCACTAACTGGAACGCCCCGCACCACCCACCCCTTCGGTCGCGTAGAGTCACAGCAGTCAATGAGTTGCAGCAACAAAAAGAAGACGATACCGTTTGTGAGTTTAGGTGGTAAAATTGCATGTTGTATATAAACACATCTTGGGTCTGGCAGATTTGTTTTTGCTTATGCATGGACCCACATGAACGCAAGGTGCCTGCGCAGCGTGTTTTGATAGTGCGGTTGTACCTTGCTTGCCGCGTTCATTGTCCGGCCCATCCACATCATCCCCTTTGTCCACCTGTGCTTGCACGCGACACACCAGGCAGCCGGCAGTTACAACCCGCGCACAGTCTTGTTTGTTTACCTGTCGTAGGAACTACCGCCATCTTCGCGGGTGCTATTATCTCGTCCTCCTCCGAAATTAGACTTCCTCGAGCTCGACCAGGTTTGCGTGGGTTTGTTGATGCACATTATTTGCGTTCGCGGAGGAAGGGTGACCACAAAGGCGGGAATAAAAAGGAAACAGCGAACAAAGAGAAAAGACGGTACGCCCTCGGAAGAGCGGGCATGCGAAAGCACTCCTAACATGCATAACAGACGACGCCAAGAATAGAGCTCTTGTCACTCAACCGGGACGGGCCATTGAGCGGGCTGAATTTGCGGACGAAGGCTTCGCAAGGCTGTGGCTGCGTACCTCTGGGCTATTATTTTTTTTATCGTGACTTGAAATGATGCGTCGTGCTCATTCGATTGTGCGGAGTGTTTGTGTGGTGCCTCTTGACTCCGTTATTGTGTTTCTCTTCGCACACAATAACAGAATTGAACTGCCTAACCCTTTGTGTGTTTCAGAAGCGCGGAGTGAGGGTTGCTACGCGTGACTGGAAGGAGCAAGAAACTGGGCGATTATTTTGCGTCAGCGCAACGTAGTTACGTAACGATGTCCTATCGGATTACGTCACCAAAACTACGCATGTATTTGTTGCCTCTTTACAGCGTAGTTGAGTCTATCGAGCTCGGCCGTTGTTTAAAGGGCTCAGCACTTTTGCTTGCTGGATGTCCGCCCGTAGACGTCTCCTGCCTGACGGATACAAACACATTATTCGGATGCTCGAAAGTGTGAATGATCAGGTCGAATCTCTGGAAATTTATGGCTGGCTATAGGTACCGTTGGAAAACAGGCACTAAAAACAATAAAACGAGCTCCGCATGTGGCACTGAGAAGGACAAAAGCAGTTGGCGTGCAGTGGGAACCGTGGTGGCTCCGTGGGTATGGTTCTAGTTCCCTCTGGCACGGTCAACGGAGGGAAGCCGTTGAGGGGACGGAATTACACTTCATGCTGCTTTAGCTGGAGACGGAGCATGCTTCTCCTCCGCATTAAAGACGTTATAATCTGTATATAGGACGTTCAGGGTCGTTCTTCTCTGTCGTACGCTTCCGAACCACTGCCATTCCGAGCGCTATCTGGAACCCTCTCTTCGTCATGATGATGGTCATGATGATGCCGTTAGCTACGTACGAAGAAGGTTTCGGTTGGAGCGCGGCACACATTATATTTTATGACAACCATTTCCAGTGTCTGGCTTCACTGTGACCATTCCAGGCCCCGTATGTTGTAAGTATTGTATACATGTTTACCTAAGGAGAGTCGATTATTTTTTGAGGACGGAATCTGGATCACGCCTGTAGTTCGTTGCAGAGATGAATGCCCAAGCTCTGATGCAGACATCGGCAAACATTTGCAATTATCCCAGCAGTACTTATAGCGTTAATGAAACGTTCTGCGCACAACTTTGAGCTGTAATGTCAGCAATTCGGAACGTTTAACTGTATTCCCGCGTCAATACCTAAGCCTAGCTTTAGCCGCTATAACGTCCACTGCATTATACTAATTGAGCACTACTCTACAGTTACAAAACTGAAGGAGCATTTGGCTTCTGCTTCGTAACGATGTCCAGTAGTTATTTTAGAAGATTTATCTGTAGTTTCAGTGGTCTCCCACCAAGGTGGAAAGAAACACGAGTACACTTCAGGTGCTGTACGCAAAATTCAGCCCCTATGCCTGCAACTGGAGCTGCAATATCAGGTGAATTGATACTTTCAACCAATGTATTTTAATCCTAAGAAGGGGCTGCAAAACCTCACTTCAGCGAGAAAGTGAATGAAAACTTTATCTACCAAGAAATGGAGAGCTTTGGATCTATTGGCCGCCAGTTACCAGTGTGCCTAGAAAGAAAGTCCTCCGCAGGAATGGTATTTTGTTTGTCACTGCTTCCTTATTCAGATAAGGTTTTCTCCAGACACCACCGTGGCGACACCAACCAGCCTAAGTGCATTATTTCTTTATAGCTGAAGATAGGCGTGACCGAAACATCTGAGCAGCATTCGAACGTGCAAAAAGATACATGACTGAAAGTTTAGCTTGAATGTAAAAACCACGGACGGTCGAAAACAACATACAGACAGAATACTGCTCAGTTCACAAACACAGTTGAAATCATGATCAGACTAAAGCACCGCGAAACCAAGGATCCAAAGAACCGCTGCTGTTCCTGATCACGGCATTCATCCTCGTGGAGACCAAGGTAGCAACCAACACGCGTAAAAACACTACATCACATGAGATGGGCTCAAGTTTGATTTCTAATTTCAAGCCAAGTCGAACGTATGAACTAGGACACAGAGCTCTTTTTTTTTCTTACCATCGAGAGCAAAGATGATAAGTTCGGAATTGCAGCCTCAAGGAAACAGATGCCAAGAGCAAACCAACATGGTATGTTTCGAAACCTCGCGCAGTACCGACTCGTGTTTAGGCAATTATTGCGTTCCCTTGGTTTCCCTGGCAGTCGCAGTTTAGTTCATGCTGCAATGGTTTCATTACTGATATCTGGTGGCATAACCCGGCTGCAACTTTTTCCTTCCTAGACATGGTAATAGAGCAAAAGGTGGAAGAGAAACGCAAGAAAAGGAGACGTTCTTTCATACTTATTGTTTTCCTTTTTTCTGGTTCTGTTGCAGTGTCTAGTATTCACAAACGTGACTGACTATGGTGTTAAACGCGCCGACGAGGCGATGAGGCGCGCCGTAGTGGAGGGCTCCGGATTAAGTTTGAACAACTGGAGATCTTTAACTTGGGCCGAAATCTCGGACACACGGCGTTTTCGCTTTCCGCCTACATTCGAAAAGCGGCCGTCGCAGAGTATTCACATACTCGCCTAGTTACCCAATTTAATCTTTTGCCTTCAACCTCATCCAGTCACCATAAGGGTTCGCCTAATCGGGCGCGTGGTGGTCCTGCCCGTATGTCAGCACTTGCAAGAACTCCTTATTAGCTCAAAAGAAGTGTTCCAACCATATTTTTAAATGCGGGGCATTTCTTAGGCTCGCCTGGTCCTGCGTCGTTGATGGCGGCGCCGTGCACACACTCAATGCGCATGCTCAACTCTCCTCCTTACACCCACAGCTCCGCAATACTACACTATAAAAAAAGGAATAGTTAGCGGCGCCCGGTTTCGATCCCACGACTCTCTGGCTGCAACGGGAGGTACGCGGTGCTCTTCCCACTACGCTACAAATCCGGGACAGGAGCAAGTGCTACGAACGCACCTTATGTCCTTGGCTCATTCAAACTACGTCAAGAAGCTACTGATACAAGGAAGGCACGCGAAGCTGAACGTCAACGGAAACGACGACCTGAAAACTTTAGAGGGGGATGCTGAATTTACCGTGGGAAAGCTGTGGCGGGAAGCGCCCACGCGCCTTGCAGCTCAACCAGCCCCGTCCGCAGCGCCTCTGATGCTGATTGTGGCAGGATGTCCCTAGGGATTGGCCAACCAAAGAATCCATCACGAGATAGGTTCGCGTTCAACCACCGTCGTCATCTTCCCGTAGGGGAACCGCCGAAGAAGAAGAACGAGAAGGCAAAGCTGCGAAGAGGAGGGCGTGTACATTGCTCTCAGCCGGTGCACCACTGTCAACAACCTTTACCTCACCAAAGCAGACGGAGACTGCCGATTCTACCACAGAGACAACATCGAAAAGAACATGATGGACGAGTTTCTGCGCCTCGAGAACCACCGCCTACTCACCGTAACACAACAGCACTTGCGTGGCTTTGCCACCGGTGTGGACCCGGACGCGGGATTCCCTCTGGCGCTAGTAAAAACCAGATCACTCAACATAACGGCAACACAATGGAACCACACGGAACCGCCACGATGCTTCGCGTCCTCATCAGGGTTCCCCACGGGAAGATGGTGTAATGTTTGTTTTATGTGTCCGTTCCCGTGACCTCTAGCTGGAGCACGCAGACGAATGTTACGAAGGAAGCAGTAGGGACGTTTCGCAGGTCGTTAGAGAGTTATTCTTTGGGCAGCTTGCAAACGGTTGGCATATTACCACGCGGCTTGCCGGTTTGTTTTGTTGTTGAAAGATAACGCCAGGACTGACGGAGCTGTATGTGCATTTTCTTCGCTAAATTGAGGAGTGACTGCACTGTGTTTTACTAGCTCAGCGGCGTTTCATTGGGTAATAATGTTCGCGCATTCAGAATTCATAAGTATTCGGCGTTGGGTTAATATTTTTATGACCCCTGCTAACATAACACTTCTGCAGTCATTTGAGCGGTCAAACTCCAGGTTATTTGTGATAAAGCACAAGTTACAGCCGTGTTCTGTACCCATAGTTCCCCGTAGCAGGGATGGAAAATACGGATCGCTTATTGATCTAATTGTGAGGAGTAATTGAAACTCGCCGCAATGATAGAGATGCCTCAGGGGTAAACTGTAGCATGATTTTGGAGCATAGCGGTAAATTATAGCATACAGCATGCAGCATGAAGCCGCATGGGAAGCAAGAACACTGCCTGTACCTTCCGTCTTCCCAGTCCCCATAGCACACTGGCGAGAACCAGTACTTGGCACTTCTACGGATAGCAAAGCTACACAGCCTAGTAACACGTAATTACTACAACGGTGAATTTGACGCCTCCAAAGAGAATGCCTTGAGCATGAAATCGACATTTTCATGGGCGCAAGCCTGGATATGCCATGTGGCCCCCGTTCCCTCAGGGTACACCACTTTAACTGAATACTTGTGCGAGCACTCTCAAGCCTTGATGCGAAGCTACACGCTGTCAACTGTGCGGAATCCTCGATCACCATCGATTGCGACCAACCTCTACCGCCCTCAATGCGTATCCTTACAGACTCTTACGAAGCCATCGCAGCTTTAAGGTCTCAGAATTGGACTCATCCTGCTATCCATGAAATAGACAAATCCACTTCCGCACCACAGCACTGCAAACATATGCGCTACCGTCTTCTTCAGACAACCAGGCGGCCCGAGACGTTGCTCAGGAGACTACTCCATCCAAGCCTTCACTGGAGCCTGAGGTAAGACAGAAGCAGTTCCTGTCGCCGTATACCCAGCGATGATGGTTCACCAGCGCAGGAAGGAGCAACGCGCCCATCTGAAAAAACCCACCGCAGCTGGTCACCAGTATTTTAACAGCGCAGCCGTTGTTTCCGGCCGTGATGTGTGCGGTCGGTGGTACCATAAAAATAACTACGTCATAGTCACTCCCGCCATGTACCACGCACGTGAGCACGCGCCTCACGAGGAGCGCCGGTCATCTTCAGGACTTGCGCTTAGCGGTCACAAAAAAGTACCAAGAAAACAGTTCACGTGCACCCACGCTACAAGGGGGGCAACTCGCGCTACAGAAGCCCAGTTCGCGAAGACAGTTAGTGCCGGTTGTAGCGCGTGCTGAAGCGATCCCCTTTGAGAGAAATGCGAAATCCTGCGGACAACATGATCCGGACCCGCCAGTCATGCATGAGGGAGACGAAGATATACATGGATATGACTACTACTACCACAGTGAAAGGCGACGGCGAAAGAGGTAAACAACAATTTCAAACCTGATGCAATGCGTGGTGGTGTGTCTGTCAGTACTTACACAGAAAAAATTTTCCGGCTCCACTGTGGTTCAAGCCTTGCGCGACTCAGTGCAAGGTTTGCCGTTTTCTTGATTTTTATGCATTTTTTTGCCAAGGAAACTTTACCTCTTTTTTTAACTGGGTACCACACTCGCCTACCACGTCTTCAACGCTCAAGCGAAATCTTCATTAGCACATCCTCTCAAATCCAGCCCACGCTCCCGAAATCTATCCCAAATGTTTCACCCAACACCTGCCTACCCCCACCCCCCGCCGACTCCAATGTCCTTACTGCCAGACCACCCCTCCGTCGAACCTTGCACACCTTTTTTGGTGGTTCCCGGTCTTTGCCACACAAGGTTATTCCCCAAGCATACCCAATCAACGACAAACTGACGCTCAATTATTATCTGAAATCGCGGTTTACTCAATTAAAAGTGGTCTAGTACGGGTTCGTTGAGCGAGTTCACCACCAGATGTACGTGTACAGAATCTATACAGAATCTATACAGAATCTCTACAGAATCTCTACAGAATCTATACCGAACAACTACAGCTGATACGATGAACTCCACAGGATGTAGCTGCACTGAACTACCTACCCTGTACCTAAGTAACGGCACTAATGATACCACGAACTGGCCCAGTGTATGCAGGTACATACAACTGGCCCATTCATTCAACTACCTGAGTCTTCAAAAACTACTAGCCCTCATTTATTGTTACTTTTCTCTCTTCCTGCTTTCCTTTTTTCGGGCATGACTGATGGTCCTATTTTTCCAGTAAACGTTCGGCTACTACAGCTGTGTAAAAAATATCGACAGGAAGATATGACACCGGTCGGACGACCAATGTTACTGTTGCCTTTCCTTGTCCCTATACAATGTACATGCGTTTAATCCAATCGATTCAACTATTATCTTTTTTCTGAACTATTCACTTGCGTTCGGTATTTTTATATCTTCTGTCGCCCGCGCAAACCAGCAATGGATCGCGGTACCTACACTACTTCAGTAGGTCTATTCGGTTGCTCAAGCTTTCCTCGATACGGTGTGCGCAATATTTTATTGCTGCTTGCACGAAAGACTCCTTCAATCAATTCCGCGTTTGATCAATATGGAATGTGTCAGCTTGAAAACTTGTACCGTAGCACGTGTATGTTACCGTGCAATGTTTTGAAGGTCATAGTCGATCTTTTCTGATTTGGCGCGTTTTTCTCAAGCGCGGAATAGAGTATTTAAGCCTTTCGCAAGCTATAATGAAATATTGCACCCACCATATCGAGGAAAGTTTGACTTACTGAAGGAATGTAGGTACCGCAACCCCTTGCTAGTTTGAAGTGACGAAAAATTTTATAAAAATCTTGCCAACGGAAATAGCTGCGCCACAGAAACAGCAAAATAACATAGTTGACCTGGTGTTCTGGCATACGTTCGTGGTGTGTTAAACACATTTAATAAGCACGGGGCAACCATAAAGTCCTGTGTTTTCAAAGCGCCAATAGAGCTCGGTGGGATGGGCAAAGAGAAAGAAAGGCCGAAAGTAAGTTTTGCAAATGGTCTAATTCAGTGCTGCTCGAATGGGGGTCCCCGGACCGGGTCCAGGAGAGCATTTAAAGGGTCCGCGAAGCCTCCCTCTAAACTTTTCTCCGGCCATTGTTTTCCCGATTTCGTCGAACACTTGCTTGCAATGCAAAAAGGTGGCTTCGCCGCATTTCTTGTGCGTTAGTTTCTCAGCGTCGACCATATTTTACATTTGATTTTTGCATAATAAGCCAGCTATGAGAAGAAAACACATACACAGAAAAGGCCGCATATAAGTGTTAAGAGGACTTTTAGATGCAACAGCAAATTGTTAATCATTACGACGCGCATCAACATTAACCTCAAGCAGGACAGGTGGACATTGGATTAGTGTGTGGGTGGCGTAAGCTGCAAGTTTAAATCACTTGACATTATGACACCGATCAACATATACTCTGTCGTGGGGTCCCCCATCACTTTCGCAATACCAAAAGGGGTCCCCGGGGCAGTCACGGCTGAGAACCACTGGTCTGATTTGTCAATCACGCCCAGGGTATATAAGGTGCCTTTTGTCCTGTCGTCCATTGTAGTACCCAGAAAAACAGCGCTAAAAACGAGACAAACAGAACACCAATAACAATGCCTACGTTCGCTTGTTCCTTCCCTGGTACACGAGACCAGTGGGGAGAGGTGTAAACGATAGGCTCGTAGAGCACCGTTATGTGGGCCAGCCAGTAATTTCAGCGGGGCATTTTGCGGGGCAAGGTGCAAATTTTAAAGTCGCTTTTGACGCAACTCACATTTTGTTGTGGTCAAATACTCAAATAGTAACATTTCTACGGGGATATGAAGTTATTGCCCTGGTGTCAGCACATCATGGAGAGTGTATTAGCGCCACTTTTCTCACACTAATTACGCGTAGAATGGATGTGTTAGAGCAGTCATTGTAAGGGCAGCACGTGCCCCAAAGTGTCATTTCGTAAGATCAACATACTTACTATACTTGTGTAATCCCATTCCCCACGCTTAAATTTGTTTTGTTGCTGCTCCCGTGCTGTGTATTGTATATAATGTCCAAAGTCTGTTGTCAAAGCGCCATCTCCTCGTCAATGTGTACGTCTCTTACTTAACAACATGTAGGTTCGAGCTAGTTGGTAATACGTTATAAGATTTTCTAGCGCCAGATATTTAAACAGGACAAAAACGACAGATACCTGCGCATGTCTCTGTCCTTTTCATCTCCTGTATAAATATATAGCGCTTACGGCTTACTTTCTGGAAGCTTCCCGAGCGCCATCGTTTAAAACGAAGACATAGCTATCGCTGAAAAAACGGTATTAAGATTCGCCCCTAGGATTACTATCACTACGCCCAGTTTTGTTTACTTGTCATGATTAGTTTGTTCACCGTGGAGCTGTACACGTTTAGGAATTCCTATCTGAATCCCCTACGTGGGCTTTTACGAGAGATACAAGAAGTAGCGGAAAGTTGTGGTGTGCCGATATTATCTCGAAACGGATATATATACAGGGTGTCCCAGCTATCATGCACCAAGATTTAAAAAAGAGTAAAGGCGTAACTCGAAAGAAACCAGGTGCATAATGTTTGCAGTACTGTGAAGAAGCGGACAGTATTTTTTTCTTTAATGAGACTTAATTAACTAATTGTAATTAATTATCTAAATCGAGCAATACTGTCCTAATCACTAAAGTGTCAATGAGGCATTTGTAGGTAACCATGAGGGGCATCTAACTGCGGTATTTTCAGCGATGAACTAATTGCGTACACATTTATTCTGACTGATAAGGGAAACCCGCGTAATATGAAAAATACCACGTGACGGCGCTTCCGCGCGCACCGTAAAGCAACGCCCTCAAACAGGCTGCCTCTGAGTTAGCCAGAATGAAATAGACAAAAGAAAGAAAGAAGAAATTGCGACCGAGTTTGTTGCTTATCTGCACACGCGTCGCGCGAATCTTGCTGCTGCTGCTCCTTCCATGCATGCTATTATCAAGGTGATGCGCTGTCTCTTCGGGCGGGTAACACGCGAAGCAGTTGCTTTCAATCAGCTTTGTTTGAGGGCGTTGCTTTACGGTGCGCGCGGAAGCGCCGTCACGTGGTATTTATCATATTTCGCGGGTTTCCTTTATTAGTCAGAATAAATGAGTACGAAATTAGTTCGTCGCTGAAAATAGCGCAATTAGATGCCCCTCGTAATTACCTACAAGTGCCTCATTGACCCTTTAGCGATTAGGAAAGTAGTTCTCGAGTTATATAATTAATTACAATTAAATAATTAAGTCTCATTAACGAAAAAATTACTCTCCGCTTCTTCACAGTACTGCAAACATTATGCACTAGGTTTTTTTCGAGTTACGCAATTTCTCTTTTTTTAAATCTTGGTGCATGATAGCTGGGACACCCTGTATAACACCCTTCGCCTTAGGTCGCTGCATAACCGTGGGGGGTTTTATCCTAGCTGATATCACGGCGGCACCACCTGCTGGGCACGGCGGCACCACCAGCATGCGGCTGCTTGACAATCCGCTTGTGTTCTTCACGCAGTTTCTTCTGAGCATCGTACTTCCTGCGGATGGCGAGTGCACCGGCCGGCCCGGATTAATCACGGACGATCAACTTTCGAATGCAACTGACAGCAACGTTGGACCTGCTCTTCGGTGGTCGCTGAAACTACCAAGCCACGCATCGACGACATGCGCAAACGAGTGCGCAAGGGACATTCGGACGGCGCCACCCCTGGAATGGGATATAAAAGGGTCAACCTCGTCGACGGCGGTCACTGGGCACGGCGGCACCACCAGCATGCGGCTGCTTGACAATCCGCTTGTGTTCTTCACGCAGGTGAGACGCTACGGAAAGTGCTTCCGGTCTGATAACCCATTTTTGTTGGTGCTGCCGTGCCCTCGGCCATGTGAAGTGCTTTATGAGCTTGCTTCGTTCTTGAGGGAGTTGCTGTTATTGGCGGGTGACATTGAAGACAATCCTGGTCCTGACCTTGCAAAAATAGCAAAGCAACTGAATGAAATTGCCGCTGACATTAAAGAAATCAAGGAAAAACGACTGGGTGATATTGACACGAAATTAGAGGCTCTGACTAGACTATAAAATAGCGTTGCTAGCTGCCAGAATGAAGTAGGGATGTTGAATTCCGTAATCAAAACGCTCGAAAGGCGAATTGATGACCTGGAGAACCACAGCAGGCGATCCAACCTGATAGTTTACGGATTACCAGAAGAAAAGGACGAAAATAGCGAAAGCCTTGAAGAAGCCGTTAATAGCAAAGTCATTGCAGATATCCTCGAGCTTGATCCAGTAGCAATCGAACGTATTCATCGCTTGGGTAAACCGGCACCAAATAAGATTAGGCCTATCATTTTTAAGCTTCTTGACTTCAGGAACAAAGCACAGATACTGAAAAGGGGAGCTAAACTTAAGGACACAGGAATTTATATTGGCGAAGACTTCTCACGGAGAATAAGGGATGTCAGAAAGAAGCTCTGGGACAGTGCAAAACAGAACCGATTGAATAAGGAAAAAGTGTCGTTGGCTTTTGATAAACTCTACATTAATAAGCAATGTTATAAGTTGGACAATGTCAAGAATGAAAGAGTACTGATAAAAAAAACGACCTAGACCTAAGCCGCCCCATGACGAGGCAGCGCGCCCAGTCACTGTCAACGCCAGACTCTTGAACGATGCCCCTTTTCATGTACCTAACGAGTATGATGAAAGGAACGATCAACCCCTATTCAGCAACAGAAATAAAAACCTACGCCTTGTTAATGTAAACGCGCGAAGCATTGTAAATAAAACTGACCTCCTAGAAATCACTTTACTCCAACATGATCCGCACGTCACAGTAATTACTGAAACATGGCTACGCAACGAAATTAGTGATGATACAATATTCCCACCGAACTACAAAGTCTTTCGCAAAGACCGTGCCTCTAGGGGTGGCGGTGTGGCGGTTCTAATCAAACAACAGATTGAAGCCATATTGAAGGACGATATTGCTGACTTGGAGTGCTTGTGCATTAAATTATCTTGTTGGGGTCAGCATTTTATTTTATACGCGCTCTACCGCCCTCCAGACACGCCCCCTGAATACTTAAGCAAACTTGAGCTACATATGTCTCAATATCACAAACATAAAATTATTCTTGTAGGTGACTTCAATCTACCAACTATTAACTGGGAATTAATGCACGCTGGTCACCAGAATGTTGAGCATGCTAACATTATGTTCAGTATTATGGTTACTCATGATTTGGCCCAGCTGGTTCGCGACCCAACGCGTGTCCAAAGTTCTTGCAATTCTGTTTCAGATCTGATATTTTTCAATCGTGCGTTCAGCGAATATACCGTGTCTGTCGAAGCCGGATTATCTGATCACTACCTTGTGGGCCTTTCCGTCCCACTGTTGAAACGTGGTGATAACAAACGTTGTCAAGTGCGGTCTTTCAAAGACTACTCCCGTGCAGACGACGCGTCCATAATTGATTATCTGGAGACCGGTCTTGTTGATTTTGACAATGATGATGTATGCGCTCTCTGGGCACAGTTTAAAAAAATGTGTGAATACTGTATAGCTAAATTTGTCCCAAGCCGAAAAAAGAAAAATCACAAACAGACCCCCTGGATAACGCGTAGTATTATTCACCTGAAACGTAAAATTAAACGTCTAAAAAAGAAGCGTGCGGATTCTACTAAAATCGGACAATTGCAGGCTAGCCTCGCACAAGCTGTGCGTTCTTCTAAGGATTACTATTTCCAAACAACGCTCCCAAATTTCATAAAAAATGACCCAGATAAATTTTGGTACCACTTGACGGATAAAAAAAAGCCTGTATCCGAAATGTTAGTAAATGACTCTATTGTTACGGACAAGGAGATTATAGCTGAGCATTTCAATATATACTTCCATAGCGTGTTTTCTAGCCCAAGTGTATATCCATCTGATGTTCCATCGTTTCACACGATAGAGGCCAACTTTGTTTCGTACCCGGGTGTATTTTCCATGCTCTTAAAACTGAAAACTAAGAAATCAAGCGGTCCTGATAATATTCCAAACACCTTTCTTTGCCGATATGCTGAAGTGATCGCGAAATATCTTGTGATTATATTCCGTGTATCTTTGATGTCTTCAAAGCTCCCTAGTGACTGGAAGGCTGCCCGAGTTGCACCGGTATTTAAAAAAGGTAACCGCTTGCTCTTTGAAAATTATCGTCCAATATCCTTAACATCATCATGCTGTAAATTAATTGAGCATATAATCGCAAATCATATCACCGAATATCTTGAAAATAATGCTATCTTAAGTGATACTCAACATGGTTTCAGGAAGGGGTTTTCTACTGTGACTCAACTGCTCACTATAACTCATTCCTTTGCATCTACTCTAGATAAAAACGGCCAGATTGATGTGGTATTCTTGGATTTTAGCAAAGCGTTTGACAGGGTTCCTCATGACAGACTAATACTAAAATTAAACAATATTGGTCTTCCTCGCATCTTGGTTTTCTGGGTTATTGATTATTTAAAAAACCGAATTCAGTACGTTGAAATCGGGGATCAACGATCGGGCTGTCTTCCTGTCGCCTCCGGAGTACCGCAAGGGAGTGTCTTGGGACCCCTGCTGTTCCTGCTGTATATAAATGACATTGTAAGTGTAGTATGTTCATCTGTGCAAATTCGTCTGTTCGCAGACGATTGTGTTTTGTATAATGAAATTACTTGCCCTGAAAATCAACATGACCTTAATGACAGTTTGTTTAATGTTTTCCAATGGTGCAATCGCTGGGGAATGGCTTTGAACTCAGATAAAACTGTATGTATGCGTATAACTCGGAAGAAAAATCCATTGCAGTATACTTATACACTAAATGAGTCACCTGTACAGCAAGTTTCTGAATTCAAATATTTAGGAGTAACACTCACAAGTAATTTATCCTGGAATCAACATATTGACAATATTTCTGCTTCCGCCTTCCGTAAACTGTCTTTCTTACGACACAAACTAAAAAACGCTCCTTCAGATGTCAAACTCCTGGCCTACCAATCAATAATCCGACCAAAGTTAGAATATGCATGCGTAATATGGGACCCGTTCACACAGAAAAACATCAATAAACTAGAAAGAATCCAAAGAAAAGCTGTTAGGTATATATACTCTAAGTTTCGTCACACTGATTCTCCTTCTGATTTAATTAGAGCTAATGACATTGAACTCCTTGAGTCACGACGGAAGACATTTAGGCTTGATTTTCTTTCCCAACTTCTTCAGAGACAAACAGCACTAGACCCCACACAGTACCTGACACCCATATCGACAAGACACACGAGACACCATCACCCCGGAACCCTAACACCTTATTTTGCACGGACAGATACATTTAAATTTTCTTTTTTTCCACGAACAGTGGAAGAATGGAACTTACTAAAAGGCTCTGTTTAAATATTCGCTTTGGTTGTTTTGCTAACTGTGTATTGTTGGGTCTGTAAACCTGTACTTGTATGTTGAATTCTTTCCTTTTTCCTTTTACATTTCTACCTGACTTGAGTGACTGATATGTACTTGCTACTTGTACCGTGCCCACCTGCTTGGACCTGCGAAGGTCTGCAGTATGCAATAAATGAAATGAAATGAAATGAAATATCACGGATAACTATCAGTGGCAGTTTAAATACAAGTAACGTGAGGTCACCGCTCCTAAGCCACTGTCAACGCCACCATAAAATGAACGATCCCATGTTTGCCTGTTGGAGTAAAGCTGCACCCTTTTCAAATTTTATTAGGCTAATTTAAGACAGACGAATGCTCAATAGCAAATGACAAACAATCGTGTTTTCTTTCTGGAGCTTGTTCTGACTGCGCCTCGGCCAATCGTTCCGTGGCTTGCTCTAGTTTGCCTGCTGTGCTGTCCAACCCCACTCCCCGCGTTGGTTAGTGGTCGTTTTTTTGAAATGACAGTTTAAGTCGGGGTGGGCTTCATACGCAAAGCTACTTCTTGGGTGTGATTTACCGGCTGATCCAGACTTACTATTTGGCAGGAGGAGAGCCATATATGGAGGGCAAACGGTTTGAATCATGACCAGGATGGCTTGATAGAGGCGTTCAATACGTTCGGTATACCGTTATTTTCCAATGCCCTTGAAAGTGGGCAGCGACATGCAGACGTGTAAAAATGTAAGCTTGATTTCCGATGTAGATAGGGTTGATGAAGAAGCGAGGCGAATAATTATGCGCGTAGCAGCGATGTTCTTTCTCATTTAAAAATAGTTTTGGGGATATCGAACAGAACGGAGATGGAAAACTCAAAGTGCATTTGCCGAAGGAAAAATTCTGTTTCGAACACCCACGGATGCCGTTCCAAAATTACCGGTGGTGTCGGTCGCCGACGTTTTATTCACTTACATTAAATAATATGTAAGTACTGGAGGCGTCCGCCTGGACATAGGCCTATCAGTTATGAATGTACAAGGATTTGCCTATTCATAGAAAACGGCCGGCCAAGTGAATCTAATAATAGCTTCAGCGAGATTTCGTCCGACTGTCTTGGTTTAGGCAAAGGCGCCTCGTCCTGAAATGTGCGACCCATTCATATTCTTCGCCCTTACGCGAAGAATTGAAAAAGAAATGTTTGAAGCATAAATATGAGCCATTCTATAAAATGTGAAACGGGAGGTTTCGGATCTACGCGAAAATTTCAAGACGGGGGTTCATGGGCTTACAGAATTGATATGAAGTTATATATATATATATATATATATATATATATATATATATATATATATATATAACACAGAAATAAGGGTTGGCAGTCGAGAAAACCTCGGAAAGCAAAGGAGAGGATGCGGTAGATCATTGAAAAAATGCCCGCCAGGTGGGATCCGAACCCACGACCTCCAGAATACCGGTCTGGTGCGATATATATATATATATATATATATATATATATATATATATATATATATATATATATATATATATATATATATATATATATATATATATATATATATATATATATATATATATATATATATATATATATATATAAAGTTTATATATTAAACATCGAGCAAGCAGTGTTGGCACTCAGCTTCAAAAAAATGTGACCGCATTAGAAAGCTGAACGGAAATTCATCCAGTAGGTAGGCTTGATCTTCGCAGCCTTCTGTTTCGTTTGTTTGTTTGTTTTTTTGCCGAAGTCGCAGGTTTTCCCTTCACTCTACGGAATTCGAAGAGTAGCTCAGCTTAAAAATGACATCTGATAATATATCTACACTATCGTGCGAATCGCAAAGGTGTAGTTAAGCTAGAGTTGTACTCTCGACAACCCCGTTTAGAGCAACAGGGCCCGTTTTTCTGCATTTCAAAACATTCTTCTTATCGAGATCATAACCTCACCGGGGAAGGTCACACGCCTTTAAAAAGCCCGACATTTTGTTGTCAAATAAAGATTAGAATTTTATGCCTCAGACGCACTGCAGTTTAAAACTGCCGGTCAACTTAGGCGAGAACTGCCGCTGCGATCTCTTCGATTTTCTTTTTGCGTGGTACCGTATCATGCTAGCGGCACAGTGTGGCAGGATCTCATAAATCTCTAGCACCGCCTTTCGATACGCATCATATATTGGGACCTTATCACCATAACAATCGTAATATTCTACACACTTGCCCGGGAAAAAATTTACATACCTGAATAAAACGAACTTAGAAATCTTCGTGAACCTAATTTGAGACTGAAGTTAACGTCCTAGTTTTACAGAATAAAAAATATTTTTCAGCGTCCTCTAACTCGGGCCTTCCTGTGCAATGCACCACGAACTCGCTTTTTTGACCTTGGCCTTCACCTGCGTGCACATTCTCACTTGCTAATGCTAGTGAAAAAACTTCGTTTCAAAATCGTGCACCGTTTTTTGTTGTGGAAGCTAGTGTCCCATATCCATTCTTAGCTACATTAACACTTCCGTAAAAAAATGTTACCTCAGCACAAATGAATTGCACAGGAATCTTTTTTCCAGGTGTCAACACGAGTTTGATGATGCACTACAACAGCAGTTTCAACCTTATCAGACAAGCTCAGATACAATTGCTCTGATTGTGTTTCTGGATACGAAGAATACACCTGATCCCTTGCATCATGAAATATTGCGAAGCAAATCCTAGTAACGCAGCTTCTGTTGAGTCAGATTAAACTTATTTCGAAGTTATCTCAGCTGTGGCAGCAGTTTATCATCGCGATGCAGTGTCTCAATTGGGTACCAAATACCGGAGATCCCCCAGTTTCCCCTAAATACACTCCCTGCATGCTGAGGCTACTTCCTAGCAAGCTTCGCGTCATCGCGTTGCAGTGGGTACGTGGGCACTGCGGAGTGATTGGAAATGTGGTGGCTGGTAAAACAGCTTAGGCGGTCCACAGTCAGTCGATCGTCGTCATCCCCATTCCGCTCTCTCCGAGGCATGTCGCGTTGCGTGCGTGTTCTGTGGCACGGCAATCTGTCGATATGGACTGACACAACAAAAAATTACCAACCTCCGTACAAAATGGATATCCACAGAACTGCCTGGAGACCATTTGGACTAGTCAATCTGCAGGAAACCGACATGCAGCAAATATGCCTCAACGTGGCTTCTACCAACGAATAACTGCACAAGATGCGGCGAACCACCTCCAGAGCGACCTCCCACCTGCTAGTGTCTCGTCCGAGCCGGGCAGTATTAAATAAATAAATAAATAGCTATTAGATTTGCCGTGCTCGTAAGGACTTACAACATGTACTGTGTGTGTGTCCTCACTTTTCTTTCGCACGGCTTACCCTGAAGAGGGCTTTGCGAATGCGTGCTGCTGCACGCCTGAACCTCAGCAATGTAATCCGAACAAAACGTTGATCCGACCATGGTACCGACGGCCGCTGCCGCACGGGTTACACGGGCCTTGGTGTCTTTTCGTCGTGACTGTGAAAGTTATATTCAAACAGACTCCTGCGTTTGGGTTATGTGTGCGTTCATGCGCTTGTTGGCGTTCTTGTTCTTGTGGCTGTTAGTGTTCGTGCGGGTTCTTATGTGCTTACACATCTTCACTTATCTTCAGCCTTCATTATTAACCTGCAGAATATCCAGTTAAGCTCGCTGTTACGCTGCCGTCTCTCCTGTATTAAAGTTTCCCTCTCTCTCTCTCTCTCTTTATTGGTCCCATATTAACGCGAACTACTGTTACGCTACGTAGACGACTTTCGTGTCTCGTGGCGTGCGTGCCGCTGACCAACGACCTCGAACTGTTCTTACGCTACTTTTCCGACTTTCCCGTGTCGCGCACGTGGGTGCGTGCATGCCGGCGACCAACGGCCATGAAACCCTCACCATTGATTGATGAGCAATCTCAACGCTGGCCACGCCGAATGGTGAAAGGCGGAAAAATAAATCTCCTGAACTGATGACTATACAATCTGAAACTCGCGTGACCTGTCTTTATTTTCAGGCAATACAGATAAGTAATTTAGTGCAATATTGTGCCAATTTTGACATTTTGCCATTTCGTAATTTAGTCTTACATAAGTAAGTATTATGGCGCAAAAATCACGCTGTAGCAAAGATGCGGCGCATGTTGATTTCACAACTGCGAGGAGGAAATGTGTTAGCGTGGCGTTGCAGCCTGACATTACGCCATTCTGAAGTGAGAGCTGTCCATCCCATAATGAGGTAACAAAATGCCCACGGCAAAAGTAATAAAGCCAAGTTGGGCTTAATACCTTATGTTTATCGCCACGTGCGCATCATAAAAAGTCGCGGTGAAATGATGATTCGCAATGAAATTTTGCGCTTTCCAAAAGAGGACAATTATGATGGTTCACGCTTCGCAATCAGGGGTTGTCAGAATATTTCGTCTTTGCGATCTGGGGTGAAAGTGTACACTAAGGCCGGTCGTTGCGGTGACACATGCATAAACGCAGGTAGAAAGGTTAGAAAATGGGCTAGGTGCCCTAGCTAGAGGCATTTCGTGTTTAATAAAACGTGGGTGGGAGCGTTGCCAATTGCGAGCGCTTTAGGTATACAACTAATTTACTTCGCAATTTAAAAAAAAATCACTTTTGTAAGTTATTACGAGATACTCATGCATACTACATAATTTCACGGTGGCTGGCCGGCTAGTAGGGAACTTACACTTGTGAATAGGGTCCCCCAACTAAGCTCGTTATTTATTCCAGTAATACGAAGTTTGTTGTTTTGAACCGTAGGCGTAAAAGGATAACACTGTCAAATTTTCTCTGCACCTCAACTGTAACGTGAAACGCATTGCCAGAAGGTTGTACTTAGGTGCAATTTTAGATAATTTAACTGGAAACCGCATATAAACCGGCCACTAGGAAACCGTGTTCCCTATGTTTTATGTTACACTAAGGTCGTGAGTACTTTTCTCTGTAAACCATGAGAAATTATTTGTGTGTGCGTGCGCAATTTGTACGTACTTATTATGCTGCATGCCATCTTATTATATTCATCTGAAACCACTTAAAATCTTGTTGAAAAAGCCATACGTACTGTAACAGGTTCAACCCTTACCACTTGCGGATATTTCTTGCTCAAGCCGTTGTACATGTCGGCCATTAAAGTCGTTCACAGACTTCAAGACAGCCTTGAATACATACAACCACGCACTGAATATAACCACATTTTACGCCCAACGAATTTTACATTTCTACAGTAGGATCAGTGAAATAGGACACTGGTAATTGAATTTCCCCCTTAAAGAAAAGTTACTGTGGATGAAGAACTTTTCCACAATTGGGAACTGTTATTTTGAATGGCCTAACATTTTCAATGACCTCTCATTTTCAAGGACCAACAGAATTTCAATGCAAGACTTAAACGTTACTATAGCAAAAAATAAAATTACGTTTCACTAGGTCTGACAGAGTGCCGCACTATTCGGTGTCAATTAAACGATAATACGTTCTCCGCTCAAATTCATGTACTATGTTTTAAAAGTATAACCTAAAAACCTTTTGTGCATTTATTGCATGATCCCACCTAGTTCTCATGCGGGGATCCAGATCCTGCTGAAATGTCTTATTTATCTCCGTTTTGTCGGTATAAAATCCAATTCAATTCGATTCGATACCCAGGTGGTCTTAATTATGCTTCATCCCTGCACTATTGTGCACCTGATAAACAAAGTGTGGTCTGAGGATGGAAGACCCCTTTTAGAAATGCTTGCTCGGACAAGGTCCTAAGATCAATTTCTCATAAAACAGTCCGTGCAGTAGGCACATGGTTGTTCTACTTTTTTCGTCTCTGTATTGCAATGGTTGTCATTCACAGATGAACTGTGTCACCCCGCTCATTTGTCAATTATGCTTCATCCTTGGGAAGCGACAGTAAGACAAAAATAGAATAGTTACTTGCTGAGCTTGTTAGCAATCCCATTGTAAAAAAAACATGCGGAAATGTAGGGAAGGGGAGAAGCATGGGCAAATAGTAACCCCTCCTTTCTTTCAGTTTGATGAAATGTATGCTTGAAGGGTTGTAGGTTTACTAATAAAACCGATGAATAAGCCAAGTTACTGCTCATTTTATTGAGAAATGTCTCAAGTTAAAATAATTCTTGTACTTTCCATACCTTCTTAATTCGGTAAATTTTTTGAAGACTTCGTACCTTCATTCCTATCTCCCCTCGGTGCACCAAACGATGTTTCACGCTGCTTGTAAACGTTCGCTGGTGGGAAAAAGAGTCCTAAATTTCTACTTAATTTCCTGCTTTAGTAAGATTTTGTTGACTGTTTGCTTCCGCGACAATTTAACCGCCCTGAAAAACAAACGAAATGAGGTGTGCGGAACGAACAAAAAATCAAATTACGGGAGCATGCAGCGCGAGCCTCGTCGTCTACAGATTACGCTCGTGATTTAGATGGGTGTGAACTGCGACTCCCCACATATGCATGCCCCAGGGCCCATTTCTACAGCGACGAAACGCTGCAACTGTCTGCGTAGCTGTCGGGGCTGCTTCGTAAGCTCAGCGACGTGACGGCCACTCAGGTCTAGAGCCGCGCTTTTCAAAATCACCCTCAAGGTCGTCATCTATATTTGCTGCATGGCGTGCCATGCTACGCCTAAGTTGCGAAACGTGTCGTATAGCCGAAGACTCCAGGTTATTAACGCCTTGGGAGGCTATTTTAATCCGCGCGAACCATAGTGCACAAAAACGCTCGTAATTTTTGCCTAAATTCAAAAAAGAGCCATGGGGCTTCTTTTTAAACTAGGCGTCTTACCTAGTGCTCCGCAGACAACACCTTAGCCAACAAGCCCCACACGACGTATACACCAGCTTGAGTTGTATTCCTTCCATAGGGCTCCTGCGCTGCCCAGGGGGCACAGTGAAACCGGCTTCCGGGTAGTACTTCTGGGTAGTACAAAGCTGCGCGGGTCCCATAGGATCCCGTGTTGACAGAAGCAAAATGAGCTCGATACTGCCGATTGTTTTGCTACACGGTCTCCAGCCCATCCCCGACGCGTCCGATCTCGTCCGGCGATCAACTTGGCATTAGGGAAAAAAATTCCCCGCATTTCCCCGAGGGGAAGAATGTGAAAGTGCGAATGCACGAGTTGAATTTCCGCGCTTCGGTAATGTTCGCAAAAGAGAGATCACACACACACACACAACTACAAAGAAAGAAAGATGCATTTATTCCCAGACACCTATTTGTGTTGCCGTTGTACTTGATTGCTAGAGCGGATCTCAGCTTTGAAATTTCGTGTCAGTACTCCTTTAAGCAGGTGCATTAGCCCTTCTCACGCCCGATTCTTGGCCAATCCCCCACGTGGGTATGTGCCATGTCAGCGGCCAGGCAGCGCTCGCCCATCTCCCCCCGTTGCCAAGGAAGACGAGGAGATTCCTGGCCAATCCCCCACGTGGGTATGTGCTATGTGAGCGGCCAGGCTGCGCGCGCCCATCTCCACGTGCGCGGACATCGCCGGAGGACGCAGGTTCAGGGTCGCTTAAGAAGTGCATTGCACTTAAAAAGCTTTGCAGCGCTAAATACGTTTACAGCGTCGACGAAAGTGCTGGGACACTGACAGCGCTCTGTCACTCGCAGATTCACCGATCGATGGTCGTATGAAGTGAAATCTGAAGTGAATGCTTGTTGTTTATGCTGATACACTTAGTGACAAGGACTTTTCAACAGCAGCCGATCAAATAAGACGAGTAACGCAATCGGCGATGATCGCGCGTAAAAGCCAACGAGTCTCGCGGACCGCAGGCTCGTCCGCTCCGATGAGCCGTACTTTTGCGCACCTGCGTACATATGCGTGCATTTTCAATAAACACTGCTGGTTTGCGTCATCGTAACGAATACATATTGAAGCGCTAGCTTGCCGTTTTTTCTGTGGCTCAGTCACAAAATGCAGCGAGCGTCATAAGCGTCAAATATGTTTGTGATTCTGAAAGTAGTGGCCGTAAAACAAAATGGTCGGGCGAACTGAGTGGCGTTGCGTTTTATTGATGCTCTCACTGTATTTAATTACGTTCTTGCATCATATATTGCAAGTTCGCTCATAATAGACTAAAGTAAGGGTATCGGCAACGTTTCGAGGTGTACTGCCGAGTTGCATGAAATCGACCCGGTGGAGGGTTTAACGGCAAATCGGGTGGTAGAGGGGGTGGGGGGTGGGGGGGGGGGTAGCGGATGGCCGGGGGACAATGCCACTGGACGTGATGAATTCTGATCTGCTCTTCTCTCGCCGTCCAACCCCTATTGAGGACAAAACTGGCGTGTCGGCGTTCATATTAGCGACGTCCCTTGCACTAGAAGATAACCAACACAGCCAGTGACGATCTTATGTAAACATTTGGGCCGTGCACCCTGTATGCGACTGTGTTATGTTACACATCTAAGCAGTCAACGGACTTGCGATTCCGTGCTTGATTCGCGTCCTTTAATTGCGCTCAATTTGTTTATTTGACGGTATTGCCGTGCCTACTCGCTAGTATACGTGCACCCCGCCTTTCGTAAACCGTGTGGCGTAAAATGTTAAGCAAGAATCGTTTAGTTTGCGAAATTACAAAACAAATTTTCCACTCGTTTTCAAGGCGTTGCCAGGCCAGCAGCGTCCGCTGAATCTGCTGCGCTCCTCGCGTCCTCTGGCATGCCCCTGCTGAAGCGGCTATTTACAGTTACCTAAGGCTCAGCAGCGTTCTGTTTATACTACTTGTGAACTTTCCTTTGTCGCCCTCACGCACGAAGAACGAACAATAATTATCGTCAAGAAGTTAGACCACCCGACCTGGCGATACTGCCCCATGCCGCGACGATCACGACATCTCGCTGAAAAAAAAAACACCGATAAATCGGCTCGTTGTAGGGGATAATATGTTGTTGAGCCTCTGCAGCTACTTTAAGGGAATTTTATTCAGTATGCAGTCAATTAAACGAACCACAATGTGGTTAAATTAAGCTCAACAAACTTTCGCCCTGGCTTATAATAGAAAACACACGGAGGGTGGTGAGGGTCGTCTGCTTTTGTACTACCCAGAGGCGTCGGCCACTAGGGGCGCTTCATGTCGCCAAAACTCCAGCGCAGGAGCCCTATAGTACGCCATTGTCGCCATTATAGCGCGATGACTGGGCGCACTGAAATTTAAATCAGCCAAACGTCCTACTTCAACAAAATAAAAAAATGGCCTGGTTGGTACATATTCAAGAATAGAAAAAAAACAGCGCAAAGGACGGCACGAAGGAAGAAACGTCCGAGTCTTGCGCGCGCAAAACAGAAACCACCCGGTTTGCATCAAATAAGCGCCGCGCGTCATGGGCTGACAATTTTTGATTGACCGCATAAGCGACAAGGTGTCACAATTATTTCAGTATGCTAGCTAGTCCTCCGGGGCATTATAGCGAACCGCCCCTCGTTACAGCACGCATGAAAAGGCGCGAATAGAGCACATGGCCTTGGACGCGTACTGTTGGACGCAGTGTCAAATCCAGATCTTACGCGCGCCGCAACAGCCTTGACAGCCATTTCCGGTCACCCTCGGGTTCTCAGGAGTGCTTCTATTCTGGGGATTCCCGTACACGCACGGCCGTTTCCCCTTCATACTGAGAAAACAATGCTGCGGCTCAGTGCGCTGCAACGCCCGTGTTGCTCGGCAAGCCGCTTGCTTGTGTTCACGGGTTTGCCCCCCTCCCGCAATCACGCCTCACGAGCAGCGGCAGAGGCAATGAGCCGGTGCAGGCATCCCCGAAACCATAATGGTGCCACCGCCTCGTTCTTTCTGCGTCACTCGGGGCTACGGTGGGAGCAGAGGAGGACGTAACTGCGCATCGCGGACGCCACGGGTGGAGAGGGGAACGAAGTAAATAACGCTAATGTTTGCCCACTTAATTCGCTTCCTCGTCTTCGGCGTTAGGCTGCCCGGCGATTGTTTATGCCGCACAAGCACATTGCCAACCTTCGCGCAACGTTCATTATCGTTTCTCTGAAGGTAGTGCCGGGTGATCGCGAACAAGCATGCAGACAGGACCAAGGCGAAGCTGTCAGCAGCTTGTTAGGCCTTTCCGCGTCGTAGATAATACGCGCACACATTCGTGCCCGCAGATGAAATTGGAGCGTATAGAACAGATTGGAAGAGACAGACGAAAAAAAGAGGAAGGACAAGAAAAATGAACTATACTCGGTTACAACTCAAGAACGGCACCACCTCATGTAGTGTATCACTCCGCCAAAGCGCCGGACCCGTGACGTCAGTGCGCGCGCGTTTTGAAAGGGGTTTGCTATGAATGCGTGATATCGTCTGCCTTGTCTCACGCAGTTTGTTTGTCGTCACGGGAGTCGTTTATAAGCATATAAAGTCAAAAAAATTACGGGAACGGCTCACGCCATGTTCAAAATATCCCCAGTAACGCCCTACTTGCGCCGCGCGGAGAAACATCCGGCTACGGTGATAAGGCACAGCGGGAACTTCCGGTGCCGTTCTTAAGTTGTCACCGAGTATAGCGTTTTCAGAAGGGCAGGCAGATGATGCTCAGCTCTTCCCTCAACTGGTTTATTTATCATTAGGGGTCTCGACCCACGCCAACTACCGAGGTCTCCTCTGCATTTCTTGCGCGCACCTTCGCAGTGTTCATACAAAGAACTCGGAAAGCCCTGATTTTGTGCGGCCTCAAATGACGTTTCTAGTACGTAATGCCAGCGGCGGCTTAAACTATGCTTGTAGAGAGATATACAAGATGTCGTCAAGAACTGCTACTTTTGTAATTTTGTCCAATGCGTATTGTTCCGCAGACAGGAGCCTTATCTAGGTCCAAGTTACCTTTGCATTATTTGCTTACTGGGGCATGCTTGTTATGCCCAGACTTTTTGTTTATTTTCTTTGCTGTAGCAGCTAGTGACACCCACAGATGCTCCTTGTTTTGGTAGGGAGGGGTTTTTAGCCTGACGTATAAATATATTGATGAGTTACCATTATCTTCATCATCAGCAGCAGCAGCAGCCTATTTAATTACACTGCAGGATGAAGGCCTTTCCTTTTGACCTCCCCCCTCTCTGTTGCTCCCAATTTCCTCGATGCGGCGTCAGCAAGGTTTCATAACGGCTTCCGAACGGCATAACTATGCCATTACGTGCTTAGTATATGCCGAATCGTGAGAAAGTAAACATTTCTCAGAACTCGTAGGGTATCACACCGACAGGTGTAAGCGTTCTCGCAGAAGGTGACACGAGTTAACGCGCCCCCTGGCCGCCCCTCACCGCATGCAGTACTGGGCCACGTACATCGAGCAACGGCCCGCGCTCGGTGGGCCGAAGGTTTACTGCATGATGGGGAGAAAGGAGCACAGTAAATCACTTCTGGTAATTGATGCGGGGGAGGCGCCTTGCAGTGAGAGGGACACCGCAGTTCATACTACTTCGTACCAGCTGGCTAATCGGGTTAGGCCAGCATGTTCGCGTGGATCGCCCATAAGCTGGATCATAAGATCATAAGCTGGATCGCCCATATGTCGTGCGGACGCCCGAGAGAGGAGGGAGGAGGTGATGTGGAGACCACGGAGTGCAGGTGACCTTGAAACCAGACGGTAAAAGAAGAGAACAGCAGCTGGCTCAAACCCTATGGAGGGAGCGGTAACAAGAGCATTTTTATTTATAAGGCTCGTTGTTGGAGATTATGCGGACGGTCCCTCCACGTGAAACGGCACCTGTGAGCTGAGGTTGCTGAGCTAGGTTGATCGCAAAACAGCCGCACTCGCAACAGCCTCAGGACATGCTAGTGAGCTGAACGTTGTCTTGCCCCATTCGTCCCATTAACAGCACTATATGCCTCACTTTAAGGTCCTGACAGCCGGAATATCCATTGTTAGCCATAAATGCCTATAGTGGTTTCTACTCCTCGTTTGAATATTCGTTTTGCGCGCATGCGCGTGTGTACACAGAATTAAATTATTTAAAAAACGGGCTATCTCCAGTAACGTGTGCCCTGTGGAGGGTCGAAACATGCAGTGTATAAGTGTATCATGCGATTTCGATGAGGCGGTTTTGATGTACGATGCGGTTCCGAAGTTATGAAGTGTATAATGCGGTTTCGATGCTGAGCGCTACTCGTCTTAGGCCTTGGCGCCTTGGTGCTTTTGTCCACGTAGATGGAATTGTTGGGGGGTAGAGCTATACAGGTTTGCTGTGAAAGTTTCGTGAAAACACCAAGCGTTTTAGCGCGAGGCGTTTAAAAACGAGTGACCCAGTGTGTTCTTCTAGTACGCATTACGTTCTAGCGCTAGGCGTTGGAGAACCAGACCCGGTGTTTTAGTACCGTGACTACGTAAGACGCTGACAGCCCCAGCCCCTGAGGGGCTTCGCCTCAGAACCTGTTTGGTGCTGGCGATCGAACCGAGGACTAAAGGGTTTCGAAGCAGGAATTATTAAAATCAGCTACAATTCTGTTTTTTTTTTTTTGCGGTTGTTACGCGTAAGACGTCCGCCGGGTCATACGCTGATGGTGTTGGTCACATAACTAAGAAAAAGTCATCACTTTTTGTAACATTTTGGTAGCCTTTAAAAAGCGTATCCGCAGCGGCAGCCCAGTCAGGTTGACCGCCTAAAGGCTCATATAGGCGTTTCAAGCTAACAGGAGTTTTTCTGGAAAAATAATTGTGCACAGGGCGTGCCCAGAAGTGGAGGCTGCGATCAGCTCATCGGCTGAACTGTATATTCTAATGAAAAATACAAATTCAAACAGCTCAGTCTTACACCCCCGAATATAGGAAACCAAAAAGAACATGTCGAACAGTGGGTACAGTTGAATGAAAGGTTCGCTTGCATGTCCGGCGGAAACTCAAGTAATGGTATAGAAACTGATATTTTTACATCGCGATACGAAGCACTGGAAGGAATAATTTTCATTCCCCAGAATGATACTGTGACGTAGCGGCAGGACTAATAAGAGGAGCCGTTGGGTGAACATGTAAAGCCGCAACAATGCTGTCGACCATCTAGCACCTATTTTATTGAAGAGAGTTGTATTAATAAGGTACCTTTCCTGGGAAATACTTTTTTTATATAAATACGTCGGAGCAAGCGTTCCTCAATTGATTGATTTCGATAAGTAAAACTTTTTTGGGCTCTGATCTCATACAAAAGAATCAAACTCCAGACGTAATCTTTATAATAAACATCACCTATAAGCACGTGTTTAGTTTTCCCGAGACTATAGGTTAGAACCTTGCTCTATCGTTATTTTCCGATGAAATTTTGTTAGCGTTGTAACCATTGTAATTAATTGTAACGATCTGTACTGAACATTCACAGAAATTGCCGCACAAAAATGGATATTTCGGTGTTGTGCCTCTGCCGACGTTTTTTTTTTAACCTATAATAATGGACCGTTACCCTGAAAGAAAACCTTCATTAAACCATCGAAAAAAAATCAATTTTCGGCAGCTCGCACGTCATATTAGGAAAGTCGCCATCGGCAAAGACTCACTGGAGGGCCCGTAGATCAAGCAAAATCTAATGTTATTGTTTGTATTGCATGCGTTCACTGGCTCCCCAACTTCTGCCTTGTTATCAAGAAGAGAACAGCTTCCCAAAATGAGTACATAAAACAAAATATAAACTGTTTCAAGCTTTCAAACCGGACAGTTACTGCTGCGTTGCCATAACAAGACACCATACCGCCACTGTTTGAGCACTGTACATTATACGTCTGAGAATTTGACATGCAGGCTATTGCTGTAACTCTCAAAACAAAGGATACTATGTGGTGCAATAATACAAGTAGAAACCATACACTACATAACAATACGTTGCGCTGAGCAAGAGCATGTGTCGCTGTAATCATCGGGTGCGGCAGCATAGGCGTATACGTTACGCTGCTGGGTGTGGGGCTATATCATTACACCTCCGTCTTTGAGTACCCCTAATTTTATAGGCACAATGGTTTTTACCGGGTGTTGAAGAGAACACGAGTCGACAAGCCGGACAAACGCATATAGGTTAATCGAATGCCCATGCTCGGAGGAAACTGGCCGCCTAAAGGCAGGTGTCCCTGAAGCAGAACCGGTGCGTAAAGAAGTTGGTTGATCCAGTTTCTTACGGCGTCGTACTTTAGAAGGAGCGCCATGTTACGTGTGTTCCGTCGATAGCTCAGTTGGTAGAGCGGTGGACTGTAGAGGCTCACGCAATGCAGGCATCCATAGGTCGCTGGTTCGAATCCGGCTCGACGGACGTTTTTGTGTTGTTTTATGTACGTGTGTTATTTCTTTCTAGCTTGCTGGGTTATACTTAATTTTCACAGTTCTACGTGGTATAAGCCGTTTGTACAATGGCGCCATCTCTGCTTCTTTTATAATCTTTACAAACTTTTCTCTCCATTTTGCAACTGCGACATTGTACCGATGGGCCATGATGATATTGAAAATACATAAATTAATCAGGAATAAATTTACCAACATTTTTGTATCAAGGTACACGTAGAATATTTCAAATTGGGAGCACTACGCTCAGTGTTCTGTCAAAATCGGGGCAAATGGCAAAAAAAATAAAAAAAACACTGGATAGTAGAGCCATGGTGCTTGCGATGTGTTCGCCATTGTACTGATGGAAGCAGAAAACGACAACACTCGTGTGTTGAGATTTCGGCGCACGTAAACGTTCTCAAGTAGTCACAACTAATCTGGAGCATTTCATTCGTCGCGCTTCAGAGGTGAGGTGTGGCTTCGGCGCGTAAAGCCCGAAAATTACAATTTTTGATACTAAGTTGACGTACCACGCCGCGGCCGTTTTTCTGGTGGAGGCGACAAGCGAAAATGCCCGTGTGTTGGATATTTCGACGCACGTTAAAGATCTTCAGGTAGTAAAAATTAATCCGGTGCCCCCCACTACGGCGCAACTCATAGCCTGTGCTGCGTCGGTGCTTTAAACCCTACAGTCAATGAGGTTGACCTACAGTCAATCAGGTTGGCACAACATAGGCGTTTCTTTTTTTTTAACTTGGGATTTTAGATAAAGGTTCGCAATCAAACGATACCGTGATAGATATAGTAGTTTGAATAAGTTCTTGTCCCACCTGCCGTGTGAGACCGTCTACTAGGCCGGCATTTACCCACACCCCGGTCGTACAACACCCCAGTCATACAACGATTTTTTGCGCTCCCTTGAAAGTCGTATTATCGGGGTTCCACTGTAATTGGTCCAAAGAGATTTCGAAAAACTTAAAAAATAGGAAAACTATAAAATAATTGCGAAAAATTGTGAACCGTATAATGCCCTGCATTTTCACATTAATGCAGATTTCGCGAAATTTCCAAATGTAATCGTTGCAATAACGTAAATGGAGATAATTTTACAGACGACATTTTAAAAAAATTAAAATTAAGAAGCATTAAAAAAACTACGGAAAATGGCAAAACATATAACTCATGGCATTTCCACAATAATGCAGATTTAGAAGAAGTTTCACTTGTAATCGTTATAATGGCGTAAATGAAGACAGTTGGTAGAACAAAATTTTGAAAAACGAAAAATAAGAAAAATGAATAATAACTACGGGAACTGAGAAACCATGTAATTCCCTGCATTTCCACAATATTTCAGATATCAGCAAAGTTTCGAATGTAATCGTTAAAATAACGTAAATGGAGATAATCGCCTGGAAATTTTTTTCAAAAACTACGAACTAAAAATACTATAAAAACACTGAAATAGGCAAAAGGTATAACGCATGGCATTTCCCCAATATCGCGGACTTTGCTGATGTTCCACCTATAATAGTTATATTAGCGTAAATGACGTTGTATTAGCATAAATATAAAGAAATTCTGAAACACTAAAACATATTCAAAATATAAAAATTGCGGAAAATAGCGAACCGTGTAACGCCCTGCATTTTTAGAATGATGCAGATTTCGCGAAAGTTGCACTTTCAATCATTAGAATAGCGTAAATAGCGATAATTGGTTGGGCAATAGTTAAGCAAACCGGAAAAAAAACTCACACAAGGGGCATAAGAATTTTACGCATTAGTAGATAATACTCTGAATTTCTCCAGATTTTTTTGTGTTACAAGACAGGCGCAAGCCCGGCATTTACGGCAGGATGCTGAACATTTATTAAAAGTTTTGATATGCCGCTCCGCGTCCCAAAGCTCTCCTAAACAATATCAACCCACCCTATCTATGAAAAGAATACCTAGAAGTGAACAAATTAGGCAACATTGCACTGCCAGGAGGTGAAGGAACAACTTTATTTGATCAGCAATCATTGAGGTGCTAGATTAATGATGGGTTCCTTCTTGATTCCGTGAGGTGGCCAGAAGACCTTGCTTGATGGCGAGTTCCAAAACTCACTCCACGGCCCGATTTTTGATCTCAGGCTCGGAGCTCGTCACCGTTGTCTCTCATTCTATTTGTAAAAGGGTCGAAAGTTGGGCGAGTTGGTATTGACGCATCTTAAAAATCCAACTGCGCGCAAGTTAACGAGGACGTGAACACACTGAAGACACCACAAGCTCAGACTCACAACTGGTTTATTGTTACAAAAATCAGAACATTAAATACCCAGGCGCCCCACATACGTCACATTCTCAGCGCTATCGGCTGCACACAAAAAAATAAAAATAAAAATAAAAACTCAGAAGCACACGAATGACATATAATTCCGCGACGATAACACCATCACACATGAACTATCCTCCCCCTCTTCACTACGCATGCCCTGAAGAGGCTTCAAATTCAAGTTTAGTGCCCATCTATGTAGGCGACTTCGCGACTAAGCAAGGCAATAGATGGGTGAATAATACAATCTGAACCAGCTTTTAAAATGTGTCTGGCTTCGACAATTTCTCTTGTCTGCTGATTCTTATGCCTGAATAAAATGGATGTGCGCTCAAACACAGGGGTACATTCAGGGGTACATTCAGGAACGCATGCACGGCAATGGGAAGACATGTGGCTCAGGTCCCGTTTTTCTTTCGAATAGTTATGTTCCTTAAGTCTTGTATTTAAACAACGCCCGGTTTGGCCAATGTATACCTTGCCACATACAAGTGATATGGAATAAACAACCCCCGTAGCACATTGGACGAACTTCTTTTTGTGATTAATACCACATGCTCCTTGACGTTTTTCTGCCATTTTGTTCACTTTTGGGCAGATCTTACTTAACTTATTAGGAGCTCAAAACACTATTTTTACGTCATACCGCCCGGCCACTTGTTTTATACCGTGTGACATCTTGTGAACATAGGGCACCACGGCAAAGTTTTTCGGCTTTTCTTTTGGTGGTGTGGCCTCCCTATCCATACCACTTGTATGTGGCAAGGTATACATTGGCCAAACCGGGCGTTGTTTAAATACAAGACTTAAGGAACATAACTATTCGAAAGAAAAACGGGACCTGAGCCACATGTCTTCCCATTGCCGTGCATGCGTTCCTGAGTGTACCCCTGAATGTACCCCTGTGTTTGAGCGCACATCCATTTTATTCAGGCATAAGAATCAACAGACAAGAGAAATTGTCGAAGCCAGACACATTTTAAAAGCTGGTTCAGATTGTATTAGTCACCCATCTATTGCCTTGCTTAGTCGCGAAGTCGCCTACATAGATGGGCACTAAACTTGAATTTGAAGCCTCTTCAGGGCATGCGTAGTGAAGAGGGGGAGGATAGTTCATGTGTGATGGTGTTATCGTCGCGGAATTATATGTCATTCGTGTGCTTCTGAGTTTTTATTTTGATTTTTATTTTTTTGTGTGCAGCCGATAGCGCTGAGAATGTGACGTATGTGGGGCGCCTGGGTATTTAATGTTCTGATTTTTGTAACAATAAACCAGTTGTGAGTCTGCGCTTGTGGTGTCTTCAGTGTGTTCACGTCCTCGTTAACTTGCGCGCAGTTGGATTTTTAAGATGCGTCATTCTATTTGGTTGGAGAGATGCCATTCGTCTTTAGGTTGGAGCTGAGGGCGTTCGTATAGGATGCTAGGTCGACGTTGTCGGCCTCACACATCCTGCTTTTTGTGGTGTACCGACCTGGGTACATCAGGGCCACTTTATAAGGGTTCAAGAAGGTATGGGATTGTAGTTGCCTGCAAATCGCTTGCTGGATTTTCGTTAGGAAATAATAGGAGGCCGGGTAAACTTGTCTTTCATTTCTGTAGTGAGGTGTAACCTCGTTATAACTAACCATGCGCCTCTTAGACCCTCACCCGCACGACTGGCCACCGCCCGGATTACAAGTTCGCGGGCAAAACTGTGGGCCGCTTCGTTCCCTGAATGGAACGAGTGCGCAGGAATACAGATAATCTGGATCTGGCCGGGTTCGAACTGATATTTTATTAGAATTTGAGATGCCAGCTCATGAATTTTGTTCTTCGCGAAATTACGCACAGCCGTTTCGGAGTCGCTGAAGATAAACTTTGCTTTGGTACTAATAATTGCAAAAAAAATTGCAGCCTCTTCCGCTTCTTCCGGCCGCCTGCCATACACAGTGGCTGCGGTGATGTACACAGAAAAAAAGCACAGTCTTTAAGAAGCAATACTACTGCTAGTGTTTGAACCCAGGCGGGTCGCTACAGAATCAGCGTAAGAGCGAGTGCCTTGACCAGTTTTTTAAAAGAATAAGAGGTGTTTCCAAAGCAAACCAGTAGATGGCGCGGGGTGCGCAGAGGAAGTGCCGGGCTTGTACCAACATTGGAAAGGAATGTCAATGCTTGCGTCGTCCCATCCCTGGGCCAGAATCGTTTGAAAACTCAAGTTGGTAAGATGTACCAACCCAGTGCGCACACAAGGAAGTTTAATGGCAAGAAATTGATGATATGTTCTTTCGTTGAAACAGAACTACGTCGATATCACATGGGACTGATTACAAAAGCTTCCAGCGTAAAGCAACATGTCAAAACCGGCATTCACGCCCACTGTCCAAGTTTCCCCGTTGCACAAAGTTGCCTCACTATATAATGTAGCTTGCTGTCAAACAGCCCCAAATTTCGCCGCATTGCAACAGCGGCAATAACGAAAATTTGCCCTAAGCTCTCCGCATAGAAATAAAATGAGAAAGAGACAGAGAGGAGAAAATTTCCTTTGTGGGATCCCCCCATTTGGGATTGCATTGACCACGCTTGAGAGGTGGCAGCTCTCTCCACCCATGCATTTGGCCTTGAGATGTTTGTAACAGGGCCTAATTATTGCACCACAACTGCTCCGCCCAACTAGAATGTGGAATCAGTCTTCTGTTTCTGTCTTGGGTAACATACTTACTGGTTCGTCGTTTTTCTTTTGAGCGTGACTACGTTTTCTTCCCATTGCCAGCGGCCAAGTCCTTTTCGGTTGCTAGGGACACTCACGTGTTGAACCTTAAAGTTACGTGTTGCTTTGAAAGAAAAATGTACAAGTTTATAACTACGAATAGCATAAGATGTTCCACCCATTCTTAACCTGTCCACTGGTCAATCTGTTATATATATATACGATGTATTCTAAGATAGGCGGGTTGACCACGTGAAAATGCTTCATCACGTTTGACTTCGTCAACGGCTCCGTTGCGGCGGTACCTCATCAGCAAGTTGTCGCTTTTTAAACAGTCCCTTAAACAATTTTAATCTAGGTGCACCATGGGCATGCGTGGGACTATATGCAATGATTGCTTCAGGCGTGCTGTTTAATTAAGCTCTTTGTATAAAATTACTAAATTTGCTCTGTCGTTCTGCGGACCGCGACAAATGTTTGCTCGTTCCCGAAAGAAAAAAAATTACAATTTGCTGTCAGTTGAAGTTTGCAGGTACTGTGATGCAAGTGGAGGAACGTGTCGTGTGGTTCAGTTACGAGTGGGTTTTGTAAAACAAAATAAAAATTGAAGCGCTATGTGCATGGCGCGCTATCTGCATGGTTTCTGGTGTCCAGAGAGAACTAAATGGTGGAGAGTCTAATCAAGGGGCGCTAAGAAAATGGGCACCAAGACGCGGGGATAAAAGCAGGGGGAGGCGAAATATGGAACTTTAGGGCCAGGAATAAAACCGGACACTGCAAGACAGGAGCGTCTGGTTGTCCGTACAGGAGACCTCCGTCTTTCAGTGAAAAGGAAAACATGATGATGATGATGATGATGATGATGATGATGATGATGAGCTATGATGATAAGGAGGCATTTTAGAGTCGATGCCTGTAAAAAATTTTCAAATGTATAAGCTTATTACCTCTCTTAGGGGAAAGGATTGAACCTGTGTTTTTTACCACTGTAGAGGTATAAGTGCATGGAATTTTCGCCACTTTCTCGAGATAACTAGCTGCACACGCACCACAGTTCACATCCTCTGGGAATGTGGGACACGTTATCACCGACTTGGGACACAGGTAAAAATGCGTGGCTTACTTCCAGCATCTGGACAAAAATCCCGAACACCACAAGCCGGCGGAAGCGTTACATCCACGTTTTCGAGTTTTTGTTGATTGTTTGGCCGGTATCATAGAAGATTTCGATGTGGCACAGAGCTATTCCATGAGATGGGGGCCGTGGTATGGCGGGTGCACGGGCGTGGTTCGAGATGTATGCGGGTGAATTAAAAGCTGTAATGAATGTTTCTAGCGAAAGTTAATACAACTACCGAACGCGAGTTTTCTCGGAATTCGGATTGCTGTAAAGGGAGCAGTAGTTTTATGCCTCGAGTCAATATACATAAAAGAGGAAAGTTGAGGGAGCTGGTCACCAAATAGTGTTTTCATAGTGCCTGCGAAAGTGACATTGGACGAAGAAAGGAAAGAATGAAACAAATGCTAGTAATAACTAATCGATTAGCGAGCGGGACACTGGACGAAGAAAAGAAAGCACGAAAAAACTCTAGTGCTAACTAATGGATTAGTGAGCGTGACACTGGACGAACAACAGAAAGGACGAACAAACTCTCGGACTAACTAATGTATTAGCGAGCGGGACACTGGACGAACAAAAAAGGACGAAACAAACTCTAGTACTAACTAATGTATTAGCGAGCGGGACACTGGACGAAGAAAAGAAAGGACGAAACAAACTCTAGTACTAACTAATGGATTAGCGAGCATGACACCATGGACGAACAAAAGAAAGGGCGAAACAAACGCTAGTACTCACTAGTGTATTAGCGAGTGGGACGCTGGACGAAGAAAAGAAAGGACGAAACAAACTCCAGTACTAGAGCGGGACACTGGACGAAGTAAAGAAAGGACGAAACAAACTCTAGTACTAACTAATGTATTAGCGAGCGGGCCTCTGGATGAAGAAAAGAAAGGACAAAACAAACGCTAGTACTAACTAATGTATTAGCGAGCGGGACACTGGACGAAGAAAAGAAAGGACGAAACAAACTCTAGTACTAACTAATGTATTAGCGAGCGGGCCTCTGGATGAAGAAAAGAAAGGACAAAACAAACGCTAGTACTAACTAATGTATTAGCGAGCGGGACACTGGACGAAGGAAAGAAAGGACGAAAGAAACTCTAGGACTAACTAATGTATTACCGAGCGAGACACTAGACAAACCAAAGAAAAGACGAAACAAACTCTAGTACTAACTAATGTATTAGCGAGCGGGACACTGGACGAAGAAAAGAAAGGACGAAACAAACTCTAGTACTAACTAATGGATTAGCGAGCATGACACCATGGACGAACAAAAGAAAGGGCGAAACAAACGCTAGTACTCACTAGTGTATTAGCGAGTGGGACGCTGGACGAAGAAAAGAAAGGACGAAACAAACTCCAGTACTAGAGCGGGACACTAGACGAAGAAAAGAAAGGACGAAACAAACTCTAGTACTAACTAATGTATTAGCGAGCGGGCCTCTGGATGAAGAAAAGAAAGGACAAAACAAACGCTAGTACTAACTAATGTATTAGCGAGCGGGACCCTGGACGAAGAAAAGAAAGGACGAAAGAAACTCTAGGACTAACTAATGTATAAGCGAGCGAGACACTGGACAAACAAAAGAAAAGACGAAACAAACGCTAGTACTAAATAATGGATTAGCGAGCATGGAACTGGATGAACAAAAGAAAAGACGAAACAAACTCTAGGACTAACTAATTTATTAGCGAGCGGGGCACTGGACGAACAAACAAAAGGACGAAACAAACTCTAGTACTAACTAATGTATTAGCGAGTGTGACACTATACGAAGAAAAGAAAAGACGAAACAAATGGTAGTACTAACTAATGTATTAGCGAGCGGGACACTGGACGAAGAAAAGAAAGGACGGCACAAACGCTAGTACTAACTAATGTATTAGCGAGCGTGACACTGGACGAAGAAAAGAAAGGACGAAACGAACGCTAGTACTAACTGAGCGATTAGCGAGCGTGACACTAAACGAAGAAACGAAAGGACAAAACGCCTGTGTATCCTTCTGTCTTTTCTTCGTCCAGTGTCCCGTTCGCTAGTTCATTAGGTGGTACTAGCGTTTGTTTCATCCTTTCTTTTCTTCGTCCACTGTCACGCTCGCAGGCAGTAGGAGTGCAATATGCATACTATGGCGTAATTTGTGGGCAACGCTTCAATTAGGCAGGTTAGTCAGGCAGCCTTAGGTGAAAATTACGAAACGCGCATCTGATCCTATTTACAAGCGTTTTATATGAGCGGATGTACAATGTTTGTACCTTTCTTCAAAAATATAAATGTGGCACACAGTGAAAAACTAAAACACATTTGTGGCATATCATCACTGATGTGGAAACAAAGTTTTAGTGCTCTTCACTGACCATTTACGCACAATTACCTCGGCACTAGAGCAGCGTAACTTCTGGCCTATAAGAACCACGCTACGAGACACTGCCAACGCGCAATCCACGGTCGGGTAAAGTGTTTCCCTCCACACTTTCTTCTTGGGAGGGCTTGGCCGCTGATCTTCTTCTAGAGCAGGGGGCCTATGACCGGGGGGCCATCATCCTGACTGACTCTGAGGCTGCCCTACTCCGTCTAAGAGCTGCCGACCAGCCAGCCAGCTCCAGCGGCTATCTGGAGTGGTCGCTGGCGGCCAAGCTCCATGCAGTGGAGTCCCAGGGGTGTCCACTGCGGCTTCACTGGCTACCATCGCACGTGGGCATCACGGGCAACGAGGTTGCAGACGGCCTGGCCAAGGGCGCTGCTCGCCAGGCAGGGGTACCAGCTTCTCGGGATGTGGTGTCGTTCGACGCTGCAAGGACTATCGTGGCCCGAGTGGTGGAGGGTCAACATCCAGATGCTCGAGTGGTCAGTGGTCAGGCCCCACGGCTCCTGCCGGGCCGCATCAGTAGAGACGCCCGGTCGCTCCTGCTTCGCCTGCGGCTTAATTGCTGCAACGTGGGAGCCCGCCTGCACCACCAGGGCCGCCGGGCGTCCCCCACCTGCGCCGACTTCCCAGAGGCCGAGACGCTCGAGCACTTACTGTGCTCTTGCCGCCAGCACGACACCGCGAGAGATGCTAACCGAATGTTAACCGAATGCTAGGTTATCTCCGCCGCAACTTTTCAATGGTCCCTTCTTCCTTGAAACTTCTTCTTTACACTACACTAATACGATCTAAACTTGAATATTCCGCTGCAGCATGGTATCCTAGTCATGCTAACCTAATACACTCTCTTGAAATGGTACAGAACAACTCAACTTGTTTTATACTTTGTAATTACAACCGGACAGCAAGCATAACAGCCATGAAATCCAGCCTTAACTTTCCTTCACATTCATTCCGTCGTAAAATGTTTCGTCTCCACTTGTTTCATAAGCTGTTTCACCACCCATCGCTGCGGGACGGTCTAATCTTGGCTCCTAGTTATATCTCACCTCGCCTGGATCATTCCCATAAAGTCGAGTTGCCTTTTTGCAAGACTCACGCTTTCTCTCAGTCTTTCATACCACGCAACTCTGAGGACTGGAACCGCCTTCCCGCATCAGCGGCAATCATTGAAAATCACCTTCATTTCAAAAGTGCGTTAGCTAATTGTGTGTAATTTAGGTCATCAAAGTGTTGTATTACCTGATGTTGTGTTGTTCCTGTACAGTATTTATTTTCTTGTCGTTTTTCTTTTCTTGGTCTAGTTTGCATAATTCCCGCGCTTTTGTTTGCTAGCTAAAACTGTATAATTAGGAACTTCTGCTCGATGTGAGACTCACAGCTGCATTTTGTAAAACCTTTCTATTTTATTTTGCAACCACTCCTCTCTGTAATGCCTTTGGGCCCTGAGGGTATTGAAAATAAATAAATAAATAAATAAACTCCGGACCGCATTCCAGCGACTCGGTGTAGCACGCCACAAGCTGGAAGACTTCCTCTTACCCACGGGATCGGACGCTTTACGACGGGAGGTCTTCCAGCACCTCCTAAACTTCCTAGTTGTGACAGGACTAGTGCAGCGTTTGTAGCCGCCGCGCCTTGGACGAAACGAACGCTACATAGACTGTGCCCCACTCTCTTCCTTCCTTCCTCTTTCTCTCTTCCTTTCTTTGAAAACCCCATCCCTTCCCTGGACTGGGTTGTATGAGGGTGAACTGCCCGACTGAGTTCAACAATATCCCCAGCTCTTTTCTCTTCCCTTCTTAATAAATCACCACCACCCCCAGTAGTTTTGGCCGGGTGTCGAAAAGCCCTACAAGCGATTATAAGGTCATCGGCGGCGACACTGGAAGGAATGAGTTCACCTATAGGTACACGTACCCGAAGCAGAACCGGTGGCGGAAGACATTGGTTGCTCCACTTTCTTTCGGAGTGCGATTCCGCAGGAAAGGCTGAAACAGTCGCGTGTGTGCCGTCGATAGCTCAGTTGGTAGAGCGGTGGACTGTAGAGGCTAACGCAATACGGACATCCATAGGTCGCTGGTTCGAATCCGGCTCGACGGACGGCTGTTTTTATTTATGCAGCATGCCGAATGAAGGCCCAACCACATGCACGCGTAAAATCGACGTACGCCTGCGGCGAAATATGCCGCTGCCTTTACGCCAACCGACGACGTCGGATGGGGCGAGTAACCAACCACATATCGCCGCAACGCGCGCGTAAACCTATGCGCCGCGCACTGTGGCTCGACTACTCCGGACTCAGCTTTGTGGCGATCATTTTAACTAAAATAAAACAAATAATGCCTATTCTCACAACAATACCTATATTTAATGCAGAAACAACTAAAACAGTTCTTAGGATATTAAAAAACGTTAGGGATTAGTAGCCATAATTGGCAGGCACATAACCCTCCGCTACATTTGGCGTAAACTGCCTTGCTCCAATATTTGATCGTGCTTCACGTGTTTTGTCCGGCTGTTTGGTCTTCGTATTTCACAAATTACTTCGTTTTATCGCATAATTAACAGTGAAGTTAGCTTATTTATCAATTCGCTGTCTTGTTATGCGACCTGACCGCCCATAACATCACCGCCAGAGGTGTACGTCAACACCGTACGTCCGAACGTTTGCGTCGATATCTGTCGGGCTCTGATTTGGGCGTATCAAGCGCGTACCAATGCATTCGGCGTACGCCGGAGTACGTCGGTTCTTTGCGCTCTTAAGCCGGTTTACGTCGTTGCGCGAGTACGTCGGTTTTACACGTGCCTGTGGTTGGGCCTTAACGGTATCTATCTGCGAATGTGGCAATCCGAATGTTTGAAATTTTATACAATTGAATTTCGCTTCCGTGGGTAATGGCATTTAATTTTTGGGGCGTCCTACCCTGGTATTCTCAGTCCTTCCTCCACTAGAACCTGCAGTGGAGGAGATCCTTGATACACGCCGCGGTGGCTCAGTGGCTAAGGCGTTGCGCTGCTGAGCACGAGGTCACGGGTTCGATTCCAGGCCGCGGCGGCAGCTCTTCTGATGGAATCAAAAAGCAAAAACGCCCATGTGTACGAGATTTTGGCGCACGTTAAAGGTCCCCTGGTGGTCCAAATTAATCCGGAGCCCTCCACTACGGCGTGCCTCATCGCCTGCGTTGGATCGGCGCGTGAAACCCTACAATCAATCAGAGGAGATCCTTGATGAAAATTTCCCCATGATTGCGGAATCCTTTTTTTCAGCCAAGGGGAGGGAGCAAATTCAGTGAAGGAGGGACTCAGAACACGGCCCCTAGTGTCCGAGTGCTTTTAGCTAAGGTGCTAATAAATTGTGTATTGATTATTGCTCAATTGTAATGAATAAAATCGCCCCGCAACCGTAAACCACAAGCAAAAGTTGCCAAAAAAATTCACTACTCGCTTCCGCCAGCCCTTGTCAATCCCAGTGCAGGGAATAATTGTAATACATGAGCATGTATGAATTGATCTGGTAAATTTTGAACACTAAGCCTCAGATAGGATAACCTCCGGGACTAAGGATGCGCCACTTACGATAAGTCCTACAAAATTATCCTGTATAATAGTTTACAGAGGATAACAAGGAGCAACACGAATAGCCACAGTAAGACTTTGTAGAAAGTCGTTAATGTATGTGCCGTAGGTGGAACTTCTTGGTCTTATTTTTGGAATTTATTTAACTTTTATCGCCCATGTATTCTTCCTCAGAAGCATCGTGAAAAAAACTTGCCGCGACAATTTTACGCGTCAGTCGCTTGGATACCATCACAAACAGACAGCAACTTCATATATCTCACTAATTGGTTGTGTTGCCGGCCATTTTATACGTAGCTCCTGCGGGGTGGATGGTATTTAAATTTACATAATGGGCTTAGGTCACTTCTTTGATCCAAAATACTGATTGCCGTCGCAGGGGCGCAAGCAACCACAATGGACTGGTCCTATAGAGGTAATAGCAACTCCTTACCTCCTGATATATATCCGGACGTTAGGTCTATACGGTCCTCCTATTTACAGATGGCTGTCTGTCCTGTTCAACTGCATAAATTATGAATTTTCAGATGTAGACCTCCCGATTCCCATTCTCACTCATTCAGCTACATTGCTTCGAATTCGGAGTGAGAGGCTTACTGCTGCTAACTCAAATCGAAGATTTCTGATCCATGATACACACGCATTTACGGGGGAATTTTATACCTTTAATTGAGCTAGTGCTGGCTTCTGTTAATACGTCTCGGACTGATGCCATTACAACAACAGGTGTTTACCGGCTCGTTACCCTAAACTGTTCTTTCGAAGAATAAGGAATAGCCATGAGATTTCTTAAGTTCTTCAGTTCCTAAGTTTTTACTCGAGGATTAACCGTCCTCTTCCGTCCACACTTACACAGAGAGCCTCCCGATTATGAGAAGCGTCGATAACCGGTTTTAGCAATCCTTGGTGGTTCCCCGACTTAAATTCGACGTCATTTATCTTGCAAACAGCGTACGTGTTCAGCTGTGTCACGACCGGGGCACGCAGGTGTTTGGTATTATCAATTGGCGATAATGATCAGGGCAGCTTCATCAAGACAAGATTCCAATAGAAACTCTATGAACGTATGGCCTCGCTGAGATAAATACACCAGGGTCACCTGTAAAGGCAGCGAAGATGGTCGACGGTAAATAGAGGGAAAGAAGTGCAGATCGATGCTAAATATATTGGATATTCACTCCTCATTGAAAATTTATCATCAACATTGGGGCCGCGATAAGGTATCATCATGGGTGCCCGTCATCACGCGGGAGCAGCTTTCGCTCGACCTGCTTCGCCTGCCTCTCAATCGCCATTTTTGTAAATAGCACCACCACCGTATCACCGGGACGTCGCGGCCCTTGGTCTTTCTTCTTACTTTATACTCCTGCCTTCCTCCACAAAAAAATACATTTGATTACTTCACATGGCCGTTTTCAGGTTATTTTCTCGGCTACAATTTCCGAAACGCACCCACGGCTGCTCAAACCATGACGCACCTCTATTTCTTAACCAGTAGATGAACGCTACACAAAGAGGTAAAGAGTTGTTCCGCCGGTTTGTTCATTAAGTATATATAAGCATGAACCAAGAAGCCCAGACTTCCACGTTAGGCACATTCATTTCTTCCCCGTTATTTACAGAGCAATACAAGAACAGATGTCTTCATTCTTAAATTCACAGGCCAAGAAAACAAACCCTGGAACCACCCTCTTACAAAAATTATTAAATAACGCACGGAGTTAAAACTTTTACTGAACTCGTTGACTGTCTCGACGCCCACATTGATTCATCTACTGCACAGCGCGTGATGCCTTTAACGTTTTTCTTCTCGACAGCGTACGAATTGCGCTATTTTTTGCGCAAGAAAGAGAGAGCAAGAATAATCTTTAATATAGAGTGAACGGTGGGGGTCGAGTTGTGACTCGGAGGGGTGGGTTCGCCTCAGTCCAGACACCTTTGAGCCTTGAATGTAGCCCTGGCACGGGTGACCAGAAAGATTTGGTGCCCGTAATGGGACCTCTTCAGCAGGCACTCCCACTTTTCGGGAGGAAGGGTAAGGATTGAGGGCGAGGGATGGGTGTTTTGTCAAGTACAGTGGTAAACCAGGTAGGTTGAAAATGGTTCGTGATTGGAACTGCGCACAAGAACCGGACGAGAGAAAGGAAACACGCAAGCACACACAAACTGCCTTGTGTGTGTTTCTCTTGTCTTGTCCGGTTTGTGTCAAAAGTTCCAGTCAAGGTTTGGCCAGCCCACACGATGTGGTAGGTAATGTTGAGAGAGGGGCATAAGTTACAGCTGAGGGGGTAATTTTTTGTTTGCGCAATTTTTTTTCTGTGCAGTGAGCGGGACGGCGAAGGCACGAATGTAGCGATTGCAGCACGCAGTGTGCGGGATACACAACATTATGAATGGACTTTTCCACAACCTCTATCTCCGGATGCGCTTGCAGGTTCCGCCATTACTTTCGTTGGCTCGCTCTTATTGCAGATACCGCTTCTGACGGAGTTCAACTTCTTAGGGACGCAGAAACCAACTCCACGAATAGTTACCGGTTGGCATCCGGGGGCCGCTGAGTCACCAGACGGTCAGTCACCGGCATACGAAAACGTACTAAACTTCGTCAACACCGCACCGAAAGAGTGACTACGGCGCATAAAGTTAAAAAATGGCTGCTGCTTAACTCAGCTAACCTTGGATATGGAAAGCAAAAGCCTCGCTAAGTCTGGTTCAGTCTTGGTTTCGCTTGGTTAACCTTTGATGTAGCTGCATTGCCGACCCCGGCTCAGAGCAGCTCGGTCCCGTGCAACGCTCACAGGAGGAGGCCCGGCCTCGCTTCATTCACGGCGAACGCGGCGTTCCTATTCGCCGGGCGCGAACGTAGCCCGAGACGACCCAGCGCCGCATGCATGGGAGGCTGCGGTGTTGGGCGGGTGCCTGTCAGCTGAGCGCCCGCGACCGCGCGCCACTCGGCTGATCAGTTGAGTAGAGCGACTGAAAGCGGGGCTTGTGCGCAGCGCCGAATGCGGGCCCAGCGGATCACGCGGTGCGCTTTAAGGGGTGTGTCGCAGGTGGTGTGTCTGCGGTCAAAAGTTGAACTTGCACATCCGCCGCGAAACCGGGGGTAAAGCTTTGTAGTAAAGTAAAGCTTTGTGAAAAGTAGTAAAGCTTTGCTTTAAAAAGTGCAACGCGGTGTATGTGCACGCATAGCAAACACTTTAGCTACCTGCATGGGCGTGCCCCGTGACCAGCAATAACGGACAACAGCGTGCCCGGTAACCAAGTCAGCAAGAGCCACAAATTGTGCTTTTCGTATTCGCCGCTACGAGCGCATTTCTTGGCCTCGAGAAGGTCCATTACGCAGCGTGTAGCGGCTACCATTCTGTGACGCTTTGTGTGGGGTTGCGTGACCAGTTGCTACCGCGGATCCTTGAGACGCTGATTGATTGATTGGGTGATTGATTAATTGATTCTACGGTTTAACGTGCCAACGCTACACAGGCGATGAGGCGCTGTAGGGGAGGCTGCGGATCAATTTTGACCACCTGGGCATCTTAAAATGTGCGCCAAAATCTCGAACAAACGGGCGTTTTCGTTTTCGCCTCCATCAAAAAAGCGGCCACCGCGTCCGGAAATAGAGCCCGCGCCCTTAGGCTCAAAAGCACAAGCCCTCGGCTACTGAGCCACCGCGGTGGGTCGCTGGGTAATGCTTCGGGCAGGTGACTTATAGCTGCCGGTTCTGTTAATTGGAATCAGGGAGAGCTGGGCAAGTTGAAAGGGATTCCCGCTTTAAATTTTAAATGCACAACAGTACAAGGGCGAGAGAGGGGCACAAACGAGTGCAGTTTCACAACTAAATATTTTATTGAAGCAAAAACAGTACATATACAGGTGCTGACAAGGTGCTTCACGTGACATGAGCGTCCTGTTTTAAGTGACAGACACAAGCGTCGTCCTCGTCCCCGGTTCCTTTTTATCAGGATTTCAGTGATTTCACAACGTACGTGTAGTATCAGGTGACGCACCTCGTCAGCACCACGACTGCCTTTATATATCTATAAAGGCGGTCGTAGTCAGCACCTATATACCTACTGGGTTTTTTTTTTAATAAAATGTTAAGTTGTGACACTGCGTTCGTTTGTGCCCCTCTCTTGTCCTCGTTCCATTGCACAGATAAAATTTAAAACGTGAATCCGGTCTGTTCTACAGTAAAGACTGCGCATGTAATTCTTTTGAGCAAAAGAAGAATCTGTCCTAGATTTTCTTGCTGAGCGCGGAGCTGCAATAATTCATCCTTCTCCATTTATTTCTCTTCTGCTTTGCAACAGCCCACCCGTTTCCAAACAGCGTGTGACCGGCTGATGTGAAATGTTCGATTTTTTTTGTGATTTCCAGTTAGCCTTTCTGCTGCTTTTTGCTTTAACTCCTACTTTGTTTTTACTGGCTTTAAACCAGTCGCAAGTTGGCAGTGACAGGTTTTGTCCGTCGGTTTTTGGTTTTTTAGGGCAAAGCAAAATAACAAAATCGATTTAAACTAAGTATGGAGCGTACTTTTACTGATACTCAAGCTAAGTTTCAGCGCTATATGCTGACCTTTCACGCTCAATTATCCTCACTCAAAAACTGGGGTTTCTGGCCTACATGAATAGACCCGCATGAAAACACCACATGTACACCTGGCTTGGATAACAGGCTTCCCTGCACATCATCTTGTTGAGAAGCCTTCAAATTTGTGGGCTCATTGGTATTGGATGGATGTTGATGTCACAAAATTGTTACGCGGCAGCAGGACAGAAGACATGAATCATGATGGGTGAGTGATGAATTAACGCACACCGAGGATATGAGCCATTCGGTTCGTCTTCTTCTTCGGAGTCCGGTCTGCATGCCGACTTCTTCCTTCTCGTGGCAATACGTAAACAAACAAGACAAGAGCATACGAGGCCGCCATTAGTTGCCCACGTTCGAAAGAAAGTGGTCGCCTAACGGCAGGCGTTCGCGAACAAGTTGCTGCTCTAATTTCTTACGTCGTCCGCTTCACTTGGAACGGCAGTAATGTCGGCACGTGAGCCATCGAGGCGGCTGAATCAGGTCTGCTACCTTTGGCCATCGTTCAACTGGACCTGAGGAAAGCGTTCGATCAGGTGGACCACAATTTTCTACTGGATCTCCTCCAACACTGCGGAATCGGTGACACAATGATCGATTGGATCAAAACTTGCTACGAGGACATATCTACCTGCGTAGTAACAAATAGGTCTGTGGGAACGCCCATAGACATCCACAGGTCGGTGCGCCAGGGCTGCCCCATGTCACCCATCCTATTCACCCTCTATCTTGAGCCACTTTGCCGTATGGCCCTTGCATCCGAGGTCATCAATGGCCTGAAGATGGGAGACGAGGAGCTCCGTGTTCTCGCCTATGCGGACGACGTGGCCTTCATCTGCACTCGTGGATCACAAGTGGGCGAGGTAATTAAACTAGCAAACCAGTTTTGCCGCTTTTCGGGAGCAGAGATAAATTTACTTAAGTCGAGGGGAGCCTGGTTGGGTGATTGGGCTTCCAAACCAAGTCACCTATTTGGAATGGCCTGGGAAGAGGAGATGTCCAATTACTTGGGAGTCAACCTCAACCAAAGCGTCGCAGTCAAAAATCGGTGGAAACCCAAGCTGTCAGCTGCGGAAAGAAAGCTGCAACCATGGAGAAATAGAAACATTGCTCTATTCACGAGGGCTCATGTGTGCAATGCGATTGCATACCCCGCAGTGCTGTACGGGGCCCGCATAACTTCCATCGACGCAGACACCCTGAATAGGCTGCACCGGTCCTGGGCGGTGTTTCTCTGGCGGTCCACATTCGAGCCCATGCGCCGCTCAAACCTCTTCTGGAGCCTAGAAAAGGGTGGATTTGGGCTCGTCAACGCGGAGCTCAAACTCACTATCCAACGATTCTTGTACTTTCTGGGTCTACGCGATCCGTTCCTAGTGGCAGCCACGCAGTGCCTGGGCACCAGACACTTGGCCCCGTGGCTTGCCACGACAGCATCACTCTGCTTTGACACGCGCGAAACGAGGTTCTACAAAGAAATCGCGCTAGCCTTAGCCATGCTCGAGCAGCATTTCTCTTGGGATTATCTGCTCAAAACAAAACCCAGAAAACTATACTGGGACCTCGTGGAGAAGGTCCTGCCGCCCCCTCTCTACCGACAACCCCCAATACCTAACGATGTCTTGAAGCGAGTAAGACGACTCCCTGTGCCCACCGCCTCAAAGGACTTTTTCTTCCGCCTCCACATGGGGGTGCTGCCCGCAAAGGCACGTCTGGAGGATAAGGGCTTCTTTCTCCATGGCGGCGCGGGTTGTCTCCTCTGTGGAAAACGCGAGACGGCAGAACACGTCCTCACAGATTGTAACGCCGCGGCCGTCTTCTGGGACGATCTGCAGACCGCGTACACCGAGCGATGGGACCTGTCGTGGTCAGGCCTCCGGCACCTGAGTGCGCCCACAGAGAACAAGGCGCTTCGGGACTGCGTGCTTGTCATGGGGCTCCACTCGCTGTGGAGGGCCCGAGTGGATGCAGTGGAGTGCGCCAGGAACCCCAGGCCTACCTGGAGGCACTTCACGGCAAAGGCTGAATGGACAGTGAGCGTGTTGGGGGCATCAGATTCTGACACGGAGCTCCGCGACTCACTGCAAAAAGGATGCCAAGCACTGCAGCGCTTTAAAGAAAAAGAGATGCAGCGCTGGCAATGGCTGTGATCTTGCCTCACTAGTACTTTGTAGAGACGCTTTTCCCCTCTGAACAGGCTTTGTACATCCTTGCCCAGAGTTTACACTCATATGTGAACATGTTACCTTCACACGATTCCCAGTTCATGTACTCTGATATTACACTGTCTCAGGATGTCATATTTTCCTGCTTGTTTGTTCGTTGTTGCCACCGCAGTCCCACTACGTTGCTTACTCTGCGGCTCAAGTGAAGGCACGCCTAAAGGTGATTGGAGTCCCTGCGGCGACAGTATGTACGCGTACCAGCATTGGTCACCGCATCGAGCGTGCCAGTGCATTATGTATATATGTATATCCTTGTAAATAAAAAATTGTGTTTGGAAAAAAAAAAAAAAAAATTCCGTCGATAGCACAGTTGGTAGAGCGGTGGACTGTAGAGGCTCACTCACGCAACACAGGCATCCATAGGTCGCTGGTTCGAATCCGGCTCGACGGATGGAATTTTTTTATTTGTATTGCATAGGCACAATAATACTATTTCGCTCCAATGCTCAAACCCAACCTTTGTTAAAAGGTGTACAGTAATAATACGGTGCTATAATCAATTTGTGAACATGGATTGTTGTGTCATATGTGTGACTGCGCCGATTGGAACATTGTAAATTTCATTAAATAAATTCCTGGAGGTGTGGTTCCGGCTATATATTTTTCTTGCCTCCTCGTGCACAGGTGCATTTTGCGTATGTTTTGTTTTGCCTTCGGTTATTTTATATTTTCGGGTAATAAGTAAAACAACTTCCGCAAATCCAAACCACAAACACGGAGAAAATTAAAATTGAAGGCCGCTACTGATTAACGCTGAAATTCAGGTTGCAACTTTAGATATTGCGTGCCGTCAAAAATTGCAAATGAACGTTGACCGAAGGACGCAAATCCTGAATAATCTCCTGCGGGACTTCGCTGCCGGGGGCAAGTAAAAAAAGCGGGCTTTGCGGAAAGCTACAGTGACTAGAATATATTGCTTTTTTTTTTAGTCTCCGCTTCTACGCTTCCGGGGGAAAATAAAAAAGCGGGCTTCGCGGAAAAACTACAGTGACTAGAATATACTGGTTTTCTTTTTAGTCTCAGCTTCTACGCTGCTGGGGGAAAGTAAAAAAGCGGGCTTCGCGGAAAACTCCAGGGACTAGAATATCCTGTTTTTCTTTTTAGTCTCAGCTTCTACGCACATTGGAAGTGACTTTCGCGGCGTACGCTACCTGCCGAAGCAGCCAAGGATATGATGGCAGCTGCAACCACCCCTACCGCTCCTCCCATGTAGCGAATTAGAGATTAGAGGACTAGGGGGGAACAGCAGGACAAAACAGGTACACATCGTACGATAGAGGTTCAAAAAGTACACTTTTTTATGGGATGAAGAGGCACAGGGGACACCCTTTCTTCCCGTCTTTATTTTCGGCGCTTTTGTTTAACAGACCGGTTTTGGCGATGTGCGCGAACGATTTCGTTAAAGGCAATTCGCCCCACGGACGTTCCGCGCGGCATTATTATTCGCGCGCGCAGCGACAATAGTGACAGTTAATTTTAAAGCGAAGCTTTAGTGTCCTACTGATGCCGTTGTACACCAATACGCCCTGCAGGAAAGCCACCTGTCTCTGACGATGATGAATAATGATCGTAGGGGAAGTGAAAAAAAAAAAAAAACGCTTCCCGTGGCCGGAGTCGAACCTGGGTACCCCGCGTTATGAAGCAGGCGACTGTACGATTGCTTCATTTTGACTTTTTTTCGAATGCATGGAAATTTTAGAAAGAACTCAGACAATTAACACACTATATATACTAACAGACAGCAATCAGTAAGCCCGTCAGTCTAACAAAGGTGGGCACCAATTCAAAACTCAGGCAAGCAAACGCACGCATCCAAAAGCTGCAGCCACTCCGATGGATCACTACGCGCTGCATAAACGCTCCGCACCAACGCCGCCTGTTCCCGAAAAATGCACTTGGTCGGCCTAGGGGGTTGAGCATGTCGATCAGTGATGCGGCACTTCCGCAAGCTAATCAATCCTAGGGGAAGAAAAACGTCATATGGCACCCGATTAACGTCCTCAAGCGGCAAGAAGCGAATGGTGTAGGGGGTGATGTCAATGTCCTTTTTCAGTGTCCGTTGCAAAACGTCCCAGAAAAACACCGCGTCACGGCACCACACAAAACAATGTCCATAGTCTCTGGCTGATTGTACAAGCGGTAATTATCTGACCAAGGGATCGACATTCCTTTTTTGCGCAGCCATGTTTTAACTGGAAGCGTTTGCGAATGGAGCTTAAAGAAAAACGTTTTGGCATTTGGCGGCACGCACATACGCTCGACACGGTCCAAAACATTATTCTTATGGTCCCGCAAGTATGGCTGGCGATAAAGAGGCACGGGGAATAGATTATGAATTAAAGTGTTCGTCATAGCATTCCGTGAAAGACTAAACAGGTACTCCAGAGAAAACCGCGCAGTAAGGAAATGAAAAGTATCCACAACTTCTTTTAGAAAACCCCGTGGCGGCTTCTTGTTCACCTCACCCGTAGAAAAAAGGAGAAAAGGTAACTGGTAACTCATGCGCTCTTGAAGTATAAGACGTAAAAGTGGATGCTCCGCCAACTTGTAGAAGGAAAACCGAGACACAAGTTGATGCACAAACAAATGCATTAATCCAACACCACCAGGCCCTAAAGGAAGAAACAAGTTATCCCTGCGCATTGCGTCCCATTCCCCACACGAAGGCAGCAAATACTCTGTGTAGATCCTGGACTTTCGCCCGCGCACAGTGCAGTATCTGGAGCACATAAACAAGCTTTGCCACCAAGAAGACATTGCAGACTTGCGCATGGGCAAACACAGAAAGTTCTCGCCCCATCGATGCCTGCGAGGTGTGCTTGACATGCTTGAGTGCTGAAGACCAGTGTGGCCCTGAGTTACTTATTTGGTTCAAAGGCACGCCAGGGTATTTTGACATAGTCGAAGCGGTTCGGAAAACTCATACTACAAGAAAAGAATCCGTCGGGAGAAGAATCGCGTTGCTCTGGGTGCGCAAGTCTGTTAGCCACAAGACGTTAGGCCTAGCTTCCCATTTTGACGTTTAGGACGTCAGGCCTAACGTCCCATTTTGCGGGTTTAACACCTCCGGTTCGCACCGTACACCAAAACCCAAACATTAGGCCTCACACCCGAGAGTTGCTGTGGGTATTTTAGAAAAGTAGTGTTTATCTTACTCACCGAGTGGGAATGGCGACCAACGAATCCATCATGAGAAACTTCGCGTTTAATTATCGTCATCGTGAGACGGAGGGGTGCATGATTTCTTTTTTCAGCACCGAGGACAGACATAGTTTCCCGGATGAATATAACAAAACTTTAAGCGAAGTTGAATTTACCAAATAAAAATAATTACGAGCGAACCAGTTAGAAGAAGGCCTTAAGATGCATACATAACTACGCACTCTTTGCTAGCATGATGGACCTGCTTATACCAGCATTTTCTCAGTCAGCAACATTTCATCGCCATACTCATCTGCTCGTGCATGGCCTGCGTTGTTGTCTTGTGCTGGGAATTTCAAATTCGACCGCAATGTGTTCGTGTGGATGCTCTGTCGCCAAGCAAGTCGGCCTTCCTTCGGTGTCACAACTTTTCGGTGTTTACGGTGACTGTGTTACAACTAATTTAACATGACGTCCTGTGAAAATGGATACCTGCGATACCACTAGAGGAATTTCATCTTACGTAATACTCCAGGTAGAGTGATCCTACGAAATGAAGTGGCTGTATAGTGCGAGAAATGCTAGACTCTGTTCGGCCATCAAGGATACTTTTCCAAGCTTACCTGCGCCACATGGGCATCGGCAACGTATTCAGAACTGAAGACTTGGGCGCACTGATGTGACAAATATAATTTTTTCGCGAACACAGGAAACTTCCACAAGGAACTAAATGAGTGCACTGTGTGAGCCTGTGTCTGTTGTTTTATAAGGAGTGCGTTTCCATTTTAACTGCCGTACTTGCAGTTTCATGGGTTAAGTAATGAGTGCAGTGAAAGTCTTCTGAGCGTTCTTTCCTCTACTGGCTACCCAGTGCCTGTGTGTATTGTGTCCCGGCAGGTGTCCGCGCAGAGTGTTCCGCGTAGTGTGGTTGTCGAGCGAGTAACGTAAGCGTGAGCCCGAGAGTTGGAATGCATGTTCTGGGGGTTTCGGTCGACGCATGTGAGCGCTTGCAGACTGGCGGCGAAGTGGCGTAGTTAATTGCCCTTTATGTAACGAATTGGACGAACAAATGTGTTCATTTTACCTTCGTTAGATGCCTGTGTTAAAGCATTTTGTAAATGAAAATTGGCGAAGTGTTTGCAATCATCACCTTGTGTTCCTCCCTTTATTGCTTAAGCGTTAACGGAGCAATTATTACTGGAGGCAGCTAGGCACACAACCGAAGAAGTGCCGCCGGAGACGTTCTAGAGAACCGTAAGATTACATGGGCATGGCTACGGCCTGCGGTGTTAAGAAGACTAAATGTTCAACGCCGACATTTGGGCTAGTTGGTGATACGACTTCGACATGGTAAAAAGCGCCCTAGACGGGGACAGAAGAAAAGGCAATGACACGGGACGAGCGTTAAACATCAACTAAGGCTTTATGGACAAGAAAGGCTATATACATAAACACAAATGCGGAGAAACAGTAAAAAGATACGTAAGGCGCAGCTTTCACAGAATATGTGATGGACGCTGTCGATAGGTTTTTCTTTTGTGTGCAAAGCCAATGACGGAGTGCTTACGCATTCGTGTTTTTCCTTGATAATACAGAGCGCTTCGAAGATTTCTCTTTGTAGTTGCGTCCTAAAGCTGCACCGGACGCGTGCTCACTGAAAGTCAGGCGTGCAAGACCACCGCCGGCAGTGATCTGCCAAATGTCCTCCCCCCGCCAATGAGTTTACGGCTGCGCGGTGCTCTCTTAATCTTTCATTAACGCAGGGTCCGGTGTGTCCGACGTAGCATTTTCCACAATCTAGTGGAATCCCATACACCACACCTACTTTACATTCCACGAAGCGTGTGGTGTGCTTAGTTTTGCAGCCTGCCTTCCCAGCTTCGTTGTTCACGGCTTTGCACATACGTGCAAGCTTGCCTGGCGCCGAAAAAACAATCTGGGTGCCGCACCTTCCCGCCACTTTTTTGAGCCGGTGGGACAGGTTGTGCATGCCGTAAAAATGTATTCGACCATGTATTGATAAAGTTCGATTCCTATAGAAGAAACACTGATAGGATCGCAAAAGGCGCTAAAGACCGTAACAAGGGCTAAAGACAGCAATAAAAGCGGCTATGGCGAAACCACTGACATAGCCATTAAAGAATCTATTGATTGATTGTAGGGTTTAACGCGCCGACGCAGCGCAGGCGATGAGGCGCGCCGTAGTGGAGGGCTCCGGATTAATTTCGACCACCTGGAGATCTTTAACGTGCGCCGAAATCTCGCACACACGGGCGTTTTTGCTTTTCGCCTCCATCAGAAAAGCGGCCGCCGTGGCCGGGAATCGAACCCGCGACCTCGTGCTCCATTAAAAAATCTAGAGACACCAGTAGAGATTTCGGTAACAAGAGCATAAGACAGCCATAGAACTGGTCACAGGCAAATTTAACGATACCCATAAAAATGTCGATGCCAATAGCTAAAGGCAGCCATAGAGCCGGCTACAGCTACTTTGGCCAAATAGCTGAAGCCAACTATAAAAATTATTTTCTATAGCCGACCCTACGATGTTTCTGTATAGGAAAAGCCTTAGATATGATAACCGCATGGCCCAAGAATACGAGACGACTTACAATAAATAAGGCTAAATGTTCCTCTCCATGAGTTTCGACAGGAGAGCGAGAAGCAACATTAGAACCTACAGTAATTCTTTATGAGACGTCATTATTCTATGAGCCTGAAATTGGACCCCTCAATATAATTGTTGGCGATCATTTAACGTTTTCCGTGCCTGCGAACTGCTTTGTAGCTGTCATCGAAAAACTTGCAGTGTCAATTATACGCCGCCATAGTATGCAAGCATCATAAAAACACGACACATTCACTTATTACACCATCCGGTTGTGTTGCCAGCGGTTTTCTATAGAGCTACTCCGTAATAATCATCATCAACAGCCTATCTACGTCCACTGCAGGGCAAAGGCCTCTCTTATTAATCTCCAATTATTCAATTATCGTGCCGGTATATAAATCAACATTGCATCCTTTGTTTAAGAGTTGGCTCCATTCTCCCATCTACAGTGTTTACAGCCACAGGAGAAAGCACAACCACAAGAACTGCTGCTTTAAACGTAACAGCCTAGGGATTACCTCTGGACATATATCTGGACGTTCAGGAACATACGTTCCTCCGGTTTACTGAGCGGCGATCCCACACATTCAACTCCATCAATAATAGATATTCGGACGTAAACCTCCTGTGCTCAGTTTGTTGATATGTCTAGGCCTGATGCCGATACAGCGCGCAATTTTACCGGCTTGTTACGCTAACCTCTTCTTCTAGCATGCAAGCAATAGCTGAGCTCTGACAGAACTACCTTAGTTCTTTATCGAGAGCCTCCTGTTGAAATTTAGACCGGAAGCCTTTCTATTCTAACAGACCTCGATTACTGTTTAACAAATGGTCAGTTGTTTGCAAACTGAAACTGAACATCATGCCGCTGGCAAGACCTGTGTCAGTTCTATGTCAACAAACCGTGCCTCTATAATACTTCAAAAAGCCAGAAAAGCGCACATGAGGTCATTGGCTGCCCACATTCGAAAGCAAGTGTGCGCCCAAAGGCAGGCGCACGCGAAACAAGACTGGACCGTAAGGAAGTTGGTTGCTCCAGTTTCATACGGCGCCCTCTCCGGCTGGAGTGGCAAGAATCCTGGCACATGTCCCGTCGATAGCTCAGTTGGTAGAGCGGTGGACTGTAGAGGCTTGCGCAACACAGACATCCATAGGTCGCTGGTTCGAATCCGGCTCGACGGACGTTTTTTTTTAATTTTTTATGCAGCATGCCGAATAATACTGTGTCCGCTACGACCCTGGGGCGCCATTGTGATGAGATTTGTAGTGCAGCATGCCACATATTTTTATAGCGTTCTACCATATAGCAGATAGCGTACGCTATATTAGCGCCGTCGGGTACAAGTAACCGACCACGCATGCGAGCATTTGTTCCGTGGACATTCCACCCGTTCCGGAACGAATGCGTATGCGCCCACCCGTTCACGCACCGGCGCCCCGCGCTGGGCCCGCAGACGGTGTGCAGTCAGATCCGGTACCCGCCGCCGCTGGCGTAGCTACTCACTACACAAAAATACTCTATTCTCTACGGTCTCCGCCACAATGCTGCGACGTCAATATGATGTGAAGGCGCACCATAACCACGCACTGCGTCACTCAATACGTCGGGGCTGAATTTAAAAGCAAAGCTATATGGCTAAATGAAATGAAAATCCAGCGGTCCGGTGTACGTGTAAAATCCCTCTGGCGCAACACCGTGCTCATGCATGAACAACCAAGTTTGTAGAGAAGTTAGAAGCAAGAGGAGAGAGAGTGGCCGGGTTCATCTCACTTGCAGCAGATCGCACGCGCAGCGAACTACTGTTTTAAGCACAGATAAAGCCACCACGACGAGTTGGGATGGCGGCCTGCGCGAGCGGAGCATCGTAAACGTGGCAGTGGCTAACATTGGTCGCACGTTACTTCCAAATGGAGAGGCCACACCTCATATGTACTTCCGAGCAGCAGCAGCTTACGATCAACGACGAGCGAGCAGGAAAGGGAACGACCTCGTCATCGCCGTTGCGATACTGCAGCCCGTTGCAGCTTCGCTGGTTAAATATTTATGCTGGGAGCATGGGCGCATTTTTTAAGAAAATCTGCTACTGCGAACATAAGTTTCGTTTGTTAACTCATCTGTGGTTTCGTGTAGGTCTTCTCTTCGTCCGCCCTTCTGTCCAGGTACAATTCTCTGCCAGTTAGTTTTGTTTTCCGTAATTTACGGCTTAATTGTAAAAGATAGAACTACCCCGCAACACTAAGCCAGAAACACATGAACAAAAAAAGCAATTTCTCACGTACCTGGCGACGACTTCAACGCGCTCATACATAATAGTTGTTCACTACGTTGCGTTTGGTTTCCGTTCACGCTCTCGATTCGCTTCAGATGTAGACTACAGATCAAGACCAGAAAAATGATACTCATCCCCCCACAAAACAGCTACGGTCAATTTTTTGTTACCCCTAAAAACTGTTCAGCACTCGGTACTTTTGTTGAAGTACCTGTCGCATTTTTACTCAACTGCGAAGTTCCTGAGAAAGATGTACAGCTTTCCTGTGTAGTAATACGGCTCCAGTTGAGGGGAATGTCAGATTTTCCTTCGCAGAAGCTTACTCCCCCTTGGGGACTTTCCCTTAAACCTGGTCGATTAACACCTATTCATCACTTCCAGTTGTTAATGAATTTGCTCTCGCCCTGCCAATGCCTACCCTCCTGGTTAGCTCAGTTGGCAGAGCGACTGCCCTTGATAGGCGGTGGTCCCGGGTTCGAAACCAGGACCAGGACTAACGTTTCTTCAACTGCGAAGTTCCTGAGAATTTTCTCGATGATTTGGAATCTGCCATTTTACGCGTGTACAAGATCCCAGTATTCAATTTTTTAACATCGACTTTCTACTCTGTTTTCATTACCTTCGTTGCAATTATATTAACATAGCTACTGGGTGTAACTATGTGATGAAAAGGGAGCTCTTTGAGGCGAGTTATGGCCTTCTCCATTTCGGTCCCTTCTGGGAGAATTCTTTATCCTACAGTGGGCCTAAATCAGGCTGAGTATTATGTTTATAATAATGATGACTCTGGCAGGAAAATACGAGACATCGAATCTGATAAAAATATATGTATATACAGTATGTCCCCCACGTGAGCAAAGGTCATCCTTCTTCAAAATAACCGAAGGGAATTGAGTTAAATTGCATGCTTAGGGCGGAGAGATTGACACTGTTGGGCCACTGGGTGTCTGAGTGGCTACCGAGAGGCGAGACTAGAAGCAGGAGACCGGTGACTCCATGGAGAGATCAGCTAAGAAAATTTGATGCAAAGGATCGACTCGTACAGTGCAGGATAGGAAAGGCTGAAAATAGATTGGAGAGTCATCCACCCTCGTAGAAATAAATAGGATGACGATGATCATGATGATAATGATTATCATCTATGCACAGTGCAGATACCGGAATAATGGTCATGTGAATGCAAAAGTAGCCAGTGTACAGCGATGGTGAGTAGTTAGCAAGCACTAATTCATTTTTTTTTGTCTCCTGGCTACGGCCTCCGGGCAGGATAGATCTCTGTTCTGTTCTGCTCTCCTCTTACGTTACTTATGTAAACTCTGTTACTGAGCGGTGACTGTGCAGCTTCTGTAACTTTGAAAGCGTAAGCAATGTATGGTTTATGTCGGCAAACATTTGCTCCGTCGATCCGCCATCCAAGTGAGAGAAGAACAGATAAGGAGGGAGCGCGTGGCTGTGGAGACGCTATCTTCGCTCCGCTGCAGCTAATGACTCTGATTAAGCGAGCGAGCGGGAACACTTAGGAGCAACTTTTCAACGACTGCCTGACGCCTTTAGAAGTTGCGCATGAGGTTCCACTGGCCGGTTCTCTCGAATTTCTTGGTGTAAGGTTTACTTTTACTCAAGAAGATGTGTGTTGGGTATCCACACACAATCCAACCACACAAAACTGGCAAAATGGGGTATTGACAAGTCATGTCTAAAACATTCCATTTTGAAGTCATGTGTACATACAGCGAAAAAAAGCTTCATGGCTCAAATTAACTGCCTGTTGTCTACTGGGTGCCCGCAACATTCGTTGACAGCAGTGGCTCGTGACTTATTCAAAAAGGTTAAACGTGATGACCAGGACTGCCCGGAGACAACGCGAAGGAAAGAAACATTTGTGGTAATTCCTTAGGCCGGGTTCAGACTGTTGCCGCAACTGTCGTAATATCTTTAAGAATAATGACGTCATTTCACGTCTCAGCCAACCGAGCTGCGTGACACGCCATTATTTTACGTCCATAGATCACGATATGGCTTTTGCGTCGGTAGCCTGAACATAGCCTCCTACACATAGGGCTGTGCATAACCTCAAGAAGATGGGTATGCGCGCAGGGGTTGAAGTAATTTCTCTTCCCCTAACAAACTTTCGGAGCTGTGTCCGGTGGCAAATGGTGGGGGCAGAGATAAAGTGGGCTGCCCATAGAAGCGCAGGGAACAATTTGTTCAATGTGAGGAAGGCGTCGTTTACTCTCTCCCCTTGGATTGTGGAAAAACGTATATCGGCCAGATGGACAGGCTGACGGAGCATGAGAACCTCGTAGGAAAGACTTGTTTCGGGCCACCTAGCTTCGCAGTGCAAAGATTGTGCCTGCGTTCCTCTGTTCGGAGAGTGCTCAGTGGTTTCTATAGAAAACGATAAGCATGCGCGGGAGGTTATCGAGAAGCTCGGCATTGGCCGTCCTAATGAAAACTGCATCAGCATGCCACCTGCTGCGCTTTCAGAAAAAGAAAAACAGTATCTGGAGCAACGAGCGTAGAGAGCAGGGCGCGAGATAAGCGTCTACGTCATATTTTGTTGAGCCTTCTTATTCGACGTGTCTTGGTTTATATGTCCTTCTTGGCGGAGTAAAAATGAGTTGTACTTCAGCGCTTGTCCTGTCTTCTCTTCCTTGTGTGTCGTTGTCTTCGTGCGCTGCTAACTCCTTCACAACACTTAGACGGTTAGAGCGCAAAGCTAGGTTGACTCGGTGGGCAAGGGTCGTGCGAGAAACGCCTTGTTGCGGACTTTTGGACCCGGACCAAGGCCCGCGCATCGGGACGAGCGGCAAGTTTTCGAGAGAGGGGTGCGAGGGGCTGACAAACTCCTAATGGTCCACCAACGGATCTTATAATAATTTGACTTTCTGTAGTTTTGTTTACTTTTTCGTCTCCCATTTCTTCTTTTTCACTTCTTTTCGGCTTGGTGCTCCGCGTCTGTGTCTCCGTGTGTAATTGATTTTTTTATACTTCGCGCCATTCGATCGCACCTTCTTTCCCTTCTTTATTTTCTATTTCTTCTCGCTTATTTATTTATTTCACCTCTTTTAACTAATTTGTTTCTTTCCCTGGTTCTTTTTTTTTTTCTTTTTCAAAATTACGCCACTGTACATGTCACCCTCATTAGCCATACGCGGCGAGTCTTGGCGCGTAGATTAGCATCTGGGGTAATTTACGGATCATAGACCGTGCGGTAATACCGTATTACGTAATGGAAGGCCGCACCGGTTCCCTAGCGGCGTGCTGACGCCCAGCCACGCTGCGCACGCGTTGACGCATTCACACCCGTGCGTGAGTACTTTCCGCCGCCGACTGCACGTTGCCGCCAAGGTTGGCCGGGCTAAAATAAAAAGAGGCGACAAGGTCCGCGGTCGACCGTGAACGACGCTCACTGCCCTCGCGGGGAAACGGTCGCGTACGGCATCGAGCAAGTCGGGAGCAATCGGGGAGACGCGCAGGCGGAAATCGCCCTTGCCGCCCTTTTTATATACGCAAGGGCGCGTGCGCGCTTGTGCACTTTTCTCAATGCCGATTCTGGGTCACCGTGTCTTGCTGGCGGGCTATTTTCGGCATTTCCACGCTGGCAGATCGCCGGACGCGCTAAGAATACTCCTTTTAGCGCACCCGCACATCTTAGGGGGCATTTCATTCAACGGTGTGGGCGTGCGTTAAGTAACGCCTTTCGACGATGATTTTGCACTGCTTTTGGCGTCTGTCGCTGTCTGTGCGTCGATATCTCTTCAAAGTTGTCGAACTACGAACTGACAGCGCACACCAGGTTTCGTTTCCCTGTTAATTGGCGTGTCATGTATCTACGACGCCTCTGCAATTTCGAGAATTATAGGAAGAACACGGAGCGCTATATAAAAAACCAGTGTAAATCTGTTCCAATAGTCCCAAGCAAGTTGGGAATAGTAAGGTACGTTGAGTTTTGCGAAACATTGTTCAGGAAATGTTGCGGCATACAGCACATAAATTGACCACACAAAGGCTACGGGTAGACCATTTTTTGTTACCAAACCTGAAGACTACTAAGGCGGCAATAGTCTCAGTGGTAATGATAATTTAACCATGATCACGGGGAAGCGCGGCGAATGCGCAGAACTGCCCCTTTTGAAGCGAAGCTTGTACTTACTGACTGTCATGGCGGCGTTCCAAAAAACCACGCGCCTCAATAAAAAAAAAGCGCTTCCCGCGGGCGGAATCGAACCTGGAGTCTCCCGCGTTAGGAGGCCGACGTCTAACCGATTACGCCATTTGTCTTCTTCTTCGTTGCTATTTTTTTGTTTGCCTACAAGCCACGTCACGGAGAGATTAAATACCGTCGGCTGAACTTGGGCACACGGAAAAACTTAAAATAAACAACAAACGTGCACAGTTCTTCTACAACAGGTAACCATTCCACATCAGGTGTCTGCAACTTATGCACTTCAACAAGCAAACTAATAGTTTGTGCGAAGTATTTGCTCATAGTGAGGGCGTGAGTGTCAGGGTGGCGCACAGCTATCCTCGATTTCAAAATGGCATACGAGCCTAGAGCGATGCTGAGGTCATATGGCACGCTGTTGCTGCTAGTAGCTACAAAAACAAATCATATGCCTTGTGGTGAAATGGCAGGTCTATCTTTAGGGTTCTTTGTAACACATTCCGGAAAAAGACAGAGTCGAAGAATTCTGTCAAAACGTGCTCGACAGTTGCCGGCTTTTTGCCCAAAGTGCACGTTGTAGGCTTAACAACAAACAAGCCTTTGTCTTGCATCCACGTCTGAACGGGCAATGTACCGGTGTGTCGCGTAAAAAAAGATTTTCACTGATGCTGGGACGGCCATCTTCTTAACACGAGATAACACGCCCTGGCCAGGAACAGATCTATACAAAGATCGGTAAAGTGGCACAGTAACAACACTTTCTTCGTCTTTAGTAAGGGCCTTCCTTGACGCAGTTGCTAGATGCACCAATAAAACCCGCACTGCTAGAAACCTGTAAGAGTCCAGTACCGCCTTAAGAGGGCACTACAGCTCGTTGGCTGTACTGCCCGTTGGCTGTAGTGTAGTACAGAGCACTACCTAAGAGGGCACGTACTACAGCCCGTTGGTTCGTGTATTTATGTTTAATTGTTTATTTGTTAATGTTTGTTTTGTTTTGCTGCCTTATAAATTCACGTTTTACATTTCTCATCGAGGGTTCCAATACAGTCATCAGACTTTGGGACGCTCGCCTGTATAATAACTTGTTTGCATTTTTTGAGAACAAAATAAAATAAATTTTCTTCGACTTTGACATTGACAGCTTTCATTGAGAGACTAGACAATAAACGTCGGCCGGCCACGCCTTTGCCAATACACTTTGCAAAACGGTTCGCAGAAAAGGGGCATTCGAATCCCGTAAAAACCAAAACCAGTAAACGAGCTGACGAACATACATGCCACACAACCCAACTCCGCTCTCCTCAACTCGCTGGAAGAGATTGGTTCAACTTGAACGCCCCCAAACTGAAGACCAAATGAACACGGCAAACACACTATTTATGTTCTGAACGTGAACTTGTGAACAATGAGGGACTCGCATCACGTACCACAGTTCTGCTACAAGAAAAAGGTTGCAAAGTGTGGCAAATAATGGTAGGCACCTCGAGAGGTACCTTTTTGCAATAAGAGCCGCGACAAAAATGTAAAAAAAAGGAGACAACTAAACAACACGTACGCACCCACACACACACACATGAACCAAAAACAACAAAACAACAACACGCAAACAAAAAACACAAACAAACTCATTTCTGGAAAAGTGGGGAAGCGGGAAGGAATCCCGGCACTTGCGACTGGGAATTTCGGGATGGTGACAAGCTCGTATGTGTTTGGGTTGACTGGGGGCGGGTTTGAGCTTGGTTGCTGGTTGGTTGGTTGTTTTGAGCTTTGCTTTGCTTAATACTGATCCTGGGGACGTGCTAGCATCTTTTCAGTTTTTTCCTAGCCTACACAATAAAGGGATCTCTGGCAGGGCCTTCACTGAGCACTAGGCCCCTTTTACACAGATGTGCAAGTGGCTAAGACGCGAAGCTTCATTTTCTCATAATATGGGAAGCCTCGACACGGTGTCTATAACGCTGAGAATCATTAGGGAGTGAGTAACCGAGCGAGCGAGCGAGTGAGTGAGCGATTTGTTAGGGAACAGACTGTAACTATTCTTTGCAAGGTGTGCTGGCAACTGTTCCTCCCGAACAACGAATTTTAGCGCTAAATCTCTACTTCGCTACATTTTTCAAGGTCAGCGCATCGCAATGACCTTCAGGCGTCGGTACGCAAGTTCCGCCTTCCTTATGCCCCCGCTTTCTCGCAGCTTCGCCGCTGCGGCTCCACGTAACTACGCGAGGGAGAAACGGCTACTTTGCCTGCGCCTTCGGCTGGGTCGTCTGTGGGTGCGGTTCAGCGCAAGCGAACTACTGGACTAGGGGAGGGCTGAACGTCTGATATGGAAAAACAATGCGCTGACTGAGTTTACGGGAACGAATGGTAGAGAAACACACAATGCACGCACACGAAATCGAAGCTTGCCGGCTGCTTTTCCGGCGCTTAGCTCCTCAGTCTCAATAATGAATGGCGCGACAGGTAGGCTGCCTGGGCGTGCCCTTCGAGAAGGTGAATCCAATCATTGATTGATTGATTGTAGCGTTTAACGCGCCGACGCAACGCAGGCGATGAGGCGCGCCGTAGTGGAGGGCTCCGGATTAATTTTGACCACCTGGGGATCTTTATCGTGCGCCGAAATCTCGTACACACGGGCGTTTTTGCTTTTCGCCTCCATCAGAAAAGCGGCCGCCGCGGCCGGGAATCGAACCCGCGACCTCGTGCTCAGCAGCGCAACGCCTTAGCCACTGAGCCACCGCGGCGGGTAATCCAATCATCCAATAGGTAATGTTACACGGAGGCTGCGAAATAGCAAGCAAAGGCAAATTTTCACGAAACACTCCGTTGATATCCTTTTGTAGCGCAAGCTACACTGGCCGAGGTTGAGCAGTTTCGCGTGGACCCTGAAGGGCCGTGCTGCGCAAGCGCGAGGAGCATTGGATTGAATTGGATTTGGGTTATATTGTTTTGAATTGGATTAAATTGGATTGTATTGGATTGGAGTACGGGTGTATAGAGAATTAGGTCTGCACATTCGCCGGTCTGCGCATTCCAGAGGAGTGACGTCATAGCCGTGGCAGACGCACTGGCGCCGGTGCCTGCCCAGCTGTGCGCCTCCGTTGCGCAGTAGCCAAGTCTGACGCTGCGCCGGAGCCGCTTCATAGCCGTTTCGCGTGGCTCCTGGAGAGCCGTGCTGCGCATGCACGAGAAGCAGTGACTGGACTGGACTGGACTGGACTGGACCGGACTGGACTGGAGAGAATTGGATTGGATTGGATTGCTCAAACTTAGCTCACGCTACGTATATCCTGACATAGCCGAGCTAAGCAACTGTTAATTTTTTAGAAGGTAGTCTTTTTAGAAACTACCTTTAGAAGTGTTTTAGAAGACCAGTTCTAGAAGAAATCGCCAGGAGTTCCAAACTTTTGAGTTCTTTAAAAGCTGAAGGATGGAGGATTTCTCGCCTAGGAATCCAGTATACGTTTGGAAATGCCACGACCTCGAAAGAGGCTCGCAAGGTGGCTTTGATCTGTAATCAAAGCCGACTGCTTTATCGTATGTTCTAGGCCCTCCATGAAAACAAATTGTCTGGCGTCACCCGGTGCGCCACCAGTTGGGCTGAGTAGTGATGAGGAAATGCTCAGCTTAAGTCACGGCGGACAGTGGTGTTCGTGCTGAATTCGTATCGACGCGGAACAGCAATGACGCCACTGATTTTGTCAATCCTTTCGCAACGCAAGAGTCATGCATGGGTCATACATGAGTATTGCAACAGGCTCAAGGCGTGTGCTCTGTATCCTCATTGTTAGGATGCACCGGCACGTCTGAAAACAAGTTCCGATTCGTGTCTCTACCGTGGCGACACACGCGCCCTGGTGCGCAATCCCCACCTTTGCAAAATTCGTTTCGGCTACGAGATGCGTTGTCATCGTACTATACTCAAGTTACGAAAGCGGCGAGCAATTCAGCTCAAGATGGCTTCTTTCACTCAAGCGGAAGGTCCAAGCCTTTACGCACGTGGACGCGGAGTTGGAGGGAAGTGCAACTAATTCAATGGCGTAAAGTTTTGATTAAACTTTCGGTATCGAAGGACTCTCGCAGTCTCTTGCCCAACTGCCCAACTCACTGTTTCTGTTAATACTTTCTCTCGGCACTTCGCACGCCTATTAATACACGGTTTTCCCTCGTCAGCGCATTTCCTCGTGCATTCGATTAATATGATATCCGTTGCGGAATGTATGTCTGATGTCCTATCCGTGGCATTATGATGGAATGGTCTGTCATACTAAGGCGTAGTCGCACGGCGACCCTAATTAATGACGTCATTTAGTCTTGAAATTTTTCTCCATAATGATAAATGCTTCTTTTTAATTGAGGGTCCATTCAATAAGCACAATTATTATTTTAAATGTATTTTTTTTATTATTTCAGTTCTTTGCTTTTTATCTTTTGCTGAATACCGAACCGCTGCAGCCGGCGTTCTTGCTTCCAGCTTCACGGGCGGTACCATCTTCCGAACGCCTGAGGCACTTCTGTGTGGGCTCATACACGGAAGCATCACAGCGACGTCCATGAGAATTGCTCAATTCCCACAGCCATCTGTTATCTTTCATCGTGGGACTTTTATTTTGCCTTCCGGGTGCAATTTCCCGCCTCTCTTTAAATGAGCAAGATATACATCTTTGTGTTGCGCGCAGCATGGGAGGTAACGTACACGGTTAGCAAGAAGCCATGAGGAACACGTTGCACAAAAACTAGTCGAATGGCGAAATGAGAGTGTTTGAGTGTCAATAGCAGTTTGAGAGTGTTTATACACGAAGCAGTTTGTAGCAACGAGGCATGTACTTGCAAAACTTACTGCCCGTAGTAACAAAACCGGACTTCAAAGGAATCGCAAAAGTTCAGACTTTGTAGCGGACCTCATCGGTAGTCTTATTTCGGTTCGCATTCCTGAAGAACATTTCATGACATAATTGTCAAAATGAGTTTGGGTTCATCTCTCATAATGTGGGAGTGCAATGAATATTTTGTTGCATTTTTATAGGTTTATAGTAGCAGCCTAGCTAATTATCAATTTACTGTAAAATTTGCCAAGATGTACTTTAATTTTGGCTAAGTTGTACTTTCTTATTGTTTGTACTCATATTTCTTATGGGTACTTATGTGTTCGTCTAGTAAGCAGGGCGCAACAATTCCTCTGGCAGTGCACGTAGAAAGTTCCTATTTATAAGATCGCCCACTCAATAAAACGCAACAAAACGAACAAAAAATCTAAAAGTGCACACTACTCGTCGTACAATAGATACACGGTGCTTTGCAATATCAATCACCAGAATTTTATTCACCGTCAGGCTTAATTCGCTCGCCCTGTCTTCCCGCTAGGCCAAAGAAGGAGGGAAACATATTCGCGACTTTTTGGCTCAGTAGATTACATCATTCCTAACTGGATAGTTTCTTGATAATACGTCAGGGATAATACAGTAATGATGTTAATATCAATGAAAATGCGGTTAGTAAGTGGTAGTAAGGATAATGCCGGAATATGTCAGGTACCCCGCTTATCTCATAAAAAATACTTGAAACCAAACGTTGTTAAAGCCATTCCGTAGTTGCGATCCCCAATATTGCTGACAAAGTAGCCACTCTCTTTACGGGTCTTTACGGGCTCTTCCAGCAGAAATCATAGGCCAGGGTCGCCCCACCAAAACGTTTAAATTATTGCACCAGTTCGATTAACATTACTGTACTTGTTCATCAGACTTCCTGGGATTAGCGGCGGAATTTGGGTGCCCTAAAATTTACTCAAAGCTCCCTGGTCAGGCTGTATAACAACACAGAAGGTATTATTGAGTGAGTGTCTTGCGATACGCGGCCTCAGGCTGTTCTCCCGAAAACAGTGGCAGTGATAGCTTATGGTAAATATAACATCAATACAGCATGCAAAACTTAGTCTCCAATAAGCCTCCGGGAACCCCATATAAAAAAATGTCAACAAAATATTACTCATTTGTCAGCGAAGCAAGGCGGAATCTCTAAAGACGATAGTCTTTTCTTGGGTTACTTAAACGCAAAAATTTTGGTCTGTATGCCTATCTGTCTGTTTGCCTGTCTGTCCGTCTGCCTGTCTTGAAAGGATAAATTTATTATAAAAAAATCCTGGTATCAATGATACAACGTAACAACCAGAAACAATTAAACAAGTGCAGCGCCAGTTGCTACAAAACTAATAGAGCGCAAAAGCAGCCAGTTACAGACACTTACAGAAACACATTAACAGTTTCAAGTTGATTGTAGACAAAAGATTAACATACAAACAATTTAGAGTTGCTTACAACCAAAAGATTAACATGCGAGGAAAACAATTATACAAAAACATTCGCTTCAAGAATGCAGCAATATACAAAACAGGGTTGGTTTTATGTCACAACGGGTACTGTACCTCACTAACACTCAATTCTAACACCAAAATCAACTGTCTGTCTGTGATTCGATTCAGCCGCCCGGCCAAAGTGAAACTGCATCTACGCAATAGTGTGATATACCCACAGCCAAATCTAAACGTCTAAGTCCGGTGTTAATATTCATACTTGCCAACATTGTTGAACACGAACAATACATTAGGCCTATATGAGACAGAAAATCAATACATGAGTGATATTTACAGTGTTCCTTTAATAAAAAGTTCATGGATGCTTGGTTTTTTGGTAGCAAATGAAATACTTCATCCACTGCAGAAAACCGTCGCCTGATATTTCCCGCGCTATTTGGCGGCATTTAAAAAATCTGACGGCAACAGCAACGAAAGGTTCCGTTTGACAGGATCCACGTTCCACTTGGAACGCTCGTGGAATAGGGTAACGTGGTTCTACAAACGTTATATTGGGGTACCTTGATTCACGCGCTTGTCCGCCGTACGGTAGCGCTAGCATCGAGGCACCCGACTTGTAGCAGCGGAACGCGGTAAATTTAATCTGACTTGAGCAGCCCTTCAGCGTGTTCTCTTGGGAGGAACGATTCGGGAGAGAAAAAGGATGAGAGGTGAGCGGGAAAGAGAAGGGGAGCATTCACTTGGCAGGGGAGGCAGTCGACTGTCGTCTTTCGTCGGCATTTCCAACGAAAGGGGCAAATACGCGGGTATCTTTCTGGCATATGTTTTGTGCATACATCATCCTATTACACTGATACAGATTTAAAACGGCCAGTTTCAATCAGCAACTTCAGTGAAGGGTGTACGAGCTGGTAAGCCTATGTGGAGGGCTTGGGAACTAAGTGCATAACTGTTGTACAACTGAAACAACCCAGTTAATGGAGGAATGTGATCAAACCCACAGATTTGCTTTTCCGTGCATGTCCCAACAATGGTAACCCTCCGAACCTTGAAACAGAAACTTGAATGCTTTGTATCAGCTGTAAACTGTGCTTTTCTGAAGCTGGCGCAACCCTATTTACAACGAAGGTAGTTTTAGAAAGAGGCAATATAAACTTGGGTAGCTCCGTTAACAGCGACGAAGGGAGCGGGTTACCAAATAGGGACATTCCCACCGCAACAGCACAAGCTAAGAAAAAGCACAGATGAGCGTCGTCATCAAGGTCTACGCTTTAAAGGAAGCCAGTTAGAGTAGGACTAATCCTTTTTGAGGGCTCTATGACGTCAATGGTATCGTCGTGCGAGCAATGGATTGCAAGGCCTACTGTTGCAACGATATGTATGCTTCATCGCACTACTACGCCGCTTGTAACCTTTCTACGTATAAGTCTCCCTCCGAATAGCCTCGCCGGAAGGGTGTGTTGCTGTTTATGTTGTCTCTACCCGGTGTTTCCCCTTATAAGTTATTCAAGGACTAGTAACCGTGCGTACAACCACTGAAACTTGGCTACGTTCCCCAAACCACACCGGCATATCTTTCGGTAAATACAGGCTCGTATTGGCTGTGTCTAGCGTGTTACTCCGACGTCCTTCCACTAGCCTCCTGAAATGGCAGGCTAAGTAATTTTCATTTTATATTACAAAGCAAATCCGTTTTTCCGGAAGTAGAAGGCCGCCTACAATAAAAAAATGTGCGGAAATTCGGAGAGTCGTCTATAATGACGCAGCATTTTTACGGCGCTTGTCAATATTGGGAATTTCTTGTAGCCATGTTTGGCAATAAGGGGGGAAATATGTTGGGGCATTTTATTGTTTTATACCTATCATGTCTTTCTTTTCACAGTGTTGTATATTTACACAATTATGGCATTTAACTGTCATAACTCTACCAATTATGCGTTTCTGTGCAAATGCAGGATGCTACACGCTTGCTAGGTTTTCACGATTTTTAATATGTGTTTCCGTCGTTCTTTTCTGAACTTCTTTTTATTTTCGTTTTTGTGTTTTCAACGAAGTGTCTGGGATGCATTGTTTTGATTTCGTAAGTTAAATTTATGCATTTTTTTATTTCTGTATTTCTTTTTCTTTCAATTTGGTAGTACCAATTATCTCCGTTTACACTTTCACAAGTATTAAATATGTTAACTCTGCCGACTATACATTTTCGCGCAAATGCAGGACGGTACACAGTCGCGGTTGTGGAGGGGGCCAGCGAAGATTTCAAAGCATCAGGAAAGTTGCTGAGGCTTAAATTTGAAGTCAATCATCACTTGCTACAATTCCTGTTGATCTCCCTAGTCAAAGCGCACTGCTGAATAATTTGTAAAGGGAGCGTGCCCATCGCTATGATGCCTTCCTCGCATATGACGGCGCACTCGCGGTGCATCTACAGAGCCGACGTCACGGGTACACGTGTCGCAAGGGGAATACCCCGTGTGAATACCCTCGATTCCACTGCGGCAGCACGGACATGTACTAGTCGAAACCTTCCACGCGACGCTGCAGCAGCCCGGCGAGTGGAAGCAATTATTGCTCGAGGCGCTTTCCTGGTCAAGGGCAGCAAGCCGCGGACCTGCTTCCGCTCTCTAAGCACGCGCGCTGAGCGCGCGGCGACTAATAAATATAGAAAGCACAATCATCGAGGCACATCGAGGACCAAATAAATACACAGAAATCAGCAATAGTTTATCAACATTGAATGGCCGCAGAAGACGTGCCTCGATAAAGTTTCTCACAGACAAACCTAACGTGCGGAGTACAGATAAACTGTGAGTAGTAACTTCCCCTTGATTGGTGTAATTAGAGAATGCAACCTCAAATAACCTTTGCGTTCTTGCTACAATGCGCATTTTTAGTAACAAAGTCACATTGTACAAATAGCAAAACACGCGACTGAAATGGGCTGGAATGTAAACAAAACTCAAAGCCAATCAGCCCTGCAAATTTGGATGACGAGAAAACTGTGAAGTCATTGCCGCGAAGTAACTATGGTGACAATGGCTATGTCGTCACTGATGCCAATGATCGGAATACTTGCAACTGCTGACAAATTTTTGGATGCACGTACGTCGCTCGGTGTTTAGTTGGGCCGGGTGGAAATGGTTTGTTTAAATGTGGAGAGTTCTGCCCCCAACCGTACATTCTCAAAACATTGATCTGAGTGATATATGCATGAATACGCTTGGCCTTTACCTGCGCATCAAAGTGAGACACACGAACACACGGTTTTTATAGAGATACTTCTACGTAAGCAGGATATTGACAGTTCCCCATAAAATCATCTTATTTTACATGTATAGAAAAAATCAGATCCTTTGTGTCGAATGTTTGATGCTGTTGCTTGTTGATCCTCATTCCATCAGCGTGCTTACTGCTACATTTTATTGCATCACACAGAGGCTGGGGAAGATGACGATCGTTTCGATTACATAAAAACTTGAAGGGCATCTAAACGCACATTAATACTTCCCAGGAAATATAATCAAAGTAAAACAGTGAGTTAGCTTCAAAGAAAGTACACAAGCTACGTCCCATAATAAAAGCTTGTATTAAATTCTGACCACAGCTGCAGAGATCTGGTAAGTCTGCACACTTTTAAATCGCACGAAAAGGTGTACCGCCCAACTTTTGCATTGCGCTCTAATGACAAACATAAAAGTACAGTGACCACTTTTGGCGATATGCACTCAGCGAGGACGACAGACAAATAGGCTATGCAAACAATAACAATTAAGGTTACACTAACTCGACCTTCTTTTGTGCTAATAATTATTTTATTGCATTCTCGTGTACAAATATTTTCAATAAAAACCTGAAAACTAAAATCTCAGAACTCCGCATCGGTTAATCAAAAGATCCAGAAGCACTGCGCAGCCTGTCGACAAACGCAATCCTGTCTTTTTTTTTTAATTTACATGTGATCGCAGCCTCCCGCAGCTGCGCCTGGTTATCGACAGTAGCACAAGTATCCTAATAGGAAGATGAGAATATGGTACACTATAAAATGGGATAACACTACAAAGTGTGAGTAGGTCAACTTACGCAGCCATAACTAAAACTAATAATGCGGCCACTATTTGTGCACTCTAAATTGTATAGGGGCACGAATGGAACACGCAAGCGGTCACTATTACATACGAAACGGGGGATAACATGTGCCGCAATAATGCAAACCGACGGCATCAGCCTCAGAATGCCATGCGCTTATCATGAGCGTATTTCTGGGTTCTCATTTGGGTGCTGCAGCAAAGACGTACTGTCATGAACAAATGAAAGACGAACAGGGGAATATGAAAAACGGAACACACAAATAGATTGGCTTCTTTCCATGCAAGTCAAATTGACGCATCGCTTAACTGCAGTAATAAACTTGGGATATGTGGCTTTCCAAATAAACCAATAGTTTGCCCTAATTGGACCTCCACTAATAGTATTTTTTGTAACTTTACGTGTTTTGGGTCATATTTTTGTGTTCGAATATTATTTGTCCATGCCCGTTGCATTGTCGGGTGCAGGCTTATGATACTCTCTTCTTGAAATGCCACCAAATTTGCTGGTCCCGTGGTTTTGGTGGGGCGTTGATGAGACAATGCATCAGTAAGCTGGATATGTGTTTGCAGGTTCGGCTGATGTCCGTACTTTAAGAAAACTGGCCATCTCACTGTAGGAGCACACAAAGTAGAACCGGTCCGTAAGGAAGTTGGCTTCTCTAGTTTCTGACGGTGTGAGCTCCGGCAGAAACGAAAGCTCTCGTGCAAGTTCCGTCGATAGCTCAGTTGGTAGAGCGGTGGACTGTAGAGGCTCTTGCAACACGGACATCCATAGGTCGCTGGTTCGACTCCGGCTCGACGGACGTTTCTTTTTTTTGCCGTTTGCCAAGTATTGTAATCTTTGGCACTATTCTGAAATTACCTTGAATTTGGCAATTCCTACGCAATGAATTAGTGCCTATATGGAGTATTGTGTACGCTTCAGACCACACTAGTGTTTTAGCAGTGTTGTAGACATGTTATAAAAACAGCACGGTAGGACGAAATACACGAGAAAAGAAACCGGACAGGACGAGCGCTGACTATCAACTGAACTTTATTTCAACGAAAAGACATATATACATAAAAAACATTGAAACGGCGCATGCGCTAACATCCCTGCCATACCAAACACTGATAGAGACAAAAAAGAGGAAACAAGTTTGCTCCTACTTAGTGCCATCAACAAGCAAGATAAGCCACTTTTTTATCATTTAAAGTAAAAGAAGCTTGACTAACCAAGCCTGTTTATATTGAACGGCTCTATTATTTCGCGCTTTTGCTGATTAGAATAACGGAACAGTAAGACCGTTTCATCAAATTGTGGCTGACAGGAGCACGTAGGACCAGACAAATGAGATTTGGGTGTGATCAGACAAATGAGATTTGGGTGTACATTTCAAAGAATTAAAGTGCTCTCTCAAACGCACATTTACACATCGGCCCGTTTGGCCAACGTAAACCCGACCACAGTATCCGTAGTTGTTGCTGTTGTTTGCTGCGACGGACGGTGCATTGCATAAACGTACCGCAAATTGCTCCACCTCAGCGACCCCATATCGTATCAAAAACCAGGAAAGTCACTATGCATTACAGTCCAGACTGGAAACACGAGGAACTTCCAATTCGAAAGTTCCTCGAATGAAACCTAGGCCGCTCGGCTTCCAAATAAAATATTGTATCCACCCGTCCACGAGTATTTACTGATTACATGAGGTAATTGTGGATTTTGTAGTAACATTTTGCGGGTGGTTTTAATGCTCAGTGGGAGGAAACAAAATTCCTCATGCCTTGTAGATTTCAATGGCGCTGGAATCCCTACGCCAAAAATACATAAAATTGGTGCTCTGCACTCAATCGCAAGCACACCGGACACGCGACGCATATCCCGACAGAGAATAGTTTTAAAACCTGGAGAATCATCACCCCTGGCCACCACGTAGTTCAACACGTATTTTCACGCTCGCTATATTTTTCTTAGTTTAAAGGGACAACACTAAAACACACAGAAATAAGCACTGTGCTTGGAGAATTGCAATAAACGCTTAGCCGTACAAGCAATTCTAGGTGACGGCCGCATCACCTTTAGGGGGTTTTAGTGGGACTTTTGACCCGTCATTAGTGCCTTGACACGTCATTAGTGCCTCCCCGATAACCATTCGGCCCGAAGGCAGTCATCTCACAGAAGTTACTCGTTTGTGGCTGATACAACTCGGACGGCGACTTTTGTGGGCTCAGAAAGCGTCTGTGGGTGTGGGCGTGTTCCTATGGTACTTGTATGCGGACTTACTTACGACACTTAATTTGTGCGACTCACCGTGATAGCGCGTGCACGTACTCGGTTGACCTGCGGCCTTCAATGCTTACACGGGGTGCCCAGCTAACTTCGACCAAAATTTTAAGAGAAGTATATGAGTTGTAGCAAAATGGTGTCAACTGTAAAATATTATTTCAGATGTGTAGCTACAGATGTACGCATTTTACTGCTAAAACTTACTACCTGATTATTTTTATTCACGCCTTTAATTTCTCGTTTAGTCGCTAATGCGTAAACTGGAAAGTTGCAGAGCGCCTTGAAAAACCCCCAAATCAGGAATTTTGCCTGCGATATTCTTGGGTTGCCTCATAGGTTCAAAAGTAGGCGTCGGACGTGAGGTACATGTCGGGGCCCTACTTTGGTGTGCACGTGAAGAGTGGTTGCACGTGTACATAAGCTTTCACTCATTCCATTAAAATTTAGCTGTGCGCGCTTCGGCCTGTCTGCCCGTCTGATTTCTGTTTCTTCTAACCTTGCAAATTTAGACCTCTCTCAATGTAAACTTGTCTTTCTACCAACTAGAAGTTCCTACACAAGAAGATAAGACTCGAGAAAATACTAGATAGGTGTTACGCAATGCCATGCTAAAGGCTTCTTTGTGCGATCTGTTAAGGCCTCAGTATCCATGAAAGTTAGCTGGCTTGACGAAAGGCTTCTCTGCTCAGTCTGAGATCTGTGGGCGCGCCCAACGTTTTCCACAACAGGAACATTTTATCTTGATTTAAACACTGAACTAGGAGCTCACAGAATCCGCGAAAAGATTAGTCCCACCTGCCTGTCAGAACGCACTCACTCACTCACTCACTCACTCACTCACTCACTCACTCACTCACTCACTCACTCACTCACTCACTCACTCACTCACTCACTCACTCATTTCCTCACTCACTCCCTCACTCACTCACTCACTCACTCACTCACTCACTCACTCACTCACTCACTCACTCACTCACTCACTCACTCACTCACTCACTCACTCACTTTGACGTAGGTTCCCTTAATCGCACATGTCATGCAGAATTTGACACAGAAAAATCTTGAAGCAGGTACCAAAAAAACTACTTCACCATCGCGGCCTACAAAGGTTCTCGCGTTTTTTTAACCAGAGGGAGTAACTGACACAAGTTCCTCAATAACCGCCAACCTTACCGCGGTCAAATAATAGTGCGTCATGCCGCACAGCATTCCGCTACCAACCTGCACGACGTAAACGCCAATTAACACGTGGACTGCAGAAATTATTATCAATCAACATGAAGCACGCACAGCGAGTGCGTCACAGCCTTTAATGCCGTACGTGTGCATTCGAGCCCAATACGTGGTAACAGCTGCGTGTTCTTCAGTCATAAAACTGACGCTAGCCTAAGGTGCGAGGCAGAACCACCAGCTTCGCTAATTGTGACTGAACGTCGGATGCATCGTTGCAACGCCAAATACGGACGCGTAAGCCCCGCTAGTTACTCATTGCTGAGGCGGGCGTTCCTTCTTTTCCCTGTAATTGTGGCGAATATGGGTCTGTCCTAGGCACAGATGACGCAGATGGCTCTTGCAGTCTTGGAAGACACCGTCGGTAGAGAATGACCGATTATTCACAGAGACAGGCGGCTACGAAGACGGGCGTTGCCTGAAGGCTTCAAACGATGGCCGTCATTGAGAGTGCTTGGTATATCGTCTTCGCGTCAGTCATTCCTTCAAGGAAAGTCCTGCGGTGCGCGTTCATTTTTCACCGAAGCGAACACTCCCAGCGGTGCCCGATTGCGGAGCGTCATTTTCAGACAACGAAAATCACTTCACGTTCACATAAAGAAACCAGCTGCGCAAGTTCGTGTGTACGTATTAACAATCAACGACGATGAAAGCCGCAAAAGATATTACTTTCACAAGTCTTGAGCGAACAGTCTCTTGTACGCTCGCTTCAGATGCGCGACATCTGACTGAAAGCGTTGCCGATTCCAGGCCCTCATGGCGGAATCGCCACGGAAGATGCAACACAAACCCCAAGAGATGCCATCTGAGGCTTCTTAACCAAGAGGGTCTTGCCGAAAGTACCTTATGCTGTCCAAGACTGAGGAAGAAATGACTTGTCATTACACTGTTAAGTCAATAGCACTCGAACTGATATACTCAATTCCTGATATTTGCATTTCTTATCATAAAATTTACGTAAATGAGGGTTGATGGCTTGTTTTAATACAGCGAAGGTGGTTCGGTGAGAACCTTGTGTTGCAACAAGCTGTTAGCACCGCTGCAACTACGTGAGGAAGGCATTCTGCTGCTGTACAACCACGAAATCGACTTCGTTTCTTAGCTGTGGAGACCGTATTGTCCGCGCAGGCTGCGCAGAAAACTATTCATTGCTACGAACTCCGAGTCCGCCCTAAACATTCTCATCAGGTTCAAATTCATCCTACGCCCTTCAAAAGCCCACAGCACAGCCATCGCTTGTCGCACCCCAGCAATATTTTCGACACATCAAGGTATAAAAAATTTTATGCCCTGAATAAGGAATGTTTTCTCACGATGCCCTGGCGAGGTCTGAACCCGCGTTAAACGGCCTTCAGCATCCCGCATCGCCAATGGCGCTTTAGCTATGAAGCCACACATAACATAAGCGCAGATACTGGATGCGTAGCAACTACGTATGCTCAATAATTGCTAAATGTTCACTGCACATGCATGATTATGAAAACCAAGGGCATCGTCCACTCGACTCGCGGTATGATGAAAAACATATAGACAACACTATTGCCAAAACATACACACAACACATTATAACACCCTGGGTCTGCAGTTTAATTTCTTATGAGTTGCTTATATTATATTAAGATCTTTCTTCTGCGTACGTTTCACGTTCGAAGGCGTGCCAAGTTACCTGTACCACTGAGAAAGTATTTTTTGTTTGTTTGCGCCATACAGACGGAATTTCTGAAAACGAAACTCGTGCATAGACGTTTATTTTCCATTTCATTAATACATTTTGGGGAGCGTGTTGAGCTTGCGCAGTTTAGTCAACATGTCGGCTGCGCCATTATAGAGCTGCTAGTACAGTCTTACGGAGGAGGTACTGCTGCCAGGATCAATCAACAAGCTTAAAAAGTCGGTATGCTATCACTCTGCGGGAGTGTAGTCTATAGACTATACTAGTGAAAAACGTCCGCGTAGGTATACCTACGCCGACGTTTTCCAGTATGCGTGTACTAATTGTTTTCTCAAGTAATACTGTAGCTTCAGTGCATTCGGCTTCAATGTCGGACAGTGCCCCCCCCCCCCTTCACTTCAGTACCCGGAATGCCCCCCCCCCCATCGAATTATTCCAAATATTTATTCCGCCCTTACGTATTAAATATTGCCGACTTAAGTGCTACCTTTTTGCCACGTTGGCTTCATATTAAGAAATCGCTCGCCTCTTGGAATGAGTGATTTCGGGGAGGCTTAGCAAAATACGAATTTTCAACGTTTGCTAATTTCGCAGCATTGGTGCGCGGGCTTTATTTCTTTGCAAATACCAGGGCCGCACATTCCAAACCACAGACTTGTAAAGGTGACATCCTGCTCACCAGGCGTAATTCCGCCAACTTCATGCAAATTAGCTGGGAGGCGATGTAGTCTACCGAAACGCTGTCGACATGTGATGGCTTCCTTGTTTCGGGCGACGCAGGGACGACACAAAGAGGACGAAGAATGAAACGCCACGTGCTGCGTTTCTCCTTGAAGCATTCATTATCGATGTGGTTGTCTATTCCATGGACACATGTCCCAAACTTGGCAAGCGACTTGTCGGCAAGGTTCAGAGTTTTCTGCACTTTCCTCTATTCATGTTTAATGGTGCGCAATGCCAAATTCAGTCAATGTTCCTGGTCACTCGGGCATTGGCGCGTTTCGAAGCCTTGATGACTGCGTACTGTCAGTCGTCCAGTGTCATTAGGCTCGCTCCACAATGTGCGCGAGGCACGCATTGGGGCGGGAACCGCTGAAAGTGTTGCTGACCTTGCACGATACGTGCACAAAGTGTTTTATGCTTGCGTCCTTACATGAACCGAGTATAGGGAAGTGTAGACCAGCCCGGGGCCAAATCGGACGATTTTCGGTTAGCCGTTGTCTCATTACTCGTATCATGAAGCTAGCCGCCCATCCGAATTAACGATAGCGAGAAAAAGAGAAAGGCTGCACGGTAAAAAAAATGTGACGAAACGAAGGAACATTGACCACCTGGAGAGTGCACCCGTAGCTGGGATCATTGCGGGAAGCCTCGGACAAGCAATTTTTTTCGAAAGTGACGCCAATTACCAAATATACTCAGCCTTGTAGGTGGTTAACAGAACGAATTATCACTCAACGTAAGAGTTAAAAAGCTTTCTGATCATAAAACCAAATGCGTGAATTTATTCCTACTTTAAAGGCCATGACACTGCATGCATTTCGAATACGCTAGCGACGAAAGGGGAAGTGGGCGTTTTGGTTTTTACAGTGAGCACTATAGTTAATTCCACAAGCTAGGTGCAGCACTATGGAGGCTACATTGCTGTCAACAGCCCGCACCGTCAGGGCGTCTAACTCACCGCAAAGGAAGCGACAAAAGGCGCTGGGCGCACTGTTGACAACAGTGTCGCCTCCACAGTGCTGCACCTAGCTTGTGGTATGAACTATAGTGCTTGAAAATATCCTTCAAACCGGTTATCGGTTCGAACTGGCTGAGGGCGACCCCGAGTCAGGTTCAGGGGACAATAATAAATGAGAGGACACTCTTTAGACGAGAATATATTTGTATAACCCGAACCCGCCACAAAATGCACACAATGAACATATACAAACGAAGGAGCAGTAGTGGGCTGCGAGGACATGGTGTAGAAAACGGCAGAAAGTTTAAATGGGGGAAGAGTCACAGTCGGGGAACTCAGGAATGAGACACGGTACGTAGTGGTTACCGGCACAGGTCGCAGTAGCGTTGAAATGTCCAGGTGAAGCGTCGTGGCCGCGGTGGTCAAGCGCGCTTCCAGCTCCCGTTGCCAAGTAGCGAGTGGCGTCGCGTTCTTTCACTGGTGCACGCCGGGACGACTTGTTTGCACAGAAAATGTCCTGGAGGCTGCAGTTGTGAAGGACCTTTTGGAGGCACGGCATGGGTCCGGTCGTCCGACCACACTTCTGAGTCTCTCTTCTTCCTTGGTGTTGGGAGGTGCCACCTGGTGCCGCAGCGAACAGTTTCACCTTGTATGGGCTCCGCAGTTTTCTATCCAAGTGAGCGAAATAACGAACTCCGGTTGAACTTCGGTGTTTCCATCAGATTCACCTTGGTGTAGTGCACCTGTGGACACCTATTTGGACCGTGGCGGTGTATTTTTGAGATAACTTTGACCACTTCCATCGGGCGAGTGAGCTAGGCGTAACCCCAGCAAGTAGGCCTACTACGAGAACGACCATATGCAGACCTCGTCCACCGACGACGAGGAGCGTGCCCCAGCCTCCCCAAGCCTCAACGCCAGCGCGACCGAAGACACTGGGATGCTGCAAGACTCCAGCGACGAACAAACAGGTGAGCTGGGCCGATGTAGCGTCTCTTAATTCTCCCCCTTCCCCAGAATCATTTCGCTTCGACCAAAACAAGGGCTCTTACACAGGGTGCCAGGAATGCACACAACTTCCATCGCAACTCGAGCAGCAACGCGCACAGATTGCAGAACAGCGCACACTCATATCCGCTCTCCAAGCCCACCTAGAAGCAGTCGAACTAGCTCAATCCGGCAACGCAACCACCTCCAAACACTGAGACACCAAGACCAACGTCAAACCCCACAACCACCGAAACCAGCCGGTCACAGTACGAACAAACGACACAACATCCATGGTTCCAAACAGCTATAATCAACTTCGCCAAATCGAGGACCGATGGCATGAACGCCCAATTTAATGCTCTCGGACAGGACATACAAGCTACCAAACAAGGCTTAAAGAATGTCGGGCAGGAAGTGCAGAACCATGTAGCTCACATAGAATGGCTGGAAGCTGGCTTTGCACGCGCCGAACGAGTTGACAGCCTTAACACCCGCGAAAATAAACAACCCACCCCATACACAAGGGATCCAAGACCGGAATACAAGGATATCACTGGACCTCACGATGCCGCCACGAAACAATAGGCCCGACGCCCCGGCAGTTCTGCAATGGAATCGTCGTTCCATAAAAGACAAGACGGGTGCACTTGTACAATACGTCTTATCCTTGGACCCTCAACCAGATATAACAGCACTCCAAGAAACGAATGGAAACACCAGATTGCCTGGATATATAACATCCGCCGACCCGTCCGGAAAAGAAACAGCAATGCTCCTGCCCAGCAGAATTTCTGCGACACAGCATCTTACCCCACAGAGGGACTGTGAGCATACGCTTGTAGAAATCTACTCGCGCTCAACCAAGTAAATGACCAACGTATTTATTCTTAACATCTACTACCGCCCCTCGCACAAGGAATCCGGAGTACAGGAAACCGTTCAGGACGCCCTAGCTTTAGCAAGAAACTACGCCACACTTATACTAGGTGATTTTATTGCCGTACACCAGATTTGGGGGTACAAGAACAACACCAAGAAATGACAGGCGATAGTGAACGTACTCAACCAAAACCACTTTGTCCTACTAAATGAGCCTGAGACCCATACCGGACTCGGCACCAGTACGTCAAGAGACACGAGCACAGACCTCTCGTTGCTCGCAGGTTCGCTTGACGTGTCGTGGATGACTAATGAGACTAACCTCGGACCAGAGCACTATATTATCCATCTTCTAGTTAAAGGCAGAAATTATACGGCCCAAATGTGTGCAGCCTGCACTACCGACTGGGACCGATTTCGCAATACCAGAATGTCTCGGGAGGAATACACAGAACTCTCGTACAAGGATTGGGTGCGGCAGATCGTCTCAGACGTGAAGACGCATACCCAAGTCATTGCCACCACATACAAGAATACCTGTGTAGACCTGCAACTTAACCACCTCTGGTAGGCCCGTCACAGTCTCAACAGAAGATGAAAAAAGCAGAGGCATAACCGCAAGCTCTGCAAGAAAAAAGCTGAGATAAACAAGCAAGCAGCAGAGTACGCAGCAGCCCTATGCAAAGAAAATTGGCTCAAGTTGTGTGATGGACCCCAGGGCACTCTATCCAAGAGAATGACCTGGCAGCGGCTGCACCACTTAAAAGACCCGCTAAAGAGCAAAGGTGAATCAGAACGTAATATGACCCGCACACTCACCGCATACCAGTGAACTACGGACTACTTCTGCAAGATCGGAAATGCAAATACCCGAAGACGGAACGTAACTTTATCGCTCCTTCATACACTGGGAACCCGAAATCCTAACTCAACCAAAAGATACAGCTCTACGAAGTTAAGGGAGCCATCTCCAAAAGCAGAAAAAGCAGCGCCTCAGGACTAGACCAGGTCATCTACAAAGTTCTGGCGAACTTAGACGACCAAGCCCTTGAAACTCTCACGGACCACTTCAACAATTTTTGTACTGAGGGGAAAGTTCCAGCACAATGGAAGACGGCAGAAATCCGCGTCATACCAAAACCGGGAAGTCACCACACATCGAAAACTTGCGGCCAATTTCTCTTACGTCCTGCGGAGGCAAAATTATGGAAAACATGATACTAAAGTGGCCCCAGAAACACCTGGACGCGACCAAGCAGATGCCGCACACAATGATCGGATTCAGAAGACACCTCGGGACCCAGGATGTGCTAATTCAACTGAAGGATGACATCCTCGTCCCAGACACTCGTTACTCTTGACGGGCCACTCTCGCACTTGATCTGAAGGGGGTCTTCGACAACGTGGCACACGAAGCAATCCTCCGGAACCTAAACAACCCAGGTTGCGGAAAGAATACATACGACTATATTGTCGACTTCCTGTCCAACCGCAAAGCCTTAATCAAGATCAGGGACGTCACCTCGGACCCCATACCCGTGGCTGTCGGGGGACCCCTCAAGGCTTAGTCATGTCTTCGCTATTGTTCAACATCGTGGTGTGGGGCCTACCGGGGTTGCTGGAGACTATACCGAACTTTAGACACGCTCTCTATGAAGACGATGTAACCCTGTGGGTGGGGACCGATTCATTAGGGGGTCTGCAGGACACTCTGCCACTCGCCGCCGATACGCTCAACCAGTATGCGAAGGGATGCGGATTGGCATGCTCACCCCAAAAGTCAGAACTTCTTGTGGTTCGACGCCGCCGCCCCAAACGATAAGATGACGACATCCAAGTGACCCTTGAGAAACAGGTCATCAAACCCTGCACATCACTAAAAATTCTAGGCATTCTGATACAATCGGACGCGAAGAACGACCAAATAATACAGCGGCTTACAAAAACATCCGAACAGGTTCTACACATGATCGTTCACCAACCGACACTTCATCAACCGATTCACCAACCGACACTTCGTCTCGTCCAGGCTTTCATCCTCTCAAGAATAACTTACTCCCTGTCGTATGCAGTTCTAAACAAGAGAGAAACCAACCAACTTAACACCATCATCAGGAAAGCCACAAAACAAGCTCTGGACCTTCCAATAAGCGTGTCCACAGACAGGCTATTTAGCGTTGGGCTACACAACACAGTCGATCAGCTAATTGAAAGACACCTGTCCAACCAGAAAGCTCGCCTCGCATAAACCCAAACGGGCTGGAAGGTTCTCGCCCAATTAAAATTGATTCCAGTGGGGGATGCTGTCTCAACAAAGGAAATGCCGGAGAAATGGCGGAACCACGTCATAATCCGTCCACTGCCGGAGAATATGCATCATGTTCACCATCAGGGTAGGCGAGAAGCAAGAGCCAAGGCTCTGGACAAGAAATATGGATCTCTGCCCACAGTGGGCTACACAGACGCAGCCGCATACCTCAAAAGACAAGCCAAAGTAGCGGTGGTGACAACGAAGACAAACCTCGTCGTCGGGGCAAACCTGTCACGAGCCTCAACGCAAGAAAAAGAAGAATTAGCCGTAGTCTTAGCTCTCTCACAAACGAAGGCAAGTGTCATAATAACTGCCTCACAAGAAGTATGCAGGAGTCCCACGTCGGGCTCGGTGGCTCCAATGACATACCGCATACTGTCAAGCAAGCCACCAGACAGGGTAGTCGAAGTGGTGTGGGCGCTGGTCCACTCCTTCATGGAAGGCAATGATCAAGCCCACCTCAACGCCCGAGGTTTCGTCGACCAGGCCGCGGAGGACTCACATAAATCTATGCCACTCACGACGTATCCGGAAATTACAGAGCACTACAGACTCGGCCGCAGAACACTTCTATTGCCCCACTCACAACACAGACACGAGAAACTACGCTCAGACTTTGCAAACAAACACGTATCCTCACCCAACACTGATGCACCTTATATTTCCAAATCAACACGGAGCCTAATGCAAATTCTGAACTCACCAGGTATACTTAGGCACATTGTTCTTGAGTGCACCCAGAACCCCGATCTGCCTCCTGCGCCCCTCCTCATCCCCCAAGAAGTGGGAGACGCTGCTGTCCAGCTCCCTCTTTTGCGATCAGCTCCTGCTGGTTGAGAGAGCGGTAGCATCAAGGACGGCACATGGCTACCTGTAAGAAGGCTGCACTCCAACAAGGCTCTCTGCCAAATAAAGAAGTTTTCTCTTTCTCTGATTGGTGCTCTTCTCGGGATCGCTTCTTCTCCCAGCCGCTGTCACTGGCAGCTTCCGATTCGCCGGCGGCCGACGCAGCTCGTCCTGTGGTCTCGAGTGCTGGCCGCCGTAAATGGTGTCAGTGAACTTGGGGGAGCATCTTGCGCGGGTCGTCTGCTTTGCAATTTCTTTTCGTCGTATTATTTTAACGGCGCTTGTTTTTGTCCTTGCGATTTCTTCGCATGGCACCCCGGCCCTGAAAAGTCAATTATCCGGATATCCGGGTGGTCAGCAAGTGATGACAAGTATATCTGGTTTCAGTAGCCAGTTAATCAGATATTCGAATACTCGAACACAAAAATCGGAGGTGTCAACACGCTGTTAGATTGTTCGGTTCGATCATATGTACAATAATATAATGTGAGGAACGCAATAATTCGTACCCCGTAAAATAAATTTCTTAACATACAGTTGGAAACATTTTCACAACCTCTTAATGTTAAAACAACTTCTCCGTTAGGCATTCCTTGGAGTTATTGGAATACATAACACAAATTTAAATATCCGAACAACCAGATACAAAACCGCTTTACCAGCTTCACTAACAGATCCCTCCGATAATGCGGTTATCCGGCTTTCAAATTCGAATAATGGGTGAATCGTATAACCACATAACCGGTATTGCCTTAAAACCAGTTTGGCATTGCCCCACTAGTCGTAACATTGTGACGGTTGGTTCTCAAAAAAGGAAACAGCTTTCTGCCGATTTGTCTCGACGAAAGACCACCACTTGGAACAAATAAACATAATAACACAATAAAAAATTTAGTGCCAGTTCCTCTCTCAAATGAGTCAGTAGCAGCACAAGAAGCAGTAGAGGGTTTGGGTATATGCACAGACTAATGTCCCTGCTTTGTACAAAATTCGCACTGCGTACGCAGCTGCATTTTCGCGCCGATCTCTAGTGCCTTCCTAGTTTGCGCTACCCCACGGAACACACGACAGCCAGGACCAGATTGGTTACATCCACAAACGAACTACGCGCATCGCACCAATTATGAAATGACTAGACATTTATTTCCTTGATTCTAAGCTAGCGTTCGCTATAAAAATACATCCCTGATACACCTTCGATCCAGAAGAAATAAAATCATGGCGAAGCTTGCGCTAAGTCGTGCAAAGCTTGAACCATAGCGAAGCCGCAGGTTTTCTTTCTGCGTGAGCACTCAAGGGCACATCACCACGCATTTGTAGAAGTTTGAAGCTGTTTATTACGGCGAAGCAGCATATCTCTAACCAGCCAAGAAAACTTTCGTGTCCGCGTCAGGAGAAAACTCCCAGGCTACTACGGGCTACACAAAGAAACATCACAGGCCGCTCACAAACAAACCACTGGCACCGCCGTGAATCGAACCTGCGCCCGAAAAAAAAGCGGAGCGAGAGCACGTCCTCTTGTCGACTGAGCTACGCCAAATTTTTTTCTTTATTACATTTTTGTTAAAATGAACACGTGTCAACGCCGGATTAAGAACCACCCCCTACACGTTGGTTGGCTGAAAGATTTAAAATAAACATCAAATGTTGACAGCTCTTTCAGTACATATAACCATTCCAGTTCAAGTTCCTGCAAACGATGCACTTCAAGCAGACTGGTTACACTTTGCGAGAAATACTTGCTCAGTCAAAGCATTCACATCACAGAGGCGCACGGCCATACGGGAGCACCAAATTTCGTGCAACCCTCGGATCATTATCATGTCGTACGGTACTTCATTTCCCACTGCCAAGAAGCGTATCCCATGCAGCGTTACAAGAACGTCTTCCTTTATCGTCCTCTGCAAAACATCCCAGAAAAAGATGGCGTCCCTGCACTCTATGAAAGCGTGTTCATTGCTTTCCGGTTTTTTGCACAACGTACAGCCTCCCAAATTTTTAATAATATAGCGGGTGCAACGACTGACCAGCTTGTTAGCGCCTTATCACGGTGTTCAGCAGCGAAATAGGCGAGAGTATGCGCACGCCCAATAGGCTATCTGCTGTATGAGTCTCGTCTGCTATGCTGTTTCCTTGAGAGTGGTACACCCCCTGCGACTGAATCTGAATGTCTTTGTGCCCCACGCTGCTTAGCTACCTTTGACGGTAGCGAAACGGCCTTGCAAGACAAGAAAAACAGGGTGTGTGTTGCCCTGAAAAGAAAAGCGGAACAGACGACGCTCCCACAAAATATAGCTCTACGCGCGTGCGCGATCCCTCGCCTATTTTGCCGGTGAACACCGTGATAAAGCGCTGACGTGCCGATTGGTCGTAGGTCCCATTATATTATTAAAACTTTGGGAGGGTGTACACGTTGAGGACCAGCCAAGGAAAAGTCTTTTTTCATACATCCATGTGCCAACAGAAAGTGTGCCGGTGTACAACTCAAAGAAAAATGTTTTGACTAAGGCGGGGACTACCATATTTTTCACCCCCGACAAAACATCTTGTCCACCGTCTGCCCCATACAATGAACGATACAGAGGTACTGGAACTAAGTTACGCCCACACGTGAAGACGGGGAGAGAGACAGACGGTGGTTTGTGTTCAGCGTCTGGGGAGGAGGAGGGCGCATTTTGGAGGCGACCCGTGAAGCAACACTGAGGGGGGGGGGGGGGTGGCAGTGAGAGAGATGACGCCATAGCTGCGCTTGCAGCCTTCCTCCTCACCCTTCGAAAGACGCTCCTCTCCGTTTTCTTTCCGCAAACACTGCTCCGTCCGGGACACTGCCCCCGCGAATCCCAGGTAACGGCTTGCAGAGTCTCTGGTTTCGCTCTTTGCAGAGCCACGTGTGTGAATTCAAGTGACACCGCATGGGTAATCGTTGTGGGTGTCGTCTACAGCTTCGCAGTCCAACCACCTTCGCAGCGTAGATTGGAGACATTTTTTTACATGTTCCCTCGTCTCTTTGCACGGTGCTGGTAGCAGTCATCGTCATATGCATCGATATGGACGTGTTCTTGAGTCCAAGCATTACATGTGAGGTAGCGCTTTGCGACAGCTGGGGTGCAGTGGCGGCGCGTACATGCACGACGCATGCGCGGCGTTCGTGGAGTCGCGTTGATGTTTCGTGGAGAAGGTGCTGCGCCAGCTGTCGCGTTGTTGGTTGCTAGGCAACGCAAGGCGCTCCTCGGGGTTTTCGCCAGTTTATTTCTTTTTTTTTTTTTTTGCTAAAGCCACACGTGTGCCTGGGACACTGGGCGGTCGCCGCGAGACACGCGTTCGCGAGCGCTCGGAATTTTTTCGGTATTTTTAACGCGTTACGAGCCCCACATTACGGCCAGCTACCACAGCTCCACTGTTAAAATTTTAATTTGTACGAGGCAGGCATTGCAGAGCATGTACGTCCGGAGGGAATTTTCGCGCCGCATGAATGCGAAAACATTGTATGGCCCATTAAGTAAAAAAGCCGGAATTCACTTCGATGTCTGCGTCCGTAAGAGCGAAATGTCAACTCGACCGCGTATCTTTGAAGAGTTCCGCTCAGCGAAGCCTTCTTTGGCATAAGCTTAAATTGAACTCTGCAGTAGCGAGAGGTGGCCGCCCACCCCGGTACGCCACCGATGAAGTAAGGGAGCGGAAGAACGCAGCCAAGTGGGCCAACAGACAAACCGCAAAATCCACCAAGTCTCCCAATACATGGTGGAAGCAAAGACGGAAGCTAATCGGAACAAAGGGTCTCAAGCAGCATCCTTTGAGAACGGAAGCAAAGTTTCTCAGGCGTTCAATTGGACACTAATGCTCCTGCATATTCAGATGCTTTAACGGGGCCATAGAGACAATATATGTACAAGTTAGTTTTATTCAATACATTTGATCTTTTATAGTGCCTTCAGCCCTTGCCCGGCCGCAAACGAGGCTTTATTCACTGAGAAGTTCAACAATGTAAGCCTAAACGTCAATCTTCCCGCTGAATCACCATGTTTAGTTGCGTGAAAATTGGCGTATACAGGGCAAGTGCCAAAAGAAAAGGTAGTGTGTTGACGTGCACCTGCGCCATCGGACAGACGCCCCCTTTCGTTACACTGTTTATCCTGCGCCTTCATAGGTTGCGCAGTAAAGGGCAAGACCAATCATTAAGACTGTTCGCAGTTTGCTTCTGACCGGACTTGCATACCTGCCGAATATTTTGTTACGGTTCAAAAGAACCGTTTCGTGAAACATTGGATACGACTCGAAAAACAGGACCACTAAGTTGCCGTGCCGCTTATGTCAATTCGCCTGTGTCGTGCCAGACAAACCCAACGCCGTGCGTATACACACGTCCGCCACTGCCGTGTGTGGCGGCCGGCAAGTGCCACAATAATTCCTTCTGTGCTTACGTGTTCGTGCGTAACTTTTGTTGTTTACCCCACCACTCACACTACCACAAAAATAATACGCACTAAATGTTACCGCGAATAGCCCGTTTTTCAAGCTTACAGTCGCTGTTTAATTTCCGTTGGATTTTACCGGCCTTAGCAAAATGCAACAAGCTGCCCATAGTACGTCATACTTTAATGCGGAAAATTGCTGGTGAGTCGCATCTCTAATCTATTTTCCCCCGTTACACTGCTTATTTTATCGAAGTTTGTGTTAGAAGTGGTGTCAGTGTTATTTTAACGAGCGATATTTCCAATGAACGCAACATTTGTGTCTTGCATTCTGTGTTCATGGCCGCTTTAAGAAGGGATTAGCTGTAGTCGGACATTTTACTTCGCACAGTGTTTTTTTTTTTCTAACGTTTCGACGGTTACAAACAGAGCCGGAACAGGGTCCCTTGCAGTTTTTCTCTAAAAGTCGTGTTTGTGACAGAACTTCCCAATAACACGGCCGCTAAATTTGCACACGCATATCTCTAGAATGCAAGGTCAGGTTCATGACACTGTTGTAAAAGGCTACATGGAAAAATTCGGACGGTCGGACGCTGCAGAGCAGAGATACAAATTATCGCTGCAGTCTACCAAGTGTTTCTCTCGGGTGTCCGTACTCTATATATGCGCTTAGATCCAGGGGTAGTGAAGCGCTCGCAAATCTTCCAAAAGGCTCCTCCATGGTCACGGACCTGACTGAAGAAGGCGTGAGAACTGACTTTTTTTAGCAGCAGCTTGTACGCTTAAAAGATGCTGAAGTCTTGGTGCATATATCTCCAGCCTCACATCTGCCCCCTCGGGGACAAAATAGCAAATTACCTAAACGGAATTAGAACATGGGATTGGACGTGTTTAATACAGACGATACCTCTTGCATCCGGAAAATGCTCTTCCCAATAACCTGCAGCGTGTCATGTTTGAACTTAGTTGTCGCAGCTAATCTTGATATAAAAGGGAGCTAGCCAGAGGAATTTCGCCAAAAATGGCCATAACCACGAATCAGGACAAATTTTACCACGGCTAGGTAAGCTGGTATACCCCCCCGGTAACCGATAATTGCGCCACTAGTGCCATTTCGTCCCCTGGTGCTTGGTAGGCCAAACTGTCAAACCAAAAAGCAACAAAAAATCCCTGATGCTGCTATTGCAACGCTTTCGTTGATGCGCGAGGAGGAAACACCGTGCCGCTTATTGTCTGCTATGGGCTCAACAAGCGCGACTATCTTTGTGTGCTGCCAGCGTGAACAAACACCGCTTGCATTTTGCTTTTCAGGTTGTGTTGCTGCTACACATCTTGTTTTCGACAGCTTTCAGTGGCTAATTTGCTTGGACTCCCAGCACGTGCACAAAACATTTCTTTGGATATCTTTCTTAGTTGAATACGCGCGAGCCAGCACGCCCTGAAGCGTGACAATTTTGTTTGGGGCAGAAAAAGTAGTAGGCGGGAAATGTGCTTTATTCGCTGATTTTATTAGAAACGTTTCGCAAGTGAAGTTCAATACCTGCCACAACAAGCACAGAGCTGTATATCTCGTATGCCAGCTCAAAAAACCTTTTATAGCTAGCGAATTTCGCCATACGTCACGCCTAGTAAATGGGAAAAAAATACCGCCATGGATATCAATAAATACGCAAAAGAGAAACGTATATTGAGAGTGCAAACAAGGTTAAAAAATGTGTCCTAACACAGGTTGAGAAGCGAAGCGCAGCTCCGCCTTCGCGCAGGTAACTCGAACTTCTCGTAACACGGAATGCAAGCGGCCGGCTGCCATGTAAACAAGTTTGGGGGCTTCTTTCGTGTTAATACGCATTCAAAGGTGGTAATGTCGCTCTTAGAAACTGATCGTAGGAACTCTCTAAAGCCAAACCAGTTTGTCGAAGAAGCATTTAGGCACATTAGGCAAACATAATTTCCAAGCTTTTCTCTGGTGGAAAGAAAATGAAGAGCAACCGCTCACCAAACCGATACCGAAGCGAAATTTCCGCCTGCGTGTCCGCTGGCATCTGTCGGCTCATGAGAAACTGTCGACAAGTAGCTTCACATGCTTACAACATTACTGGCAAATGTGTTATACCAAACAAGCAAATTCACTGTAAAGCAACAGCAGATGATTTTGCGGTTCGCCCTGCAGCTTTTTTGATAAAGATAGCGCTTGCTTCTTGATAAGTTTGGCTGAATAAAAAGTGTGCTGACCTGCCGTCCGCTGAGAAGCGGAAATTATTCGCTGTGCTATTCCTTCCCGAGTTGTCGCACCGCACAGCATCGAAGCACGCGTTGTGTCCTTTTGTCAGTTTCTCTGACATTTTGAGCCCGTTCGCACACACAGGCACCAAAAGGTTCACCTCCAAGGTATAATACAAATCTTCTACCTGTGCACACAGTGAAAGCGGCAGGAGCAGACGGACAGGATGGCAGCAGAAGAGATAAGAGCGAAAGCGCCGCCCGTCAGCAAAGCGAATGAAGCGACTAAATAAATAAATAGGGTGCCAAAAACGCAAACAGCCAAGAACACATTTTATTTCTACACATAATGGAATCACTTTACTTTATTTCTGCTTATGTTGAAAAGATAAAGCCACACATGCAAAAGTTGCTGAATTTTCGCTTGGCTAGCAGTGTCGTGGCGGCACTTTATTTTGCGATACCGAAACTAGCCGAAGTGTCCGGCCCCTGATTTTACTTCAAACGGGGAGTGGTCCGAGTGAGCTGCTTAGCGGTCTTGTGTACCCGTACGGCTTATTTTTATGTACACGATAATCTATTCTCAAACAAGGTGTTTGACACCGGCACTGTCTGCCTTGCCGTCGCTTCTGTGGTACAGAGACTTGCCGACTCACACAGTACCCATTCATGCTGGAGATTAATTAAAATTTGGAAGTAAGTACTTAGCCAGAAATACTGGTGTAACCATCTGCCCCGGGCCCGTGCCAAAATACGAACACTGGGCACACAGCCAAGATGGGGCTTTTTTATCTCATTTGAGAGTCATTATAAAGGTGCATGCGTAACCGAACTTCGGCACTGGTCCCCGTAATTCTTACTGCCACTTTTCTGCACTAAACACTCGCTTGCCATGGTGCAGCCTTCATCATTAGCCTGACTTCCTCTCTTTTATATTCGGATTTCTTTCTGATTTGATTCTTCTATTGCAATTCAAATTCGTAGACGATTACCACAACCTTTCACAACTGAAAGTGGCAGCCTCATGATGAGCTGATTTGAATATTGTGATAACAGAGGATGATCACATTGTCATAGTCAGTAGGCCAACGGCTATCTCTGTACGACGGCAATGGTATGCCACTTTTCAAAGCGAAAGTGTCAAGTGGCTCATTGAAGCCTTGAGAATGTTGCAAGTTAAGTAGATCAGTGAACCTCCAAAGAATATCTGTGCCGTAAGTACGCGCTTGCTTTAGTGAGTGCCGAAAAGTTTCTACGCTGTGAGCTTTCATTAAATGCAAAGCGGAGTGAGAAAAGACGGAAGTGGTGAGCCTGAATTGCCTGCTTGTAAGTTTGACTGGCAGGTGGGAGTGACTTTTTTATGAACCAGCCTAGGTAATTCAGGGACTAAATCCTTCTTCCACGAAGCCCCGGGAAGCAGGTTCGATTCCTTTCGCTCTGGCCGTTTTTCTAGTGGAGGGGAAAAACTACAACATAAGTGTGTCGAGTTCCGTGCCACGTTGATGATAACCAGGCGGTCTAAACTACTGCACAAACATCCACTACGAGGTAACACTCCCGCTCCCCTCCGTTTCCTAAACAAAATACTGCCACAACACGCACACGGCTCTTTAATGTGCTTCTTCTCCGTATTGAGTGATGGGCTCGTATTCGTGTAGTAAGGCGCGAGATCCGGACCGGGCTCCTATACTGGACCTGGCGCATCTCCGAAAGCATCGCCTGGGACACCATTTGGAGGGATCGCCAGGTGACATGTCGCTTGTGTGCAAGGTTTGGAGACAGCTGCTATAAATTAATTCATGGCTTTCCACTACAATATGCGGCACTGTGGTGCATTTAGGAAAATTTTACATTTCTTCCCCTTCGCTGCCGTGACATTGTAAATAACAAATACATTTACTCGCACAACTTTTTATTATGAGCATGACGCTTTATTTTCTCATAAAGACGAAGCATGTTGAATCTCTTAATGGTTCTTAGCAATGGTTTATGGCCTAGTACACCAATATTACCGCGCCTTCCTCTTAGGCGATAGTTCAAGCTACATAGCTTTTGTAAATTTATTTCAGTGCGTGAACAGGATACATGGCTATCTGAAGGCCTTCCAAACACTGACTTAACACTTCCCTCGTCATTCGCGCTCTTTCGCAAAGATAGAGCGGGCTGCCGAGGGGGAGGAGATATAATCGGCGTGAAATCTAGTTATCACCCATCACTTATTTCTATTTCGTCCCCTCTTGAAATCGTTTGGGTTTCTTCCTATTTCGAACATGTTTACTGCGTCATCGGTGCCTGCTACCGGCCACGTGATAGCCGGCAGGATTTCGTAGACATTCTAAACGATTCGACCGATACCATTTTCCTCAAGTTCCCGAGTTGTCTATTAATTCTTGCCGGTGACTTTATTTATCCTGATATTGACTGGGCCTCCCTAACCGTTCATGCTCAACGTAATCGCCATGAACAACTAAGCTTTCTGCGCTTACTTCATTATCATAATCTCAAACAACTCGTACATGAACCGACGCGTGGCGGCCACTTACTAGATCTTGTCCTCACAAATAACCCACAGCTTGCTAAAACAAATATACTGGACGAAATCAGTGACCATAACGCCGTACATTGCTCGTTGCCGCTACCACATGCCGACAAATCTAAAGTTAACGCTACCACGTGCCGACAAATCTAAAGTTAAGAAACGTATATTTAGCTGCAGCCAAACCAACACTGAAAAACTGAACAGTTTGTTGCAGAGCTTCTCTGAAGACTTTGAACTCAATTTTGCAAATCGTTCAGTGCAGCATAGGTGGTGTTTCTTCCGCGATAAACTAAAGGAAGTGGAAGAATTCTGTGTACCTAAACTATCAATAAGCGAAAGAGTAAATGATCTTTGGTTTACTCGAGAAGTTAAAAAGAAGCTTAAACAAGAAGAGAAGATTATACCAGAAAGCGACTAAAACGAGCGAACCCCCACGACTGGCTTAAATACAACAGAGCATCCAGCGCGTGCGCGGATGTGATTCGCAAGGCCAAAAATAAATTCTACAATTGCACGTTCCCAAACCTTTTAAAAACGAATCTTAAAAAAATTTGGAATGTTATTAATCCAAAGAAAAACAACTCTGCCTCACCCCTCACAAGTGAAGATGGCAAGACTTTGCCCGTTGCAGAATGTGCTGAAAAACTGAACACTTACTTCTCTCAAGTTTTCACTGTTGAGCGACCACTAGATAGCTCTCTCGATTTGCCGTCACTTACCGTTCCAAATCCGTTTTCCGCTATCGTAATCACTACGCATGGTGTAGCCTGCGCAATAGATCATGTGGCACACAAGACTAGCCCCGGACCAGAAGGAATTAGCGCGAAACTTCTAAAACTAACAAGTCCCTTTTCGTCATATTTTCTTTCTCTGATTTTTCAACAATCACTTGATTCAGGATTCATACCGGAAGATTGGTTATCAGCGCATGTGACGCCAATTTTTAAATCGGGTGACCATACGATTCCCAATAACTACAGGCCAATTTCACTAACATCAATCTGTTATAAATTACTCGAACCCTTATTATTCACGCATATAGTGAACCACCTTAACTTGAACAAACTGCTCTTAAGCAACCAACATGGCTTTCGTAAAGATCTATCTTGCCAAACACAGCTCTTCGAATTGGTAACCGATCTTAATTCCGCTCTAAACGTGTCCCGTACTGTTGATGCAATTTTCATTGACTTTTCGAAAGCCTTCGATCGCGTGCCACATAAACGTCTGTTACTAAAAATTTGCAACCTCCAACCAAAACACAACATGCTCGATCGAAGAATTTTTAACCAATCGTTTCCAGACAGTCAAATTAAACAATCATTTTTCTAACCAAACACGTGTTTCATCTGGGGTCCCTCAGGGGTCAGTGGTAGGTTCTCTTTTATTCCTGATTTACATCAATGACATAGCATGCAGCCTAAAATCACCAAGTCGCCTGTTTGCGGATGATTGTGTAGTATAAAGAGAGATATCTAATTTAGCCGATACAATTATCTCGCAATCTGATCTCATTAAGCTAGAGGAATGATGTAGCCGCTGGCAAATGGAAATCAATGAAGAAAAAACCAAGCAGATAATTTTAGTTTTGCCCCCGAGGCAGTCCCTGCTAGCTACAAAATAAATGGTACTCCAATAGATTCAGTTCAATCGTTTAAATATTTAGGTGTGTTCTTTACGGCGAATTTAAAGTGGACGTGCCACATAGAATACATAACTAGTAAAGCCCTTAAAAAACTTGGCCTTCTTAGAGGCGCCTCCATTTAGCCACCAAGGAAACCAGGTTTTATATATATAATTGCCTTATCCGGCCCCCACTAGAATACGGTTCAATCATATGGCATCCTCAGGGCGCAAACCTAACTAACCTCTTGGAATTCGTCCAGAACAAGGCAACCCGGTTCATCACGTCCTCGTACTCGCGTTACCAAAGCGTATCTTCTTTAAATAATTCACTTCATAATCCCTCGCTTGCCACGCGCCGAAAGTTGGCTCGACTATCTTTTTTTTTTCATTCGCTGTACCACAGTGGCACGCCGTTTTCCCATCTGCATATGATTCCACCGCCTCATATCTCCGCCCGAGTAGACCACATTTTCAAAGTAAACCAATTTTCGCTAAAACAGAAAGATATAAAAACTCTCCTTTATTCTTGCAACCGCTAAATGGGACTCGTTACCTGCTCACATCGCAGAACTGACTGTCCGATTCATCATCCTTTCAACATGCACTCAAAACCTTTCTTGAAGTTCTTTGATGTCGCATAAATCTTTCTTTTGTTTTGTCTTTTTTTCTGTATCTTTTCTGCCCCACTTGAGTGTACTGATTGCGCTTTTTTGTTTTTGTTTACTGTTTTTAAGTGTATTTTGCGTTACCCCTTTTTTCATTCAATGTAATGTATTGTTGTTCGGCGTTGTTTCTCGATTGTACTTTCAGTTTCTTGATGCAATAGTCATGTACACCATCTCTGCCTTTATTGTTATATTCTGCTGGAAAAATGTACTGTACTTTTGATCATCACTCCACTCTATCCCGTGCCCCCCATGTAATGCCCATTCAGGCCTTTAGGGAATGTAAATAAATAAAGAAATAAAGTAACCGCCAAAATGATCTTCATCGTTGGCCATTGACTGTCGCAATCACAATAAAACGTCGATGTGGATGATTTCCCGACGCCGCGGTCTTAAGATTTGCAGAAAGTGCGGAGCGTCCACATGCGTGTCTGGCGACGCCAACGGCCGGCGCTGCTGCGGCGTTTCATCCAGTTGGCGAAGCACCTTGTTGACACAGACAGGGACGTGGCGCGGGCGTTCACAGAGCGTGGGATGGACGCATCCATTACGGACGCCTTTTTTTCGATGAGGTCATACGTGAGCACTCGGGCATGCGCTAGCGCGTCCTCAGAGAAAGCATTATTAGCCCGCCGGAGGAGGATCGGTAAGCATCCTCCTTCGGCCCGTTCCACGTGAGGGCCATTGCGGCGTATTTACTGCGTTGGCGCTAGAATCACGCACCTAACCTTGGGGCACGCGAAAATGTTCCCAGCACATTCCCTCCTCCATCGTCGGCTTCGTTTTTTCAAGCGCGGCACGAATACGCATCGGAGCCTTTGTTCTTTCAGTCCAGTTTGGATGAAAACACATGAAGTAGGCTTTACCAGTAGCTCAAGAATATGCAGCAAGTAGGCCTTGCCAATACACAGTGTTAACTTTATCAATACGTCGAGTCGATGCACCAAGCAAACGTCCGCAATAGAACAAGTCAACTTTAGCAATACGTCGAGTCAGTAGACCAAAGAGACTTTAGCAATACGTTATGCCAGTACACAAAGCCAACTATGGCAATACACCAAGAGCACTTTAGGGTTTTAGGAATAGATGAAGCCAACCACCAAGTAACCTATGGCGATACACCGCCAATTCCAGCAATACGTGAAGCCAATACACCAAGTCAACTATCTATGGAAGACTGAAGCTAAACACAGTCGAACCTTATTATAACGAAGTATCATCCGGACAGCAAATTAGTTCGTTATAACCGATATTCGCTGCAACAGTAGAGGTAAAAATAGGCTATAACAAATCGACAATCTGGCTCGCGCAAAAGTACTTGATGCAGAAATGCATATTTTAAGGCTTCGAACCTCCTGTAAACAAGGTAACCCTTACCTTTCGTCCTGTTCCATTTCAAGCTCAATGAACCAGAACGTGAGTACGTGAAAGTAAAACAGGACAAAGTTTGCTTCACAAAACAGGACTGCGTCCTTATTTATTCTACGAAGGATGTCATCTTCGTCTGGTCGCTACTCACAGCACTGAGCTGGATAAAGTTTTCATCGGTGTCCACGAACAAAAGGGCTTTTGAAAGGACCGTGCAACACTTTCGGTTAGCGTTTTCACTCTTTCCTTCATGTCTGGAACCACTGCGAAGGCTATAGTTATCGCCAACACGGAGCGGCACTGCGTGATTGGCTCGTCGCACCACATACACCTTCCATTTCTGCATTGTTCTTGTGGCTTTTTTTTTATATTACTACCGAAAAGCGTTCATTGCTGCAACTGAAGGAAAGAACAGCCGCTACATGCGCTTAGTGACGTAATTCGAGCCGTCGAAGAACGTCGAGACCGGGAAAGAGGGAAAATCTTTTGAGGGAGTTTACAAGTTATCTGATGGGCATGGAGCAGTAATTTTTGGCTGAGGTACTTAGCGACCCCCTAATCTAAGTACTGGGTGCGTTGGGTAACTACGTTCTGCAAGCATTAAAGATTTCAAAAAAGCTGAAAAAAGTGTCGCAGGGTCCCTTTATACTTCTGCAGTTCCGGAATACGAAGGGCTTTTCCAAGTAGCTTCTCAGCCTCCTGGTCAAATATTTCTTCGTTATATCCGATATCGTACGTGGCTCCCCCGTTTCAGTTTCGTTATAAAAAAATAATTGTCATTGAAATAAAGCCTGGCCAACCAAAGTTAATAGTTAGTTCGCTATAGCCGATAATTCGCTATATAAGTGTTCGTTATAACGAGGTTTAATTGTTGGATATTAGGAAGCGAAACAAAGGCCAGGCTTAGCCACGTTCCTGGTTCCTATGTCTGTTTGCCATGAATGCATGCCCAAAGAGTAAGATGTGCTCCAGATGCACGACTACAAGTTATCCACCGAGGCAAAATGATGTTCTTAGTCACTTTGACACCTGCAGCTACATTTGAAGCAAGGAGAAATATTGGTGTAAAATTTTCACTACCACAACCGCCCTAAATGTTTTACAGTGACTGAGATACGGTAGGACGAGCACGGCTGTTAATTGGTCAGTTTGTTTAGGAAATCAATATTAGTAAATGATGGATCTACGTGTGCTGTTTGCTACTAAGATAATTTACGGTGAGCTTCATACATGGTCCAAAACACCAGCAGAGCATTTCGTGTGGAGCTGCCCTGCCCTACAAAGACTACGCCTCGTGCACCTCGCCTCCTACGGCCCGCGCCCACCTCATGGACGCAGGGTCCACATCACGGCCCACTTCTCCGCTTTCTTCGGGAATCGGGAGTCGATATGTGTATATAGTGTGTATGCTGATTAGCAAACTTGGGCGATAAAAAGAAAGATCGACTTGTTGACTTTATCGTTACGTACAGATGCCATTGCCGGATATCTTTGTTCAGACGAGCGTTTATTGCCTGGCGCAATTTTTCTTTTTCTTTTTTTTCATCCAAGACACGGGGGGTCCACTACCTTGGGATTTATTCGCGTCGTAGACCTTCACCAGGATACGCTTTGAAGCAAATCACACTTTTTGTGCGCATTATCTGTAGCACTCACGCTAATATAGATATCTCGTAAAAAATCATCGAGCAGTTGGCCGCTCTGACGACTGTCATCCGAGTCTCGTTTCCGAATCCGGATCCGGATCCGGACATTCAGATCAGGATGCACTGAGTTATGGCGAGTTTCGTTTACTTGGTGATGAGGTCGTTCACTGGGCATTGAAAACAACAATTCGGAATTTCCGTCTGCTGTCAATAGACGGGCTTCTGCGGGAGGGGTTTGGTTGCATAACACGGCCATAACCCATGTTTCACTGGAATTTTCCCCAAACAAAGTATATGGCGTTGTACTGCTCAAACGACTTCGTAAACGCGGGAAGATTTACTTCAGCATGTGACATGCATAACTATACGCAGATTTGATCCTAGTACCACGAAGCCGGTGTGGAACGTAGGTCGTGATGTTTGTTGGCTGGGATAAAAAATTTCCTTGGGAGTTTCACTGAGATCATTACTCCGAACAATAATACGTCACTACAAAAAAAAACAAACGTGGGCTCTTTCTTTCCCTCTTTGGCGCTGCACCCCGGTCAATACGCCCGTAAATTGAGTGATATGTTTTGTAATTAACTTTGGATTACGATTTGACGATACAATAGGGTTTAATCGTAATGGTTGCGAGCGAAATTGCGTACCTGCGGCAAAGCATCACCGTATTACGCTGGACGAATTGAACGTGAATCACGACGGCTAAAAAGTTATACTCTGCTCACCCAAGAGGAAGTGTTAGTCAAGAGTGCATTCCGGTGCTCCTCAGAAGCAACTTCCTTCAGAACAGCGTGTCAGAACGTGCCTGACATCATTTTACGTTAAGGAAAGCATTGGGCCTCCCGGGGATGAACCCTCTGCAAAACCAACCTTTTTATGTTCATTCGATGGTTTGAGTGCCAAAGCACGTTTAAAATAATTTAGCATAACTCGCCTGACTGTGCCTGTGTATAGAATTGTTGATAAACTTTGTGAGCTTTGAATGCAAAAGGTTCAGATAATGAAGTTCTTTAGGTTCCAGTTCACAAGTTCATGATGTTGAGCGGCAGGAAAAGAGACGGCGCAGATGCGTCATGGCGAAACGTTAGGCACAACGCCATTCTCTGATATTATCTTCGTTATTGCGGCCTGCAGCTCGACGCACAATCAGTATGGCTGTGCTTGGCATTTCGCAAGGCTCAAGTTCAAGTTTATACCTAACGTTAGCCCTAAACATATGACATTAGTACTGACGTTATGTTACCAGGTATAAGGTGACCAACGGGTACCCATTCCAAAACGTACTCACCGTACGTCAAGCTGCGGGTACCGATTCGCGCCGCAACATATAAGTCAAACCTTAGGCCTAAGCTCTGGCGCATACCCGATGGTTCCTGCGGTTATTCCAGCGCAGTGGTATATTACGTGTCCGCACTGATCAAGCGATCGATGAATTGGTAAATCAATTACTTCGAGGGAAAGCATCAGACTCCTTGAGCTGGTTTAAGGGGTGAAGAATAGTCTCTAATCCAAAGAAGTTTTTGTATCAAAAATCCTGCATATAGAATGGTTGAAAAGCACCTACAGAACATTCGACATCGAAAGTAGGGTAAAACGTTCCCATAGAAAATACCCTAATAAGATAACAGATATTACAGTAACAAAACTACTACAAATAATCTAACAAATTGAGCAGTATAAAAGACCCACAGGGCGCCAAACAAACCAACAAGGTGTGTTACGGTAGACGAATAAATGCCTCCAAGAATCTATCACATAACCAACAATTTTGTAAACTTTAGGGGTTTAACGCGCTGAGCTGCACCTGTGCTGTGCGACACACCGTAGTGAACAGCTCATGGTCAATTGTCACCACCTGGGGATCTTTAACGTCACCGAAAACTCAACACAGGGGCGGTTTTACTATCCGCTGGCATTTGAAAAGCGGGAATCGAACCCACGAATTGGCCTCAGCAGCGTAGCCCCTCAGCCACTGAGACACAGCGGCGGGTGATACAATTGACGAAAGGATGCAGATACGGAGCAGGCGATTTCTTCGCGAATGGGGATCCTAAACCACAAACACAGAGCAATCCGACAAATCAATACGTCAAAAGCCTATATCATCAGGTAAACACGTCCATACAGTTCATGAACATGAGCAGCATATACATAAAAAAAGCTAATTCGTTTTCAAAAATTATATTTCGGTACCCTCCTCAGTTTAGCAACTTTTTCGTACCAAATTTCAGCCTGGCAACGAATTATCCACGTATGCGGCTCACGCCAAAGCGGTTTATTATTCATTTGAAGCGTTACGCAATACACACCGCAATTGAGGAACGTGCAGTCCATAAAGAAGCAATAATTAGTTTGTTTTGGTTTACTCAGAAGAAACACTTCCTCGAGTTACCAAAAGAAAAACGGGGAATGTCTCCGGTGCAAGTGAACCTGGACGGACGGCCGTTAGTGTAATGAGATGAGACTGAATGTTTGTTCCTCGCGCGAGATCACTAAACAAACGCCTGTTGACGAGAAGGCTTGTGCGCTCGGCACTCAGAGGGCACTCTGTTTGCACAAGCGACCAAGCTTTAAAAAGTCTTGAAACCTCCACCCGCGGATACACCAACAACCCGCAAGTGGCCAATGGGACAGCCGAGGTAAGACGGAGACTATCAGGCCTTTTCTTATCAGGGAGGTGTGAAAAAGACGTCTGCTTCTTCTGCCCGGGGCAGGCAGCTTCGGGGCGTGTTTTTCCTTCTCAGAACGGTGGTTCCAGGCGTCATGCTGTTGCGACACGAGCGATGCGGATCCACGTGGCCGGGGCATTTTAACGACAGGCAATGCCGTACATTGCGCGTACGCTCGCCTGCGACGGTACAGGCCCAATTCTGAAAACATGCTTCCGTGTGCGATCGCGCCGATGATTCCACAGCCATCGACGTCAAAGAGGTGCACCCACGATTGTGGTTTGAGGAAAACAGCTCTACAAAAAAGCCTGTAGGAGATATATTTACAGGCCCCGTGCCCAGTGGTAATCGCCTGCGGGGACGTTACAGCTACCAGCTCTACCTTGGAGACGAAAAAGCAGAAGCGAAAACACGCGCACACGCCCATACAAATAACAGTTTCGCAAACCAGCCACGCGTGCCAATTTTCTGTACTATTTAATTCTCTGCGAGTGGTCATCAATAACAATGTTTGTGCAATCTAATGAATTATTTATGGTATTATAAAAGATGAAACATGTCGTACGTACTGAGCTTGAGTTGTACGGCACAGCAGTTAAAGTTGCGCGTCTGATCACCAATCTACCATGAACACGTGCCAGTCCCTTAAATAGCTTACATCACGCGCAGATGTCTAACTGGACTGATGCAAGGCAGAAATACGCACCTCTTCATGCGATTGATCCCTTGGGCACCTTCAGAATGCCACCTGGACTTGACAAGCGCGAGGAAGCCATTCTGCATAGGCTGTGCTTGAATGTGGCCTACACGGGACATTACCTGTACAAAATCCCGCAGGCATCTTCACCTCTTTGTTCCAGATGTGACTCACGAGAAGACATTCATCATGTTATATGCGTGTGTCCAAAGTACACCGTGCAAAGACAGAAACTCATATTATCTTTGTGCAGGCAGCTTGGTGCGGGATTTGAGCTGAGAGCTGTTTTGGGTCCTTGGTCGGGTCCCAGTCAGGCTGCACGTGCAATCAAAGCTCTTTTGGAGTTTCTTCGCAGCACAGAACTGGACAGAGTTTTGTGATTGAAAATTTTGGGCGCGTCAAATGGCATCGTTTCATTGCCACATTTTCCTCTCTTTTTTTGTTTTTGTTTTTCTTCTCTCATCTAGCGTAGCAAGCCAGCCCCGACGGCTCGGCTAACATCGCTGGTCTTCAGTAAAGTTATTCTCTCTCTGAAAATTTTACTGCGCGAAGGAACGAATTCAAAACGGGGCATATAGAAGCACCGACTCACTACTATTGTTTTTATTAAAAAGGCAAAGCATAAATACGCAGTCCAATGGGTGTTCACGTGATGCTACACATAACTTCGTAACAAAAAAAGTTGCGGACGACATCTACGTTCGGGTCTCAAGATGTACAACGCGATAGCGTTACTTCGACGCCCAGGGAGCGCTTTGAAACGGAGTTGCTGCATTTACGATATATGCTTCACGACCACTTAAGGTCTCAGCACAGGTTTCTGAGCGTCGTGACCCGGAAGAGACAGCCTTCTGCGCTTCTGTACCTTAAAAGATGTGAGCGTGAAAGGTTGCGGCCGGCTGCGTGGTGTTGGGCAGTTTGAGCGACAAGGCGACAGTGTCGGTGTTTCAGCGTGTTCATTCTGTAATGTCTTGGGTGGGCTGAATGTTCTGGCTTTTGGCCGAGAGAGAGAGAGATCTTTGTTGAGGAAGTAATAGTTGGGGATTAGGAAAAAGCGGTAAACAGATGGTAGAGAGCTCAAGAGTGCAACCTGAAGTCCAGGACATGCCATAAGCAGCAGGTCCTAACGGCTGTCGAACGGCAGCACCGGAGAGAAAGCTGCGGGCCGACGCCCTCCCTTCGGGGACAAGGGTGTCCACCCCCGCAGTGAGTAGCGAAAGTATTACTTAGAATGCCACCAGGCTCGACGAGTGGCTACATCCGGGCGTAGTGGAGACATTACGTCTGTTGCCGGAGATCAATAAATTCTCTCTCACTTCACTTCAGCTCCTTCCCTCGCTCTCTCAATCAACTCGCGCTGATCTTGAGGCACCCAGTTGGCAAAAGGCGGCTCCCATGTCTCACCAGAAGTTGATTATGTAATGTTTGAGTTGTTCTCCCCTTCGACGTGGCTGGTTGCGTAGAACAGGGTTGATGTTTCCCCAAATTTAGTACAGCTTTAAGTTTATGTCTGATACTCCCACCGAACATCTTCTCTTGCATAAATTTGAAGATAGTTCCGGTGGTTTATCCTTGCCTTAGTTTTCGATTTTTTGCGATTTTGTGGCGTTGAGGCCTTCTTGCGGCGAGGGAAGGATCGTGTTACAAGGCATAGGATGAGAAGGTGTTCTTAACGTTTTTCGGTGAGGGGGGTGCGGTATACTACTCGAGGAATCAAGGAGCACGGTATGTGAGTGGCTGTCCACCGGTTGCATGTTTGTCTCACGGTAAAAATTGCAACATTGAGGGCTGCGTTATATGTCGTTGTGATGGTGGCGTTTATCTCATTTCCCTCGGTTCGGGTGTGTTTGTGGTACGGTAGGCGCTCCAATATCCGGCTCGTGATCACTGGCTGCATGAGTCTTATCTCTTCTTCGTCTCTCATTCCTGCTCTTTCTCTTGATTAGGCATTTTATAAAGTGGGAAATTGGTTAAAAATGTCTCTTGTGGCAATTGTGAGATCGCCTCTGACACTTGTGCGTAGAGCCATGCCAAATATTGTTACGGGACTGTTCTCTGTGTGAACATCCGTACCCATCCTTAGTGTGATTTTTAACCTGGCCGCGTGACCCCAACAGTCATTTGCTAAGAGCTGAAGTGAAGCAGAAAAATGCGGGTGTATCGAAACGTAGTTTGAAAATTTGTGTCATTCGACGTTATAACATGCATGCCTTTTATTGTACTAGGTTTCTGCTCATAATCTATTTCTTCGTTGATTTTTGAGGAACTAGTTTTTAAGTTTTGCGCCGAGTTTGAGTTAGTTGACCCGGTGTTTGTGCCGGCATCCGTTCGTGTGAAAAACATACCGCGGTGGCTCAGTGGGTAAGGCGTTGCACTGCTGAGCCCAAGGGCAAGAGCTCGATTCACGGCCGCGGTGGTCGTTTTTCTGATGGGAAACAGAAAACGAAAACGCCCATGAGTCAAAATTTCGGCGCGTGTGAAAGATGCCTAGGTTGTCTATATTAACCCGGAGCCCTCAACTACGACGCGCCTAACAGACCAGGTGTAGTTTGAGCAACTAATTACCGAAAATTTGAATTTTAACTTCCGCTATTATCACCGGTGTAGAATCCAACTTCAATGAGCAGGCGCACATCGGATAAAAAAATTACACCATGGTGTAATTTTTTTGCTTTTCGCCTCCATCAGAAAAGCGGCCGCCGTGGCCGGGAATCGAACCCGCGACCTCGTGCTGAGCAGCGCAACGCCTTAGCCACTGAGCCACCGCGGCGGGTTACTGCCAGAATCGTTGGCGTCTATTGTCAGCTCATCGGACGGCGCAGACCGAAGCAGCAACTCAAGGGAGCAGCGGCGCGGACCTGGTTTATTAAGTGCGAATGCACTTTATAAGCGACCCCAAACCTTCCACCGCCGGCGGCGGCGGCGGCGGCGTCCGCAGTCCTCCTCTCCCTAGCAACGGCGTGGAGCGGAGAGGAGCGTCGGTAGCAACGGCGCGGTGACGTCACTTCACCACGTGACCGCGCTCGCTCCGCCTCCTCGCCGTGGCTGCGCGGGTGCGCGCCGCTCCCCGCACCGCTCCTCGCGCCGTGATGTCATGGTATGACGTCACAGCGCGCCTCCTCTCCCCAGCAGCTGCCGCGCGCCTCTCTCTCCACCGTGCGTCACACTCTCTCCTCTCCCCCTCGCTCGGCTGCAGCTGCCGTGCGCCGCTGTCCCTCTCCCCTTGCGCTCGCCTCCTCTCTCAGCCACCTGGCTCGGCGCGCTCGGCGCGGCGTACCCCCCTATATATGCAGCGATAAACTGCCAGACCTCCGTGGGTCGGCTCGCGCGCGCTCACGAGCGAATGCCAACGGATTTTAACTTTACTCCCCCTCATAGCATCACCCCGTGCATTCGCACTTAACCATGTTCACCCTCGGGGAAATGCTTGGGAGTTTTTCTGAAGTGGCGAGGAGAAGGAGAGAGGAGGAGCAGCGCGCACAGCTGTTGGGGAGAGGAGAAAGTGACGTTATATAGAGCAGATGAAGTGGAGAGGAGGAGAGAAGGAGCAGCGCACACAGGTGGTGTGGAGGGGAGGAGGCGAGAAAGTGACGTTATTACAGCTGGCGTGGAGAGGAGGAGAGGTGCGGACGGACGCCGGAAGGGCAACGGTCATAGCCCCGAGCAAGAGATGCGTTGCATCAAAAATGCGTATTATTTCTTTTGTCACCGCCGTGATATCCGCACTTCAGTTGCCACTGCGCCAGTTTCCAAATTCAGGCCAGCCCTCGAATCTTTCTGCCGCAGTCGTAGCTTCAAGGTGGCCGCGATTACGCATCTCCGCGGACGCTCGATGAGCACGGCTGATAGCGGACGGCTAGCAGCCAAAGGTAAATAAAAAAATTACCCAAATAACGCTATCACGTTAAACCTTCTTTAGGAACCTAAGGGCCCTATTCTCGACTGCACAAATTGCCGGCAATTCAGGCAATTTTCCGGAAGCCTTTTCTGATTGGCTTTCAATTTTGGTCACATGCTTCCGGTTGATAAAGCGGTTGTGTGTGCTGTCGTCATTTTGACGTTTCATGTCGTTTACGGACACCAGTTCTAAAGTTTGCCTTATTTCTCGTTACTAAAGGCTCATAATTCTTGGCCGGCAACGAAAAACCAGACTAAATGCAGCGGACATGACAACGCAAGCCTGTCTTCGCTATTCAACAACAATACTGCTTGTAATATACACCCTCTCTGTGATTGGCGGAGAAGGATTGACGTAATTTAAACAGTTGGCGGGAACGATTACGTCATGCATTGGCAACTTCAGCCTGAGTAAAAGGGACGTAATGCTACGTAACAGCTTGAAAATGGCGGCTGTTTTTGTCGCAAAATACAAGCAAAATAGGGCAAAAAATTGCCCCGGCTTACGGCGCCGCGAAATGTGCGGCAATTTGCAGCAGGCGCAGTTTCGCATGCGCGCTGTTTAAAGCATGTTTCCTACCGAAACAAATTATAGTTTCAACTGCTTCCAAGTCAGCGATCATGGAACATACAAATAACATGCAGTATTTTGCTTTTATGTTTGGCAATAAAATAAAAATTGTTTGTTTGGCGTAACCGCAACATAAGAGGGCAGTACAAGCCTCTCCATGAAAAAGAAAACCCAATGCATGGCATTTGTCCATACTTGTCCTAGTAAGCTGTTGGGTCACATGATCGAACTCAAGAGAAAAATAACAAAGAAAAGCGACTATTTGGTTCATTACAGCGCTGATTGCAGTCGAGCTTGACGAATGAGTGAATCGGCGAGATCGGTGCGAGCGCTTCGCTGCTCTTATGTGTCATAGAAGCGATGGTCGCGGCCGTCTTTTTCTGTGATCACGCCATAAACTTGTAACATAGCAGCAGATGATGGCGTGGCGGCGGTGGCGGCAGGGAAGGTGATAACGCAACAAAGCTTGCATTGGAGCAGAGAGCCGAGCTATGTTAATACAAGCGATTGAAAGAAATAAATAGACACGGTAAAAAAATTGTGTGATGTTCTTTAGCTCGACATCCGCCTTTCGCTCGCTTTTGGATCAACGTTACTCGATCGCCTTGTGGTGTTGGCGCCAAATTTGACCTCCAGAAACGTGTTTTTCTTGTCTGCCTCAGCTCCCGTCTTAATTTTTATAGTACATGCCAAGTGTTTTTATATCTTTCTTGCACAATATTTGATACCTTGGTAGCGATCTTTATGAGTGACTCGTCAAATTACACTGCATGTCGTCATAGCTATAGGTGCAGCACGTCACTGATTGCTTAACGTCGTGCTTACGCAAAAAAAAAAAAACCATGGGCGAAATGCCGGCAATTTGTGCAGTCGAGAATTGGGCCTAAGTCTGTGTACACGCTTTGAAGGCGAAATCCTGGTATTGCTTATCAAAGACTACTTCGCCGGTACGTCGTATTTGCGTCTATTTCTTCGTTTTCCTGTGTTCGTCCTTTGTTGCGAAGTACTTCGGCAGGCTTCTTTGCTGCTTCGCCCTGTTTGCGTCATTTTCGCGGCTTTCGTTTCTTCTTATTTTGACGCGAATTACTTCAACAAGCGCGCTGGTGAGAACATCACTCCTCAGCTTCCCCAAAGTCAGAGTTCTGCGTGGCTGCATGGGGTGCGCGTGTTCTACTCACGTGCCGTCCCGTTCCCCTGTCACGTGAAACGCATTTGCCAAATTTTTGTTCCGTCGCTGGCAACACGCGGAAGTTGGTTATGCATTCAGTCTTACTCGGAAGACCCGAGTTCAATGTATACGTACCAATTCAAATGTGTTTTCTTCGTTGTGCGAAAAACGACCGTTTCTCGCACAACAATGCTCTTAAGACTTATCGCCTTCAAACAGCGTAACAAATCAAACAACAAAGCAAACGAAAACTGGCGCCGGTGTTGAGAACAGCCGCCCATCCAGCTGCTCGTACTGTGCAGATGCACAAAATACAACAGACGCCCTATTCGCGCGTGATTTTCCTATAGCTTCTTAATGCGTAAGGCTTCCGTAATTTACCTATCGAGCTGCCTTCTGTCTCCAGCCAAAATTACCTTGCCAGCGCACGTTTTTTCACATGGTTATTTACGGCAGTGTGTTGACAAATGCCGGAGAGAACGGGAAGTACCACCCAGAGAAAGCCCGAACTCCGAAGCTGATTAACTGCGCAGCGTGTGATTTGCCCCCACGTCCTTCTTGGTCATCCTTTTCTATTAAAGGTTCTCTCGCTCTCTCTCTCTTTCTTCTCATACATAGGAAGCAACATATAAACAAATAATATCATGTAAACCATCCTTTGCGATGGCTGTTTTGAACATTAGCACCGCTTTCTTGTTATTGTTTCTGCAAGGGTTTTGTTGTAAAGTTGTTGTATTTGCGCAGTTCTAACGCGCGTCTTTTTCTGCACGAAGTAGCCTTGAAATTTGTCTGCGCGTTACAATCGGGCTCGAAGCCGAAATTGAATTCAAAGACTACCGCAGTACTGCCATGAAGACGAACTCCTCCCAAAATACAGCTCAATTGAATCCAAAAAAATCTACCAACGTCAATTGAGTAAATTTCTGTGCACCCATTTCTGAAAGGGCGTTGTTTGTTCAGCTGATGCATGCGCATGTTTCTGCTGCGGCAAACTAGCACATCGTTTCGGTCCATAGGGTTCCAAAGACGTACGTCTTTCAGGTCAAAGGCCACTTACTTGCCGGGAGCGAGGGGAACTGCGCAGCGTTATGCACACTGGACGTCCCGAAGACGTGACTGCGCAACTGACGTGAATGGAATGGAATGGATGACTTTATTATAGGAGGAAGCCAATAGGCCCTGTTGGGGGACAAGAGAAAAAGGGTAGGGGAAGATGGTTCATATAAAGTTTTCACTGCACTGTGAGGGTGGGTTCACTTAGCACGGCATGCACAGTTGAAGTTGTGGCGAGGACCCTCTAATACGACTATGATCGGGGTGTGCAATTGGAGCCGTTCAGGAGCCACTATAGAGAGTGGGTGAACGATCCGCCATCATACTACTTTATAGAGACCTGTTTTGAGACCCAATTCTGTAATTTTCTGTAAAATTTGGGGGTTGTTTCTGACGTGTTGGAGATGTTCTTCAGAAGTCGTCGGGCGTACTTGCGTTGTAAGGAACTGGTCGCGGTCAGTCAAGTAAGCTGAACAAGCCCAGATGAGGTGGAAAAGGTTCGGTGTATTGTTGCTGCCACAGTAGGGGCACCGAGGACTAGCAAGGTGCCTATGCGTTGTCCATTTGGAGATGACGTCCGGAGTGTTGGCCGAATCAGCGTAGACTTCATTAGCGAAAATTTCTCCTGTTCTTGGCAGGGACTGCAGAGGAGCAAGGAAACCAGGTGGTGAGGCGTCGGCAAGCCGTTGCCGGCTGAGGTTCTTAATTCGACGGTATTTTTGCTGCCAGTCCAATTCGCATGCCTGTTAAAGCTCAGGTCTTTCTTGAATGGACGCGGGAACCATAGGAGGATTGCGTAAACACTCCCTAATGGTCCGTTACGTCTACAATTTTGAAAGTCAAGGCACTTGAAATCGCAAACACTTTCAATGTTCCCCGCTCTAATTTTAAGGCGAATCGGAGCTGGATAAGCAAGTTCATGAAGCATAAATGATTTTTGCTGCCTCAGGTGCGTGCGTCTAATAAAATGTGTTCTGCCCTGTACACGTGTCTTTTACATCTACGTGGTAAAGTGGGCGTGAAATTATTGTTTTCAAATTATTGTTTTCAAACTTACCTACTCTTTATAATCGGGAGCGCGTCCGAATCGTGCAAGCACAGTACGTCAAGCATCGCATGAAACCCCATATCACCGCATAAATATGTTTTCACTTTTCTATACAACATTATTGGTTAGGCTGCGTTCATCTGTGTCCTGTCATGTATTCGACCTTTTACGCGGTCAGGTTTTCAATTACGAACCTTTTTCTAATCCGCCTAGCTGACCTCGGAAGCTTATATACCTTATGCAAATTATCGTTGTTTCAGATGCATTTCCCACTGACCTGCTGAAAATACTCTGAGAGGCTAGTATATCGACCTGTAAAACGTTCGCTCACCTTGTACATCACTTCCAAGTTACTTCTTTGTGCGATAGGTCGGTCCTGTAGTAGGCGATAGCTGACTTCTAAACAAGGTTTCACGCAAGAAAATTCCACAGATCACCTCATAGTAAACAACAAATCGCACCAGGTGCTGATGCCCAACTATATGATAATGGTTATTCTCCAACGACAATATTTTGGGAGGTACTTCTCAAAGTTTTAGCTGTCATTTGAGAAAAGAAAAAAAAAATCGGAGTGGGTTTAGAGTGTCACGTGTGGCAGTGTGGCTGTTGACCGGGGAAAAAGGACTTTCCGGTATACCACTAAGCTTACACAGTAGCCCCTGCGGGTCAGTTCCTCGCGCGGATACTTTTGGTGTTGGTATTTCCATTTCGTGAAATCTAAGGTGGCGGTAATTCCGTTCGCGATTACGTTGGTAAGTACCTTGTAGACGACTGACAGTAAGCTGATCGGCCTGTAATTTTTGAAGTCCTTCATGTCACCTTTCTTATGAATTAGGATGATGTTCGCGTTCTTCCAAGATTCCGGTACACTCGCGGTCAATAATCATTGAATATAGAGGTTTACCAGCTATTCTGGTACAATTTGCCCGCCATCCTTCAAGAGGCCTACTGTTATCTGATCATCACCAGGTGCTTTTCCCCTTCAATTCTTGCAAAGCCTTTTTTTACCTCTTGTGTCGTTACTGGGGGGATGTATACCTTCTCTGCACTACTTTCTCGTTCGTTATCACCGTGGATGTCGCGGCTGTACAGATCCCGATAGGATAATGGAGTGGATCCCTGTAGGAGGCAAACGTGGCAGGTGGCGGCCGAATGGGAGAGGCCTTTGCCCTGCAGTGGGCGTAGACGGGCTGAGGATGATGATGATTTTCATTTGCGCAAAGTACTCTACTGGTGACGCGAAATCGCTCCGTCGCTGAGATTAAAAACGCCCCGAAATGAATAAAAACCCGTGAGTGAGTGAGTGAGTGAGTGAGTGAGTGAGTGAGTGAGTGAGTGAGTGAGTGAGTGAGTGAGTGAGTGAGTGAGTGAGTGAGTGAGTGAGTGAGTGAGTGAGTGAGTGAGTGAGTGAGTGAGTGAGCGCGAGCAGGCGCACCTACACTCTAAAATTGGCCACGCGTAGTAAGCGTGAAAAACGCTCCTGGGCCTCATAAACTTCTTTTTGAGCACCGCGTGACTGAAAATATGCCAGAGCTTGAAATGCGAGTCAGTTGGCAGTCAGCTGTCATGCACGGTCGCTTGGAATATCCAGGTAGGCAAATTATCAACTAATTTCTTTGCTCATTGTATAGTTCCAAACTATTTTCCGAATAACAACGTTTTTGGTGCATTGTGCAGATCTTTCTATTGACCTCGGAACTTCGCATTAGTGTTAGGCTTAGTTCACTTTGCCGCTTCTCTTTGACACGGGTCATGCGGTCGATCGGGAATAATGAGAAGAAAGAAGGAAGGAGTGAGTTTCTCGCTGTCGTTCCTGTGAGTAGTTTCTCTCGCCCGCCGTCCGGTTTCCGCCGGTGGTCTCAGAGTCTTGCGCTGGGCATCTTTGGCTCGCTGGTGGTAAATTTTGTGGCCGCGCTCTCCGTTCGCGTCGGTGGCCGTACTCGGTCGGGGAGGCCCGGCCTCGCCGATAAATGAGCCGCCTGCTCTCTCCTCCGTCTTCCGCAGAGCACCTCGAAAACGGCGAAAAAAAAAAAAGCCAAGCACCCTCCCGTCTAACGACGATGCCTGAACGCGAAAGGTTTCTAGTGACAGGTCATCGTCGTTTTTATACAGTGGGGTGCTGGATTTTCCTGTCTAATTTTGTACGTCCATGCGCCCCTCTCAAAATCCAAACCACTTCGGCCATGCTGAAATGGAGCAATCGAATAGACGCCGGCTTCATAACCCGAGAGATCCAGGTTCTATTCCTGTCACGGTAAGCGCTTTTCTTTCTCTCACTGCACCCGATTACGCGTTACCAGTGAGAACACTACAGCTTCGATTTAATATTGAATACCGCAGATTCGACATGCGCATTACGAAGCGTCGATAATCGTGTCACATTCTACGGGAATATGCGCGTTCGTGCTGCATATCGCGGAAGACGTTCGGGTGTTGCATGAGAGTGCTAACTCATCAGTCTTTAAGTATTATATTGAAGCCGCTTTTTATCTTTGCCAGGTTTCACCCGCGGACAACATTTGCCGGTGCACTGTATGAGGCGACGTGAAGCAGCTGGTTTGCGGCAGAGCCCAGTGAAGTCGTGAAGTTGTAACTGGACACATCACTGGAAAAAGCCTTGGTGCTGTGTTTGTGTGTGTATTACATAGAGGACGATACGTATCCGCTTGCTTTTGGGCAGTTTCTCGGATTCCTTCAGGTAGGGGTTAAACGGGACAGCGTCGACAAAATACCACGGGCGCTCAAAAACCTACGCGATTTGTTGGTGTAACTACACCTCGTCTGAGTTGAGGTCATAGCAACGCTCATGGGCTGCTTTAAAGCGGCATCAAGAGTTCATCTGGAGCCTGTTTTATAGTTCATGTCTTTCTTTCTCGGATTTCTCTGTATCGAAGCATTCTTGTAAGTTATGGTGAATAAAAACGTTCGTCAAATTTAAAATTTATTCAAATTTCTCGTTCTTTCTTGTTCCCCAGCTTTGATCTCAACCATCGCAGCAATCCTCACAGACTTCCTCACTTAATGTTCTTCACAAGCGTGTAGGTAATGGCGCTGTAATAATGCACATCACAGGCTTAATTGTGTGGGATTAGCTTGGTGCACTTGTTCAAGATTCTTTATGAACGTTTGTCTTGCACTACCTTCAACGGCGCTTAGGTTTATCACAACCAACATTTAGAGGCAATCCTATACCCCCTTATTCTGCTAACACTACTACGTTTGGGGCCATGTATAACGAATAATGAACGCCGTAGTCGTAATGTGAGGCTTATCGATTCGTACTGGCGACCTTCCCAACGCTCAGTGAAGGTGAAAAAGAGGATTTGTACTTACCTGAGTGGCATCCTCCGGCTGTGCATAAAACGCCTTTCTGGCCGTCTCGAATCATTTAAAAAGGAAGCTGAAAGAAAATAGTAGTTGCTGTGCCGCATTTATGTGAATAAGGAACCACTCCCAATTTAGACGCTCAATAAATGTATTCTCTCTCTCTCTCTCTCTTGTGGGTAGATTCGAGCACCCATCAAGCTCATAAATACGGCTGAGCAAACTTTATCTTCGTTCAGCTTTTTTTTAAAGGTTGCAGATGGTCAGAAGGTGTTTTATATACAGCTTTAAAATGCCGCATCTGGTAAGTAAAAATTCTCCTTTTCACCTTCACTAAGCGTTAGGAAGCTCGCCAGTCACGGACGGCAAGCGTGAGCGCATAGCGTGATAGTTCACCACGCATAAAACAATCATGCAAAAAATATTCTTTACTCAGGCTTCGCAAGCGTTACGCATCCCATTGTGCTTCCCCCAGAGTTATGTTTTCATACGTCTACAGGGACACTCCGAGAAACGAAGGCCTCTGACAAGCAATGCCTGCAGCCGCCCGTCCTGACGATTTTGGAAACGGTGAACAGCTGGAAATAAATCTGCTTTGGCCTCACGGACAAGCGCAGCATAAAATCTAAAATCGAGGCCCAGACTTGAATTGGGGGGTCAGTTCGGGACAGCGTTGATCTCTCATGGAAATTAATAACGCCGGCAGCTTCTTCATTTGAAAGCACTCACTGCTGATTCAGCTTGGGAGACATCCATCCCACGGGTGCGCGGAAGCGCCTCTATTTCTTGAACTTCGCCCTCGAGCCCAGCTATAATCGACAAGAAACAAGGGCTGCACACCGCATGTGATAGGCGTAAGGTGTACACTGCAGCGGCAGAAAATGCAGATCCGGCCATTGTAACATTAAATGGAGCCCTGTCCTCACTTCCCTCGGGGAACTGTTTGTGTCACTGTATGGTGTGGGTTATCCCATTGTTTGTTGCACATTCGGATCCTGTTATTTTGCACGAAGTTCTCAAATTATGGAAGAGCTTTCTGTAAATTCCTATTTCGACAAGGCCGGCAAGGAAACGCGAATAACTTTCGGAGTCAAGTGCTCGACTTGTATTCAAGAAAGCTACTTTTGACATGTTTTCTTGCAGCGACCCTCTTCAATAGGCGTCACCAGGCCTTGGACACCCTTTACAGCGCACTGGCGTGGCTTGAATCCCGGCATGAATGTCGAAATTCCCAAGATGCTTTTTTAACTTCGACTAGAAGATAAGTATTTAGCACAGCTGGGCAGGCGGGCAGGCCACGACCAAACACAAGTGTTAATCTCCCTTGGTTGGGGGGAGGGTAACTACCATATTCAATTACTTTCAGGAGTCAATCATATCCTCAGAAAACCCAAATATTTAAAATACCGGGTAGATAAATTTTCATAAGAGCATAAAAGCTACAAAAACCAATGTAGCAACATTGCGGTGCAGGCTACTAATAGTGCATCTCCAACAGTGCCACTGCGAAGCACTGCGTGGCATTATGCTGTTTTTCTGAAATGATAACCCAGCTGCATCCTGAAGTGAGATAATCTCTTCACTAACCATCACCTGTAATGGCTTTGTAAAACCATTTGTAAAACGTGTCTGCTACAGCTGTTGCACATGATTCTGTATACTGCGCAAGGCCACGAAAAGAAACTCTCACTGCAAGAGGCGCGTGAAAGGCGCGTGTTCTATAGCACAATTTGCTTGTTGACGTCAAGGGGCATAACGTCGCATTGAACGACCTCCATCAGCGCTCGTATAAAGACTGCAGTTCTTAGCCCGTTTTCCCTAACGTTCTCTCTGGGCGGTAGTAATCTTCTGCATTTCCTGAGTGACGAAAACGTCGCTGAGCACGACGTCTAATAACATGCAACCAGGCCGTATACACCGGCACTGGCGCGTGGGACACGAATCCATTTCGTACGCTTTATTATAGTGTTTTTGATCATTTGTACGGAAGTGCTAATTACGTGAGCGCTATCTTGGGGACGGGCATTGTGGGAAACACAAAGGGCTTCATTTCAGCTAATAGAATACATGAGACGGGATGATTGCGGTGAAGAGCGGAAACATATATAAGTCTGATGGCTCCTCAAGTTAATTCCAGACAATCACCGAATTGCATTTAAGCTGGGATGACTCATGACCGAGGTGTTGTGACTGCCACATCAGATACAGAGGGACCTTTGCTTAGTCGCAAAACTTACAAAATGGCAAAAGTGTTTTGTTTTTCAGACAAATGCGTGGCCGCGGATGCACAGCAATATTGGCGTTGCTCAGGCGGCCATGCACGCGTGATGACGGGCACACGCTGAGGAAAAAGTTGCTTTAAAATAACCTATTAACAGCTGACGATCTATAATGCAGCGATGCGGCAATTAATAGCGCTACCACTTGGTTCGGCAAATCTAGAAAAAAATAGCCAAATGCCTTGATGATCCCGTTCTGTCAGGGCGTCGAAGGAAGCAAACAAGCAGATTTATTTGATTGCTTAGAGGAAACACGCATAAAACACGGCTTCTCAACTGAAAGTTGTGGGATCTGGCCAGGCAACAGGGAAAAAGCCGAGCCCTTCGGTTGGTAAGACTGGAACCTTCTCTGGAGCTAAGCGTGACACGGACGAAGGAATACCGACTATCGCCATTCCAAGCTCTGGTTACTTAGAAAATAGGTTACTGAAAATTCCCTGTATGTACCGCAAACTTTCATGATGTAGTGTAAGTCACTATTTGTATGTTTCAAGAAAAAGCCGCTGTCCTTATTTATTTATTTATTTATTTATTTATTTATTTGTTTGTTTGTTTGTTTGTTTGTTTGTTTGTTTGTTTGTTTGTTTGTTTGTTTGTTTGTTTGTTTGTTTGTTTGTTTATTTATTTGTTTGTTTGTTTGTTTGTTTGTTTGTTTGTTTGTTTGTTTGTTTGTTTGTTTGTTTGTTTGTTTGTTTGTTTGTTTGTTTATTTATTTATTTATTTATTTATTTATTTATTTATTTAAGGTTACCCCCACGGCCCAGGTAGGACGTTCTAGAAGGGAGAACGTATAACAGGTACAGATATACAATGGAATAATAAGCAGACAAGATGAAAAAATGTACAAGGCAAAATAAAGAAGCAACAACAAAGCTACAAAATCAAGAAAAGAGGCCCAAGAAAGGCACAATAATGTAGTCTGTGTAGCATAGCGACAAATAAGCATTTGAAAAAAACCACACCTAAGGGACATAAAAAGGCAGAAACGCGCAACAAAACTGTTCATGATACGGTACATTTTTGGCATAAATTTGGCTACTTTTATGCAAGTGACAAAAAGCGAGGTTTGTGAATAGCTGGAAACAAACAACAAAATGAAGACAAGAAAGCATAACAGCGTTAAAGAAAATTTTAGAATCAAGTATGATTACAAACATGGGCCGTCAAAGCTGATCTAGACAACTTATTGTCGCGAATTAATACAAGCGGCTCGGGAAGGCGGTCTCAGTGGGTGATTGGTTGGGGTAGAAAAGAGTAATCGAACGGACTTGAATGATGACGAATAAGTACAATCTTATGGTGGTGATCTGAGCGACGAGATATGAAAGAGGGACTTGATAGGAGCAAATCATGAAGTTGAAGTTTCCATAAACGTACACCGTTATGGCGGAAAAATAGGGTAAAAAGTTGCACTCAGCAACTTGACGGAGCCCTACATCCTTCATGGTTAACAGAAACAACAGAAACAACAGCGGCGGGGAAAACAAACAAAAAAAGCGATACATAGACACCACTTGTGGGTGCAAACAAAACTAGCACGGAAAATACAATATGTTCAAAACTACAATAGATAGCGCATCAACAAGTGGATATAAGGACGTGAAGGCAATAGAAATAAAAAAAATATACTCAACAAACCGCACAAAAACCGCAAGGAACTATTTCCAAACATCATAGTCTCTCCGAACAAACAAGTTAAACAGCATAGATTTTGTACATGAGTCAATATCAAAGCCAATAAATGCAAGTCCATTCAACAACTTCGGAAGGGTATACCCAATCATCTGCAAAGTGTAGTTTGTACGTGGGCGAGGAACTTTCCAGCGTTCAGACAGTCTAGTCAGATAGGGCGTATGAATAATTTGAATATTAGCTATCAACGAAATGTTCTTAGTAATGTTTTTTGCGTTCTAGAGTATATGTGTAGGCTAAGCGGTACTTAAGCAGGTCCAGAATCTTAGGTAGACAAAGTTTACTAAAGCGTTTTACAAAGTTTGCTGAAGCGCGTGTTGATAAAAAACTTTTGTGAAATAAACACAAACATTGCATCTGGGGGCGTAGAGACAGTAGAGACAGATCAGATAGTAGCAACTGTGATTTCATGGTCGTTACAGTAGCTGTGCGGCGATATTCTGAAAGGATAAACCGTGCGGAGCGGTTCTGGACGGACTCGATAGACGAAGCTAGATATGCGAGGCCAGAGTCCCATTTCGAAGCGGCATATTCCACTTTCGGGCGTATAAGAGTTTTGTAGAGTTGTAGTCTCAGCGAAAATATCAGACCAGAGAAGGTAGACTTTTCAAATAGCTCAATGTCCGGTTCTCATTGTTTGTTATGTAGTTTATATGCGGTTTCCAGGTGAGATTGGATGATATATAGAGGCCTAAGTATTTATAGGAAGTTACGGTCTCAAGAATATCCCCATAAAGCGTATAATTAGGGCTGTGGGGCGGTTTTCGAGTTACTTGCATTACTTTACATTCATTTGTATTAAAGGAGCCATGAAGACAAAATACGAGTTGGGTTTATTAGAAAGACTGCTTACTCCCGATAACAATGATACCAATATCATCGCAATCTTCAAACAAATAACGGAGATAATAAAGAAAACGTGTGAAGCAGTCGCGACCCCTTAGCCAATTTCCCGCAACTTTTCTATGACGTCACGAAACCTTGTTTTTGCGATTGGCGGGCGCCTAACTGACCTGTCGCAACGACACATGACTGGACGTCTGTAATGGGGCCTCTAGTTGCATTTGACCGCATCACTTTAATGCTAACGTGCAGTTAACGCACAGAAAATTATGTTTTATTGTTGGCCCATGTGACGTCATTCTTGCTTAACACGTCACTGTGGCGCAAAATTTGAAAGTTTTTAAATACTTCTTGCTTTTTTTTCGTTAAAAAACATCTTTTGTGGGCTGTAATGGAGCTTAGTGAGATACTGAATCCTAGTTCTTTTAAATTAAACGAAGTTGTATTTTCTCTTCATGGCTCCTTTAAGTGTCATCAACCAGTCATTAAACCATGCAGAGATTTTGTTAATATCGGACAGAATTATGGCGGTGTAATTGTCAGATGTAATCTCATGGTGAAGAACACAATCTTCAGTGAATAGGTTAATTCAAAACTGAACTTTACTAGGCAGGTAACTGATGTAAATTAAGAAGAGCAGAGGTCCCAGGACAGAGCTTTGAGGAACACCTGAATATACCGGTAAAAAGGACGACGTAGTTTGGTTGACAGTGACAAACTAAGAGCGGTTTAAGAGGAAGCTCCGTAACCAGGCAAGGCCGTTAGGATCAAGGTTGAGTTTACTTAGTTTTAATAATGATAGTTATGTGATACCTTGAAGAAGGCTTTGGTGAAATCAAGAAATATGCAGTCGACTGTGAAACAATTGTCAATTGTGCTATGAAGCGAGTTTGTAAAGCAAGCCAGTTGAGTCTCACACCAAAAAAAATGTTTACGAAAGCTATGTTGCGAATTGGAGAAAAAGGTGTTAGAATCCAAGTGACGAGCGATTTCCGATGATAAGATATGTTCCAAAATTTCGCACGGAATGCAAGTCAATCAAATGGGGCGGTAGTTATTGACAGTATGTGTATCAGCACTTTTGTGGGTGGGAACCACATCTCCTACCTTCCAGTGACTGAGGAAGGGTGCCCGTGAGCAAAGACTGTTCAAAACTTTTAGACAAAATAATTGAGGAATACTTTTTAGTGTTTTTCAAAACCTTGGAATTTTCGTTATCAATCCTAAGGACAGAGGAAAGATTAAGAGTATCAATAAGTTTAGCGACGCCGCATGGATCAATAAATACTGGAGGCATGTTAGAAAACTCACGACTATCAACTGAGGGATGAGGAGCTTCTGGCATTTTGAAAATGAAGTTACAAAGAAATCGTAAAACACTGAAGCACACTGTTCATTGGATAACATGACACCGTCACTCGAATTAATGGTGATAGCGTCATCCCTATTCACACAGAATTGACGCATAATTGACGCAATTAACTCATAATTGACGTGGTCTGTTTTTAAGCATATCAGGCAGCGTTTGTGTGTTGTATGTTTGGCCTCACAGAGCGGGCGAATATAGCTGCAGCATAATAAGTGCGCCATCTTGCTACAAGATTAGAGCGCTTCGCGTTTCAGAATACACGCTGGTTTTTGTTGGCTAGTTGCTGAAGATATTTATTGAATCACGCGAATGGTTTAGTTTTAATCGAACGGAGCGAGATGTATTGACTAGTTAGGTTGGCTAGTTTGTCTCTGAAATGACACCAGTTGTGCTTTACCAACCGCGGGGAAAAGTTGTCCATAAATTCGTCAACAAATATGTATAATTCGGTCTTTATACCGTCCTAATCTGGGCGAGAATATTAATGTATTTGCGTCACTTTTTTCCGGTGATGGGGTTTTGAAAAATTCAAATTAACTTGCAGAAGGGCATGATCGCTAAGTCCTGGTAGAACTGATAAAGAAGTTACTGTTTCTGGACAAGTTGTTAAAATAAGGACGAGCGTATTAACTGGGTTACCCGAGAGCATCGGATCAGCTGTGTTACCATTTGGATGAAGTACAGTATTGTACACGACACAAACGCGGGCAATGCCCCATACTGCCATGGCTCACGACATAAGACGACGAGGACGACGAAGAAGTAGCTGTATCCTTGCACGCGCTATCTTATGGCCGCCATGTAAACACCGTAAATAGATCGTTCATCATTTTTTGCCATGGTTCAGGTCATCTGTCCAGATGCCAAGTTACTTTTTTGGCCGAGCGCTTTTCGGTCAGGAGCGTTCTCCACCACCGCTTCTGTAAATAGCAAAGCCTAAGTAAAGCTTGAGGTCACCCCCAAAAGCGCATTTCCTTTACGCGTCAATATAGACAACCGAGAGCCGTTCCCTACATCTGTTGAAAACTGTTGGTTGTACCTCACATAGGAGACGTGAAGTTATCGCGGAAGTGCCGCCTATTCGAGTTCATAACATGGATGCTCCAGTGGATCTATTAGGCCCCTTTACCAAGCACTCGAAGAATTGAAGACCCGTGGAGCGTTAATTTGAAGCTCGATGACGTCGGTGAGACAGAGAGTGCTTTTGCTGAGTTGTCTTCATAGGACGGACATTTCGGGAAGTTTTCTGTGAGCGCTGTCTCGTCCGGGCGGTATCCGTTTGAAACAGAAGCACGGGGGGCGCTGTGTCAAGATCTTGGTTAATGCGTATCACCACTATGAGGCCAAAAATAGTATCTACGAAAAGAACAACAGAACGTTTGACACCATGCCTTATGGACGGCGAGCCACCCGGCATGGCGCCACGTTTGGATTATCTGTTACCCTGCACATGTGGAAGAGGCGTTTCGCACAACAGCACACTGTGCGGCCGCACATTTGTTGGTCCGAGTCTAAGCGCATTTCAGTTAACACACCCTATCAGCTAAACAATGCTTAAATTAGAGCCATTTGCCCAAATATGCCCTTACGCAAAGTTGCGGTTCAGATCGCACCGATGAAAATGCGCCAACTGGGAAAACAGGTGACAGGCTTGAATTTACTTATCGCAAGCACTCTATCCAAAGGTCTGCATTCCTGTGCATTACAGTCGTCGTTTTAGTAGGCACGTGGAAAGGGCCGTTGCGCCAGAGCGAAAGCTGTCCCCAACGCCAGCGATAATCTGTCGCTGCTGTAGCTGATCATCTTCGCCGCGGCCAGGTATGCGTCGCATTCAGAAAGGCCACGACGCAAAACCATTCCAAAAAAAATGTTCCTTTGTGCCGTGTAAGTCGGATCCTATTAACGACTCTGTTTATTGCATAGCGCAAGAGCGTCCACGGCCACTAACTGCATAAACTTTATGTAGCAGCTACGCCTACCTGTTCGTGATCACACTCTAAACTTTTTTTCCACCCATATACTCCCTAGAGGTTCTTTTTCGCCTGTCCTCTAGTGATCCTCCTTGTAGGAGTTTTTTTAGTACATGGAACCGGGAGGTTTTGTTTACCTCCTCAAAACAGGGTGTTTTTAGGTGATAGAAAGGAGGTAGTTAGGGAGTGTTAAGAAATGTTAGGGAGAATTTAAGGAGATGAAAATGGAGTATTCTTTACTTCCTCAAGGCGTTTTTAAGTGATGTTTATGGACTTTTTAGGCGGTTGAATAGGAGCCTATTATGGCTCCCTTGGGAAGTACTTATGTTATTTTAGGGGCGTTTTGAGGAGGTTCAAGGGAAGCATTTACTTCTTTTGCATGGAGTTTTACGTTTTGTAGGCCTCGCGAGGGGAGTTTTTAGGAGGTTCAAGGGAAGCATATATTTCTTTTGAATGGAGTTTTGCAAAGTTGGGGCGGTTTTGTAGGCCTTCCGAAAGGAGTTTTTTCAAGGCCACAAGGGAGAGTTTCTAGTTCCCTGCGGGAGTACTGATTTCACACGGTTTTTCTCGGTTTCAGGTTTATTTCAAACGAACTTTCGCATACAAGTTTACATGGTACATGGTGTACACAAGGAGGCTCCGAAATAAAAACTTTGGGCGACCTCCTATAAGAAAGCAAAAATGGTAAATTGCTAAAAACACGCCAGTTAGGAATGGAAGACAGCAATAGAATGCTAGTTGAACAAACCGTACAATTAATATTACTACAAGAACTGGAAATACGCGACAAACAAAGATAGGCGCAAACACAACCACATGGTAAGTGAAATCATTATATAATAATAGCGGGTCGGGAACGCGTCAGTACTTATCAGAACGCATCAGCACTCAGTACAGAAAGTGAAAAAAATGGTTGCAGTGGTTTACAACAACAAAAATATTTCAGTTGGTGGTGAAATGAGCGATCTGTGTGCTAGTTGAACAAACTGTAGAAACAATATTACTACAAGAACTGGAAATACGCGAAAAACATATAGGCACAAACACAACGGCATGGTAAGTGACATCATTATATAATACTAGAGGATTGAGAACGCGTGAGTACTTATCAGTACGCATCAGTACTCAGTAAGCAAAGTGAAAAAAATGGTTGCAGTGGTTTACAACAACAAAAAATTTTTTCAATTGGTAGTGAAATGAGCGAGAGCTGTGTAACGATTTGATATTGAAAGGTAACGAGCATTTTGTAGATGGTAAAGGCACAAGAGATAAATGATGTAGGAGACAGACAGAAATGAGATGGCTATGGATAAATGAGTAATATAAAGAACGAGAAATATGCTGCGGAAAATACCAGTGCGTTTTGATAAAGACACAAATGCGCCAAGAAAAGTGACCCAGTCTGAGGGGTTAATTGCAAGGATATAGAACAGAATGCGTGGTTTTGCGACAGCTTCTTCAGAGTGAGAAGAAAAAGCCATGTAATTCGTGTTTTTCCGATAATTTTAAGTTGATTCATTTGGCACCAGTTGCCAACATTATTTAGATAATTGTTTCAAGCTATATTAGTTGGTTAATATTATTGCTTCACTAAAAGATAGCTGTATTATCAGCATACTGAAGGGCCCATCAAATATCCCCTGTTCAGTAAAAAAAAAGAAAACGTCAGAAACATAATACGAAATTCCTTAAACTACTATCCAATGATTACAGGATTGAAAACAAATAAAATATTGGTGAGGGATATTGATGCGATAAAAGTTAATTAGTTCTAAATCCTTCACACGTGGTTTGGTGCTGGCAAGGTCCAAAAAGGCATGTTCCACAAACGTTAGAGCTCTGTGTGCCTTCTTGGGATATTGAATGTTGAAAACCCAGAACGATGCAAACAGACTACACAGTCCTCCCAGTAAAGGTGATGCAGTCAAGACACTCTGGCCATCGATGCGGAGGCTAATTTCCCCGTTCGCGGAATGCAGGCAGGGAGTCAAAGGAACATCTACCTGAAAAAGCAAAAAGAAAAAAAAATGACCCACATGTAAAATTCAAAACAGACACTATGGTTAAATGAACTTAATAATTCGGTACAGTAATAAAATTGTTATGCCAGGTTCCCTGCGAAGATCCAGTACTTAAATTAAGAATGCAAAGGCTTCATAAAACCAAGTGCCAGTACATTAACCATCGTGGCTTTTGCAGCAATAAAAAAGATATTACTTCCGCACAATATACTCGAGCACAACTTTAAATGACAGTGAAGTTAAAATGCAAGTCTCTCTAGGTTGATAGATTAGCTCACGGAGAACACTATTATACCCCTCTTACACCTGGCATTTTTTTTAAATAAGGTTGAAACTAGCAAAAACACGTTTTCACCGGAAGGGCTTAAGTGGCCTGACGCGCACAACTTCTTTCTTGGCTGCCGCTGGATGGTGCTACTCGTCCATACTTGGGGTGGCAGTACCGCTTTCCAAGGGAGCATGCGAGCTACGCATGAGAAAATCGTTCGACGCCAAAACTTGCGGGGCCTCAAAAGGACAATGTTTTTCTTCAGTGAAGCGTAAATACTGATCACAGGTCCAATGGAGAAACATTTTGCTTAGTGGTCTCGAACGGCAAATGACAGGGGAGTTTGGGGAAGCATGAGCGATTTGACCGGAACTGACCAAACTGCTTGGTACGTGGTAATGTTGTATTCAGTTGCTTGTATACTGCTATTAATCACCGCTGCTTCACTTGCTTCCGGTTTATCCTGATGCAAACAGCGACTGCAGTCGTGTTTGCGTCACGTTTGATGAGCAGTTGAACAGCGATTTCTCAGCACTTAAGGCATCTTGGCACTAAATCAATGTTGAAATGGCTATGCGGAGGTCCGAATTCCGTTTGAAATCAACTTGCTGGTTGTCTTCAATGACCCTTTAACAACAAGTTACCCTTATGCCTCATCACTGCAACCGATTGCTCCTCCGTGTGGTGCAAAGTGTGTTACTGTGAGTATTTTCAACGTGAAACGAACCGTTTCTGTGATTTGTAGGACTGATTCTGCTATTAATTACTGCAGTGACAACAAGCTATGAAAGAAAATCCCGCCATCTCCACGAAGTGAATGATGATGAGAGGGGCGAATCTAAAATGCTTATCAGCAGACAATGTGACGCATTAAGTGCAAGCTGCTTTCATAGTGTGTGCATTGACATTAGGATATGGCCCCCTGGCAGAATGATGCGCTGCGCGAGATTTTGCCGTACCTAAAAGGACAGGCAACTCATTTTTACGGAGTATAGGATCTGTAAAAGGGTTGCGAGTTGGGCAAGTTGGTAATTATGCATTGCGAAAAATAAACTGCGCGCAAATTAACGAGGACAAGAACACATGAAGACGGCACAAGCGCACACTCGCAACTAGTTTATTATTGCACAATTCAAAGCTTTATATGCCCAAGCGCCCACTTGCCGCGCCCCCAATGCGTCACAGTTCTCGGCGCACTCAGCCGAAAATACTAAAAAACCGTAACAACAAAACCACAAAACGAACTTTGAGGCTCAGGAAAGGCGAAAAATCAGCAAAGATAACCGCATCATACATGGATTAAGACCCCCCTCCCACCCCCAACACGCATTCCCAGATGAAGCACCGAAATAGCGCTCAATGTGCGTCTAAATATGCGACTTCTCGATTAAGCAGGGCGATAGAGGGATGACTGATGCATTCGGAACCAGCTTTTCTGATGTGGCTGGCTTCTACAATTTCTCGCGTTCGCTGGTTCTTATGTCGCAAAAGGATGGCTGAGCGCTCAAACACAGGGACACAATCAGGTCTGCATGCGCGGCAATGAGTAGATAAGTGGCTCAGGTCAAGTTGAAAAATGAAAAAAAAAAAATATACGGTACTTTTAGACGTCGTACGCTCGAGTTTGTGACAACGTACCCGTGTGCGGCTCTGTCCTGAAGTTCGGAGAAATGCAGGCGGGTTGTGTTATATTTCTCGTCTTGCATTACGCTTTCTTTTATATATAAGCGCCCTCTTTCCCGATCTCTCCACCTTCCTTCCCGCTTCCGTCTGACTGCGCTGATTTTCGCCAGCAAGAAGTAACCGCCACGTTGCTTTGAAACGACGCCGCGCGCGACAAACGATTTTATCTCGAATGCCCTGTTACAAACCGGCCTACAAAAGAATGCGAACGCATACCCCAAAACCCACAAACAAGCAAAATAATACGAGTGTGCGCTTTTTTCTTTGCCCGTGCGTGTACGAGCTGTGAGCGGCACGGGAACCCGGGTACTTCGCTGTTAACCCTATCCAAACGTTTGACAAATGCATCGACTGATGAAAGACCACTTACCAGCGAGCTGTCCACACCTGTCGCCGTATCCAAATGCTGTTTGCGGCCGTTCCTCGTGTGACAGGGGCACATGAAAATCTTTCCACCAAATGGCACTACTAGTCCTTCACAAATAAGAAAAAAACGACGGCCCAAGGCGAGGCTTGAAGCTCCGGCCTCGCCGTCACCGGCCGCGCTGCGTTGATAGTTGTTTACATCCGGGCAGCCAGTCGTGCCGCCAGGGCAAGTTGAGTCGCTGCAGTCGGGTGCGTTGGCGCGCTGGCACGAGAATTTAAATCGTCTATGTATGCGCAAGCAAGCGAAGCAGATGAACATTGCAATTGTTTGCAACGGCGAGAACTGCATCTTCGTTAGCAGCAGAGTTTGACAACACCTATCGCCAAAATAAACAGATTGAGACAACACGGCCGCGCTCTCTGCCTGTGATCGCGCTGGTTGAAGCATCTATACGGGTATACGTACGGTATTGGTTTTGTAGCTGCGTGCAACCGTCGCGTCCTGCTTACTCGTTCTAATTAGCATTAGGCCACGGTTGAAGTGCTGGTGCACGGAGACAACAGAAGACTAACATGGCGACCGCCCGCTTGAGATGATTACCTCAGATAAGGCGTTTATTGTGGACGTGGTAGTATACAAGGAACGGAACGCCATCTCACAAATGGTGTTAAGTTCTAAATCCTCCCTTTTGCTACCCGGATGGGCAACGGTACTACCATGGAGGTTCGTCCACTTCTTTAGATTATGCCTAGGGAGTACATTTTTTGGTATAGGTACTTTTCAGGGCACATTACTTGATTAAAACTCCATTTCCGGCTAGTTTGCGTTTACAGTGCAGTGCGAAAATGAGCCACATAAATAATGGCACATGGAATAATTGCGTGCCATCGTCGACAAACATCTTCCGTGTTCCTTTTCACGTGCTAGCAATTTACGATTTGTTCTTTTTTTATGATCAGGGGCGCGCTGCAATCGCAGTGAATCTTTTTACTCTTTCTATTTCGTTGCGTAATGCATTCCCAAAGACTGAAGGCCGTGCTATGCCCACCGATGGATCGTATACGTTCTTCGTGCAGACGCGCAGTTCTCAACTACAACGATGCATTTACACTTGAGTTTTTAGAAATGAGCGCATCATTTATATATGCAAAATATTACGCGGTGTATTGAGGTTGGTGTATAAACGCTGTAGAAGGAGTGCTTAAAATGCGGATCGGTCCCACTAGAGTTATACTGTTTTGTTCCCTGAGTTCCCACACCGCGGTTTTCCGACGGCTACCCATGATATTAAAGTTTCTAAAAGAAGCCATAAAGTTTGCGATGTGAGGTGTTGTCCCCTAAACTGACGGAGTTTGTAGTTCTTGTGAATGTGCGCTAAACCTTTTTTTTTCATGTTCGGTCGGTAATATCATTCTATGATCGTGCGGAGCACCATGTCTTGTTATAGTACGTTCTCGGGACAATTTTCGCTGCATTTATAAGTTTTTGCCTTTGTTCATTCAGACATAAGATCAGAGCCTCTGCAAGCAAACTATCGTTTCCCTTAAATATGGTTCTTAATGGTGCCATAAGACGTGACTTTTAGGGGTAATTATACGCACAAAGTTCGCGTAATTTTATGTAATAGGGATCGCAATATTCGCATACAACGTTTTAGCATCCTGACTTGTTTAGAACATTAGTCTGCATTTATATTTAGTGGGAGGATGAAAACGGGTAATATAATAATGCTACCAACACTAATGTTTATGAGTACAAGACGATGGTTTTCTGCAGTTCTGCAGAGCTATGTAGAAACTAAAAATCCTGTACGCAAATGTTTCTTCTAGCCAAATTGCAACAAAAATAAAAAGTATGGGTTAAAAAATTTGACCAGCCTTAGCCGCAGTGAGTTTCCTGCACTCTGCATTTTCGCGTACAGTTCTGAAATAAAAACGGTTCGAATTTCCGACCACCTACATTATTTCAAATACATGGGCTTCTATGGAAGGATAATGGCCCAAATAGAGGATTTTCTTGACAACTACAGCTGTGCCATCAGGCCATAAAATCACTAGGCGGACGCCCGGTGCGTTTACGAAGCCCTGTTCACTACCGGCACTTGCGCCTTGAGCCTGGGGCATAGCGCTTGTCTTTCTCTAGTCGAATGAGACAAATTTCCTCGACCCTGCCCGATTATATTAAAATTATAGTATAAGGGCAACATGAATCAGTTTGCCCGGATTGGAGTTTACAAATACTAGCCTGTTTCTGAGGCTGCGTTAGAAGAAGCCGATGTACGCTTATTGGCCGTTAGTGCATAAGGATTTATTGGTGACTCCCCCCCGTATATGTCCATCCGTCAATGCATCCATCCGTAACTTTGGACACCATGTGCTCCATATGTATGCATGGGCAATATGGGGTGTTTATTAAGAAAATGCTGTGCTCACAGCGGCCTGTGATAATTGACGGGTGCCGGTGTTCTGTCCTAAGCGTAATTGAACTAAACTTTGCGAATGAAATATAGGACTCTGATGTCGGATGAGGCGATCGCATCTATCACTACTCCACCCATCCTTGTAACTCATTCGATTTCGGCGTTGCTAGAACCTACCATTCTTTTATTTACGCTTGTGCAGTCAGTCACAATCTAGCCTAAATGGCTAAGCCGCTACAGTGAACTTATTATTTAAGGCAGTCTTAAATCAATGATTATTTCTTGACATGGTCGATTCCCCTCCGGCTTGAAAATGGTTGACAACAAACGCGGATGTGTATTCACAGAAAAGGCAGAAAACGCTTCCGCAGACGTATACTGGCTGCCCCTCAGTGAGGAAATACCAATTATTCGATACTAAAAAAGCAGTACAAGCCCTAGAGAAGATGCCAGTTCTGATTGACAATGAACTGCAACAATTTTCATCCCCTCCCTTTTTCATACTACGAATTCTCCTGAAACCATCCCAATATCCCCACAACACGAAAAAAAGCCGAAAGAGCACTATAAGGAACTATTTTTATAGTTATATTAAGCAAATATTTGAAGTTACCGAAAGTAAAAAATCCTGCCTTTTACAGAGTGCTGCTGATTTCGGGATTTCTGCTTTCTATCTATTTGTAATCCCGTGTACACTTTTGTTGCATAAGCGTATCTTCATTTTTGTATTAGCCTGTTAAATAAACGGCTCCAACGGCGAATTAACTGACTCTAAAGGAAACTCAGCCTCTTGATTGCATAGCGCACTGCTAACAACACGCTCACCCTGCTCGATATCTAGGGTAACGGCAACAATCGCCAAGAGGGGTACTCGATGTGAGTTTCTAACTTCCGCATACAACAGCGCCACTTTGTCAGGGTAAATGCATGTAAGCAACGACTGTCCAGGTTCTATAATCACCCATTTTCTGTGGTAAACAGATGCGGCCTTCCAGCGGCCGTCTTGTAACAGTTGCAGCCATCTCTCCTGGTTACAGCTGGGGCTTACTCCCTATTCCACGTTATGTTTCACCATCTATAGTTTTGTTGAAGTACCAGCGAGCTTTTTGAAGGATCTTTTCACAGTAATTAACAATCGACAGCCTATTCCTGACATGGCTGCAACATCGTAGGCACCTTTCATAACAACCCGCCGCCGTGGCTCAGTGGCTAAGGCGTTGTTGAGCCCAGGGACGCGAGTTCAATTCCCTACCACGGTGGATGCTTTTCAGGCGGAGGCGAAAAAACAAAACCCACCCGTGTGTCCAGATTTCGGTGCATGTAACGATCACTAGGTGGTCAAAATTAATCCGGAGCTCCCCCCTACGGTGCACCTCCCCGCCGAGGTCTATAGCTTTAACACGTAAAACCCCCGAAATGTGAATTCGAAAAACTTTCTTAACACAGAGGCGTCGTTTCTTGTCAATTGACGTAAGCGCACCATGCGCACGCTTCCATTTGCATCACTAATAGCAGAACCTGTAGCGCTTCCTTGCAACCGAAATGTTCCTCTGCATTATAGATACAGTTGGTTGGTGAGAGCCTCTGGCAGTCTACTTGCATTCGTAATTACTGCCGGTATATTTAAATGTCGAAGCACCCACCGTACAAGGCAAGGCATAAGTGGGCTTCGAGGAGCACAACGTTCTAAAATAACTTGCCGGAGCCACTTGTGAATTCCCCTCGACGCTTTCCTGTGTCGGAGCATCCGTCTATGTGTTATCGCCGAGAGCATTAAGTGCAATGACGCAAAAGGGAAAGGTGTGGCGCAACAGTATGCATAGGCAACACCGCGCATAAGACGTTTGGTTTCGGAAGATGCCTTTCTTCGCTCACACTGCGCATTTTAGCTACAATTGCCAAAACTTCCATCTACATGGCCTCCACACAATCAGCTCACTCCAGTGGGCTCAGCGAAATAAAGTAGTTTTAAACTCTAAGTTTTAGGAACTAGCTGGCGTCTACAATTAGTTATTTGAAACCGCTTTATATTCGACGGGCATGCTAGAAATCTCTATTATGAATATTCAGCACGTTCAGTATACGTAGGCGATTCTCAAGGAACACAACAAAGTTTTCTTCATTGGGGGGTGAGCATGCGGCGGAAATAATTTCTAATGTAATAATTTGTATTCGTTAAAACAAGTGGGAACATTTAAACGGACTAGTGCAACTCACGGATGGCTGTGATTTGAGAGAGGTTGTACCGTATGCGGGAAATGATGTTACAATGACAATAATTTGCTTTATCGGCCAGAAGAAAAACTTTTAGAAAAACTTAGAAGAACCGCTAAGAGCATCGTCTCGTAGTTTTCTCTGACTCACCAATTTTAACACATTGGCTTGAGCCCTCGGAGAGACGCAGTGTTTCCTTCTCGAAGGAAAACACAGACCTGTCGTTGTAGAAACTAACCTTCACAAATAAATTCTGAAAATTGGGTTTTGGCATATCAATCGCTGATTTATTGAACGCGCCGTAGCTATACCTTGGTTATGAGGCGCACCGTAGTGGATGACTCTAGATTTGTTTTTGACGACCTGAGCACCTTTTAACATGTGCCTTAATCTTGACACACGGGCGTTTTCGCTTTCGTCTTCATCTGAAAAGCAGCCACCACTGCAGAAAAGCGCCTGAGCCACTGCGCCACCGCGGCGTCTTTTCGTACGAATCACGGGTAGGGGCATTGCGCTAATGCAAACTAGGTTCGCCAGCTAAACTTTCATGGAACACAAGATTCCAGGTTCAATCTGCTCATGAGACGAGCTGGAGTGAAGGGCTCCGGGTTGAGTTTGACCACCTGGGTATGTTTAACAGGCGCCAATATCTCGGCACACGGGCGTTTCCTCTTTTCGCCTCCATTTGAAAAGCAGCCACCGGGACCAGTATCCAACCCGCGTAGATACCAGTTCAGTCAAACCTACAGGTACACTGCTTTAAAGCACTTTAATCAAGAGCAATTTCTCCCTACTTTTGTCGGCTATGTGAGCAATTATGGTCGTAAGCTCCACATCCAACCACCCGTGTGCACGAGATTTCGGCGCACGTTAAAGATCCCCAGGTTGTCAAAATTAATCCGGAGCCCTCCACTACGGCGTGCCTCATCGCCTACGTTGCGTCGGCGCGTGAAACCTTACAATCGAATCGATCCACATCCTACCCAGGATCGGAATACAGAACTGCGCCGTTGAAGTGACTGATTTGCTACTCTCTGAAATTTAAGCCACGTGTTAAACAACCTATGAAAAATGCCAACACCAGGACAATTTATTTGGCGATTTGAAGTTCTCGAGAAAGGGGCGTAAAGTGACACCACTGAAGGCTAACGTGTCTGTGTTTACATACGACAGACGCCGCAGCAGCAGCGAAAGTTCGGCAGCTGAATACGTGCAAGAACCGACGTGAACATTGCAAATATTCTTGCAATAGCGAGCTTGGGTGCAGCATTTTTGTGCACCTACAAATCTATGAGATATATTCATGCAACACACGCATTTATCGATCTTTATTTTATTTCTAGACATAATTTAGGTGCCCAGTAATCTAGCCGAAAAGTTATCAGCCTCGTTGGCAAACAGTGGTGTAGTCAGAAAAATTTTTGGGGGGTGTTATATGCCACCAGTAAATAAAAAAACTAAAAAGTAAGTGAGCCTGCCTCAAACAATGTCTCAGTCATTTTTCTTTTCGTCCTTGCCATAAATATTTTCGTTTTTACGTAGTTTGTACCGATGCGGTGTGTAACTAGCACGGACAAAAAAAATGCGGAAAGGAGAGAGGAGGCGGCGATCAGAAACTTTCGGTGGGTATTATAACTCCGAAGCAACTCACCTCCACTACCCCCCTTCGGCTAAGCCCCTGTTGTCAAAACCTTCAAAAAGCGCAACACTGAAAAAACGCTACACAAACGAAAGGAACACAGGACGAACACAGGACGAGGAAAGTGCTCGTCCTGTGTTCCTTTCATTTGTAAAAACGCGACACAAACGAAAGGAACACAGAACGAGCACAGGGCGGGGAAGGCCCTCGATCCGAGGAAAGCGCTCGTCCTGTGTTCCTTTCGTTTGTGTCGCGTTCTTACAAATGAAAGGAACACAAGACGAGCACTTTTCTCGTCCTGTGTTCGTCCTGTGTTCGTCCTGTGTTCCTTTCGTTTGTGTCGTGTTTTTTCAGTGTTGCGCTTTATGGAGGTTACGACATGCAATTTCACTGATTAGCCAAACTCGCCATTCTGTTGCAGCTCCTGTTGGCAAGGCCTTCGCTTGCATACTTGCAAGGGCTTGGTTGGCCCGATCGGGGAATTGAGTAGCCCTTGAATGCCACGGCACCGAATGCAATGAAATACGGCACGCTGCCATGCACAACCACTTTCCACTTCTGTAACTGCGTAGTGACGCATTTCAGCATAACGCCGCTAGCAACAACTAAAGGCAGAAAGTTCCTCTAGTTGTAGAAACAGTGGGGGGTAACTAGAAAACAGGGAAATGCGGTTTCGCATTGTGGTGCGTCATGGTGCATGCCTTAGTGTCTTGCACCACTATGTGTTGCGTACTTATATCTGGAAACTTTCCAGCGGAACTGATATATATCTATCTTTGAAACGCGTTTGTGGGGCTTCTCGGTTCATGACTTATCGTGGGAAAATTGGCGCGAGTAGAAACTACAAGGCCACAGAAGAGAGTCAACATGTGCCCGCTTTGTGCTATTGTTTATTTGCAAGAACGCGAGGACTTGTAGAAAGACAAAACGATGCCCGCTATGCAAGTTCCTTCGTTTTGCGCATTGACGGGCTCACATTGAACTCAACCAAATATACCTCACGTGAAAAGAGGGTGAAAGACGTGTCGCTTGTACAGCCCTACTGTGCTTTTCAATGTGAAAAACCTGCAGACGCCCTGAAGAATATACGACGAATGTATGTATACCATACACCAATACACCCAGATGTATATATATACACACACATAGAGAGAGAGAGAGTTAGAAATGAGGGGCTGTTCAAGAAATACAAAGCTGAAAGCAACGTGAAAACGTGGGTGAATGGGTGATGCATGTTGAACCACAGCGCAAAGCACAAGACACAGGGCGATAGCAAGAGGACAAGAGGGCTTACAACTTACAGGTCGTTCGAGATAATAAAATCCAATTGTAAGTCAGCGCTTCAATGGTCCTCTTGCTATCGTCCTATGTCTTGTCGTTTGCGCTGTGGTTCAGCAGAGCTGAAAGCCAGCAGTCTACAATGCCAAAGAAGACATGGCGGTAGTTACCCATTTTAAAGCGAAGGCTTTATTAGTGGGACCGATGGCTTCCGGTCAGAAAACTAGTGCATTTTCACATGGACTGGTTGGCCATCCAAAAAACTCTGATACGACCTCTCGACACACGGCGCGTGTGTGAAACTGGGCTTTAATTGTGTATGAACGCTTACTTGAAAATCGCGAATAAGGAGTCGTTCAACATAAGGCAATACACGCATTGGTCATGAAGAAGTACAATAGTATACCTTTATCTCATAAACCACGTGTCGGTATACATGTAGATCGTTCGTAGATGCGTTTACTTAGTACTCGAAAAATCGCCACATTGGTTCGTTCTCCGTTTGAGATTTGTGCCATTTGAAGGTTTGACGCTCGTCTGGACACACTTCAAGCGAAGATTGTACGCAGCTTTAGCGAAGGTTTTCACGCAGTTTTGACGTAAGATTGATTGATTGTAGGGTTTAACGCGCCGACGCAACGCAGGCGATGAGGCGCGCCGTAGTGGAGTGCTCCGGATTAATTTTGACCACCTGGGGATCTTTAACGTGCGCCGAAATCTCGTATACACGGGCGTTTTTGCTTTTCGCCTCCATCAGAAAAGCGGCCGCCGCGGCCGAGAATCATACCCGCGACCTCATGCTCAGCAGCGCAACGCCTTTTTGACGTAAGAAAGTCTTCGCGCTTCTTACAACTATCTGTGGGAAGGGATGGCAAAGTTATTTTACCATGATCCGTGAATTAGATCAAATTTTAAATTTATGCGGGAACGAAATTTAAAAAAGAAACACTGGTCCACAGTGGGGACCGAACCAACGCCTTCCGATTAGATCTAATTTGCATGTGAGATACAAATTGGATACAAATTGGCATGTGAGATCTAATCGGAAGGCGTGGTCGCAGTGGTGCTACTCTATTGTATCTGTGTGAACTCCATAGGATCATCTTAGTTTGATCTGCCAGCGTGCAAGAGCATCACGTTTCACAGCACGACCCGGTAGAAAGATGCCTTTAACAAGTCATAGCCTAAGGTGAGCTAGCTCATAAAGTGGTGTTGCCTGCGCGAACTTTGACTTTACAACGTTGCTCTCCAACCAGCTTTGGCCTTTTAAGCACGGGTTTTACACCGCATATGCAGGTAGAATATTTAAATGCAAAAGTCAATATAATATCAGTAGGAAGAGTTTCCGAACTAGTGTGTTTTTACGGCAACAATGCAAAATCGCCTGGATCGCCCGTGTACTGCAAAATGCAGCTGTTTTAAGTATTCGAATTAATTCGTCTGGGGAACCGGTTTATTTCGTACAACGCTCTCGTAGTCTACAGATCCGCCCTACCCTGACACAGCAGACATACACTTATGAGGCCGCAGTAGAAGCAAAATTATACGGTAACCCACGTAAAGATTAAGAAATACCGATAAGAAAATTTTATTGTAGTGAATGTGATTATAGTCGTTTCAGGGTAATTCCATCCCTGGAGCATCGAAGAACTGGAAGTAACACACGGAATGAAGAATTGGCGAGGGGCGCAAGAAAGAGCGATTTCAAATTTTTTGTTGCTGGAAACAGCGTGTCTTCTTTTATCTTGGTTTAGAAGAGGCAATCACTCAGCATGCTACTAACAGGACTGCTTTCTTCAAACGATACTTCAGAGTCCGGTTAAGGCAAAAAGAGGGATCCATCAGACGGAGATAAAACCAGGCGCATTTGCGCAGCCAAGCGGTAACATGATCTGCTTAAGATGTTAGTGAATCAAGACAAGGTTTGTTAACCGCAGGTTTGCATACCGGCAGCAACGAACTTTAACCGCCTCTTTCATGTCGACTTCTTCGACGAGGTGGTGCTCCACGTTCTAGAATTGCCCTTTTTAGTTGTTGGCCGGGGACTTTCAGTGGCACCGAATTAAGCAATAAGTCTAATTAATCCAGCTAGAATCAGTGCGAACAGACAGTCTTCAAAAAAAAAAAAAAACAGGCGTTGCGATAGTAGTTCCCACACAAATTTGTAGCGGTTTGTTCAGGTGCTCGAAAGGTCCACGGGAGTGACTGCATGAAACTCTGCTATTTGTGCAAGCATTGTGTACTTCAAAACTGCGTAATTGCTTATTTTACATTTAGCGGAAGTACGAAGCATGGGTTAGTTTACACACTTCGGGGGAATGTACAAAACCACACGCCGTTCGCAGCCACCTCATGAACTAGACGTCATACCGTCCTTCAACCTATATTGATGATGCTTCCAAGTATCTGACACTTAGGTTTGCACTTAGTTTACGGGCAGTACCGACACCTGCCTCCCGCGCAGTTTCCGCAAGCTACACGGGTTCACACGGCCCCAACTTACACCGTATACTGGTATGGAAATGTGTTGCCAATGTTGACGCCACCAAGTCGGCGCGGAAATTGCTTTTACCGCTTTAATTGTCTCTTCTTTACTGCCACGACTGTCATGTATGAATGCCTGTATTTCTCCCATGTTGGCTAGTAGCGGCTGTATTAAAGAAATATCGCACAGATAACCAGAGTTGACGTTACGTTCACTAACACATCATAAATAAATAGGGTATGCACAGCCTTTGTCGAAATTTTCTAGGCTCGTCCTAAGCTTTCGGGACCACAACGAAGTCAAAGCATTAGCCTTACCTTTAGATGTGACAAAATTACTTTCTGACAGTAAGAAAGAACGGTGTGGTTAGCTTTTCGGCGCAAAACGCTTCAGCCTCGCTCGTGACGTAATCTTGTTCATTGATTTTTTTTTCTGACTGTGCACTTTCGGATTGCCCTAGAAAATTTAGAAAAAGACTGTACATCATCGATAATAATAATAATAATAATAATAATAATAATAATAATAATAATAATAATAATAATAATAATAATAATAATAATAATAATAATAATAATAGTGACTAGTGTCATAAGAAAAGGAAGTGATGCATTCGTGTTCGATTTCAGTGCGAAAACACTCAGTTCTAAACAGACAAAATAACTAACATCAAAACAGCTGTACCCCGTTCATAATACAATAACGCAAACAACACAATGCCATGAGGACAGGATTGTTGAACCCTGTTGTGGGGGGAAAGAATGCATGTAAATCGGCTGAAAGCCTCACAATATCGCCTACCATTCTCCACCTAATACTTACTGAGTAGTTAGACAATGTGCGTAACTCACTTATGTGTGTCTGAACAAGGTTTGAACGGGGGCTGGCTCCTGGTTGTTGTTTTCATTGTTTTCTTTTCTTTTTTGGGAGATATGAAACGGGTGAAACGGCGTCGCTACGTCAGTGATTGTGGTTCTTTATCTCAACAGGGAACAGAAGGAATGACTTCAGCTCCGTTAGCGGGATGAACATTTTTGGCTAGAGGTGTAGGTGATGCGCATCAATCTGGTTGGTTGGCTAAGGAGCGCGCAGATCGGCTACGTCCCGTTCTGTAGCACGTGGACACCAAGCCGGGTGGGCACGGCAGGCGGCGCAACGGCTAAACGACTCCTAAATACAATTGGACACGTAGCGTAGGCCTTACGGGCCAACATGCTACCGTAAAAACTTCAAAAAATCATGGGCACCAATTCAATCACAATACTCGAACACACACCGCGCATAAAAACTTGATGGCGTTACTAACAGCGCAAAACACTAAGATGCGCCCAACGACATTCAGTTGGGCCCTCTGGTTTTCGCATTCATGACTCATAATGGGTGCTTAGGTGTCCTTACAGTTCTTTTTTCTGCTAATTAACACCCTCCCGATTCGCTTCCAAACGGGGCATTCGACCAACCCTCTGTCCTTCCTCTACGTGAGAACTTGCCTAAAGACAACCACCTCGTCTATCCAAACACACACGCTCGACCGTAGGACGTCTTGTCTTTCTAGCTGTGCCGTTTCTCCGGAAATATAACCCAATTTCAGAAGCTGCAAGTTCTCGCTATATCTCAACGAAGTTAGAAAAATCTACTGAATGTAATGGCTGAAAAAGTAATTGCAACCTAATTTATTATCTCATTCATTTCCACAAAAGATCCACAAAAGAAGTAGTTCCACCGCATCAGAAAACAGGGACAAAAAAAATTACACCATCTTCCCGTGGGGAACCCTGATGAGGATGCGAAGCATCGTAGCGGTTCCGTGTGGTTCCATTGTGTTGCCGTTATGTTGAGTGATCTGGGTTTTACTAGCGCCAGAGGGAATTCCGCGTCCGGGTCCACACCGGTGGCCAAGGCCCGCAAGTGCTGTTCTGTTACGGTGAGTAGGCGGTGATTCTCGAGGCGCCGAAACTCGTCCATCATGTTCTTGTCGATGTTGTCTCTGTGGTAGAATCGGTAGTCTCCGTCAGCCTTGGTGAGGTAAAAGTTGTTGACATTGGTGCACCGGCTGAGAGCAATGTACACGCCTTCGTTGTATCAGTAGCTTCTTGACGTAGTTTGAATGAGTCAAGGACATAAGGCGCGTTCGTAGCAAGTGCGCCTGTCTCGGATTTGTAGCGTAGTGGGAAGAGCACCGCGTACCTCCCGTTGCGGCCATAGAGCCGTGGGATCGAAACCGGGCGCCACTAACTATTTCTTTTTTTATAGTGTAGTATCGCGCAGCTGTGGGTGAAAGGAGGAGAGTTGCGCATGCGCAGAGTGAGTGCGGACGCCGCCGACGCCGACACGGGACATGCCACCGCTATAAGATGCTCCTCATCTAAAAGACGCAGGACGAGCTCTATCCTGTAATCTTTGGTGTTCTTGTTCTTTTTTTCGTTGTTAGCTATTTACGTACGACCTACAAACTAGCCCAGTAGTACACCTCGCTAAGATATCTACACCTGATTGCCGCAGATTTTGGAATTCGTTAACATGTGGTGTCCCACGTAAGTGGGACCAAGCCACAAATATAAGAAACATGCCAAAATTCGAAGTAGGCATATATTATAGGTCATCCAGGAAGAGAATGTGATGCTTGTATTCGCAAGCCACGTCGTCTGGCGACACCGCACTGTTTTATTTGTGTGTGTGTGCGTATTCGTGTGCGTTCGCGTTTGTGTGTACGTGCGTGTGTGTGCGCGCATGTGTGTGTGAGTGTGCGTGTGTGTGCGTGTGTACGTGTGCGTGTGTGTGTACGTGTGCGTCTGTGTGTGTGTTTGTGTGCGTGCGTATTCGAGTGTGTGTGTGTGTGCGTGTGCGTGTGCTTGTGTGCGTGTGTGCGTGTGCGTCTGTGTGTGTGTTTGTGTGCGTGCGTATTCGAGTGTGTGTGTGTGTGTGTGCGTGCGTATTCGAGTGTGTGTGTGTGCGTGTGCGTGTGCGTGTGCTTGTGTGCGTGTGTGTGCGTGCGCGTTTGTGTGTACGTGCGTGTGTGTGCGCGCATGTGTGTGTGAGTGTGCGTGTGTGCGTGTGCGTCTGTGTGTGTTTGTGTGCGTGCGTATTCGTTTGTGTGTGTGTGTGTGCGTGTGCTTGTGCGCGTGTGTGTGTGTTTGTGTGCGTGCGTGCGCGCAGGTGGGTGTGCGTGCGTGTGCATGCGTCTGTGTTTGTGCGTGTTCGTGTGCCTGTGCGTGTGCGTGTGCGAGTGCGTGTGCGTGTGCGAGTGCGTGTGCATGTGTGTGCGTGGTCATGTGTGCGTGTGTTTGTGTGCGTGCGCGCGTGCGCGTAGGTGGGTGTGCGCGTGTATGCGTGTGCGTGCGTGTGTATCTGCGTGTGCGTGCGTGTGTGTGTGCGTGCGTGCGCGCGAGTGCGTGTGTGTGTGTGCGTGTGTGTGTGTGTGTGTTGGTGTGTTGTTGTAGTTTGCTTTGCAGAGGGATATTGGGTACGTTCAACAACACCAGAAGAAAAGTGTCACCATGCTTTCTGTAAACGTCGTTGCAAACATACATTCTGAAGTCAACTGTCCCAACGTTAGCATTAACGGCCCGGGGCCAGTACTATAAATGATACAATCGGAGCTGTGTTCCTGTCGGTTCTTCTCTTTCGTCCTGGGTCTTCTTTTTTTTTTTTGCTGACTTGGAAACTGTGATCTCAAGCGCGTTCGGAAAAGTGGCTTGGCCGTCTACACTTTTCCGCCTTTTTCAGAATGTACCACCGAGCCATTCCGCTCCTGCCTATTAGCGAGGCAAAGGGGAAGCACAAACTACGGTCCTTGAAGAAGCAAAAGTCTCTCTTGACGTCAGCACTAATCGAAGTTCCGCCTTAATAAGAGCAGCTGATATAGAACCAAAAAGAGGTTTGTACTTTGCATTTTGAGTAAGCCACTTCGCTACTTTCTTTTCATTCGTTTCCTTATATGAGCTAGATGTTCCCTCCCCTTCCGAGGGACGTTCTCTCAAGGTACATCTGTGAACGCACGTAGCAAGCTTGTGTGACGGAATCTCCTTAAATTTTAACTATGTATATAATATTTTAAATGCTCCCAGACAGTTTATCGAACGCCGTTCTGTTGAACATCGTTTTATCGAAGCATTGCCCGTTTTGTACCCCAGCCCCAGTGCTTCCAATGAAGCCAGGTCAGCTCGCGACAGCCTCGTGGGCTACCATGAGATCAGCATGTATTACCGCCTCTCTCGCCTCCGCTACTTGCCCGCCCACCCTTCCCTCAGCTATACGGAAGAACGGCTCTGGAGACTCCTACAAAGAATCTTTACTTAACAGAGCTCTCTTTCACCGTATTCACCCCTCCCTATTCTCCTTTCTCAACTGCACGCATGCGGCACGAAGGCCACCGTAGAGCACCACACGTGGGCCTGCCCCGACGACCCCTTACCCCCAATCACCAGTCCGGAGCTATGGGAGGCGGCGCTGGGCTGCTCTGACCTGAAGAGGCAACAAGTCTTGAAAGACATAGTAGCCAAGGTCGCTGAGCAGCTGCGGCTGCTGGGCACCCGCCCCAGTTAACAGGCCCGATCCCGATATGAATAAAGCGTCTCTCTCTCTCTTTCTCACTCTCTATTTCTCTCTCCTTCTCTCTCTCTCACTCTCGCTCGCTCTCTCGCTCTCTTTGTCGCTCTCTCTCTCTCGCTCTCTATTTCTCTCTCCTTCTCTCTCTCACTCTCACTCGCTCTCTCGCTCTCTTTGTCGCTCTCTCTCTCTCTCTCTCCCTCTCTATCTCTCACTCTCTCTCTATCCAAGAACGTTAAAACGATTAGAGCTATATTGACAATAAATCTTTTCGATATAGAAATCCCCAAGGTTGAGTAAGTTCTACAAAGGAAAGTTTGACATCTCCCTCAATCCAGGTTTTACATCCACTTCAACAGCGAAGTTTTTGAGAAATATGTACAGCTTTCCTTTTTAGCCGTACGGCTGCATTGAGGTGGATGTCAAACTTTCATTAGAGCTATATCAAGGAACCCGGGCGGGAGGGGAGGAAGGCGGGGATTTCTGACTGTGAAAGTGAGGCCCCGACAGAGGTGGTGAGGCCAAGAGCACTGATAGGGTTGTGCAGCCGCCTTCCCCGCTACCCCGAACTGCCACAGGCAAATGCTGCGTGACCAAAGCTAGCCTTTTGGCAGAACTCTTTTTCCAAACGGCGCTATTATGCGGTACATCTGGAACCATCGTAGTTCGCTCCTCTAGCACCGGAGACGGGCTGAAATGGTAGAATAAGTGAAGCCAAAAGCAAGTTTGAGAAAACAGGGTCACAAGAACAGGAGGGCAGCTAGCCCTCTCGGGTAGCGCAGTTCGGACACAGGCGTACGGTGATGCGGCAGCACCATGAATATAGATTTCTTTGAAAAAAAGACAGGTGGCCAGAGCCAAAAACACAAATAAATAAAACTAGAAAATGGAAGCGTATAAGTTGGAAACCCTTGCCATGCTGGGGTACAAAACGGGGACAATAGATAAAAGCAAAGAAGCTGCAGTATAGTGACTGTATGCTTTGTAACAAACGTTTTTTTGTCGTTAGTTCTAAACAAGAGGTTGAGAACAGTATAACCAGGCTTATTAACCTCTTAGCAATTAAACTTCTCGCCGATAAAAAATTGGGAATTCGAAAATAGGAGAAGACTTTTGCTAGCTTTCCATTTTTGACATTGTACCCACAAGCGCCATGAAGGGCCGTAGTTTTGTTCAGCGAACGTGGCAAAATAATTAGAATTGTGTGCCGTTACAAAAGCGGAGTATAAAAAAATGTTGCAAGGCATATCACGGCATTCTAGCCTATACGCTACGATGACGTGTTATGGTGCGGATCAAAGGGAGGACTAGAGAAAGAAGAAGATTCGTTTGGAGGCAAACAAAAAATGATACAAACATTGCGCATCCCAAAAACATAAAAAGCACACGCGGAACAATTGGCAGCTATTATAAATACTACTGATCCTAAAAAATAATAAATACCGGCTTTGGAGACAAGATTTTCTAATTATATAGCATAGCTGAAAGTAAAAAAAAAGCACTGCAAATTTTGTTAGATGAATAGGTTCAGAAAGACATTTGCGGTAAAACGGCTTCGATAAAACGGAGTTTGATAAACTGTCCAGACCCCATTCATAAGGTGTCATCCAAGCCCATCTACTCGCTGAAAAGTACGGTGCTTTGGTGCTGCCCCAGAAACGCACCTCGACCTAAGTGCGCTTAACACCCAATAAAGTCCAGTTCTTCCATTTTTTTTCCACAATAAACCATCAACGCAGCGTCTCCAGAGCTACATATCCCATAGTCCTCACGCGTCATGACTTGTCCTCGGGGTTGGAAACAGAACATGAGCTGCCTGCCGATGCGCTCAATCGGCTCGCAAAAGGCTGTCAGAACGGAAGCAAGGTCAGAACCGAAGCTATCATATGTGTTAACCAATATAAAAATATTAGGCTATCCAGCTTGTCATCGGAATTTCCATACCATCGCCTGCTGTAAACCAAGTCGCGGCCAGTTGTACTTCTACAACTATGACCTCGACAGGTGCGTTTTAAAGACTCTCCAAATTTAGCGTACCCCCGCTGATTCCCACGCTGATTCGCGAAACGCTGAGGTGCAGCCATTACACACGCATAAATAGCAGACACCGTGCTTTTATGCACCATCAAGCTCGTCAATTTAGGAATTTTGCGACAAGCCGCCGCGTAGGATGCGTTTTTTTCCTTGACAGTGTCGCTTGCTGGTTCAGCAAGGGCTCTGTGTTCGTCCTCAGCGACAATAACTAAATAGCTTCGCCGCAATGACTTGGCGTGTTGCCATAACAAAGTAGGATTTTTATTCGTAGCTAAGAGCGCTTCTCATAGACCACATTTACGCTGAAGTATGTGTCCTTTCTTTGGCAGTGGAACAAAAACATGCAGCCCTAATGATTTTTCAGTCGCCTTGTCTGGTCCGCATGTATCATGTCTGTGGGGTATTAATTCTGTCGTACAACTACTGCCCCTCCAACAGGCTTTCAGCCACCAATGCCACTCATTTTATATCTGTAATGAAGTGATGAAGTCAGGCACTTGGCAGCTAGCGAGTGGGTAAACACGCGCACGATCATACACAAGTGCACGCGCACACGTACGCACTCGCGCACTCATATGCGTGCGCGTGCTGCATACCCAACCGAAATTCCCAGAGGCCTAAAACACTAGCTAGCCATGAGCTGTAGCAGCTCCCGAACATGTGCAGTGGCAGCGACCCGTTCAATAGCGAGCGTCTAGATTCTGCTATCAAGGAACCCCCGTCAAGTCACCAGTACGAAAGACTCCACTTCGTGGAAATGCATGACGTGGAACTACAGAGTTGGATTGATTGATTGATTGATTGATTGATTGATTGATTGATTGATTGATTGATTGATTGATTGATTGATTGATTGATTGATTGATTGATTGATTGATTGATTGATTGATTGATTGATTGATTATGAGGTGTAACGCACCGACGCTGCACAGCCGATGAGGCGAGCTTAGTGGAGGGCTCTGGATTAATTTTGACCACCTGGGGATCTTTAACGTGCGCCAAAATCTCGAACACACGGACGTTTCCGCTTTTCGCCTCCATCAGAAAAGCGGCCACCGCGGCCGGGAATCGAATCCGCGGCCTTGGGCTCAGCACGATAACGTGTAACTACATAGTAAACGGATGGAGACCCTTCAGACGAAGTCATCGTTAGTCACAACACAACGTATCAGTGTAATGGGTATCTCCATGGGCAACAACAAGCGCACTCCGCCACAATAAACTCGCATGATTTTTAATCAATACAGCCCAAATGATTGCGGTCTACAGCCAACATGGTACCGTAGAAACTCTGAAATGCAACCTGCACCAGCTCAACCAGAAATCTTCAAAATACCAACAAAGAAGAAAACTCGGAAACGTAGCTTTCATCGCGAAACTCCAAGAAGCACCTGAGCGCGTACAATATGACATTGTTCCTTTGAATTCACAACTAATAAAAAGCGAGCTGTTTATCAAAGTATTGGTTAACCTCATAAGTGACAGCCTAGACTCCCCACACCACAGAGAGCAGGCCGGTTTATGTAAAGGTTCTCAACAATAGATCGTTTTCATGTCGTCAATCAAGTAATAGAAAAATCCGCAGAGCACACCAAACCCCCTTTACATGGCATTTATACACTATGAGAAATCCTTTGGTTCAGTGAACACCGCAGAACCAGGGAATAGAGGAGACCCACATAAGACATCTAGGCAACATATATAAAGGATGCGCGGGCAGGATAGCCCTCCACAAGCAAAGCGATAAATTCCCGATCCGAAAGGGAGTAAGAGAGGGAGATACCACCTCGCCAAAACTATTCACAGCATGTCTGGAGGGGGTATTTAGAAAGCTTGACTAGGAAAACATAGGGTTTAGGATAAACGGGGAATGCTTGAGCCATTTCAGGTTTGCAGACGACATAGTCTTGTTGAGTGAGACTGCAGAGCACCTGCAAACAATGCTTGAAGAACTACAATCACAAAGGAAGGCCATGGGGTTAAAAATAAATATGAATAAATCTAAAGTAATGAGCAATAAGTATGCCAAAAAACGTCCTCTTCAGCTGATGAAACGAAACGCTATACAATTAGAAGAGTGTATATCTCTCGGACAGATTGTCAGAGCTGACCCCAATCGCGAGAGAGAAATTCGGCGCAGAATAGCTGTGAGGTGAAGTTTTTTCAGCGAACATTCCCAAATAATGAAAAGTAAACTACCTCTATCAGTCAAATGAAGAATATACCACCAATGCATCCTGCCGGTGATGACAGACGGAGTGGAAACTTGGCGCCTCACCAAACAACTCGAAAGCAAACTTGGGTCAGCTCAACGGGCCATGGAACGAATAATGACAGAAGTAACACTTGGGGACAGAAAATGAGCTCTATGTATCAGGGAGCTAACTGTAGTAGATGATATCATAGTTCAAGTAAGAAAAAATAAATCGACTTAGTTCGGCCATGAAGTGGAACAAAATGAGAACCGGTTGATAACTTTGGTAACACAGTGGGTATCAAGAGACGGGGTAAGAAAACGGGTAAGGCCAATAACTCGATGGAGACACAAAATGAGGAAAGTCGGGGGCAAAGAATGCACTCGATGAGCGCAAGAGAGGAGCGGTTGCAGGTCAGTGGGAGACGCGTTTGTCCTGCTGTGGAACTGAGTAGGCTGATTATGACGATGTGACAGACAGGCAAGTAATGTTTTGTGGCGTTTGTATCCTCTATCATATACGAAAGCCAGCGGTTTATATACTAGAATACTGGGAATTTCTAAATAAGCAGACAGAAATAATTACAATCTTGCCATAATTGTACTTTTAATAATTTTAATCACGTGCTAAAATACTATGGACAGACCGCAATGGGCGCGGAGGCATGGCCATCATAACACAAAATAAAGTTGATTGTACTGAATTAGAAAGGATCCCTAACCATGAAAGTACATTTTCAAAGATCAATTTTCGGGGATTTTTCACTATATTTCGCGTCATTTATCGGCCGCCGAAAACGGCTATTTTTGGTTTGCAGGCACTGACTGAATATTTAAAACGCGTGCTTAAAAACGAACAAAAATTGATACTAAAGGCTGATTTTAACTTGCCAGGAATCGTTTGGAATAAAATGGCCATCTCGAGATCGCATTACACTGATAGCGCTAGGCTTCTGCTCGAGACCATGTTTTCTCATGATATGGAGCAGATAGTACACGTACCCGCACGTGTCACGGACACTTCTCATTGAAATCTTGATCTTGTCTTTGTGAACATTTTTCCTCTTTCATTCTGGAAAACACTGTTGCCACTGAAGGCGGTATAGCTCACCACGAACTAGTTCATAACATTCAGTCTTTGTGAACGGCACCCCCAGACAGAGACTGGCTGGGGGTGCCATTCAAAAATTCTTACTCTACTTAATAAGAATGGGAGCAAGTAAGGGTTAAGGCTAGGGCGAGTTGGTGCATGATTACAAATAGGGAAACAGCGCAACGCAGACCAAACACAACAAGAAGAAAGCGAAAACCAGTGCTCGTGGTTGTCACTTACTTCTTCTTGTGGTTGGTCTGTGTTGCGCTGTTCCTCTATTTGGGAGCAAGTGGGGAGTGCGAAAAGTCCTGCACGCTGGAGACGATACGCCACGTTTTGTGCGAGTGCTCACGCTACTCGCCTGAAAGAAGCTGACGTCAGCACTGAGGAACCTGGACTCCCGGCGGGCATTTTCGGAGGAGAAGATTCTACGTCACTGGCCTTCTCTGTCATCCGCTCAGAAGGCAACTAAGGAACTTTTACGCTTTCTACGGGCGACGAACACCATACTATAAATTGAAAGACTCTAGTGACAATCACTAAACTAGAATGTTGAGTGCTTCAGAGCTGAGCATACCTGTCTGCTCCACCTTTTCTTTATTCTTTGCTTTCTCTTTTTTGCCAATTTTCCCTTTACGACGTGCAGAATAGCAAACTAGGCTCTAGGCAGGTTGTCTTTCCTGCGTTCCTTCTTCATCCTTTCTTTCTTCATATCCGGGATTCTAAAGTACATTCGTGGGTATAGCTCGAACTCCCTGCGCATCCACTAAGGGTGGAGGTTATGAGTTAAACAAAAACACAACAATGACACGTAAGAATCTTCAAAAATTATGGTATGTGTCATCACATCAGCTGTGTAAAACGTTCAAGTTAGCTTTTAAAAATGTCTCGCATCCTGTTTTTTTAGCGGCCTAGACTCGTGCATATAACAGCATTCACATATTAGCGATACAGGATAACATTAGATATTTTTCTGCGCTGACATTTTGCCTCCGGCGTACATTCATAAAGATTTATTTTGTAACTAGCGCTGAAAAAATTTATTCCTAGACAGCAGACGTACAAAACAGTTTTTAAACAGTTTAAGAAAAAAAGTGAGCTTTAGCTTGTTTGGTTTTACGCATCGTTTTGTTGGACAGCGTGTCGAACCGGGAAAAAAATACCGGTTCGGTCACGGTTCGGCTTTCAACAAATTATTTTGTTCCGGCACCGTTCCGGTTCGACCAAATCATGCACCAATGCGGTTGGCGAACCGGTTCAGGGCTGAACTATTATAGAAGAGGGGAAATACTTTTTCATTGTTTAAATTCACAATAACTCAAATGCAAGTTTTTATTCATTCAAAGTGCTGCTTTTTTCCCAATAAGCGTGGTGCAATATTAAGGTCGACTTTAGAATCTTACTCCACAGAATAAGGAAAACGTACGAGCAACTTTTTTCACCCAGCCTTTATGTCGTCGTAGAGACTACATAAAGCCACGCATAAGAGACATGACCATTTGCATGCTAACAAGGAGTTAAAACACTGCTAATTCTGTTTAAATTATTTCCTGCGAACAAAACATTTTCCTGTACAACCGGCTATAGTACGAAAGACTCCAGGGGCAATACGCGAACTCGAACGACTAATGTCCAACGCTGGACATTCCTTTCAATTCGAAAGAATACGAGCTCTCGAATTTTGAATTGACTCTTGAAATTTTTCATTCCCACGTCGATTCTCTATCCCCGTGTTGTGTGTTTTATAAAATTATTTCTACGGCCCCCCTTCGCCTTATCTCTCCCTCTTTGTGGTATCATGGGGATCGTTTCGCGTGCATAAAATAAAAAAAGTATGGTTGCCATAGTCAGCGGAAGTGTGCGTCTCGTCCTATCTGTATACCATCCGTCGCGGTATTGTTTTGTATTCTTACTAATAGTTACCAACCATCCAAAATTTCAAAACTTCTGAGGTGCTACAAGTAGGCACATGTCGGGCTTGATTGATTGATTGATTGATTGTAGGGTTTAACGCGCCGACGCAACGCAGGCGATGAGGCGCGCCGTAGTGGAGGGCTCCGGATTAATTTTGACACCTGGGGATCTTTAACGTGCGCCGAAATCTCGAACACACGGGCGTTTTTGCTTTTCGCCTCCATCAGAAAAGCGGCCGCCGCGGCCGGGAATCATACCCGCGACCTCGTGCTCAGCAGCGCAACGCCATAGCCACTGAGCCACCGCGGCGGGTCATGTAGGGCTTGGACATTGGCTGGGGCGCGGCACAGCAATCTCGCGACCTGATTGTTCCTGCACTGTCCCAGCGAGGGAAGAGCAAAGTCGGAGCTTCAAACATCCTGCAGGCTTCTGAGAGTGTGACATTTCTATCGCCCGGCCTTGCACTCTGCGTGCTCGCCCAGCAGCGACAAACCTCCGCAATATTGGCGCGCAGTCGTTTCGCCATGCTGTGACCACGAAGATAGCGTTTATAGCGTTTCGATTTATCTGAAGAAGAGAAGTGCGCGAGATATTGCGAAGTCGGTGTGTGACGGAACGAAGCCCCCAATGACACCAGCAGTTATCAACGGGAAGGTCGACCGGCTTTGTCGTGAACCTGAAACCGTCATTTCTCTTTTTCGCGGCAGTTCCGGTTCGGGTTCAGCGAGCTCAAAAATTAACAATTCGTATTCTGGCTCAGTCCCGGCAAAAACACCGGTTAGGTTCGGTTCCGGTTCGACACCCTGCCTGTAGGTAACAAAGGAAGCTACAGAGGTATATCCTTCTTAAGAGTGGTTTCTCGGGCGAGTTGGTCATTCATCGTATAAGAAAGCGCGAAAGGAACAAGGACAAACGAAGTGGACCGTGTCCCGTCCGTGTCCCGTCCACTTCGTTCATCCTTGTTCCTTTCGCGCTTTCTTATACGGTATATCTTTTGTAAACGTGCCCGGAAATGTGACTGGGACAATCTGATGGAGTGTGGAAACAGTAGCTTTCGCAAGTAGCCAGATACAGGCACGTTACGCTGATGTCTGCCGCACAAGCACCAGTAACATATTCCATATCCTGGTGGTTCAGGCGGTCATTTCTTTTGTGAAAGATGCTACGCTTATCAGGATCTCTGTTCATGACATTCAATTTATGTAAGCGTCGCCACCCTAACCAAGATACATACGCGCCTATCACTGGTGAAGCCACGGGCACCCACACACAGAAGGCTCTTAGTAGTGTCATGACAAAAGCCCGGAAGAACGAATATTTAAAACGGCGCAAGTGACAAAATGTCACTTGCCGAAATTGTAACTGACCAATAAGGTTGTACGCAATGAAAAAGGCAAGGAGTAATCGATGCATTCATCACGGCTGTATTTCTTTATGCCTTGTCTCAGTGTTATCCCCGTGGACCGTTGGCCCAGCACGGTGCATGCAGTGCGTGATAAGGGGTCGAGAAATAACCACTCTTTTGTCGATGCCCTAGCGTGCGCTACAGGTAACCTTATAAGAAACAGTGCTGTACTCCCAGCGGCTTCTATCTGGTCCACGTTGCCTGTATACAAACAGTGAAGGTGGAGGATAACTAGCATATACTGATTCGTGTGCAAGCTAGAAAACTTCAGGGGAGTTTTTTTTAAGTAAATAAATCCCGCAAAATTACAGGAACTTACTTTATTTACAAAAGTTCCAGCAAAAAAGTGTACTTGACCAATCAAACATTCTTTATCCATTAACTTTGCGTCCAACTTGACGATATGATGCACAAAACTTCACTCCTATCTTTGCTCGAACTAACAATTTCAAATACTCTTTCTTTCCTCGCACAATAACAGAATGAAACGAACTACCACATCACATTTTTGAATCTGGAAACGTGTTAAGGTGTATTGAAACTTTGTTTGAAGTGCCTTAGATCTTGTACCGTAATATGTTGTATATTTGCCTGTTAGTTTGTGCCACCTGTATTGTTTCCTTTTTTGATCATGTTGTCGTATTGTACCACCCCCCACTCCTGCCTGCGCTATTCTTAGCCTGCAGTATTTTCTAAATAAATAAATAAATAAAAGTTAACAGCTATAAGTAAGCAAGTTTCGTTCCTCTTGCTTGCCACGCCTCCACAAGGCATCGTTATCGCAAATAGCCCCGGGGCTGCGCAAAAGTGCGAAGGTGCCTACGTGCAATGACATCAGTACCAATATAATATTCACCGCCCGATCACGGACACAAGCATGCGGGCGCCTTTGTTCGTGTACTGCACAGCTGAGGGAGCTGCCATTGCGATGCCTCAGGCAGAAAGGACTTCTTCCCAAGTATTCCAGGCATAAAAAATTTGAGATCATACGTTTTGAGGACGTTCTATAATTCCATACTGATAATATAGCACTGCGAGAAATAGTTACAAACTAAAATTATCCCCTTACACAATTAGGTACGAACAACGCAATAGCCTTACTTGATTCACACAATTGCCTACGACAACTTTTAAAGTTGGCGGTAATAATTTTAAATGGCCGTTTATCTTAGTCGGGACACCATGTATGCGACGTACAGGCACCGAAATGCGACGTTGCGCCACAGATGTCGTCATCGGTTGCCTTCGAAATTGACTTGCTCGTCGTGCTAGAACAATAAACCCCATCAAGTTACGCCAGTGACATCAGCAGAACCATGATTTTCTTACCTCAACTGCTTAAACTACTCTGTGTAAAAAAATATCGCAACAGACGTCTACACAATAGTGTGTATTACACTGTCGTACTCCACAACAGATGGATGGGTAAACCTGTTTCTAATGCTTGACTGACGCCGAATGCCCGGCGTTTTTCGCGTTTGTTCGGCCGCACGGTCGGGTAATACGCAACCATCACCCAACCACCTTTGGCAAGTAGCATCATGCTGGCGCCATCTTGTGGCCGGTCTGGAAAGAGTAGTCGTGTTCCGTTTTTAAAAGAAACCTATTGCGCGCATTGTTGTCGTGATTTTACCCGCGCACGGCACTCCGTAGAGTCACCTGTCGCATTGACCTTTGCTACCCTATACCCGTTTTAGGACACGTTACAACGAGATACGTGCATGAGCAATGTGATGTAACTGAGCGTAGCATAGAAAACAAATGCTCTAGTGACAGCTTCCACAAAGTACATTGCCTTTCATGTCACCGCAGCCTTTTATGGTAGAAGCAAGAGTGTGGTAATTTATATTATTTAGCGCACCACCATACCAGTGCATCACAAGTAAGAGAGGTGCCCGCGAAGAAAAATTAATTCTACAATATCCGCCAAATCAGAGCTACTTCCAAGGTCACAGGGTCCGAACTCTCTCCCCCGCTCTTCAAACCTGTATCCAGAGCCGCGTACTTGCGGGTCTCTTTCCCTTCTTGCCTCCAATACAGCTGTAATTTGCACAAAACGATATACATGCCCCTTAGGAAGACACTGATTCACTTTTACTATCCAGATATAATTTATCTGTTCAAATGTGTTCTCAAGAAGTGGCTTCAAATAGCAAAAGAACCAGCATAGGTGTACTCGTATATTTTACCCTTAATTACCGGCATCGGTAGTACACATTTTCCGTTACCTCCTCAAAGTTTTTAACTTTAAAAGTTAATTTTAGGAAGCTCGATCATACGTGGTACTCAGCGTAAATATGCAAGAGGTGGTCCCGAGTTTACAAAACGCAGGCGTGTACCTTCTTTGCTACTACAAAATCAACAACAAGCACTGGGCATAATGCTACATGAGTTAAAATTGGCAATCTCTGTCACACAATATTCACCGTAACAAGAAATTGATTGAAGTACAATGAAATTAGCAAATGAAAGGACAGACATATGGAAGACAAATCTTACGCGACGTCTCATACAAGGTACTAGACGAAGTGAGATCGCAATCAATTTTGGCGCTCTTTGCTCTCTGTTGGCCTTGCACCAATAAAAGACAGTCATCACCAACATCATTGAGACCACATTCAAAGAAAAACAAAGTGCCATTTATTTGAATCAATTCTCTAGTGCTGCAAGTGGATTCGTTAAAAATAACATATCATAAGCGGATAGATATAAAAATAACAGAGAGGGAACCAGCTACAACGCAGTAATCAGTATTAATATCTTAGTCTGAGTATTAAATTCCTTGGGTACATTTATAAATATATCTACGCCACTCAACAGCAGAGAAAAAAGCATCGTGTAAAGTACATCGCGTATCAATCCTCCATTGACGAGTTTCTTTAAAACGCACACGTGCGGCAAGAAACCGTACGGCTAACTCGTTCACATCACCGTTCACATCGCCGTTCACATCACCTTCCCCTCGTTCACATCACCGTTCACCAAAAGGCGCACTTTTCCGACGGGTTCATGGCTGACCGGTTGGGTGGGCACCCAAAAGCTTCTGCGAACCTGTGGCTGTTCCGCAGCGGAACGTTGCACAGTGAGGGCTCGCCAAAGCTGCACGTCTCGCGGCACCAGAAGTAGTAGAAGAGCTGCGACCGGCTGTAGTCCGCAGTGCTCCTAGTCGGCTCTCGGGTACACCGCCGCCATGACGGCACGGTAGCCGGTGACGCCAGGTGTCGCTGCCGATCTCCGTAATAGAAGAAGTCGTGGGCAGCCTCGAGCGAGCTGATATAAGCGATCCTGACGAAAGAAGAATTCGCCATACCAAAATCACATAATTTTGTGGGGCACTATAGTGACAACCGTTGTTCAAAGGACACTCAATATAAAATCTATATAGGGAAGCTCACATTGAGAAGCACTTAACAAAACTCATTGAGCTAGTTTTGTTAGTTTCAGTGGAAAGAGTGAAAGGGCGGTAAACGGACGTAGAGAAAGAAGACACGAAGACACGAAAGAAGGATTGGCGCCTGTATATGTCGTTTGTGTCTCCTTCGTCTACGTCCGTTTGATTGTCGTCAGCATGCAGCAGCAGCCTGTCTCCGCCCATTGCACGGCAAATGCCTGTCTCATAGATATTTAATTATCCCGGCTCTGTGCTAATTGCGATCAATTTATCCCCGAAACCTTCTTGCTCTCATCTGCCCACCTAACTTTCTGCCGCCCCCTGCCACGCTTGCCTTCTCTAGGGGTCCACTCTGTTGCCCTTAATGACCAACGGTTATCTTGCCTTCGCATTACATGCCCTGCCCATGCCAATTACTCCTCCTTAATTTCCACTAACATGTCCTTAACACGCGTTTGTTCCCTGACCTACTCCGCTGTCTTCTTGTACCACAGAGTTACACCCATCATCTTCCATTCTATTACTCGCTGAGTCATCCTCAATTTAAGGTGACCCCTTTTAGTGAGCCTCGAAGTTCCTGCCCCGTGGGTGAGTACCGGTATGATGCAGCTGTAATACACTTTCTTCTTCAGGGACAATGCATTGTAGGATGCCAATCATTATCTTTACAGCGCCCTTTTATTCACTCCAGTAAGAGAAAGACTTGACGCGCTCGCGACTGCGAAGAGTGAAAAAAATTGTCAGCAGCTTCTAGCTAACAAAAGATGCCATGCGTGCGTCCAGTCATGCAGAACATTAATAACAGTAGTAATAATATAACAATTCGTTTGCAACAATAGTTCCGGGGCCTCTTAATACAAAGCTATATTTTTGACGCACATTAGCAAGCAATGCTCCCAGGTTAGCATGCAACTCATGTGAAACACGGAAAAAAAAAGAAGAAAGCAAGGAACTAAAATTTCCTGGGTGATTTTAATATGAAATTGCAAAGAAAGGGTTTATTACAAAAGGTACCTCTCTTGTACTCGTGCTGCCTTCCACACCGGAAAAGCAAGTCAGCACCATTTCTTGTTTCTATTCTGGCCCGTACACTTACATTTCCAAGTTGTACAGTCCTCCGGCTAATTCTAGCGCTGCGCTAGATAACTATACCGTTACCACTCACTCTATTCCCCTGAACTCCCATATTTTTGCCACCTATTACGTTTCCCACGCCTTTCATTATTTCCAACATTGTCCACCTAAACTCCGGCACTTTGCCAGCTATTACGCTTCCTGCCCCTTCATTACTTCTCACTTTATTCGCTTATTTTCCCGTATTTTTCTCTCGTATTACGACTGTCGCGGCTTTCACGAGTGACGTAATCGCTCCTACCTTAGAGTAATTCGAATTTCGTAGCCGTACAATGGCTAGTCTTAATTCCGAATTTTGTAATTCGCGGTTTTTGCATGGAACCTCATATTCGTCCAGTCGGAAAGTAAATCACGCCTGTTTCGGTTGCCCCATCAATGCTTCTCTTGCCGTATACTCTGATCTGGTAACATATTGGCAGACTGAACCAAGTACCTATCTAAACTACTTCTGGCGTCTATACACACCTGGAAAACTTATCAGGGCATGTTGTGACTGCAGTGTCAACAGGACTTCATTCGCCTTATTCTCTTGAGTAGGCTAAAGCTCACCCATGGAAAAGAAGCCGGTTGAACTGCTTAGGAATCCGAGAGCAGGTCAACAGGCAAAGGGCGGTACGGAAAAGGCACCCTGCCGAACAGGGGAGGAAGAAAAGGAGACTAGCAAAGGCCAGGTCACTTTCTTCCCTGTCTGTACCTGGGATCAAATTACTGAACTCTTGAAAGACTGGTCCCTCCAAAAGGCAGGCCAGGATGGTAGAGACGAGCTGCGGTGTGGTCGTCACTGCTTGTCTACGCCTACGGGGGCTCTTAGGTAATTAAAGAAGGGAAATAATGTGCCTGAAGTGCACAGTTCTGGACTCCAGATGCCACAACTCACGAAATCCCTAAACAGTATCAAACACTATTCCGAGTCATAGCATCTGCGCTTCATTTGAACTACAAAGGATAATCCTGCGGCCAAGGGTCATGTCGAGAACTGTTTCAATAACATGGAACTTAAACTAAGGCTCTGTGCTTAGGCCTAGCTGATGATGTCTCCACATGCAGCCGATTAAATGGATTTTGCTGCGGTCTTTTGTTGCATTCCGAGATTTACTCGAATCAACCTTGAAGCTGAGTAGTATCCGCGAAATGTCTTAAGCAGGGCGTTGCTTACGCGTGCAGTTCATGAGTTGCGGTGTTTGACGTGCCAACAGCTTGAGTTAGCTATGCTAATAACAGCCATGCATAAAATATCCGCACCACGTATGTGAAAAGCCAGTGACCGTTGCCCCACCTACTGCGTCAGAAGCTTACCAGTTTAAGCCCGAGGGACAGCAAGTCCACCTCAGTATCGTTATGCATTTACTTAAAAGGAGCGAGTACACACTAGCCCACCTGGAAACGTTGTCGACGGCCGCGGATGGCCCGTACGTCCTGTGGGTGCAGCGGAGCCTCCATAAGAACTGTCCACGAGCGACTGCCGACCACGAAGATAGGGGACTGGCAGCGCTGAACGCCATCGCTGCCGGAAGCATCAGCCGGGCTCCCAGAATCCCATCCGCCAAAGCCGAGTCCTGTACAGTGTTGCGCATTAGCCCATGAAACACTGCCCGTGTCCGGATGATGAAGTCGGCCACAAGCACGGAGGACTGTTTTCTGCGTGGTCTATCCGAACCTAGCATAAATGTTAACCATGTACTCTCAATAAAATGTTCTCACGTAAAAATACACGTCTTTGATTGATTGATTGATTTGATTTGATTGATTTATCGATTGATTAATTGATTGATTGATTGATTGATAAAATTGATTGACTGATTGATTGATTGATTGATTGATTGATTGATTGATTGATTGATTGATTGATTGATTGATTGATTGATTGATTGATTGATTGATTGATTGATTGATTGATTGATTGATTGATTGATTGATTGTGTGGTTCAGCGCGCCAAAGTTACCCCTGTGAGGCACAGCTTAGAGGAAGGATCCGTATTAATTTCGCCAACCAGTGATCTTTAACCTTTGCACCGAAGGCACAAAGGTTAGGTAGAGGTTACGGCTTGCACGCAAAAGTAACACTGTTTTGATCATAAACCGAAATCACAGCTTGCTTAAAAGATGCTCCTTCTCTTCATCCTGCTTTAATGGGAAAATTTTGTGTTGCTGGTGCGCAGCAAGACGACCGGTTATAAGCAGTAAGTAGCATGGGAGACATGATTACACAAGTCGCCTTACTAGTAACCATGAAGATTAACCGTGTTGGCGTAAAAATATGTAACGACAAAAGTGAGAAATGGGATTCCATTGCCATTACCAGTCTCTCTGTGTGTATTGGCAATTATAATGTCAGGGGCGAGGCCCTGTAATCGCACCAGGCATAGCAGTAAGTAAAGAGCCTAGAACAGATGTCGCTGCAGATGTTTTGAAGCATTACTCACAAGGTGGCAGCTGGGTGAGGTCACTGTGACGTGTATTCTTTAGGAGTTGTAAATTTGATACGAAAATTGGGCAAAGATAATTGTTCGCCGAACATTTTCCGATATATGTGTATTTTTGTCACAAGTGAATCACATAAACATGCGCCGTTTTCAAAATTAAGGCAATTCGTCGCTTTTATTTGCACATGTGCACGAAAAAAAAAAGTGAACCACATGTATGCTGCCTTAATTCTCAGTGAAACTGTGAAGCGAAACTACCTAGTTTGGTTTAAACAAGTCCTTCCTCGGCGGAAAAAGCACTGTGACGATTCAAAACAGGCATGGTTGCTCACCGCGCTCGACACGCGTTGTTCAGTCTCCAGTTGACGAGGATGGAGAGAAAATACTCTTTGCAAATAAAGCTACCTTTAAAAAAAGAGTCAACAATGTCTCAATAAGCGATCTAAGATGCAACTTGCGTGTCCTTGTCCGTGCACTCATGAAGAAATGATATGCGAACAAGAAAATATGAACCGGAGTACAGAAATAGCGCAGTTTCTTCCCATGCAACTCCAATTGTTGCATGGCTGCATATTTGCGACGAAGTTTCGAAACGTGACTTCCCAGATACACCACAGCGGTGTCTTCGCGTGTGATCACCGCGAAGCGTATTCTTCAAATTTGTGTATTTTGGTTCATAAATTCGTGTTCACTTTCATTTGTACTTGGCTCTATTTCCTTGCACCACCGGTAAAGGATGCGACGTTGTAATGCGAGTTGACTGCCGTTGCGGTCGTAGTATAGTAGGTCGCTTGCTGCTACGTATCCGCTTCAGATTTTGGAGTTTTTTCAACACTGTCGCTGATATTGGGCAACAAGATGCAGCTACTTCCCAGCGTCCGTGTGGTTGCTGCTCCAAAGCCGCGGCCTCTAAGCACCATTAGGAACAACGGGGCTAATACAAATTTCCATAAGTAGCCGTGAATCCACAACTGCGAGTGGCGTCATATGTAATGAAAATCGGTCAGCGCAGGTTATGATACCTCAGTTTGTTCGGGTAGCATTACCACCCATAATGGCAGTCCGAAAGTGACGATTTTAAAGACGATAGTCTTTCTTGGGCTACTTAAACGTGATAATTGTTGTCTTTATATCTCTGCCTGTTTGTTTTTTTCGATTAAGCTGCATGGCCAGAAGTTAAAAGAATTCTCAAACGGGATGTTATTAAAAGTAAAGTATTTCTAAACGAAAATCTGGTGGCACTGTTCATACTTGTCAACACGGTTGAACAAAAGCAGAACATTAGGCATATTTGATGTAAGACATCAATACATAAATAGCATCTGCATTGTTTTATTGGATAAATATACATGGGTGCTTGGTTTTTGCAGTAGAAAATAAAAAAAAAATACGTTTTGACAATTGTTTTCACCTCAAAATAAAAAAAAATGAGCTCAGCTTGCACTAGGCGTGCAAGGATTGAGAAACAGCGAAGCTGGGGGCCGACCAAGCTTCTTCCGGTTTTGTCATGTTTTGCTCGGGTTTTTTGAGGCACGGCCGCAGCCGGCTGAGCCCCGCTATCTCTGTTCTTGCGCCAGCTGACCTACCTTTTCGGATGAACATCCCTCCACCACCCCTCCCCGCAAACCATAAATGACATCCTGTATGCGCCAATGCAGGCCTCCCTTTACGCTGGATTTAATCATGGTCTGTGCAGTTTCGACGTAAGTAGTATGACGTCACTTTAGTATGACGTCACGCGGCGGTTCCCAGTTCACTGTAAGGGGCCTTAAAACGTCGCCTCGGGGAACCAGCGTGTAGTCGTCACAGCCTAGCGCAAAACGACGCCAGGTTAAGGGCATGGTGCTGGTTCTGGCAGGACGCAACCTGTTCCATGAGACGCGAAGGGCCCAAACCGATGGCCCGCCGTTGTGGTCAGGGGTTTGGCTCAGCTGAGATGAACGCTCCTTTCTGCGTCACAACGACACGACCAGCGTACCCACGTCAGCTGGGATGACTCATCCGCTGTGTGTGAGCGCTGCTTTCTGTGAAACAGCCGTATGGCGTGCGAAACCGCGCACACTGATGGCACGGTAGCTTGTGTTGGCGGGCGGTCCTGGGAGCACGCCGCATTGTGTGGTCGTCGGGCGCAGGCTTTTAGTAGCGGGTTAGGCGAGTGTATGTGCGTGGCGTCTAATGGGTTCGCGGGCATAAACTGCATGGTGATGGGTTGAATGCAAGAAGAAGAGAGCTTTTCGTGGCCCTCCGACTAAGGCCGGCGGTTTCATTATAGCGGCCGAATGTTTTTCACACCATTACACTCCACTGCATGTTTTCGTTTTTGATTAAGAACGAGGACTAAGAGGCTAGCATTGTCCTCGTGTTGCTCCTCGCCTAGGGACTTCAATTTACGGTTTTTGGCTGAGATTGCATATGCTTATAGTACCACTGTTTGTAGCAATGACGCATTCATAACAAATTCACAAACGTTGCGCAACTGGACAGTGTGCTATGCAATATACCGTGGACAAGCGGTGGAAAGTTTGAAATCCCCATATTTCAGTGTTCCAGAAGGAAACTTCTGGACCGTGTAATGTCCGCGACCAATTTACCATGCCTGGCGCCAGAACGAACGCTGTTTGCATTAGGATGCATTACAGGGCTGTGTTCCACATCATTTGATGAAGAAAGGCAGAGTCTACTGCCGAGCCAACGCAAGGTCAAAATGTAATGGTTAAGGAGTATAGTTTGTTTTGGTTAGCTTTGAAATTACCACACTGCATTGGTATCGATAACGTAACGGTAAAATTGGCTGTTTCATACCAAGCTGTGGTTCACAAAGACCCTCATTTCCCTTTTACTCCCTTTCTGCGTTGCCGACTTCGGGCAACGCACTGGTGCATCTTGCGAGCCAAATCATCGATGGTCAAAATAGATATACAAGCCAAGTTCAAACAGTGAGGGGATGATAGTCTAGGTGATTTTTGTTTTTATTTTTCTGGGGCTGGCTGCAGTATGGCTGGGACACGGCTCGGACACCCTTTGTGACACAGCGTGTACTACAATTGTGCGGGCGACTTTTAAGAGAATGTTTGTGAGTTACAATCGTTGTCATCCCCACTTGAACCGCTCAGCCAGCATTCGCATTTTCCGCTCTACGGAACGGTGCGGGCTGCCAGTTAGCGAATGCCGCGCCAAATGCTTTTCTAAAACAAAAGAACAAGATGGACGCCACGGTGTTCTACGGTGCGTCAAGAAGGTGTTCTTGGTTGTACCTTTTGTGTCTTTTAAAAAACTTTTATGAAAGCGAAACTGAATACTTAGTATGTAAGGTCTACAGATCGCAATAGCGTGAAAAAGGTTTCTATTGTAGCAATAGTTATAAAACGGTGGTCCCATTTACGATGGTGTGTTTACTATTAGGACACGAACTACTTCATTAACTACTTATGAGATCGAGTTGTTCATGGTTTTTAAGTGCCACTTTGGTTATCAAGAGCCTACACAAGCAGTTCCAAATTTTTCTGAAGGCTACATCTCAATGCGTGTCGCAAAGGGGTATAATTGATATACTATACATTACCAAGAAAAGAACGGTGTCCGATCCTGTCGCAAACAAGCGGCTCTGGTGTCGAGTATATCGTCATCATAGTTGGAGGCAGGTAGCGCGCTTGCGTGCGAAACGACCAAGGCTTACACAGCCTTCACCAACTCTCCTCTCCTTGCCACCAACCTTTCACTCCCTCACACTCTACTGTATATTTCCACCCTTTTTCCTATCCAGTCTTCCCCTTCCCGTTCTCTTCTTCCCACTACCCCTTTCCCCGCTCCCACGCGCAATCCCTTTCTTGCCACCCTGTCCTCTTGTCGAGTCATGGGAAAGATCTACAAACCCGCCGCGGTGGCTCAGTGGCTAAGGCGTTGCGCTGCTGAGCTCGAGGTAGCGGGTTGGATTCCCGGCCGCGGCGGCCGCTTTTCTGGTGGAGGCGAAAAGCAAAAACGCCCGTGTGTACGAGATTTCGGCGCACGTTGAAGATCCCCAGGTGGTCAAAATTAATCCGGAGCCCTTCACTACGGCGCGTCTCATCGTCTGCGTTGCGTCGGCGCGTTAAACCCTACAATCAATCAATCAAATCAAAGATCTACATGCAGGTGGCTTCGCGTAAAAGGTGAGACAGGGACATTCTGCAAACGGGGTCAAGTGGGCGTAGAAAGCTTCTCGCAATCAAAACGGTTTCTGAAACTACCACTAAGACCCAGATGACCATTATGCAAGCTGCCTTCGCACTTTGTTTCGCCGAAAGGTTCTCACCGCGTCGTCGTCGTCATCATCATCATCATCACCAGCCTATCCACGCCCACTGCAGGGCAAAGGCCTCTCCCATTCATCTCCAATTACCCCGGTCCTGTGCTAACTGCGACCAATTTATCCCGGCAAACATCTCGATCTCATCTGCCCATCTAACTTTCTGCCGCCCCCTGCAACGCTTGCCTTCTCTAGGGATCCACTCTGTTACCCTTAATGACCAACGGTTATCTTGCCTTCGCATTACATGCCCTGCCCACGTCCATTTCTTCTTCTTAAGTTCTACTAATATGTCCTTAACACGCGTTTGTTCCCTGACCCACTCCGCTCTCTTCTTGTCCCTTAATGTTACACCCATCACCTTCCGTTCCATTGCTCACTGAGTCGTCCTCAATTTAAGTTGGACCCTCTTAGGGAGCGCCGACGTTTCTGCCCCGTAGGTGAGTACCGGTAAGATGCAGCTGTCATACGCTTTCTTCTTTAGGGACAATGGTAGGCTGCTATTCATGATCTGAGAATGTCTCACCGCGTACTCGGTGCCAATCTTGACTTCCGGCCCCTCGATGTGTCTCAGCGGAACGTGGAAACCTTCGCGCGAGTAGCGGCTTCGTGTCGTCAGGATACCGGAGGCCCACAGAGTACCGTCGGCTGCAGCCGGGCTGTCGGAGAGATACTCTGCTATCTTCAGCCAGTTGTGCAAGAAGGCGGCGCCCAAACCACCCAGGCCAGAGTACAGCCGTTCGATGCCGGCCGTGTCATTCAGGGACGACGCACCGATTACGCCGAAGCGCAGGGAGACCACCTTTGAAGACGCGGCTTCGGCGGCGTCGTCATCCAGCCAGCCTACATTAGCGGGACTCTGGATCCGCAGGGCCATCACGTGAAGCACCTACGAAGACAGCACATTCAACACCTGTTCACTTCTTTAGAGGGGCCTCGAAAAAGGATGTTCATTAAAGGTTCCTTAAAAAAGTTGATTAAAAAGGCTGTCAGACCCAATAACAAGAATACGAATGCTATCACAAACTTCGGACAAAAAATGAGGATATCGAAAGAAACAAATTCAAGAAAAAGGTTCATGGAAAAGGTACATTTAAAAGACTGTTTTGAACCAATAACAACAATACAAATGTTTTCACAAACTTCAGGCATAAAATAAGACATTAAAGGAAACAGATTCAAGAGTGGCAACTCCTGCGCCACTTTCCGGTGGTTTTTTTTTTTATGACGTCATAGAATCTTGTTTGTACGAATGGCGGCCGCTGACATAAACCGCCGCCATAACAAAGCGGCTGGGAAATTGTAATTGAACCTCTAGTTCGTATCACGTGAATTCTAACCCGCAGTTCACTCAGGGGCTGATAAAAATGTTTTAGTGCCCGCCCATAGCCCGTCACTTCTGCCAGTATTACATCAATATGGCGCGACACTAGAAAATTTTCAATATTTCTTGCGCTTTTTTTTTTAGTTTAAAAACGTCTTTCCTGTCTTGAATGCAGCTGAGTGAGTTACCGAAGTTCAGGGCTTTCTACCTGAACAAACTTTTATTTTGTCTTCATCGGCTCCGTAATCACGCCGGTATTTTTTACTTGCACAACAATAACGACGGGTTAATTGGAAGAAAAAATTCAGGAGTTGAGATTTTACGTTCTAAAGCTATACACCTTGCTGCGAGGCAAGTTGAAGTGGACGGCTAAGGCCTAATTTAGACCACCGGGAAATATTTCATGTCCGCCAAAATCTCTATAGGTGAACGTTCTCGTTCGTTTCCCCCTTTAAAAAACGGCCACCACGTCCGTGACAGAACCCGCGCCAACGAACGAAGAGCATTTATTAGAGGAGACGGCTCAAAAGAGGTTGGATGGGAAGGAAGAAGACATCACTGATTGCCTAACATAGACTAATTATGGACGGATGTTTATTATACATAAAGTCCCCTTGATGGAGTCCTAAGGAGGCAGCCGGAGTTGTTTTACTGCACAGCAGAAGGTTCTTCAAAAGTGTTGAACTTGAGTGTATGTTACCCACCGCGGGGGTTCAGTTGCAAAGGCGTTGTGCTACTGAGCCGATGGACAGGAACGCGGTTTCGATTCCGGTCGCGGTGGCCGCTTATCAGATATAGTAGAAATAAAAAACCGCCGGTAGTCCCGATTTAGGCGCACGTGGGGGATCCCCAAGGGGTCGAAATTAATCCGGAGCTCACCTGATCACATTTCTATGGGACCTACAAACTCATGAACCACGGGCTTAAAAAGCATCGTGTACCGATAAAACTAGTTTTACCGATACATGGAAATGTTCCTAACGGCATAGTTTGGTTCGTTTAGAAATACCTAACTTTATTACTGAAAAAAAATAAACAAGAAACACATATTGTTTTCTCTAGTTTTCACTAGATGGCGCTAGCTGTCAAGTTGGGAGAGAGTCATTTCTTTATTTCAGTATAGAAGCGACCATTTCTCGAAATAAGCAAACTGTGCCGTTTGAAGCATCTTCGTGGATCGGCGATACTTTTCGTATTGCTGCATGATGGCTTTTGTGCCCGTGGGTCACGAAGCACGTCTCATAGCGATGTTAACAGATGAGTCCCGCCTAACTGCCCCAATTTTTGAGATTTGGTGCATGCGTCTTATTATGGGCCATAATCGCTTCCCCTGCGACCTGACCTCGCAGCGTCCCCGCAGCGCTCAAGCCCCAGGCGCTTTATCAGTCACGCGCGACTGTTACAGTCACCGAGGGCTCGTACAACTCCCCCTCCAGAGGTCACCGCAGAAGCGCATTTCCCGTTGAAGGCATAACGTTCCAACTGAACAGCATATGAGGAAACACAAGCTCGCCCACCTGGCGGGCGACCCGCCTGGCCCGAGACACGGCGGCATCCAGTTCCGGCAGCAGGGGAAGGGCCAGTGCTGTGCCCATCGCAGCCGCGCACAGCCGGACGCAGTGGACGCGGAGTTCGTCCTCTCCACGGCGGAGCCGGTCGAAGTGGACCACGTGCAACTGCTTAGCGACCAGCCATCGCAGGAACAGCTCGCGCTCGGCGTCCCGCACAACGTGAGCGGACACAAAGTTGAGGACGTCGAACACCGCCCTCGAGGACACCAGGGCTCGCATAGAGGTTACGTTCACCGGCGTCAGTACCGGGTGGAACCGCAGCACAGAGCCGATAACTTCAGGCCAGGGCTCGTGCGGGAGGCCGGGAGTTTTGTTGTTCAGGTCCACCAGACTGACGTTGACGACGTCCTCGATTTCCTCAGCGGCGTTGTGTCCATGGCTAAACAAGCGCCTTTTAATGAGTCTCTCTATGGCCTTCACCTCGTTGGCACGTGCTGCAAGGTTTGCCGTAGACTCCAGTACCTGCGGGGAGCAGGGCGCTGCAAGCTATTTCTGCAGCTAACTGCACGTATTGTTTATCAGTACCATTCTCTTCAAGAGAATAAAATGACCGAACACTTCAAGAAAAGACATCTTGTTCGCATGTAGTGGCAACATTATTTATCAATACCATTCTCTTCAAGAGAATAAAATGTCCGAAAACTTCAAGAAAAGACATCTTGTTGGCATGGAGAGGCAACAGACTGATACAATAATTGTTTATTTCCCGTTTAATCCATGTCACCATCGTGCAGCTTTACCCTTATTGACTGCGAAAGTGTCCCTTCAAGTCTCTGGCTCCTACGAAATTCACCTGATGCCAGGTAGGAGGCGCGCAGTCAAGCCACAGAGGAATAGTCCACAGCCCTATAACCATGATGATCATCACAACCATTGACTGCAGCCTGATAGCGCCCACTGCTAAACAAAGACCCCTCCTCCCAAAGGCCTCAATCAAAATGATGTCATCGTATACCTCGTGTCATAGTCGTTAGATATAGAAGGTATTCACTGAAAATCTTAGCTGTCAATTTATCCACTCAACACTAGAAACGGCCATGGACATGGCCGAAGCGCCACGGACATGACGCAGCTTGTGCCACTGCGCCCGCACGCCGCAGAAAACAAACACCGGCGTGCATCGTCTTCTCCGTTTCAAACAGATTATCAACAGTGGTGTCAACAGAGATGTTTTTAATCGCGCTCACATCGGAATCCAGGCATTACTTTGTGTTCGGTGGGGTAGAGTTTGGAACGTCCAACGCACATCGTGCGCTTAGCAAGGAAAAGTACCGCCATCCCGCGGAGCCCGACGTAACCAGAGATGGCGCAGTCACATGGTTGTCTGCATTCGGGCCTCCCCAGTGAATATAACCTATATATTAGATGTGGCGACGATATAAATGAAAAGCAGCACTCAATAACATCTAGGAAGACGCAGGGAGGTGGTTCGTTCATCGTAATGCTGAACCAAAATATTTTTTGAAATGTTCGAAAGGAAGAAAGTTGACCATGTCATTGCCATGACACAAGACCATGCTCCAATCTGGCATGCTCTAATCAAGTCAGGTAAATGCACCTGCGCGAGGAACCACCAGAGGACAGCAGGGGTAGCACGCTTGAGTGCAGCTGAAGTGGGAATTACCATCACACACAGGTTGTCTTTGGCTGACCCTGTCATCTGCACTGGCGTCCTGCGCATAAGGCTTCGTACCTGGCTTGGATTGGTGCTAAGCGCGACACGCTCTCCGCATACGTATTGCTGTATATCTCAAGGTTTCCGTTTGCTTTACACAGTCCTTGATTAAAATTTAGCAGTGGCTTAGCTCGGCTATGCCAGGACATACGTAGCGGGAGCTAAGGTTCCGTTGGTGATTCTTAGGTTTTCTAGTTGTCTAGGATTAGCTTATTATCATGCTTACTGCTGTTAAAACGATTTTCAATCCAACTCAATTCAATCCAATCCAATCCAGTCCAGTCCAGTTCAGTCCAATCCGATCCAGTCCAGTTCAGTCTAGTCCAGTCCAATCACTGCTCCTCGCACATGCGCAGCATGGCTCTCCAGGAGCCACGCGAAAAGGCTATCACGCGGCTCCGGCGTAGCGTAAGACTTGGCTACTGCCAAACGGAGGCGCACAGCTGGGCACGCGCTGCCGCCAGTTCGTCTGCCGCGGCTATGACGTCACTCCTCTGGAATGCGCAGACCGGCGAATGTGCAGACCCAATTCTCTACACACGCGTACTCCAATTGGATTGAATATCCAATCCAATCCAATCCAAACCAATGCTCCTCGCGCTTGCGCAGCACGGCCCTTGAAGTTCCACGCGAAGCTGCTTAACCTCGGCCAGTGTAGCTTACGCTACAAAATGTTTATTTACGTTTCCCTGTGACTCGGTATTGTCCCATCAGGGCTAGGAAGTCCTTCATCCTTGCAAACGGTTCCTCCTACTCTTATTTGAAGCAAAAAGTTAGCTATGAGCTAAAATGTTTTTGTTCAACGGGTCGTCAGATAAATTGTAGAAACTACATATCAAGGATAACACAAATACAGGCGTTCTGTCGTACGTAAACTTCAAGCGCTAAGAACGGCCGTGATCCCCATGCTTCCGACAGCCATGAAAAATAGCACAAAGCATTAACCTTGTATGCAGGACCAGGATGACAATGTAGGAAGCGGAAGCATCAGTGTATAGTTACATTGATACGAGTCGCAGTTTTCGGAAGTTGCGTCTAATTATCAGACCAACTAGCCGCCTGGTTGCTTCTGTGAGCAGCTTTTCTTTGGTGGCTGTGTGGCCGTTCGATAATGCCGTACTCGAAAATGGATCGTACACGTGATTACGGTTATGTCATACTTGTTAAGGCTACATAACCGATTAATACAACAAAGACTGCTGCCGGTTGGGCTAGTTGGTGAAGGAACGTCATCATCATCATCATCACCAGCCTATCTACGCCCGCTGCAGGGCAAAGACCTCTCCCATTATTCTCCAATTACCTCGGTCCTGTGCCATTGCGACCAATTTATCCCCGCAAACTTCTTCATCTCATCTGCCCATCTAACTTTCTGCCACCCTCTGCCCCACTTGCCTTCTCGAGGGATCCACTGTGTCACTCTTAATGACCAACGGTTATCTTGCCTGCGCATTACATGCCCTGCCCACACCCATTTCTTCGTAATTTGTACTAGTATTTCCTCGACACGGTTTTGTTCCCTGACCCGCTCCGCTCTCTTCTTGTCCCTTAATGTTACACCTATCATCTTCTGCTCCATTGCCCGCTGAGTCGTTCTCAATTTAAGTCGAACCCTCTTAGTGAGCCTCCAAGTTTCTGCCCCGTAAGTGAGTACGGGTACGATGCAGCTGTCATACACTTTCTTCTTCAGCGACAATGGTAGGCTGCCATTCATTATCTGAGAATGCCTCCCGAATGCACTCCATCAAAATCCTATCCTTCTAATTATCTCTGCCTCATGGTTGGGATCCAGGGTCGCTGCCGCGGCGTGAACCCTCGGCGTGAACCCGCTCTGCGCGTTCACGCCGAGGGTGCTCTGAGTGGCCCCAAACTTCACCCTACTCTAAGGCAGGTGCTTTTCATATTTGATATATTTCTAGTGCAGCGTTCGGTCGCTCAGCTGCCTACCTTCGCGACGAAGCGAATCGCGCATCGCCGTTAGTCGAGCACATGGCACTGTCGCACAGTAGCGGGCGCCCTCAGGGCATCAACCAGCGGCGATGTGAAGGAACGAAGAGCCGTTCTGCTTTACAGCAAAGTTGCCTATGGCGAGAATCAAGCACATCATCTCCGAGTGCACAGCGATGTAGCAAGAATCGCACGCGGGGGTAGTACGACATAAAAAACATTTTAAAAATATGTCCCAGCGTATTTTGATATTTCGCTGGTATATACCCCCTAAAAAGTGCCTTCCCAGCACTGCCTGCGTGTCTGAAAGTGAAGCCCCCTTCACAAGAATCGCTGTTAGCTTGGTTCTTGTAAGAAGGTCTTCCCACATTGCGTGTTGCACATAAAAGAGTGTCCATCAACGTAGGAGTATGATTGCATAAAAGGGCTGTAACTCTTAATTTATTAAAACAATTGTTAAACCATTAAATGACAATTTGCCGCCATGACGACTTTATCATTATGCCGATTTACATTTACTTGTTTACATTCACTTCGGTGCGAACGTCAGCAGTGAGCAACCAAACGCTGCACTAAAAATAAATCAAGCATGACATGCACCTGCGTTAGAGTGAGGGCGAAGATTCGCGCCACTCAGAGCACTCTCGGCGTAAGCGCGCGGAGTGCAATAGCAGCGCTGGCGCTACGGCTGCCCGCACCATGGTCCGATTACGTTTTGGACCGATAGTACACAAGGGAAGGCGAGTTGTTTTAGCTGCTCAAAAAATAAATTGCCTTTGAGAGACTGCGCTTGTCTAGTTTCTGCTATTTCACTCTGTTGCCCTGTGTGTCGGCCTTTAATTGGCCATAAATATAAATGTTCCTCGTAATGTTCCATATATGTTCCGTATAAAGGTTCCATATATGGAGATCAAACTGGACATACCAACGGAACGAGAAGTGTAAAAGTGGCGCCAACTAGTTTTCTCAACCTTTTACCCGTGCTTGCTCTCTGAAATGATCTCCTCTACTTCCGAGCTGACTTTGCAACAAATAAATTATTTCATTTTATCTAATGTAAGCAAAATACGAAAACAATCGCAATGTCTCTGCCCCAAACCAACTTTTACAATTCTGAAGACTTGCGGCAATGCGGGCAGAGACACAAGTAATTATTTCATTGCGTGATTCTCCTTAAGACCTTCAAAGATTGATTGATTGATTGATTGATTGATTGATTGATTGATTGATTGATTGATTGATTGATTGATTGATTGATTGATTGATTGATTGATTGATTGATTGATTGATTGATTGATTGATTGATTGATTGATTGATTGATTGATTGATTGATTGATTAACTCGTGGCTGCGGTTGCTTCCGCGTTTACCTGTTCGAGGGCATCCAGCAGGAACGCGTCGTGAACCTCGGGCTCCGCGTCAAGCCAGTGCCACTGATCCATCCAATGGTCGCGGTCGAGCTCATCCAAGACAAGATTCGTGCAGCCACGCTCACAGCGGAAGGAGAGCAGGAGGTGCAGCCGGAAGTTAAGCGACAGGTTTGCCAAGGGCCTGAGCATGGCGCCCCCACTTCCGCCATCCGACTTCCGCGGAAACACGCCTGCAAGGAATCGCAGGAACCACTCCCTGCGCAACGATAATCAGTCGTGACAATGCAGATCAATGAAAAAATTAAGCAACGCTTGCACTTCTTTTAACCCTGCTACACGGCCATTTGCAGGGACATCCGAAGGTCTTCGAGTCAGTTATCTAGCGAATGGTGCGTTGGCTATCTACTGCGCGCGTGTGCTAGTTGCTAGTGGGTGGTCAAATGTCAACTGAAACATGCCATGTAGCACACGCATTGTTGGGGAGGATATGAACTTCAGTCGAACGCATTTCGCCCAGAATAGCATATTGCAGAGCGCTCAGTTATCCTACATCAAATGTACTTTAACAAACAGCCCGCAATAACGCACCGCTAAGGCGACCCCGCAAAGCATATAAACCCTACAGAAAGGGGGCAATTCGCTGTGAAACAACTGCACTGCAGAAAACATTGGTGTCAGGGCAGGTAAAGTTTAACAAATGAAGGTAGGCGTGCTAGGTATGGCGAAACAGACCAGCCAAGTAATGAAACCGGGCTGACTAAGGTATTGGAACACTGTTTCAATAGTCCATTCATATTTACTCCCTCCAACATCATACTCAACTAGCTGCTCAAAAATGCCGTCACCGCATCAATACGAGCTGCTACCGTTCGAACTGCCACTCCTGAAGTGGGCTCGCACACTGGTGATATACTTGCTGACTTGGTTAGCGTGTGGGCCAGCGCACTGGCCATCACCCGCATCAGCCCGCCGTCGTTACGGGAGGCCACCCTGGCTGGCCAAGAGCTCTCCCTACAAGGACAACTGTGCCGATTACGCTTTAAGAAGTCCCCTCAAGGCGCCTTCACCACAATCCTCCAGAATGACGAAGCGAAGTGGCCTAATGTGCGAATTCGGCGAAGCACGTGGCTGAGCATTGAATTTAAACGAAAACAGGCATCGGCGCAGCGACATCCAGCAATGCAAAAACGCCATCACGCCCTGTTAGTTGTTTCTGCGCACACACACTTTTTTAGCCAAACCGTATGTAGACTTTCGGCATTCGCCGAATTTGTACACTTGATAACTTTAAGCGATCATTCTGGAGCATTATGGGGAAGACATTCTGGTGAAGACATTGCGGGGAAAGCATTGCGGTGAAAGCATTGTGGCGACTGTAGGCTGGAGTTTTGGGCGAGTTAGTAATCCACGCTGCACTTCAATTGCGCAGAAAAGGAACGAAGACTGAATAGAGACGGTGTCATGAGTAACCCACCGAATGGGTATGTGCCGAAACCCCGAAGGTGTATGCGCTGAAACCTCCCAAGGAGTATGTGCCAGTGGAGAAGGTAAGAAGTGTGGAAACAGGAAAATGGACATCGATACCAGAAGAGGAAGAGGATAAAGGGGCAAGCGTTTAGAGAAGGAAGAAGACCAGGCGACGCTCCTGGTGCCGACCCCAGCGTCATCGGGGCCTGACGACGCCTCAGGCCTACCGACCGGAGTTCCAGGCGACGATCCTGGAGGGAGACCCCGCGGCAGCGCACCGTCGGCGGCTCCAGGTTACCAACTAAGCTACCGGGCTGGGACGTTCTGGCTACGCTGCGACGCCAGTTCCACATTGCAACTAGGGCTACGCTCCCTTGGCTGTTGGCAGCGTCGGCTGGGCCCACGTCCTGCAAGCCTCTACGCGACGTGACGAGACGCATCGACTGTAACGTGAGGCTACGTCACACTCGAAGATTTAAACGCGAACTCAAACCGCCAGAACGCTTCCATGACTCTTTACCGTTTTGTCTTGTGCTCTAATACCGTCGCCATCGATTAAACCATTTTTTCTGTGTGTCCAATCCGCATGATGAATTGACGTGACAATTTTGGCGAGCCTGCCAGGATCCATCAATTTTCATTGTCACTGTCAATTCAGCCAGGTGGATCATGGACCCAGAAAAACTGGTAGCCCTTACTGAGGCACTAGGATTGACAAAGGAGGAGGCGCTGGCAATGTATGAAAGAGCAGCCCAGGAGGAGCAGAAGAGAGCCGAACGAGAGCAGGAAAGCGCAGAGAGAGAACAGGAAATACTGGAACTTAAACTGCAGCTCGCTGAATATGCTTCGCAGGGAGCAGTAGTGGAGACTGGAGAAGCATCAGGTTCCGTATCACCTCGAGCCCCAAAGATCAGTCCCAAAAAGTTGATGGCACCGTTCGATGAAAAGCGAGACGACTTGGATGCCTACCTGCAACGTTTTGAGAGGATAGCCACTGGCCAGGGCTGGGAAAAGTCCGAATGGGCTACGGCTTTGAGCTTGTGTTTGGCAGGCGAAGCATTAAGTGTTTTCGGCCGAATGCCACCATCCGACTCACAAGACTACGACAAGGTGAAGATTGCGCTACTGGAGAGGTTTCGCTTGACTGCTGAAGGTTTCAGAGAAAAGTTTAGGTGTTGCCAACCAGAAGACGCTGAAACTGGTCGACAGTTCGCAGCACGAATCAGTAATTACTTCGATCGGTGGATGGAGCTTTCTGGAACTGAGAAAACTTATGCAGCGATCAGAAATCGTGTTGTCGCAGAGCAATTTTTAAATTGTTGTTATCCCAAGTTAGTCGTGTTTCTTAAAGAAAAGCGACTGCATGCTCTCGACGACCTGGCCGAGTCGACTGACGGGTTCCTGGAGGCGCAGGCCTTTAAAAACTTTGGTAAGGTGACGGATGAACAAGAACAGCCGGCAAGTGGAGGAAACGCGCCAGAATTGAGGAAGCTCCGCATCACCAAACAGGGTCGTAGGAGATGCTTCCTCTGTGATGGCATCGGTCATTTAGCCGCGGATTGCCGCATTAACTTTGAAGGCACCAAATCTGACCTGATTTGCCAGGTCTGCGATAGGAGGGGACACAGGACTAATGCCTGTCGCTTTAAGACTCAAGACATAGTTGCGAGCATGGTTTCTCCACATTCAAAACCAGCGCAAGGGCCGAATGATGCTCAAGCAAAAGGAGTTGAAGTCGGAACAGTAGGAGCATGTATGACGGAGATGAACAATATGGACAGAATGCCAATCAGTGAGGGAGTAGTCGGAGGGAAGAAGATCACGGTATTGAGGGATAGTGGTGCGAACACGGTGCTGGTTAGAAGGAGTTTGGTACGTGATGAAGATCTGACAGGAAAGACGTCACCAGTTATTTTCGTTGACAATACCATCAAGTGGTTACCGGAAGCCATCATAGAGATCTCAACACCCTATTATTCTGGGAGCGTTAGTGCAAAATGCCTAGAGAACCCTTTATACGACCTGATATTGGGGAATGTTCCAGGTGTTCGAGATGTAGACACTCCCGACCCCCAATGGATTTGCAAGGCAGAAATCGAACAGAAAGGGAGTAGCCGCATTGGATCACAGAAGCTGCACAAGACAGATGGTGATTATCCGCATATAGAGTATGTCCAACTGGAAATGGCAGCAGCCGTTGACACAACCGTCAAGGTGGGGGAGGAGCAGACCACTCCAGAAGCTTCACTCAATCAACCCCTTGCGCTAAACTCTCGTGAGTTAGCCAAGCACCAGATGCAAGATCGGACACTGCAGGGCTGTTATCAGCAAGTAGGGGTGGAATGGAGAGGACATCGTGCCGTTTACATGTTTATAGTTCAGAATGAACTTCTTTACCGGAGATGCATATACGGCTCCGGACGAGTAGTTATGCAGCTTGTCGCACCGCAAGATATACGGCAGGAGCTCTTGGCTTTAGCGCACAAAAACATCGTGGCAGGCCATCGTGGGATGTGTGAAACCATCAGGAGAATTGCCGAAGATTTCTTTTGGCCAGGCATGCAAAGTGACGCAAGAAGATATGTCAAGTCCTGCAACGTTTGCCTCCGAATTTTCTCCAAAGGCCGTGTTAGCCCAGGATACGAGGGAAGAGGACAAGTGGTCTCCGAGCGGCTGACAGAGTGCAGCAAGCATCCTACGGCTGGTCAATACAGCGCACGGAGATGTCGCCTATTCATGAAGAGTTACTGCAAGAGTACCACTGCTCATTAGTACAGTTACTGGGATCATGTGACTGGGAAGGCAAGTGCAGGGGGAGATGTTATGAACAGTGACTGTGTAAACTGTAATTGTTCTTTGGGTAATTTAGAAGTGCGAATATGCCGCTGTTCGTCATGTCGTGTGAATTATACCGTGCAGTGTTTAGGTGGATACTTTAGGGTCTGAGAACTGTGGACACTTGGAAACTTTGAACGGAACAGTCAACTGTGTTTGTGAACTGTTTAAGTTATACTGGATTATGATTTTGTGGTGTGACCGGGACTTTAGGGAGACACTGCATTCGAACCAATAGCCTCTGCAAATCAACCAAGCGGACATGACTGGTTGAGGAAGCGAGCCGTTTTTTAGGAAAAAACGCTTAAAAGGGGGAGGTATATTGTCATGAGTAACCCCCCGAATGGGTATGTGCCGAAACCCCGAAGGTGTATGCGCTGAAACCTCCCAAGGAGTATGTGCCAGTGGAGAAGGTAAGAAGTGTGGAAACAGGAAAATGGACATCGATACCAGAAGAGGAAGAGGATAAAGGGGCAAGCGTTTAGAGAAGGAAGAAGACCAGGCGACGCTCCTGGTGCCGACCCCAGCGTCATCGGGGCCTGACGACGCCTCAGGCCTACCGACCGGAGTTCCAGGCGACGATCCTGGAGGGAGACCCCGCGGCAGCGCACCGTCGGCGGCTCCAGGTTACCAACTAAGCTACCGGGCTGGGACGTTCTGGCTACGCTGCGACGCCAGTTCCACATTGCAACTAGGGCTACGCTCCCTTGGCTGTTGGCAGCGTCGGCTGGGCCCACGTCCTGCAAGCCTCTACGCGACGTGACGAGACGCATCGACTGTAACGTGAGGCTACGTCACACTCGAAGATTTAAACGCGAACTCAAACCGCCAGAACGCTTCCATGACTCTTTACCGTTTTGTCTTGTGCTCTAATACCGTCGCCATCGATTAAACCATTTTTTCTGTGTGTCCAATCCGCATGATGAATTGACGTGACAGACGGCATGAGACTGAAGAGAGACGACACGAGACATTGCGCTCTGACTCGTGCCCTCTCTCTCTCCAGTATTTTCCTTTTTAGCGCAATTGAAGTACTGCATGGTGAACAGTGTAGCGCAGTACACTGTATTGCCCCGGTGTGATGCTCGGAGCCACTAAGAACTACCGCAGGGACTCTTGCGCATTTGGCGGGTTTGGAAATGAAGTTTTCTCTCTACCTCTCTCTTCCGCCTCGGCAACAACAGGGCTTTGTTGTATCCCCACCAAGGGGAGCTCATCAATTTTAACTTGGTTTTTAAAACGTTCGCTAAAAAATTTCCATGCCCGCGCGCACTTACAAGAGTTGAAAGGAGGGTTAGAAGGCTGTCAGAGAATTTAACGTCTTAAGCCGCAAGTACAGTTGTGCAATGATTCATGAAACGTTGGTGTTACATGCGCTCTGTTCTAAACAAGAAAACATGGCCTCGTATCTGCTTGCTCTGGTGGAAATGTCGTCGAAAGACGATAGCCTTCTGCCGCTCCTGCAACGTAACTGGAGCTTTCCTTTTTTTCCTTCCCACCTCTGAGGCTCTTCCGCTCCCCTCTTGCTCCTCCCACGGTTACTGCAATAACGACTTTCTCAAATCACTTCAATTTACCCGCGCTCGCTCAGCTCGCAGGCAATCTTTAGGAAACGCGCAACGTGCCTTCTTTGACGCATTGCTTATTTTTCCCATCCCGTGCTAAAACCCAATCTAGCGCGTCGTCGTCGTCGTCATCATCATCATCATCATCACCCTCATCATCATCAGCAGCAGCCTATCTAAGCCCACTGCAGGTAAAAGGCCTCTCCCATTAATCTCCAATTACCCCGGCCCTGTGCTAACTGCGACCAATTTATCCCCGCAAATTTCTTGATCTCATCTGCCCATCTAACTTTCTGCCGGCCCCTGCCACGCTTGCCTTCTGTAGGGATCCACTCTGTTACGCTTAATGACCAACGGTTATCTTGCCTTCGCATTACATGCCCTGCCCACGTCCATTTGTTCTTCTTAATTTCTACTAATATGCCCTTAATCTAGCGTATACTCGTAATTAAAAGAACGTTGCATTCGTTGGTTATGTAGCGACATATCGCTGCAAATGTGCCCGAGGTTTCTTTTACAGTGCTTAAGGTAAACGTGTAACGACATGGGCCAGTGGTTTTAATAGTTAGGAGAGTCTTCCCTATATGTACTGATTGTTGTACAATTGGTTCAACGTTTGGGCAGCTGGTCGAATCGCGGGACTTAGAGGCCGACGGAAAGACGGAAGGACAAACCAAACTTTTGGAGTTTGGTTTGCCAAAGAAAGACTGTTGTCTTTAAACAGGTCATTTGGGCGCGGAAAATCACCATCAAAGCGTTCAATGTTAGTTTAGCTTACCAGAAAAAAAATTTTCCCACAAGAAAAGGGCTTAAGACCCCAGCATTCGCTTGCATTTGGTAAACATTCATTCCGCATGTTTGTTTAAGGTTCGATCGTCTGTTCCGAGCTCCTCACAATAATGGCACGGCAGTACAGACGACAGTTGCAAGTTATTGAGTATACACACAGTCACGACAAGGTCTATACGTAGTAAATTACGGAAGTACCTGGCTCCTTCGGGCGGCGGCATTCCCTGCGTGCAGCTCTGGTAGAAGGACTCCACCTTCTGCTGCAATGTCAGCTCGTACATGCGGGCACCGCTCGCGTTCAGCGCCGATCCCAGCCGCAGCTCGAAACTCGACGACGGGCGTCCAGGGAACCCGCAGGCGTACGCGTGGAAGTCTTCGCAGGGGTCGACCGACGTGTTGGCGCCGGCAAGCGGAGTGAAGTCCTTCGGCGGCTGCCTTAGGTGCTACACGTTCACCGTAGGGAATATATAGCACGAGCAAGTCGCCAACGTTTCTCAGGACTCATTTAGGCTTACTGTTATCAAATGCGTTGCATTTAGATAAAGCGGCAAATTGAAATTCAAGAAATTGAATTATGGGTGTCTAACGCTCCTGGGCTGCGAGTTGCGTCGTCGTAGAAGGCTGCGGATTCATTTTGGCCACCTGGGGGCCTTTTCCCAACACACCGGCGTTTTTCGCCTCCATATGAAAAGCAGCCACCGAGGCCCAGATCGAACGCACGTCATTGGGCTCAGCAGTACAGTGCCTTAGTCACTGAGCCACTACGGCTGGCAAAGGAAGTGGCACTACACTGGTAGGTACTCTGCTATAATTGGTTGAGGCTACCCTTCTTTTCGCAGAGAACTGCTGAAATCATGAGCAGTAGTTAACAGACCACAACGCAAACATTTAGGACTTTTCGTGTTCAATATGGCCACCTGGTAGCTTTTTCGAGCATTTTAGGATAATTTAGAATTAGGGCGTCACTTAAACCACACAAAAACTCCTGGGCTGTAAAGAGGAAGATGAAGCCCCTGGGATCTACCCAACCGGGTTCCGTAAACGTTTTCTCGCCCCTGGAGATACGTAGAGTAGGGCGGGCTCTTGCGCGCGATTAGGCATGTTCGGTCGTCTTGTACGCGCAACTCCGGACACCTCTGCGTTGCCACGTGCGCCAGACGTCGGAACGTTCTAGGCAAAACACAGGGAATGCAAAATCGTGCTGCGTTGGCGTCGTTTCCACGCCGCGCGATCACTGGGGCGCTTCGAGGTGAGCAAAGTTGTTTTGAAGTTCTGGCTGCGGTACATGCAAACGCAGAAGCAACTCTTTGCGGTTGATTTAACAGGGAAGCTTCTTGCGCTTGCACAATCATACCGACAGAGTTACTTTCACTGCTATGGAACAACGCTTACGTCTAGCTTTAGAATATCACCGAAACTCACTATTTCGACAAAGGGTGGGCTTACAGCACGCATTCACGGCGCCGTATGGGCGGGAACACAGGAACCCGTAAGCAGAGTTTTGAAAACAACCCTTGCTCATGTCGGTTAGTACGATGGCACGCCCATCTCTAGGCATAGCCTCCGACTTTCTTTTAGATGCAGAGCATCTGATTCACTCGCCTTGTCCCTCCGGCGTCGCCGTCGTCGGCGTTGTCCGCCCCTCCCCCATTCTCCTCGCCGCGCCAGCTGCGCTCTCCGCCGCCCACCCCTCTCTCGCGAGGGGCATTGGATTGGATTCGATTGGATTGGCTTGGATTGGATTAACTTGGCTTGGCTTGGATTTGGATTGGATTAAAATGGATTTTGTTGGATTGTGTTGCGTCATAGCCGCGGCAGACGCGCTGGGGCCGGCGCATGTGCAGTACTCTCTCTTCCGCGGTTTCCTCTCCTTCTGGCGCGCTGCGCATATAACCGGTGTGCCGTTCTCCGGCGAAGCAACATCCACGCTTGGCTGAAACACCTAGAGTCCACGCCGCTTTACAAGTACGCCAACGTCGTCATCGACTGGGACCGGCTTACGCAGTCCCCTCAACGTTATGCGCGCTATAAAACGCGGTCCCTTCGCCGCTCCGCCTATGCGTCGCATCTACACAGGGGTTCCCGCGAGGGGAGGTGGGAGTTTTTGTTTTCTATCTCTCTCATCTGTCCCCTTATTAAAGCGAGCGTTTTCTTTGTGGGACCGATGAAGACCTGCCAAGAAACCAATGCATTTTCCCGTAGACGAGTTGGTCGATCGAAAAGCTCTGACAAGATCTCTACACATGCGGCACGTGCGTGAAACCAGTGTTCCACTGTGTAAAAATGGTTACTTAAAAACGCAAAAAAAGAACGGTTCGCGATGAGACTACACATGCTTCGATCATGCATAAGGAGTACAATAGTGTACCTTTCTCTCACACCATGCATCGGTAAACATTTAGATCGTTCGCAGATACTTTTACTTATTGCGCGAAAAATCGTCGCAGGGATTCGTTCTTCGTTTGCAATGTCGGTCTTTAAAGCTTTGGCGATCGATCGTACGCCCTTTCAGTGATGGTTGGACGCACTTCTAGCTTTCGAGCTTCTCTCAAGTTTTTTTAGAAAGGAATAGTAAACTTTTGCAACATCTCTGCCTCGATGTCGACATCTCTTTTTTTCCCTCTGTGCCGTACGCGTTTGCGGCTAGACACTGGTAGCAGGCGTCCAGTGTAGCGTCTTCTCGTGTTTTGTTGGTAGTGGCAGCAACGGGAAAGCATCCGCCCGGCAGAAACTTGCCTGCGGTCCCTGGTGCCCGCTCAGCGCAAACACAAAGGAGACCACGATGAGGGCAGCGATGATGAACGCCATGATGGCACTCAGGATCAGCAGCAAGTTCCGAGCGTACCGGGTCGCGGTCGTCATGCCTTCTCGGTGGGCGATGGGCTGCTGTAAAGCAGATAGTGTGGACAGACATGTACGTAAGGTGTGACAGGAAACGCATTAGTCGTGCTTTTCTTTTCGTAGCAATAAACTAACAACCTGGCAACGCATTTTTATTACTTTTTTAGACGGAGTAACCTTGTTTCCCGTTTCGTCAGAAACATGTAATACGCAAGGTATACAACGTTGTTGTACATAAAGCTACCACCTAATGACTTTGGCGAGATGTATGTCCCGTTTGCACATTACTGCCGACATGGCATAAGATCAGTACTTTCGACGTTGGGCAAAGTTCCGACAAAACGACCATAACACAGCCCCCTCCGAGTAACCTGACCTGAAGAACCGAATCTGCAGTTTTACTAGCAGAACATCGGCCGATATACGAGAAAAGTTGGTCAGTTTCTATGCTTGTAACGATCGGGTACCTGTTTTGCACATATAAGGAACGAAGAACTAACTCCCCACGATTTACAAACTGTTTTCAAGATAAACAGCACCGTTTCCAGAACCCCTTCCGTGGCGCGCCAGTTCACCGTGCCCGGAGATGCATTTTTGAGAAGTCTCGGAAACATTACAGATCGCAATCTTGAGATACAGTAACTGCCTGAGTGTAGGGATGTTTGACAAGACGTAACGTGACTCGAAAAAGATTGCCCGTCTAGATTGCTTCCAAGTAACAAGAAACTACCTCGATGCTTCTGATTTATAATAACGCGTCCTTTTTAGGAATAAATCGTCCTTCGTCAAAATGTGCGGCAATCACAATTCGGTATCAACAAGCACAGCCAATCGAGTCTGCGTGCTGTCACATTTTGCTGTTTGCCTAAGCAGTTGTTCTCAACCGTGAGCTTGCGGGGACCCTTTCAGGGCTTGCAAAAGAAACATTGGACCTAACTACGAAGTATCTTGATCTGTAATTTGCTGCTCAGGCTAAAGCTGCCTACACCTTTTTTACGCCCATTTTTTGTGTCTGGCTTCTCCGCAGAGCTTAACTGCTGCGCAACAAGCCAACTGTAGGGCACGGCTATGCGGGCAAGTTAACCTAACGCGCCCACCACGCGGCACAAGCAATCACTCCCTCCGCAGGAACATTCAATAGTCATTTTCTCTCTCTCTCTCTCTCACGTTGCCGACACCTTTCAGGTAGAAAGGTAGGAGGGAGGATAGAGTACGAGGGAGGCGGAACGGCGCAATGGGATACCTTGCGGAGTGCTTCGCGCACCCCACAGAACGCACCCCTGGGCTCACTGGGTTTCTTGGAGCCCCGGATGAGAATCACTCCCTCGTATCGTAATTTCCCCAGTTACATTAGTCGTGAGGTTAAATCCTCTACAATCTGTCAGTTTTCACAAGAGTAGTTAAAACCCCAGCCTTCCAGCTCCCATTCCAAGCATATATTTTGCATTAAAAAGGAAGGAACACCGTCCTTATTCCGGAGTAAGTATGTCGGTTCAGTTCCACGGCGCAACTGCGTGAATTGTTTTCGTGGCTTTGCTAGTACAAAGCTGCAGAAAAAGGGTTAAACAATAAAAATATTGGTTCGCAATCACGCCTAATCCCTATCTACATTGTCAGACACAGAAAGTGCTAACCACAATCGTTCTTTTTCAATCCCTGAAGCATGTATGCATTAGGAATTACGACAACACAAGACGTTGTCTTCGCAGTATCGGCTTTCCTGCATTCATGTTGAAGGTATTCTATTATTTCAGCATTTTATTTTTTTATCGATGCTTGTATATATACTTCGGTAGACTGGGTTGTTATCATTTGCGTTAGTGGTCTTGCGTATCTAGTATGTGCAAGTATCCCTTGAACTTGTTTCGGCTTTGTAATACACGGTTGTACTTGCTTTCGCCATTCGTCCTATCTTCTCTTCAATCTTCTACCTTATCCCTTGTCATGATAAGCTTTGCTTTGGTGTCCGACACCCAAAAAGTGCTATTCTTTGTCCTCATTCGCCTTTTTCCTGTCCGTGCAACTACAAGATCAATTTTGGTGTATGTGCATGTGTCGGTGTTTTTGCGGTGAGGGTTAAGCAGCTGTTTTATATTTTCAGGCATTTCTGAACTTCTATTGACTGTTTCTAGAAAGATGCGAAGCCACCCAGTTTAATGAACAAACCATTATGACTTATTTATAATTAAAACCGGCAGTTATACTTCAAATATGCATACTTCACTCGTGGTCTCTGCGGCTATAACAGAGGATATGAGCGTTTTTACTTCGATAACAGGCTTATAACCATATACCTCCCTACTGACTTATCTTTTTGAAGATTTTATGGAGGCTGGTAGGCTTGGCTGTTCGTATACTGCAATGGTGTTTTAGTGCCCTCATTGGTTGTGGGTGCGGCAAACGGTGCAAGAAAGTATATAAAAGGTGAAACAGCCGCTGATGCAGGCGCGGCTGAGCGACCAGGTAATGCCAAAACAGAAACTAACGCTGAATACGATCCTTTGCAGCTGTAGCGAAGACAGAGATTATAGCGGCACTTGATGGACGAGAAAAAATGGCCGCATCTCCACTCCGTGGATGATGGCGAGGGCGCCGAGTACGGGGACTCTAAATGACATCCAAGTTGCGCCCCGAGTGACATCCGATTTCCGCCCCGGCCGTCATTCTATTTGAGCCGTGAGTTGCACCTTGATTATTCCCCAAATGAAACTGCAACTCACGGTTCAAATCTAATTTCACTTGAGTTTCGCTTCATGGTGGTGTGCGCACGGATGGACTCGGACGGACACTAGGAGGACCTAAGGTACTCCGCACCGTTAGAGGCGAGGGAGTAAGCCGTTTGACTCGCTTACAAACTCACGGTCGTAGCCGAATGAGTAAGACGACACTCACTCTGTCTGGTCTACCAGACACAGGCTCGAATCCTGCCGGTGCCTGTATGATTTTTCGCGATTGTAAATGCTATGCGCACGGACGCGAACGGACATTGTGCGGTCCTAAGGTGCTCCGCAGCTAATATCGGCCACATTCGCTTCGTGACCACGCCACGCTTCTGCTGTTCAGCTATATGCCGATCTCGGGGTCCGCGCACTTTCTTCTCCATCAACAGGTGCCCCTAGCTTAGCCTACGCCAAGGGCTTGTTCCGTTATCTAGCCGTCCTCGGAGGCAAAGTTTCCCTTCCCGTCTTGCTACAATTACTCTGCGGGGCTCAGTGCCACAACACGTTCGGCGGTAATCGCTTACCTCGGCAAGAGATCTCTCTGGCGTGCCCACCGGGCTAGATCCTCCTCCTACGCCCCTGTTGGCCCCATGCCGAGGGGACGCCGCCTGCGGGTATTAACCTGTCGTTCAGGGTCGCCACGAATACGGGCCTCAGCACTTACCTGAGAAGCTGTCATCTGGAAGAGCGCTACCGGAGCTTTCTTGGTCGAATAGTTGATGATGGGGATTTTTATGATACCTGTTGTGGTAGTGGTGGCCCAAAAAATGGCGCATACCCACATAGCGGTTTTGGCCAAGAAGAGTTATTTTTTCATGGTAATCAATCACATAATGACAAATAGTGTAGCAGAAGAAAGAATTTAGTCTATGTTCAAGAGAGAGAGAGAGACAGAGAGAACAAGAAAAAAACTGCAGAGAGAATAGTACGAAAACTAAGCAAAAGTAAGCCTAATCGGAATTGTTTTCGCACGAAGACGAGCCGTCCCCGAAATGAAAAAGTGTATGGCGTTGCACACGTCCCTATGGAATTGGCCGAGCTTAGAGCCCCAAACGACAAAACCACTGACACAGTGAATGGCAGTCCAGGACGTTGCAGGGGAGTTTCCAGCAGCTTTTTCCGATTATTAGAAAATCGGCGGCAAAAAAATAAGAAATGTTCTTCGGATTCAATTTCTTGGCAAAAGTGGCACAAGGGGGAGGTTGTCAGATTTGCCTTATATAGATACAGATTAGATATAGATAGATAGATTAAGTGGAGGCACGATAGATAGATAAAGTGCAGGCACACCACAGCGAAAACAGGTCAGCGATACTTCGCACAAGCGAATTTGGCAGAGACTCCTTTTCCAGCGGAACCTGAGACGTTCAAATTCATGAGAACTGTACAGACCGTGATCAGGGGCGTCTTGGGCCAACACGCATTGGCGATAACGTGCCAACAACACGCAAGCAAATGGGGGAAGCACCTCTACAATCGGTAAAGCGAAAGCTGTTTTAGCTAACATATCAGCGGTTTCATTGAGGGTTAACCCACAGTGGACGTGCAGCCAAACGAGTCGAATCTCCCGCACGTGAATGGGGACGCAGGAAAAAAGTTTTAAGAATGGGATTCATAGTTTCTTAGGAGAGGGCCATGCGCACGGACAGGGAGTCGGTGAGTAACATCATGAAAGAATGCGCCGAATCAAGTTTCAGGATTGCAAGAAGGAGGGCAAGAAATTCTGCATAAAAAATGGGTATGAAATCTGGTATTATCGCAATGAAAACGATTCAATTCCGGAGAGAAAGTGCCCACCCCAACCTTCTCATCTTTTTCGCGAAGCGTCAGTTCCAGTGACCACGTGGGATGGGTATTCGGACTGGTGAGCCAGGAGAATGGTATTAATTATCTAGCGGGGAGAAATTTAGCATTTCGCGGATAATATTATCGAACGGAATCCTTACTACTGTTGACGGTAACTGCAACGCGGGAACAGAAAGGAGGGTGGTGTTGGGAAATTGGCTCGTTCGGCATCCCTTTTTATCTCTTGCACTGCCCTGAGCCGTACCCCCCAAAGAGAGATTGAGCAACCCCTGCGGTCCTAACGCTTGCGATTAACCAGAACAATGATGATAGTCACAATGATATTTATCTGGAGGTTATGACGTCGCATCCCAGGGAGAGAGCACAGGCCATTTAAATCTGCAGAGAAAATAAGGACTAGCGGTCGTGACGGGTAACCGCGATAAGACGTCCCTGCTATCAAGGCTTCCAATTGTCAATTGAATTCTAATTATATTTATTTTACGGCAAACCCATTGATGATTTCTTAGCGTAAGAGCTGAAAAGAAAAATTCTGGCGCGGCAGGATAAACTGCATGGCGGCGCAGACGGACAACCTGAAAGCGAATAAAACGCCAGTCGTGTTAGTATATGTTCACATTCTTAAAGAATCACTTCATCCGGAGCATCCCTGTCAAGTTTGCATTTTTTTGCCTGTTCGCTATCTTTTTAACTGGAAATGACGAAAAAACCCTCGAGCACTTATATCTCCTTACATGCTTGGAAAGGGGAAGGAGCATGGCGTCTCCGAGTGGCAACTATAGGGGGATTCTTTACTGTTACATTGTGTTTGCATCTCTTTCTTCGTTTTAACAGCAGAGCTGTTGAAGCTTCAGCTCGTTCCGTTGGCGTTCCCAGAAAAATACCAAGAAAAAAACTCCTCAGGCGGGATATGGCAAGCATGACCTTCGCCCAACCGCGTAGGTGGAGTCAAACAATGTAGTACCCTACTGGATCCGCTACAGGGCAGCCACTATGCGCTGCTACCCCTACAAAAGAAAACAAGAGGCTTGTTTTGCCTGCTGGCGCCCCGGCCACCGCAAAGACGTATGCCCTCATCCACCCACCGAGAACCGCTGCACCACCTGCGGCACGCTAGCACCCCAGCCAAACCACCCCTGCACGCCGTCGTGTATCCTATGTGGCGCGGCCCACCTCACTGGGTCGACTGGATGCACCAACCGCTTCAAACCACGGCGCAGGACCACTTCACAAGCCATGACTGGGCAACACCTCGCTTCCCTGAAGACAAGTAGCACGCCGCCTGCCACTTCAGCACTCACCCGAACCATCACCGATACCACCGGCCAACCTTCCTACAGCCAAGTCACACAAGGATTCCCTTCTCGCTCACCCGGAGGCCCCGCATCACAGGTGAGCCCCCAGAGCCCTCCCAAACTATCCCCTCCCTCTCTATCCAATTCGACACACCTTACGCGCAGTGCACTAGACACTAAACACTTACTTTGCGAAATGCAAACAATGCGCGAAACAATCCTCCAACTTCGCCAAGAGAACGCGCGCCTCGCGCAGGAAAATCATGCTCTCCGCCAACGTCTCAACTCCCCCACCCTTAACTACCCTGCTGCACCAACGCAGCCAGAAGCACAAGCTACCCTTGCATCGGATTCCCACCCTCCCCCTCTCAAACGAAAAGCAGAAACCGATCAACCTTCCCAAACTGCGGCCTCTGCCCTCACCACGCTGGAACTACGTGCCGAATATCAAGAGCTTTTTCTATCATTTCAAAACAAAACGACTGAGCAAATAACTGCGCTACAACAATCAATGCATGACCTTCACACAGAGGTACTTGAATGGATGCGCACCATCACCCAACAGCCCCTGATCACAGCCCCTCCCTTACTAGCGCCCATCGACGCCCCCCTTCCTATTGATGCTGACGCCGACCAAGAACTCTAAATGCACTGTTTTCTGGCAATGGAACTGCCTTGGGTACCGAAACAAGCGGTACACTCTGCAGGCGCTCCTTACCACATTGCCCAAAACCCCTGATATTATAGCTTTACAAGAGACTGGACCCAATGTAAAACTACTTAATTACACACCCTACCTTAACCCTAACTTTCCTCAAGTGGCCACGCTAATTCAACGCAACTATAGCGTAGAGCAGCACACTCTGTGTTCGGACATCCCCCACATTTTCACCGTTATACTGCCGAAGAAACTCGGACAGACCAGGCTCCACGTTCTCAATATATACAGTTCTCCGAAGCAAACAAAACATGCCTTCCGCGACCTCTTCCACTCTGCTCTCACAATCGCCAACCGTCATCCACTCGTCATCTTAGGTGATTTTAACGCCCCTCACATCGCCTAGGGTTATCACCGCACCACCAAGAAGGGTCGCCTCCTCTGGGACACTATTCAAGCCCTCCACATTACAGCACACAATGAGCCCGATCTAGCCACCCGAATTGGTATCAGCGTCCAACGCGACACGGCACCCGACCTTACACTCTCCCACTGCCTCGGTCCGGCCGCTTGGCAACCTACTCCACATACACTGGGAAGTGATCATTATATTACCGAGCTAAGCACCTCGCTACAGCTATCCCCCCATGAACATCCCACCCACACTACTATCACAGATTGGGACGCCTTCCGATTAGAAAGCCAACACATACCACCCCCACAAGGGAACACAGAGGAGGACTTAGAAAAGTGGGTCTCTAACATTCTGCGTACAAAGCAAGAGCACGATCGCCCAATCGACCCGGACATTCCTGCGGAGTATGTAGACTCCAAGATGCTTCACCTTTGGGAAGCATATTCCAGTCTCGAGCGACGGTGGAAGCGTCACAAACACCGCCATCGCCTCCGCCGAAAGTTAAATTTACTTCGGCAGGAAATCACGAAACATGCAACCTATCTGGCCAGAACCAGCTGGATCCAACTATGCGACGATATGAGGGGCAAGCTTTCCATGCGTCGCACATGGGCATTACTCCGTCATCTCCTCGATCCCACAAAATCCCGAGCGCATCAACACACGCGTATAACCCAGCTTCTCCATGGTTTAAATCTGTCCCAAGAGGCCATCCTTCGACAGCTCCACACTACATACATCCCGAAGCCATTTCCTTCTGACTCCACCTCCCTTTTCTACACCGGCACCGCTAATTCGGAGCTAGATGCTGAAATTACGCGAGAGGAGGTAGAGGCAGCATTACGCGCCCTTCGACGGCAAACGGCTCCCGGCCCGGACAAAATCTCGAATAAAATTCTTCGCCATCTGGATGACACATCTATAGACCACCTCACCCAATTCTTCAATGCACACTGGAACGCTGGTACACTACCTCGTAGTTGGAAACACTCCGATATCACTTTGATTCCCAAGCCAGCCAAACCTCTCGCACTGCCCAATCTACGACCCATCTCGCTCACCTCCTGCCTCGGAAAACTTTTCGAACACGTCATTTATAATCGGCTATCCGCACACCTTGAAGAACATTCCCTTTTTCCCCCCAACCTCATAGGCTTCCGCCCCGGACTGTCCACACAGGACGCCCTTCTGCAAATCCACCATGATATTCTACAACACCCCCCCACCAGAGACTATGCGGCGATCCTCGCCTTAGATCTCCATAAGGCATTTGATAAGGTAGGGCACTCCGCCATTCTTAGCTCCATCAACACACTGCACCTAGGCGATCGAACATACACCTACATACGCAATTTCCTCACCGATCGCACCGCCACTCTCCGACTGGGCACCGTCAAATCAAACATTTTCGACATGCCCAACAGAGGCACCCCCCAAGGGGCCGTTCTTTCGCCTCTACTATTCAATCTCTCCATGCTCCATCTCGCGAATGCTCTAGAAAATATACCGTCCCTCCACTCGACAATATACGCGGACGACATTACACTTTGGGTCACGCAAGGCAGCGACGCCCACATAGAGGCCACACTCTCAGCAGGGGCTGCCACAGTCTCCCGTCTTGCTGCACAAGCAGGCTTGACTTGCTCGGCGTCTAAATCAGCACTCCTACTCCTTCCTCCACCTAGAATTAGACCCACTCCCCTGACCACCATTCAGGTAATGCTGGACGGACAACCAATCCCCCGGGTCTCCCAGCTTCGCCTTCTCGGCATGCATCTCCAAGCCAACAGGAGCAGCACAGACACCATACATCTTTTGCGCACTCACACCATCCAGACTATTGGTCTCATTAAACGTATCACGTCTAGGAAACATGGGCTAACGGAATTAGAACGGCTGCGAATTGTGCAGTGCTTCCTGGTGAGCCGTTTTTGCTATCACCTCCCGTACGCACAGCTCACCCCCTCTCAACGTACCTCCCTCGATGCCTTACTTCGGAGAGCCTATCGCTCCGTGCTGCTACTGCCCCCCCACGCACCCACCCAACGACTCCTCGCGCTTGGTATACATAATACCATAGACGAACTAATCGAAGCCCATCGCCTGGCCCAGCTTACGCGCCTTTCCCAGACCCCGGCTCGTCGGCAGATCCTCGACCGAATTCATGCCAACCCCCCGCTTATACTAGATCCTCCAGCGCACATCCCCCGGCTTCTCCGCGGGCGTCTCCAAATTAAGCCGATCCCGCGAAATATGCATCCAGCTTACCACCGCGGACGCCGTCTAGCCCGAGCCCAAGCACACCTCTCCCGCTACCCTTCCTCTGAGCATACTCTCTACGTAGACGCAGCGGCCTACCCCACCCATCCTGCCTTCGCACTCGCTGTAGTAGGCGCTTCTCCAACAATCCCTCAGGCTTCAGCTCCAGTCGCCACCACCTCCTCGGTAACTGCGGAAGAGGCAGCCATTGCCCTTGCCCTAACTCAATTACCTACCCCCAGATCATTTTATCTGACTCCCAAACTGTCATACGAAATTACACAAAGGGCGTCATTTCCACAGCTGCCCTAAAAATTCTTCTTCAGAATCCCCCTGCCCACCCCGTGATGCTGCTGTGGACTCCGGCCCACACCGGCGTAGGTTGTAATGAGACGGCACACCAACACGCCCGAGCTTTGATATCCCGGGCTCCCGTTTCTTTTACGCCTACACACGGCATCCCCGAAATGTCCCACGTGTACCTACTTACGTACAAGGACATAACTCAACATTACCGCCTCCTCCGCAGGAACCTACCTCCCCCGCACCCTTCACTTACTCCGCTGGCAGCGCACATGTGGCGGCTCTTACAAACCCACACTTTCCCACACCGCACTCTTCTTGTGCACACTCACCCACACCAATTCACCTCCCCTCACTGCCCCTCATGTGGCGCGCTGGACACTCTCTTCCACTCGCTCTGTGAGTGTCCGCGCGACCCCTTCCCCCCTTTCCCCTCCTCTTCTCACTGGGAGCAGGCTCTGGGGAGCTCTGACCTCGCAACGCAAGAAGCCGTCACGGACAGAGCCCTGGACGTCGCGGGGGCCCTTTGGGCCTCCGCCACCCCCCTACCCTGAACCCAGTGTAAAATAAAGTGGCACTACTACTACTACTACTACCTCACCTAGCTATGACGTAATCGCGCGCGCCAGCACCGCTCTGACTGAAAAACATTTATTTACAGAAGTTTGTACAGGGAGGGTGGGAGCGGTCCTTAAGGGGCCGCCCCGTACAAAGACTAGGTGGGCTCCCCCTTACGGGGGCCCAATGGCGTCGGCCGCGGCCCGGGCCCGCCCGACCAGGGCCCGTTGGGCCGTCAGGTCAGAGCAGCCGAGCAGGGCTGCCTCCCAGTCCTCCCGGGAAGGGTTGGGTAGAGGGGGTAGGTTTGGGGTTTTTTGGCACGCCCACACCATGTGGAAAATGTCAGAGGAATCTTCCTCACAGTGCGGGCACTTCCCCGTGCAAGCGGGGTCGAAGTGTTTTAACATTGCCGGGCACAAGAGAGTTTTCGTATAAAGGCGAAGGAGGATGCGCTCCTCCGCCTTCGTGAGACCCCTACAGGGCTTGGGATAGACGGAATGGCCGGATTGATAAAACTGTGGGACCTCCTTAAAGGTGCAAGCGGGAGTAGGTTCTAGGTCCGGATCGGTGGGAGATGAGGATGATGCCCGGAGAGTGAGCGCGCGGGCAGCGGCGTCAGCCACCTCGTTACCCTCAAGGCCCATGTGAGCCGGAGCCCATATGATCGTTCGATTCGCGGGGGCACCCAGGTAGTTACTGTTTTGCAGAATTTTGTAAGCAAAGTACGGAATGCACCCCTGTTCGATATTGCAGCAGGCACCCCTTGAGTCGGTGATAATGACCCGCGAGTCCTGATCTGCGGCGGCTAGCGCGATGGCAATCTCCTCCGCGTGTGTAATATTGTGTGCGCGGAACGTGAGTCCGTTCACTGCCGTGTTTTGGTGGACGACCACGGCCGTGTACCAACCCCCGTGGTGCGGGCCGGAGGCGTCTACGTAAAAGACTCCTTTTTTTCGACCATAGTGGCGAGCCAATGCTTCTGCCCGCGCGACGCGTCGGCCACTGTGGTCATCTCGCGTCATGTTGGCTGGAAGAGGACGCACATGCAAGGCGTATCGCCAGACGTCGGGAATTTGCACGCGCTTTTCCGTATGTATTGGGTGATGGATGTGTAGTCGGGCAAGAAGGCGGCAACCCGACGGCGTTTTAGAGAGTCTTGTGTTTTGATTTGTCAAGTGCGCCTCACGCAGCTCCTTAAATGTGTTCACCATTCCCAGGCCTAGAAGGCGCTGGTTGGAGGTGTGGAGCGGAAGGTCGAGAGCGCGCTTGTAGATTTTACGGAGAATGACCTCGAGTACATTCTCGTCAAACCTGCGTAAGTGGAGGTATGGAGCCGAGTACAGGACTCGGCTGGTTACGAATGCATGCGCCAGCCGCAAGGCATCTTTGCATCGTAACCCCCCGTGCTTATTGGAAACCCGGCGAATCATCCGGCCCACCTGGTCCCCCACTTTACGCAATTTGGCCAATGTTGTGTCTGCTCTGCGATGCTTATGAATGAAGAGCCCCAGCACTCTGATCTCATCGCGTTCGGGTATGAGTCCGCTGTGAAGGGACAGGTTGATTTTGGTGGTGCACTTTGGTGAGGGGCGTATGTGCACGAATTCCGATTTGGACGGGGAGCACTGAAGGCCACAACGACGGGCGTAGTCGTCCACGACGTCCGCCGCTTGCTGCAGGTTGGCCTCCATGTCTCCTGATGAACCGTGTGACGCCCAGATGGTGATGTCGTCGGCATATAGCGCATGCCGGATGCCTTCGACTTTCGCCAGCTGAGCAGGGAGCCTTATCATTGCCAGATTGAATAAGAGGGGCGAGAGGACTGCTCCCTGCGGGGTCCCTCGCGTGCCTAATTGGTACGGGCCGTGTTCCATATCCTGAATTCGAATATATGATTGTCGGTCAGTGAGGAATTGCTTAATGTAGTTAAAGGCATTTTGGCCACAGTTCACTTGTGAGAGATGTGTTAGAATAATTTCGTGAGTCACGTTATCAAATGCCCCCTTCAAATCCAAAGCGAGCACAACTTTGTCACTGAAAGGGTACTCGACCGGATTGAGGATCTCACGATCGAGCTGGAGTAAGACATCCTGCGCGGACCGGTGTGGGCGGAACCCGAACATGGTGTCTGCAAATACATTTTTGTTCTCCAAAAACTCGGACAGCCTGTCGCGCACCATCGTCTCCATTAATTTTCCCACACAAGAAGTAAGAGAGATGGGGCGGAGGTTCTCCGTGTTAATGGCTTTGCCCGCTTTGGGTATGAAGGTGACCAGGGCGGTCTTCCAATCAATCGGGAGGGGTGTTTCCCCTAGCCAAATAGAGTTGAAGTAAGCAAGGAGCATAGTGTATGCAGAGTCGGGAAGATTGGCAAGTAGTTTCACTGTAATGTGATCCCGTCCTGGTGCCGTTCCTCGCCTCATTTTTGCTAGGGCCGCCTTTAGGTCGTATAGCTGGAACGGTTGATCCAGCTCCGCGTTCTCGTTACCTGCATACGAGTACGCGGACCCTCGGGGGTCCTGCTGTGTGCTTAGGTATTGGTCTCGCAGTTTGCATGCCAATTTTGTCGTGTCCCCATCGAAGCTGTGAATCGCTCGTTGGAGATGCTTTTGTGTCTCTGTTCGAGTTTGGGTCGGATCTATCAAGGCGCGGAAGAGGCGCCAGGTACTCCTACTCGACATTTGTCGCGCGGCCGTGTTGCATCGGTCCACCCAGTTAGAGTCGGCGAGCTGGGCCGCGTACTCCGCCGCCCGCTGGGTGAGCTCGGCGATGCGAATTTTCAGTTTTCGGTTGTGTTTTTGTCGGCGCCACCGGCGGACGAGGCTGTGCCGAGCAGCCCAAATGTGGAGGAGGTAGTTATCCACCTCCGGAGTCGCATCCGAGAGTTTAATGTGGGTTTCTGTGGAGCGAAGGGTCGAAACCAATTGCTGGGACCAAGCGTGGTACCCTTGCTCCTTAATGGGGGTGGAGTTAGTGTATGATTGTCTAAATTTAGTCCAATCGGGTAATTTTGCCTCTGCGAAAGCTCTTGCCAAGGGACGGGTGCGAATGGTGGTGTTGAGTATGCAGTGGTCGCTGCCGAGGGTCTCCTCGGTGTTGACCCAATCTGCATATTGGATGTTTTTTGTGAGCGTAAGGTCCGGACGTGTGTCCCGGGTCACGGAATTACCCACGCGAGTTGGGTACGCAGGGTCGGTGTGAAGAGTTAGGCCCAGCGTGGACATAAGTTCCGCCAACTTACGTCCACGCCGCTCTTCACGCACATATCCCCAAAGTGCGCTGGGGGCGTTAAAATCGCCCACAATCACCAGGGGGTCCTTTCCCGCAGCCTTTAAGGCACGGCTAAAAAGGTCTGCGAATGTAATGTTGGCTAGTCTCGGCGAGCAATAGATGTTTAGCACGTGTAGTGGCGGGTCCTGTTTGCGCAGCGGACGGAGTGTTACCATCACGTACGAGAATTTTGGCTTAAGGTCAAGGTCAACTAAGTTGGCCGTGTAATTTTTATGCACGCAGATGCAGGATAAGGGGTCTTGCTGAAACGTAGTATAGTTTGTGAGCGTGGCACCACTGCCTGGCTCTTGAAGGGCTACCACAGCAGGAAGGTTTTCAAACGTCGTGAGGAAAAGTCGGAAGTCGGCCCGCTTTGTGCGGGACTTAAAGCCCCGACAGTTCCACTGGGTGATTTGAATGGGGGTGGCCGAGTTGGATCGCGCGTATTTCCGAATTTTAGGGTTGCCCGCCATGGTCGGTGAGGTCAACGAGTGATTGTGATAGCGGCGCTCCCGAGCCAGCACTAGCGGGGTGAAGATTGTCCTCCATTCCCACTAGGGAGCAGCTGTCATCATCATCAAGATCAATCTGTCGTCGAGAAGTTTTGGGGTACCGGCCGGACACGTCCTTAATTAGGCCGGCTCGTTTGTTGGAACGCGCGACTTGTTGTGCTATGAGCGTGGGGATGGCCTCTGTCATTTTCCCGATCGCGGCTTCTACGAGAGTTGAGATTTGATTTTGGAGACCATTTATCACACTGTCCATACGGGCTTCAAGGGCGCTCATACGAGCCTCAAGAGCGGCTAGCGCGTCCTTCGCCGCTGCGCCAGTCTCACTGCGGGGGGAGGAGGAGGACAGACTGATTGGGTCTGTTTTGCCTCGGCTGCTGCTAATCTTTTTTGCAACGTTTCAATTTGTGCCTGCAGGTTGCTCAAAATATTTTGCTCGGTTCTGCACACCGAAGAGGGGAGATTAGGGGGGGATGAGGAGGCAGCCCCGCCCGTACCGCTCACCTGCTTTCCGTTTTTGACGGCGTTGGCACAGGCCTGGCCCCCACCACTGCAGGACTGCACCGTCGGCTGCTTGCCGACTGCTCCGGTAGAGGGAGCTTGCTTGTTCGTCTTGACATTGTCCCGGCGCGGTGGCTCACCGGGTTCATCGCGAGTCTGAGGCTGGCGACGTTTCTTGGCCGCCATTCTGGATTTTCTGCCCTTTGGGGCGGCCGCATTGGAGATACGGTACTTGGCCGTACACGCTCGTGAGTTGGTGGCGTGCGCTCCGCCACACACAGAGCACACTGGTACACAGTCATGAGGGGCCAGCACTCCCTCTTCCACAATCTGCACCTGCTGTCCACACAGGCCACACGTATCCGGTCTTGGGTTGGGACAAGCGTCCATCCGATGGCCGACGACACCGCACTTGCCGCAGGCCGGAATCGTTCGGTAGTAGGGTTGGACGGGGATCAACATTGAATCGTAGTGAACAAAGCGCGGCTTCTTCTGGCCAGCGAAGGTCACGCGCGCCTTGTTCGATGTTCCAAATTTACGCACCTCGACGATGGTGCCTGATCTCCAACGCACGCTCTCGCGAAGCGTCTCCGTCGTATCTGTGTTGCGGACCACGATGACTCCGTGGCAAACATTGCCTCCATCTTGTCGTAGGTACCCGCGTAGGAGGACCTGCCTGCGCTCGATGTTCACCGCGAAGTCCCCGATAACCTTGTCCGCCGTGTCGGGGTCCGGGGTATGAATGACGATCAGATTTTGCTCTCTCGAGGGAAGAACTGTCAAAGACTCAGCTCGCTCGGGCCCGAGGTACGCCTTGAACGCGGTTCCGTGCCAGTTCTCGGAGAAAGCTTCATGCAGCGAGATGCACTCACGTGGCTTGACGACTATTACATAGTCGTCCGGATTCGGTTTTGGGAAGGGCCGAGGCTTCCATTTGGTGATGAGCTTGCCTTTGCGTCCAGCGGCACGGGAGGCGGGAGGCTGCGTCTTGTCTGCCGGCGTGCCGGACGCTGGGGTGGCGTCCGACGCTGCCTTCTTGGCGTTGGCTTGCGAGCGGCGTGCTACCGCGTCGTTGAGAGCTTGGCTCCGAAATCTCGGTGTAAAAGCAGAATTTGGCGTCTCGGAAATCGGAACCGTGTCCCACGCCATGGCATGCGGGTCGTATCCACGCTGGTTGATCGTAGAGGTTGCCATGTTGCCTCGGGAGGCCTGTGCCACGCAACCGGCGTCAGCGTCGCCGTTTGGCTTAACGGCGTCGCCAACGTGGTCGGGCGATAGTCGGCCGTAAAGTTGTTAAAAATCGGCCCACCTGGATGATGCTGGTATCCACGTGTTCCCTGTGAGCAAACGAAACGATCGATGTCGGTCTTGACGGCGTACAGTGAAGTTGTCCGTGGTTCCAGCCGAAAAGCGGCGGAGCCCAAGCGCAGCACCGCCGTGGGTCTGGCACCGCTAGGGGCGCTCCCAGCACCGCTCGACATTCGGAAACACTCTGAGCAGCTTTTGTCGCGTGACTTCTCGCGTGCTCTTCTGTTCACGGGCGTTCGCGCCTGAAGTGGGGAGCTCGCGCTACAGACGCCGAGCTCACGAAGCCGGTTGCCGCCGGTTATAGCGCGTGCTAAGGCGGTCCACTTTCGGATAGATGTGTGTGTGTGTGTGTGCGTGCGTGCGTACGTGTGTGTGTGTGTGTGTGTGTGTGTGTGTGTGTGTGAGAGCGCGCGTGCGTGCGTGCGTGCGTGCGTGTGTGTGTGTGTGTGCGTGCGTGCGTGCGTACGTGTGCGTGCGTGCGTGCGTGTGTGTGTGTGTGTGTGTGTGTGTGTGTGTGTGTGTGTGTGAGAGAGAGAGAGAGAGAGAGAGAGAGAAAGAGAGAGAGAGAAACTTTTATTTCTGGCGAGGCTCAGTCCTAGCGAGTGTCGCTTAGGTGGGGAAGGCGCGCCAGGTAATCTTGTGCCCTAGTGGCGGTCAGAAGCTGCAGCTGAAGTGAAGAGCTCCCGGTCTCCTCCAAACAAGTGGTGGGAAGAGACCGCAGAGTCCCCCCCCCCTTCCCCAGAGTCAGAGTTCAGAGTTCTTCAGAGTCAGAGTTCTTCGTGACTGGTGTGCTCCTGCTCTGAAACCGATGGTGGAATGTTTCGTACGCTACAACAGCTCGTAAGGCCCCTTTTGTGCTGCGTGTAGGGTGACGCACACCCGAAAAGTGTAACGTTTCATTGTGGAAGCGCCGCCCAAATGACGAAGGTTTAAGCAACCCTCCATCACTGCGTCTTCCTGGTACACCAGCGTCGACGATAATGAACCGGTAGTTTGAGCCCACGATGGCCGTCAACACAACAGGAAATGTGTTCTGATAAAAGTGGAAATAGCGCCGCTTGTGAGAGTGTGATCTTTCTTGCTAATATTACTAGGTCGGAAACTCCCGCGCATGAATTTTACCACGCAACTAATGTAATTGCTGCCAGAGTTTGTTGGTGTTTTCATCGGGATGGGCACCCCATAGAAGTTGGGAAAATACCGCTGTTTGACAAGTCCTCTGGATATCTCGAGCCAGTGATTGCTTTCTAGCATTTAGAAAAAAATGAAACCTTTCATACTACACGTCTCCATAGAATATAATCTCGCCACGCAAGGCTTACAGACCATTTATATATAAGGTGTGTCCCACTTGCAAATGCTACGAAAAAAAACGAAAAAAGCTGGCATATTTCTATACCAACTGCCAAGAACAGTGTCACGCCGTGACATCTCTGAGGTAATTACCGCTCCAAAAATGCAACTAAGTAACCCCATCTTGGCCCAAGTACAAGCATAATATTAAGCCGTATTCATATCATCCCTGCGCCTGATGGTACTGGTTAGCCCTTGCTGTGAGCACGCTCGTTCCCGACGAAGCAGGCCTTCGTTCATTAATTGGCTCCGAACAATTCTGTACAGCTGAAAAAAATTTCTATTTAACGTGGTACCACAAGTGCAACATTGGATGATCCTTCTTCATAACCTGCAACTAAACACAGTAAAACGGAAATGGAAAGCTCAAAAATTGAGGCCAGAAAATTTACATGCGATACATCCAAGTAATGGAATGGGGTCTGCGCTGGCAGTTCGATGCCGTTCGTGTAACATACTTGTGTCTACGTGCTGACTTCACTTCTCCCTTCCTCCTCTCCACTCCCGTCCCCCTTCGACTGTCCAGCGTCCTGCCACTCTTTAAACTCTACTTTTAACGCGAAGCTTCATTTGCCTCCACCCCCGGCTTTTCGGATGCCGCTGCTGATGCTGCTGCTTTGACCTCGCTGGACAACCGCTACGACTCCCACATCACCAGATTGAACTCGCCTCCGCGCCTCGCGGACTATGGCCGTCGCCGTCAATCCGAACTATATCACGCATTTCACAGTCGGCTTGGCCACTGCCCGCCAACAGGGAGGCCAAGGTCCTTCTCGCCGACGGTGTGGGTGACACATGTGTTGCGCGAAATACGACTGATTGATTGATTTCAGGGTTTTTAACGCGCCGATGCAACGCAGGCGATGAGGCGCGCCGTAGTGGAGGGCTCCGGAATAATTATGACCACCTCAGGATCTTTCACGTGCTCCGAAATGTCGTACACACGGGCATTTTTGCTTTTCGCCTCCATCAGGACAGCGGCCGCCGCGGCCGGGATATGAACCTGCGTCCTCGTGCACAACAGCACAATGCCTTAGTCCCTGAGGCACCGCGGCGGGGAACCTGAGCTGAGGCGTATTTCACGGTGGCGCAAAATACGTGTGGGACGTGAACATCGCTTTGGCCGCCCGCTTTGGTGCCGGACTGAATGTAAACATCAGTCCGGGAGCAACGCAACCCCAAATCAAAGATTTCCTCGGTCTGGACTTCCTTCAGAACGCATCAGGGGCTGAAATTACTGGCTACGACTCGTCTCACTAGATAAGGTATAAGAGTACCGCAACTGAGGCACGCAAGTCAGCAACGGTGGCCATTTTGGTGTTTGTCAGTGTTGCGAGATTGCCGCCTCTACGGCCTCGCCGCTAATTGAGGCCAGGTCGCTTCTTAACAACACTATCGAACATGCAGAAAAATGACATCATCAGACACACTTCTCCTGATGAAATGCAGCTATCGTTGAATCGCGTTCGTAACGACGTCAGTCGCGCGCAGTCCATTGAGCTGCGAAATGACCCAGTGAGCCTCGATCCCCGCTCCCGGGTTCGCGTTAGCAACTGCGCCCTTGTACATAAAGTTCAAAGAGAAAGTCTAAGTGGAAGGGTTTTTTTTTTAAGGACGGTCGCAGGTGTGCGCCACAAGCAAGAGGCAGACTCAGAAACTTCTTCTCACCAGTTTATTCCAAGAACTGTTCTAGAAATCCCCTCGCCCTTTCCTTTCACGCGCCTTGCCCGCGATGTAGCTGCGGATGCCACGCGACCTTAGAGGTTGCCCATACGACAGACTTCTCAGTGCATCAACACGCGGAAGATAAACGTCCAGCTGAATACCCCGCCAACATTAGCTTGTGTGATAAAGGAGAAGCTAACTTCAATTTTCTCATTCAATTAGCATATCCTGGTGTCTGGGTGCATATCGCACGTGGATATGAAGGGGTGTTGGATGGTGACCAGCTGTTCAGCCATGCCGACACCACCAGCACACAAGCGATTTGGGAAAGAAGACTGAATAGCCGTCTGTATAAAAAAAATTCAAGTGGAACTGCCGGACCTCCATCACGTAGATGCCCAATGGTTAAGGAGCTCCGTTAGGAAAGAAGAAAGCTTCAAACGTTTCTTTGCCTGCGTGTGTGGAAGTTGTTTTGGTCGGTTGGGTGATTTCATTTATCCACGGAGATGTTTAAACTATGCCACACAACGTACTAGGCAATCCCCCTTAGTTGGCATGGGCTCATTCTTTAGTGTACAATCCTCCGCGTTGTCTTTGTCGTCGTCACCATCGTCGCCATCTTCATCCTGTGAGGAAGTCGATGTTCACAGCCCGCACGTTCAGCGCAGCCCGTTAGAAGAAGATTCGCATCTGACTGGCCCCAGCGGTCCTAATCAGAAGCCTTCGAGCAACGATTTTCTGCACGTAAATCAGGCGGAATGGATACTCACAAGAGATCGAAGGTGCGTACCCTAGGACGATATCCTGGCACACAATTACGGGGTGGCGCATGCCACCTGTGCAATGCTCACCGGCGCCTTCGAGGCCAGGTGCGAGTACAGGCGTGTAACAGAGACTACCGTGTCGTAAAGTCCCTAGCGTAACGTGTCACAGCGTAGAGTGACTAGCGTAAGCAAGCTTCTGCATTCAAATGTCCATTCGTATGGGGGTGCCGACACTCAGCCCAAAATATAAAATGCGCGCAAGCGCTGAGCTGTTCTTTTACCCCTCCACTTACTTGACGTTCTTACTTGACGTTATCAACGTTTCCCAGGTCACTTATCGCAGTGCGCATATGTAATGCCGCAAACGTTTTGTTGGCGAGAAGACAACCGCGCAAACACGTTGGCCTCAGTACCGCGATTGAGAGTATTGCATGCGCCCAAAACACCGCACCAATAATGAGAATGGGTAATCATGGACCAAACTGCACCTGCTGTTGTACGCGTCAAGGTCGTCGCTTGACGTTGAGCTAGGCGCGAAGGTTGATGTACAGCCTTTGAATGTCAAAAGTAGACACCACAGCAGAGCTCGCTAAACTTGTACAACGGAGTTTTAATGTAATATCGGCCCGGCTTTCAGCACCGATTCCTCCGTTGGGACTTGCAGGAGTTCAAACATTTTTATCCTGCTTATCAAAGAAAAGCTGGTGTAAAACCCCTCTAAAAAGTACGCTCTGGACAAACGCGTTGCAAAGAACACATTTTTAAGCGCAAATATAAAGCGTCTGATACGAAAGCATTAAGCACTAGCGCATTTCATTATATTACCCCCAAAATGTCATATGCCCTTGGAAGAGCTATAAGCGCCCCAAAAATCTTTTTTCCCCACAAATGCATTGATACGGGAATTTTTATAGGGGCAATACAAGACCCCTTAAATGAAAGCATTAACGCCCAGAATGTTTAGTCATAGCGCTTTTTTAAGCGGTGAAAATGTGACCCATCAAGCGCTGAAAACTGGCCGACGCTGCATGGCAACATAGGAAGTGTTATGTTTTAATTTATTAAAGGGACACTGAAGTGATATGTAAACATTGCGGGATTACTAGCGCAAATTGTAGTCCGGAGTCCCCAGGCCATGTTTCGACCACTCTAGGCGCGTTTACGCGATTTTATTTAGTAGAAAAACTAATTCGAAAACACTGTCCTCCTCTCTTTACGCTCGCCCATTTGCTGTGGCGTTTTCGTGTGACGTCAGGAGGGGATGAGCTGGCAATTGGCTGCGCCACGGCTGCGCTACTGCACGGCTCCCCGGCTGACAGAGTCAGTAGGCCCAGCGTTTCGTCCGCCGGCCGCCGGCGGGTCGTCGCAATCAAGGAGGTTAAAAAAAAATTGCTTGGTCGCAATTCGTTCGCTTAGTTGAAACGAAGCCAGGACACGTTTGTGAATGGAAGAATGTGCCTTTCTTTACTTGGTTTGTTTGTACACTGTATCTAGCTCCAAGTCAAGGTCGCTTCACACAAGCGCTGCACATGCGACGCTTCGCTGACTGGTACGCCAGTAGGAAAATATAAGGCCTCTTGAAGGCGGGAGAAGAGTCAGCGAAGTCAATATAGGTACTAAGCAAATAAAATCAACTGATATTTTTACCGTACAGCGTAAAACTAGGGCGCGGGAAGCACTTTTTTGCGCTGGGCGAACAAGCACAGCGGTCAGCAGCACGACTACGCATCTGCGAACGCTTTTCCGTCTACGAAATGCAATTGCTAGACGTGAGCTACTGTGGAAACTCGGGCGACGCTTACTGCACGATCGCAGTACAACAAATAGTCACCTAAGTGGCTTGAAATGCCAAAACTAAATAAAAGTGTAAACCGATTGTACAATATATACCTTATATTAGCAAGACATTCGCGTCCGGCTCCGTGGCCTAGCAGTCTGGGGCGCTAGGAATTCACCCCAAATGTTTTGCGAGTCACAAGTTCGAATCCCCGCGGGTACGTGGTTTTTTTTTTTTTTTTGTAAGTTAACTTTTTTGTTTTCCGCCGATGTTTTCTATATTGGGTTCACCTTTTTTGGGGCCGCAACGTTCATGGCTACACGAACTAGTTCACAAAACGCGCGCAGGCTGGCACTGGCGCGCTAGCGAGTTCTCGTTGGCGTGCTGTTGCCATAAGCACCGACTGCTTGCAGGCAGTGGGCACAGGCCAGAATGAACAGACCCTTGGCCTGGTGCGAACACGCTTTTTACGATACAGGCATGAGGGAGGCAAGCTCCAAATATGGGGGAAAAGCGCATGACATTTGGGCGTCTGCGGGTACGCGGAGGGCGTTCATGCACTGCGTAGGTCTCGGCTAGTGAATGCTACGACTACAAGCCGTCCTGGGAGGCTTATCTTGTGCATTTTACAGCCGACAACATGGCAGAAGCGCGGTACGATGATTACTGAGATATTGAGAATGCCCATCCAACAAAGCCATTGGTTATGTTTTACAGAACCGAAACCGAAACCGAAACTTGTGTGATTGCTAACCTTGGGCATCGTCCAATCACGGCGCCCCTCCTCTCAACGTCATAGTCTTAGTTGGTGCGGCCGCCGCAAACCGCGCATGGTAGTTTTTCTTCTTTCGCGCTTTGTAAAATAATTACCAATTTGTCAACCGGATAAACGATGAAAAGTGTGCTAATTTGAGCCAGTCTACGCAGTGCAAGCAAAAACGGGAGCTTGACAAATTCACTTCAGTGTCCCTTTAAGACTCTTAGGCCATAATTCAAGGTAAGTAAACTGCACTCAAACAAATGTCTTCTAGCCGCTTTAAGGGAGCTGGTATACAGCGATTTACAGTAATACACGGGGTCTAGTGAAGGTTTTCATACAAGAATCCTGCGGTCCCCCTACTCCTGTCTCAGACTATTTAAATGACGCCTAAAAATGCCTCCCAGCAGTCCCCCTACTCCTGTCTCAGACTATTTAAATGACGCCTAAAAATGCCTCCCAGCAGTCCCCCTACTCCTGTCTCAGACTATTTAAATGACGCCTAAAAATGCCTCCCAGCAGTCCCCCTACTCCTGTCTCAGACTATTTAAATGACGCCTAAAAATGCCTCCCAGCAGTCCCCCTACTCCTGTCTCAGACTATTTAAATGACGCCTAAAAATGCCTCCCAGCAGTCCCCCTACTCCTGTCTCAGACTATTTAAATGACGCCTAAAAATGCCTCCCAGCAGTCCCCCTACTCCTGTCTCAGACTATTTAAATGACGCCTAAAAATGCCTCCCAGCAGTCCCCCTACACCTGTCTCAGACTATTTAAATGACGCCTAAAAATGCCTCCCAGCAGTCCCCCTACTCCTGTCTCAGTCTATTTAAACGACGCCTAAAAATGCCTCCCAGCAGTCCCCCTACTCCTGTCTCAGACTATTTAAACGACGCCTAAAAATGCCTCCCAGCAGTCCCCCTACTCCTGTCTCAGACTATTTAAATGACGCCTAAAAATGCCTCCCAGCAGTCCCCCTACTCCTGTCTCAGACTATTTAAATGACGCCTAAAAATGCCTCCCAGCAGTCCCCCTACTCCTGTCTCAGACTATTTAAATGACGCCTAAAAATGCCTCCCAGCAGTCCCCCTACTCCTGTCTCAGACTATTTAAATGACGCCTAAAAATGCCTCCCAACAGTCCCCCTACTCCTGTCTCAGTCTATTTAAACGACGCCTAAAAATGCCTCCCAGCAGTCCCCCTACTCCTGTCTCAGACTATTTAAATGACGCCTAAAAATGCCTCCCAGCAGTCCCCCTACTCCTGTCTCAGTCTATTTAAACGACGCCTAAAAATGCCTCCCAATAGTCCCCCTACTCCTGTCTCAGACTATTTAAATGACGCCTAAAAATGCCTCCCAGCAATCCCCCTACTCCTGTCTCAGACTATTTAAATGACGCCTAAAAATGCCTCCCAGCAGTCCCCCTACTCCTGTCTCAGACTATTTAAATGACGCCTAAAAATGCCTCCCAGCAGTCCCCCTACTCCTGTCTCAGACTATTTAAATGACGCCTAAAAATGCCTCCCAGCAGTCCCCCTACTCCTGTCTCAGACTATTTAAATGACGCCTAAAAATGCCTCCCAGCAGTCCCCCTACTCCTGTCTCAGACTATTTAAATGACGCCTAAAAATTCCTCCCAGCAGTCCCCCTACTCCTGTCTCAGACTATTTAAATGACGCCTAACAATGCCTCCCAGCAGTCCCCCTACTCCTGTCTCAGACTATTTAAATGACGCCTAAAAATGCCTCCCAGCAGTCCCCCTACTCCTGTCTCAGACTATTTAAATGACGCCTAAAAATGCCTCCCAACAGTCCCCCTACTCCTGTCTCAGACTATTTAAATGACGCCTAAAAATGCCTCCCAGCAGTCCCCCTACTCCTGTCTCAGTCTATTTAAACGACGCCTAAAAATGCCTCCCAGCAGTCCCCCTACTCCTGTCTCAGACTATTTAAATGACGCCTAAAAATGCCTCCCAGCAGTCCCCCTACTCCTGTCTCAGACTATTTAAACGACGCCTAAAAATGCCTCCCAGCAGTCCCCCTACTCCTGTCTCAGACTATTTAAATGACGCCTAAAAATGCCTCCCAGCAGTCCCCCTACTCCTGTCTCAGTCTATTTAAACGACGCCTAAAAATGCCTCCCAACAGTCCCCCTACTCCTGTCTCAGACTATTTAAATGACGCCTAAAAATGCCTCCCAGCAGTCCCCCTACTCCTGTCTCAGACTATTTAAATGACGCCTAAAAATGCCTCCCAGCAGTCCCCCTACTCCTGTCTCAGACTATTTAAATGACGCCTAAAAATGCCTCCCAGCAGTCCCCCTACTCCTGTCTCAGACTATTTAAATGACGCCTAAAAATGCCTCCCAGCAGTCCCCCTACTCCTGTCTCAGACTATTTAAATGACGCCTAAAAATGCCTCCCAGCAGTCCCCCTACTCCTGTCTCAGACTATTTAAATGACGCCTAAAAATGCCTCCCAGCAGTCCCCCTACTCCTGTCTCAGACTATTTAAATGACGCCTAAAAATGCCTCCCAGCAGTCCCCCTACTCCTGTCTCAGACTATTTAAATGACGCCTAAAAATGCCTCCCAGCAGTCCCCCTACTCCTGTCTCAGACTATTTAAATGACGCCTAAAAATGCCTCCCAACAGTCCCCCTACTCCTGTCTCAGACTATTTAAATGACGCCTAAAAATGCCTCCCAGCAGTCCCCCTACTCCTGTCTCAGACTATTTAAATGACGCCTAAAAATGCCTCCCAGCAGTCCCCCTACTCCTGTCTCAGACTATTTAAATGACGCCTAAAAATGCCTCCCAGCAGTCCCCCTACTCCTGTCTCAGACTATTTAAATGACGCCTAAAAATGCCTCCCAACAGTCCCCCTACTCCTGTCTCAGACTATTTAAATGACGCCTAAAAATGCCTCCCAACAGTCCCCCTACTCCTGTCTCAGACTATTTAAATGACGCCTAAAAATGCCTCCCAACAGTCCCCCTACTCCTGTCTCAGACTATTTAAATGACGCCTAAAAATGCCTCCCAACAGTCCCCCTACTCCTGTCTCAGACTATTTAAATGACGCCTAAAAATGCCTCCCAACAGTCCCCCTACTCCTGTCTCAGACTATTTAAATGACGCCTAAAAATGCCTCCCAGCAGTCCCCCTACTCCTGTCTCAGACTATTTAAATGACGCCTAAAAATGCCTCCCAGCAGTCCCCCTACTCCTGTCTCAGACTATTTAAATGACGCCTAAAAATGCCTCCCAGCAGTCCCCCTACTCCTGTCTCAGACTATTTAAATGACGCCTAAAAATGCCTCCCAGCAGTCCCCCTACTCCTGTCTCAGACTATTTAAATGACGCCTAAAAATGCCTCCCAGCAGTCCCCCTACTCCTGTCTCAGACTATTTAAATGACGCCTAAAAATGCCTCCCCGCAGTCCCCCTACTCCTGTCTCAGACTATTTAAATGACGCCTAAAAATGCCTCCCAGCAGTCCCCCTACTCCTGTCTCAGACTATTTAAATGACGCCTAAAAATGCCTCCCAGCAGTCCCCCTACTCCTGTCTCAGACTATTTAAATGACGCCTAAAAATGCCTCCCAACAGTCTCCCTACTCCTGTCTCAGACTATTTAAATGACGCCTAAAAATGCCTCCCAACAGTCTCCCTACTCCTGTCTCAGACTATTTAAATGACGCCTAAAAATGCCTCCCAGCAGTCCCCCTACTCCTGTCTCAGACTATTTAAATGACGCCTAAAAATGCCTCCCAACAGTCTCCCTACTCCTGTCTCAGACTATTTAAATGACGCCTAAAAATGCCTCCCAACAGTCTCCCTACTCCTGTCTCAGACTATTTAAATGACGCCTAAAAATGCCTCCCAACAGTCTCCCTACTCCTGTCTCAGACTATTTAAATGACGCCTAAAAATGCCTCCCAGCAGTCCCCCTACTCCTGTCTCAGACTATTTAAATGACGCCTAAAAATGCCTCCCAGCAATTCACCTGTGCGCTGTAGTGAAGCCGACATGACGTGTATATGTGTATAGAACCGCACCGTGCGTTCTATAATTTCTATTTGGGAATTTTGGCAATTTTTCAAGAAATCCTATGAAAGGCCTTCAATATTGCGTCAATCTCCTTCTGTGGAATCAAGGGCATTGTCTGGTCCGTCCTTGCGAGTGTATGTCAAAGGTGATGCGAAACAACAAGCTGTGCGAATTACTCGTGCAAATTCTGCAAGTCAAAAGATAACGGAAAACATAAAAAGAAAGTGCGAGATGACTGGGCACTATCAATTAAAATTTCTACGTGTACACTAATAAAAGTGTACAGGAGGCTCCACCAAATCTGTCAGGTCGGCCTTGCCTTCGCAAGGAAAGTATCACTTAGTATATATCCTACCGGTCTAACTACAAGCACATTATTTAAGGAATCAGATATTTAAACGAAGCGAGGGAAGCTATAGCAACTCTGAATAAACAAGCGGAAGAACAGCTGATTTCAACGTTTCGCGCTTTAGTAACAGTTGCTAACAGACATTTGCGTACATTTTTATATCCGGATCTCTTTACATTGTCGCCTTCGTTTCTTGTGGAGCGCAGAAGACGGCACCAGGGCAAGCAGCGAGTCTTACCGCTAGGGGCAGCTGTCATGATCTGTTTTAATATCAAAGCAGCTATGAAGCTAATCTTCAGATTTTTTTTCATCTGGCGGCAAGCTGATCGATCAGTGTAGAGGAATTCTGAAAGAAAGCAGTTATATACCTGTTGTTTTCCTATACAGTATCCACAAACGGAAAACCCAGCAATTTGTTGTAGCGTAATTATACCGCTGCAGCTTAATGGGATTCGCATACCGCTAGACTAACTGGAGCAAAAATTTGTCTGCTCCTATTTTTCCCTATATATCTCTCCCTCCTTTTCTGAGCCCGGCATTGCTAATGCTATGACTGTGATATAACGAACGTTGGAGGGGAAGGCTTACGATTCGTCGTGACCAGCTGAGGGTCACGATAAGTCTTGTACTAATTGGCCTATCTTATACCAATCTGTACGAATTGATTCGCAGCCTTTCAGCCATCGCAGCCAGTCGGAAAGCAAGCGAAGGCCCTCCGCCATGCCTCCACGCGACAAGTCAAGAGGTCCGGAGTCCACCTACGGCCGTACTGGAAGCAAGCGCAAGCTTTCGGTTGTGGCACCACGCCATAAATCAACAAGCCCCGAGTCCGACCACGGCCTCCCGAAAGCAGGCACGCTTAAGCAGTCGGTCGCGCCTCCCCGCGACCATCAGACAGGCCCCGCGTCCGATGATAACCTAACAAGACCGGCGTCTGACAATGAGCCAGTAATCCCACCATCCGGCCGAAAACAATCATGTTACGAAACAACCGTCAAACCGCTGAGAAAATTGCCGGCCCCGGCACCGATGGACCTCCACGCCATACTGGAGCAGTCCAAGATGGCCGCCAGCAGGATGGTCGCTGAAGCGCGCGTGAGTATGCAGCGCCACGCGCAACCTTGCGTAATTGTAGAGCGAAAACATTAAGCAGATCATTGGGCGAGATATCGTAGGCCCCCTAAAGCGCGGCTCACATGGAGTGAATTTCGCCGACAAACTTCGCCCAGTGGAAGTCGCCGCTTGGAGGCGCAGCGTACCTTACGCCCGCCTAGACCTCACGTATTCTAATTCACTCTACCATGGAGCAAACCCTACTTATTTCTATATATCTAGCAGAACTTGATCGCGACGTACAGCCTATTCGTTGTCGCCGCGGCCCCCGGGCGGCATTCGATATTTTTTCGCCGCAACTTCGCTCCCTGTGGGGCGCTTACCGAACGCAAAGAGCAGTTAATCACCACTGGCTGCGGCGCGACATGTGGATCCATACAGCGTGCCTCGTAGGGAAAACAATAATAGGAGCGCGCGCCTATTGGCTGCACAGTGCGCCATTCAAAAGTAAAGCACAAACCCACGCCGCTACCTCAGCCAACGGCGCATTAGTCACCACCGATCCAGGGCGGGCTGCGCGGAGCACAGCCGCACTCTTTCCTGGCGGTGTTGCGGACGCTGCTCCTCCTCTTGGCGCCCAACGGGTGGGCGCGCTCACACACTAGGGCTCTCGTATTCACTACGACATGAGAATTGCTTAGGTGTCTTCGTAGTTTTGCTGAAACGGAACAGTAGCCAGAGCAAAATATTCCTCGAATCGGTATCCAGGTCGTTTAAAGTACTTTCACTGCCAAACGGGAACAGCCAGCCGTCGATCATACCGCGAAAAAAACTAATCGCAACCCACCAGCTCAACCAGCTCTCCCAGCTGTCAGCAACTCTCATTGCCCGACACATCATGAACAGACTCGGTTCCAAATCCCCAATCATAGCTGACGCAAGACGAAAACCTCAGCCAGCGAACGTTATGAAATATGATGCCTCGGCACAGGCTGTAGGCCGCATTTCTTCAGTATCGATTTAGTTGAAATGTTTCAAAGTGCGTACAAGTACCGTAATTACCCGATTCTAACGCGCCCCCGATTCTAACGCGCACCCGATTTTCCCGGGAAAAAAACAGAAAAAACTTGTACCTCCGACTGTAACGCGCACGGAACTTTGTGAGCAAGAAAAACGAATGCGAGAGAAACGGGCGATTTATTTCTCGAAGTAATGTCACTCATCTCACTCCTCGTTGCTCTCCGCTGACCACATCTCGTCCTTGGTGGCGTCAAGCGCATTCGCGATGCCACACTTCATAACGAACGTTCAGCCATGGTCGATGGGATCGTGGCCCACGCCTCGCACGCCCATTCTGCGAGCTTCTCCAGAGGCGCATGCTTCAGCCGACCGCTCGTTTTGAACGCGTGAGAGCCGCTGCTGCCACTGCTGTTATCGAGCGCGCAAGTGGAACGATTTGACGGTTTGTGTGAACGCCGATAGAAAAGCCTAGGCGCATATGCTTCCTGCGTCCGAAAAATCGTTGCTAAAAGTTTTGGCGCAATCTAGAGATGGCGATGGGCGGACAAAATCTCCGTTGTTTCGGCAGTTTCGGTTTCGTATCCGATTCTAACGCGCATGCCAGAAGATACATGCGGGTGAACGTGAGAGCCTACCGTACCTGCTTACCGCTAACACAATTAGATGTTGCAGCCAGTGTCAAAATGACAGACAGTTTGAGCAATGGGCTTTAGGGGTCCTAAAATACCTCCCGCCGATGCATGGTTGTACAGTGCTCACGGATTCCTCCATGCTGCGAGCGCGTGGCCGACGGCACATGCAGCGCCGCCCGTGGACGCCCGTGGAAGCCAGGTGTTGCATTGTGGTATACCGCGAGGGTGAGGGCGGTTTGACCGTAGGCTTACTGCTTCCGGTTGCCAATGATCGAGAGTGTGGTTCCCCGCAGCGACAGCGGGGCGCCGTAAGCCCGGAGAGCTGTGTAAGCCCGTAAGCCACGAAGTGTAACACAATGCAACCTGAGCATTACACCTCCCGCTGGCGGTGACGTCACTGCAGTTGCTTCAACGTCGTCATCGGTTGGAGGAGAAGACAAGTCTGCGAAGCGAAGACCGCGTAGCGAGCTCGGGCTTGTGAGGGCGCTCGCATCGCGGAGCTCGGGCGCAGTAGCGGAGAGTGAGTGGAGAGGAGGAGCGCGCTCGGGCGTGTGAGGGCGCTCGCATTGCGGAGATCGGCGGGCTCTCTCTCCTCTCCGCGTACCCTCTCTCCGCTCGCTGCGCTCGGAATCTATATAATGCAGTGGAGCGCGCGCCTGACGCCTTGATAGCGATGGAAGTCGGTGAAGTCGAATCCCTCGCGGAAACGATACCGCAAGCACGAAGTGTAACACAATGCAACCTGAGCATTACACCTCCCGCTGGCGGTGACGTCACTGCAGTTGCTTCAACGTCATCATCGGTTGGAGGAGAAGACAAGTCTGCGAAGCGAAGAGCGCGTAATGCCGAACGCATGCGCTTGAAGCGAGCTGCTCATGCGGAACTCTGTGCTCGGGAAACCGCTGCGAAACGCCAACGAGGAGCCGAAGATCCTGAAGTTCGTGCCCCTCATCGTGCCACTCATCGGTGCACCCAATGCATTCGCATTTCCACACGATCCTCTTCGGGGAGGTGGGGGGATTTTTTTGTTTACGTGTTGGCTTTTCTGATGCCAGTGGGCTGCTCGCAAATCTTGCGAGCAAAATCAGCGGCATCAGACTTTTCGGAGTCCCCAAAGAGGTAAATTCGGCGTGTATTGTGGATGCGCGCAATGTGCCGAAGAGGCTGGCCGCCAAAGCAGCGACATGGTCTGCTCTTACTCGTAGCAACATTTCCCATTCTCGAACTTTTGCTGCCCGTGTGTACGAGATTTCGGCGCACGTTAAAGATCCCCAGGGGGTCAAAATTAATCCGGAGCCCTCCACTACGGCGCGCCTTATCGCCTGCGTTGCGTCGGTGCGTTAAAACCCTATAATCAACCAATCAATGAATCGAACTTCTGCTGTCCTCCAAAGCGCAGTCATACCGTCTACATTGGCAGTCCGCGCTGATTCGTGCCATGAAATGATGCTGTTTATCAACCATCTGCTATCATGCAGCACCAGCAGAAATTTGGTCAAGTGAAATAGTGCCGGGGGTAGGGGGCACACGGAAATTTTCTTGCTGCGAAATATTGTCATGTTTTGAGGAGGTAGAGCACTGTATTAAAAACACGAATGTCTAACCTGCTTAGGCGACACGAACTAAATGTTTCGACGAGGGATCGCGATAGCCGCCTGCCGCCAGATCGACAACAAGTTTGGTCTTATGGGGGGATCTGTTCAAGACGAACGAAATTCATTGCTTGTAAGTGCAATAAATTTTTACCTTGACCAATTATATTCTGCCTCGAGGATGCGGCAAAACAGAGATGCTTACCGGGCTCACACGTAGCATCGTGCCTTCGGCGCGAGATGGGCCGCTCACGCGACGCGAAAAAATTCGAAAAATGAGTTTTTCCCTATGCGAACAGACTCAGTGAATGTATTCTTTTGTTGCGGTCTCCCGACGCTTTCGTATTCAGCGGGCGTACAAAGACACTAACTTTAACAATCATGAAATAATGACTACCGAAAATTATTTCAGTGCACTGTCGCAACCTATGCGCACTAACCATATGTGGCTGCTATGTTACTCACACAATAACGATGAACCGTTTCGAGATTTCACTGGGGGAAAAGGTAACAAAACAATCGGTCAATCACGTAGAGAACGACATCACCGCAATATTTTTATTGGAATAATTTTTGGCTGTTGCTCTTCATATTTTTGTTTCGTTGCTGCTTATTTTACTTTTTAATCCTTTCCTGCTTTACCTTTCCTTTTTCCCCTCGACATGAAATCATGTGTGCGCCACTGTCTCCGGGCGACGCAGAGACCAAGAACAGGGAGCGTATACGTACGCTGCCTGAGGCACCACGCTTAGCTTAAGCAGACCTCGAAATCAACAATGAATTAGCTTTCCTTGGCATGTGTCCGAACACAAATAATCTTAAAGAAAACATTCTTGGAATACGTCGCAACAGCACCAACCTTCAGAATGACTCGTTTAGGCTGTCGCGCATAGATTATCCGAAAGCGTCGCCCTTCAGTTGACCGTACGCTAAACGAAACTGTTGCGGAGGTTGTAGATGCGGACAGCTACATAGAGCTGCGACGGGCACAGCTAGGATAACCCCCACCTGCAATGTGGGCGACCAGTGACGGCCTGAACCAACGGCGCATCGTTCCTTTCGGGCGCCGCGCGGCCAGACCGGGCCGTCGGAGCAGGCGCGTTCTGCCAACCGCCACCGCACTTCGCCGCCGCGAGCAGGCGCCAGCCGTCGCGCACGTGCGCTTCGTGACGTCACGTTGTTTACATACAGGTAGAAGTCCATTCGTGAGCACTGTACATGTAACCAAACAAAGCAATGCATTAGCAATCTCCTCCCGCAAGAATTTGTTAAAGCGATGAGTATTAGCTCAGAAATCGTAAATCAAAAACCGCGCATTATCGTCGCGCCGCGTTTCCCCCTCCTTTCAACTTATTGTTCCCTGTTGACGGCGCGAGAGCCTTCCCTCCCATGATTTTGCGCTCATCAGCGTGACGTACTTCCGCTATTGCGCTCCTCAGACTGCCGTCTGCTACGGGCAAGCTTTGTTGACACCATGAATCCCGCACTCCGCTCAAGGCTGGAAAAGCGAACGAAAAATCTGGCCGCATGTGTGCGGCGGCCTGGCCTTGGCTTTCGCGGTGTACGTTGCTGCATTTGCTATCGGTGGCACGTGACTTTTTATCGGCGGCGAACTCGCAGCCGCACGAGGAGGATCGTGCGCTCGTTCCCTTTGATGCACGACGCACTTTTTATCAAAAAGCACCGTATCAGATGTGGCCCTGGTGGTGCCGGGTCTTATTTTGCGGCGGTGGTAATTCCTGCCGGCTACATGTGAAAAAGACATTTTAAACCGATACAGAGCCCATGCACAAAACGCTTCAATCATGTTACCAGTTCAGCTAGGGGCGATGGAGAGCGGCAACGTTGGCAAAACATGCTCTGCCGCGGCTCTGAGCTTTCTAGCGCTGGAGCGAGCGCCATTTCTTTGACAATCTCAAACATCGGTTGCCTTGGCAAACAAGGCACAAACCGCTCTAAAAGTCAGTTACGGTTGCGTGATCCCGGTTCAGCTCGGGGCTCCACCTCGCGACATGTGGGCACTGCAGGCGTACCACTCCCTCCCATTGGGAAATGCGAGATGCGTTTGGCATTATAGGAGGGGATGGTGTCTCTGTTGTGGACGCCTTTGTTTCCCGATGAAATGAGACGTTGTGCTTCTGCGGGTAAATAGTGCTTCCCATGGTCTGGATTATCTTTCTCTAGCGACGTACGATTCAACCTCGCATGGGGTATGTGCAGTGTGCGTGGCTAAAAGCCATCTGGGCTTGTGCGCCAGAGTTATGTGACTTGCTGTTCGTCCCCACAAACCGCGCGCGAGGTGAGTGCCGAACTTACGACGGGCAGGAGGAGGCAACCCATCGTCTGTCAATCGCGGTTCTGGCTTGCAATGCATGTTTTGACGTTAAGTTCATTCCAAACGCATCTCTGGATTCTTTTGAAGTTGAATAAAATGTATGCGTCAAGCCCGGGCATTCGGCTCAGGGCGTTCTCTGCGATTGCACGAAAGAAGTGCCACGGGGCTTCAACGCATTCTTTATGTAACGTACTCAGGTAAGAGAATATCCATGTCGCGTTATGGCCGTGTTGCATTCAATACAAACGGTTAGGCGTTTGTTTACACTTGTTTCGTTTGTCGTAAAATGTCCAAGCACTCCGGCACTCCGCTGGCAGATCAGCCGGCGAGCCGACGCTGAGCAGACGACTCATCTCTTTGCCGGAAGTGCGTGAAAAAGCCGCCCAATAGCAAGATGTCTAGCTCATGACGAACATCTTGGAATCGATGACATAGACATGTGAAGATGGCGGCGTCCAAAAACACGAAGGGAAGGGTGAGAAAAAAGCGACAAACTTTGCAAAAAAAGTGTGAGCTTTCCGCTGCGCGTAAAAGAGTAATACTTGGCACAGATGACGTTGACGACCCAATCTAACGATTGTGCTTGTTCATTTAGTGTGCTCAAAACGCCTTTCAGGGCCCCTTTAAACAAGAAGCGTCGACCATGTTACGCAATTGATCGTGTAATAGCTACCCCTACTCCCAAGCAGCAGTACCTTATGGGATGCGTGCTCCAAGGGCGGCGTACAGAAGCATAGCTTTATGACCGACGACCCGACTTTTCCTGGGTACCTCCATACCAAGATGGCGTCTAAAGCCCCTTTCTGATTGGCTTGCTGCCATTGCGACGAAAACTAAAACTAATCAGAACAGACATGCAAGAGGATGGCGACGACAGATTAGAGGCGAGTGTATTGCCTGGCTCAGTCTAAATGTGTTATGATGTGCTCTTTAAGGTCACGAAAAAAATTGGAGGGAAATGGCAGAGAGAAATGCGAGCCCAAATTGTGACTTCCTCAGCAACGAGACATTATTAATCGTTGAACAAAAGCCGAAGAAGATGCCAAACTTGTAATCTTTCAGTTACATCAATAGTTTATATGGTTTAATGTTTTTTTTTAAACTTCCGTCAGAAAGAAATCTGTTCTCCTAAAATATACATCGATTTGTCAGAGGCTGTGTTTTTATTCTCGAACAACGTGGTAGAGAGCTTACGAAGCAGTCTGATTAGACGTCTAAACAAAGTAGAAGTGGAACGGTGCCGCGGCCTGCAGTAGACATGTTAACAGACGCAACGCGAAGTTTCGTAAAAAAATAACATCATTATTATAAACATTAAGAGATTTAAAAGTTTAAAAAGCACTTAAAGCTGGTAAGACATGGTCAATATTTAAATAAAAGAACAATAATTTGTTGAAAAATTGTGATGCAAAAAACGTGGGGCTGGCATAATGTTACAGTTTAGACAGGAAGGCCACCTGCATCGTTGTCGATGCAGACATCGTTGTCGATGTCTTCGCGATGCAGCCAGCGTTAGAATTGGAACGGGGCTTGGTAATGCTGGACGTTCCGTTAAGAAGGCAACGAAGCCCTCTAATGGAGAAATTGTAACGCACTCACAGAGACCTCACCTGCAGTGAGAAACCATTTTGTCGCATCAAACAGGCATCCATGAAAACGAGGTCATTTGTGACTTTATACCATGCGGGGTTCTCTAGAAGCGCGGTATAAGGTACCGCCAAACATCGTGCCCACATCTGAGAAGTATCAGTAAAACTGGCTTGAGACAAGACGTCTCTAGAAATGTGTTGCGACAGCCTGTACTCAGATTGTGTTCGGGAAGTGCAGGCTCTTATAACCCCCGAGGTTTTTTTTTTTTTTTTTTTTTGGGGGGGGGGTGAATAAGTTCCTATGTGAGGCATTCATGGACCATAGAAAAGATATAGTACACCTGAAACCACGTCTGCGCTCCATGGAAGGGACGCGGAGGAGGCTTGAGACAGAGTTCCGCAGATAGAAGACAAAACGTGCAGCAGACAGTTGGAATGGCCAACACTGTTTTTTTTTTTAATCATCGAAAAAGTTCTTCCCAGAGTGCTTAAAATGCAGAACCTCACGATTTCCTTTTTATTCTTCTGAACCATCGCTACAGGGCGAACCAAAGCAACCAGGCGACGGGGCCGGTAGCCCAGCCAGCACCGTTTACTTGCGCAAGGCCAGCATTGTCTGCGCCCTAGTGGTCGTTGTTGCCGCTATCACCGGAGCTAGCCTCTACCTCTTCAAATCCAGGGAGATTAAGATCAAGTCCACGGGCTCTGGCGTCTGCGCCACGTCCGGCTGCGACGCCTTCGCCACGGCCTTCGTGCAGGCCATGCGCAACGACGTGGCGCCATGCGACGATTTCTACGAGCACGTGTGCGGCCGCTGGAAACACGAGAACCACTGGAGCGTGTTCCAGGCCGCGTACCGCAACTACCAGAAAATGTTGTCGACGCCGGAGGGCAACGAGTCGCTCGGGAGCTACAACGCCCAGAACACGGCGCAGAAGGTCTGGAGCTTCTACAAGAGCTGCGATGACGTGACGCGCCCCAATACCGACAACATGGACGTCATCGCAGGCATGATGAAGGAAGCCCAGCTCGAGTGGCCCTTGAGGAATGAGAAGCCTGACGCCGTCTACTCCATCATTGCCATCCAGGTGAGGCCAGCCGACTTACCTAAAGACGAGGGCACTATACTGTGCATGATGTCCTCGCAAGTTTTGTACTCGCGTTTTTTTTTTTTGTTCCCTTGATATCGATATCCGCTTTGCAAGCACATAAAAATTGTGACCTTCAAATTACCGCTATAGATTTTGCGGGATGAAGAAAACACATAATAGGACTTGATTTCCGCAGCTCTGTTTGGCATAAGGACAAATCTTACTCTCAATGTGTGATAGGATCTTCGTTGGGGAAAGTTCGCAAAGATGCATATATGACATTAAAGTACTGCCCTCTTTTCCTGTGCAATATCACCCTTATTATATTAAATACGAATCCTTTATTACATTAAATTCGAATCAAAATCGTCATTAGTATGAGTGAATAATATGTACAAAATGGCGATCCCTGTTTAGTTTTTGGGACTTCCTACCTTATTTAACTGCTTCGTCTGTGCATGGATACCTTCTATAGTCTGCGACTTTAATCTAAGGACATAGGTCAACGTATTGCGGTGCTGTCGTACCCCATTGAACATGAAGTTTGGGTTCGTGTAAAGTGAATGAAGACTATTTATTAGCACTGCTAACAATGAGGGAAACCCACTCCTCTTGCGTGTAATCTGTGTTTTCTCATCCGTATCTGTTTAGCGCCCGTTCAGGTATAGTATGCGCCCAGGTAAACCAGTGTTACCAAAAATCACATTTATATTCTCTTTCGAGGGTCTTGGAGCGCATATGCAAGAAATAAAAAAAACTAACCCTCGAAAATGCGTAATGCAGGCATTTGCACGATTATTACGGAACTTGTTTGCCATCATACCTTGGCAACTACGACCCAAGAGACGGTATGTCCGGCGGATTAATAAGAAACCTATTGTAGAACGACTTCATGACACCCATTGATTGGTTGGGAAACGCCAGTGCATGCGTACGCATGTACGTGCGTGCACAGTTTTGCAGCAACCACTCAGGCAGACGTTTTGGGAGCGGTCTAAGTGAGTTTCCGCGTAGGCGCGTACACACACATTTTTCTGCAAGTATCACTACAGACGTTCTGTAAAAAAGACCTATCCCTAAGCGCAGTTTATGGCAATATGTAAAGATACCTCCGGAAAAGATGAACGTACATATGTTCACGCTCAAGTGTGATTCAGGGATACTCACCAGTGAAAAGTGTCGGATTCGACTGGCAGGGGTATACGAGGCAAAAATGCGGCGTCATAGCTCGGCAAGGCCCGGTTATGCAAGCGAAAGCAGACAAAGCACAGTTTGCCAACCGAACGATATGGCGCATTTTCGGCTGGCAAACTGCCGTAGCGAGCAATCCCTGCCGTCGTTTCGTCACATTCCGAAGCCGTCGTCGATGTCAAAGCCGAGGCGTCCGCTGCCGCGTGGAAACCTCGCCGTTGTCGTATTTCTGCCTCCTCAGTAGCTCGCCGAAGTTCCCATTCTTCCCGGTTTTCAGCCTGCCGCTTTCCGCGCCCGTACTCAAGTTTCCGCTTTAAGAAAGTACTGACACCAAATTTCGACGCTTAAAAAATGATATAATTGGCTTCCGTAGTTTGTACAGATGCCTCACAGAATTTTTTTCAGCGATCCGAGGCCGGAACCACATCGAAAATCGATTTTGATAGTCTCGGCCGCGAGCTTCCACAAATCGGCAGCACTAGCGAAATCGCTTTCGGCGTGACGACACATTGGCCGGCGTGTCTGGCCGATTCAGAGTGGCGTCATATAGTCGTTTTCGGAACCGGAAACGAGAGCCTGCGCTGCTGTTGTCGCTGGTATTCGTTTGGGCAAGAGACGTGGGTGTACCTCTGTGAGCAATGCTTGTAAACTTTGCGCACTTTGCGTGTTCGACGTCTTAGCTCTTCAGTTCGTGGCCGGCGCATGGTGTTCCCTTGCACTGGTGCCGAAAACTGGCGGTGTTTTTTCTGAGCGGCCTGTGCGCATCACCGAGCTCGCCCAAATCGTGCTATGGCAAGCTCGCGGAACAAGATGCATTATTTTCCACGCGACGACTTGCAGCGCGAAACGTGGACTGAGTTCGTGAGCGGCGGCGGCCGCAAGAACTGTCGCCCAAGCCAGTGGGCTCGGCCGCGGCGGCCGCTTTTCTGATGGAGGCGAAAAGCCAAAACGCCCGTGTGTACGAGATTTCGGCGCACGATAAAGATCCCCAGGTGGTCAAAATTAATCCGGAGCCCTCCACTACGGCGCGCCTCATCGCCTGCATTGCGTCGGCGCGTTAAACCCCACAATCAATCAATCAATCAATCAATCAAGCCAGTGGGCTCGGCGTTGCCCAGGCCAGCTTGGGTGTTGGGAACTTTAGGCTTAGTATCGTGGCGAATATTTGATCGCCGCTATCTGTACAACTCCGAATGACCATCCCTTACACAACTTTTCACCTCACTATCAACCCCTTTTTCGCACGTGGAGCTTTATTTTGGCGATAATTGCCGTTTGAACGATCGGTTGAACGAAATTGCCGTTTGAACGAAAAGCGTGGCCTGTTTTGATTCTACCGCGCAGGTGGCGTCATCTTTCGACCGCTCGCCGCACCGCGGTGACGGCAGTGCTTGGTCGGAGCGCGGAACCTCCGCTTCCGGTCAGCGTAGGCTTACCATCGCGGCAAATATCTGAACGCCGCTTATAAATGCAGCGCTGATACCAACCCCTAGCACAATTTTGCACCACACTAACATCTACTTTCTCGCATTTCCAACTTCTTTTTCGCGATCAGATTGATTAGAAGAGTGACGACAAGCTGTTGCTATCACAGTCCGGGCCGGTTCGAGCGGTAGTGATATAAAAAAAAACGGACAACGGCGAAGATGTCGCCGGCCTAACCGCCTGGCCAAATAAAGTTGTTCTGTCTGTCTGTCGGGTGCCATCGACTCATCCGAGTCTGACGATTGAGACATGTGGCCTGCCTATTTTTTGCCCTATTTTGCTTGTATTTTGCGACAAAAACAACCGCCATTTTCAAGCTGTTACGTAGCATTACGTTACTTTTACGAAGGCTGAAGTTGCCAATGCATGACGTAGTCGTTCCCGTCAACTGTTTAAATTACGTCACGCCTTCTCAGCCAATCACAAAGTGGGTGTGTTTTACAAGCAGTATTCTTGCTGAATAGTAAAGACAGGCTTACGTTGTCATTTCCGCTGCATTTAGTCTGGTTTTTCATTGCCGGCCAAGAATTATGCGTCTTTAGTAACGAGAAATAAGGCAAACTTTAGAACTGGTGTCCGTAAACGACATGAAACGTCAAAATGACTACAGCACACACAACCGCTTTGTCAACCGGAAGCACGTGACCAAAATTGAAAGCCAATCAGAAAAGACTTCCGGCAAATTGCCAGAATTGCCGGCAATTTGTGCAGTCGAGAATAGGGCCCCAGATAACTTTCCAACCTTGCACCATGCACGCAGTTCTTCAATCCAATATCGCACCTACAGTGACGTATATGTATATGAGCACGAAGGTCTTATACATATGGGCTCAGTGAATTGCAGAAGGCATGGTGGCACATAAATATATTGATTCATTTCGGGGTTTAACGCGCCGACGCCACTCAGGCGATTAGGCGGGCCGTAGTAGAGGGTACCGGGGGCCCTATTCTCGACTGCACAAACTGCCAGTAATTTTTCGCGTAAGCACGACGTAAGCAATTCGTGACGTGCGGCACCTATAACTATGACGACATGCAGTGTAATTTGACGATTCACTCAAAAATCGCAACCAAGGTATCAAATATTGTGCAAGAAAAATAAAAAAACACTTGGCATGTACTATAAAAATTAAGAAGGTAGCTAAGGCTAAAAAAACACATTTCTGGAGGTCAAAATTGGCGTCAACACCACAAGGCGATTGAGTAACGTTGAACCAAAAGCGAGCGAAAGGCGGATGTCGAGCTAAAGAACATCACACAATTTTTTACCGTATCTATTTATTTCTTTCAATCGCTTTTAGTAACATAGTTGAGGTCTCTGCTTCAATGCAAGCTTTATTGCGTTAACACCTTCCCGGCCGCCACCGCCACCACGCCATCGCCTGCTGCTATGTTACAAGTTTATGGCGTGATCACAGAAAAAGACGGCCGCGACGTGGCCGTGACCGTCGCTTCTATGACACGAAAGAGCAGCGATGCGCTGCGCCTGATAACCACGGAGCGCACCCAGGTCGCCGATTCACTCATTCGTCAATCTCCACTTCAATCAGCGCTGTAATGAACAAAAGAGTCACTTTTCTTTGTTATTTTTCTCTTGAGTTTGATCATGTGACCCAACAGCTTACTAGGACGAGTGTGGACAAATGCCATGCATTGGGTTCTCTTTGTCATGGAGAGGCTTGTACTGCCCTTTTGTGTTGCGGTTAGGCCAAACAAATAATTTTTATTTTATTGCCAAACATAAAAGCAAAATACTGCACGTTATTTGTATGCTTCATGATCGCTGACTTGGAAGCAGTTGAAACTATAACTTGTTTCGGTAGGAAACATGCTTTAAACAGCGTGCATGCGAAACTGCGCCTTCTGCAAATTGGCGGACATTTCGCGGCGCCAAACGCCGAGGCAATTTTTTGCCCTATTTCGCTTGTATTTTGCGACAAAAACAGCCGCTATTTTTATGCTGTTACGTAGCATTACATCCCTTTTACGCAGCCTGAAGTTGCCAATGCATGACGTAATCGTTCCCGCCAACTGTTTAAGTTACGTCATGCCTTCTCAGCCAATCACAGAGATGGCGTGTATTACAGGCATTATTGTTGTTGAACAGCAAAGACAGGCCTACATTGTCATGTCTAGTGCTTTTAGTCTGGTTTTTCATTGCCGGCCAAGAATTATGCGCTTTCAGTAGAGGGAAATAAGGCAAACTTAAGAACTGGTGTCCGTGAGCCACATGAAACGTCAAAATGAGGACAACACACACAACCGCTTTGTCAACCAGAAGCACGTGACCAAAGTTGAAAGCCAATCAGACAAGACTTCCGGTAAATTGCCGGCAAATTGTGCAGTCGAGAATAGGGCCCCGGATCAATTTTGACCCCCTGGGGTACCTTCACGTGCGCCGAAATATCGAATGCATAGGTGTTTTTGCTTTTCGCCTCAATCAGAAAATCAGGACACATAAATAAAGGCGGCAAAATTCAAAACAAGCCAAGGGGCATGGTCAGGAAACTTAAGCCGTAATTACGGCCTCACAGAGGCACTGACACAAAAATTTTGGATCTTGTTTTTTTGTTGTTGTTGTAGTTGCGATAAGTAGCTAATGACGTATTTATCACGAGTATAAACCTCATTTGTTTCAGTGCCCGACGGATATTTAATTAAAAATCTTTCTAATGCGGCCAGTCGCAGTTTCGGTTTCAGTGGGTGCCGCGAAAAGCTGGATTTTGTATAAACAAAGCTGTCCACGTGACTATCAGACCGATATCACAGAGCAGGGCTGCCGTAGCACTCGTCATTCCACGTCGCCGGCAGTTTCTGCGAATGCCCCTATGTACTGATGTTGTCCGCCGCTTAATTAAAAAGCGACCGTGGACCAGACGCAAGCGCTGCGAGTGCAAATAATACCGCGGCTAAGGAACGACGCGCGACACTTGAGACAGTGGGTGGCAAGACGCGCGCTGGGAGCAGCCGGCCGGTCTGCCTACAGGTCCGCCTACAGATGTGTTCGGCTTATCACTGCGGCGGATATTCGATTGCCGCTCTCGTAAGCAGTGCAGATGACAATTTTTAATGCAACCCGCCATCGCATCATTAACTCCTTTCTCATATAAGCTACCATGGTTGGGACCTGAGTTCAATTTCGTGCAGCGTTAACAACCTATCGCTCGAGCCACGTACGCCGGGCTGCGCCATTTCGCGGCCGTGGCCGATGTCTGCGCAGCCGCCGTGCGGCTCGCTCTCATGCACTTTTCGTGTCCCCGGCGGGTTCTCGGGTCTAGTATACTAAAAAGCAGTAAAAATAGAGTGCCTGCCATGGAATCGCTGTAAAACTTAGGTCGCGGCCAGCTCCCCGATGAGCCAATGAAATCCCAGCGCCTTCGCCGCCAAAGATCGCGTCGTTCGTTGCGCGAGAGCAAAAGTTCCGACGTCCGATCGGAGCGGCGAGCCGGCGAGAAACGTCACAGTGCGGAAGCGGCGAACACAAATGCGTGCGGTGTTTGGATCTTGTTTATTAACTCCACATCCAGGGAATGTCGATTGCACGAGGTCCTCCGCTGGCTTCTCGGTTGCGTTTCGCACACTTTGAAATTGATTTGAAATGTGCTCTAGGCTGTATTTGCCGCTGATATTTTGCATATCATGTATGTAGGTTCACATCTATCTCCGAAGTTATCTCGCCTTCAAAATTTTTGTCAGTACTCCTTTAAACAGCGATATTGTCGGGAGATCTGCTCGTATGCTCAACCTCGCTGTAACGCTAATTTATTAGGCATGTTCAAAAGGGTTTTCTGCAAATTTCGCCATTGGCAGGGAAACTAGTGAAGTAATGAGCACGCGTTTTTTCCCCGACAGAAGAAACTGGCGTGGCCGTCGATCCTAGAGTACGAGGCGACCGTCATAGGCACCCGGAGTATCAGCATCACCTTCAAAGGCTCAGCGTACCTAAGGAATTATTGGCGCACCGCGAAGAGGCGTCGCAACTCATCGGATCAGCACAGGACCTATTTCAACACTCTGCGGACAGGTTTTCTCAGGAGTGGCCCCGCTGATGGTACGAACAGGGTCCCAACCGACGACTTCAACGAGACCATGGCCATCGAAGAGGACATTGTCAAAAGTCTGATTGGGCCAGAAGGCGAAACTGAAGCACTGGAACGGCGTTCGGGAGAACACTGGCAGAATCTGCAGAGACGCTGGACGCACGCCGTTGGGAGAGTGTTTGCGGAAGACGTCTTGCCAGAAGCGACGGTCATATTTTACATGAGAACTGGCCCGGTGTTTCCGAATCTTCTGTCACTCATCACCGACCGTGAGTCCGACGTGGTCCTGGTCTTGGGGTGGCTGGTCGCGCAGTACGTGTCCCGCTACGCTAACCACGCGCTCATGGTGAACGCTTTTCGCACATTCACGGACCCCGTGGTGGTTTACAGATGGCACTGCCACGCTCTGCTCCGGAGTCATTTCGGCATCGCGACTGTGGCGCGGTACGGCGAGAGGCACTTTACTCAGGTGCGTGTCCTTGTTCCGGTGCTCGCTTCCCGTCCGCAGCACTGTTTGTTTCAAGAAAATAGTCTTTCTGAGGTTAACGCAATTTTTTTGGTCTCTGTATCTGTACGTACAGGCGGGGACTTAAGGCAAGAGCCACCGATGCGCACTCTGGAGGCCTGGCGCCTGTTGTCGCAACCGGCGCAGCGCGCATGCGCGTCCTTTTTTACTCGCAAGCACGCTGATTTTCTCGCTTCCTGCGGCAGTACTGCGATGGTCACTGAAGCACAGAAAAGCGACGCCTTTGTAGCACTTCTTTCATCACGATGACACATTTGCGGCCTAATGTGACGATTGTGCCGGCTTTGGCGCAAACCCTCCTCGCATCCTGATGAATGCTTACGCGGGTTGTTTTGTTTGGTTTTTTTTTGCGCTTTATCGTTTATACACGATGAGGCTAGCGCCTTTAGAACGGCGTCGCCGAATGAAGCTTGTATGAAGCAGAATCGCAGGGTGCCGTGGTATCGACAACGAAATGCCGGTGAGATGAATAGCGAGCATTTATTCAGCGTCTTTATTTTGCATGCGACCTGACCAATGAACTTGTCTTTCAGCACGCTTTCCACTGCCGCTAAAGTAGGCATTTTGCAAGGTTTGTAAAAGAAATTATGTTTTTTTGTTGTTGTATCCTTACTTGAAATTGCTCCAAAGAAATATACGATATCTTATCTGTTCGCTTTCCACTTCGGTATTGGCCAAAGGGTTCCCATCGAAGAACGCCGTCAGATTATTTATTTTCCACTAAGTAGCGGGTCATAACCCCTGCAGCAGTCAGTTTGTTCACTTATGGTCTCCGGAATTTCTTTGGCTTTCAGTAGCGGGTCTTCAACCACTGCAGCCGTCAGATTATTCGCTTAGGGCCTCCCGAATTTATTTGGGACTAAGTGGCGGGTCTTCAACCACTGGAGCAACAATAATCTTCTTCTCCTCTGTTTTGAAGCCTGTCCTTTCGCTCTACTGGCCTTCCTAATCCCTGTAGGCATGAACTGCTCGGGTAACAGCATCGCTAGACTATTAGTAAACCTACAAATTTCCATTTGGGGATGCCTTCTAGAAGTAGCGAACAATCTTGGGACGTTTTGCGATTGGGAATCGATGCGCCATTTTGACGAGTGCTGTCGCGCAGGGCGAACAGACAATTGAATGAATATGTCTTTAGATCATTTTAAGTAAGGAAGCAGACAGCAAAACGAAATCGAGATAATTTCTTCTAATACATTTGAAAATTGCCCACTTTATTGGCAGCAGAAAGCGAGCTGAAAGGCAAGTTCAGTGATCGAATAGTATACAAAATGAACAAACTGAATAAAGGTTCACGATTCATCTCGCTGGCATTTCGTTGTTGATAGCGCAGCAGCACCCTGTGATTGTACTTCACACACGGTTCATTTGACGACGCCGTTCGCAAGCCGCAGGTCTCAGCGTGTATACACGCTAAAACACGAAGAGCAAAATACCAAGCAATACAATCCCCGTAAACATTTATCAGGACTCGAGGAGCACTTGCGCCAAAGCCGGCGAAATCGTCATAATAGGCCGAAAATGCGCCATCGGGATGAAAGGAATGCTACAAAGGCGTCGCTCCACGGTGGTTCAGTGACCATCGCAGTACCGCCACAGGAAGCATGAAAATCAGCGTGCCTGCGAGTAAAAAAGCACGCACATGCGCGCTGCAGCGGTCTCGACAACAGGTGCAAGGCCTCCAAAGTGCGCATTGGTGGCTTTTGCCACGCGCTCGCGTGGACTGGAATATTAAGTCCCCGCTTGTACGTGCATTTGTATGTATGTATGTATGTATGTATGTATGTATGTATGTATGTATGTATGTATGTATGTATGTATGTATGTATGTATGTATGTATGTATGTATGTATGTATGTATGTATGTATGTATGTATGTATGTATGTATGTATGTATGTATGTATGTATGTATGTATGTATGTATGTATGTATGTATGTATGTATGTATGTATGTATGTATGTATGTATGTATGTATGTATGTATGTATGTATGTATGTATGTATGTATGTATGTATGTATGTATGTATGTATGTATGTATGTATGTATGTATGTATGTATGTATGTATGTATGTATGTATGTATGTATGTATGTATGTATGTATGTATGTATGTATGTATGTATGTATGTATGTATGTATGTATGTATGTATGTATGTATGTATGTATGTATGTATGTATGTATGTATGTATGTATGTATGTATGTATGTATGTATGTATGTATGTATGTATGTATGTATGTATGTATGTATGTATGTATGTATGTATGTATGTATGTATGTATGTATGTATGTATGTATGTATGTATGTATGTATGTATGTATGTATGTATGTATGTATGTATGTATGTATGTATGTATGTATGTATGTATGTATGTATGTATGTATGTATGTATGTATGTATGTATGTATGTATGTATGCATGCATGCATGCATGCATGTATGTATGTATGTATGTATGTATGTATGTATGTATGTATGTATGTATGTATGTATGTATGTATGTATGTATGTATGTATGTATGTGATTGATTGATTGATTGATTGATTGTGGGGTTTAACGCGCCGACGCAACGTAGGCGATGAGGCGCGCCGTAGTGGAGGGCTCCGGATTAATTTTGACCACCTGGGGATCTTTAACGTGCGCCGAAATCTCGTACACACGGGCGTTTTTGCTTTTCGCCTCCATCAGAAAAGCGGCCGCCGCGGCCGGGAATCGAACCCGCGACCTCGTGCTCAGCAGCGCAACGCCTTAGCCACTGAGCCACCGCGGCGGGTGTATGTATGTATGTATGTATGTATGTATGTATGTATGTATGTATGTATGTATGTATGTATTGTGGTACCGGGGTTCTTGCACCCGGCCGCGGTTCCCCAGAAAGACACTGAGCCCCCTCGATCACACCTTTACTTGGAGTCCCGCTACGCCAAGGTACACCGCTCAGCCGATCCGGCTGCACACACGTAGCCCCGCCGAGTCCGCCATATTCCATCCTATCTCATCTCGCGCCACATCCTCATACTCTGCCGGAACATGTCCATCGCGCGGGATTGTCCACCGCCACTATTGCCGGATTGCCACACTCTCCCCCCCTCCGAAGAAAAGGCCGACGCACAGTCCTCGAGGCAACCAACATTTAAGGAGTAATTCGAAGCATCCGCATCGGAGCCCCAAGATGACGTCACAGTCCACGAAAGAGATGTCTACAGCAATCTTGGAACTCGGGACATCCTCCGGGACAGCAGCCACAGGATCAAATCAGCCCAGGAACAGCCATGGACGCCGCTAGATCGCTGGCGCCACTGGAGGAATCCCATGAACCGATGACGGTCTGTTCAACAGTACCAGAGGTAGCAGATAGGGCCTCCCGGCGAGAGGTACGCAGCGCCGGAGTGGAACCGAGAGCACCACCCAAACGTCCGGTTCAAGACCCACAGCACACACGCCAAGGTAGCATAGTGGAGAGTAGAGAGCAGGCACGGCCCGGAGCAAGAGCCGTGGAGCCAAGAAGGTAGCCCCAAGGCCAGGGAGTCAGGAACTCAGATTCCACCGGGTCATGCACCACGCACATGTGGATGTGGCAGTGGGGAAAGTCCTCCACACGGGTCGGCGGTGAATGCGGGCGCAGCAGGAGCGAATGCCAAAATGGATTCTGGGCGCGAAAGAAGCAAAAATTAACGCCCGGAAAGAAACACAATTCTAGCAGGGGGAAAAATAAAACAAAGAAGCGCATCACGTGGTACTGATCAATCATCAAATTCAGGACCAAGAATAGGTAATCCGAAAGAAAAAAATGCCTAAAAAGGATACTCTAGATACATCCCATAGAAAGTTAACATGACGGGTGTGCAGACGCCATTGAGAAACAAGAGGCGTTGCGGCCAAAAGCAGATCAGTCCACGTGGTACTGTTTAAGGTCTGTTATATTAACCGGGCCTGCAAGTTCACCTGTACTGCTGTGGCGTAAAAGATACGTTATGGAAGACAGCTTCTCGCGTACGGTAAAAGGGCCCTCCCATTTAGGGGCTAGCGACGCGGCAAACTTGCGTGAGGCATCGCTCAGTGGATGAGTGCGCCGGAGAACCATGTCGCCAACCGCAAACTGCACATCTCGACGACACCGGTTGTACTGCTCCGCCTGCTGGAGACGAGCAACGTCAAGCTGCTCCCGGGCAGCCTGTATCGCGTCGCGCAGGCGCTGGCGGTCGGCCACAGCATGGGGCGACAGACCAGAACCAGCCTCCGTTTCTGGAAGTGTCCTGTCAAGAGGAAATGGCATTTCCCGACCGTAGTTCAAATAAGCCGGCGTAAACCCGGTTGAGCGATTCACCGTGGTGCGAGTGGCAAATGCAATCTCAGGCAGCTTAGCATCCCAATCCTTGTGTTGCTCCGTATGAGCAATTAGCATCGCCTTGAGATTGCGATTCACCCGCTCAGTTATGTTTGCCTGAGGGTGATAGGTGGTCGTACGATTGTGTTTCACGCCTACAGCTCGGCAGTTGTCCTCAAACAATTTGCTCGTAAAATACGTAGCATTATCCGTTATGAGCTGTGCGGGGAACACAAAGCGCGAAAACACTTCCATTAGGCACCTCCATACATTCGGTGTATTGACGGTACGTAGCGGGAACAGCTCTACCCACTTCGTGAAATGGTCCGTCACCACAAACAAATAACAATTCCCACGCGGGCTGCGGGGGTAAGGGCCCATGATATCGCAAGCAACGATTTGCCAGGGGCTCTTACTCTCAACAGACTGCATCAATCCGGGCGGGCAACCGACTCGGGGTTTCGCTGTCTGACACACGTGACAGCTCCTGGCGTACCGCAGCACATCCTGCCTCATTCCCGGCCACGTGACAGTCCGACATAACTTCTCATAAGTTTTGCTGCCAGAGCTGTGTCCAGCCAGAGCTGAATCATGAAAGTAACGGATGAAAGCCCTTCGAAGCTTACGCGGTACAACAGCGCGGAATGGGGAATTAGCTTCGTCATCGTCCTGCGGGATATACCGTAGCAGGAGACCGTCTTCCGCCAACACATATGTATCAAACTCACCGCTGTTGCTGGTGGGAGCTGCGCCCTGTGCCCCGACGTGCTCAATGATCTTACGGCAGAGTCCGTCGGCACGTTGCTCCGCGAGAAGATCTGCCCTGCTCACCAGCGTACCCCAGCGTGCGTCAGCATCCACTGCAGCCACCAGCGCCGGCGCTTCCGCGTCCGAGGATGGCGGCAGGGGCGCGCGCGATAGCGCGTCAGCGACTTGGTTCTGCGAACCCTTCCTGTGCTGGATAGTAAAATCGTAGCGCTGAAGCGCAAGCACCCAGCGCGCAAGACGACCAGCAGGGTTCTGCAAACGCTGCAGCCACGTTAATGCCATGTGGTCTGTCTGAATGGTGAAAGAGGCACCGTCAAGATACATGTCAAATTTCTTTAGTGCAAACACAATTGCTAGACACTCACGTTCTGTGACCGTGTAATTGCGCTCAGCTGGAGTGAGCGTATGGCTAGCAAATGCGACCGGACGGAGAACGCCCTCAAACTCCTGCATCAGCACTGCGCCCAGTCCATAGTCGCTAGCATCGTTCTGCAAGACAAATTGTTAAGGTCCGGTATCCTTAACGCCGCTGTTGCTGCGATTGCGCGAGACAGTGCTTCAAAAGCTTGCTGTTCAGCCTCTTCCCATTGCCATTTCACGCCTTTCCGTAGTAGCTGGTTTAGCGGACGTGATAGCTCCGCACAATGAGGGATGAAGCTGCGGTAAAAGGCTATCATGCCCAAGAAACGCTGCAAGCTCTTAACGTCACGCGGGCACGGATACTCTGTAATTGCTTTCAGTTTGGCATCATTAGGACGAAGCTCTCCCTTGTCCACAACAAAGCCGAGCAAGTCAACTTTGCTTGTCGCGAGTTGGACCTTTTTAGGATTGATGGTGAGACCGGCGCGTTTCATGCGGTCAAGCACATCCCTGAGATGCACGAAATGCTCCTCAAAGGTGCGCGAAAAGACGACGACGTCATCCATATAGGCCATCGCGTACTTATAACGTGCATCGTCAAGGACGATGTCCATTAATCTTTGAAATGAGCTCGGGGAGTTCTTCAGTCCAAACGGCATGCGCACAAACTCGAAAAGACCCCTGTAGCATGTGAAAGCTGTTTTGGGAATATCATCAGGGTGCATTTCAATTTGCAAAAAGCCGCGTGAGCAATCCAGAGTGGTAAACACGCGGGCACCACCAAGCGAGGAAATGATGGATTCTACGGCAGGAAAGGGATATGCGTCTCTTACAGTTACGTCGTTGAGACGACGGTAGTCCACGCAGAGACGCACACTGCCGTCCTTTTTTTGGCGCCAACACGACTGGAGATGCATGGGCACTCTGCGACGGCCGCACAACCCCCGTGTTCAGCATCTCGTCAAGGGCGACATCCAGTTTCGCCTTCTTCTGGATGCTGAGCGGTCGTGGATTGCAGCTCCAAGGAGGGGCGTCACCCGTGTCAATGCGATGTTGAAGGACTGTTGTCCGCCCAGGGGCCTCCGTGAACATTTCAGCAAACGGCTCCAGCACATAGGCGAGCTGCTCCCTCTCATAGTCACTGCAAGGACACTCCTCAAGCAACTGCCTGATTCGCTCAGGCAACACGGATTTCGTTGCGACTGCGGCTGACCTTGGCACGGTACAGATATGCGTTGACGCCAGAAAAGGTATCAATTCTGCGTCATTGCCCAATCTGTAACCACCTCCCGCCAAGTCAAGCAGTAGGCCCTCGCGAATAATGAAATCCCGGCCCAAAATCATGGGTACTGCCAAGCCAGGGCAGTACGTAAAGCGCTGCCGACACCTTCTGCTTGCGTAAGAAATGTGCAAGCGCACAGCACCACGTGCTTGAGCAATAGCACCATTGGCCACTTGCAAACGGGTGCTGCATTGGCGCAACTTAACACCACGTGCTCGGCAAAGTTCAAAGACAGTATCACCAATGAGTGACAAACTGCCGCCGGTATCAACCAATGCAGAAACATCCGTTCCAAGAACGTGAACAGAAAGATGTGGTGCTATCGGCTGTGTGCGTGCTTCAACACGGCAAGCAGTGGGTAAAAAGCACCAGTCCTCACCACCAGCCAATTCTGGGCCACTCAGTGATGGGTTAGTCACCATCATTGCCTCGGGCTGCATTCCTTCATCTCGATGGCTATTTGTATTTCGGCGACCAGCCATCACACGCGGACACTCACGACGGATGTGTCCTGGCTGTCCACATTGGTAACAGCCGCCAGCTTGATTTCCATTGGGCACGTAGCCCCGCGACCCTCCCGTCTCGACGACCGGACGAGAAGGACCTCTGGAGTTCAGAGGATTTCGTTGCCGACCCCCAAGGGAGAGACTCGGGTCGGGGAGCGGTGAGCCTGCCAGTAAAGAGGGCCTGTTTTCCCAACGCAGGAACCCTGGCTCTAACCGCTGCGGGGAGTTCCCGCCGTGGGCTGCACCATCTAGTCGTCTTCCGCGCTCCTGCACACACGTAGCCCCGCCGAGTCCGCCATATTCCATCCTATCTCATCTCGCGCCACATCCTCATACTCCGCCGGAACATGTCCATCGCGCGGGATTGTCCACCGCCACTATTGCCAGATTGCCACGCAGGAACCCTGGCTCTAACCACTGCGGGGAGTTCCCGCCGTGGGCTGCACCATCTAGTGGTCTTCCGCGCTCCAACTGCCTGTCACCAAGGGCAGAGGGACCTCGTGCACGGGGGGAATTCAAGCCCGCCGCTGCCGTACGCGGCTGTGGACTTCGCTGTGGCGAAGTCTCATAGGTGTCTCTCCATGCGCAAACTGGCTCAAGTGCCTCCCCTACTGGCGGAGGGGGTACATAACTCAGCTCTGATATCAGAGCGTCCTCGATTGCTCGAGCTGATCGCGCCATCTCCTCCAAACTGGAGTAATCACGACCGTGCAGGAAAGGTCGGAAGCGCGGATGGCAACGCCGCAAGACGTGCTTTACCATTTCCGCGTCAGACGCACCCGGGATAGCTCGCTTGAAGAGCTCCTGGATAGCTCGAATGTATTCGAGCAAGCCTTCGCGCGGGTGCTGCGTACGTGCCTCCAACTCACGGCGGATGCGGTAGTCGTAGTCGGGAGGCAAGAACTCCTCGCGGAAGCGTGCCTCGAAGTCAGCCCAGGACGCGAACGGGGTCTGGAGGCGCCACCAACGACCAGCCGATGCCTTTAGGGCAACCGGCAGGACACGGGTCAACACGAACTCGTCCGAAGCACCCGACGCCGTCTTGTAAACACTGAGATCGCTCAGGAAGTCCGCCACGGTCTTGGGGTCATCGTAGCCCGTGACCCGTGGCACCGCAATGCTTGGCTGGAACGATGGCCCATGCTCGGACCCACCGCCTTCTAGCCCGAGACCCGCCAGCCGGTTCGTGAGGTTCTCGCAGAGGTCCATGATCGGCCGACGAGCCCAGTGGCGTCCGCATCCCCTGCGGGCTCACGCGGAGAAACCAAGGGGCGCCGACGGGTAGAAGCTCCACGGCCAGGCATGTCCCTGGGAAGAAATGCTCTCGCGCGCCGCGAAGCGAACACGGGAAGAAAAAATGGTTATAAACAACAGAAGCCACTACAAAGGCGCCTCAAATCACGAGGAGGGCTACCGAAAAATCCCGAGAGCCACTCAAAAACGCCAACGTAATTCGCCCCGCAAAATGCCCACCGCGGAACACCAAAACAAGGAAGAAGACCACAATGCCCTTCCCAGGAACCACGGCCGGCCCCACGTTCAGGGCGCCAAATGTGGTACCGGGGTTCTTGCACCCGGCCGCGGTTCCCCAGAAAGACACTGAGCCCCCTCGATCACACCTTTACTTGGAGTCCCGCTACGCCAAGGTACACCGCTCAGCCGATCCGGCTGCACACACGTAGCCCCGCCGAGTCCGCCATATTCCGTCCTATCTCATCTCGCGCCACATCCTCATACTCCGCCGGAACATGTCCATCGCGCGGGATTGTCCACCGCCACTATTGCCGGATTGCCACAGTATGTATGTATGTATGTATGTATGTATGTATGTATGTATGTATGCATGCATGTATGCATGTATGCATGTATGTATGTATGTATGTATGTATGTGTGTATGTGTGTATGTATGTGTGTATGTATGTGTGTTTGTATGTATGTATGTATGTATGTATGTATGTATGTATGTATGTGCGTATGTGCGTATGTGCGTATGTGCGTATGTATGTATGTATGTATGTATGTGCGTATGTGCGTATGTATGTATGTATGTGCGTATGTGCGTATGTGCGTATGTATGTATGTATGTATGTATGTGTGTGTATGTATGTATGTATGTATGTATGTATGTATGTAGCTCAAGATAAAGAATTTTATCAAGATCAAGATAAAAAATCCACCTGCGGGGATTTTTTTCTCCACTTTCTTATTTTCCAAATTCTTTATCTTGGGCTACTACATCCTCGCCTTTGCTTTCCGAGGTCTTCTTGACTGCCAATTGTTATTTCTGAGTTATTTTCAACGAGCCCCTCATTTCCTATTCTGATTCGCTACATGCATAGCGAGGGCCTCTGATCTGGCAGTCTTGGTGCCATAGGGAGCTTATGAGGGTTCAACGCTGGTCGACCACTCTCGACATGTCGTAGACGCTCGAGTCACGGCCCGGGGTTAAAAAGAAGGTCCGCTTCACCCCGAGTAGTCCGAGTGGCGCTGGCTACCACCCCCAAGCGCAGGAAACAAAAAACACCTGAACATAAATACCCCAGAAAGTGGAGGCTAAAGTAGCCCCGCCGGTAGCGTAGTGGTTATCGCACCAGACCGGGTATTCTGGAAGTCGTGGGTTCGGATCCCACCTGGCGGGGATTTTTTCTCCACTTTCTTATTTTCCAAATTCTTTATCTTGAGCTACTACATCCTCCCCTTTGCTTTCCGAGGTCTTTTTGACTGCCAATTCTTATGTATGTATGTATGTATTTATGTATGTATGTATGTATTTATGTATGTATGTATGTATGTATGTATGTATGTATGTATGTATGTATGTGTATGTATGTAGGTATATATGTATTTATGTATGTATGTATGTATGTATGTATGTATGTATGTATGTATTTATGTATGTATGTATGTATTTATGTATGTATGTAGTTATGTATGGTCGCCGGAATCAGGCCGCACCCCAAGCTTTATTCTGCAATTCCATCAACCCGAGGAGTTTTTAAACCGGTGGGAATTGTGTCGCACGGCGATTCCAACCCCAGTCCTTCTGCCCGCGAGGATGATGCTCTACCTCTACGCCGCCGCGGCAGCGACCCTGGATCCCAACCATGAGGCAGATATAATTAGAAGGATAGGATTTTGGTGGAGTGCATTCGGCAGGCATTCTCAGGTAATGAATGGCAGCCTACCATTGTCCCTGAAGAAGAAAGTGTATGACAGCTGCATCTTACCGGTACTCACCTACGGGGCCGAAACTTGGAGGCTCACTAAGAAAGTTCGACTTAAATTGAAAACGACTCAGCGGGCAATGGAGCAGAAGATGATAGGTGTAACATTAAGGGACAAGAAGAGAGCGTAACGGGTCAGGGAACAAAACCGTGTCGAGGAAATACTAGTACAAATTACGAAGAAATGGGTGTGGGCAGGGCATGTAATGCGCAGGCAAGATAACCGTTGGTCATTAAGAGTGACACAGTGGATCCCTCGAGGAGGCAAGCGTGGCAGAGGGCGGCAGAAAGTTAGATGGGCAGATGAGATAAAGAAGTTTGCGGTTGTAAATGGTCGCAGTTAGCCCACGACAGGGATAATTGGAGATCCATAGGAGAGCCCTTGCCCTGCAGGAAACGTAGATATGCTGGTGATGATGATGATTATGATGAACATCTCTCAACCGAATAATCCATCTGTTGAATCCGTTTAAAATAAGCCATTGTATTCGTCTTTCCTAAACCATGTGTCGGCTTTGTGTGTCGCTCGAAAGTGACCATCCGATACCTCGGTTTCCTGACCCGTAAGAGCACTACGCCTTAACGAGGCCATGAAGACAAAATACGACTTTGTTAAATTTGGAGCAACTTACCTTTCGTACAGTGCGGTCCACTGTTAGAGGGAAACGGCGAGCGCGTGGCCGCTGCGCAAAGCGCCGATGCTGAGAAGTGGCGAGAATTGGGGACAGCCCGGACATGCGCACTGACCGCATCAGGCAGGAGAAGCCCCTCTGTCGTCTGCTACGGCGCTCCGCTGCACCGCTCAGCTTGCAATAGCTGAGCACTCGAAGGGTCTGAGCAGCACGGCGAAGCGCCGTAGCAGACGACCGAGTTGCTTCCCCCGCCTCGTGCGGTCACTGCGCATGTGCTGGCTGTCTGCAATCCTCGCCACTTCTGGGCGTCGGCGCTTTGCGCAGCGGCCACGCGCTCGCCGTTTCCCTTTAGCAGCGGACCGCACTGTACATTCCTCAGCTTTATTCCAGCCGAGAAAGACGTTTTTAACCGAAAAAAAAACGCGAGTACTGAAAAACTTCCACATTTCGCGTTACCGTGACGTAATATGGGCACGAGTGACGTAATACGGGCCAGCACGAAGAACACAGTCATCAATGTGTTGAGCGGACGTTCGAATACGCGTGATACGATAAAACGGAAATAGGGGCCCCTCTACAATCACCCAGTCGTGTTTCTTGGCGGACTTAGGTGAGCGGCCGCCTATCGCACTAACAAATTTTGTGACGTCACAAACAAAATGCCGGAAAGCAGCCGGGGAGTCTCTCCTGCTTCATACGTTTTCCTTAATATCCAAATTATTTGTTTGAAGGGTGAGATAAAATTGGCATCACCGATATCGGGAGAAAGCTGTCGTAACGAACCAAATTTGTCTTTCGTCTTCATGGCGACTTTGTGCACGTGTTATTTGGGATCATGCAGCTGCCGCACTAAATGCGCAGGAGGTGCGCGAGGATATTGCCGCCCTGACGCTCGACATCCGGCGGACCTTCTTCGAGACCTTGACGAGCGCTTCGTACGAGTGGGCGAGCCTGGATAACGTCTTTTCCGTACTGGACCGGTCACTCCAGCAAAAGGTGCACTACGTCGTCAGGTCCGTGCCTTTGATACGCGGCAAGTTCCCCGAAGACCTGCGGAACGTCGAGGTGCACTGGAAGTCGGACGCCAGCACAGCGGCCGACGCCGAGTGGGCCAAGGTTAACCCCAACCACGAAGTGGAATTCCGCCTTCCTATTGAGCCATTCTTCACGTCGAAGAACAAGAAAGGCGAAGACACCTTCTCGATAACCCCGGTCATGCTCCGCTTCCCCTTCTACGAAATCTACGCGCCGGATGCGATCAAGTAATCCTTCATATTATTCGCTCGTATGGGTGGCCGGTAAAAAGCGCAAAGGCTCACGGGTACGTCGCCTGCTCTCGCCACTTCCGGTTCGAGATCTCCCCTGCCCTGGCGTACGCCGGCGGCTTTCAGGCGCGTGTGTGCGTGTTGTTTGTTTGTCACAGGGGGCTGCTTACCTGTCAGATAAACCCTTATAGGGTAAATCGTTGTTATTTAAAGAATTCCCGAAACCTGAACGTTTTTTCCCCGATGGAAACAGAGAAACAACAAGCACACATACGCGCGTGAAAGCGAACGGCGTACGGGAGGCCCGGAGAGATCTCGAACCGGAAGTGGCACCACTCAGCGGGAGAAAATAACGCACCCATGAGCCTTTGCGCTTCTTACCGCCACCTATTCATTCTTGCTATCTCACGGGATTGCTACCAGCCACTACGAACATTCTGACGGTAAACGGATCCCCAGACCCCTTCTAATGGGAGAGCTAGTCCTGTACCTCGAAATTCCGATATTCAACATCTGCAACCTATAATTTTCGTGGCATCCTTACAACTTTTCGGATGCTCCGGGTGATTTGTGAGGAGGCAGTGGACGTAAATAAAAAAGGGCAATTACTTAAAATACAACGTTGTTCCTTTTCTTACAACTCGTCCGTTTCAACTGTTTAGAGAAACCGTGCAACACTTCTTTCAACTTTTCTTGAAATATGAAATGCTTGCAGAACGTAGCCACCCAACACCCCCAGTACTTATATTAAGGGGTCGCAAAGTACCTCACCAAAAATTGCGGCTCTGTCCCATCAGGTAACCTGTAAACTCGCTCAAAAGGTTCTTCCGTCTTTCCCGGTCTTGACGTTCTTCGACGGCTCGAATTACGTCACTAAGGCCATGTAGCGGCTGCTGGCCGGTTTTCCTTCAGTTTCAGCAATAAACGCTTTTCGACGGCAACCTAAAAAACGCCACAAAAACAAAGCAGAAATGGAAGGCGTATGTGGTGCGACGATCAAATCACGCAGTGCCGCTCCGTGCTGGCGATAACTATAGCTTTCACAGTGGTTCCAGACGCGAAGGAAAGAGGGAAAGCGCTTACCGAAAGCGTTGCAGGGTCCCCTTAAAATTCAGCCGCAATGATTAAGGGCTGAAGTCAGAAAGCGTTTTGTGTGCACCTTAGAAAATGCTACCATATTATGCGGCATGCCTAGAACCGAATCTAGCTAATTTGTGAATCCGGACTAGGGGTTGGTGTTAAAGAAAAGACACCGCAAGTAATAGCTGGTAGTGGATGTCGAGGGCCTCTAGCATCCACCAAGTCCCCGTGGCTCGATTGCATAGTGAGAGAGTCTTGCGAAGGAATCACTGTTAATGTCTTACCAAGGCATGGTCAACAAAGTTTCGAACACTTCCAAAGGCTGTCGCAATGCGGGCGAGGAGGAATAAGAATGATCGTGGGCAAACGGTGCGAGAAAATAAATTGCGTCTTTTTTTTCGTAGTTTTTTTTTCGGCAAATGTTTTCATACCTCCTCCCAAGACCTTTCGGCCGTACGGGTTTTCAGAATCGAGCTACGCCTTATTCAGGTGAGAGCGGCAGAGATGTTCAGTCGCTGGAGCATTCGGCACCAGAGGATCTTTAATTCCAGCCACTGCTCTGCTGGGGCCCGTTCGCCTTCCATTCCTGCTTTAACCCTCGCATTTAAAACGCCACGAGTGGCGCGTAGCTCGTGGTCATCTAGTGGTCATCTAGTGATCATGGGCAGTGGGCCAGCAGAGCTTCTCGTGGTCGCGTCGTCTATTATTACCAGTGAGCGGCTGTGGTTCCACGTCCATGGTCAAACTGGACCACTAAATATTCCACGCTTATTGATTGCCTCTAGGTCTACCCAGGTAAACCGCGGTATGGAGCGATCGATAGTACTTGTGATTCTTTCCGTACCACCTTCACATACCACCTTCACGTACCACATTCATTTGTTCGATGGAAGAATGGCACCATTTTTAGGGGCGTTTATGCCCACGTACTCATAACGAACACCGCACCGGCTAAAACCTTGAAGTATTCCTGCAGGAGTGTTTAGCTCGCACTTTTATCCACGTAATTTCGTAATGTCACGCCACAAACAAGTGCAAGCCGGTTACGAACGCACGGACAGGAAAATGCAGGTTGCATTGCCAGTTTTGATTAACAGACATTGTTCCCACAGAGTGAACTTAGCGTTCATTACAACGTTAGCGTTGCTGCAGCGCGTCAATGTGCAGTCTATAGCACGCGTTTCGAGCTCCGTGAATATACCCGTGAATTTGACCGCCATGCATTGCTGCTCACCTCTACAGCATCAGCTAGTATGACCGTTATAGTGGTGTACATTTACCTTATTGGCGTATTCCTCGCGTCGGCTATGATTACGGTGCTTTTTCTAATTTTTCACGGTTACTCCATTTCTCCGGTCTTTATATTTATCAACATGATTGACAATCACACTGACTGTATATGCTTTCTTTCTCAAAATTATGTGTCTCTGAATATCACGACAACAGTGGTCATATTCGGAAAGCTACGATGTACCTTGTTTTTTCTGTTTTGCAGTGTACACGCTTTTTCGTGTTCTGTTATGTTTATCCTTTTGTTTGCGTTGAACTACAATGTACCGCTCCCCTCAATAATTCCCCTGACGCCATGAGGGTAACTTGAATGAATGAATGAATGAATGAATAAATAAATAAATAAATAAATAAATAAATAAATAAATAAATAAATAAATAAATAAAACCCGCCGCGGAGGCTCAGTGGCTAAGGCGTTGCGCTGCTGAGCACGAGGTCGCGGGTTCGATTCCCGGCCGCGGTGGCCGTTTTTCTGATGGAGGCGAAAACTAAAAACGCCCGTGTGTACGAGATTTTGGCGCACGATAAAGATTCCCAGGAGGTCAAAATTAATCCGGAGCCCTCCACTACGGTGCGCCTCATCGTCTGCGTTGCGTCGGCGCGTTAAACCCTACAATCAATCAAATAAATAAATAAATAAATAAATAAATAAATAAATAAATAAATAAATAAATAAATAAATAAATAAATAGAATAATTAATTATTCATTTGTTAATTATTAGATGCTTCATTATTAATAAATTAATAAACACAGCTAGAAATGCACTTTGGTGACGCATGCAACAAAACCAGTTCGCGCAAGTACTGCGGGAACAGAACCCAACTCTGGCTGTGACCTCCACAATCATTTAGGAAACAAAGCCTGCCAATAACTCTTCTCAGACCACGCCATAACCATGGTGCGAAAATTATTATATTTGGTATTCACTGGTCAAGCTTTAAGAAAGCGTGAAGGTCTCCTCCCTCTCACTCGCAAACTTTGCAAACTCTCGCTTGCCTGATGCGTACGCTTGTTCCGGTTTGAGAGGTCCGCAACACGTCGTTATGACTCGCCGCTGTAATTCCTATTTGCTTCTATTTTTCCGCACGGAGGCGCGTGCGCTGTATATTACAACGCGTACGATTCGTGACGGGTGTCACGTGACCTGTAGAGACGGCGTGCGACTAGCGCATCGGCCGAGGCAGCTGGCGAGCCGCGCTTCGACTTGCCGTCTCGCCTAGCAATGTCGGCAGCGTAGCGGAGGTGGCCCCATCGTAGCCATGCCCTATATCTTTCGTTCTGTGTTGCGGAGCTCTGGGGATCGACGTATCGAAGGGCAGAAAAAAATTCCGAAATGTCCAATTTATTGTTCAGGCAATGAAAAATTGATGCAGGAAGATTAGCGTAGTTTCGCCAAGGTACGCCTACCACCACACCGCTTCTGCACAAGGACCCATATACACGAGACGAAAGCAAAGTATGAATGGGATGCCGCGAGTTGCGGATCGCGGTGAGGACACAGCTTTTTGGGTCACACTTCAACGCTCCCGCTGAAGCGGCGCTTCAGGACCTTGGTATAGGGACACTGTCCTGGGGCGGTATTCTCGTGTTTTATCCCTTTTTTGTCCCTTTCAAAGAGTGTCCCTTTTGGGCGAGCCCTGATTGGTTAAAAGCAAACAACCGGATGTGACGTAACGCAAGCGCAGCGGACCTACTGCATTTGACCGCGGCTTCTTGGAACAGGCGCTTTGAATTTTAAACGGACGCTTTTGGAAGGTCAATCATAAATGCGCCGGTCATTGCCTTGTTGTTGGCTCGCACGAAGAACAGGCGGTCGAGAAGTAACGTCGACGCTTTCGATATGGCGGCAGACGCATTCCGGCGGGAGTTCTGTCTCTCGGAGAGAACCGTGCGGTGGCCGTGCGGCGAGCTGCAGGCCGAACTTGGTAGGCGGCCGCGCGGGCCCATGGTCAAGGAGCAAGTGATATGCGCCCTTCGTTTCCTCGCTTCCGGTGGCTTTCAGTCAGCCGTCGCTAAAGAAGAAACGATATCGCTGTCGCAGCCCTCCGTGAGCCTGTGTATCTACGCCGCCGCGATCACATGAAATAAACGATCGTCTGCGAGCAAGCTAACGGTAGCAGGTGCAGTGGAATAAACGATCGTCTGCGAGATTGATAGCTGTCGAGCAGACGACCAAAATTACACAAGCAGTCGACATGCCATTTATAACCTTTTATTGGTACTTTACGCATGCACATGCCAGCTGAACGTTCGTAAACTTAACCCGCAAAAAGGTACGTTGTTGAGAAACTAAAATACACCCACCCATCCCCGACTTTACACATTTTTTCACTCGTAGAGCACCAGGAAAATGTCAACGATGTAAGTGCGTCGATGCCAAAATACGTCACTGGACGGTTATCTTGATGCACAGGCATTGTCACCGACCTCAGAATGGAGTCCAACCGCAAAAAACTGAGTAGCCGCAGCATTGTTTGCACTTCACTGTCACAAGAAAACAGCTGACTGGAGCTGCCATCTTTGGACGTTCCTCCGCTTGCGGTGAAAACTTTCAACGTCGTAACAAAAAAAAAATGCATCGCGTTTAGTTTTTCAAAATACGTTCAAACAAACACATAAAAGATAGTCTGATACAATTTTAGTTCTTTAAAATGTGTTTGCTAGAATAGTTACGGTATTTGAATCAAAGGCTCACTGCTTAACCGGAAGTACGCCACGATGAAAGGGACACTAAAGGGACGTTTTTAAAAGGGCAGTTACGAGAATACCGCTCCTGAACCGTTTCCAAGCGTTTCGCACATGTCGGAATGCGTACGTTTCGCGCGCAGGTTTCTTAACTCAGCTGCTGCTTCCGAAACCTGCAGGCTCGGAGCCCTTGGAGCGGATGTGGCCTACTTCACGGCGAGAACCTACTACCAAGTGGTGAAGGGCTCATTTCCGTCGGGTGTGAACGCGTTCCGCGACTGTTTGGGCGGCACATCGTCCAACCTGTACCGAGAGTGGACTGCAGCGAGCTTCGAAGCCGCCCGGAAGGTGTTCGCTGAGGCGTCGACGAGGAGCCGCAACGCGACGCGGAGTATAAAGGGCCTCGAGCACCTCAGCCCGCGCCAGCTGCTTTACGTGTCTGCAATGTACAGGCATTGCGGTGACTCCCCTCCACAAGCAAGCGAAATCAAGAAGACTTTGGGCATGTTACGCGACTTCCACGAGGCCTTTTCTTGTCCGGAAGGCAGTAAGATGAGAGCCGCGTCAGTCTGCACCCTGTTCCCCTGACGCTGAGTGGCGCTGTAGGCAAAGTGGGCGCTGTTATTGACGGAACCCTCTGCCTGAAGCTGGAAGAACATGCAGGGCGTGTTGATCGAGGAATCGGGACTTCGATAGGTTTTGGAATCGCTGTGACAAACTGTTGCCGCCCGCTGCTTGTTTTTTTTTTTTTTTTCCCTGCCGCTTAATTACATATATGAACGTGCCCACAGTGGATATTCGGCGTCACCGAGAGACTCGTCAGCTGAAAGTGGGTTATGGCAGGTCCTTCGTTGCTTGCCTTGGGCGCACCACTCTGCTTTCACGCTAATAATTTAATTTACGTGTATTTCATTTATTCAAGGCCCGTAGCCAGACGATTGTTGGCTAATTGTATATGTTGTGTTTTATTGTCTTGCATTTTTTCAAGGCTGTCATCATCTTCGAATAGAGACGATTTGTATGTTTAACTGATAGTAAACTTTTTGTTGCGTAATATTTGCCTTCAGCCCGAATAGAGCAACACGAACGTTTATTGGGCGGTTGTTTCCGAAGACAGCAAAGCAGGCACTTTACTCATTTCACCAGAGTTGATTGCAGTTAAGTGCACGAGTGCCCCAACGCGGGAATTCGGCTAGCATTCCTTGCTGGGGTTATCGTTTGTTGCTACTATACGACGTTATTTTTCTTGTTCGTGTGGCGTGCTACTGCATTCATGGCTGCAGTAAACGACCCTGTGAACCTACAGTGTCCTATTTTCCTACATAGCGCAGGTTTAAAAAACACACCTACGAGTTCCGGTTGCAAACACAACTCCAAACTCAACATAACATGACGTGGTCAAAAATAGACGAGAAAGATACATTTCTTCAATAATTCAAAACTCGTAACAGCCACGCCAAAAATATAAGCCCTGCCAACATTTGCAGCGCAGTGTCTTAGAGATCAGCATGTATACATTCTCGGGAGTATGTGCCTTTCAGCCGAAAATTGATGTTTGAATATGTCTCAATCAATGAATCAATGTGCCAATCAATGAGTTAATCAATGTTCGTGTCAAGGGATATGCGAGTAGGAACCTTGGGCAGTCGTCTTCTTTTTCTTTAAACCGCATAATGTGCAGACCTACCCGGAATACAAATGTCGTATTGGGTGTGCATTTGCAATTGCGGGTATGTTGGTAGTGACCTCAGGCAGTTTTTTTTTCTCACCATAGTATGTGGAGAGGGACCTAAGGAAGCTGTCCGTTTCTTCACGCCACATGCAGTGCAGATCAACTTAGCGACCAACTGACCTGTTGCGTATGTTCAGGGGAATAGGTTTTTGCGAAAGTTGGTACTTAACCCCAGAACGCGCATCAGCGCGAAAGGTGGACAGATGGGCAAGACGAGCAGCATAACAGAACAAGCGCTGACTCACGTGTTTTTTTTTCACCAAAAACACGCGCACACATAGGCGTGCGCAGTTCTCCACACCTTTGGGGGAGGGGGCAATTGTCATCCCAGCGACCCCCTCCATTAATCTGGGCCCTTCGAAAATTACCTCTGCATATCGAAAATACAATAAATTTAAGCTCACTCTTCCGCGATATTTTTTCCGAGATAGTTTCAAGACTGTCACTTTCGGAGTGATGGAGAACGCTAATTGAACCTGCTTGTGTGCAGCGCACCACCCACAAACCGATGTAAAGCATACCAAACCACCTTAATTTACTAAAAGAACACGTAGAAGTGACCTGATGGAACACATTGCTCTTTCGGAAAGAATTTAAATGCGTTTGGAATGTAAGCACAGATAGTTCGCTCCAAAATCCGTGACTCTATACCCCCAGGCAACCGATGCCGAACGACGGAGTTGTACTAGCAGTTGGTAAAAAGAATAGGACGCTGGTTGCAAGCTAGCCAGGTGCCGAGGAAGTATTGGCTTGCACCCACAGATGTACGGAATGACGCTATGTTCAAAGATGTACGGTTGCGTTTTCCTTTGAAGATACTTTTTTCAAGGAAGCTCAGATATTGTTGCAAAACCCTCTACCATGAAATCTGCTTTCCGCGTTGGTCTTTGGGAAAACGTGCATCTTTGATTTATTGACATTCGACCTGTGAGAATATATGCGACAATTAACGCAATAGGAGTCATCCATTGGCGCATAATTTTATATTAAAATGAAAATTTTAAATTTCGCGTGCCTCAAAAGTTTGAGAATCTTTTGAATTGCAAAATTAGCAGAAATTTTCTGCGGGAGAAAACATGCAGTACGTGGATGAAAGGTGACGTTTCCATCAAATAGTAAGCTCATGCTCGGAGCTTAAATTGTTGTACTTTCGGTATACCCCAATAGATAGGAGACAGTACCGCTGCATTCAAGTCAGCAGAAAATACAGAGCCGAGCTCTGTAGGGTTAAAATCATTTTTCTATTCTTCTAAGATGCAATCACGCAATTTAGCGCCTTTCATTATTATACATGCTTGTCAGTGCCCCCTGCCACCTACCACCTCCCACCCGACCCTGTGTGCAGGCCTGTGCCAATGGTCAGCTTCACCAATTAGTTGGTACAAAGTACCTTCGAAGGCTCGTACAGCACATGAAATTGCGTGCGAGGACAATGTGCATATTCGGGGGAAAATTGACACCTAATTATCTTTTTATGACGAGCGACTTTGCGAGCATTGATGATGATAATAACTTTATTTTGCCCAAAACTGGGTGAAAGGAGGAAGGGGAAGTGGGAGCCTTCCTCAATTCCTCCCCCTCAGATGGCGGCCTGCAGCCTTTGGGCGCGAGCGGCCTCTTCGGCCAGTTGGACAACCTTAACCTGTATTTCGGGGTCGGAGCTAAGCAAACAGGTCTCCCACTGCTCCACACTGGTGATTCGTAAGCATGCTCGTATAGTTCGCGGCTGAGCATCACAAGCCCAAATCATGTGAGTGAGTGTGGCTCGCTGTGTGCACCACTTGCAATGGGCTTTATAAAGGTCGGGATAAATGTGGCTCAATACTGCAGGATTGGGGAAGGCATTAGCCTGCAGCTGAAGCCAGGCTACAGATTGACGTCTGTTCAGGGTGGGATGCGCTGCGGGATACTTCTGGCGCTCCATTCGATAGTGCTGAGCGATGTTCCGGTACTTCTTGATGAGCTGTGAGCGCGTGTGGCAAAAGGTACGCCGATGTCGCCGCCAATGGGAATTGAATCAGCTATGATCCTCTGACGTCTGCTGTCATCGTCGCTGGCCAATCCCCCTGAGTGGGTATGTGAAAATTGTGTGTGGCGGTGTTGACGTTGCAAAAGGAAGTTCACGACTTGGGGATGCACATCGTCAGCATTCAGGTATTCACGTCCGTGAGGAGCGACGCGTAACCATACACGGTGACGCGAGTGTGCTAATATACCAAGTCTCGAGAGAACGTGCCTGCACAGTTAAGCAGGAGCATGAACATGATGCTTCAATGTCGGTTCCTATGAAGCCTAGTGTTCATGTTAGAGCTAAATTGCAAATCCGCTAGAGAAGTAGTGTCTTCGCCGAAAGCTTCTCACGGCTCACCTAAAACTGTAGAACTTATTTTTATGGAGCGTTCGGCTTATGCGGAATCAAGCTACCGTTTGCAGCGTAAAACTGATTGCCTCCACCCTGGACCATTACCACTTAAGCGTGGTGCTTGGACCATGGCTGTCTCCCTCTGCTCAGCGCAAAGCCCTGCCCGCAGTATTCCAGTTTCCCGAGGACATTGGTGTATTTTCCATTCACTGCAAGACACTTTTAACTCAATGCCCTGAAACAGGAGCGAGTTTATATTTATTTTATTTTATTTATTATCTATTACACTATCTTTCATAACTACACAGCCTATTCCCTCTCCTGCTTTCTCCGCAAAGTAACATGTCGGCGAACTCACGTCGGCAAACCTCTCTGCGTTTTTCTCTTCAATAAAGGGTCACTCTCTCTCACACGGCTGCACATGGTTGGTGGCAAATCCCCGAGAGTCTATATGTGAGAAGTGTGGATGGTATGCTCACAGCTCACGAAAAGGCCAAAGACCAAGATCATCCAAACAAAAAAATCACTGGCATTACAGCCTGTTAAGACGGCTGACCATTGAAGTTGCGCGCTGTTTTAGCGCACAAAACGAAACACGTTTGCTTGTAATTTGCGATTGAGATAGTCAATTAACGGAATGAAACTTGGAAGCACTAGAGTTTTTTTCTACCGGACAAACACGGGGCTGGCCGTCCGTTTCCCTCGCGCGTCGTAGGCATATTGCGGCTTGGGTAACACACCAACCCAAACCACTCGACCATGCAAGACGTCAGTGAGGTCGCATCGGGCCGTGAGACGACCACATTGAAATTTCCCCGGGGTGTGTCAACGGTGAACGCGTGAAGCCTGCCTGCGTGTGCACGTCCCCCACCACAACCTTCAACAGTGCAAGCATAAATGGACAGGCTGTGATCTGCGCTTCCTTACACATGAAACACACCTGTTAAAATGTCGCTCCGAAAGCCTTACAAGGTGCTCGTGTTTGGACGGGGAGCGCACCGGCCAAAGCGTCCCTTCAGGAGCCCCGCCCGTCTAGCGAAAGCACCGGTCATCAGACAGGTAACTTACACCGTACCCTACATCAAAATCAACAGGCGACAACGGGAGCAACTAGAATCTCTCGTTCGCCAAGCCTTCAAGAAAGCCTTCAATCTTTTTCCTGCTACCTCGACGCAAAAGCAGAAACATGTTGCTGCACACCTCGTCAGCCGACGAGAAAGGCTCCGGCGGACACCGATGGGCAGGCAGGTTTTCGAACGGCTAGGGTACCCAACACAAACTACAGGCCATAACCACACGATGGTGCACTCCAACTTATGTATCGCGACAAGATTCACGTAAGACCTATACCTAAAACATGCGCCCTGAATACAAATTTAATAAGGTTACGTTGTTGGCTAGTTGGTCGATCATACAAATAGATGGATTGCGCAAAAAAAAGAAGAAGGACTTAAAGAATGCATCTTTAAGTTCTTCGTCTTTTTTGCGCTATACATCTATTAAGTAAAACCCAGAATACAACCACGGCAGAAGAGAAGCCCTCGGTTGTGCTCTCTAAATCAAATTCCAAAAATCCAAGGACATGCGGTACAACGACGCAGCCAGCTACCCAGGGAGGCCAGCTAGGGTCATCAGCGTTATTGATGAGGAAATGCGGGAACGAACAACTGTGACAGTGAATACACCACGCCCTCTAGAAGTAGAAAAAATGGCACTAGCGCTAGCCATCACGTCAGCCCTGTGAGACAAACACGTAACAGTAGCCTGTCGCAGCTTCAGCAAAAGTAAAATCACTCATCAAATACTGACCAAACAATCACCCAATCAACTCCACACAACCTCAGTAATCTGGACGCCAGTACACAGCGCACTCGAGGGGAATGAACGAGCGCATTGATGATATCGAGTTATGATTATCCGTGCCCCGCCACCACAGGGCGACCAGTCCACTGTTCCAGCGCCAATTACTCTGTCAAACCATGACATTCTGCAACATCCACGTTTAGGGCACCGCTCTGTTCCTCCGCCGCACAAACACCTAACCACAGAGGAGACAGTAGAATGGCGCTACTGCAGACAAGCGCGTACCCTCATTTCAGCCTCCCGCAACCTATGCTGGCGAGAAAAATGCCCGCTATGCCCACTATGCCGGCGAGAAAAAACTTCTCTTAACTACGTCACATGGGACTGTGACGAAACTAAGGCGGTGTCCGTTAACGGCAGTCTAACGAGCGAACAGTGGCAAGCCCTTCTGTCCAGCTCGGCTCCGGAGGATCAGCGCAGACTCGTCGAGAGGGCCCGGACGACAGCCAAAGCTATACAGGCTTTGGAATGAGAGCTTCTGTCACTTGGGAAGACGAAGATCTATTTTTTTTTTTTGCAACTAAAAAAGCTTTTCCTCGCACAGGAACCCTTCAAGAAGTCATCACAGAACATAAGCTCGCGGAAGAAAAATTTTACTTATTCGCGATGTCACTGACGGTCACGATATGAGGAAACCGAACCAGGTTAAACAGATTCTCCGTAAAAGAACAGTAACGTTCAGTCCACGTTGCTCGATAAAGCAGTCGACACCAGAGAGTGGGTGTCGCTTTTCCGCTGAGCGGGGCACTAAACGTTCGCCTTAAAAATGATCGACAGCGCAAGCAGAATGAAAACAAAGAAAATTAAGTGACTTTATGCCTGCGACTTGAACCCACGTCCAACACGCATGCCGCCCAACATCACGGAGCCTTGGCTTTCGACTTGGAAACGTGTGTTCAAGACACGGTCAGTCGATGTCGACCGGGATCATGGGACCGTTGTTAGATATTGTAATGTGGCCTACAAGAGTAACTTGAGAAAGTTAACTAGAAAAGTAGCAAAGTACGTTTACGCTGATAGCGATTGTGTGGGGCTCACAAGGGCGAAGAAAACGATCCCCCTCCAGGGGTACGCGCCTTCACCCAAAAGAAAGGGAGTAGAAAAAATTACTTCCACCTTCCCTCGCGGGAACCCCTGTGTAGATGCGACGCATAGGGGGTTCCGTTGTTGTTTTCGTTAGGTTGATTCTCCCATCGCGTGAAACGTGCCGTGAACCCCCTGCCGCGGCTATGACGCAACGTGGCGTGGCTATGACGCAACACAATCCACTTTAATCCAATCCAATCCAAATCCAATCCAATCCAAATCCAAGCGAAGCCAAGCCAAGCCAAGCCAAGCCAAGCCAATCCAATCCAATGCCCCTCGCGAGAGAGTGTTCGCTATCGGAGAGGAGAGGGGGTGAGCGGCGGAGAGCGCAGCTCGCGCGGCGAGGAGAATGGGGGAGGGGTGTGGACGAACAACAACGCCGTATGGAGGGACAAGGCGAGTGAATGAGATGCCGTCGCATCTAAAACAAACGAAGTATAAACGACGCACCGACAAAACGGTTCGTGGAGATGTTATTGGGATGACACAATCGCACTAGGGGAGGCATAATTTGTTTGTTTACTTGCATTTTTACGCTAATGGCGTGCATGTAGGGCTCCCCTCGGCGATTGGTCAAAGCCTATCGCTCATCGTAGTAATAGTAAGAAGAAAAATGAGCGCCATCCACCCTGGGAAGGTGGTTGGATTGCGAAGCTGTAAACGACACTCAAAAGGATTACCCCTGCGACGTCACTTAAATTCACACACGTGGATCTACAAAGAGTGAACCCAGAGACAAGTGAAATGCACTTAACCACACCCTTTATTACATCAAAGAGATATTCTTTGCTAATGTTAAATCAATGGATGATTCATGAATGGTGGTTGGTTGAGTTGTATTGGTTAATCACATGAGTGCAAAGTGTCTTTTTTTTTTTTAAATTAATGAAGCTCAAACCCGGTGTCAGACGATCAAACTCCTCCTCCCTCTTTGCCACTGCCGGCGGAGGCGACGAGATTGGCGGCAGAGATGGAGAAATGGGATGCCATGCGTTGGTGGGAGATGCCTTTAATTTTTATAACTCCTAGCCCATGCGCAAGACGCGCACACGGCCGATACACGTGCCGTGGGTGGACCGCACAGCGGCGAGAGAGGTCGCCTGACCCTATCACGTGGCATTCAGTGAGAACGCCGGGAGTAAACACGCAGATGTGCGGGGGGAGTGCACCCTTTGTCTCCCCCGTCTGCACGCGGGCTCGTAGCTCAATAGGCAAGAAAACGGGCTCTCGCTGCGTTTCTCTATTCATTCCAGGTTCGATTTCTGGCGGCGCCAGTAAAAGTTTGCATGTACGTGGTGAGGGGAGCGTAAGAAGAATTCGGATGATGTTGCGCTGTCGCCAAGGCGTTGCCATGTTGTTCGTTGCTGTCGTGTGTGAGTAATAGTCCCGTGTAGTGTCGCGTTGTACAGTATTGCCAAGGAGCATATGTATGGGTGGTTCGTTCTCTAGGGCTGGGCACGTAGTGTGAATATCTTCCCAGAGGAGACGGCCTTTTTGGGTGGTGCGGGGGTAATTCTGTGGGGGGTGGGGGCATTGAAATCTCCGACAATGAGGAAAGGGCATTAGCTGCCTCAGCGAGTGCGGTTTCGAAGAGGGTATGAAAGGGTTGCTGTAATCGTGGAGTGCTGTAAATGTTGACGATGTATAGTATGGTTCAGGCCGAATCGTTGACGATAGTCTTTATGAGAGTGTGGAGAGGGAAAGTACCGCTAAGCTCCACAATAGCGTCTGTAAGATTGCAGTGAACCAGTTGCTATTTCTGAATCTTTTTGGAGTGTCTTGTATCTCGTGCATTTGACGTTAGGTCCCGGATCTTGTAGAGCTATGAAGAGGGGTGGAGCGGGCTAGTGCTCAACGTATGTTGTGACAAGGTGCGTTTGGACTTAATGCCTCGGCAGTTCCACTGCCAGATAACTAATTCTTTAGGAGTAAAGTGAGTCATCATGGGTAGACGCAAATTATGTTAGGGAGAGTTGGTGGACGAAGGCTATATTTTGGATGCTGGCTTTCATGTGGAACATATGGGAGAAGAGGTTCTCTAACGCGTTAAGGAGGGCGGTGATGGTAGAGGCTTGGAATTCCAACTGGGTTTCCAAAGCTTCTATGCGAGAGGTAAGTCGGGACATGGGGGGGGGGGGAGGGGGTGCTGGGGTCCATGGCCTGGAGCTTTGCAGGGGGTGCGTTCATAGCTGGGTTCTTTAGTTCCTGTTTGAGTTGGCTACTTTGAGTTCGGAGTAACTGTCCATTCGCATTGCTGGTATCGCTTTTTGTCGGGGGGGATTGGTGTTGAGGGAATGAGAGCCGGGGAACTCTTCTAGGGGCATAGAGGAGGACGGAGGGATTTCTGCCCTCGCGCACTCACCTGGGCGTAGGTTAGGGTTGCAGAGTCTTGAGAAACAGGGCGTCCTGGAGATGTCCGTTGGGGTGGTTTGGTAGCCGGAATGAAGGTAGATGGCTGGGAATGGGTTCCCGGGGCTGTTTGGGGAGGTCGGCTGGTCAGGTTAGCCGTCTTCGTGGACGAGGGATTGCCTCGTGGGGCCGAAAAATGATTGGTTGTCGCGGTCCACGATGATTCGGCGGCGGGAGGTTAGGGTCCTTGGTACCGCTGTGGGCAGGCTTACCCGGGCCGTTGGGTAAGGGCCGGAGCAAATTATGCAGCGAGGGTGGTACGTGTGTGGCTCTTATGGGTTGAGAGTACCGCTTATGGTGCAGGGATTGTTGACTGCCGGTGAGGGACATACGTCGGCCCAGTGTCCAACGGTGCAGCAGCCCAGGCAGGCTTCACTCTTGCGCTTTAGGATAGTGCAGCGTAGTCTTACCGTATGGTAGCGTATCCAGTATAGGGAACCGTGGATCCATGTAAGCGAACCTGTGTAAGAGTGGAGGAGTCCATGCGGCGCGCATCGAGGATGTAAAGATCGGGGTTAAAATGTATCAAGTCGCAAAAGACGTCATCAGCGTTCCTGTCCAAAAAACGTCCGGATACTACCCCGGCACTTGAGTTTGCTGGTGCCACCTCGTGTGTTGCAAGGGGGTGTAGCCGCTTGTTGATACGAAGATTGTTGAGCGCCGCATATTGACGGGCGCGGTCCTCCAGAGGAGTGCTGATCAACCTGATTTGCTGTTGCGGATGAGGAGGGAGGAAGGCTTCGTTTGCAGGAAGGTGGGCAGGGTGAAGGGGCCGTGGGAGTTCAGGTCGAATCCGCCTCGTGATCGAAAGACAATATCGATGTCTCCTGGCGGAAGCAGATCTGGTGGTGGTGCCAGTCGTAGGTGGCTGCTCCCTGGTGTGGCGGTGGGTGAAGAGCGTTGCGGATCGGTGGCAGTAGGGTTTCGAAGGGGTCGTTGGCGTCGACGTGCTTCTATTCACCGGTTGCCGTCTGTGGCAGTGGTAGACGTTCCAGAAAGTTCGATGTCGCCTTCGGCAGGGGTGCCGATAGGGTCACCTAGGGCGTCCGTAACCATTGGAGCGTCTTGATTTGAGGGTGGGGGGACCGCAGCGTCAGGTACAGTGGTCGTCTAGAAGCTGTGCATGGCCGGCGCTAGATCAACCCGCTGGGCGCCGGCTGCGGCGCTGGTTCTGGCGGCGACAAGCACGAGCACGTGCGCGGCGGAGAGTGTGGTGGGCCGATAGGCGAAGTTGCGGAGTTAGGCCTAGAAAGGCCAGCGCACAACAGACCATCCGAGCTTATCGAACCACACCGACAGGCCCAACTATCCCGCCTTGCCCTAACCCACACCGGCAGAACCGTCCTATTCTCCATCAAAATGAACCCGCCAATCCACCACTCCCCACCACTCCAAATCCCTCCAGAATATCGAGAGGTTCTCTATCCTCTCCCTAACCCCCGCAACATGCAACCCACCTATCACACAAATCGCCGCTTGGCGCGCGCCCGATACCATGCCCAACACTTCCCTTTCACCTTGGACACGGGGTTGTGGAGGACAAAGAGGGCGTGCAAAGGGGGGCATGATCACCATGAGCTAGTAGAGAAAGAAGAGGTTATTAAAGCGCGTCTTAAGCAGAACCATGGCCTTGTGTTCTGTTCCTCAACACACGGTATATGTTGATGCGACAGATCAGCAACCCCGCCGTACATACGTCATAGCAGCAGTGAACCACACCCCAACCCGCTCAACCTCAGCCCCTATCTGGCGTTCCCATCCCCACGAGGCCAGGAAGCAGTAATTGTCGTGGCCACCACACTACACCCCACTATACCCTCATAATAACGGATTCGCAAACGCCGTTAGTCATTTCTGCGAGGGCATCATTTCGCCTTTTGCCACAAAATTGCCTGCTCCCACCCGCCTTCTGAACGCACAATCTCCCTTTTGTGGAGTCGCGGCCAAATGAGCCTTGGAGGCGCTGAGAAGGAACACGAGGCGGCCCGAGTTTTTGATACACCGGGCCCCTCAACAGAGCCCCCTCCTCGCTTCGCACTTACTCCTCACCTAGACCGACCGCTTACTTTCTGCGAAATCACCCTCCATCACAGGCTTTCACGCACTGCCCTTCCAACCCCTGACCCTTGTTATCCCCGTAGAACCGGCACTATGGAGATATATCCAAACCCACTACCTCCCCCTCGATCCATCTTCACCCATATATAGCCATCCCTCTTTCTCAACCCCACTTCTCCGCACTGCGGGGACTACGAAGACACCCCCAACGCCGTCTGGCACTGCCCCGCCCAGCTTCCTTTTCCACGACCCAACCCCCCCGACTCGTGGCTGTCTGCCCTGGCGCGCTCGGACGCCCAGTCCCACTGCGCCCATGTCGATAGGGCTCGGACCCATAGAGCCGCGCTTCCGCAGCTCAACTATCCGAACCAAGCATGGCTAGAAATAAAACTTGTTTCTCTCTCGCTCTCTCGAACAGGCCAGGACCACCTTGCAGGTCTTTTGTGTGAGTGTGTTGATCTTATTCCGCTCGTATAACAGCCAGTCGTGGTAGGCGACCATGTAGGCGATGTGGCTAATTACGATGAGGTTGTCTTCATTCATGGCCGCTCTTCTCTTTGTGATCCGTTTGATGAGTGTCATCACGTTCGCCGTCTTGGCGACTAGGCGTAGCAACCGTCTCACCGTTTCACCCGTGGCTCTCGAGGATCATTCCCGGTACTCTGATTCGTTCCACTTCGTGTACGGTCTGTCCCGATTTTGTGAGGGTCTTGATCTTCTCCTGTACGTGCTGTAGCTTCTTGTGCACGCGTTGCGGTGGGAGTACCAGGAGCTCCCACTCGCTGGGCGGGAATGTGAGGCCAGACCCTTCCATGATTCTCAATGCCGTTCACGGCCTCTTGTAGAATGTCTTCTTTGTGGGTGTCGCTGGCCCCCGACACCCACAGGGATTTTGAATGCGTACATCGTGTGAAGCACTCCTGTTTCAGCATTTTTTTTGGCTGCCCCGATCTTCACTAGGTTGAAGAGCACCGGTGAGATCACCGAGCCCCCTGTCACCCCCTGCTGACTGGCCTTTTTTCGTCGACTTGCAGGTCTCTGGCGCATAGCTGCGCATTGCGATCCGTCAGGTAATCCCGGATGTGGTTGTAGCTTTGCACACCCATGCCGAGGTTGGGCACTGGCGATAGAATAGCCGAGTCTTTGGCCTTATTGATGGCGCTTTGCAGTTTGAGCACAAGGATCGCCATGTTGTCGGTTATGAGATGAATTCGCCATGAGATGAATATTCTCACGTTTCGGGATTATCTCGATTCCCTGTTTAGCGGTAACTGTACGGCCATGCTGCGGCGGCATACACACTCCTTCTGTGCGGTCGATCTCTCACAAACCTGCTCGCTGCGGAGCTCAGCCTGTGCGTGCACACCGACGGGAGACTCCCGAGGTAGGGATTACGGTTTTGCGGAGTCCGCCCAATGTGCCACAACTCAAGTAGAAGCCTCTGCCTACACAGAGAGTTTTGTACTTCGTCGCACGGACTTTACGGGGGTAGGGTGAAAGATCTATATTCGAAGGCCGTTTCTCTTTCGAATACGCGGGACAACGCGTCGCTTGTTCCTTGCACGCAAGGAACCCGTACGTGTTTCCGGATCCGTCGGACAGAGTTATTCAGAGCTGTTCGTCGTAACATAGCCGCATTCCACCATGAGTGAGTGAATGAAACTTTCTGCCTGTAAACAGTATTCGAGGAGATGTCCCTCGCAGTCGATACTCCATTCCTCCTCCCGGCCGCTGTTTCCACGTCCGTCATTGCAACGGGCCTCTCAATTCAACAAAGGATGAACGCGCTATTGCCGGCCGTCTTGACTCACCGCGGTCTCTGCCGCATCCAACAAAAGCGCAGCACATGTTTTTTATTCTCCAGGTTCTTATAAACACTAAAATGACGGCTAATGTATCTTCCTGTCCACGCACCAACAGGTTCCCATCCAAAAACATTGTGCCTCCCTCAAACTTTTTTTTTCTAAGGGGTGCATGGACATGAGCAATCGGATATGGCGGTGGTGACAACCACGGGAGCATGCCGGCGTGTGAACTTCTGTGGTGCAACCCCCTTGCGCTCAAATCACTTAGCGACTCCGTGGTTTTGATGTGCTCAGGTGGGTTGAGCACGAATTTACGGCCGGCGGTCCCAAAAAGGGTGAAAGTGGGCAGGCGCGAGTATCCACCTCGGGGAAATCGGATGCTATGAGAGCTAAACAAAAAGCCGATGTCCTCTTTGGGGGGAGGGTGGCGGGCGCGATCGCCCTCCTTTCCCCACACCTTGGGACCGCCAGATCCCCCGCCCCCGGGCATCAAATTGGAAGAATCACTGAGCACCAAATGTGTTCAACACCCCGTTTTCGAGAGGGTCATCTCAAATTTTAAGTCTGTCTATACGTCCATTTAATATTGGCGTGGCAAATCCCCACGGCAGCGTCGCGTGTGTGTCAATATTACGAAGGCGAAGAAGGAGGCTGCGAGCTTGCCTGCTCGCTCGTGGGACCCATCGGGATTCTAATACTGCTACTGCAAGGACGCCGACATCGTCCAAGTGACGGCTGCCCCTTGTCCGATGAATTCGTTCAAGCCAAAACCCCGACTTTCGATTGGACCCAGACGGCCGCCTCCCTCTGTGCCAGAATTCCAAAGGAGCCGAGCATTGCCCTCAAGGTTACCTAAGGCGTCGTCGGGCCCTGTCCCGGTAAAGCGAGAGGTTTCCGGAAGCGGGCTCCACGATTCGCTGCCCATGACGTCACGAAAGCCCGTCGCGACGGGGCCTAATACGGGTCGCCGTGCCGCACTAGCGGAATCGTCGAGGCCGCCGGCAACGTTGGATACGGAGCAGGAAGCGTCCCTGGCTGCAGGTTCCCTGGGATCCCAACGAAACCGGGTAGCGGAGGTCTTGTCGTGGACTTCCAAACTGGAACCAGTGGGCACGCTGTCGAAGTTCTTCCGCTCTCTTCGAGGCCGGAAGGAGTCTGAGACGACGGAGGGTCTGTTGGCGACACGCCCCTTTGGAAGGCAGGGTACGGTTCCGAGCCTACAGTTGGAAATGCATAGGCATCACGTCGGCGGTCCCGTCCTGTCGGCGTTCCCCGCAGGCAGCTCAGCGGCACCATGCGGCGAAGAGTCGGTGACAGGCTCGGATGAAGGCGCAACCTCGTCGCCGCCTTTTAGTGTCCGCCGCCTCTTGCGCTTGACTGCAGCAGAGCAAGAAGGAGCTTTAGTGGTCCAGCCCGTGTCTAGCGCAACCTACCCCAGCGAGCTGTCGCTGCTGGTCCCCAGCTCCGCCGACATGCGTGAAACACCGGGACCATCGGACCGAACATCGTCGTCCGGCAAGGCTCTCTTCGCGACCGTATTCCTGTTCACGCTCTCCATCGTGTTCATTTGACTTTTCTTCGGTTTGGGTGACGCGGTTGACGTCCAAGGTATGAGTACTGTTCAGCACGGTGACGTGCCAGATATCCTTACTATTGCTCCCGAGGAAGATGCGATTGTAACAGAGTAAGCAAGCCCGCCAGCCCCGACAGCAATCCCTCTGCCGCCTGGAAACGCAAACCCGCGCCTTTTGCCTGACAGGCAGGAGCGAACAGGGACCACCGCAGCGTCCGAACTTTTGCCGCGAATGGACAGTATCAATAAAGACTTTAACGAGTGATGGTCTACGGGTCTGTTTTTATTGGTGACGAAAAAAGCACGATAGCTGGTGCATAAGTGCTTCAGACACTGTCGGCATTAAAATTTGCACTTTCGGCTGCCAGAGGCTTTGGAACTCCGTAATACTTAGTCCATTGCTTGCTTTCAAGCAGTTACACACCTTCTATTCGGTTTTAATACATAGCCTCGGTGACTAGTATTATGTTTTCTGATCGTGCATGATTGCGAAGCTGGGAAAAACGTCATGTATAGAGTGGAAAAGCGCTTGCCGTTATGAAAGTGTCAATCGTTTATCTTCTTCTTGCCGGGTTAAGCGTGCATCTGGTAGAGTGAGCTGTGGAGGTCCCGTAAACCTTATGAAAGAATTTAACAACAGCTGGATTGCATGTTTCTCATTCGCGCCGCTTTGTGAACGCCACCTGGTTGTGCACGGCTATCTGGCCGCCGGAGCACAACACCGAAACGACTGGCTGCGCTAGGGCATGCATGGGAGGCAGCCTTAGCCAGTTGCTCCCTCGAAGACCAGACTATCTTAGTACACCGGGCCTGGAGGCCCCATAGGCACCGGACACTGAAGTTTGCGCGCGACTGCAGCGCCGCCTCTCGCCACCGCTTAGCAACTCTGGGTCGGTGGATGTCATGACCGGCCGTTCAGCGCACGCAAAAACAGGCGCCCTGCGTGCGGTTCGACGTTGGGTGGTGAAAGTTTTTTAAGAAACAGTTATAATTGTACGTTGCAGTGTCTGAAAGGATGAGGAGGAGGAGGAGGAGGAGGAGGAGAAGGAGGAGGAAAATATTGTGAGCCTGGTGATGTGGGAGTGGCTCCTCAGTCCAGGAGACCATGGGACGACCTTGCTGTCTCAGCCCTGGACACCAAGAGTTGCTGTGCATCCAAGCCGGCGCTGGTCGTCAGGTTCTCCCACAGCTCAGGAAGGGGAAGGGAAGTGGGTAAAGGAGGGAGGGCTGGGTTGTGTGCGCACCCCGAGATCATGTGTATGAGGCTACATGGGTTAGGGCAGAATTTACATGTGGCAGATAATTGGGTGGGGTCCATCCGATGTAGCGAAGTTGGGTGAGGAAAGGTGTTTGTTTGAAGCCTCCGGAGTATTAGTTCTTCTGTTTTAGTAAGATGCGGGTAAGGAGGGGGAACATGTTGTCTTGATGTGCGGTAATGTTGGGTGATGTCTTGAAATGTGAGCAGGGGAACGAGACTTGGTGGTTCCTCAGAGGCCTGGGAGGAGAGTTCGCAGGCTTGTCTATGGGCAAAATTATTGCCCGTTAGTGAGGAGTGCCCCGGGGTCCACACAATGTCGACCTTCCTGTTGGGGGTGTGTTGAGCGAGGAGGTTCCACGTAGTTGCGGCCAAAATGCTGCAGGAAAGATTTAGTGGCAGCGGCGCTACTGCTGCGTGACGGACTGCCACAATCGCGAAAGGCAGCCTGCCATCCTTCTCTACAGGTTTCTCGGGCAGCCGTGGAGAATAAGCATCGCAAGAAATGGATGTCCGCAGTAAGAAAGCCATGATATTTTTTGTCAGTGGAAGGAGTAAAATTATGAGTACGATGACTGTTTATGCGCAGCGCAGACACGAAGGGCCGTAAAACTACAACGTTTGCTTCTAGTGTTTCATACACATCGCGCGCTGCGATGAATCACATGCCGTCGTAGTATTTCCATAACACAAGGTATTACGGCTTCCGCCACTACTGTTTTATCACCAGTAACATTCTGTTAGCGACATTCACGGCACCGAATGGATGCCAAAAGGCTGGACAAGAATATGTTCACAGCACTTCGCGGGTAATGCCAAAAGCAATGTCAATACGGTCAATACGCATTCCGCTTATTGCCCTACTTTGTTCGCTGAAGTGTACAGAGTTCGGCCACGCATTCCAAGCGAGAGCGTGGCAAGCTATCAAAGGCAAGGTTGAATTCACTCGCGCTGACTTCTTTAATGCGTTTTGCGTACTCTGAGGTTATGTTGATGTTATTACTGTTTAAGCAGAGGATGGGGAGGAGGAGGAAATACTTTTTTGGTGATTTCTGAATGGCCTGAATAAACTGTATCACAATTAGCCGCTAAGACGACTGTAACATTACTCACAAGATAGAAGCCGAAACTAAACGGAACCTTCGTAAAGACCTCCGCAGCTCCGCAGCAGATTTCCAACTGTGTGGAACTGCGTTTACTTTGTCATCAGCTAACAACTTTCGGAATCCGTTGTTAATTAGTGACAACACCAACCGAGCTGAACAAGAGCAACCAAAAAGTAACTTAGTGTGGCTGCGCGAACAGGAAACAACACAAGCACAATTCTGTCGTGGAGCGCCGTTGTATACGCTGGGGCCACTTTATTAGGCTGTGATACAAGAAAAAATTAATACTGACCTGAATTGGCGCTGTAAATAAGCTTCCCTCTCTGATAATGGGACTTCACAACGATGTCCGTCCCATCAATTTCTTTCACGGCGTACACGCGCGCCGGAACGTACAATCTCTGTAACTTCTCGCGCACACGAGCCCGACGGTAGTTGTTCAGCCCGGTAACTGTCCGGAAATCGCACAGAAGCACTTGAGACATGGGGAAACTATTTGCCAGGACAGTTTTCAAGCACGAGACACCTTTCAAAAACAATCGCAGAATCGCAAAAACAAATAACCGAGAGGTGCCAATACATGAACGCGCGCCCGCCGTCTGGCTCTCACCGACCGAAAGTTAGCTCAAGCTTCCGCGGGGCGGCGCTGGGTGTACTTATTCGTCGCGCCCTCTGAGCAGTGACCGGTGCCTATACCATCAGACTCTTCATACCCCTTACCCCACAATTTTAGGGCGCAGCCATGGCAGCCATCTCTGGCTGAGCCGTGTCGTCGTCGTAACCGAGTGAACGATGACAAGACCGAATAGTGAAAGAAAGCAAATTTAGGAGGAGAGGGTCGCGAAGACCTAATAGTGAAAGAAAGCAACGGAGGAGAGTGTCGCGAAATTGTGAGGGGAGGGCGGTTCGCAAATGGCGGCGCGAGCCAGTGCTCTCCGAAAGTGTGTGTGTGTGGGGGGGGGGGGGGGAGGAGGGAGGCCGTATGTAAGAGACGCACGAGTGCGCGACGCCGGCGAAAACGTGAGAGGGCGTACGCGTGATGATGGTGTGCGTTCCCTGCCTAAGACGCCCGTCACGGTCCCTTCGTGAGACGCACTTCGCACCGCCAAAGCAGAGGCTCATCATCGCTGCCGTCGAGAGAACCCACGAGGGAATGGTGCCTCAGCGCACCGCTGCTGCTCCCAAATATCGCTTTGGCAAGTATCAGAATCGCCAGCCAATTTGATTTTTCCTTCAATAACGTATACACTCTCTTCCGCTTACATAGCACAGAAATGATGAGTCAAGGTGCCCCGTTTGCCCGTAATTTGGCGAACGGAGGAATTAAACAATTAAACTACTCTTAAAGAATTATGGCTCAGATGAAAGTGACGACGATGAAACGGCTCAGCTAAATGGCTTGTCGAGCTAAAACAGGGAGGAATTCGAGATTCTCCTCCCGAGAAACTGAGCAAGAAGAGAAAATCCGATAAGCGGAATTCGTCCTGGAAGGAGACATAACTGTAGCCTCAGGAGCATGCTTTCGACCCATCTTCCCCAGTGATCTGCAATTAGAGTTCCTGTATATAGCTCCCGCAGGGAGCTATGCGGGAGCTATATACAGGAACTCTATCTGCAATGGCATAGCAGCGGCGTCCAGCGGTCTGTCGGTTTTCGAAAGTTAGTGTACGCCGGATATCGTGGATGGAATTGTGAGCCATAAGAACATTTTCCAGAGCCAAGTACATGGCGCACTGACGTCGGCGACCGTATCCCGTATAAACCAGTGTATATATGTGACTCCACGCGTATTATACGTATTACATGGTCTCGTAATGGCTCATGCCAAAAAAGGTAGTGTCTCTTCTGCATACCAGCAGCCGGTGGCAACACCGCAGGAAATCTTTCCTGACAGTAGCCTGTAATTAGAGTACCTCTATGTAGCTGTACTGTCAGAAACTCCCGCGAACTTTCTAATTTATTGTAGAACTTTTAATGTTAATATGCAACGTTTAATATTATTGTACGGCATTCTATTAATGCGGTACAGTCGCTCCATTCATTACCCTTTTCCTTTATATTCCCCTATAGAGGCCCAGAAAAAATTCACGGACAGTGAGTGCATTAATCCTTTGGTCACCGGGGCAAACAAGACACGCAGCACGTTCTCGCGTGATAGCGCGCAAAGTAAATACCAAAATAATCGACCTCCACATCACAGCCAAGAGAACATTCGGGACTGGCCCGGAAGCCCGGCAGCATTACCACCGTTGAACTGTGCCGATCCTTTCAGAAGAGAGAAAAAGAAGAAAAATGTTAAGCCCCAGTGCGGCGGCTAGTTTGGGCGATGTTTCTATTTTAAAGTAGCGCCAGAGTAGCATAGGAATTTCGCGATGTCATGATGAATTTTGTCGTTCGTGCATCCTCACTGGCGACCCGCGTCTTTGAAGACTCCAGCGGGCTCCCAGGTCCTTGAATCTCCGTGTTCGTTATCGGACGGCCCGGCCCGGCCTACACCGAAGCAACGCTTCACTGGTAGCCACTTGCTTCCGGAAAGCGGCGCATCATCCGGCCCGGTCACGTATTTCCAAACGCTTCGCTGCACAGAGCACCCGCGCGATATGTCTGTTCGCACAATGCAAAACGGTAATTAAATGTCGTCATTGGCTGCGCCCCAAGCCTGAAGCGAGCTGAAACATACCAAATCACTATTGTTAATGAAAAGAACACGACGATTTGAGTTTTAAATATAATTAAATTGAGAAAAAAAGGTCTAAGTCCTCGAACCAGCTGACCTGCTTCAGCGTCGTTACTTTCACTTGAGCCATAATTGATCAAGAGTAGTTGAACTCCTTCGTTCGCCAAAGTGGGGACACACGTGGCACCTTGACTCATAATTTCGGGGCTATTGAAGCAGGATTAAGACATAGAAAAAATACTTTATTGAAGGAAAAAAATTGGCGGACGGTGGATGAAAGATACAGAGGTTATGGGCCCCTAGTGGAGCGCCCCTGAGTAGACCGCCCCTGAGTCGACCGCCAGACTTCACGCCCGAAGAACCAAGATGATCTGGTCTTGCAGGGCGGGACTGGCCAAGGCTGCCTCCCCTGTCCCAGTGCAGCTAGTCGTAGTAGTGTTGTCCTCCGGTGGCCAGGTAGCCGTGCCCTCCTAGGTGGCGTGCACGAAGTGACGCGGATAAGAAACATGCTCCCCACCTATGGTCTAAAATTTTTCCTACAAGGAGTACTGCTCATGTACTCCACAGCACACTCCACCAGATTCAAGCTTAACCCGACAAGAAGAATAGAAAGATATGTGTCCGTTTTTCGGCGAACGAAGGAGTTCAACTAATCTTGATGAATTATGGCTCAAATGAAAGTGAGGGCGCTGAAGCAGCTCAGTTAAATGGCTTGTCGAGCCAATTGACAGGGGGGAATTCGAGCCTCTCCGCCTAAGATACTCAGCAAGAAGAGAAAACCCGATAAGCGGAATTCGCACTGAAAGGAGACATAATTGCACCCTCAGGAGTGTGTTTTTGACTCATTTTCTCCTGTAATCTGCGATGTCATCGCAGCGGCGTCCAGCGGGCTGTAGGTTCTCGAGAGTTAGTTTACTCCGAACTTTGTGAACGCAATTTTGGACCAAACGAACATTTTCCAGAGCCAAGTACATGACGCGCTGATTACGGCGGCCGTATCCAGCATACGCCACGGTAAATATGAGACTTCGCGTGTGTTACACGTATTACTTGTTCTCGTAATGCCCATATACCTTATGCCAAAAATGTAGTGTCTATTCTATAAACTGGCAGCCAGAGGCACGGAGCAATCTCCGTGGTAACCAGAGGCAATTTCTACCAAGTGTCGTCTGCAAATTGAGTACTTCTATATGATGATGATGATGATGATGATGATGATGATTAGAGGCTCTCCCTTTGTATCGGGAGGTCGGTTAGCACCAACCGGCTTGCCTGTGTTATTCTACTTGTTTGCCCTACACTTCACTAACCTGATGGGTTATCCCCCGGTTTTAAACTCCCATCGCTTCCCTTCCTTCTTGCCATTGCATCCCTGTTTACCTCCCCCGTGTTCTAAATTTTATTTCGGTATATTACTCATCCTACGTCCCACTCTCTTCCCTACTTTTCTTCCACCACCACTCCAGCCGCCTCTTCGTCACCTCTGTGGCCCTGAAGTTTCATGAGGCTCCCCCTCACACCAAATCCCAAAGCCTCTGTCCACGTCGCTTCCCCATCGCCCCATGGCGGTCGTATCTCTGTGCAGTCTATGAAAATATGCCCTACGGTTTCCCGATCCCCGCCGCAGCATACACATGTTTCGTCCTGTGGACTGTAGTTAGCCGTGTATGCCTGTGTTCTCAGACACCCTGCCCGTGCTTCAAAAAGCAATGCACTGCCTCACGTGTTGCCACAGAAACCTGCCTTCCTGATTTCTAGTTTCTCTGTTCTATAAGTGTGCAGGGATTTTTTCACTTCCATTCTGTGTACCCAATTCGTCTTCTCTGCTGCTTTTACCTTCTTTTTAACTGTTGTGTATACCCCACCTTCCCCTACCGAATTCCATAGCGCTTGGTGTGTCCATGCTCCTGATATACAAGTACCTAAACATTCTCGCGGAACATTTTTCTTCCTCTATGTCACGTAGTCTCTCCTCAAAATTTATCTTGCTCTGCGCCTTCGTTGCCTCAAAGGACGACCAACCCACATTCCCCTGTACCGCTTCATCCGTAGCTTTGCTATTGGCGGTGAGAGCTTTGAATGGCGCCCCCTGGCTCTGACGTCGGCTTAGGGATTCGCGCCGCTGTCGTCTGCTACGCTCCGCTTGTGAGGGGAACAGTGCCTGGGCTAGAAATCGCCCGCTTCGTTGCTGTAATGCGTTAAAAAGCGTATTTCTAGCGACTCAGTTATTTTGCCAGCTTCTGACACATCTGAATAATTTGAAGCTGTATCCCCCACAAGTTTGCAACACACGAAGAGATAGAAAACAACTTTCTTCAGAGTATCGGTCAGAAGATCGCGTGTAACTCGTCCTTTCTTGCTTATTCGCGAGGATCAGCGATCAGAGCTTCTCGATAAGTATTCAAAATGCGTAGGCTTCCCTGCAGTATTTTTGAGATGCTCCTATGAAGACTCAACAGTCTAATACTACGTACCAAGCAGCGGCCTCTACACGCTCATCGCACAGCAGGAAATAAAGCGGCTTTCTTCTGTTTCTTTCGTTGTTGTGTTGTATCGGATTAATGTTTCTTTCTTTTTTTTTCTGCCCAATGCATTAATTTTTCTGCGCCGTCACCAACTTCTTATTAGGAGGTTTCGGGATGTTTGGGAGCTTCACAAAGGTCGTGTGGATATTTACTTCATTTTGTATGGCATACATTCCCTTCAAAAATTGGCTTTCATTACGGCTGCGTGCAAGAAGGTGCATATCCGCAGCGTGCTTTGTTTAATCACATGCAAATACAATGAGAAGGTTTGTGCTACGCCACCGCGATCGCGCCCTAAACAACGTGGTCCATAGTACTCGAAGGCGGCTTTTGTGCTCCGAATTTCCATCGTAATTATATCGTTATCATAACGAACTGACTCTCAACTCGAACAATGACGACATGATTACGGTGTTGAAGGCATGATATTCTCGCTAACTAACGTAATAAATAGTATACCTGCATATATTACAAGACTCGAAACCGACGAAGAATTCCAAGTAGCTCTTTATTGCTTTTCAACCCTTCCAGGCGCGAAGAACAAATCCTATTCTACTCGGGATGGCGTTCTATGATTTGAAGAAAATTACTTTTACTCTCTTGTCCTGGACTGAGGACCCGGCCCACTAACCAGATCGATTTAATTGTTAAACAAAGTTTCCCTCCTCTCCTTACTCCTCCTCCTCCTCTCGAGTGCAGTTTTCCTATATCGGATATCCGAATATCGGGAAGATATGGCTGTGCAAAATGTTCCGAAATATCCCTCCAGGTCTTAACAAACATATATGTGTTGTTATAAATTTAACGAAGACGTGACTCGTTGTGCTTAATAAACCTCCATACTGGTTAAATGCCTGGTATAGAATCAGCACGCGCGTATATACACACTGGGTTATTTGGAACTCAACCTACAGTTTTTGCAGTCTATAGTGCATGTAGGCAAACTTTCATGCCTTGACAACGTAAAGTAACGTGACAAAACGCATTCGAGCGTTCGGCAAGGTTGAAAAAACTGTTTTACCTTACATATGATTACCGGGAATCGTGAAGCCTTCTGCCAAAGCCGACAGCCCTGAAGGCCTAGAATGTGTTTTGGTCTTCCATTTTCGCTGTTGTCGGTTATTAGCAGCTGACTGTTCCTTTTGTTTGAATGCTTACATGAGAAGCTGTCGCCTAGCTCCGACTCTCCGCGCTCCGCACAGGACCGGCTTCGCAAGGAATGGGGTGGCGCCGGCAATGTTTCTCCCGTAGCGGTATCCAAAACTGTACTTTAAATGACACCATGAGCTAGTGTATGCGATTTTAAGCCTATTGTTATGATAAAAAGTTACCCACACGCCAATTCTGGTGCGGACAAGCATCAGACGTTGACCGAGCGCAAAGAAACAGCCGGGAGAGCGATCCTGAGTGAAGCAGACGACAAATGCGAGAATCCCTAAGCTGACGTCAGGGAGGCGCGCTTCGCAGCGCCGCCTGTGTTCGCGCTCACCGCCAATAGGCACCTTGCGCTAGCCTACCTACCGCACTCTCATTTACCTCCAGGCCGACTTGGGACACTGGTTTCATGCACACAACCAAATTTCTGATAGTCAATCCCGGTACCATGACACCCCTCCAGACTCCCCTTACCACCTAGTATTTGAAGTAGCCCCACAGTGCTCTCTGTTTCATTATAGACGTGTTCCGTCTTCCATTTAGATGCCACGCATCTCATTCACCCGCCTTGTCCCTCCATCCGGCGTCGGCGTCGTTGTTGCCGGCGTCCGCCCCTCCACCATTCTCCTCGCCGTGCCAGCTTCGCTCTCCGCCGCTCACCCCCTCTCCTCTCCGATAGCGAACACTCTCTCGCGAGGGGCATTGGATTGGATTCGATTGGATTGACTTGGCTTGGATTGGATTGGATTGGATTTGGGTTGGATTGGATTAAAGTGGATTGTGTTGGATTGTGTTGCGTCATAGCCGCGGCAGACGCACTGGCGCCGGCGCGTCCCCTGACCCTTATGCGCGCTATAAAACGCGGTGCCTGCGCCGCTCGACTCCATCGTTCCAGCGCCGTTCCTCCGCTGTCCAACGCTGCAACGTGAACCCCCTATGCGTCGCATCTACACAGGGGTGCCCGCGAGGGGGGTGGTAGAGAGAGAAATAACTTTTATTTGTCCAGTTTGTGGAGGAGAGCTAGACCTCCACCCTAGGCGTCGGCCAGGAGCCCTTGGGTCCTAGCAGCGTCTTCGGCTAACTGGACGGCCCAGACTTGATTCGCCGGGTCTGAGCTGAGCAGTACGGTCTCCCACTGCTCATTACTGCTAATTTTGCGGCTCTGAGGAGTCGCCTGAGGACATGCCCATAATATATGTGCAAGATCGGCCCGTTCCTTGCATCTCCGACATTTATCTGAAAACTGTCCAGGATAACAATGACTATACGCGACGGGGTTCGGGTACGAGTTCGTCTGAAGAAGCCGCCAAACCACAGATTGCCTTTTACTGAGGGATGGATGAGCGGGGGGGTAGCGGGCTCGTTCAAGCCGGTAATGAGTAGTCAGCTCCCTGTAAGACACGAGCCTGTCTCTGCCCGTCCAGCGGAGCGAGTGAGCGTCTGGGTCAGAAGTGTCGACGCCAGCTCGGTCGGTAAAGCCTCGAGCCGCATCGTGCGCACACTCGTTTCCGGCCAGGCCCGAGTGGGCCGGTGCCCATATCAAGTATATCTTCCCGTTCCGCTCGTCATGGGATCGAGATTTTAGGATTTGGGACGCCTCGGGTGAAATTCGCCCTCTCGAGTAATTTAAAATAGCCGACTTAGAGTCGCTAACAATGAATTTAATTTTTGGAGAAGCTGTCATCGCCAGGGCGATGGCCGCCTCTTCACCCACCTCTGTGTCCGTCGTGCGGACCGAGCATGAGGCAATTGAATCCCCACGGAAATTGACCACTGCGAGGGCCATGGCGTCGCGAGCAATGTAATCAGCGGCGTCTACGTATACCACGTCCTCTGATTTTTCATATCTTTTGTGTAGGGCTTTGGCCCTAGCCTGTCGCCGCTCTTGGTTATGTACGGGGTGCATGTTTTTCGGTAGCGGTGGTATGTGCATGCGATCCCCTATTTCCGCTGGTAGGTCTATTTTGGCTCGGGGTATCCCTGCAGGAAAAATGCCAAGTGATTTGAGGATATGTCTGCCGGTCAGACTCTGGATAAGTCGCTCCCGCTGTGACAGCCTTTGAGCTTCAATAATCTCGCTGAGGGTATTGTGAAGCCCGAGTGCCTCGAACCGTGCGGTTGGGGCTGTTAACGGGATCCCTATGGCCTGTTTATAAGCCCGCCTTATCATGGCATTTAGCTTGGCTTCTTCATCGCGTTTCAGGTGCAGGAATGGGGCGACATATGTTACTCTACTAATGACGAAGGCTTGTACCAGTCTCACGAGGTTGTGTTCTTTCATCCCGTGGTGTCTATTGGCTATTCGTGAGATAAGGCGAGTTGTTTGGTGTACGCTCTTTTCGAGAGCGAGTATGGTCTCTGAATTGTGTCCGTTGGCCTGGATGCGGAGGCCCAGGACTCGGATACTTGAAACTGTCGGGATGCGTTGGCCTCCGCATGTAAAGAGCTGGATGTCCGGAGCTACTGAGTCTGTCCGGCGTCCCCTGCTAGTTGGGCGATAGAGTAGAAGCGCTGATTTCTCTGGAGAGCAGTTCAGGCCACGAGGGATCACGTAAGTTTATATTACCTCTATTGCCCTTTGTAGTGTGTCTTGTATCTGTCCGTCACTTCCACCCGGAACCCACAGCGTGACGTCATCTGCATACAGGCTGTATTGCAAGCCGTGAATGTTATCCAGGAGTTCGGGGAGGCCAATCATGGCTACGTTGAACAGGAACGGAGAGAGGACAGAGCCTTGCGGCGTCCCCCTGCTCCCCAGTTCCAGCGTATCCGATTGAATACCCCCTACGCTGAGCGTAGCCGTGCGGTCCGAAAGAAAGTTGCTAACGTAATCGTACGTCCTTCGGCCTAGACCCAGTTTGGTTAGGTTTTCGAGGATGGCCGTGTGTCTTACGCAGTCAAATGCTTTCGTGAGATCAATTCCCAGTATAGCCCTGGTGTCTAGGGGTGAGCAATGCGCTCCGTCTATGATGTCATGTTTAAGTCGAATCATCACGTCTTGTGTTGAGAGTTTAGGCCGAAAACCGATCATGGTGTGTGGAAATAGGCCGTTTTCCTCCATGTATTTGTTAATTCTGTTGAGGATCACGTGTTCCATAAGTTTCCCGGCACATGAAGTAAGAGATATAGGTCTTAAGTTTTCTATCTGGAGCTTTTTGCCTGATTTGGGAATCATGACTACCTTCGCGGTTTTCCACTGGCCCGGGATTTGACCCCGTTCCCAGCACACGTTCATGTATCGGGTTAAGGCCTCGACCGAATTGTTGTCCAGATTCCGTAGCATTTTATTTGTAATGCCGTCTGGACCCGGGGCGGAGCGGGTTCGCAGGTTGTGAATGGCATCTCGTACTTCGTGCACCGTGAGGGGGCGGTCCATGGTTTCGTTCCCGGTCCCTGAATATGGCGGGAGCACTTCTGCGGAGCAGTCCCCTATGTACTTCTGTCGAATTGTTTCAATTAGCTCTTTGTCGGAACCTTCAAATCTGTGAAGCAGAATACTCAAGTTGTGCCTTTGCGTGGTCTTGCTGCTTTCCGGGTCAATGAGGCAGCGGAGAAGATTCCAAGTTTTCGCAAGACCAATCTGGGATTCCATGCTGTCGCATGTACTGAACCAGTTCTGCCGCATCAGTTGATTGGCGTAGTTTTCAATGTCCCTATTGAGGGCAGCAAGACGTCGTCGTAAGGTACGATTTAATTTTTGTTTTCGGAGTCTCTTTTGTAAGCCTTGTTTGGCCTCCCACATGTGTAGGAGTTTAGCATCAGCCTGGTAAAGATCCGCCTCTACCGGGATATCCTTGGTGGCTTGCTTAGTATCTCTGTGCAGTTGTTCTGCCCATTCTTGAATATCGTCTATGTCGCTTGTAAGAGGGACATCGTTTATATCATAGACACGCTCGGCGTCCCTGATCTTGCGAAACGTATCCCAGTCAACAATCCTAAGTTGTTTCCCATTGTGCTTGGCGATCCTAGTCTCCACTGTGATAGTGATGATATAATGGTCACTACCTAAATTTTCGTGTGTGTTTAGCCACGTGGGTTCTTTGCGTGTGTTTTTGGTGAACGTAAGGTCCGGAGTCGTATCATCGCTAACACTATTTCCCATTCGTGTGGGGTGCGCCGAGTCCGTCACCAGGGAAAAACCTTCCTGGTGCGCGTCGAGCCACAGGTTCCTACCCTTAGTCGTGGCCCGCTTGTATCCCCACTCCGTGTGGTGGGCGTTAAAATCTCCTACTATAATTATCGTGCTCCCTCGAGCTAAGTCTAACACTTTACGAAAAAGCTTAGCGAATCTATGGTTGCTTCGGGGGGAGCTGTAAATGTTTAGTACAAAAATGCTGCTTCCCCTGTGTTTTCTATCTGGGATTAATTCTACAAGGATGTGGTTCGCAGCCGTCGTGTCCTCTCCGATGTCGCGACGCACGGCCGGAAGGTTCCGCCTCACAAGAGTGGCTACTATTGGTTTCTTTTTTGGACATTCACCCGACGCGCCCTCTTCCAAATCGCAAAATGATTTATAGTTTGAGAGTTTTGTTTGGACGCCGGTTTCCTGGAGACAGATGACGTCCGGCGCTTCATTCGAACCTGTAGTTTTAATAAATTGTTCTAAGTTACCTCGTTTTTTTCGGAACCCCCGACAGTTCCACTGCCACAAGACCAGCGCGTTACTCTTTCCCTGCAGCATAGTCTATGGGCGATGCATACTCAAGAGACGTTCTTGTGCCTTCCACCAATGTGGGTCGGGAATATGGTTTGGTGGCTTTAATGGGACCCGCGCACCCTTCCCGCCCAGCTCCGAGGCGCGGGATGGCGGCTTCTAGAGCTGTTACTCTGGCGTTCAGCGCTGCCATTTGAGTTCCAATACTCGCGGCAAGGGCGTCGAACTTGGCGCCAAGCGTGGCGCTAATTGTCTCGGTAAGCTTTTCACCGAATTGGAGGAGCGTTCCTTCATTAACGTATTTATTTCCACCCGACGGGGCATGGCTTTGATCTGAAGCTAATTCCTTGGCTCTGCGTTTCGATGGAGGAGAATCTGACTTCGATTCTTCCATCTCATCGCTAGACGAATTATCAAGGATCGGAATTTGCGGGGGTTCTGTTGCCCCCAATGGCTTCTTGGGGGGCCCAGTTTTGCCTGCTACCTTCCCAGAGTTGCAAGAGGGAGCGACTGATTTGGACGAGGATGGTGTCGTGCCATCGCTCGCGCCTTTGAGCTTGGATAACTCTGATTTCAGCAATTTGTTTTCTGCAAGAACCAGTTCCAGCATCTGTTTGATTTTTACAATTTCGGATTCCTGTTCTGCCCTCCCTCGGCTAATTCTGTCCTCCGTTTCTATGTTATTCGGCAGAGCTTTGCTGTGGGAGACCGCACTAGCCCAGCTCACCTTGTTTTGTTGATCGCTGCCTTGTGAATGCCTTCCATTTCGGGACTTGGATCTGGACTTGCGTCTTGCACCCTGAGTGCTGGGGCTGCGGCGCCGCGACTTTGATCTCGACCGACGTTGGCTTCCGGTAGAGTGGTCGGCTGCTAAGGTGTCGCTTCTGCTTTGTCGGTCTTGACAAGAGAGGCGTGGGAAGGAGCTCGAGCGATCACGCGTGTTGGTGTTGCAGTCTTGCTTGAAGCTGGGTGACTTCAGTATAGTGTTACGTAAGTCGTCTTCCTGTCTTCTGTAGTTTTCTTGTCGTTGTCTCTTCTCCCATTTACGCTTCTTGAGAAGGTAGGGGGTGCAGAAACGAAGTGGGCACTTTTTGTCGCCTGTCGGGTGATCGCGGCCGCAGAGCGCGCACTTTAGTTCACAATCGTGATCTTCGGTTGGGGCCTTGGTGCCGCAGCTCTTGCAAATCTTGTTTTCTGGGGCCGGGCAGACATCGGCGCGGTGTCCAAGCCTGCCGCAAGCATCACATACTTCGTGTCTCTTCTTGTGTAAGAAGCACCTGTATTCGGCTCCGCGGTAGTAAATGTAGTATGGTACCGTGTTGCCTTCAAAAATAATGATGGCCGAGTTGGTTCGGCCCATCCTCCTTGCTTGAAGGATGGTGGGATTTTTCTGGCAAACGAGGCTTCTAGTAATATCTTCTGCACTGTCATAATCCGGGATATTATGAATAACCCCTTTTACGGTGTCTTCAGGGGGTGCTGCGTACGCGGTGACTTCGTACTTCTTATCTCCGAGTCGAAGTTCTTGCACGGCAATGTATTTCTCTGCTCGCTGTACGCTGGGAGTGCTGGCGACGATGATGTTTCTTATAGAGTTGATGCGAAGAAGATCCTCCGATGCCTCCTCGTATCTGAGGCCTGTCGCGCGGAGCACTCCGTCACGTAACCCCGCGTTGCTAACCTTGGTAACGTCTAGCCCCGTTCGCGGTCGGAGCACGACCTTGATGTGTTCCTTGGGCAGGGGCGGCTGCCGTGGCATCCGCTTCTGCCGGCGCAGCTGCTGCTGAGCACGTGAAATCCTGTTCCCAGAGCGGGAGCCGGCATCATCTTGCTCGCGCTGGAGCTCCGAGGTTGCGCTTAGCTCTGTGAGGGCACGTGCGCCCCGTCGGCGATGGCTCTCGAGCCACCCGGCCTCCTTCGTGATTTCTTGAGGTGAGATGGGCTCACCTTCCACTTCGATGCCTTCCATGCTGTGACTGTGGTCCTCGGGGGAAGGTACCCGCGAGTCTGGGCGGCGCCCGGGGGCGCGGAGGGGGGGGGGGGGGGGGGGGGGGTGCCAGCCGGCTGGGACTAGGCCGCCGCTGACGTTCCGCCGCGGTGAGGCGAAGCCTTGAGTAGGGTTAGCGGGGCGGCCCCGCCTTGGATGAGAAAAGCGGCTTGTGCGAGCCAGCCGCTGGCCCGATCTTCTGAAGAAAGGTGTCCCGTAGTAGCGGAGACCTCTAGATACACGTCGTGGTGATTTTCACTGGGATACACGTAGAAATTACGCCACAAACGGTTGGAAAAGACGGAGCCCATGTGGAGTGCATACACACTATTCAGCCCCCTGGTGTAGTTTTTTTTTTTTTTTTTTTTTTGAGGTGGGCCTCCTGCACGTGCGTGTAATTTGCGGCGTCGTTAAGTTATACTCCTTTACCCGTGGTATTTCTACGTGTTGAACTGATACCGATTTGTGCTCCGCATCGTCATTGAAAACCGTGACATTACTGTACACGTGAGCTCAACCTGTGGTTGACTAAGTGTGTCATGTATACGTATCGCAGAGTTGTTGCCCTCCTTGAGACAAATGCTTCGAGAAAACCCATCTGTCCGGCTGCTCCCTTGGTGGTGTGGTGTAGAACCCTCCGTGAAACTGGAATTAACAGCTTTTCTGTGATCTTTTTCTATGCTGTTTTCAGTATTTGACAATATTAAGTTAATCTGGCCTTCCTTAAAGAATTTTTCGCCAGTCGGGTTATTCCTATATTTAGCGCGAGATCGAAGCACGTGACTAGGCTGGGTTATGTTCTTTTAGGTTGGGTTGCGTTGTATAGTTTAGGATAGGTTAGGTTACGTTAAGTAAGGTTGGCTTGGTTAGGTTGCGTTACGTATGGTAACGTTAGGTTACTTCTGGCCTTCCGTTTCGTCGCTGCCGTAGATGTGCCGTCAGAATAACAAAACACCTATTTTCAATCTAAATTTCATTCCCCTTCTTTTACAATAAACTGAGCCGCGAGCGCTGGCCCCCATTTCTTGAGTCTGCCGGAAGAATTGGCACTTCCTAAAAGAAATGGCACCACTACAAAGTACTGGCTCATGGATTCCTTCGTAAGCCCACCTGCATTCTCGAAGTTGATGATTCGCAGCAGCTGCTTCCTAATTTGAGGTTTCTTCATTTCGTTCATAATAAAGGACAGATATACGGTGAGACGGTGAGACTTATCGTCCATTACTGCCTTGTCGTAAGGTAATTTAGTCCGAACTGTTGCAATTCTTTCAAGCTTAAAGAGCGCCTAAGTCATCCACATTCGCTTGAACAGTTGAAACAGCAGAGTAGTTTAAGGTTTTAGTTCTGCCCTGTAGCGTTACCAGAAAAAAATAAGAAAAAAGACCGAAGTCACCTGAGCGTGCGTCTTGTAAGGAGTGCCCGCCATCGGCCAGTCTTGCGCGTGGGTTTGCAGGAGCAGGCAAGAAAATAGCAAGAAAAAATACCTAGCGCACGTCACCGTGCGCCTCGTGGGGAGCAGCCGGGGTCGCCCAGCTCGAACTTCGAGAAACCTCTGCCCGGCGTTCATGGCGTAATATCTCGTGGGCTCGTCTACTCGCCAGTTCACGTGCCAGCGCGCCTGAAGGGGGGAGCACAGACGCCGAGTTCGCGCTACAGACGCTGAGTTTGCGAAGCCGGTTGCCGCGGGTTCTAGCGCGTGCTAACGCAGTCTACTTTGGGAGAGCTGTGAACGGCTGCCGACAAAACGTTCTGGGCCTGCCAGTCCTGGAGAACTTTCATCGACAAGTTCGGAATTCCATGTGAGGAGCAACAGCTGGGTATATGCAAAGGGAGAGGGGCTGCAAGCTCTGCTGTTCCTCCATCCTTTCACCACTAGTGCAAACATTCCCCTCAGAACAATTTACGCAGCGCCATTTTTTTCAGCAGCATTTTGAGATACCCTACACGGAATCTTATGTTCCAGACAAGTCGTATTGGGTGTTCCAGCTAAGCGTGTGGGCCACCGTACAAGGGTTGTTTTGTCCTTTTGACACACGCGGAACGTTCAAGTGGCCCTATTTCTCTTTCAAAATCTTTGCATTGAAGAAATGCTGCTGCTTTTCAAAAGCGATTGACATTCATACAGCACACCCCGTCCTAACGCGGCAGGTTCCGCTTGTAATCATTCGTAAAGACGGGCTTACTTCTGGACACTTTGACGTAACCAAATCTTCAACTGAAGTCACCAATTCCAAAATAGGATATATCAGTTCTTCTCACTTTGCTCAACAAGTACCTCCGCAATGGGCATCTCCTCTGAGTAGAAATTTGGTGCATCAATCCCGCACGGTTCTCCTAACCTCGAAAAACAACGAATGTATGCAGTACAGTGCAGAATAACACGAAGGGTGCCGCACAGAATGACAAAATAACACGAGGGTGCTGCACAGAATGACAAAACGAAGGAATGAAGGATAGAAGGAAGGAAGGAAGGAAGGAAGGAAGGAAGGAAGGAAGGAAGGAAGGAAGGAAGGAAGGAAGGAAGGAAGGAAGGAAGGAAGGCAGGGAGTGAGGGAGGGAGGGAGGGAGAAAGGCAGGAAGGAAGGAAAGAAGCGATGGAGGGAGGGAGGGAGTGAGGGAGGAAGGAAGGAAGGAACAGTACAGGAAAGGCAAGGGGTTAACCAGCTGGGTACTGCCCGGTTGGCGACCCTACACATGGTTATGTTGACACGGGAATTGAAAGGCAAAGAAATGACCGTGGCACATAATAAAATAGAGAAAAGGAGGGATAAAATTACAGTAATCAGGCGTGGGAATGATATCATTCTCCAGCGGCTCCAAAGCCACTGTGGCATTACTGAAACCGAAGACGCCGATAAAGGGCTCATGACGCCCATAAAAAAAAGCCTGATTGGCCGGCATTCCTTTATCACATACTGATTCAGCAAGGTGACTGCGGTCCACTCTCGCTACGTGGAACACACCCAGAGTTCTCTAACGCTTGTCTCTACTCGCTTGACCCCCTTTTCTAGCGCCACCTGCCTGCTAACGCGCCACGGTGGGACGTAACCTTACTTTGTCCCCGGTAGCAAAGTGTTGCTTTCACCGGTGCTTGCTCTTTTACTATTGGCATTACCAATTACCCTGTTTGTGGTGTGTGCGTCCTCGAAGAGACCACAGTGGTGAATCCTCCCACCCTATTCTGAACTTGAAGCTTCGGGTGTAAGCCACGTTGAGACGCAAACGATGCAGTACACCTTCAGACGCTTTGCTTAGGTCGGGTGGAACACGGAATTTACAGAAAGGGTCAATTCCATGTAGAGGTGGATATCCGCTGCGAGGGTGCTGCCACTTCAACATTTGCTCTCTCCAACCAGTTCGATAGATAAGGGCACAACCATCCTCTCGAGAGAAAGGAAGCTGTGTCGTGTTACGCAGAGAGTGGCCAGCGCTGGCGGCTGCATCAGATATTATATTTCCTTCTATTCCCGAATGACCAGGAAGCCATTGAAGCACAATGTAGTGGCCCGCGCGCACTACCGCTGTGTGGATTTCACTAATTTCACACACAAGCTGACTGCAATGGTTGGACAGCCTTTTTAGAGCTTGCAAAGCACCCCGTGAGTCTAAGAAGATCACCCATCGTCGAGCTTGATGTGCACCAATGAAATGAAGGGCAACCCTTACAGCCGCTAGCTCAGTAGCGGTGGATGATGTTTTATGGCTCAGTTTTTTCCTGATTGTGCACTGGACCGACGGAATCCACACGCCAATGGCAGATGATTCTTCGGTCACTGAGCCATCCGCATAAACGTGGGTGTGGCTTGCGTATGCGGTAAATAAATACTCAAGTGTGAAAAACTTCAGTGCAGGTGCGGGCATGGACGTCTTTTTGCTTATTCCGGGAATTGTCGTTATTATATTCCATGGTGCAAGTATCCACAGTGGCAATGCTGGCTTCACAGGTCGCTGGAAATTTGCTGGAAGCAAGTCTTTTACATGGGATGTAGTGGTGGCTGCCAGATGATGCGCATGGCACCGAGTGACGTGACGTAGTGACGTTCGAAGGCACTCTTGATGTTGAAGCACTGACGCAGAGAGGCACCGAGCTTCCCGCAGTGTTCCAATTGTCGACGTGCACTTGGGAAGACCCAGGCACACGTGCGCTGTGCGCGAGACTACCGAGCACTTGTTGTGTATATGCCCGCGATTTTCCGCTGCGCGAGTTACAGCGGCGAGCTGCCTGTCTCGTGTTCGACGCGGAGCAAGCCTTCAGTTGTGTCACTTTCTTGGACCCTGGGACAACAACAATGACTCATATTTAGGGACGAAGATTCTTCTGCGTTTTCTGCGAGATTCAGGACTAGACAAAACTTTGTAATAATTTTTCCATTGTGCGCATGGCTACGTCTGTACGCGTTTGCGTCGTTGTGTACGCTTTGATTCCTTTTCCTTGTTAGGCGCTCTGCGTTCCTGGGCTCCATTCGCTCAATTTTTCTTGTCTTTTGCTTAACTTTATTTCGAGTTTTTTCCTTGCACTACATTGCGTGCCATTTTTATTCAACTTTTGTTTTCTCTCTATTGCTGCTTTCCCGATTTCTCACATTCACTTCACTGCATTGTAATCATCCCCATCTGGCGTAGCAAGCACTGCCGCTAGCAGAGCTGACCTCTCCAGCCCACATTAAAGAGTTCTCTCTCTCTCTCTCTCTCTCTCTCTCGAAGAGACCATTGAACACCGGTTGTGCCCTTATGGCCGATTCACAGCACCGATGCAACAGCTTTCCACCACACTCCGCCAACGACAACAAACAACACAAAGTAGAACCAGCGGTATGTGCAAGGATCCCTCCATCCGCTGCGAAGCCAAATGTGGAGTGCGCATGCTCACACCGAAGCACAAGGGTGGCATTGTAGGAGTGCCCGTACGTGGAAAGAAATTCTGCGCGCAAATGGACACTCTTGTGCATCGCCATGTACAACTTGTCCATGGGTGCTGTAGGCAAGTTTGATATGGGTGTGACCGAGACCGGCACAGTCAAAAGGAAGTCCGTGAAGTGGCACAAGTAATTCTTTCTCCTCTTGAACATCTCCATCAGAAACAGCAGTATACTGTAAATGGCCGAATCCGGTAAAAAAGAACCGCTGCAGACTTCCAACTTCAACTTGTCCGCCCGATAATCGAGAAGTACTCAGAAGGCGCCGATGGTACATTGCTTATCCTCACCTTCTCTGTCAGTGGCATCTTTCATGCGCTGACACCACAAATCTAGAACACATCCGTCAAGGGGTGAAGGTGCAATTCGAGTGACAACGTTTATACTTTCTGACTCAAATAGCACCGTCTGTAGCGAAATGGGACCCAGCAATATAGTCTGCGATGCCTGCGCCTGGGAGAACCGGAACTGAGAGAGAGAGAGAGAGAGAGAGAGAGAGAGAGAGAGAGAGAGAGAGAGAGAGAGAGAGAGATAGAGAGAGATGAAAGCGTATTGTACAAAAAAGGTACAATAAACGTTTTCTTCTCTCTATTATTCTCTCGCTTCCGGTTCTACGCTTCCGGTTCTGGATGTTGTGTTTTCGATTATTTCATAGCTTGGATGATAGCCCCGCACTCCACATCCTCGCCATCATCCACGGAGTGGAGATGCTGCCATTTTTCGCTCATATTAAAATTTCGATCGTACATCTATCGTGAAAACACCCAAACTAGTCTGTAAGCCAACGTAAGGGCTGGTCAAGAAAGTGGCGGATGAATTGTCACCACTTGGCCTGTTGCCCCGATTGCTTGAATTTTTTTTCACATTGCACCACTATTTATGGTAAAAGCAATTTTTGGAACATTCGTTTGTATTTTGTTTTTATGGTTGCCTTAACTAAGCATTTTTTTTTAACTTTTCTGATAATTCAACTCATTGGAACGGTTCGCGATTTGATCATATGGTCGAACCGGTACTGAACCGCCACAAAATCAATTCACCCGAACCCGAACAGTAACCCAACCCCTATTTTTTTCGGTACGACACAATGCCAACATGTCCTAACCTTTAAAAATGATCATTTATGCCATCACATCAGGTGCATAAAACGTTCAAGTTGATTTTTAAAATATAATGACAGGCATCATATTATTAGGCGGTCTACCATTGTGTATCAACCAGCACTCATTTATTAGCGACGCACGATGACGACAGATATTTTTCTGGACGATATTTTGCCTCCGGCATACCCTTATGGAGATTTCACTTGAAGCTACAGTTGACATTTATACGCAAAAGAAAGAAGTTCAATACCAATTTTTCAGCAACAACTTGTTAAGGAAGAAAAGGTGATTTTATTTGTTCGCTGTTTCATACTATCATCTTGTTATGTGAATTTCTGTAGGCATTCTGCCGAACCGAAAAAATACTGCTTTGATGGGCAAAGTTATTTTGTTCCAGTTCGGTGTGGTTCGACTAGATGACATAATCACGAGAGACATACCATTAGACTCAAAAGACCGCGTAGATTGGAATAAAATGTCATACCTTCACCCTTGCCGTTTCACCCTGTAAGCAGTCCAAAGTTCCTACCTGAATTCTTTTTTACAAACGAATAAACTGAGTTCTATGCATAAAGCTGTACGACTTCGTATTCGTTTTAGCAGCTCTTGCATACCTTGTAAAGTCAGTGTTACGTTACTGAATCTGTAAGTAAAATAACAAAATAAAAACAGACAAAACTTGAAGGCTAACCCGCTTTCCACATTTTCGACCTTATAAATACTGCATCTAGGGAAATACGTAATGGAGTCTACAAAATGTCTTTTTGAATGTTTAATTTATCCTAAAACGGGTCGCTCTAGCCTATTTATTTCCAATTTCGTGGACGGGGTCAATCCACCGCGTGGCAGTTTGTCATGGGTAGAGGTCAAGAACTAACTAACCAATCGGTTAGGTCGAGGAATTTTGAACGTGGCACGCGGCACAGCGTCCTCGTGTCGCGCCATCCATTCCTTCATTTCGGAGACGGCTCGTCTGCCGTGCCAAAATGATTCCAATCAGGCTGACTTTTATTTTGCTTTCTCGTTTTCTTTCTTTGCTTTCTCGTTCTCTTTCTTTTTTCTCTTTCTCTCTTGAATGTACGTACTAAATCCTTTCCTCGGCTGCACTGTTTTCCCTTATCTTGGTTCTTTTTAATGAAAAAAATCTTCTTGGCCAATTCCTCTTAGTGGGTATGCGACAGTTTCTGGGCCACCACCACCACCACCACCATCACCAGGAGTTCAAGAAGCAACGGAACCGGCGCCGAGCGCCGACATAGAGAGCAAACGCCGCGGCTAGCTGGTTTCCAGGACCCGGTGTTCTTCTAGACAGTTTTTCCAGACATGCAAGAGCTCGTATAAGCTGCAGCAATGCTCGACGGCACCGACGACAAGGTCTACTCCAGGGACTTGACGATGGGCAGCCCTGTCATGCTGGGCCCTCCGCTCAGCGGCTCGAGCGACCCGGACGTCGACGCGGTTTCCTGCGAAACAATTGAGCCGAGTCCGAGCGCCTCCCTGGAGCGTATTCCGCTGCGTAACCTGAGGCCGGCGCCCCGAACGATCACGACAGCTGGCAACGGTGACGCTGACTTCGGACCGGAGGGTGCTTCGCGACCGGAGGTCCTGGAACCGAAGGAAGAGCAGAAAAATGGCGTACAGGTGCGTAGTGCAGGAGGTTCAGGATACTTGACATCTCGGTAGCAGTGCTGCAAAGGAAGGGGACGCGTATTTACAAACGCTTCCCTGCACAGAGCCCCCATGTGACGTGTGTGTTCGCGCGATGCAGAACGGTAATTAAATGTCGTTATTGGCTCCACCCCAAACCTAAAGCGACCTAAAACATACCAGTTCACTGTTGTTACCAAAAAAACACGAAGATTTGTATTTAGAAAAAAATAATTTAGAAGAAAAACGTAAGCAATGAAAAAGACTAAGAAATCAACCTGCTGGGACTCGAACCCAAGCCGTCAGTGTACGTGCTCAGTACTCTACATCTAGGTTACAGAGCCCGAACGGTAAGCGCATTTTAGCATGGACTTAAAAGAATAGCGCGCACAGTCACGTGGGGGCTCTGTGCAGAGAAGCGTTTGGAAATACGCGAACGGGACTACGAAAGCCAACAAGAGGTCCTTCTCTGCGCGGTTGCCAAAATGCCACCCTACCAACTTGCCCAGCTTACCACACTCTTAAAGGATACCCGGACTTGTAAAATGTCTCCTTCTCGACACGCTGCTTTTCACTTGCACAGAGGCCCTTACCTGGTTTCTCTACATTCACCACAGAGCCTCCTTGGCCGCGATAATACCAGGATTCGTAGACGTAAATGGTGTCAAGGGAGGGTAGGGAGAACTAATCTTTTCCTTCGTTAATGTTTCTTATTTACGGTAGTCGTCACGCTAACACCTAGAATATTGGATACTCCACGATTTCCTTAACCCCTACATCCGGATGCAAGACCGTCTTCCACGTCACATTGCAACTTTTCAGTGGACCAAGACCGAACTTTGCGCCACTAGCGGAGGGGCCGCAGATGCTCCCACATTAGTCTAAAAAATGCAACCTCGGAGTTCTTAGCAGTTTTAGTGGGTAGCTGGAAAGACGGCAAGTAGAGATAGAGCCACCAAAAAATTTCAATGAAACATTTCCAGCTCGCACTGAAATCTCAGAGAAACGGACTTGCTTTTTTTTCTCTTGAGTTGTGGGGAGGGGGTAGGGTGTCCCTTTCATTTTGCTAGACAGGACGAAAAATAAACTGCCTCTTTGTTATCAGCTGCATCTAATGCATTAGCCTCCTATCGAACTTTCGTGATCAGAGTCGTCTATGAGGAGGAGAGCAAAACTCTAATTAACGAACCGGCGAGGTCAGCCAGACCAGGCGCCCGACTTGCTTCTCCGCACGTGGATGAAAGTGTCCTGAAAAATTCGCAGATATACTTTCTAAAGACAGAAGTCTTTCCTGGGTTACCCAACGCGAAATTTTGGTTTGTGTCTGTCTGTCTGTCTGTCTGTCTGTCTGTCTGTCTGTCTGTCTGTCTGTCTGTCTGTCTGTCTGTCTGTCTGTCTGTCTGTCTGTCTGTTTGTCTGTCTGTCTGTGTCACTCAAATCAGCTAGAAATGTTTAGGCTACTGAGCTACTGGGAATTGGTTGGTAATGGGTGGTTGAGAAGCAAGCGGAATATAGAGAGCGAAAGCGACGCAGAAAAGTATCATACAGAGTAAGGAAGCTAGTAAAGACCACGAGAAGACGGGGTGAGAGAACGTAGCGGGATATTGTTTAAAGGGGCCCTGAAAGGCATTTTGAGCACACTAAATAAACTAGCGCAATCGTTAGATTGGGTCGTCAACGTCAGCTGTGCCAAGTATTACTCGTTTACGTGCAGCGGAAAGCCCCCACTTTTGTTGCAAAGTTTGTCGCCCTTTTCTCACCCTTCCCTGCGTGTTTTTGGACGCCGCCATCTTCACATGTCTACGTCATTGATTCCCAGATGTTCATCATGAGGTAGAACTCCTGCTATTGGGAGGCTTATGCATGCACTTCCGGCAAAGAGATTTGTCGTCTGCTCAGCGTCGGCTCGCCGGCTGATCTGCCAGCGGAGTGGTGGAGTGCTTTGACATTTTACGACAAACGAAACAAGTGTAACCAAATGCTTAATCGTTTGTATTGAATGCAACACGGCCAGAACACGACATGAATATTATCTTACTTGAGTACTGTTGCGACACTGATTCCCCGAAAACCTGCCTTTGACCCTCCCTCATCGACTTGCCACGAACCGGCGTATTTACAGTGGCGAACTTTGCGCCTACTTGAACTATGCGCCTTTCAGCGACCTCGTGGCTTCTCAAAGCGCTAACCGGCCAGCGGGGGTGCTAACAAAAGCAATGCTGGGCGCCCTGCACAACAAGCCTCAGCGGCGTGCCCGCGCCTCATTGTCTTGCCCTTTTGTGGCGTGTTGTGTTCAATAGACCACTCGAAGAATATTACCACCGAGGGATGCAAGGCGTCTTCGTGGTAGTGCAACATCGCCAGGACAAAGGGGGCTCTGACCACGGCGGATTGCCACGGCGGGAGCAACCTGGCGCTCCCCTGCCCAGGAGAGGAGGGGTCTCTCGTGCGTGTGCGCGTGTGTTTTGCGTGGTGGCGCTCCTATCAGTGCCATGAACTGTGTGATTGGTGCCTCCTGACGTCAGCCGGAGAAAAAGAGTGAAGGGGAAGGGACCCAACGTGCCTATTTAATCTCGCGCGCGAGGAGCGCACTGCCCGCTCTCATACCAAGATGTAAATACTTGTATATAAAGTTTTCTTCGTCAACTTGCCCGTCATGACTGCCCCGGCACTTCACCCACCTCGGCCCACATCGACCACGCTACCATGGTTCGCAACAGTGGAGTCAGCGGTGAAATTCCCAACAGTGGAGTCAGCCCCTGTCTTCCCAATAGTACGTACCATAAAGAAAGCCCCGTGGCACTTCTTTTGTGCAATCGCAGAGAATCCGGTTGAATTCGCAATCCGGTTGAATTCGCGTACGGGAAGGCATATAAAGGCCGCATAGGCGTGGTGCCCAGAAGAGAAACGCTTGTGCAGCCTACCTGCGGACAAGACTTTCTCAAGATCAGCATGTTTTGCTTCAAAAGAAAACGTAATTTATATTGTTCAATCCACAAAAGAGGAGGCTTTTACTAACTGGGCCACGTGCAGGGGTGTTACGTATGGGTATTTGATCCGAATGTGATGCTCCATACAGGTAACAGTATGAAATTCACATTTGTTTGTGTATAGCGAAAGCGCTGCCGCTAATAAGTGCCCGCTCCGCCAAGAAACTCTTGGGCTTCCAGGTGTAGCCCGGAACGCCAGTTGTATAAAAACACGCTCCCGAAAAGAAACTCTTCACGAGAAGGCTATCACAAGAAATTCCATCGGGTGAGTAGGGGAAGGGGGGGAGGGGGAGGCAGAACATCTAATAGGCGTATCGGAATAAAATACGGAATATTCATACTCGGGTATTTTTCTCTCTCCTCGCCAATGGCTTCGGCGTGAGGCCTTATTACCGTCGACACCTTTGCACTAAAAGTCACAGGAGAAAAATTTAGTTCCCTGAGGACACCCCTCACTGGTTTGGAGTGACTGGAATCACAACGGATGGAATATATAAAGTTTCTCCTCCTCCCCCTCCTCCCCGAGCGCAAAAATTTCGACCTGCGTTTATATATTTTGAACTTTGATTGCGACATGTTTTATCTCTGTTTTTTTTTTTCTTTTCAGTGGCTTAGACAGCAATTTCATTGTTCCTTTTGCAAGAAGAGGCGGTGATGTTATGATATCCAGTCGCTCGCCAAACATTAGGGAACGTTATATAAGTGTCCGCATATGTGTTTATATGTATTTAATACAGCGATATAAGCACGTGAAATATTAGATGAGGCACAGTAGAACAGCTGGGTGATAAACTACGCTGCTATACCTCTGTTTGGGTGCCCTCTTTGTTACCAAGTTTAATGCGCGCTTAGGTGTATTTACCGTCTGCTAGCCACCCTACTAACAAGCTGCTCGTACACCACGGCAGCATGTAATCCCCTCGCTTAGGGTAGGCTTTTCAAGATTCAGTAACCACGCTTGGTATCTGCGAAAAAAAAAGGGAGAGAGCAAGAAGAATACGAGGGATAATGGAAAGCTTTCAAACGCGCTCCCTAGTTGGGTCAAACTACGGTTCGTCAGCAAGGCGGCAGCACTTTATCGGCGCCCCGTTTTATTTGGAGGCTTCCGCCTACTATAATACATTTCTGTATGATTTTGTTGTAGTATGTAGTAGATATGCACGCAAATAACGTTACGACACACGTTTTTGCGAAGTTCCGTTCACGGGCGCTGAAGGCAGTCTGGGCGGTGGGACCGACCCAGAGTTGCGCGGGTCTGCCGTGGCTGGCGCTGCGGTCGCACGGCAAACTTCGCTGTCCGGAGCCTATAGTGCCAGGAATATACTGGCTAGTGTGCCGACGGCGTGCTCCAGGCGGGCGCCGGGAGCGATGTACGCGGGCGGCTGCCGCTTGGGGCGCTGCCGTGCGGGAGTGTGCGCGTTCGTCCGGCCCGAGCAGATCGCGCGGTTACCTCAGCTCTGAGTAGCAGACGGCGGCGCGAGAACTTTCCATTCCCGCTTGCGACGAAAGTGAGCGAAAGCGACGGGAATTCTGTCGCGTGACTAAAATTTGTCCCGACCATTCGACAAGAACGATCGTCGCGCGACAAAGCGACGGAATTCCCGTCGCTTTCGCTCGCTTTCGTCGCAGGTGCGAACGGGCCTTTATGCACAATCTCCGTGCCACATAAAATAAGCTCTTGCTTGTCGCCTGAGCATACGGTTGATATTTGACTACGTTACAATGTGCTTGCGAGTGTATTTAAACGATGTCACTAGGTTTGAAACGTAAGCGCTCGTAGTGCAGCTTTGTAAACGCAAGCGGCCTCACGTACGCACGCTATTTTGCTGATAATAGTACAGCGTTTCTTGCCTTTGCATACGCTAAACGCTAAATGTTTGCGTCCCGCTACGTAAACACCGCGAGGGAAGTTTTAGTAGAGCGTCTCATCAGTTTTGCGTAGCGACACGCTAATGCATACGGCGCCATCTGTCAAATGTTTTCCGCAATGACTCGCCGGCTGATCTGCTAGCGGAGTGCCGGAGTGCTTGGACATTTTACGACTATCCAAACAAGTGCAAACAAACGCCTTTCCGTCAGTGTTGAATGCAACACATGGGTGCAGCTTGTCAGAATACGGGTGCACGCTGCTCGATTGCGGCGTTGGTTTGCTCTGCTCCTTCCCGTTCATCGCCACTGATAAAACGATCCGATCCGGCGCGTTTTGTGCACGGGTTCTGCGTCGGTTTAAAATGTCTTTTTCACATGCCGCCGGTACGAATTACTACCGCCGCAAAATAAGACCCGGCACCAGCGGGGCCACATCTGAGACCGCGCTTTTTGGATAAACAGTTGCTCGGTGCATCTAAGGGAACGAGCGCACGGTTCTCCCCGCGCGGCTGTGAGTTCGCCGCCGATAGCAACTGCAGCACCGTACACCGCGAAAGGGCAAGGCCAGGCCGCACCCATGTGGCCAGGTCTTTCGTTCGCTTTTACAGCCTTGAGCGGAGTGCGGGGATCCATGTCCATGGTGTCAACAAAGATGATAAAGCCGAAAGAGCTTGCCCGTAGCAGACGGCAATCTCAGGAGCTCAATAGCGGAAGTACGTCACCGCTGTAGAGCACAGCATCATGGGAGGGAAGGCTCGCTCGCCGTCAACAGTGAGAGGAGGAGGAAATGCGGCGCGACGATAATGCGCGGTTTTTGATTTACGATTTCTCAGCTAATACTCATCGCTTTAACAAAATTCTTGCAGGAGGGGATTGCAAAAACACTGGTTTATTTGGTTACAGGTACATCCATGCATCGGCGGAAGGTATTTCAGGACCCCTTTAATAGAGCCACTTAAAGGAAAATAGCAAAGTGGAGGCACAGGAGGGCGATTAGGGTGACGGAGTGTGAGGAAAGTTAGGGAAGGGTGACGTGAATTGCAGGTAAGATTGACAGGGAGAGAGTGGAAGATAAGGGTAGACTAAACGGGAAAGGGGAGGGGAAAGGGCGCAACGTAGAATAGACAACAAAGTGAGAAAAGCGAAGGGAGAGAAGGATGAAGAAGTGAAGCGAAGCGAATTATGGTGAGTTCGCGGGAGGAGCTGGTACAAATATTAGCAAGGGAGGGAACGCCTTGGTGGGATGCAATGGGGGGGGGGATGGATGTTGGAGGGGAGGGGTGCAAGGAGAGAGTGGAGGGTAGAATAAAAGCGCAATGGTAATGTTTATAGTTTTGAGTGTGTGAACGTTTCATCTAATTTTGAACGCTTAGATTGTATATCTGTAAAGCAGGATGGACGATTAAATTACCAGATCAAAAATCAAAGCCTGCTAATTATTACGGCAAAGCAGTTATATATATAACAAACCCCCCAGTTCTCATTCCGGTGAAGCCACTTTACTCGGCGCCGCTCTGGCGTTCCTTTTCGGTACCGCCAACCCCCTTTTCACAACTGTTATTTGCCGGTGCCTTTCATGCTTAAGCACGCACACATAAGCGGTTGCTCGTTTATGCGGGCATGTGCAGGGAGTGGAGGAAAGCTATAGGTTTCATGCCCTCACTTATGACACGTCCGTTGTGCTGGCAGGAGGCCGAAGCAGTTCGCTTCATATGGGCTTGCCGCATCTCTGCTGGATAGGTTGTTCTAGTGTCCATGAACCTGTCATGACAGCAATGTTACTGTTTTTACAGGTGCAGCCCACCATCCGAGTTGATGCAGTCGTCCTGCAGGCGAACTGGCACATGAACCAGAACTTTAAGGCTCTGCTGCTCTTGATTGCCATTCTATGCAGCATTGGCCTGCTCCTCCACTTGGGATCATCTCTCTGGACCCGCGTCCATCGCTACAGCATTCTTCACACCAACACCCAGAGCTTACCGGCGCAACACGCCGACCTGCCATTCGTACCCGTCTGCGGCGAAAACGCCTGTCAGGAGTACATGGGCGCGCTCAACTCTGTGCTCAACCGTTCTCAGGACCCCTGCGAAGACTTCTATCGGTTCGTGTGTGACGGCTGGATGCATCAGCACCACTCGCTTGCCGTAGTGGATGCCGCCGAAGAACTTATGTACAGAAGTGCCCTCAACACCATCTATTGGACTCGCGTCGACATCGGCAGGAGAGGGTTAACTACGTCGGCGGCGTCAAGCGTAGGGCAGAAAGTAGCCGGGTTCGCCCGGTCATGCATGTACCTCCGCAAAAGCAGCATGGAGCACCTGAAGAACTTCTTGGCGGAACGACATCTGCCCTGGCCCAATGCATCAGTCCGGGACCTGCTAGAAATCCTCCTCGACCTGTCCGGGAACTGGAATTTGCACCTGTGGTTCCAGGTGACCTTCGAAATGACTCCCTTCCGTGGCGGAGCCGTGGAGCCAGTACTAAGAATTAGCCACAGCGCCGCCTTTGGCGCCTGGATCGCTTTCATGCGTCCCTTTGCTGGTCAGCCCGCCGCGTCCAAGTCTGCCCTCCGTTACCGTCGCTACGTCAAGGACATGTTGGAGTTTTTCGGCGTATCCGAGTCGAATACTGATGAACTAGCCGCAAAGATTGAGGAGATGGACCGGCTAACGCTAGGAGCGCTGGCACCTCCTATGGCGGAGCTATATCCTAAGACTCTGCGAATACCAATTCACAACCTCACAAACACGGTGACCCCCGGCATCATTACGGGCCATCTGCTGTTGCTCTTGAACGAGTACTTCATATGGGCTCGCCGCTTCTCAGCCGGGGACATTGCGGAAGTGTCAAACCCGGGCTTGCTGCGATCCGTCGTCTACCTGCGGGGCCTCAAGTCCGAGACCAGGGAGGCGCTCACACTCAGCCTAGGCCTCCGGGTCGTCCATGCATTGGGCTGGATGGCACACCGCAGAATCGCGGACATCACGCTGGACATAATGGGACTGCCTCCGTCTGCACATTACCGCCGCTGCCTCACCCTGATCGATGGCACGGTGGGGGTCGCGTGGCACAGCCTTTTCCCAGAGCAGCCCGGTGCAGAGGCCCTTGTTCAGGATGTCCAAGATATACTTAGAAATAGTGTTGAACGCCACGGTAAGCCTCCACTCATGCTCCGTGCACGCCCAGCGCCCGCTCAGTGGGACAACGAGAGTTCACTGGCAAAGGCGCTGCCGGAACCCACGCCAGGAGACCGCTTCTTCGTAGACTGGATGAACCTGATGAACTCGCCCGGGCGACTCGAGGAGCAGCACGTATTAAATGTCCTTAAGCCTGGCTCCGTGCTGAGCCATGGATGGAACTTCCACGGGGTCGTGACAGTGGCTGAAGGCTTCTTCGTCTTCCCACTTTTCCACCCTGACTTGCCCACGGCCGTCAACTACGGAGGCGCCGGGCGCCTCATTGCCGACGAAGTTTTGCGGGGTCTGCTTCACAGTGATCCCGGCAAGCCCCAACGCAGCCAATCAGGGCGCGATGGATACAGCCATCAGGCTAACGGCAGCTCCGCCACAGAAGTGTCTCAGGACGTTCAGCCTTACAATGTGGACAAAAAGGCCCTTCTGGCCGCTCTGGCTGCCTACAGACTTGGCACTGAACGGAACCACGGAGGCTCCGCGGGATCTAGCCTGGCTAAGGACAGGCTTTTCTTCGTGGCTTCGTGTTATGCTCTGTGTTCGAGTACGCGCTCTGTTGACGCGCTGTACGGAGACGCTAAAAACCGGTGCAACGAGCCGGTCAAGGGGTTGCCGGAGTTCTCAGCAGCCTTCAACTGCGGAACCCCGCGTACTCGCGGCTAGACTCCTTACTGCTCCTCCCTCTTGTTTTTCTTTTCGTGAGCAGTTTTCTCTTTCTCTAAATCTCCTTGTCGGGTGTTATAGAGTTTGTGGATTACTAAATCCATTGCTGAATGCAATTGTTTCAACTTTTTATTACTGTTTGCTGTTAACAAGACGGCAACCAAATATATTACCTTTCAAAGCTTCAGCCCCTGCTCACTCTCGATAAGCACCGAAGATAGGCGATGCTTTGCGACAACAGTCATACCTTAGTGGATAAACGTTGTTTCACATTTACAGGGGTCAGTAGGGACGACAGGCTCGCGTTCTCGCGCACGCATGCATCTTTTTTCGGTGTTTGCATACAAGGCGACACATCTTGACACATTCGAAACTGGCTATATCCGGGAAGCTAAACCAGCTTCACGGATGTAGCTCAAACTCACGTCGTATACACTAAACCTTAATAAAATAAACGATAACGCAACTAATCTACGCTGAAACAAAGCTGCGTTGAGGCCTAATATTTTATGTTTGTGATTTTTGATGAGTTTTAAATGGCTCATGGCAAGCAAAAGTGGCCGCCATACATTTATTTTACATTTACTTACTCCTGCAGCGTCAGTGGTGCTCTCAAACACTTATACACGCTCCAGCAAACCAGTTTTATCATGCGTTCGCAATTTTGTGATGTCACAAACTGTAGTGCGGAAGAATTTTTGAAGCATCGACACCTGTTTTCGCCCTTTTTAGCAAATGCCGCTGCGAGTGGTTGAAGTTAATTAGGAGTTGAAGTTTGTTATAATGTTTGCAAATAATACGATGCATGAATTGGTAAGGAATACAGAAAGAGGTCTCATAGTTTATCGCTGTGGGGGGTATGTTTGTATGTTTGTATTCAAGATAATTTAATCTACCGATGTAGGCCAGCTTGGCCTTACACTTAAATCTCTCTCTAACGTGCAGAAATTACACCTGGCATCAGTAGCTATTCGAGGGCTCGTTCTTTTTTTCTTTGTTTCTATTGTGGGGGGGGGGGGGTGCGGATTTCCGTAAAACACGCACTGTCTACGAAAAGTATGCCATTTTATTTCAACGATAATTGCATTTACTGTTAAGAAATAAATACTCAAAACTTGCGGCACAGATTTTCGTTTCGTTAAACAACTGTAGTAGGCCTTATTTTGTTTCAACATTTATCAATTCTATTGTTTAAGCCCCAACGTTTACACACGCGGGAATGTCATTTACACATTTCGGCGTAAATGATTGCACAACCCTGAAGTAGTGTATTTGAAGAATATTTACACTCCGTACGGAATGGCAACTACAGAGCTTGCAACAGATCGACACTGCCGGCAGAAAGACAAGTACAAATTTGCGATACGTTCTTCTTTCGTTTACAGGCAGTACCCTTTGTTTCTCCAGGGTGGCTTTCTACTGTTTTTATATAGGTACATGTTTTTAACCCGTAAATGTATTAATCCTGGGTACACAATCATTTGAGTGACGTCATATACGTCACGCAAGTGACGCCAGTACAACGAAACAAGCGGCCTGTAAAGGGTGCACCCCTACACATAGGGTTTTCTTGCGGCGAAGCAACCTTTAAAACCAAAGAGTACATTACACTTAGCGTTGCTCGTTTTCGGGTTCTATATTTTAACAAGAGAGTGTTTTATGCCGGGATACACCAAGACTTGACTGGCGTCATACCCATCACGGAAATGACGCCAGCACACCTTTGCCGAAGGGACCCGCCAGCAGGACGTCGCTCGCCAAGCACACCCACAGGACAGCCGCCGAACCGCAAATCATCCCCAGCTGATGATTTTGCTACATATTTAACTTTCGTGTTTTACCGATTCCTATGACCAAGGAGTCAACCACATTTTTTTTCTTATTCCTTAAGAAACTTTATAGCAGAACTGGGAAACAAAGAAGGATTTAAATCTAGGAGAAATGCCCAAAGGAGTACATAAAACCGAAATTTGTGACAGTTACAACGTAGTGAAAACAGTAAGGATAACAAGTGCGTTCCGCTTGTTTCGTTGCCTCTCACCGATGTTGATGTGGCATATCTCGGCCCCTTACCTGCGTGCTTCCCAAAAGGCAGTCCTTCGGCTCCTCGCCCTAGCGAAGCATTCTATGACGCGGGTGTGTCAACGGGAATATCCAGGTGGATGTTCACATGGATTAATCTTGTGAAATGCTCCTCAGTCATCGTCGACTGCAGCCATGTCTGCAAGCGCCGTAACGTAGAGAGCGTGCGTTCCACTGACGCAACGCTGACTAGAAGTGACGCTGGGATCTGCAGTAGGTTGCGTAATTTGGAAATATATCCATCTCATGCGAAGAGGGTCTCAAGGGTAGTAGATGAAACTTGAAGCCTGTCGGAGCCATTTGGTATTCATCAGTAGAAATTTCGGGACATAAGGTTTTCATCGTCATGGTACAGCTCCTTGACCCGAGTCATTATATTGGCCAGCAAGCCTCCGTATTCGGGCGTCACTTCCTTTGAGCCCTTCCTTTAAACGATTGAGGAGCACGCGAATGATCAAGTGGGTGGTGGTTGTGGTTTGCGACGGGAAAATGAAAGGAAATTCACTGGGGATATTTTGAGCTCGGCAGGGAGCTCACCTGCATACAACCCAGTGCAGGGGAAGGGAAGTAGAGGGGGAGTGATAGAGCGACGGTTGTTTTGGGCCTGTTTTGGCGCAGCTTCGCGTCTATTGCGCGCTTCCTTGGCACGGCTTGATTACCTTGTTCAACAGCATCTCCTGGGTGACCCGAACCTGACGGAATTAAGTGATCGTACGGCAAAGATACGTTAAGGATTGGTTTGAAGGGTAGTGAAACAAGATGTAGAGACCACATACAGATAGCTGGCCGCTGGAGAAACGGTATAACTTTTCGCACTGCTTGCCAGGAATGGTACTCCGTTTTCTAAATTGGTGAATACCGATTCCGTTATGTTTTAAGAGGTATTGCAACATGCGAAAGGAGCAACTAGTTGAGATAAACAGCGATTATAAAAGTTGCCTCTGCTTCCTCGCAATTCTCGAACTTACTAAACTAGCTAGTTTTAATCGGCATAAATGGGAATCACTAAGCTCTCATGCCGAATGGTTTCGGTTTCTGCGCTTGTGTCCAGCGGTGGTGTAGCCCCGAGCTAGCACATCAGGATGCCTCGGTTCCGCTGTCTTACCCTTAGAAAGACGCTGCTCTCCGTTTTCTTTCTGCCGGCGCACGGCCGGGCTACAGCGGCGGCGTCCTCCGATCTCGCCCGGCCGTGGCCGACGCCGTTGCTTTCGGTACACCGCCCTAGCGAATTCCAGGTAACGGCTGGCACAATCACTGGTTTCACTCTTTGTAGAGACACGTGTGTGAATTCAAGTGACGTCGCGTGGGCAATTGTTGTGGGGGTCATTTAAAGCTTTGCTTTCCAATCAGCTTCACTGCGTGGATTGGAACCATTTTTTTTTATTTTTTTGAGGTGCGTTACACGCAACTTCCAATCTACGCGGAAGTATACGCCCAATAAGCGTGACCGGTAAAAAGCGCAAAGGTCCATGGGTACTTGGTCTGCTACCGCTGAGTGCCGCCACTTCCGGTTCGGGATTCTCCTGGCCTCCCGTACGCCGTTGGCTGTCACGCGCGTGTGTGCGTGTTGTTCACCTGTTTCCAGAAAAAAAAAACGCTGTTGCATTGCGCATTCAATGAATATTAACGAATAATCCTCCTAAGGGCTTCTCTGAAAGGCAAGCACTCTGTGAAAAATAAACAACACCCACACACGCGCGGGAAAGTCGCTGGCGTACGGGAGGGCAGGAGAGATCTTGAACCGGAAATGGCGGGAGCAGACGACGTACCCATGGGCCTTCGCGCTTTTTACCGGTTCCCTGTTAGCAGTGAGAGGTTTAAGCGGCGCCCCGTGGCTCCTGCCGTCAGCTTAGGGACACGCGCCCAGAGTTGCACGTAACGCATTAAAAGTAATCGATTACTTGGAATCAATTACACTTTCTTGAAATTTTTTATTATAATCGATTCTTGTTCCAAACTAACGTTCCGGGTAATTAAGTTACATTTTCTTGTAATTAATTACCGGTAACCAATTGCATTTTTTTTTTTCGAAATCAAGTTGTAACCAGTGTTCTACGGCAGTTCTCATGCCGACAACTATGCTACCGCACTGTGGGGACTCTCCCGCCCTGTCAGATGTCACCCCAGCTCTCCTCCCATTACACCCAACTCGGCAGCTCCCACACAGAGCACGGCGGAGGCGCGGCCGCACGTCGGTGCTCCTATACTCGGGTACAATTCAAGAACGGCACCACCTCATGTAGTGTACCACTCTGCCAAAGCGCCGGACCCGTGACGTCAGTGCGCGCGCGTTTTGAAAGGGGTTTGCTATGAATGCGTGATATCGTCTGCCTTGTCTCACGCAGTTTGTTTGTCGTCACTGGAGTCGTTTATAAGCATATTAAGTCCAAACAATCACGGGAACGGCTCACGCCATGTTCAAACTATTCCCAGTAACGCCCTACTTGCGCCGCGCGGAGAAACATCCGGCTACGGTGATAAGGCACAGCGGAAACTTTCGGTGCCGTTCTAAAGTTGTCACCGAGTATAGCTTCCCGGCGCGTCGATCTTTCCGCCGTTTCCGTCACTTGTGCTGTGTCGCAATCTATCGAGGCTTGTTGCGGCGTGAGCAGCAAGCTCGTTCTAATCAAGACAGCTGTTTGTTTGTTTTGGGAGGGGGGTATTAAACGTTTACACTTGACAGGTGTGTTATAAATATGTATTTTATTGCCAATATTGACTACGTAATACGTTTTCAGAGAGAGGTAACTGCAATAAACAGGGACCATATTCTGCTGCTCATAAAGAGAGGGAGAGAGAGAAACGTTTATTGTAAAGAATTTATGGTGTTGCAGGAGTGGTTCCCTCTTCACGACAATCCATGAGCTGCCTTAGCTCCGGCTGCCCCTCTCTGGTGGACCACGAAACAAACCGAACGCCTTTTGCCTGTCTAAAATCCTACTCTCAAAATGAACTGGCTTTTTCCCCTCGTGTTCGAAATCCTTCCTCTCATATGTACATGTTAGCAATTTCCCCTTCTCCTGTCCCGTCGACCTCCTCCCGTGGTGCAACCCGCTTCCCCTCGAATCACCGGCTCCATGGTTGTCGGCACCGCTTAGGCTATAAGACAGGTGGGTTGAGCGCGCATTTACGGCACTACCAAAAAGGGCGAAGGTGACGAAGGCCGAGTCTTCACCTCGCATAAATCTTATGCTATGAAAGATAAACACACAGCCTATAAACCTTTTGGGTGGCATTGGGGGACATTGCCCCTTTTCCCCACCCCTTAGGACCGCCACAGCACCCCCCCCCCCCCTGGTAATCAAAGTGGAAGAATCACACAGCGCCAGACTCAGTTCTACATCCCGCTTTCAAGACGGTCAGCCCAAATTCCAAGTCTGTCTACACCTTCATTTATTGATGACATGGCCAATCCCCGCTGCGCAAGTGTCAGTGTTACGAAGGTGAAGGAAAACAAGGCTGCGAGCGTGCCTGGGGGCTCTTGGGGCCCATGGGAATTGTAATACTGATATTGGAAGGACGCCGAAGGACGGCACTGCCGCACTCAGGATAGGAGATGCCACATACGACCCCATAAAACTAGGAGCTAGAGGCACGCCCCGGGGATCTGTGCTGTCACCGTTGTTATTTAATGTCGCCTTGCTGAACCTCCCCAGAAGATTCGACGCCATAGATAACCTTGGGCATGCTTTCTATGCTGACCATATCACTGTCTGGACGGGAACCGGCAGTGACCTGTCGCAGCTGGTCCACAGCCCCGCCGACATGCGCGAAACACACGGACCATCGGAGGAAACATTGTCGTTCGGCAAGGGGCTCTTCGCCACCATGTTCCTGTTCGCTCTCTACATCATGTTCACTGGGCTTTTCTTCGGTTTGAGTGACGCGGTTGACGTCCAAGATATCAGTACTGTTCACCACAGAAATGTGCGAGAGATCCTTACTATCGCCCCCGAGGAATATGCCCTTGTAAGAGAGAATGCAATTCCACCAGTCCGTACAGCAATCCCTGTGCCGCCTGTAAACGCAAATGCGGGCCTCGTGCCTGACTGGGACGAGCTAACAGGAACCACCGAAGCGTCCGCACTTCTGCTGTGAATGGACACCATGAATGAATACGTTGACGAGTGATGGTCTACTGGTCTGTTTATATTCGTGCCAGAAACCACGACAGCTGGCACTTAGGTGCCTCTGACACTGCCGGAATTTTAGTTTGCATGGAGGGCAGGCAGGTCTTCGCCGCGCTCGAAAGGCACGGGCTCCGTAAAACGAGCTTGTGACGAGTAGGGTCGCAGAAGAAGGCGGAACGCAAGGCCACGTCGAGACGGAGCCGCAACCCGGCTCCAACCTAGTGCAGGGCTTGGTAATAGTCTTTTTCAGTCCAGGCAGGGGCTTTGGACTTCCGTAAGAGTTCAATTCTTGCTTTTAAGGCAGTTCCACACCCTGTCTTGGGTTATAATACATAGCTTCCTCGACTAGTATTCTGTATTCTGATCCTGCATGATTGGAAAGCAGTGTCACAAGCGTCATCTATAGACAGGAAGAGTGGTAGCCAATGTGAAAGTTTCGCGAAGGACCGCAGGTGTTCGATGTAAAACCCGAGAACCAAAAAATATCCTTCTTGCTTATGACAGCGCGCATTACAAGCTGATAAAGAGGGGAATGGCCACCACATGTCTTAATTCGGCTTTAAAGAAATCCTGCGAGCATAACCTGATTACAAGTTTTAGCAATCAGATCAGCCGCTTGGAAGCCACCCGATTTCCTCCCAATCCTCCCACCCGATTTCCTCCCACCGTGTGTGTGATAGCATCCTGTCGAAGATAAAACACGATAAAAAAGTGCAGGAGCAGAAGGGAAAAAATTAGTGCCATACCACCCTGTGAAGCACGACCTGCAAAGCAGCACGTCCTCCATGTAGTGCATGAAACAAAACCCGTTCGTTGGTAATTTATGACTGATCACACTTCTTAGAATTTCCTTAAGGAAATTTGGAAAAGACCCATGCTTTATCCTAGCGGCAAACGTAGAGCTGTCTCTTTCCCTGTCGCATCGTAGGCATCCTACTGTTTGTAGCGAGTTTTAGCTGACCGTCTTTCACGGTACGCTCCGCTCGGATAGCAAGCGGGAACGCCATTGCGCATGGGTGGCGCGCTTGTCCGCGAACGGCATTGGCTCCGGTGGCGCTGAGCGTGCCGCCGATACCGGAGCGGACCGTCGAAAACGGTTAGCTAAAACTCTCTTGTGTAACGCGTCAGCGCAATCCACTCTACCGCAGATGACACCAGGCTGTTTGACGGCCACGTTGAAACTCACGCCAACAGAACGGACATGTTATCAGCAAGGGTATTATACCTATATTTGCGCGTGCTTCCCCCTATCGCCCTTCTCTCCCAACCCGCTCACGCATAAACAGCAACCGGTCATGCGCTAGTGCTTAGAAGAGAAAGATACTGTCTAACATGTAGCTCTGAAAGCCTCTTAAGCTGAACGAGTGATATTGGCCCATGACGGCAATGCAAGCGGGCCAGTTGCTGTTCATCCGGGAGGGATTCGCAGCTACACGACCAGCTGAAACATGAGGCAGCAACGGCGGTGGCAGCGGCTTTGCGCGGTTTTCGCGCCAATTCACGCTTCTGTTCGGGTTTACGCTTCAAAGTTTTCGCTCTTCCTCCAAGCGAGCGACATGCGTCCATCCCATAGCGGGTTAAAACCTCGAGGGCTTCGACCTCTATACTATTGGACACACGCGTGTATGTTCCTTTTGCTTCCCAGTCATAGGCATCTCATCGTCTGTGTAGCACACCAACCACGAACAAAAGCGCTCGAGTGCGGAGGACAGCTTACTGGGCGCATTGAGCCATGACACTGCCACGTTTAAATCTCCCACCACCACAAACTAATCCGGAGACTTCCACTACGGCGCGCCTTATCGCCTGCGCTGCACCGGCGCGTTAAACCCTACAATCAATCAATCCGATCACCACAACGTGTATGTCATCGGTAGCGGCATCAAGCCCTGCTGTGCGTGCATGCCCACCCCCTTCACCACAACCTGTGCACGCCAAAACCGGCAACCCCCCTAGGCGGCCGTGAAATACACTGGCAAATGGAGAGAGAGACTTCATATGCGACCAGACTATGATCAATTATAATTCTTCCTCCCGAAGGACTTTGACCAGCTGGTTACCGAGGGCCATCGACACGACAATATTGCACGAATGGCTTTCAAGCTGAAGAATAATTAATGTGCTCACGTCACCGTTCCAACGGGGCAGGTTGCTTTAAACGTTCAGGGGCGCGCAGCTAGTGGGGGAGGTGGAATTTGAAGCGGCAACTGCCCCGGCTACATTCTCGGTGGCGGCATCGGCGGCGGCTGTCGGCCGTCTTTTCACCCCTTCATGCTTTTCCACAATCATCTGATAAAGGCTCTACGGCTGCTCTCAGCCGACTGGGCAACATCTGAAAGAGGCATGAGAGGTGGCGAGGGGAATAATCATTGTGATAACCATTGTGAAAGAGGAGTCGGTGGTGGCGAGAAGGAGCCCCGGAGCGGCGCCGAGTAAATCTGCTTCACATGAATGAAAACCTAAAAGGGGAAGGGGGGGGTTGAGACCTCTTTGCAGTAAACATGAAAATGCACGTAATACCGTAAGTCCACAGGCTTTCGCACAATGTCAAGGAGGTCGCAGCCAGGTATAATGTGCGTGTTGTGTGTTCCGCCCACTGCAAGCTGGCTAAAGTTTGCCGTATGATGGACAAAAAAATTCCCTCGCACTTCCCCGAGGGGGAGAGTGTGTAAGTGCGAATGCACGGTTGTTGATTGCGCGATTACGGTGGATATCGTGATCTTGGAGTGGAGAGGAGGCGCCCAACACCCGCAGTCACTGAGCGGAGAGAGGAGGAGGAGAGTAGCGCCCGCCGTTACGGCGAGGGCTACACGAGCGCCCACACGCGTCGGAATGCGGAGCGCCCGCTACGCGAGCGAGAGCTCTCCCGCCCGAAGTGGAGAGGAGGCGCCCAACACCCGCAGTCACTGAGCGGAGAGAGGAGGAGGAGAGTAGCGCGCGCCCATCTCCCCCCGTTGCTAGGGAAGACGAGGAGGAAGACGAGGAGCGCGCGCACCCGCAGCTGTTGCTATGCGGACGACGGCGGCGGACGATTCAGGCTCGCTTAAGAAGTGCATTCGCACTTAAAAGCTACCGGAGGCATGCTCAAAGAAGCACGCTATGTTCTTCACTGAGTGTGTAAAAAACGTCATATACAGTATCCCCTTAAAGTACAAAAGGGTGTATATTTGGCAAACTGGACGTTGCTTCAATGTACCTACGAGGGAGCACGGGTGGGCAGTCAGCCGCAACATGGGCTGGGTTGCGACTGGCCATCCGGGCACAGTCACCGGCAGGGTGTCGAACCGAAAGTTTTTCGGGTTCGGTTCGGGTTCGGGTTCAAAGCTTTCGGGTTCGGTTCGGGTTCAGTTCCGGCGCACCATTCCGTTCCGGTTCGAACGGGTTCGAACCGGTTCAAACGGGTTCGAACAGGTTCGGAGAAAAAAAAGCAGGCGTGTTTTTTTCTGTTAATTTTTTTTTTGTGTTCGGTTTTCGTTTCCTTGTCAGCTTTCCTTGTCAAAAACGAAGCCGTAATGTAGGTTTATTTGTGCAAATGTTTTGTTTTGGCCAAAAATAAGCAACCCTGCAACACTTTTTTCAACTTTGTTCGAAATCTTGAATGCTGCAAAAAGTAGTCAACCAACACATCCAGTACTTAGATCAGGGAGTCGGAAAGTCCCTCAGACAAAAAGTACTGTTCTGTCCCCATCAGGTAACTTACAAACTTGCTTGAAATATTTTTCTCTGTTCCCCAGTCTTGGCGTTCTTCTACCGCTGGAATGACGTCATTACAGCGATGTAGCGGCTATTTGCCGGCTTTCCCTAAATTGCGACATTAAATAGAAACCACAAAAGCGAAGCAGAAACGGAAGGCGTATCTGCTGGGACGAGATAATCCCGCACTGCTCCTATGTGCTGGCAATAGCTATAATTTTTGCAGTGCTTCCAGATGCGAAGATACGAGTGAGAGCGTTGATCTAAAGTGTTGAAGAGTTCCTTTAACTGTAAAATGTACCGCAAAATGTTTTCTGTAGTAGGCCCACGATTACAACTTTAACTGAAGCGAAATGAAAAATTCGCTCGGACACATAAGACTCCGTATTTGTATGAATTTGAAAGCCCTGCTTTTTATGGCCGCAAGTTTTTTTTATTGATTTAGTTTCTTTCATTTTTATCATTTAATTCAATTTATTCTTGGACCATAACACTGCAGTTTTATACCCAGCAGTTGTTTTCTTGAGGAAGAAAATGACGGACGATTACGACACTCGCTAATGCGAAATTTGAGTGCAGCGCGAACTGTAGTCTTCTCGGCGACGGTGCTAGATGCTCTGCCTCAGGAAGTGATCGCGTCATCAGTTAATGCATGACGGCGCGCTGCATACTCTGTCGTTATCTCGTAAGGGGTCGCCACTGTGAAGCACGTCTCGCACGGTCACGGAATTACGCCCTCCCCCTTACACTTTCGCCATACTTGCAACCACCGTTTTCCTGCTAGCTCTATCTTCGGTGGCGTCTTCGTTCTCTCGGTTACAACGAGTCCAACGCTGAGGGTCTACGCGAAACCACAGGAGCGGGTGCTTAATAAGGGCTGCGTGTAGCCGCTGTGCAGCCATGTGATCCACTCCCTTCGCCGACAAGTGACGGGCCGCACATCGTCTCCAAATAATGCGTTCTCGCCACAGTCTTCGGGAAGGCAAACAGGTAGCCTCCTGACCAGTGGGCAACACACGGGTGCCTCCGACGCCTCCCCCTCGGTGCAGCTTCGCCAGAATCTTCTGGTAATGGGCAGCCTCCCAGCGGACTACCTATGGTCCCGTCCTACTAAGCAGACGACCCGTCCGTCCACAATCGTTTTAATGCGTACCATTCTTTGCCCACAGCAAGGAACGTGCAACCCCCTTCATTTCCCCAAAAATACCGATCTCGCGGGAGTTACATTTGCAATCGCTATAATAGCGTAAATGGAGATAACTGGACGCACAAAATTTCTGAAAAACTAAAAAATAAAAAAAGTAACCACCGAAACTAGGTAACCGTGTGACACCCTGCATTTCCACAATAATGAGGATTTCGGGAAATTTCCACCTGTAATCGTTATGTAGGGCAAGTGGAGATAATTATCGAACAAAATTTATAAATGTAAAAAATAAAAAGAAATGTAAAATAATTGCGGAAACTAACGAACCGTGTAACACCCTGCATTTCCACAATAAGGCAGATTTCGCGAGTTACAAATGTAATCGTTAGAATAGCGCAAATGAAAATAATTGGTCGAACGAAATTTTGCAAAACTATAAAATAAGAAAAATATTTAGCAATTAAGGAAAATGGGAAACCGTATAACTGCCTGCAATTCCACAATAATGGAGATTTCGCGAACATTCCATTTATAATTATAGCAGCGTCAATTGAGATAATTTGTCGGACAGGATTTATAAAAACCAAAAAATTGGCTGTAGATACTCACACTGAGGACAAGCCGCGAAGGAATACTACGCATTAGCAGATAATTGTTTGAATTTCTTCAGAATTGTTTTAGTAGCCTGGAGTGTCGCCATGGACAGAATTTTGCGTCTCCGCCGCCTCCCCGGTCCGCCCGGGCGTCTCGTGGCGGGCCGCCCCTCGTCCCGAAATCACGCATCCTCGCAGGAATCGCCTGCCTGGCAGGCAGCCAGGCAGGCAGGTAGTTTACTGTTGAGCGGGCAGTCTTTTTGGCGGGCAGGAGAGCCTGAGCGCCCAACATCTTTTTTGGTTCCACCAAATGTCTAGGCACGCACGCGCGCATGCACCCCTGGTTTCGCACAATGAGGCAAATAATTTTGCATTTAAATAAATTGATTGGTCTGCTACGCTTTTCATGTACCCTTGTTTCAACGGCGCTTTAGCTTTTACACGAAATCATTACCACTGCTAGAAGTCGAAAACACTCACGCGTCGGCGTCAACCTCCGACTGTCAAGCGTGGCTGGTGGCGTTTAAAGCGATTTCCTTCTGCTCATCTTTCTTATGCTAACGTACCAGTTAGAAAGAAAGAACGGCTTTAATGACTCATTGGACGCCGTGTACAGGACGGCATTGGATAGGGAACCACCGGAGATAGGAACTTGCTAAATGGCACTTCAGCGACTGGTGAGAGCGGTTGGGTTCTACGAAAGATAATAGCTGAGTGAAGTCACAAGCAGCAGTAATTATCCCTCGTAGAGAGAGGGAAAATGAACTTTAAATAAATCGAGGAAACGTTTCAGAAAGGCGTCCTCATTCAAGGGGTAGAGTCGACAGTCGTTTTCATCAAGAGAAACTGATCTTCCAAGCCGGAGATGGTCAAGGCTTTCTCCCAAATCTCTATGGAAACGTGTAGGTTGGGTGGATCGAGGGTGGACTTGTCGCAGCCGCCTACTGTGTGTATGAGGTTCCCAGGCTCCCCACAGAAGCGACGAAATTGAGAGAATTGTGTCCAGTCAAAGAGGTGAAGACTGGTGATGTATGGGAAGGTGCTAATCCGCAGTGCACGGAATAATCGTTCCTGGTTATTCGCTATTGATTTGTGCGGGAAGGAATACGTTCTACGGGAGAGCCTATAGTGCTAATTAATTTTCTGGTATGTATACAGGATGCATGCGCTCGGGCTCGGCTTCATCAGCGCTGGTTAAGCGGGTCAAATGTCCAGCCACGAGTTTGGTGATCTTGTCTGCCGGCGATGCCAGTATGAGCTGGGGCCCATACAATCCTGTCTGGTCTCATTGGTGGTGTTTGCTTGTTTATTCGAAGTGTTGCAACATGCAATAGACTGTTGGCAAAGTTGCGCCACGCCTGATAAGAGTCTGTTATGAGACTTTTGGCGGCCCTTTGGCTAAGCGCACGTGCTATCGCCTCTTCCTCAGCTTGGAAGGGGCTGTGTTCGGGGGTTGATATGCTACACCTGTGGAAGGCTGCAGAACAGTAGCACGAAGAAAGAGAAGGTATCGGAGAATGCTATCGGGTGTCTTTCGCATCAAACCAGTTGATCGTTCCTTTTTTTTTTTCTTTCAGTTTAGTTCCTTCACGGTCTTACCTCATATATATACACATTTTGAGAACCTTTTGGTGAATATAAGACATGCATTAGGCAACAGGTTTTTAACTTCAGTGCGAGATGTAAATCTTACGCGAGAAATAACATAAGAGCGTAATACGTGCATAAAAAAAGGCCTTTTATAGCATTCAGGTGGTCGACACATAACTTTCCGGCTATTTTGTGCGTAACTAAATTTCCTGATTGATCGAGAAAGAGAACGCTGCAAAATTTACAAATGCCAAGGACCCCAAATCTATCATGTTTGGTCCAACCCTCTAATCCGCCTTAACTGACCCGCTAATTCCTCTAATCCATATTAATCAACACCGCCGCAGTCCCACTGATTCACATTAGTTCATTCACTCATCTGACTAAACCACCCTAGTCTACCCGTTAATCCGCGTTAATCGACTTGTTAATCCATGCATCGAAATGCTATCGCATTTACTTTAAAAGTAAAATTGAGAAGGCCCCAATTTTTTTTTTTTTCAATTCTCATGTTCTCCTAGGGCAGTAACCAGAGGACACAACGGCACTGTACAAGAAAAAGTGATGGTGACGTAGAGAACTCTGAGTGTTTGTGTCTCAGTGCTGTTTTTATATAAGTGCCCACTCAAACTAAAATAAGTGGAAGATACGGATTTATTGTTGATGGTGTCCCTGAAGGCCTTCGCAAGCGGACACGGATGCATTCAAATTAACAACATGTAAACTTCACACAATTTTAAACACACTGCAGATAGAAACCATAAAGAATACCCCATGATATGTTTCCACGGAATATGCGTTCTAACTTATGTTATTGTGAATGCAAAAAGATAATTTGGGGAGACGGGCAATACCTAAAGCAAACTAGTAGTGTATATGGACTTCACATTAAATTTAGGGTAATAATAAGATGAGAACCTTATGGGCCTTGGGAACTGCAGACTATGCAAAATATTGCGTGGTGTTGTCTGGCGAATGGTAAAAATATCTTCGGATGCAAGGTAGGGTACCGGGATGGAAAACTAGAAATCACAGTTTTGAGGCCCCGGAACCGGTTCGGAACGGTTCCTTCGATTCGTTCCGGTTCGGGTTCAGTTCCAGAATGGCGGAAAAAATACGGTTCCGGTTCAGTTCCGGTTCCGGGCAAAAATTCGGGTTCGGTTCCGGTTTTCGGTTCGGTTCCGGTTCCGGTTCGACACCCTGGTCACCGGTGTAGAGGCGCTGCCTTTCTCCGTCCGCTATCTAGGCGGCGCAGATCAGAGTGATGAAGTTCTTGAGTCGACGAAAAGTTGAAGCAACATTTATATACAGTTGTTATATACAAGGGTAACACCCTTGTTGTATACAAGGGTAACAACAGCGTTACATGGCTCGCACAAAGGCGACGGCACCTCTCCACTCGGTACCTCTGAAAAGTGCCCGCCGATAAGTGCCTCCGGGCGGGTTTTTATAAACCCGGGAGTACGCTGTAGCCGCGAACGGTTTGAATCGCTCCAATCAGGACTCTCGCTAGCCGATGTTTGAAACCCGATGAATGGAGGCGAAGCGGTTGCGTCAGCCGAGCCGCCCCAACGGGGAAAGGGAAGGCGACACCGGCGCCGCCTCAGCGAAGCCGTCATGCAGCGTCATGTCGGTTGCCGGTCGTTAGCCCGATGCATAATTCGGCCGAACCGCCACGACGGGAAAGAGAGCGGCGACCCTGCGGCAATGCAAGTTTGGGCCTCTCGGCCGCGGTTGATGTGGTCTGGTTTGGTCGGGGCGTGAGTTGGCCTTGCTGTCGGTGCGTCACTCCGTGCAACGAATTTGGTCCGGGCGCTCTGGCACAACAGCGGGCGCCTCGCAGACTACTTCAATCGTTCTAAGTGTGATCCACTCCTGCATAAGACGATCTTTCAGGGCAGAGCAAAAAAACGGAAAGGGAGGTAATTCAGGCGGTTTTTATAAAAAAAGAGCAAGCGACAAGTGCGTCAGCAGGCCGTCACTGGCCTTAAAGGGGCACTGACACAAAATTTCGAAGGCGAGATAACTTCGGAGGTAGATTGGTGAACACATATACACGGAGGTAGAACACATATACATCATCTGGAAAATATCAGCGGCGAATACAGCCTAGAACATATTTAAAGTCAATTTTAAAGTGTGCGAAACGCAACCGAGCAGCCAGCAGAGGACCAAGCGCAATCGACATCCCGCGGATATTTTGTAAATAAACAACATCCAAACACGTCACAAGTTTGTGTTTGCCGCTTCCGCACTGCCGGCGTTTTTCGCCGGCTCGCCCGGCTCGCGCTCCAATCGGGAGGCCGGGGGGCGGAGCCTCCAGAACGAACGACCCGATCGTTGGCGGCGGAGGCGTTGTGATTTCGTCAGCTCATCGGGCAGCTGGCCGCAACTAAAATTCTAAAGCGATTCCAGGCACTCTGTTTCTATTACTTGTTATTTACATTGGACGCGAAAACACGCCGGAGACACGAAAAGCCCACTGAGCGAACCGCACGGTCGCTGTGCAGGCGGCGGCCACGGCCGCGAAGTGGCCCAGGCTGGCGCAGGTAGCTCGAGTGATAGCTTGTTACCCCTGCACGAAATTGTGCCCAAGTGGCAGCTTATGAGAAAGGAGTTAATGATGCGATGGCGGGTTGCATTAAAAATTGTCATCTGCACAGCTTACGAGAGCGGCAATCGAATATCCGCCGCAGTGCTAAGCCAAACACTTCTGTAGGCGGACCTGTAGTTCAGACCGGCCGGCTGCTCCCAGCGCGCGTCTCGCCACCCACCGTCTCGAGCGTCGCGCGTCGTTCTTTAGCCGCGGTAGCATTTGCACTCGCAGCGCCTGCGTCACATCCACGGTCGCTTTTTAATTAAGCGCCTCACGAGATCAGTACGTGGGGGCATTCGCAGAAACTGCCGTCGATGCGGAATCGACAGTGCTATGGCGGCTCTGCTCTGTGATATCCCTCCGACGGTCACGTGGTCAGCTTTGTTCACACAAAATCCACAAAATCCATCGTTTCGCGGCACTCGCTGAAACCGAAACTGCGACTGGCCGCATTGAAAATGCCTCTAATTAAACAACCGTCGCACGCTGAAGCAAATGAGGTTTCTACAGGTTATAAGTAGGTCACTAGCTACTTATCGCAACAAAAAAAAACAAGATGCAAAATTTTTGTGTCAGTGCCCCTTTAAACGACACAGAAATGTCATTCTTAAAACGAAGCGTGTAGTTTAGCACGTGAGGCTGTTCTTCCAAGGTAAATATAACTGGTAGCGAAGCTTCCATAGAAGCCCATACGTTCAGAAAATGGCGGCTCTTAAGCTTGTTGTTGTTGTTGTTGTAGAACTTTTATTTTGAGAAGAAAAGGGAAGGGGTCAGGGGTGAAAAGTTGAAAGGGAGTTCATGGGTGGGGCCCAACGTTGAGGGCTCCAGATGCAACGGCTCCCACCTTGGCTATCTGGATCAGACGTAGCTGATCTTCGAGAGATGAGCTGGTAAGGGCTGCCTCCCATGTCTCGATAGGATTAATCTGTATACTATTGTTTTCCTGGGGCCAGATGCGCGGGCACGCCCAGGTTGCGTGAAATAGCGTGGCTATCTCTCCGCATTTTGTGCACGTTTCTTGGAAGGAATCGGGGAACATTTTTGCCAGTCGTGACTTATGTGGGTACGTGTTTGTTTGTATTTACCTCAGGATTTGAGCTTCTATAGTATTTAATTCCTTGTGTGGAGTAGGAAAGGTACTTCTCTTATGCCTAATAAGCGAGAGTCTTTCTCCATATTTTTCGGGGAGGGGGGTGTGATAAGCGTGATCGTCAGGTGTGCGGTGTGTGAGTTCACGCACTGCCTTGTCCGCTGCTTCATTACCCTCCAGTCCTTCGTGTCCGGGACACCATGTGATATTGTATTTTTTCTTCAGTTCAGGTGGAAGAAGGTTTTTGAGGCGTTTTGGTATTCTTCCTGCGGCAAGATTCAATACTGCTCTCTTGGAGTCTGTTATTATGTTCAGACTTCTGCTCGTCTTTTCGCCGAGTCGAATTGCCATGAGGATGGCACCAGTCTCCGCTTCTTCTGTGTTTGACTGTCTAATTGTCATGCAATCTTGCAGAGCTCCCTTGAAATCTGTGACCACTAGTGTGGTGTTGGTTTTGTCACAGGTTCCAGCATCGGTATAGACCGTGTTTTCATGATCCTTAATTTTTTTCCTGGGGTATTTGACTCTCGCTTGCCTTCTGTCTTTGTGTACAGTGGGGTCCATATTTTTCGGTAGAGGAAGGGTTTTGATGTGACTGCGCTGTTCAGGTTTCAAGTACGTCACGGCGTCCAGTCGTGTTCTTTCTGGGGGGCTACATATCTTCCATAGGATGGATCTCCCAGTTTTAGTCGTGGCAAGCCTTTCCTTCTGGGCGATTAGTAATGCTTCCTTGATCTCTTCGAAGGTGTTGTACATTCCTAATTGAAAGAATTTTTCCGTGGACGTGTACAATGGTAGGCCCAGTGCTGCTTTATATGCCGTCCTGATGATAATGTCTATTCGTTCTTCCTCTTGTTTGTTTAGGTTGTGATACTGCTCATGGGACTTAGCGCCATCTGTGTGAGGAGGGAACACCTCCGGTGGAACAAAAAATAAACAGGATGTGACGCAAGATCCGGTCAGAAAGTGACGTAATTTTGCTGGCATCAGCGGAAAAATTTGACTTCAAAAAAGCCTTAGCAGGCCTCTGATCGCTGAGGGCTCGCCTAGTGCTGTTGGTGGGCACCACCCAATAAACATAAACATAAACATAAACATAAACATGTCATTGCCATCTGACGCAAGTTGGCGAGCCCTTGGCGTGTGTGCTTCAAGTCAACTCCAGCTTATACTCGTGACTAGAGAAACGTACTTTAGGATACTGTCGTATGATTCGCCTCGGTGTTTATAAAAACATCTTGCATCTTCTCTGAACCTTTATTCTGTATTCATGCCTTCCACCGCTGTATAAAAGCAACCAGTTGTTTATTTTGATTGCAGTAGGTGGCAAACGTACCCCCCTCCCCCCGACCGGAATTTTTTTTCTGTCTTGGAATACAGAGCCCACAATGACACTTGACCACTCTCCCCGGCCCCCCTTTCATATAAAAGACGTGCCAGCTCCTTAACCCGATACCAATTTCTACCAACGCCACTGCTGGGTTCATACGCAGGTTGCGTGCGTGCCTTAAGTATAGATCAAGGTTATATAATGCTTGCTCAGTTTGTGTACTTCTGTTCTAAGAGAAGAAATAACGCATAGTCATGCTATATAATCAAGACATTTGAATTTTATTCCAGGATAAACATAAAACAAATTTACCACACTGCACAGAATCAGCACGTATACAATAAGTACAAAATGTTTGTAGGCACTACATGCATTATGATTATCCTTACGCGCCGAAAACTGGACTTTACCCGTAACACATAGCATTATGAGCAATGAAAGCGTCAACAGCAGAACTACTTCGAAACAACAGAAAAGAACTAGGCACTGCATCTTGACGCAGAAAACCGGGCCGCAGGAATGCCGATTCACGAAAGTGCAGCGAGCACACCGCAGCTGTCCCGGCGTCTTATCAAGTGGACATGTGTTTCTACAGAAGTTCACTCAGCATTCACGCCTGCAATTTCCTGGTTGCTTTATTAGGCAGGTGTCGCAACAGATAAGTAAAAAGAGGAAAAATGGATCAATTCAAACGAAAGCGACGGCAGTATGTAAAAGCACATAGCAGGAAAGATCTGGCAGCCGCGCATGACGGAACAGCACAACACAGTACTGCGATGGAAATAATGCTTGCGCATACAAGTGCGGGAAGCAACGAGCACTACAAGTGTTGTAATGATATAGAGAAGACACTGAGATAGACAATTAAAGCGACTCGTTTAAATTCGAGTGGTACTGTGCTGATAAGTCCTAGAGTAATTGACACCACTTGCTTCGAGCCAGCCTGAGGTGAAATCAAGAGATAACTGTGACATAACCAAGCTTGACCCATTTTTTTTTTCGAAGCACCACCACGTCCCCTTACACAACCCCCGTGCACGTATTAACAGTACTACAGTTTCGCGTTACCTGTGGAAATGAGAGGAAAATGGTGCAGTAAAACGCCAGGCGCACGGGAGTTGCTGTTGCAACCTTTTACAGCACATCTTTTCCGTAGGTACCGAGGAAAGCGCTCCGCTCCAACCGTTGGCAGCATCGTCCCGTAGTTCACCATGCCCGCCGGGCACGGTACTAAACGTGTTCACCGACGATACAACGCACCTCGCAACTCCACGCACAGCAAAAATTAAGTGCACACCAAATTAACAAGGAAAAACAAATGCAAATGCGCACCACCTAAACACGCGAGGGGCGTTTCCCAGCAGACGAACTTTAGGAGCGCCTTTCTGAACACTACAAGGACTGCATCACAGAGCAATGACATGTGCCATTCTTCAGAAGGCGCTACAAAAAAGGTTTTTGAGAATGAACAGCATTTTCATAAATTATTTACACAATGTGCCTAAATAAATGTGACTCAGAAATAAATATCGTTCGTAAAATATAAATGTTGTTTTATTGTTGAACAAAACTTGGTTTTTTGTTAGTAGTGTTTGTTCCCTCCTCACCTAGTCGCGCTTCAATCGCCACTCCCATCAGCCCCCATGCTGATGTCGCTGGTAATAGGTTCTGAACCGCTTTTCGCCCGAAGCTTCGCTACCATTACCTTGGTTCTTCCCTTGTTGCGGTTTCGGGCTCGCCCCTTCGGGGCTCGCTCCTAATTGCAGGCATTAATAAAGGTTGTTCTCTCTCTCTCTCTCTCTGCGCCTGGAATGCGCGCACGCGCGTTGGGACCGCCTTGATTGTTCTCTTTAGGTTGGAGAAGATAGGTTTTCATGATAGCAGCAGTGTTGTACTTGTTCACTCTAGCCATTGTCACCACCATCTGCACTTGCTGGCATGATTATACCGCAGTTGTTATTTTTCTTCTTGTTGTTTAAGTATAGATTGGTCATCTATAAATTAGGTGTGGTTGACTTTACATAAACAGTTGGAAGTTGGCGCCTGTATCTGTCGTATCTTCTATCAATGGTCCACGCCTAGTTTGCGCCCCGTTTTCTTCTTTCTTTAAGTATATATCAATTAGCTCAGCAACAAGATTTGTCACCTCGTGGGGTTGACACTAAGTGCCTCACTCGGAGGCGGCCGCTTTTTCCACTACCCAAGTATATTCTAGTTGACTGTAACGTCAGCCATCCAGCCTGCTACATATGCAACGTGGTAGGCTGGATATGCTACATATCCTACTACATATGCCTGCCTATTCAACAAAGGATGAACACGCTATTGCCTGCTGTCTTGACGCACCATGGCCTGTGGCGCCTCCCACAAAAGCGCGGCGTATGTCTTTTATTCGGAAGATTCTTGGAAAAACTAAAATGTCGGCAAATGTATCCTGCTTTCCAGGCACCAACAGGTTTCCATCCAAAAACCTTGTGCCTCCTTCTGTTTTTTTTTTCTTTGTTTTTTTTTTTTTTCTGAGTGGTGCGTGGAGAAGGACATAAGCAATCAGCGGGATTCAGACGGTGGAGATATCCTGTCTTTCTGGCCTGCGGAGAACATTCACGCGACCAGTATTAGACACCGCGTCTTAGAAGGGGCCGCCCATGGATGTTCCGTGAAAGAAAATACCTCCGCAGTTTTCGCTCGATGGCGGCGGGCATCCGCGGGGAATGGAACCTGTTTTTGGCACTACGGTCACGTAGTTTTAGGTCATGGCAGGTGCGAGAGTGGCTACTCCAACGCGGCGTGGTCGAAATGTGTGACACTGACAGGTGCGGGCACATTTGGAATATTGCTGCTGGCGCTGCTCTTGTCCGCAGAAAAGGGAGAAGCGGCATTTGGGGTGCCGGTGGCGGTCGAAAGCCGCCTCGCTTCCTCCGCGCTGTCGTCTCCTTGTCCCTCCATCCGTGTGGATGTTCCAACAAGCCGGACCGTCCGGTGACGTATTGTTGAGGACCCATATCCATCCGCCTCCACGGGCCTCCTCGTCCTTCGCATGAATCCCGCTGTACAGAGGTGGGGGCAACCACGGGAGACTGCCGGGGTGTGCGCTTCTGCGGTGCAACCCGCCTGCGCTTCACTTAGCGACTCCGTCGTTTTCGGCGTAACTGAGGCTTGGCGACAGGTGGGTCGATCGCGCATTTACGGCAATCCCAAAAAAGGTAAAGTGGACAGGCGCGAGTCTCCAGACTCTCCACCTTGAAGACATCGGATGCTATGAAAGATAGACAAAAAGCCGATGACCTTTCTGTTTTTCGGGGGGGTGGTGGCGGAGTGGCGATAGCCTCTTTTGTACCACCCTTGGGACCGCCTTGGGACCCTCCTCCCTTCGCGCGTGAATCCAATTGGAAGAATGACTCAGCGCAGACTCAGCTCAACACCCCGCTTTCGAGAGCGTCATCCAAAATTCCAAATCTGTTTACACCTGCATTTAATGCCAGCATGGCGAATCCCCGTCGCGTGGTTGCGTGGGTGTCAATATTACGAAGGCGAAGAAGGAGGCTGTGAGCATGCCTGGTGGCTCGTGGGGCCCATCGGGATTCTAATTAGTGCTACTGCAAGGACGCCGACATCGTCCAAGTGACGGCTGCCCCTTGTCCGATGAATTCGTTCAAGCCAAAACCCCGACTTTCGATTGGACCCAGACGGCCGCCTCCCTCTGTGCCAGAACTCCCGACGAGCCGAGCATTGGCTTCGAGGTTACCGAAGGCGTCGTCGGGCCCTGTCCCGGTAAAGCCGGAGCTTTCCGGGGGCGGGTTCCACGATTCCCTGCCTGTGACGTCGCGAAAGCCCGTCGCGACGGGGCCCAATAAGGGTCGCCGTGCCCTGCTAGCGGAATCGTCGAGGCCCCCAGCAACGTTGGATACGGAGCAGGAAGCGTCCCTGGCTGCAGGTTCCCTGGGATCCAAACGAAACCGGGCTGCGGAGATCTTGTCGTGGGCTTCCAAGCTGGAACCAGTGGGCACGCTGTCGAAGTTCTTCCGCTGTCTTCGAGGCCGGAAGGAGCCAGGGACGACGGAAGCTCCGTTGGCGACGTCGCCGCTTGGCAGGCAGGGTGCGTTTCCGGGCATGCAGCAGAAACTGGAGCGGCACAACGTCGGTAGTCCCGACCGGTCGGCGTTCTCCGGAGGCAGCTTAGCGGCCCCATCTGGCGAAGAGTTGGTGACGGGCTCGGATGAAGGCGCTACGTCGCCGCCGCCTTTTAGTGCCCGCCGTCTCTTGCGCTTGACTGCAGCGGAGGCAGAGGGGGCTTTGGAGGTCCATCCCGTGTCTAGCGCAGGCTACCCCAGCGACCTGTCGCTGCTGGTTCATAGCTCCGCCGACATGCGCGAAACACAGGGACCATCGGACGGAACATCCTCGTTCTACAAGGCGCTCTTCGCGACCATGTTCCTGTTTACGCTATCAATCATGTTCATAGGGCTTTTCTTCGCATCAAGTCACGCCGTTGACGTCCAAGATATCAGTACTGTTCAGCACGGTGATGTGGCAGACATCCTTACTATTGCTCCTCAGGAAGATGCTATTGTAACAGAGTAAGCAAGCCCGCCAGCCCGTACTGCAATCCTTGTGCAACCTGGAAACCCAAAGCCGCACCTTGAACCTGACTGAAACGAGCTAACAGGGACCACCGAAGCGTCCGCACTATGCCCGCAAATGAGCAGCTTTAATAAAGACCTTGATGAGTGATCGTCTACTGGTCTGTTTCTATTCGTGTCAGAAATCGCTATAGCTGCTACCTAAGTGCCTCTGACACCGTGGAAATTTAATTTGCATGGACGGTAGGCAGGGGCTTTGGACTGAGAGAGACAACATTATTGATTGATTGATTGATGGATTGATTGATTGATTGATTGATTGATTGATTGATTGATTGATTGATTGATTGATTGATTGATTGATTGATTGATTGATTGATTGATTGATTGATTGATTGATTGATTGATTGATTGATTGATTGATTGATTGATTGATTGATTGATTGATTTAACGCGCCGATGCAACGGAAGCGATGAGGCGCACCGTAGTGGTGGGCTCGGGATTTATTTTAACCACCTCGGGATCTTTAACGTGCGCCGAAATCTTGTGCACACGGGCGTTTTTGTTTTTCGCCTCCATCAGAAAAGCTGCCGCAGTGGACTGGAATCGAACCCGCGACCTCGTGCTCAGCAGCGCTACAATTCTTCAAAAACTTTTCTTTTTGACCTTTGGCCGGGCATCAGCAACAAAATGTCACAGAATTGGTCCACAACAATTACTTTCTTCTTTTTGTTGCCCTGCAAGGGCCATTGCTCCAGCCCACCGCTCAAAGAGATGAGACACTTTACCCCGCTAACCGCGAACGGAAGCTTATTGGCTCCAGGAACAACACCAAAGGTACCAATCTGCACCAAGTTTGTTGCGAGCTGGCTTGTGGCTCCCTGGGAGTAACAAGTGCCGGCAAGAAAATTGCAGCAAGTGTTAGACAACAGGACTGCAGAGGGGAAAAATCAATTGGTTCTTTTTAAGGGGCCATGAAAGGCGTTTTGAGCACACTAAATGAACTAGCGCAATCGTTAGATTGGGTCGTCAACGTCACCTGTGCCAAGTATTACTCTTTTACGCGCAACAGAAAGCTCTCACTTTTGCTGCAAAGTTTGTCGCTTTTTTCTCACCCTTCCCTTCGTGTTTTTGGACGCCGCCATCTTCACATGTCTACGTCATCGATTCCCAGATGTTCGTCATGAGCTAGACATCCTGCTATTGGGCGGCTTTTTCACGCACTTCCGGCAAAGAGATGAGTCGTCTGCTCAGCGTCGGCTCGCCGGCTGATCTGCCAGCGTAGTGCCGGAGTGCTTGGACATTTTACGACAAACGAAACAAGTGTAAACGCTTGTTTACGACAAACGCTTAACCGTTTGTATTGAATGCAACACGGCCATAACACGACATGGATATTCTCTTACGTTCCATATAAAAAGCGTTGAAGCCTCGAGGCACTTCTTTCGTGCAATCGCAGAGAACGCCCTCAGCCGAATGCCCCGGTTTGACGCACACATTTTATTCAACTTCAAAACAATCCAGAGATGCGTTTCGAATGAACACAACGTCACAACATGCGTTGCAAGTCTGAACCGCGATTGAGAGACGATGGGTTGCTTCTTCCTAGCTGCCCGTCGTAAATTCGGCACTCAGCTCGCGCGCGGTTTGCGGGGACGAACAGCAAGTCACATAACTCTGTCGCACAAGCCGAGATGGCTTTTAGCCGCGCACACTGCACATACCCCATGCGAGGTTGAGTCGTACGTCGCTCGAGAAAGATAATCCAGAACATGGGAAGCACTATCCACCTGCAGAAGCACAACGTCGCATTTCATCGCGCAACAAAGGCATCCACAACAAATACACCATCGCCTCCTGTAATGCCAAACGCATCTCGCACTTCCCAAAGGCAGTGAGTGTACGTCTGCAGTGCCCACATGTCGCGATGTGGGGCCCCGAGCTAAACCGGGATCACGGAACCGTAACGGACTTCTAGAGTGATTTGTGCCTTGTTGCCAAGGCAACCGATGTTTGAGATTGTCAAAGAAATGGCGCTCGCTCCTGCGCTAGAAAGTTCAGAGCCGCGGCGGAGCATGTTTTGCCAACGTTGCCGCTCTCCACCACGCGTCGCCCCAAGCTGAACTGGTCACATGATTGAAGCGTTTTTTGCACAGGTTCTGTATCGGTTTAAAATGTCTTTTCACATGCCGCCGGCAGGAATTACCACCGCCGCCAGCGGGGCCACATCTGATACGCGGCTTTTTGGATAAACAGTGCGCGGTGCATCAAAGAGAACGAGCCCACGATCCTCCCCGTGTGGCTGCGACTTTACCGCCGATAAAAAGTCAGGTGCCGCCGATAGCAACTGCGCAACGTACACCGCGAAAGGGCAAGGCCAGGCCGCCGCACACATGCGGCCAGATTTTTCGTTCGCTTTTCCAGCATTGAGCGGAGTGCGGGATTCATGGTGTCAACAAAGCTTGCCCGTAGCAGACGGCAGTGTGAGCAGCGCAATAGCGGAAGTACGTCACCGCTGAGGAGCGCAGCATCATGGGAGGCAAGGCTCGCACGCCGTCAACAGCGGAGAGTAAGTCGAAAGGAGGAGGAAACGCGGAGCGACGATAATGCGCGGTTTTTTATTTACAATTTCTCAGCTAATACTCATCGCTTTAACAAAATTCTTGCGGGAGGAGATTGCTAATACATTGCTTTATTTGGCTGCATGTACATCCATGCATCGGCGGAAGGTATTTCAGGACCCCTTTAAAGGATTCCTGGGCACAACGTGATTTCTCATATCATCATCATCATCATCACCACCAGCCTATCTACGCCCACTGCAGGGCAAATGCCTCTCCCATTATTCTCCAATTACCTCGGTCCTGTGCCAACTGTGACCAATTTATCCCCGCAAACTTCTTGATCTCATCTACCCACCTAACTTTCTGCCGCCCCCTGCAGCGGTTGCCTTCTCTAAAGATCCACTCTGTTACCCTTAATGACCAGCGGTTATCTTGCCTTCGCATTACATGCCCCGCCCACGTCCATTTCTTCTTCTTAATTTCTACTAATATGTCTTTAACACCAGTTTGCTCCCTGACCCACTCCGCTCTCTTCTTGTCCCTTAATGTTACACCTATCATTTTCCGCTCCATTGCCCGCTGAGTCGTTCTCAATTTAAGTTGAACCCTCTTAGTGAGCCTCCAAGTTTCTGCCCCGTAGGTGAGTACCGGTAAGATGCAGCTGTCATACACTTTCTTCTTCAGCGAAAATGGTAGGCTGCTATTCATTATCTGAGAATGTCTGCCATATGCACCCCACCCCATTCTGATCCTTCTAATTATCTCTGCCTCATGGTTGGGATCTGGGGTCACAACTTGGCCTAAGTATATATATTCGCTTACCACTTCCACTGCCTCGCCATCTATCTCAAACTGCTGTGCTGTCCCGAGGCTATTGATCATTACTTTAGTTTTCTGCATATTAATTTTCAGACCCACGGTTCTACTCTGTTCGCCCAGTGCGGAAAGCATGCTTTGCAATTCGTCCCCCGAGTTACTTAGCAAGGCAACGTCATCAGCAAATCTGAGGTTACTGAGGTATTCTCCATTAACCCTTACTCCCACCTGTTCCCAATCCAACGTTCTGAATACTTCTTGTAAGCATGCTGTGAATAACATTGGAGAGATGGTGTCTCCTTGTCTGACACCCTTCCTTATAGGTATTTTACTGCTCTCCCTACGGAGGATGATGGTAGCTGTAGACCCATTATAGATATCCTCTAGTATTCTTACATAATGCTCATCTACCCCCTGGTTCCGTAATGCCTGAATGACTGCTAGGGTTTCGACCGAGTCAAATGCTATCTCATAATCTATGAAGGCTATATATAGGGGTTCAGTATACTCAGCGCACTTCTCTATCACCTGATTGATCGTGTGAATATGGCCCATTGTTGAATAACCTTTACGGAACCCTGCTTGTTCTTTAGGTTGACTGAAATCTAAGGTTGCAGATTCGGTTAGCGATTACCTTGGTAAATCCCTTGTAGACGACTGAGAGTAAGCTGATCGGCCTGTAATTTTTTAAGTCCTTCATGTCGCCTTTCTGATGGATTACGATGATGTTCGCGTTCTTCCAAGATTCCGGTACCATTGCGGTCATTAGGCATTGCGTATACAGGTTTGCCAGTTTTTCAAGTACAATTTCTCCGCCAACCTTCAAGAGGTCTGCCGTTATCTGATCCTCACCAGGTGCTTTGCCTCCTTTCATTTCTTTCAAAGCCTTCCTTACTTCTTCCTTCGTTACTGGTGGGATGTCTATCTCCTCTGAACTACTGTCTCGTTCGGCATTATCCTGTATGTCCCGGCTACTGTACAGATCCCTATAGAACTCCTCGGCCACTGTGACTATTTTATCCCTATTTGTGATGACATTGCCTTGCTTATCCTTAAGTGCATACATCTGATTTTTCCCCACGCCAAGACGTCTCTTCACTGCTTTCAGGCTACCTCCGTTCTTTACAGCGTATTCGATCCTCTCCATATTATACTTCCGTATGTCACCTGCCTTACGCTTATTGATTAACTTCGAGAGCTCGGCTAGTTCTATTCTGTCAGCTGCGGCGGAGATTCTCATGGTTTGCCGTTTCCTGATTAGATCTTTCGTCTCCTGAGAAGGTTTCCCAGTATCCTGTCTAGCCATAGTGCCCCCGACTTCTACTGCACACTCCGTAAGAATGCGTGTAAGGTTGTCGCTGGCTTCCTGTGTCGTAAGCTCGGCTTCCTCGTTAAGGGCGGAATATCGGTTCTGCAGCGCGATCCTGAATTCTTCTACTTTACGTCTTACTGTTAGCTCATTTATCGGCTTCTTACGTACTAGCTTGTTGCGGTCCCTCCTCAAATCTAGCCTAATTCGAGATCTTACCATACGGTGGTCACTACACCTTTCGCTTCCGAGCACTTCCACATCCTGCACGACGCCAGGGTTATCGCATAATATGAAGTCTATTTCATTTTTGTGCTCCCCATTCGGGCTCCTCCAGGGCCACTTCCGGCTCTCCCGTTTACAGAAGAAGATATTCATTATGCGTAGGTTATTCCGTTCTGCAAATTCAACTAGTAGGTCCCCCCTGCTATTTCTACAGCCCAGACCATAGTTCCCAACTGCCTTGTCTCCAGCCTGATTCTTGCCTACTTTAGCATTGAAGTCCCCCATAACTACGGTATACTGCGTTTTTACTTTAGCCATTGCCGATTCCACATCTTCATAGAAGCGTTCCACTAATTGGTCGTCGTGGCTGGATGTGGGCGCGTAGCCTTGCACCACCTTCAGCTTGTACCTCTTATTAAGCCTAATTACAAGACCTGCTGCCCTTTCGTTAATGCTATAGTATTCGTCTATGTTGCCAGCTATGCTTTTATTGACTAGAAATCCCACTCCCAGTCCTCTTCTGTCCTCTAGACCACGGTAACATAGGACGTGTCCATTTTTCAGCACCGTAAAGGCTTCGCCTGCCCTCCTAACCTCGCTAAGCCCTATTACATCCCATTTAATGCCCTCTAGTTCCTCGAACAACACCTCGAGAATTGCTTCGCTAGATAAGGTTCGCACGTTAAACGTTGCCAGGTTCAGATTCCATTGGCGGCCTGTCCGTATCCAGGGATTCTTAGCACCCTATGCTGCGGCACAGGTCTGACCGCCGCCGTGGTCAGTTGCTTCGCAGCCGCTGGGGGCTGAGGGCCGAGGGTTAATTGGCGTGTTCATGGGAGGTTGTGGCCGTTACTACACCAGGGTGGCCAATCCTGCTCTGGTGAGGGAGTGCATTACCGGCAATGGTCGCCGGGGTCAGGCCGCACCCCAAGCCCCTTTGTGCAATTCCATCAATACGCGGATTTTTTTTTTAATCCGGTGGGAATTGTCCGGCACCGGGATTCGAACCACGGTCCTTCTGCACGCGAGGCGGGTGTTCTACCTCTACGCCATCGCTGCTTCCCCTGATTTTTCATATATGCGTAAGCAAACACACGCACTCCTTAAAGGCGACTCCATATCAGTGAGGCATGGGTGACATAGCACTGCCCCTTTTGAAAGGGAAGTCTGCTTTTCATCTTGATGGATGATGTGGCCAGCACGTCAAGGATGGCGAGACCGAGGGAAGGACTGATGATGTGGAAGAGCGACAGTGGCGGTTCGTAACTATAACGCATGAGAAGCTGCATCACGCTTCCATGATTTCTTACACTAGTGAGGACCACATCTGCTTCTTGTAAGAACAGTCATGATCCCGCTCATCGTTCTCCACACTCCCCTTAGTGAGGTGCGGCTCCTACCCCCAGTCAGTGATGGCTATGACAGTGTATAGTGATGCAAGTAGTACGGATAAATTTTATCAGAAGCTTGCGAGGTGCCCCACCATACGGAATCGCATCTGTCATTTTATCAAACTGTGAAGTCTGCCAATCAAGGGCACGGAGCAAAAAAATGGCGTTCTAGAAAGAAAGAAAGAGTGTAACAATATTAGCCCACACAGACAACACAGCGCAGTAGAACCAAAGCATGGGGTGAGGACGGGTTAAGAGCCAACTTTCCAGAAATGCTTTACAAAAGCCGGCGTTGCAAAGAGTTCACAGAGTGAAAGAATATTAAGTGAGCAAAGCCGCTTTGCTAGGCAATGTCCAGTGACGTCGGTATGCCAGGCACAGCAGCTGCTGCAAGCACCAATGGACAGCGCAGTAACTGCGCAGAGGACAGCAGAAAGAGAAGGAGGTTAGGGTATATATAGCCTGGATCCGGCTTACATGCCTTATCGCCTGGGGGTAGGCCAGCATATCACCTTCCAATATCTTCAGAGAAACAGCCAAATAATTCAACTGATATTGGTTCTCAGGATCACGGTTTTTCAACTACCGTATAAACCGGATTACAGGTCGACCCGGTATATAGGTCGACCCCCCTACCTTGAGGTGGGAAAAGTTGACAAAAAAAATAATTTCGCACAGAAGCACACTCACAATGTCTATATTTATTTTCGACGCCCGTCTGTCACTGCCACTCACTATGCCTGCCGAAGTCACTCGTCCGAGCTCTCAGAGTCGTCCGAGGATGACTGCTTCGCACTGTCATCTTCCATGCCATCAGGCGCGTTGCTGATGGAGCACTTCCTGAACGCTCGTGTAACCATGTCGTCGGGCAGCGACTGCCCAGAGATGGACATCCAGCTTGACACGGTCGCAACCGGCCCGTATAGGTCTTTTTGTTGTCGCCGGCTATCCACTCATTGTACAGTTCGCGGAGCCGGTCCGCGCATAGCCTCCGGAGCGATCGTGAGCGAAGTTCCCAGACGAAGTCTGCCACTTTGTTGACGTCCACAGAACGATCGGTTTCGGGGGTTGCACGCGCACAGCTTAGCTTTCTGGCTCCGCCAGTACCGCACACTTTTCTCTGAAACCCCTAACTGGCGTTACGCCGCCATATTCCCATTCTGCTCGGTGACTCAATCGCCGTCCGCTTAAACGCCGCGGTGAACTGGCGTCGACTGTCGCCACTCATCTCGGAACAGAGACGTACAGAAATATACGCACGCACGCGTAATAGACGAGTAAAAGACGAAAAACTAGAGAAAAGCGAAATCAAATAAAGGCCTGATAGAGCGAGAGAGCAGTCCGACACGAATGGCGATTGGCGATGGACTACGCTTGCACATTGTTGCCAGACAACGATTTACATTCTGCCAATGACCGCTATATAAGACGAGGGGTGACTTTTGTGCGGATTTTTTTGGAAAAAAACTCGACCTATATTCCGGTTTATACGGTAAACCGCATAAACGATGCCAAGGTCATCATGCACGGTTGAAACCACAATAGTGGCTGAACTAGTTACACAAAAACAAGACAACTAACAGTCCCTTAGTGACTGTTCAAGTTCTACCACATCGAATAACATTAGGTAAACAATTTTTTTCATTCGGCATGCATTGCATTCTGTAAGAATGCATGCTGGTGTATGCATATATCTGTGCACGCATATGTTGTATACGTACGCACAAGTGGCATATACAAGATATGCAGAAGCTTAAGTATAGCTCCTAGCCAATGCCTTTTGGCCTTGGCCATTACATCGCCTGAAGGCCAGACTAACCATATGAAATGGCAGTGGAGGAACTACTGACGTTTGTACTATGGATCCAGCCAACTTTTGATACAGTCAGGCCCGCATCCCATTTTCTGATAAGATGTGGCTGCTGTGATAACATCCGGCTGCTGTGATGAAGCACAGTGGCAACTTCTGTTGCCGTTCTTAACTTGTGCCCGTATAGGTTCACCTGGGGCGCTATTTAGGCATGACTCACGTGGTCTCCTAAGAGCTCCGACAAATATCAGGCAATCTGATGGCTCCAGCTGGGAAGGTATGGAGCCACGCAGTCTTGTGGAGCCACCCAGGACTTGCTTTCGTTTTGTATGTTATTTCTCCTTTTAACACACTTTCGTTCATAAGCCCTGCTCCGCGTGTACCTGGGTTATATCAGGACCATCCACTGCTTATAACACTAAATATTTCACCTCATGGAACAGATAAGGCTTGCACCTCATTATTACAAGAAATAAAAGTTGCCTCTGCCGGGCAACATGTATACTTTCAAGCTTCACTAAATGGCACGTTCCTTATGGGTTGGCTTTTTAGCACGACGCCAAAGTCATGCAAGAAAGCGTACTACAAAATTCTTGCACAATTGTGGAACTCTCGCAGCAAATGTTGCCTGAGGTGCAATGCTAACGGGGCAAAATTTATTAGCTGGGAAGTTTCTCATCAGTATGGTAGTATGAGGAAGAAATAAAGACCTATTACTTGCTGCAATGCTTACAAGGCCATACCAACCACTAAGCGCATGTAACCTCTCTTCAATGCCTGCAGCAAGACATTTAAATGCAGTCAACTCTTGATAATTAAAGTGGCATAATAAGAATTTTATGTTAATTGGAAGTGATGTTCAGGTACCGGTAATTTTACATGCAATTCAACAGAAGCAACTGCTCGATAATTCAAAGCTAACACCCAGTATGTCGGTTAATTGGAAGCTTTTCAGAATAAAATGCATTAAGAGGATGTAAAAGCAAGTGAAAAAACGAATGTACGCGGATAGCGCAATCTCACTGCTGGCAACCCACAACGGAGAAACTTGTAATGCTTCCATGTGAAGGAAGAGAAAGAGCGGGCTTAGAAGAAGTTGGCAGAGGGTGGTACGTGAAATTCTAGTTAAAGGCTGTGCGATAAAGAGAACAACAATGGGGCTGATGCGCTTATGGCCATTTTCTACCTCTCGTCACCGCAAACAAAAAGTCAGAAACATCAGACGGCAAATAACTTCAGCATATAAAATTTCAGTCGTCGCTATACACTAGCACAATAGGGTAGATGGCAGTGCCACTGATGCGTCCAAATTCTCGAACAGTCCAAAAAACTTGGTCAGTGACCATGTACAGAGAGATCGAAGTCAAACATTAGGATTAATTTTTCATCAAGGAATTTGGCATCACCTACTTGTTTAAAAGGGCCTTTTGTTGCGTGAAAACTTGCTCACACCTATGAGAATTCCATCAAGGTACAAGAGGCCTGAAGAAGACGGAACATTTGATGGGGGGAATGAGAGAGGAAAACCTAGGGGCAGCAAATGAACTTGGACAAAGCAGGATATGAGGAATTTGAAACGCAGCGGTCAGGCTTTTTGTTCGGCAGTGTACACAAATAGGCTCAGTATGATGACTACGGCATGCAAAATGTGAGATTCTCGTCTGGTGATGTGGAACCGGTCAAGGAGTGCCCTGTGTAAGCGAAAAGTAGCCATGGCTGCCTATTCTTTGATTACATATGAGGCCCCTTCAATCTCAAAACCCTACTTGCATTGCTTGAGAAAATTTTTACCAAAATGCAATTTCATCAGTAAATTTTAATTTTTTGCAAATATTTTACTTCTAAAACAACCATGTACAGCAACCTCTGTAGTGCGATCATAGCAATTAGAAAAGTAAAAAGCAGCATTGAGTGCACTTAACACCAATGTTCGGGCACCAAATGTGAGTGCGTTAAGTGGGCACACGACGTCATGGTACGCAGAATTTGTTCATTGTTAGCATAGGGTGCCTGCATTGCACTTACCCTCCAACAAAATATGTCATGACATGTATTCTGTGATACAATTCCGTCTTCCAAGTCCTGCATGGAAACGCTAAAGATGTTCCTTTCTGTTTTCTAAAAAAATTAGAACAGAAATTCTGAGCTCATATTTTCATATGAGCTATACGAATTGTACATGAACTATTATTGCACACACACACAACACACACACACGCACACGCACACACGCACGCTCGCAAGCACGCAAGCACGCACTCACTCACACACACACACACACACACACACACACACACACACACACACACACACACACACACACACACATTTATATATATAATCCAGCTCCTCAACAGGAATATACTTTCACTCCACTGTCTCTACAAGACAGGATAGGAAGCGCCGATTTTGCGAAATACTTATAACCACAATAAAAACACTGGCACCGTGTAGGCCAAGGCATCCATAAGCAGTCTGTTGATGTAGGGCTCCCTCTTTTAACAAACGGCGCAGGTCACCCCTTGGTCACTCGTACACATGCACGGGCTGTAGTGGAAATTTTCGACTAGCCCCTGTAAAGGAAGCAGTCAGCGACGTCTCGATGACATACGATGCCGAAATGAATACCTCCGAAACTGTGCTTGCTTTGCATTTGTGCATGTGTAAACGCAGAACCCCTCTTCTGCTTACTAAGGCTGTGAACGTTTACCTCGACGTGATACCTGTCACCAGTAGTAAGCATAGTGACACAATAGCTAGCAGATTCGAGCTGCTTCCCATATGAGGCCGTAAATTACAAAAAAAAATCACGACGCTGTAATGCGTGCTTTTGGGTGTGCTTTAGCAAGAAACAGTACTTAGGATATCTACTATAAAATTAGCCTACACTTCTATCCCGGACACTTAAGGCAACAACGCGTTGTGTGTTTTCATCTGGGCATGAAAAATGCGATAAGTCATGTCTTAACACTCACCTCCTCACGAACTTGTCGCTACCACCAACGTAGACGGCCACACAACCATGCTAGCAAAGTCTCCGCCTTTGCGCTGCCGAAGCCGAATGTTCGAAGATGAGGCGCAGACTGACGTGAGGCTCGGTAGCCCCCTAGGACCGTCAGTTGGAGTAAAAGCTGCCATTTCAAACCACGGCAGCAAAGATTCCATAGATAGGTTCCATGTCCCGCTTGGGACGCGCGTGAAGTAGGGGAACGTGGTTCTATAAAGGTTGTAGTAGGGTGCCTCAATTCACGCGCGTCTCAGCCGTACGGCTGCGCTGGAATCGAGGAACCCGACTTGGAGCAGTAGAACGCGGTAACTTAAAGTGACATGATCAAAACTCCAGCGTATTTAACTTGGGAGGAGCCAGACGGGGGAGGGAACAGCATAAGATGTGAGCGAGGAAGATAAGTGAGGCATTCACTTGGCAATGCCGACGAAAGGCTATCGTCATTTGTGGAAATTTGCAACGAAAGGAGCAGATACGTGTCTTAAGACAGTGTCAAGTCCATACAGAAATACAGGACGTAAGGACTTCAGCGCCTGAATCTCCCTGGTGAAGACCATGCAAGCACCGAAACGCAGAGAACGGGATACACGCATAATCTGGGGTTTATACTAATAATAAAACAGGAAATACCGAAACAGTGTAAGGAAGGTTTGTGAGAAGCTCCGTTTCAAATGTGAGTAGCTGAGAGGAGGAGGAGGAGGAGGAAAACGTTTATTCAGAAAAATGGAGAGGGGAGGGGGAGAGAAAGAGTTAGGAGCGGTGGGTGGCCATCCTATTCCGGTAGGCCGCGCAGGGTCGCCGCCGCCTTCGCCCGAGAGATCAGGGCTTCCTGGTCCTCGAGCTGGCAACTGCGCAACGCGCTCTCCCATCGCTCTACAGAAGGGGGATCGGGTGGTTGGGGGTTCAGTGGGCACACCCAGACAAGGTGCAGGGTCGTGTTGGGAGTGTCGCAGCGTGAGCAGTTGGGTGCATAGCAGGTGGGGGAGATGCGGTAGAGGGCGACGTGGTTGTGGTATGTGTTAGTTTGAAGTCTTCGCCAGATGCGGGCGTCGGGAACGGAGAGCGAAGGGTGAGGAGGGGGATAAGTGCGTCGGGAGGCCCTGTAGTGGTACAAGATGTCGGTGTAGGTTGGTTGGAGAGGGGTCAGAGCAGGGGGACCATGGTCTAGGTTGGGGCGGCAGGCCTCGTCTGGGAGGGCCCGGGTAAGAAGATCGCGGGCCGTGGCGTGAGCCACTTCATTCCCAGGGAGGGATGTGTGGCTCGGTGTCCACACGATGCGGGTTAACGGTAGAGTGCGGCGTTGGGACAGGATGTGGAGTGCCAGGGTGGAAACTCTGCCTTGAGCGTAGCGGCGGCAGGCAGCTTGAGAGTCCGTGAGCACCGTGACAGTTGGAGTCGTAGCGTGAGCGATGGCGAGGGCTATAGCGGCTTCTTCTGCCGTGCTCGTTGATGCTGTCTGCAGGCTGGAAGCAACGAGGGTGGTGGCGTCGGAGCGCACTACGGCAGCTACGTGTGCTCGTTGTCGGGGGTAGGGAGTGGCGTCGGTGTAAAGGGCAGTTGAATCCCTGCCGTACTTTCGAAGAAGGAGGCGGGTCCGATGCTGTCGTCGTCCAATGTTGTACGTGGGGTGCATATGGCGTGTGATGGGAAGCACCCGTATGTTCGCGCGTTGAGCAGTGGGTATTCGTTGGGGGGAATCGGGAGTCTGCTCTACATGTCGACCTAGCTTATGCAGCAGGTGTCGGCCCGTTGGGGTGAGCTGCAGTCGTTGCAACTGGTTGTTTATGTGGGCCTCCATCAATTCGGTGAGAGTATTGTGGAGACCGAGTTTGCAGTAGCCGTTCGGTCGATGTGTACACGGGCACGTCAAGCGCCGTCTTGTAGGATTTCCGAATTAGAATGTCAATTTTGGCCTGTTCTCGCGGTTTGAGGAGAAGGTATGGAGCTCCGTATGTGATCCGACTGATAAGCATTGCTTGGAGAATGCGGCAGGTGTCGGCTTCTCTGAGACCATGTCTTCTCGAACAGGTTCGTCGAATCAGGTGCGTTAGTTGTGACACAATAGTTTGTAGTCTGGGGAGATATGCAGCTCCGGAGCCGTCGTGGTGGTAGTGAACCCCCAGAATGCGCAGGGTCTTGACAGTGGGGATCAGTTGGCTGCCGATGTATATTGTGGGGTCGGGTGTCGGGTTCGGTGGTCGTCCTCGGGTCCTGTTTCGGAGAACGAGGAGGGCAGATTTAGATGGGGCACATGAGAGACCGCAGGAACGGAGGTAATGCGAGATGACGTCGACTGCTTGCTGTAAACTGTCTTGCTGGTAACCTGCGGAGCCTGTGTTGGTCCAGAGCGTGAGATCATCAGCATATAGAGCGTGGTGTAGGTCAGGTATCTGTGCAAGTTGTTCCGGAAGGCCTAATAGGGAGATGTTGAATAGCAAAGGGAATATTACTGATCCTTGGGACGTTCCCCGAGCGGGGATGTGAAATTTATCTGTCTTGTATGGTCCGAGGTGTAAGGTAGCCGTCCGGTTTGTGAGGAAGGCGCGGACAAAGTTGTAAGTTGCCTTTCCACATCCCGTGGTTTGGAGTTGTTGTAGGATGGCGGTGTGGGTTACGTTGTCGAAAGCCCCTTGTATGTCGAGGGCTACGATGCAGCTTGGGTTCGTTTTGCTGAGGTGGTCAATGATTGTTTCTTTTAATTGTAGGTGTACGTCTTGAGCAGACAGATGTGCCCGGAAGCCGAACATGGTGTGGGGAAAGCGGCCAGTATCTTCTAGGAGTTCTGTAAGGCGTCGAGCGACCAAATGTTCGTATAGTTTACCCACACATGAGGTTAAGGAAATGGGTCGTAGGTTGTCGAACCCCAAAGATTTGTTTGGTTTTGGCAGTAACGTAATATCAGCGTGTCGCCACTGCGAGGGTAGTGTTCCTTCTTTCCAGTGCCGGTTGTAGCAGTCAAGGAGGGAATCCGAGTGCTCGTCGTTCAGGTTCCGAAGCAGCTTGTATGTATTTGGTCGTGCCCCGGTGCCGAATTGCGTGTTAACCTTGCGAGTGCTTGTAAGAGTTCCTCGCGTGTGTATGGCTCGTCAAGGTTGGGGTTGGGAGCCCCTTGGTAATTAGGGTGGGAAGCAGACGATGGAGTTAGCAAGGAGCCAAAAAGCTTCTTTTGAAGAGAGGAAAGCAGCTGGTCCGGGGGTTGAGAGTGATTGTGAATGAGGCGGGTGATGTTTTGAGTAGCGGCGGTTTTGGACGGCGTATTGCCCAACAGGTGCCGAAATATATTCCATGCTTTCTTTGTTGTGGGGGATCCGCTCAGTTGGTCGCAAAACGTCTGCCAGTTTTGGTTTTGGAGATGTTGGGCGTACGTGAGCGCCTCTTGTGTAAGTTTTGCGATGCGCCGTTTGAGTGAGCGGTTGTGCTTGTTGCGACGCCATCGATTCAGTAAGCCACGGCGGGCTTCCCACAGGTGGTCAAGGTGGGTATCGGCTGCTGGTAGATCCTGTGTGAGTACGATGTTCTCGGTGTAAGTCTGTTGTAGGTCGGCCAGTTGTTGACTGCATTCTTCAATGTCTTCCGTAGGTTGTATGGAGGGAAGGGGGGCTTTCCGGAGGGCCTCCCAATCGGTTAGTCGTGCCACTCCGGTGCGGTGGCGGGACGCATGATTGGAGACACATAGTGCAATTATGAAGTGGTCGCTTCCCAAGGTGTCCGGCTTCCGTTCCCAGTCTATTTGTTGGACATGGCGTGTAAACGTGAGATCGGGGATGGAATCTCGCGTTACGCTGTTTCCGAGCCGGGTAGCCTCGGTGAGGTCATTTTGCAGGATAAAATGGTAATTTTGCGTAGCATGAAGGAGGGCCGTTCCTTTTTTGGGTGCGTGAGGATATCCCCACGTAACATGCGGCGCGTTAAAGTCCCCGAGGAGTATGCACTGATTGTTTCCGGTGAGTCGGGCCACTGTGTGAAGTAGCTGTTTTATGGCCGTGAGAGGCTGGGTGGGGGGGCTGTACAGGTTCAGAATAAAGAGACTTTTTTCCCGCTTGTCGTGAGGGATGAGCTCGACCAAAACGTGATCGATAGGGGACGCCGTTGGTATCACTTGGGCCGGAAGGGTACGCTTGACAAATATTGCCGTGCGTTGGTGCGGTGGGTTGGTGTAGGTGTTGTAGTCGCGCAGCGTGGGTGATGGGGTGTCCGTTTCTTGAAGCGCCAGTACGTCCACAGGGCTGGTGGCTGTGTAGAGTTCAAGGGAGGCTTTCTTGCTTTTAAATGATCGACAGTTCCACTGGTATATAGTTAGAGGGTGTATCACTGTGTGCCTACGGGTCATTTTGTCCTTTTTGTTTTTTGGCTTGGGGTGGGTGTTCGAGGAGGAGAGTTTGCTCCAGGGCGGAGAATCGTTCCGTGAGAAGGCGGAGGGTGGCGTCGGCCGCCTCCGTGATCATTTTAGTGAGGGACGCCGTGGATTTTTCTATATACTGCTCGACATATGGAACGATGTGAGCTGTGATTTGCGTGTTCACTATTTCTTCTACTTGAGCTTTTGTGAAGGGAGTGGGAGCCTCGGTAGCTGGCGGGGGTGGATGAGGTAGTGCAGCGCGTTCTGCTTCCAGTGCTTCCACTCGGCTGAGAAGCTTAGCGTTTTGTTCCTGCAGCTGTTTGATGAGATCGCGGAGTGGTTGTGGGACGGGGAGTGAGAGTGGGAGTGAGTGAGACGAGGTAGGGAGTGGGGGGAAATTGGGCGTGTCGCGTTGGAGGGAGGAATGAGCGGTGGGAAAGCGCGCAGCTACAGCTGACCAGCTTACCTGGTTGTCTTGTTGACGACGTGTCTTGTTGGTCAGCACGGTTGGCCGGAAGCGGCGCGGGCAGTCCTTGCCTGCTGTGGTGTGCGGTAGTGAGCAGAGTTTGCACGTTGGTTGGCACGCATGGTCCTTGGCTGGCGAGGATTGACCACAGTCTGGACACTTGGAGTCCTCAGGTTGGGGACACGCGTCCATGCGATGCCCAAGTTCACCACACACGCGGCAAACTTGCACACACCGGCGAAATGGTCGGCAACGGTGGAGGACGCTGCCCACCTTCACGTAGAAGGGCACGTGGTTACCTTGGAAAGTCAGAAGCACCGATCGAGTCTGACCCATGAATCGTGCGTGGATGAGGGCCGGTTCGTTTCCTAGAAGATAGCCGTGGAGGTTTGAGTCGGTAATTGTGGCTTCCATACCGTGGATGACACCCCGGCAGGTGCCGGGTGGAGGCTTCATATAGGCGGCAAATTCGCAAAGTCCTGTTGATATCTGAAGCGTTTGTATGTTGATGACAAGGTCAGGGTCGGGCGTACTTGCGACGATCACATTCTGAGTCGGTTGCACAAGGAGGGTAACTTTCTTATAGAAGGACGGCAGGTCGAGCTCACATTTGGCTGCAAAAGCTTCGGTGAGTGGTGTGGTGGTCAGCCTAGCGAGGTTGAGCCCCGCGCGTGGTCGGTAGATGATCGTGTAGTTGCTTGTTGGGAGTCTTGGTGGCGGATCACGGGCCGCCGTCTTGGAGGGCGGTGTGGCAGGTGGTCGGCGCACATGGGCGATCGGGCTTGTTTGCGCGGCCGGGACGTTGGTTGGCTTGCGTTTTTTGATGTGCTGGATCCACGGGTTGTCAGGGTGAATGGTGCGTCCACTGAGCTCATCGAATTCCATGTCGGCGATCTGGGGTGCGGGCTGTGATAGCGCGTCGCACATGGTCACTCGGCGGCGGCTCGGTTGTTGTTCCAAAGAGCTAGGCCTACAAAGTAGGCCTAGCGGACGCTGCGCGCTGGCTGTTTCCCGTGGCCGACAATCTGGGCTTTCGAGGTCCGATTTGTCTCACCTTGGTGTCAGATGAGACGTCTCAAAGTCCGGCGCTCGATGTTAGTGGTCGTTTAGTCAGCGCTAGTGCAGATTCGCTGTTTGGGAGGCATAAAGCGGGAGCCGAAGCGAAGCTCGTCTGGCTGCGTCAGCCCCCTGGTGGCGAATCCCCTGTAGCTGAGAGCAAAAAAAAAATATCCACTGCATTTCTAGTTTGTGAACAAGAATGACCAGCGAAGTGCAGTCCAATGAGTTTCACGAAGCAAAACCCACCCCGAAAAATTAACAGTGGCTTATACCCCTGTCAAACGTGCCTATGTAAGTGCACTTCCGCCGAGTGCACTCGGGCTTCCCAAGTGACACTTAGGCTGCGCGCTGCTAAACGACGAAATAAAGTGCCCTTGGCCGTGATGTCAGTGACGATAGCCGTCGTAAATATTACGCAAAATTACTTGAAATCCCCCCTCTTTATCACGTGAGGAATATTGTAAACAATTCGTTGTGTTTGAATTGTTTAAAATCGCAATCGGCGCATCGCACAAGACCACAAAAACAGAGTCGGGACGGCGACTGAACACCGGCGCTTTTATCTTCACTGTTATTCACTGCGCAGTGAATGACAGCTGCATTATTGTTCGGGGGAAATTATCTGAAAGCGTTGAATACAACGGAAATAGCCTGAAACACGAACACAATCACAGGGCCACAAGAAACCACCTACGAGAACGCCGCAGAGAACGGCTGCCATGGAGCAAAACATCCACCAGGCGGCGCTGGCACGTTGTTGAGAGAGAGGTTATTTTCTTATTTTTCGTCGCTGCTTCAATTTTTGTAAAGGTAAATAAGCAATATATCTATACTTAACTTTTAACGTTACTTATTATCATCTAAACGCTCGCGGTTTTACGTTAATTTTTCCGATTTTCGGACTTCTGTTCACGAGATTACTCACTCGGCGAGCTGGCCCCGGTAAAGTGTGTTTGGGGACCACACTCAGCTTAAAGTGCGTTCCTTGTAAAGTGTCATTCGCGTTTGCCGTTTAGCTGCTCCCGAATGACATTTTATCCAAGTGCACTCCGTGTAAGTGCACTTAAATAGGCACGTTTGACAGGGGTATTAGCTCCGCTATGGCAGGATATACGTAGCGTGAGCTAAGGTTCAGCTGGTTATTTTTAGGTTTCCTGGCTGTCTAGGATTAGCTGATTATCATGCTTACTGCTGCAAAACGATTTCCAATCCAATCCGATCCCACTTAACAAAATCCATTCCAGTCGCGGTGGCGGCGGCTCCGGCGCGCCAGCTGTGCACCGTGAGACGTCACTGCTCCTCGCGCATGCCCAGCACGGCTCTCCAGGAGCCACGCGAAACGGCTATCAAGCGGCGCCGGCGCAGCGTCAGACTTGGCTACTGCGCAACGGAGGCGCACAGCTAGGCACGCGCCGGCGCCAGTGCGTCTGCCGCGACTATGACGTCAGTCCTCTGGAATGCGCAGACCGGTGAATGTGCAGACCCATTTTTGTACACATCCGTACTCCAATTGGATTGGATTACAATCCAATCCAATACAATTTAATTTAATCTAATCCAAATCAAATCAAAGCCAATCCAATTTATTGCTCCTCGCGCTTGCGCAGCACAGTCCTTCAAGGTCCACGCGAAACTGCTCAACCTCGGCCAGTATAGCTTGCGCTACAAAAACGAGCGGCGCCGGCGTTTGCCACGTTGATGCTGGTCCGACCGCACGGTGTCACCCGTGCCCGCCGTTGTTGCTGCTGGAGCAGTGGTTCACGCAGTAGGTCGCTGCGCACGCATTCCACTGCTACGGAGACTCGTTTGCGCTCCCTGCGTTGCGTCATTCGCACTCACCCGTTTCGATATAGAGCCTCGCAGCGCCAAAAATCAGCGAGGTGCATGGGCCAACACTTGCTACATGGTTTTTCCTTTTTGTGTGAGCAGAGAACCGGTGGAGGAAGTTGTCGTGACCTTTATCGCATTCTGCGTATTAGGCTGTTCTGGGCTCAAGATCCTGAGGTCCGGTGCTCGAATGGGGCCGATTTCGAGAACTGGGGCAAGACTAAAACAAATACTTATTTCCATGTCACAAATTTCTGGTGGCGCTTCTCTTCCATCGCCTCTTGGCATGTCCAATACGACCTGCCACTGGGCGGCATTCACTTGGTTTCGTATTGGCTAGATTACTAACAATGACTAAGGCGCTAAGTTGGGCGAGTTGGTTACTAATAAATTCAGCGCACAAGCGAACATTAGGACAGGGACAAAGATAAAGAGGAGACGAAACACACGCTAGCGTGTCTTTCGTCTCCTCTTTAGATTTGTCCCAGCCTTAATGTTCGCTAATACGATGAATTTCTTAGTAACAACGTTAATAATAAAAATGGCAGCATCTCCACTCCGTGGATAATGGCGAGGGTGTGGAGTACGGGAACTCTAAATGACATCCATGTTGCATCCCGAGTGACATCCGACTTGCGCCCCGACCATCGGTCGATTTGGGCCGTGAGCTGCACCTTGATTATTCCCTAAATGAAATTGCAACTCATGGCTCAAACGAATTTCGCTTGATTTTCGCTTGATGGTGGCGCGCGCACGGATGGATGCGGATTGACATTGGGAGGTCCTAAAGTACTCCGCACCGTTACAGGCGAGAAAGTAAGCCGTTTGATTCCCGGGTGCTAACTCACGGTCGTAGCCCAATCGGTTAGACGACTGACAATCTGTCTGGTATACCAGACACAGGCTGGAATCCTGCCGGTGGCGGTGTGGTTTTTTGCGATTGTAAATGCTGTGCGCACGGACGCGGACGGACGCTGTGCGGTCCTAAGGTACTCCGCACAGAATAGCGCCCACTTGGCAGCGGCAGCGACGAAGCAGCAGCATACAAAGCCGAATTCACTGATATTGCAGATACGCTACGACACCGATTGTCCGGGCACGTGCACACAGCTGCCATTATGGAGCTGCGCGGTCCATCCGGGACTCTACCCACGGCTAGGTCAGCTGGTATACCCCCCAGCTAATCGATAATTGCGCCACTAGCGCCAATGTGTCCCCTGGTGCTTGGTAGGGCAAACTGTCAAACGAAAAAAACAACAAAAAATCACTGATGCTTCTATGGCAACGCTTTCGTTTATGCGCGAGAAGGAAACGCCGTGCCGCTTATCGTCTGCTATGGGCTGAACGAGTGCGACTTTCTTTGTGTGCCGCAAGCGTGAACAAACACCGCTTGCATTTTGCTTTTCAGATTGTGTTGCTGCTGCAAATCTTGTTTTCTACCACTTTCAGTTGCTAATTTCTTAAACTTTCAGCACGTGCACAAAACATTTGTTTGGATATCTTTCTTAGTTGAATACGCGCGAGCCAGCACGCCCTGAAATGTGACAATTTTGTTTGGGGCAGAAAAAGTTGTAGGCGGGAAATGTGGTTTATTCACTGATTTTATTAGCAACGTATCGCAAGATATTTCAATAAATGGCACAATAGCACAGAACTGTGTATCTCGTATAGTAAGTACAAATGTCCGCATTCTGTGTCGGTTACACAAACATAAGAGACATCTTCGTACAATTCATCGTATACCAAAAATTGCTGCAGAGGTCACCACGTTCATTTGCTGTACACAATGCAATACTGCAGAAACGATGTTTCATAAAAACACGCATTTGTGAATAATAAAATGATTATGAAGTGAGATGACCAGCTCATTTCGCCACTATCAACAACCGCTCCATATTCTTATTCTCGTAAACTAGCTAGCCCAAAAGACCTTTTATAGCAAGCGAATTTTCTGCGTGATTTTGCCATACGTCACACATAGTAAATGGAAGAAATACCACCATGGATACCAAAAAACAACACGTAAAGACGAGACGAATATTGAGAGTGCAAACAAGGTACAATAAAATGGAAACCAGCGAGCAGAACGCCGGACGGGAAGAGGATGCACACACACACAACCCCGCTTGACTAACAACTGAACAATATGAACCAACTAACCCAGCAGTTCACTCTCTTGAAGGTACAAAAAAATGTGTCGTGACACAGGTTGAAAAGCGGAGCGCAGCTCGGCCGTCGCACAGGTAACTCGAACTTCTCGTAACACGGAATGCAAGCGGTCAGCTGCCACGTAAATAATTTTGGGGGCTTCTTTCGTGTTAATAAGCATTCAAAGGTGGTACTGTCACTCTAAGAAACTGATCATCGGAACGCTTTAAAGGGACCCTGCAACACTGTTTTAGCAGTGCAAGTAAACCTGCGCGACGTTTAGATTACACTGCCAGGAATACCTGAGCCAAATATTACACGTGCACGTGAAGCGGTGAGCGCGCAAATCGATGTGAAAGACGCGGAAAAACCAACCGCTCTCTCTTCAGTTGTCCTCATTATGCAACCCCTGGCATGGCCTAAGGGACGTCACATAGGCCATGGCTGCCCGATCGGCTGTCACTGGTCAACTTCGCGGCTAGATTCTCCCATTTCCGTCGTCGTCATCGCTGTGTACGAACCTCTTCTATGCCTGAACCTGTAAGCGCAATTTTGACGTTTCTTTTGTGTTTTGAGTGCGCGCGGAGTTTGAGTGATCAGCTCAATACTTCCCTTTCAACGGGACCACTCGACTACAACCGTTTGTTGCTTCAAAAACGCCCTACCAGCCCGAGCGCGCACTTGCGAGCAGGCACCAATGCCTGCTTTTTTGTGGCACTAGACCGGAAATAGGCCCCTCCGCGTTGCGGAGAAAAGGAGAAAACTACCCGGCATGTGATATATCGAAGGCCGCTGAAGAGAACGCCGTGCGCCGCCCCCCTCTCCGGGAGAGAGCGCGCAGCTTTCGTCGCGTTGCCCGCGGTCGAGTTGAGAGGGAACGATTATGCGCGATTTCTCATCGCGCGTAGTTTCGTTAATTGTGAACGGATTTTCATAATTCTTGCGGGACGAGATTTCTGGGACAATAGACTTTGTCCCAAAATACATTACTAGTAGTTGATGGCAAGTGTTGCAGGGTCCCTTTAAAGCCAAACCAGTTCGTCGAAGAAGCATTTAAGCACACTAGGCAAGCATATTTTCCAAGCTTTTCTCTGGTGGAAAGAAAATGAAGAGCAACCACTCACCAATACCGAAGCGAAATTTCCGTCTGCGTGTCCACTGGCATCAATCGGTTCATGAGAAAATGTCGACAAGCAGCTTCACAAGCTTACGACATTACTGACAAATGCGTTGTACCAAACAAAAACAAAATTCCCTGTAAAGCAACAGCAGACGATTTTTCGGTTCGCCCTGCAGCTTTTTTGATAAGGATAGCGCTTGCTTCTTCATAACTTTGACTGAATAAAAAGTGTGCTGACCTGCCATCCGCTGCGAAGCGGAAATAATTGGCTGTGCTATTCCTTCCCGAGTTGTCGCACCGCACAGCATCTAAGCACGCGTTGTGCCCTTTTCTCAGTTTCTCTGACAATTTGAGCCCGTTCGCACTCCAAGACACCAAAATTTTCACCTTCAAGGCATAATACAAAACTTTTACACGTGCACACAGTGAAAGCGGCAGGAGCAGACGGACAGGATGGCAGCAGAAGAGATAAGAGCGAAAGCGCCGCCTGTCGGCATAACGAATGAAGCGACTAAATAAATAAATTGGCTGCCAAATAAGGAAATAGCCCTTTAATTTATTTCTGCTTATGTTGAAAAGATAAAACTGCATATGCAAACGTTGCTGAATTTTTGCTTGGCTACCAGCATCATGGCGGCACTTTATTTTGCGATACCGAAACGAGCCGAAGTGTCCGGCCCCTGCTGTACCTTTCTCCGCCACCACGACTGACACGGAGCGCTGGCTTCGACGGCGAAGGCTAAAAATACCGCGGAACTGAACTGGATGGTCACATTGGCTGCAGCGGCAGCGACGGAGCAGCAGCATCTCAAGCCGCATTCACTGATATTGCAGGTTAGTGAAGTCAGATCCACATGTCTGTGCTGTATGTATAAATTTACTACTGCTGCTGCTGCTGCAGCCGCCGGTGTGTGAACGACTGTGATAATGCTTCCAACTTTGAAATGTTCTCTGTGTTGCAGAGGTTGTAGTCAGCCAGATTGTATTATTGACTGTGGTTCCGAATATCACACAGTGAGATGCGATGCAATTTCTGATGCCACGCTTAGGGCAAAGGGAGGTGATTATCAAAATGACTGACGCTGCAGCACTTGCAGACGCTCGAAGACGCGCTCGCAGACTCTGCAACAAGCACGAAGCGGAAATCCCGCGGGTGATGAGAGTACGGACATAAAAGTCTGGATGAAGGCAATAGCGATAAGTTCGACCACCTACTGCTACTCAAGGAAACAATTGACGGTATCGAGGACGCACTGCAGGTGTTAAGCGACCTTTATGACAACGTGCCCTCACGCACAGAGCAGAACGAGTGCGAGGTAAAGGAACTGAAAAGAGGGTGAAAAGGGTTTAGGCACGAGACAGTGAAGTAGTCCAATTAATTGATGGCCTTGACAGCCTCGAATGGAGGAACCGTCGCCTCAACCTTTGATTTCATGCCATCCGAGAGTCTGTGAACGAAAAGCTACTAGATAGGGTGAATGCACTGACAGCCAAAAACAAACTTCCAGCGCTCACGGACAGTGATGTAGTGACGTTCATCGTTTGCAGCCAAAAATGATAAAACGGCAGGCAGCGTTTGCCGGTTCGCTCGGTGGGCTAATAGGAATGCATGGTGGTTAAATCGAACGAAACTGCAAGAGGCAAACGGCAAAATCTTCATTCTTGAAAACCTCAATCCCATCAATAGCACCTAACTGAATCGCGTTTCATCCTGAAAGTACTTAGGCGTTACACTCACACAAGGCCTTTCCTGGAGTAACCATACCGACAACATCTGCGCGGAGGCTTCCAGGCCATTTGGTTTGTTGCGTCGTAATTTTCGTCATGCTCCATCTGCCATTCGTAAACTCGCTTACATAACATACGTTCGACCACCGCTCGAGTTTGCGTCACCCTTCTGGTCCCCAAACCATCACTATTTGATTAACAAGATTGAAGCAATCCAAAATAGAGCTGCAAGGTTTATTGCAGGCAATTACAAGTACCCCTCAAGTGTAACAGAGAGTAAACTAAATCTTTCACTTCACCCGCTATAACTTCGAGGCAACATTTCGCTTGTATCCCTTTTAGATGCGAAGCATCTCATCCTCGGGGCTGTGTCCCCTCCCTTGTTGTTGTCCGCCGTCCGCACTCTACTGCGCATGCGTGTCTTTTCAGCCCCGTCAGCGTTTGGCCTGACGTCAGCGCAGTACACTACAAAAATAAATAGTCAGGCGGCGCCCGGTTTCGATCCCACGACTCTTAGGCCGCAATGGGAGGTACGTGGCGCTCTTCCCACTGCGCTACAAACCGAAACGGGAGCATGGGATACGAACGCGCCTTATGTCCTTCACTCATTCAAACTACGTCAAGAAGCTACTGATACAACGGAGGCACGCGAAGCTGAACGTCAACGGAAACGACCAACTGAAAACTTTAGAAGAGGATGTTGAATTTCCCGTGGAAAAGCTGTGGCGGGAAGCGCCACGCGCCTTGCAGCTGAACCAGAGAAGAGGACGAAGAGGGCGGCCAGCAGGGTAGGAGCGTGAGCACGCAATAAAGAAAGATGAGAACCAGGGGGGGGGGGGGGGGGGGGGGTGTTCGATCAGGTAACGTGGGTGTGGGTCTCTTCACTGTCTCTACATACCCTCCGCGTGGCTCAGTGGCTAAGGCGTTGCGCTGCTGAGCACGAGATCGCGGGTTCGATTCCCTGCCGCGGCAGCCGCTTTTCTGATGGAGGCGCAAAGCAAAAACGCCCGTGTGTTCGAGATTTCGGCGCACGGTAAAGATCCCCAGGTGGTCAAAATAAATCCGGAGCCACTACGGCACGCCTCATCGCCTGCGTTGCGTCGGCACGTTAAACCCTACAGTCAATCAAACTGTCTCTACATTTCTCTACTTTTCTCTGTCTCTACGTGGGGGTTCACACTACGTTTCCATTCATGCTCCGATAAATGAAATAACATAACGGCAACACAATGGAACCTACACGGAACCCCCCTTATGCTTCGCATCCTCCTCCTGGTTCCCCACGGGAAGATGGTGTAATTTTTCCCAAATCTGTTTACAATCCAGCACACTCAACGCTTCATCTTAAAGTCCAGGCTAACATTTTACATGAGGTAAATATATAATCAACATTGTTTTTCCCGCCAGTACGGCAAAACAGACGCATTTAACTTATCCGCTCTTCCCCTGGCTATCAGACTTTGGAACGGTCTTCCTGATAATATTGCCGCCGAATCTAAGAATGACGCATTCCGTGACAGTCTTCTAGCTAACCTTTTCTCGTAATGAAGTTCTGAACTGTTATTCATTGTTTTATGTAAAATTTTATGTAACCAATTTGGTTTTTGCGTTTGAAGTGTGTGTTTGCTATTTGCCTTTGTTAATTGGAATTTGAGGGATGTTGTTCTCTGTTAGCGCAAAATATAGCTCTTGTTTTTCTTGTACTTTACGTTCGTCTGGATGAGGATTTGCTGCTGATTTCATGTCTCATTTTTTTAACTGCCTTTTTGTGTGCCTTATACAATTCCTGTTAATTTTGCACTCTTTCACTTGTAACCCACCTTACTCAATGCTCAGTTAGGGCCTGTAAGGTATTTTAAATAACATACATAACAAAAAGAACCCGACCACTGCTGTTCGAAGCTAAAACCTGAGCAAAGGTCAAGAATTACAAATATGCCTGGCGCAACAATAACCGAGTTCTGCTGCGAAAGGCTTGCAGTCTGAACAAGCAAGTCGCCAGAAGTGCTGACGACTTGGACAAGCTCGCGTAAAACAGTAAACAAAACCGAAAAAATTCCGGAAAACCCAAGGCAATGATGGCCTACGTCCTGCCACAAAACTTTCAGAATCATATAGGCAAATCGTTCTTTCAGTCTTTTAAACCTTTCTATTTAAACATAAGATCGGTCCCAAACAAGAAACTAGGTCTTGATCTGCTCCTCCAGGAGCTGAACGAGCCACTGGACGCTGTGTTTCTTACCGAAACATGGTCAAGAGACAGCACAGATGCGTATCACCTTGCTGGGTATAAAACGTACTACTTAAATAGTTCTGTTGTACGGGGTGGGGGAGCTAGTATTTTGGTGAGACATATGCCCGATTATAAATTACTCGAAGTTTTTTTTAATTCTAAACCAATATTTCGAAATTTTATCTGTTCGCACGCAAAGCTACTTGTTGGTTGTGTGTTATCGGCCTCCAAACAGAAAGATAGCACCTTTTGTGGACTACCTAGAAGCGGTTTTCTCTTTCGTAAATATGAATCATTATATTATACTAGGTGATGCATACTTCTTTGCAAACAAACCTATGTGTTCTAATGAGCCCGTATGGTCTCAGAAACAGAATTGACACGGCGAAGAGAGCGACAAAGCTCATCCTCATTGATTGACGCTTTCCTTACCAATATTGATGCATGTAGAAAATCAGGTGTACTGATCGCAGACCTCAGTGACCATTTTCCCATATTTGTATGCGCCAAAGGTAAGTTAAGCAAACGGAAGTCACGTCATATATATTTCGTTCAACACTTCACACAAAACAGCCTTCCCGGATTTTATAATAAAATTGTCAGATCATCGTGGGATCAAGTCCTTTTAGGTGTAGATGCAAACCTTGCTTACGACAAGGTCATGAAAATACTAAAACCAGTTTATAAGGAGATTTTTCCGCTAGTAGAAGTTAAGAGGAGTAAAAATATTCGAAAACCGTGGGTAGGTTCGGAGCTTCCCACCAGAATTGGAGAAAAAAATAACTTGTTCCAGAAGCTCATCAAAAGAAAAGATATGAAAATACTTCTACAATATAAAGCCTATCGTAATCGCTTATATAAAGATGTAAAGACAGCGAGACGTGAATATTTAGACAATGTTTTCAGTGCTACAGCAGGACGGATGGATGTACTTTGGCGCAAGCTAAACACGATGTTGAACGAAAAAATGGCGCCTGAAAAGGTCTCTACAATAAAGATAAATAATATAGAGCTAACGGAAACACAACTGGCAGATGCTTTCAACGAATACTTCATTAAAGTTGGCTACACCACCACTACTAACGGCCTAGCAAATTTTTAACGAATCAGTACCTCGATGTTCCTGACAAGTGAAACAGAGGTCATAAATATAAATTTTAAATTTAAGGAATAGTAGCGTCAAATATGTCGATGGTATTCAAATAAAACCAATTAAACATGTTGCGCCCCTGCTTGGTCCTGGTTTAGTGGATATATTTATGTTTGGAGCAGGCTGTAATTCCTACTAAAATGCAGGTCGCTCGAGTAAGCATTGTGCATAAAAAAGGGGACAAAAATGATATGGGAAATTACCGTCCCACATCAATCCCCGGTCTTTTCCAAAGCCTTAGAAAAACCTATTTTACAGAAAACGTCTGTCTTTGAAGGGAAACATAAGTTGCTATCCGACTCCCAGTTCGGTTTTCGCGAGGGGTTCAGTACGGAATTAGCGCTCTTAACACACAAGGAACCTATTTTAAGCCAACTGGAAGATGAAAAGTTAGTCTTGGGACTATATATTGATTGCTCGAAGTATTTGGCACTATCAACCATGAGTTGCTGATTAGGAAGCTAGAACTTTGTGGCACTCGGGGACAAGCCGGCGCTCTTACGAAATACTCCTTAAAACATCGTACTCAAATTGTAGCCCTGGATGACTGTCTCTCCGATCCACTTCGGATTTGACATGGCGTGACACAAGGTAGCATCCTAGACCCTTTTCTCTTTAATATGTATGTGAACGATGTTTACAGTAATACGCCGTCGGCTCTATTTATAAATTATGGCGATGATACAAGTATTTTATTTTCCGGGGCAATCAAGCGATGAGTTAATAAATAGCCGCATCAAATGTAGCGCACATTAAACTTGACGAATGGACCCAGAAAAATAGCTTAGGAAGGAACGTTCAAAAAACGAAAGCAGTCATAATGAACGTTCAAAAAACAAAAGAAATCGTATTTTACTGCGGTAGACTCCTGTTGAATTTGTACTTAGCTTTAGGATTCTCGGCGTTATTTTTGAAGAAACTATGTCGTGACATGCCCACATCGACTTCATTTCAACCACGTTATCACAATTAGTAGGCATAGTTTCTCGCAACCGCCATGTATTCCCTCGCAATATTATAATGTTGATTTACAATAGCCTTTTCTCTTCTAGACTCAACTACTGTCACTTGGTATTGGCGTCAACAACTAAATCTAATGTGGACAGACTACTCACTCTACAAGAAAAAGTTTTTACGAGCTGTTGAAAATGTACCGATGCACCATCATACACGCGACTTATTCACAAAATACAATATTGTCCCAGCCGCGAAATGTTATGACTGTCGACTTTAGAAGATATCTAAACAAGAAAGTAAACGCGGTGATGGTTTTATTCAGAAAATAGCTAAACTGGAAAATATGTAGAAGCATATGAGACACGTCATTTTGAGCTGTGGAAAATTACAACTTGTAGAACTACATCCGGTCTACAAATGTTAAAAAACAGACTACATCGGTTAAAAAGTTTGGATGTTAGAAACGTCAAGCTTCGGAACATAAGTTTTATGGCATTGCGAGAGGAGTTCAAAATGTAGTCCATGATTTTCTCGCCTGTCTTTCAATTTGTTATTGCCTAATTCGTCACCTTTGGGTATAGTGGTGTTAATTTGTTCCTTGTGTTAAATAATTTGTCTGATTTGTGTCAATATGCTAATTTTGTTTTCGCGCGCTATCAGGCGTAAATATGTAATAAATGAAATCTCGTAGTCATCATTTTGGCAGCGTGCCTAACACTATGTGTACAGTGATCTTGGGTGTTTTTTCTTCGTTGCAAAAAAATGCTGTTTTATTACTATGTGTATCATCCCCATTTTATGTATCATGCCCATGTATGCCAATTTTATATATCATTTCATCGCAAATTTTATGTATCATGCCAATGAATGAGGCGTGCGGCTCTGTCAAGCTGACTTCTTGCAGCTTTTTCCTCGGGTCTCCTGCATCATGCAAATGATGTGAAATAAAGTTCTATTCCATTCTATTCTCTTAAAACTAGTTACTATAGTAACCCATGCAAACGACCTGCGTGCAAGCAATTCGTATTCATCGACAAATATTTATTTTTATCTCCCGTATTTGGCGCACCCAAGCCCAGGAGAAAAACTGCGGCAATCAGTTCGTGAAAAACGGGCACTTCTTGTCGGGATTCATGCGGGAACCCGGAGGACAGTTGAAGACCTTGGCGAAAGGCCTAAAGTTGCGCATGGCCTTGTTGCAATCCACCGCGTACGGGTTGGGAGGATCGCTGGGAAACACGTGCGTGCAAGTCGTGTAGCATGCGGTCATGAGGAACACCACGTCCCCCGTCATGTCGGCGGCGATGCCCTGGTGTGCGCTGTCGTTCCGCAGAGACGCCCTGTACGCGGCGTAGGCGACCTCCAGCGCTGGGATTTCGGGGAACACACTCTCGGCTGCATCGACCCCGCCTGTGGATAGGCAGCGGTCTCGCTCGGCGAAGGCTTCCGTCGATGCGCTGAAACAGGCCAAAAGAGTTGTGTGTCGTGCTACACCTGACGTGTGTTGGGACGACAAAGCAATAAGAAACGGACAGGCTTTAAAAAAAATCACCGGCCATCTCCCCCAACGTGAAACCTGGTAAGTGGAAAAGCATGCAGTGTTTAAGTATATTCTTGGCGCCTTTGCGCTTTTGCCAACGGAGATGAAACCCTTGGGGGTAGAGGTATACAGCTTTGCTGTGTCGTGTCTTTAAAGCACGAAGTTTTCTAGCTCGAGGCTTAAACGGGTGCCCCTGTATTTCAGTGCGCAGCCTTCGGCGGCCGTCTCTGGACGGAGCCGCGTCATCGTGGTAACCAAGGGAACGATGGCAAGAACGAATAGTGAGCGAAAGCAAAGGAGGAGAGTATCGCGAAATTGTGAGAGGAGGGCTGTTCGTCGTGGCGGCGCGAGCGCTCACCGAAAGTGTGCGGTGGCTGAGGGGGGTGGGGGGGGGGGGGCAGTATTTTGTGCCCGCACGAGACGCTCGTCTGCGCGACGCTGGCGAAAACGTGAGGGGGGGGAGGGGGGTCGTGCGCATGACGATGGTGTGTGTTCCCTGCCTTAGACGCGGGTCGCGGTCCCTTCATAAGACGCACTTCGCGCCGCTGACGCAGGCTCATCATCGCTGCCGTCGAGAGAACCCTCGAGTGAGTGCTGCCTCAGCGCACTGCTACTGCGCCCAAATGTTGAATTAGGGAGTATCGTAATCGCAAGGCAATTTTCGTAAGTACGCGTTACGTTCGAGCGCGAGGCGTAAACGACGGTCTCGGTATTTTAGTACATGAGCCGACGGTTATGACGACGACATGAGACGCCGACAGCCCCAGCACCTCAGGGGCTTCGCCCCGAAAAGTAGAGAGACAAATTTAAAGCCGAAGAGTTATTTTCAAAACAAAGAGGCTGCGTTCAGTCGAGGTGATTAAATTTTTTAAAGACTATATTTTTTTTTACGTCACTTCAACGGGAAAATTTAATTTGGTCTGTCTGTATGCCTGTCCGTCTGTCCCTTGATTCCGCCTCCCGACAAACAGAACAATCAATACTTTGTTGTTCTAAGAAAAGGGAGGCAAAACTCGCCGCGTATATGCTCACTCCACAGCAAGTATTGTCGAGAGACGAGTTTTTCTGCCGTGGAGGAAGAAAAAGTTATATGCCGTTTTTGCGAAGCGTGAAGCCTAGTTATAAAAATTAGCAGTGGCTTAGCTCGGCTATACCAGGATATACGTAGCGTGAGCTAAGGTTCAGCTGGTTATTCTTAGGTTTCCTGGTTGTCTAGGATTAGCTCTTTATTATGCTTACTGCTGCTAAAGCGGTTTGCAATCCAATCCAACCCAATCCAACCCAGTCTAGTCACTGCTTCTCCCGCATGAGCAGCACGGCTCTCCAGGGGCCACGCGAAACGGCTATCAAGCGGCTCCGGCGCAGTGACAGACTTGGCTACAGCGCAACGGAGCCGACAGCTGGGCACGCGCCGGCAACAGTGCGTCTGCCGCGGCTATGACGTCACTCCTCTGGAAGGCTCATACTGGTGAATGCGGAGACCCAGTTCTCCACACACCCGTACTACACTTGGATTGGATTTACTATACAATCCAATTTAATCCAATCAAATCCCAATGCCAATCCAATCCAAGCCAATCCAATCCAATCTCATTCTCTTCGCGCATGCGCAGTACGGCCCTTCACGGCCCACGGGAAACTGCTCAACCTCGGCCAGAGTAGCTTACACTACAAAAAAACGAAATCAAAGTGGGCTCTCAGGTCACTGTGACACGTGACCCCACCACGTGGGAGCGCGCGGTGGGATTTATTGACCTCCGAATACAGGGGGGCCTGCTAAAAGCTCCCTCCAGCCAGACCTCTGGCATGACACCAGAAGAAAAAAGAACTTGTGGGTGACTTTCTGGGCCGACACCCGCAAGCTCGGGAAAGCGATTGATTGATTGATTGATTGATTGATTGATTGATTGATTGATTGATTGATTGATTGATTGATTGATTGATTGATTGATTGATTGATTGATTGATTGATTGATTGATTGATTGATTGATTGATTGTGAGGTTTAACGCGCCGACGCTAGACAGAGGATGGTGCTTCGTAGTGGAGACCTCCGCATTAATTTTCACCACCTGGGGATCTTCAATGTGCGCCGAAATCTTGAACACACGGCCGTTTTCGCTTTTCTCCTCCATCACAAAAGCGGTCGCCGAGGCCGGGAATCGAACACGTGTTCTTGGGCTGAGCAGCTGCTACTTCATTTCACCATTTCTCTTGCGCTTCCCTCTCTAACCCTCTTTCCTTCTCCCGTCTCGCTCGTCCCACGACCAACACTGCAGGTTTGCTCAAACCCATTTAAATTTCCCGCGATCCGCTGTTCACGCGCCATCTTTTGAAACCTTTCCATACTGTTGTACTTCGATTGCTGCCACGAGGTTTCGGCTCGCGCGCGTGTCCTTTCTGTATTTTGAGCAAAAAATTGATCTAAATGCAATTTTTTTTTGTTATTGCGAATTTCAAGCACACACCTATTTTTAATTCGAAAAATACTGATTTATTGACTGATTGGTTGTAGGGTTTAACGCGCCGTAGCGCAGGGCTCCGGAATAATTTTGACCACCTGGGGACCTTTAACGTGCGCCGAAATCACGTACACACGGACGTTTGTCATTTCGCCTTCATCAGAAAAGCGGCCGCCGCGGCCGGGAATAGAACCTGCGACCTCGTGCTCAGCAGCGCAATGCCTTAGCCCCTGAGTCACAGCGGTGGGTATTAGAACACTGCCATTACCAGTTATGCACTGATGTTTTGCTTCAAATATGCCTGACATTTCTCTTTGCTAAAAAATTTGGACCGAAAAGATAGCTCAAAACGTTCGGGCTTAGCGGCCCAAGAAAGGCTATTGTCTGTGCAAAAGGTGTACGGATAGGGAAATGGGCGGCACGGAGGCCTCCAATTCACGAGTTTTCAAATAACGGGCGCTTAAAGCGCACAGCGTGTAGCAACGCGTACCGGGAAGGTAGTGGGAGCGCGTCCCGTTGCGGTCACCCGAAAGTGGGATTCCGGAATGTACCCGACATATGGACCTTTTTATTAAAACTTATTTGTCCTGGGAGCTTCCATTTTATCAGCGGGCTGTGCTAGTGGCTCTATGGTTGGCGCAGTCGACTGGGAGATGTAACTCCGCATCCGCAACACAGCCCAGAACATGTCTTGATCTTTTCACAGATTACCAGGTGAAAAGGTTTATATACTACAAAGAAGAAGGGCTTAAATATGTGCAGGCATATGCAAGAACTGTTTGTTTCACCAGACTGATCCTGACGTTTAAACGTGGCATTTGTAAATCACCATTTCCCGCAACGCATTTGTGCTCTATTCAAAACGGACAACTGTTACGTTCAACATCGCGTTTCCATAAAACCGCGTACCGTACTTACCCGATTCTAACGCGCACTTTTTTTTCCGGAAAAATAGGTCGAAAAATCGCATGCGCGTTAGAATCGGATACGAAACCGAAACTGCCGAAACAACGAAAATTTCGCCCCGCCCATCGCCATCTCAAGCTGGCGCCAAAGCTTTTAGCAACGATTTTTCGGACGCAGGAAGCATAGGCGCTAGGCGTTTCTATCAGCGTTCACACAAACCGTCAAACCGTTCCACTTGCGCGCTTGATAACAGCAATGGCAGCAGCGGCTCTCACGCGTTCAAAACGAGCGGTCGGCTGAAGCGTGCGCCTCTGGAGAAGCTCGCAGTATGGGCGTTCGAGGCGTGGGCCACAATCCCATCGACCATGGTTGAACGTCCGTTTTGAAGTGTGGCATCGCGAACCCGCTTGACGGTACCAAGGACGAGATGTTGTGGTCAGCGGAGAGCGACGAGGAGTGAGATTAGTGCGATTATTTCGAGAAATAAATCGCCCGTTTCTCTCGCATTCATTTTTCTTGCTCACAAAGTTCCGTGCGCGTTACAATCGGAGGTGCAAATTTTTTCGGTTTTTTTGCCAGGAAAATCGGGTGCGCGTTAGAATCGGGGGCTCGTTAGAATCGGGTAATTAAGGTAATTGATATCCTCTCGCACCTGCAGAAAACGCTTCGGGCTCCTACTTTGCCTATGTGAAGTGTATAAACAATCGTTGCATTCGAAAGTTAGACAAGTTGTTAAGATATGCTTTGCACATCCGCAGTGCACGCTGAAATAACTTTCGCTCTTGCGCACCGTCACAGCACCGATGACATTGTGGGAGTCAAGCCATCACCTGGACAGCTTCACTCAGCTACGTATTCCTAGTAAGGCATGCATAAGTGAGGTGAAAAGCAAAAACGCGCGTGTGTACGAGATTTCGGCGCACGTTAAAAATTTCCAGGTGGTCAAAATTAATCCGGAGCCCTCCATTACAGCTCGCCTCATCGCCTGCGTTGCGTCGACGCGTTAAGCTCTACAATCAATCAATGTATAAGTGACTTTACACATACATACAAAAGTAGATACAGGATGTTTCCGTGTGTATACCTTCTGGTTCCGTATATTTTTCTGTGCTGCATATCACCACTATGAACAACCAACTAGCCCAGTCAACAGCTTTTCTAAGTACTAATGAAGTTCGTCACAACGAAGCGCATGTGGCGAACTTCACTGCTGACCTCACAGCAATTTGAACACTAGGGGCATTTATGTATTCTGTACAGCGGCCCATTGGACCATGCTGAGGTCCCCGTCATACCTCGAGATGAAAGGGCGGCCATAAGTCCCGTTGGGGTGCCATTGGATGCCCTTGCTGTCGAGGGACCGCAGCAGCTCAAGCGCCACGGAAAAGCCGAAGCCTCCATACAGCATGGACTTGGTTCCCTTCGCGTAGTACAGCGGCCGGTTCAGAACGCCCACGGCCACGTCCACACTCCCAAAGGGCTCCGAGAGGATCATGTACGGCCTCATGAAGCTCGTTTCAAGGCCCGAATCATCAGCGGCCTTACGAAGTTCATCATTGGCCGCCGTGGCATGCATTGACACGAACCAATAGGCGGCCAGCGAGGACTCTTTTTCGGGAAAGTCAGCGTAGAGACGCTCCAGCTCGTCGTCATCTCTAAGGTACATAGCGGGGAGCCATGCGCGCAAACGAATCGATGAAACCTTCTGGGCCGCCAGTCGTCTACTCGCGTCGTCCAGCCACAGAGACTTGTTGGCAAGATCCCCCGCGGCCAAGGTGAGGTTTTTGAAGGCTTCGTCGATGAAGGCGCGCTTTTCAGGTGAAAATCGAGCCACGGAGTGGAGAGCGGCTACGAGCAATGGATAAGCGGCTTCGACGGTCGACGCGCAGTAAAGCGGCCGATAAATCCTTACGATGGAATCGTCGCCGAAGCGGTAATTCAGGAGCTTGTAGTCGGTGATCGAGGCGGCTAGCTGAACCAAGGACCAGGAAATAAAGGAAAGAAGCCGGTGGGGGGCGTTTCGGTACTTCTCCAGGACTTTCCCGACCTTTTCTAAGAATTCAGTGTCACTCAGCCATACTAGGTCGTCGGACTGCAGCTCTGGGCGCCCGCTGAGGCTGACCCGAAGAACGCGGAGCCACTCATTGGACGACACAGTTGGTGTGTACAGTTCCATCTGGCTCACTTGCACCAACGCCGATTGGCCAAACGGAGGTACGAGGGCTGAGTGGAGCAGCTCAAGTATGTGCAGCTCTACGCGTAACGTGTCGTTGATCACCGTATCGTTTATGCTACTGCGACCATCCTCACTCAGTTGATCCCGAAAAAGTGCAACATAGTCGGTATGGATGCCAGACTTCTTAACGTAAAGGTGTTGAATAAGAGAAGCCCGAAGGTACTGCCCAGGAGAGATAGATACCAGCCACTTCTGATCCAGCGGCCTCCGAAAAGTCTTCACGTGAAAAAGTACCGGTACTTGCCACTTGACAGCTAAAGTTACGAGGATGTCCAGTGGACTGACGTGCTTGTAAGGGCTACTTCCGGGCCACGCCAGCTTGCACGCCTTGAGGAAGTCGCGAAACAGGGTGACGTTCGCGCCGTACTCCTGCGCCCGCCCCATGCAGGACTCGTACATTGCCAGGGGCTTCTTGCCAACGGGAAGCTTCTGACTGCCAAGGAGAAGCGTCGCCCTCAACTCCGAGCTCGCCAAGATACGCCCCTCGTCTATAGTGGACGCGTAGTAGGCACCGTATTCCTCCCGTGGGGTCCAGGCGGAGCATACGTAGGCGGCGAAGTCCTCGCAAGGGTCAAGTCCTTTTCTACCACTTTCGCGGAGCAGCTGACTGTGCAGGAGACAGTCCTCAGTCTCGCAGAAGGGCTCCCGTGGCTGCACGTGTCCCTTCGCTGTCCACAAGGCCAAAGTCAATGCGACCACAGCGACTACCACCAGACCCACGGAGGTGAACCGGATTATCGCGCAAGGTATTTTCGGAAACACGTCGGTCCATTTGGGGTCGATCACTGGTGGTGGTACGGCCTGAAACAAAGAATCAAATATGGTTTATTTTTTTAAGCCACCACACTGGAACTGAAACTATAGAGGGTGGTACCGTTTTGTTTACTGTGTGTGGGAAGGAGCAGTTTGGCGCTTTTTAAGCACTATTTTAAGTCCGATTCCTAGAACCTATAAACGGGAGGAGATTTATCTGCCCTTTATTAAACGAATACTCACACAAAATTTTCCGTTTGTGTTAAATTGCTTTACTAACGGTGGTTTTGAACTGCGATTTGTGGGTCCGGGCCAATAATATTGAAACTTTGAGTTAGAATGACGATGTCCAATAATTATTCAGAACTTCGTGAACTCGTGCAGCCAAGGTTTCCATGCAAGCACTCTTGTAGCAAGAGGACGGGTCTGTCCGTCTGTAACGCTTGCCGTGTCACACTTTCGCTGCGTAGTACAATGTTTACATAACAGTAAACGCAATACATAGAAAGATTTCACGTCAATATAAACGAATCTTCACGTGCTTGAGTTTCGAACCTCCACATGTACGGTTTGCCCGCTACACCCCGCAGCGTTCTAACAAGCGGCACAAAAGAGTTCCGTGTCTGTTGCTGTAGCTTCGAGGTGCGGTCACAGCGTCCAGGCACCTGGACGTGCCCCCGAGGAACGACAATGAAAGTTTAGCGAAACCATGCTTGGCTACATTTCCCTGTTACCGACTCGTCGCAGTCCAGCCATGCGCTGCCTGAATGCCCGGAAAGGAACATAGCCTGGACATTCCTTCAGCGATTTGTTTTGGCATGCAGCGTTCCCTTCCTCACCACACGGCAAAGGTCCGCCGTCGGTGCAGAGTCCGTGCCTCCGCGTCCGGCTGTTTCCTACTTTAACCGTTCACTTCTGAACAACAAAGATGCAGAAACACCGCACGAAATCTTCCGTTTCCCTTACATTACCTAGAGGAGGTCGCCGCAGGCATTTTAAGTGTGGAGGTACATTTTAATGTACTTGACCGGCAGTGCACGCGTTCATTTACTTAGGAATACTCGAATAAACTAAAAAATAAGAAAAAACTAAACTAAACTTCTTCTTGTTGTTCTTCTCGTTCTTACTAGTTTGCTGATAACTTGCTTAGAGTCATAATCTATTTGGAAACAAGTTGCCACTCTACTGCACGTATCGTTAGGGGTGGCGAGGCCACGCGTGCAGGAGCCTAAAACAGACCCGCCGCGGTGGCTCAGTGGCTAAGGCGTTGCGCTGCTGAGCGCAAGGTCGCGGGTTCGATTCCCGGCCGCGGCGACCGCTTTTCTGATGGAGGCGAAAAGCAAAAACGCCCGTGTGTACGAGATTTCGGCGCACGTTAAAGATCCCCATGTGGTCAAAATTAATCCTGAGCCCGCCTGCGTTGCGTTGCGTCGGCGTGTTAAACCCTACAATCAATTTTTTTAGTTTTTCAAAATTTAGTTCGACCAATTATCTCCAGTTACGCTATTATAACGATTAGAGGTGGAACTTTCGCGAAATTTGCATTATTGTGGAAATGCCATGCGCTACACGTTTTGACAGTTTCCGTAATTTTTTTATATTTTTTTTTAGTTTTTTTAAATTTCGCTCGACCAATTATCTCCATTTACGTTATTCTAACGATAACATTTGTTGTTCAAATCTGAAATATTGTGGAAATGCAGGGCGTTACACGGTTTGCCATTTTCCGTAATTATTTTATATTTTTCTTATTTTCCTAGTTTTTCAAAATTTCGTTCAACCACAATGATTTCCATTTACGCAATTATAACGATTACAGGTGAATTTTTGGCGATATCTACATTATTGTAGAAATGCCATGCGATGTACGCTTTGACATTTTTTTGTAATTTTGAATATTTTTGTCATTTTTAGTTATCTCCATTTACGTTTTTCTAACGATTACATTTGGAACTTTGGCGAAATCTGCATTTTTGTGGAAATGCACGGCGTTACACGCTCCTGGCTGTGGAGGTACTCGGCAAAGATTGCTACGACAACAATAATCGGGCACACTCCGGGTAGAACAGTCATGGTGTATGGCCATCGTGGACCTGAAGGCGGTGGCGGCAAACTGTGAAGCGACGTAACTAATGCTAGACTACTGGGCGCCAACACGTAAATGTTCGGGAAAAGAAAGTTACGCATTCGGGAAAAGATCTGGTACTATGGGTGACACTGAGCACCGCTACTATAGATGCGGACGTCAACTATCCGCTGCGATCATAAGCGCTCGCCATGCTTAGTCGGAAACACGAGGCTGCTCTGCGTGATTTACAGCCGACGCCATCGGCGTGCCTCTATCTATTAGCGCAAGTAATTATGCCCGACAACGTGGTCCACACTGACAGGCCTACCGCTCCCGACGCACCCCTTCTTGTTTGCATGCTGACGGGCTCTCACCATATCACGTTGGCTCTAAAAACCGACTCCCTTGTCGGCATCCTCGCACGGGCCATGAGTAAAATTGACTGACGTTTTACAAAGCAGTTTAAGGGGAAAGATGTGGGGGCCAAGCCCCAATCGGAGCGAGGAGGCGCTAGCGACGTCATCCTCCTTGGTGGGGCCAGGGCGATCCTCGCGCGCCTCCCTACGAGGCGACGGGGGATGGGCGCAGGAGACTCCCGGAGAGGCCGCCCTTGGGACGCGCAGCGATCGCACGGTACGTAAATGCCTCGGCCACTTTTGGCCGTTTCTTGCTCTGCCCGTTGTTTCCCACTTCCGTGGGTCACGGCACCCACCGTGTCGATTTGCGCATGCCTTGATTTGCGTCAGTGCGTCTATCTAGGACGTCCGGCGAGTCTCCGCGGGCCTATTCCACTCCTTGGTGGGTTGCCCCGCGTCCACGATGTGAATTCCGCCGTCTAAGGTCAGTGGACGAGCGCCCATGCCACCCGGTCGAGTCCAGTGGCTTGAAATCTGTAGCGGCCACTGAGAGCCCCTTTCCTCTGTCAGCGAGCGTTGCGGCCGGCCAGCGCCGGCGGACGCTATAACTTCTACCCGACTACGGGCTGGGCACATGCTGGGTGTATGCCCCAGGGGCTAGGTGCGTAGTGCATTGTAGTGTTTGTATCGTGATTACCCGCTTAATAAACCCCCTGTACTATGAAAGGTATCGCTTCCCTGTGAAGTGACTGACAACGTACACTCGCAGCGAGAGGCGTAGCTCGCTCTCGAACCCGTTGTGGGCAGATTCTCTCGGCAGGGCAGTTCGGTGCAGCGCGAGAGCAGCGAGAATAACGACGGCCCGTTATTCTGTTATATACATGTGTTCCTTAATGGCAACGATTAAGGATAGGATATGCCCACAAAGTCCCTAAAAAATATATCCACATACACCGCGAGATTTTTACTAACGATGTCTTAAGTTGTAAATTTCAAGCATCTACTCAAAAGTTCCACATGTCATTACTGCGCTCGCATAATCATTTGGTGTAGGGTGCGTGTAACACAAGATCAGAAGATCTGTTAAGGCTGCTTCTAACCTCACAGCCAGCGCGAGGATTACTACCTCCGGGAAATTCTCACGGCCGTTTCCATAAAAGCAGGCTGCATAAATACGCTGAATAATATTACCTTCCAACGTAACCTAATAAAATCTAACCTAACGTAGCCCAACCTAACGTATCAACCTAGACAAATCCAGCCCAACTGCAACAATCGTCGCATATTCCAGCCCAACGACGCAGAATACTATCTATATTTAACCTAATCCAACCTATTGAAAATGCATGCACGTCAATCTTCTGATATAGTAATAACTAGTATAAAAAAGCATTAACAAAATCACCGTGAGCGAAAACTTCAAAAATTTTGAAAGCTAAAACAAACAACTCCAGCCATTCCGGACTCGAACCTTAACCTTCTCGTTTAAAAGCGAGTGCTATAACACAGCGCCTCAGGAGCACCTGTAGGAAAGCGTTTTTAGAAAATATTTGTGCCATAAAATCTCCTGAGGGCGTGCTTAGCCAATCAGAGGCGACTGTCGTGAGAACTTCCTGGCGGCGATTCTCACGGATGCCGGGAATAGACGCTACCATCTATAATTGCGGGAGCAAGTGGAATGACTTACTATGCTTTGGAGGTCGTGAATGTTGAAGCTTTTGCTAGACGATTGGACCCGATGAACCGGAACCGATTTGGTCTTCCGTGGAAAAGGTCTTGGGAAAGACATGACTCGCGGGAACTGGCGTTTAGCAGGCGCACCCCGTGAGGAGGTTGGCCAAGCACTGCTGTATCTGACCACGGGTGATTTTTTGGGCAGCTCCGATGACGCGAACCCTGGATCGGGGGGACAGGCAGTCGCTATCGCTGGCGGTGCTGGGGCGACTTGTGCCTCGGGTGTTTCCGTGGTTGGCATCCGTGCTTCCGCGGTGGCTTCTGTAGGCGTCACTTGAGTCACACAAATGGGGTTCTGGGGTTGACTGTCGAGTTGTGTGGGTGACAGCTTCGTTGAAGCACTAGTTGACAAAACCTGTGAGGCAGCTGAGCGATTGGGTAAAGCTATCGCTGGAGCTTCATAAGACCCAGTTCTCGACGCTCTCCCATAAAATGGGAGCAGCGACACGAGGTAAGAAAAACGTCGTAGGGAAGCTTTCCTGAAAGACTGGCGGTCGTCCACCTGGCGCCTCGGGACGGAATCAGTGGTGTAAAGCGATGTCCCATCGGGGAACGCAAGGAGGAGCGGGCCCTCTGCTGATGACAGTTCCTCGACTGGAGGCGCGAGGCGCAGGTTATGTGAAGTGCGGCCGGCGGGGATTTCGGCCATCTTAGCATCGGTGCCGGTGGGGCTGGCAGAGCTGCTCGTGACCTGTTGTTGCGTTTGGCTGAGAGGTTCAGTTGGCTTCGCTGACTTTTCAACTCTGACGCCAGCGTCTGTGGTCTCGACAGGAGGTGCGAGGTCTTGCGGTGAGACTGCCTTCGCTTTCAAACTGTTGTCGTCGCCTGCAGTCCGCTCGATGGGAACAGACGATGCCCCCGACTTGCTTGTGGACGTCGAGGAGCGAGGCGCTTCAGCTTTGCCGGACTGGGATGGGCGCTTTCGACTCTTACGCTTTCTTCCGGGCGAGCCCTGGCTGCTCTCGATGGACTTGGACATCCCTCTTGCTTTTTCAGCGTCCATACGGAGGAACCCACGCGAGATGTGCCATAGAAGATGGGGTTCTTCCTCAAATTCGTTCCGGCGCGTGACCTAAGCGCCCGCAAGGCGGACAGATGCTTCGTCTTCCTTCCGTGCCTAGAGAAAAAAATTATGGGGAATGGGCGAGTTTTTGTTCCCATTGCGTGGTGGTGGTGGTGGTGGTGGCCCATAAAGTGGCACATACCCACTCAGGGGGATTGGCCAAGAAGAGTGTGTTTTTTTTTAACTAAAAAACCAGATTGGCAAAAAGGTGAAGTCGAAGAAAGAATTTAGAATATAGGTTGAAGACAGAAATAGAACAAGAAAGAGGAGCGAGAGAGCCTGATCAGAATCATTTCAACAAGGCAGACGAGCCGTCTCTGAAATGAAGGAATGAATGGCTTGACAGACATCCCCATGGCAGTGGCCTAGCTGCGTGCCTCCAAACGACAAAAGCACTGGCAAGGTTAGTGGCATTCCAAGACGCCGCAGGGGAGCCTCCAACAGCCTTCTCCGGTGATGCGAGAATCGGTGGCAAAAAAGGAAGAAATGCTCATCCGATTCAATTTCATGGCAGAAGTGGCACAAGGGTGAGGTTGCTAGATCTGCCCGGTATAGATACCTGTTAAGTGGGGGAACACCACACCGAAACGAAGTCAGCGAAACTTCGCACGAGCGAGTTGGTTGGAAGAAGACGTAGTAGGTTGGCTGGATGTCAGACGAGGTCACATACCCGCGTGGAAAATTGGCCAAAGAGATGTATACCAAGTTACGCCCACTACGTGCGCGATCCTCTTCTTCTTTAGCTTGGCTTTGCGTCAAGAAGCTCCTGCTGTTCGATGGTTCACCTGACGGGCTCTGACTCCGGTCTCTGACTCCGGCACCGAATAGCAGCACCTCCTCCGTAGCAGGTACAGCAGTTGCTACACCCGCGGCTGCACCATGAACAATCGAGGGACGCCGTGCACGGCACCATTCCTGCAGCGGCGGATCGCGTCTGTATCGAATATAGCTTGCATTTGCAACGCGCCCCCCTGTTCAACAAGTTAGAGTATGAACGCGCTATTGCCTGGCGTCCTGACCCACCGCGGCCTGTGTCGCCTCCCACAAAAGCGCGCACCGGTCTTTTATTCTCCAGGTTCTTAGAAACACCAAAATGACGGCAAATGTATCTTCCTTTCCAGGCACCAAGAGGTTCCCATCTAAAAACCTTGTGCCTCCCACTGTATTTTTTCTGAGGGGTGCGCGGAGGACATGGGCATTCGGATGCGGCGGTGGTGACAACCACGGGACAATGCCGGCGTTTGCCGTTCTACGCTGCGACCCGCTTGCGCTCAAATCACTTAGCGACTCCGGGGTTTTCAGCACCGCGTAGGCTATGAGACAGGTGGGTCGAGCCCGCATTTAAGGCACTCCCCACCAAAAAAGTAAAGGGCCCCGGCGCGAGTCTGCACCTCGCAGAAATCGGATGCTATGAAAGATAAACAAAAAGCCGATTACCTTTCTTTTTGTGTGTGTGTGTGGAAGGAGGGGGGGGAGGTGGCGATCGCCCCATCGCCCCACCCTTCGGGACCCCCGCTGCCCCCCTCCTTCGTAGTGAATCCATTTGGAAGAATCACTCAGCGCCAGACTCAATTCAACACCCCGCTCCTGCTCCTGCTACAATACTCCTGCAACACTAGCGTCCGAATGTCATTTGAACCAAACGTCATTTGACTCAAATGCCAAGTTGTGCTGCTACACTAGGTTTTGAAATGCCAGTCGGCTCAAATGACATTTTAGCCAAATGAGCACCGAGGGAGACATTCGGGATTTTAAATGCCATTTCTAGCACTCTCGCACACAGCGTTCCAAGTCAGCATAAACAAATACATTACTGGCGTACTTAAAACGAGGAAAATATTCTTAATTATAGGACTTTGTTTACTTCTCATTCACTTAAATCGTGATATCAAGATGTAATAATTCCGTACTCTCAGCACCAGTGCGAGCAAGCAACGAACCAGTGTTGCCAGACAGCACGAAAAACCTCGATTGGGATTCATAATTAAGCAAAAACCGTGTCAAAGTTTACGTTATTGGTAATTTCATATCATATTAATACGAAGGACAGCCGCTAAATTTGATTGTTGCAATATTGTGTAAAAAATGAACTCGACAGCAGCAGCGCTATGCAGCACGGCGAGCGAATTATAAAGCTTTTAAGTGCCATTGAAATTGTAGTGTAGCACGGCGGATTCTGAATGGCATTCGAAGCACCCCATTTGAGTCAAATGACATTTGGTTCAAATGACATGCAGACGCAAGTGTAGCACCTACACCTACATTTAATACCAGCATGGCGAATCCCCGACCCGTAGACGCGTCGGTGTCAATATTCCGAAGGCGAAGAAGAAGGCTGAGAGCGTGCCTGGTGGCTCGAAGGGCCCATCGAGATTCTAATTAGTGCTACTGCAGGGACGCCGACATCGTCCAAGTGATGGCTTCCCCTCGTCCGATGAATTCGTTCAAGCCAAAACCCCGACTTTCGATTGGACCCAGACGGCCGCCTCCCTCTGTGCCAGAACTCCCGACGAGCCGAGCATTGGCTTCGAGGTTACCGAAGGCGTCGTCGGGCCCTGTCCCGGGAGGCGAGCTCCACGATTCGCTGCCCGTGGCGTCGCGAAAGCCCGTCGCGACGGGGCCCAATAAGGGTCGCCGTGCTCTGCTAGCGGAATCGTCGAGGCCCCCGGCAACGTTGGATACGGAGCAGGAAGTGTCCCTGGCTGCTGGTTCCCTGGGATCCCAACGAAACCGGGCTGCGGAGGTCTTGTCGTGGGCTTTCAAGCTGGAACCAGTGGGCACGCTGTCGAAGTTCTTCCGCTCTCTTCGAGGACGGAAGCAGTCTGGGACGACGGAAGCTCCGTTGGCGACGTCGCCGCTTGGCAGGCAGGGTGCGTTTCCGGGCATGCAGCTGAAACTGGAGCAGCACCACGTCGGTAGTCCCGACAGGTCGGCGTTCCCCGGAGGCAGCTTAGCGGCGCCATGTGGCGAAGAGTCGGTGACAGGCTCGGATGAAGGCGCAACCTCGTCGCCGCCTTTTAGTGTCCGCCGCCTCTTGCGCTTGACTGCAGCAGAGCAAGAAGGAGCTTTAGTGGTTCAGCCCGTGTCTAGCGCAAGCTGCCACAGCGACCTGTCGCTGCTGGTCCGCAGCTCCGCCGACATGCGCGAAACACCGGGACCATCGGACGGAACATCGTCGTTCGGCAAGGCGCTCTTCGTGACCGTATTCCTGTTCACGCTCTCCATCGTGTTCATTGGGCTTTTCTTCGCTTTGAGTGACGCCGTTGACGTCCAAGATATCCATACTGTTCAGCACGGTGCCGTGCCAGATATCCTGACTATTGCTTCCGAGGAAGATACCACTGCAAGAGAGTAAGCAAGCCCGCCAGCCACTACAGCAATACCGGTGCTGCCTGGAAACGCAAACCCTCGCCTCGTACCTGACAGGCAGGAGCTAACAGGGACCACAGAAGCGTTCCAACTTTTGCCGTGAATGAACAGTATCAATAAAGACATTGATGGGTGATGGTCTACGCGTCTGTTTCTATTCTTGACAAAAAAAAACTTAAAAACACGATAGCTGGCGCCTATAGTACCTCCGACACTCTCCCAATTTTAGTTTGCACGGAGGGTAGGCAGGGGGTTTAGACCTGTACATTGCTTGTTTTAAGGCAGTTACAAACCATGTATTCAGTTATGTTACATAGCCTCCTCGACTAGTAAGTAATCTTTATTCTTATCCTGCATGACTGGGAAGCATCGTAACAAACGGCATGTATACATACGGTAAGAATACTTGCTGTTGTGAAAGTGTCAGTCATTTATTATCTTGTCTGCTTAACCTTGAATCCGCTGAAGCATGCTTTGGCGGTCTCGTACGCCCGTACACATTGTAGGGAAAATTTTAGGCAACAGATGGAGAACATGTTTCTAATTCACGTCGATTTGCGCTTGCCACCAGGGAGTGCACGGCTACCTGGCCACCCAAGGACAACACCAATAGGACTATCTGCACCGGACACTGGAGACAGAACTGGCCAGTCCGCCCTCGAAGAACAGACCATCTTGGTCCGCCGGGCGTGGAGCGGGGTTGTCGAGTCTGGGGCGCTCCACAAGGGGCTCGTAACATCTGTATCTTTGATCCCCCTTCACCCACATTTTTTCCCTTCAATAAGGTATATTTCTCTATCTATCTATCTATCTATCTATCTATCTATCTATCTATCTATCTATCTATCTATCTATCTATCTATCTATCTATCTATCTATCTATCTATCTATCTATCTATCTATCTATCTATCTCTGTCTCTCTCTCTCTCTCTCACACACACACAAAGATCAACAGCACAGAAATGGGGAGTCAAGGTGCCAAGTGTGCCCGCGCTTTAACAAACGAGGGAATTCAACTACTCTTGATGAATTATGGCTCAGCTGAAAGTGACGACGATAAAGCGGCTCAGCGTATACTGGCTTGTCGAGCTAAGACAGGGGGGAATTCGAGCCTCTCCGCCTAAGAAATTGAGCAAGAAGAAAAAACTCGAGAAGCGGAATTTGTCGTGGAAGAAATAATTGAAGCCTCAGGAGCATGGTTTCGACCCATCTTCTTCAGAAATTGGCAATGGCATCGCAGTGGCGTCCAGCGGGCTGTAGGGTTTTGTAGGTGTGTGTGTAGGTGTGTGTGCGTGTGTAGCTGTAGGTGTGTGTGTGCGTGTGTGTGTGCGTGCGCGTGTGTGTGGGTGCGTGCGTGTGCGTGCGTGTGTGTGTGTGCGCGCGTGCGTGTGTGTGTGTGCGTGCGTGCGTGCGTGCGTGTGTGCGTGCGTGCGTGCGTGCGTGCGTGTGTGTGTGTGTGTGTGCGTGTGCGTGTGCGTGTGCGTGTGTGTGTGTGTGTGTGCGTGCGTGCGTGCGTGCGTGCGTGCGTGCGTGCGTGCGTGCGTGCGTGCGTGCGTGCGTGCGTGCGTGCGCGCGCGCAGTGATTGAACGCTTGGAAAAGAACCCCACGTTCCCACGCCGCCCGCTCCGAAAAGGACGCATACGTTACGGTGGATGCCTGCAGCAACCCTCCCCATTCTTTTCAATGTGTACTTCTTTTGTAGCGTAAGTTACACTGGCTGAGGTGTAGCAATTTCGCGTGGGTCGTGAAGGGCCATTCTGCGCAAGCGCGAAGAGCATTAGATTGGTTTGGATCAGATTAGATTGGCTTTAGTTGGATTGGATTGGCTTGGATTGTGTTGGATTGAAATCTAATCCAATTGGAGTACGGGTGTGTAGAGAATTGGGTCTGCACATTCGCCGGTCTGCGCATTCCAGAGGAGTGACTTCATAGCCGCGGCAGACGCACTGGCGCCGGCACGTGCCTAGCTGTGCGTCTCCGCTGCGCAGTAGCTAAGTATGACGCTGCGCAGGAGCCGCTTGATAGCCGTTTCGCGTTGATCCTGAAAAGCCGTGCTGCGCAGCGCGAGGAGCAGTGACTGGACTGGACTGGACTGGATTTCATTGGAATGGACTGGACTGGACTGGATTTCATTGGAATGGACTGGACTGGACTGGACTGGGCTGGATTACATTGGATTGGTACGGTTTGAAAATAGTTTTAGCAACAGTAAGCATGATAACCAGCTAATCCTAGACAACCAGGAAAGGTAAGAATAACCAGCTGAACCTTCGCTCACGCTACGTATACCCTGGCATAGCCGAGCAAAGCCACTGCTATTTTTTTTTCCTTGTCTCAAGATTCTTCCAATAAACTCAGTCTGGAAACGGAACCCAAAGTAGACGCATCTCAGGAGCACGCGTGGCCTCACCACCCCTAACGATACGTGCAGTAGAGTGGCAACTTGTTTCCAAATAGATTATGCCTCTAAGCAATTTATCAGCAAGCTAGTAAGAAAGAGAAGAACAACAACAGGCGTAGCAACGATGAAACCAAATGGCCACACGATCTACCCGCCACATATCGAAGGACGCGGTGAAATTCCCTGACTTCCTTTTTAGTGCAGAGACATGTTTTTACCCCGGTGGGTCTCGATCAATAATGTGGGTGGGAGACGGGCGGAATGATAGCGTCTTCAGTTTCAAACAGCGGAGCTTTTCCGGGGCTGGCCCTGGTGACAGTTTCTGCTGGTATCGTGCCACGCTCTCTCTGGAGATGCTCTCTTAAAAATAAAAAAATCATAAAAATAAAAAAGCCCCTAGTACTAGCGCTTTCATATTTTTCTACAAGACGGCTTATATTGCCTCTAACAAAATGTCTTCCCACCAATGCTTAGAGGTGCAACTGACTTCATGGGGATCCGTGTAAGCTTAGTTAACCTTTGTAACCTGGCCTCCTCACATCGCCTGTTGCGCAGTGAAGCATGGCCATCTACGGAAGGAGTATATATTGTCACGAATACAACGAAGGGAAATATCAGTTTAAAAATCGATTTTGTAGAATTCACATTTGGCGCCCTTGGAAGACCGCCTCATAGTCTCTACAATGGCAGAAAGAGGGCGCCAGGAGTCCGCTAGAAGTAAGGTAGCTAGAAGTAGGAGTTCCTGTATAAACATCCACCTCGCGAGGGGCACGATCAAATGCAGAGCATTTCCGGGGGCGCACGACGTTAAGTAGGTTGCGTTACGTTAATGTTGTTGCACTTGTGGCAACTGCTGACGAGAGAGCGCTCGTCAGCAGTAATTTGAATGAGTCAACAATATAAGGCGCGTTAGTAGCGTCCCATTCTGTGTCGGCTTTGTGGCGCAGTGGGTAGAACACCATGTACATTGCGCTCTGCCCGCAGGGTCGAGGGATCGAAACCTAGCGCCGGATAGCATTTTCTTTTTTATGTAGTAGGGACAACGACGGTGCGGACTACGGACGTCAACGCGGGTGACATCGTGAGTTACTGAAATGCTCTGCATTTAAAACAGAAGCTGGACAAATGCGTACAGTGCAGGGAGAAACCGGCACAACCAAAACGGAGGAACGTCCACACCCTGGTCATCTGCCTTCTATACCTACACGCGTTATACGCCTCGAGCGCTGCCTGTAGGGGCGCCACTGAAATCCCCCTAGCGGCCCGTTTCGAAAGCAGTCGCGGGAGTCGCCGACCCGCTCACCACTGTCGCCGTTGCTTTTGAGGCCCATTCGTGACTGATATTTTCCGTTTGTATGCGTTGGAAATACATATTTATGTGGAGCAGTCACTCTGTTCGGAAATGGGGTGTATTTACGAGAGTGTAAATGCTTCTGACGTGATCTTACTGTGGTACATTCGGCCCGCATAAGCGCCAGGTGTGTGTCGCAAGCCGGCGTCGCGAAACCGGCATATATGCATAGAGCTGATTGTAATTCCACTGCCCTGAAATTTACTAGCAGTATAAGCAGCGTTCGTTCAGATGCTCATGCTACAGCTATACACTATATATACGATGTAAATCGGTTTCGTGTACTCTCATAATCAAGCAGAGCACTCATACCTGACAGCCCGCGCCAGTTACGCTTCAAATCTCAGAAGTTGATCACTACCCTGAACAAGCCAATGTGGCCTAAATTGCACGGACATTCTACCCAATAAGTACGATGGATAATGCAAAATTACACGCGGGATTCAGCACAAAGAATTTACGGCTGGGTCGTCTTGTCGCGAGGTGAGCTTTCCCAAACAGTCATCGGTTACATATATCCGCGGCTGTGACTAAACGCTTCTTCGAAACATCATCATATGACACAGGGAGCCTGCACAATTTCGCACAAAAGTGAAATCAGAGGGCCTTATAAGATACCACACTCTACCAACGACACAAGTTTTTGTCGCTTGTGAACTTCCTTACTGTATACTTCAAAAATGCGTCCGCCGAGTGATCAGCTGTTCGTTAAAGTAGAAAAACAAAATAAAGGTGAACGTGCAGCTTGTGTGTGTGATTACTAAAACGGTCCTTTTTTTTTTTTTTTGCTCCGCATTTGCACACAACTATAGTCAAGCGCCCCCTCCTCCTCCTCTCTGTTTTGGAAAATATCAGTGCATTTCGCGTCTGGTTCGTCTAGTGAGTTCAACCTTGCTTAAGTTAAGACGAACGTCCCTAGAGTTTCCGAAGCTGCACTGGTTTTTTTTTTCCTTCCCGCACGAGCTATTACATTGCTTCCGGACTTGGCAGGCCATTTATTTTTCCATGGTTTCATTAACTCTCCTTGGTCCATGCTATCAGGCAGTAGTGGGAACATATTTAACAACCCACAGACTTGGAATACACTTCACATGTCCGTGTGGTCTCTATTTCTATAAAAGGCACAAGTTATTGTCAGGTATTAGGTAACCACATCCCCGAATATTTTTCTACGACGTATACATTCAAAACAAAGCCAAATTCGTTGTCCGCGCTGCAAAACGAAACCAATCTCTCACTGTGCCAATATCAGGTCTAAACGAGGCGTCAATAGAATTGCGCCTGAGAACTTGCGCCTGAGGTATTCGGAGGTGACAGTGGTGATATGCCGCTGCAGTCGCCGACACGCACGCGCCCGCGCGCTCGATTCCACACGCGTTCTCGTGTCTACGCGCCCAAGCGCTTGACGAGGGCGAGGGCACGCAGCCACACGGAGGCGACGGAGGCGCGTGAGCATGCTCCGCCCCGCGCATGACGGGGCCGCCTTGTCGATATGGCCCAACTGTACAGCTCCCAACTCTGTTCCACTGTCATCGTAACACACACAAACGTCGACTTTTCGTCTTACAGCAGAGCAACATTACCTATAACGCCAGCTTCGGACTAAAACACAACAGCATCGCCGCGTCGCTAGGCACACACGACGGCGGAAAGCCATGTTTGCCTCCGGCTGATGGGCGACGAAGTTTGTTTGCGTGCGTTGTTATTCGCCGATGGTGTATTTTGCTGGTGCGACACGGAGGAAGCGCATACACCCAATAAACCTTTGCGGCTAACGAAGCAACTACGACGATTTATCACAACGAGGAGACGGGAACTTTGAAGCAGCGACGTTGTCGGCTGCGGCCACTGGCGGATTCACTCGCGGCCGCCGCAGCCCGCTCGGCCCGGGAAACGCAAGCGCGTCGAGCGGCGGCTCTGATTGGTCCCGGCCGGTAGGCGCGCAGGGGAGCGCGCGAAATATCTGGCACAGCCAGATCTTCGAGAACGCGACGCGCTTCGCCAGGCGCGCCGTCTCCGGCCGGTGCGAGGTAGCGCGTGAACGCGCGAGCGCGTAAAATCTAGCGCGCAGGCGCGTGCATGTGGTTACCGCTTAAAAAGAGCGGCGAAGAAGCGCGCAGTACCGCGTCCCCGGTTAGCTCTTGTTGGCGTTCGAGCACTCTAATCAGGATGCAGCTGTTTTTTGAAGTGCCCTATGCTTACACACATGACCATAACAAGTTGTTTATGACGCGGAAAGGCAAAAATAAGCGAAAGAGAACCAAAACACTGCATGAGCCGCGCTATCAGCTGTCCAGCGGACATCCCGTAATGCGCTGCGGAGAAGCGGCGGCAGGCGGCACAGCGATCGCGAAGCTCGAGGCGTATAACAAAAAAGTGCTGGTATTTTCACTTGATGGTTTATACCCGAATGACATGATAGCTAGAAATTAACACTTCGAAACTAAATTCCCCAACGCACTTTCTACTAGTGATTTTTCACTGATATTAGGTATACCTGACCGACGCCGAAGCTTCGGGCAGTGCCGATAATTATTACCATAAGGCAAACGCGTGTGTGCAAGGGTTAGACCGGTCAGACCTCCATAAGTCAAGTTACATTCCTACGAAATACCAGGACTGGAATTGTTCTCGGAGAGGTAAATTTGACGTTTGACTCTGCTGGGAAGCTCATCATTGCAATAGAGATTGCGAAGAATGATTCAAGCTTCTTTATGCAGAAACAGAAGTGTGGAGGTGGCTCAAGAAATTTATGAAAAGCAGACGCCCAAGCAACAGCCAGTAACTTGCAACCGCTGTGGACGTGGTAGCAGTAGTACTCCGGAACATGCACACGTCCACCCGCCAATATTTAAAGGAAGCAGACAGTGTTGTCGGGATCTTCTTTGTGATTCCGGTCTCTTTGCTGTGAAGCGGAGCGATCGTTCGGTGCCTTCAGAAGACTGAAAACACGGCTGCGTAGTACGATTGGGGAGGAACGCCTCGACTGCATGCATGGCTTTGGCACATGTTCACCGATACATTGTAGACCTCAAATCGCTGCCAGAGTTGATGAAAAACTTTGTCAGCACGCGCAAGAACCACGCTCTCGTTTTTGGACCATCTAAAAATGTGGAAAGCTAGGAAACAACTTTTAGGTGATCATTAACTCAAATTACACGCAATATTTCTTGTTCGTATTTTTTAACGCGTGCAATAGCACAGTGTCATTACGTGCGGTGTTAACCCATGCTCGTTCTTTTAGTGGCGAAGCACCCTAGGGGCTGCGCTGTCGGCGTCTCACGTAATCACGGTACTAAAACACCGGGACACTCGTTTTCCAACACCGCGCGCTATAACGTTTCATCTTCATGGACAAACACTCGCACTAAAAGAATGCACCGGGACACTCGTTTTCCAACGCCTCGCGCTAGAACGTTTCGTGCTTCCGAGGAGACTTACAGCAAAGCTGTATGCCTGTACCCCCCAACGGTTTCATCCCCGTGGGCAAAACGCCGAGCGCTCAGCTTCGAAGCCGCATTACACACTTCATCATAACTTCGAAACCGCATCATACACTTATACACTGCATGCTTCGCCCCTCCCCAAGTTTCACGTTAGTGGAGATGGCCCGGGATTTTTTTTTCTTCTTTTTTCTATTTTATTTCAAAGCATGATGGTAATTTTTACGTAGTTGAAAATAAAACATCTTTATTAGAACTAAATTGCCGCCATGGCAAGATGGGCGCCCTTCGTGGGATTTTTCTGCTCCCGATTTCACTGGATTTACTCCACAGCAAGCTGACGCGGGAGTTTCCGCGTGCACCTCGAAAATGGATTGCATCGCCCACTGCAGCGCGCAGGTCTCAAAGCGCATAAAACAGTTTCTACCCTGTATTCATCATGTTAGTGCAATTCTATATGTAGCAGCGCATGCTTTCCTGATGGTCCAATTTCAGCAAGGGCAGAATAACGAGTATTTTCTTCTCAGGCCGAAAAATCAACGCGACAAAAGTCGCGCGCGCGTTGCCGGAAGTGATGAACACATCAGCAAGAGATCGCTATTACATCATGCTGCTGTTATTTAAAGGTAGTTCAGATGATTGAGCTTTTATTAGGTGTTCTAGCATTATTACAGTTACGTTGGTACATACTGTCGTCGCTTAAGGCAATGGTGTTTTAGGGCAATGTTTCTGTTTATCTAGAAGCCGTGACATAACAAGAACACGCTTAGCAACACTGCTCAAATTCTCCATATTCCGGTTCCGGAAGTGGTCGCTCGCTCTGCAAACGTGTAATGTTTTGGGTTGGTGGCTAATACAGGTGAAGTTTCTTCGCTGAAACCTTTCTAGTCGCCTTAATTTACGTCGACTCATTAAGCTTGGGGGATTTCGAGACAGCGACTTACTTTTCTCGCTTGTTCTGGCCCTCGCAGCGCGCCCACAGAAGGGAGCCCTGACGTAGACATCCTTCGAAGCTCTCGCGAAGAGGCCGGTGCCAGCCTTCTGTTCATTCCACGGCACCAACCGAAACACCGGAGACAAAATGGTGAGAAACCATCCTCTTCGTGCGTGTTCCTAGGATTATTTCGTCTCCTCTCCAGTAAATCATGGCGTCAGTTGTAATGAAATGGTAGCGATCATGCTGGTAGCGACTTGCTGCAGATGGGTGTGCGTGTGTGTGCTTCGAACTAGAACTGTGGCTTCTTGTTTCGTTGTTTTCTTGTGCGGTTGTTCGTTGTTCCTTTTTTGCTAAGTTTGTTTGGCTTTTATGGTTCGGAGAGAACTACTGGATCATGCCAACCGCGTTAACTGTTATTCCCCGTTCCGATGCACGTCGAAGATAGGTTGTCATCTTGAGCTAGCGCTTAATAATTAGTGTGGGAAGTAACGCTACCACCCAGTTGAGATCAGTAGCACGCTTTCAGCGAGGTTTTATGATTACTTATAGGTGTTGCGATTATTTGCGATGTGCGAATATCTCGCGGAACTTTGTCTGGCTGTCTCTCTCTCTCTCTGGATCGCTCTTGGCTGCAACTGCTGTTACGAATAGCGACAGCATTGGGTGCGAAATAAGCAGTAGTACTGTAGCAGCTTGCTTTGACAGTTGTTACGAACATTCATTTTTCAATTGCAGGTGCTGCTAGCGGCTGCCGTCATGACAAAAACTGGGAAGGGTAAGTTCACGCAATTCTGACTGAATGCGCGACCGCTGTTAGAGGGCGCCTTTATAAATTAGTAGCAACGTAAATAGGACATAGCTAGAGCCACTAAATAAGCTTCATCTAGTGGCTCTAGACATAGCCACGGGCAAAAAAAAAAAGGTGTTTTTCTGGCTAATTTTTTAAAACACTTATCTATGCACTTTTGAGGTTGTTTACTGCTCCTTAAAAACATTTCCTGCTCCTAATAGTAGTAATAATAATAATTTATTTTCATTTCGCATTTCCTTGGTGGTGGGGGGTGGGGCTTATGAGCCCAGACTTATGAGCCCAGCAAGTGACTTATGAGCCCAGCAAGTGGTAAAGTTGGGTGTGATAGCCCACTATGACCAGTGCCTGCAATGAGAATCGTAGTTGTCTTCAGGATTTCTTTTCGAGCCACTGCTTGCATGCTGAAGCGATGGGAACTTGTTGAAAACAAATTGCCTTTGACGAGCGGCCTCTGCAGAGAAAGCGCTGATCTCAGGGGAAAAAATTGGCCGCGTATTTGCTCCCTCCAGTGCAAATGTCATTGAAACACGATAGGCTTGTGCCGATCCTGCCACGTAAATGCCTCTCTTCTCTCCCAGTGCACCTGTAAGCTCTTCTCCTTTGGTATTTCTCCTCTCACAACAGACATGGTGGAGGTTTGCTCAAGTCAATTCGATTTCTGCATTGCACTGTGCCTGCGCCATCTATTGGAACCTTTCGTTACTCTTATTTTGTTTGCCTGCCACGAGGTCTAGGCTCGGAGACGAGCTCTAATTGTATTTTTGGGTTAAAATATGGGTTTTCAACGCGTCTTTTTTTATTTGCTCTCGCAAATGTGAAGTGAACGTCTAGTTTCAATTAAAAGAACACTGCCTAGTACGAAGTATGTATTGATGCTTTACCTCAAATAGGCCTCTTTTCTTTTTGGTGAACAGTGTTGACGAGTATGAACATCGCCACCATATTTCGTAGTTTTTAAATGTTTTTCCTCTATAAACTCATGGTTCCGGAATTATTCTTTTTGCCACATGGCTGAATCGAGGGACGGACAAAAATTTTTGGGTTTAATTAGCCCAAGAAAAACTGTCGTCTTTAAAAAAGTGGAAATGCCCATTGTGTTCGTCCTCCCATTCTGCAGTGATTGTGTCCCGCCAGTTTGTGGAGATGAGCCGTGCACGTGTGGAGAGCCTGCTGCTGGCTTTCCCCAAGCTGCTGGGCGCTGGCCGCCAGCACACCTTCGTGGAGACTGAGAGCGTCCGCTACGTCTACCAGCCGCACGACAAGCTCTACGTGCTGTTGCTCACCACGCGGGCCAGCAACATCCTTGAGGTGGGCGTTCCCCAGGGTGCCGAACTTGTTCCCCTCACATTCCCGCTTGTCCATCCCCCAGTCGGCAATGCCGTTGCTAGCAGTTTCTGTTTATTAGCGATTCCAAAAATGTGATGCAATAATAGCAGAGTTCGTACAGGTCCTTGAAAATCTTGAAAACCCTTGAAATTGAAAATTGAGTTTTCAAGGGCCTTGAAAGCCTGGAATTTTTTCCTTCTCCTTGAAAAGCCTTGACTTCTTGTGGTAACAAAGAGGAGACCCGATTACATGACTGTGTTTTCAGGACTTATATCAGTGTGGCCCTGCCCACTCCCCATTCAAACATGCTTTTTACAATTTAAAGCTTGCTTGGGGGTGCAGTAGTGCTGCTTTATACACCTTTTACAATTTAAAGTGAACTTGGGAACACAGGCGTGCTGCTTTACACAATGGCTCGTATGGAACGAAATCCCTTCATTGGACGAGGCAGAAAGTAGCATAAGTCCCCTTACAATTTTCCACACTGCTTTCTGCATTTGCTCACCCTGTTATTCATTTTACATATCTTCCCATTGCTGTGCCCCACCACAGCTAAGCAAAACTCTGAATGTGAGAACACAGTGCATCTAGCTCCTAAGCTTTACTGGAATAATTTATTCTGACTGGTGTGATGGTGGGCAGAGCCAGTAGAGTTGCCCATTCCCCCTCCCTTTCAATGAACACAGAACTTTGGGGGATGAGAATGGCAGGGGGTATTATGGTCCTCACTGTCCGAGACTGTGTATGAAGATCATTTGCAGAGCTCGAAAAATTCAAGATCGCATGGCTTTTGTAAAGCTCCCTCAGTATTACTGTGGGTGGGAGTAAACTTTTCCACTTCCAAAAGGTGGAGCTGTTCCAAATAGATTTTTCTTGGGGTCATTTTTTGAGGCGTAAAGAAGCAAGTGAAAACAGTAGCAAAACGTTAGCACACTTGCTCCTCTGCGCCCTTGAAAATGCTTTGGCAGGGCCTTGAAAGTCCTCTAGTTCTTGTCCCTGAATCTTGTACGAACCTTGTAATAGTATTTTGCAGACGAGGGTCCTATGCAGTAGCCGACCATTTTTCCGGAGTCCGAAAAATTTGGACTTGCTGGATATTTTGGACTTTCCCGAGGAGCCGCCAGTCGAGTAATGACTCACGGATTTTTCCGACCACTCTTCTTTTATTCAGACTGTTTTTCGTTCCCCTCCAGGTCCGAAAAAGCGGTCGGCTACTGTAGTTCAAAACTGCTATGGGACCCCCAATGAATAATAGTAAACAATAAATTAATGTTCAAGGAGCCACGGAGAAAAATACACCCTTGTTCAGTTCGAAAGAACTATTAGACCTTTGTTCTTTTTAACCAAAAATATGCAGGAAACATTCAAAACTTTCAGATTTTGCACTGCAATATCAGTTATGTAATTAGCATTGGTGCAAAATATAGTTATCTGTGCAACTGCATGTTGGCCTCCAAGTGATATGGGGATCAAACAGACCTAGAGGCCCCACAACAATTGCCCAGTCGGATTTCTGGGCGGTGGCTTCGGGAGGCAGCCACCAACTGCACTAGGAAGCCCCTGTGACATTTTAAGTACCCGGCGAGAAAGTGTGCCAGGAGTTTCCACTGCTTCATTTGTTATCCAGCTTACTTGCTTGAAGTTCACAATAAAAGTGGCGCCATTGCTATTGGAACAAAGCAAGCAGTGTCCTGAAGGAACCGAACTTGTATTTTATTTGTCTTCGTGGCGCCTTCTAGTTGCACGGGCTGCCCATGGATGGGGGGTGTCGATGTAAATGGCGAGCTGAACTTGCTAGTTCGTTGATATGCATGATTGAACTGCAAAAAGCTCGAGGAAGCAACGGCGGATGGTCAAGAAACAAACACGAGATGAGCGCTTCCTCGACGCAGCAGGAAAGAGTGTTGCGAGATATTCAAACGTAGTGCTCATGGTAGCCCTATGTGCTTGTAATTGGCATTGCGGTAGGCTTCACTTCATACGAGCTGTTTAATTGGCTATTTTCCCTTCATTTCGCAGGACTTACTACCGTTGTACTCGGCATTTAACTTCCGTATTAATCCTGGTCCATCACATGGTCCATCGAGGCAAAATACAGCTTCGTTCAGTTTGGGAGAACTAGCCTTTGGTGACTCACTCAGCTCTGCTCTGGCCACGAAAGACTTTTTTTTTTAAAGCTAAAATGCAAGAAACTTTAAAAACCTTTCAAGATTTGCACTAGTGATGTAATACGGGAACGGTGAGGTATTACAGTGATGTTTCGTTGATATGGACCCCTCTGTTCCCCAGAAAAGTCGTTCATAATAGGTGTCTTCGATTTTACTGCACTCGCTGCACTCATTCAGGTAGTGCAGCACTCGTCTCTTCGATTTTCGAGTGCAGCGCGCGTCGCCTGCACTTTTCTTTTCGATTTACCGACGGTGCAGAGAGTGCAGGATGAGTTCACGCTTTCCCTGCACCTCCCAGGGAGGAGGTGCAGAAGCAGACGACAAAAGTGCAGGACCGGTTCTGCAGTGGCGACGCCTGCGCTGAACTGGCTGAACTCATCCTGAACTCATGCAGAAAGTGCAGGCCAAATCGAAGAGACCTAATGTGTGTCGTCTATAGTAGTGAATCAACCTCAAAAACACAAACATTAAAAATAATGGTTCCAGAAAAAACAAAGAGATGTGGGTTTGCACTGCTGCTTTCAATCCTACTGCAGTGTCCACAAAACGTACCGCGTCGGTTTCTTGAAGTACCGACGTGGCTGAGTCCTTCGCCAGATCAATGCCGAGGTATTTTCACTCCGGTTTTTCACGTATTGAGGAAGTTCTGAAGGTGTCTCACATTTGGATCGGCATATTTCCTTTTTCGGTTGCGTGCAAAGCTCTGTGCGTCTTTGCTTATCACCAGGCATTGCCTCCGACGAACTGACCACAGAAGCATGCAGCCTTTGCCTAAAAGAAGCATGCAGCCTTTGCCTTTGCACAGCGAATAGTGGCACGAATTATCATCCTGTTACCGTATTCTGAGCCTCAAGACTTGCTCTTTCCGGCGCATGCCGCAGTGGGCAGTCTTGTTTGATAGGGAAAGGGCGTCACCCTGTGGTCACTGCCCTAGAGTGTTGTTCACTGATCATGGAAGTTCTCAATCTAATTCGACGGTACTGGGAGGAAGAGCGTTCCAACATAAATGCATGCTTCTGCTTTGTATGGTTCAGCCAACCGTGAATTCCTGGTATGCGCAAGGGCCTGTGGGGGCACCAGCCATTTTTTTTCTATTGTTTGCTCTGTGGACCGATGTCCATAATAAGGAGACAGAAATGCCTGTATTTACCCGTTTCGTCCCCACAATAGCCGTCAATAGTCCAGACTGTAAGTTTCTATGTTAATCGGGCAGAATTGCATGGTGAGAGACCGTTCACGAAAAAATTTCGTCCATGTTAATGGGGTCCATATTAATGAGGCATGGCTGTATGGGCCAGCTCTGTAAACATAGTTTTCAGTCTGTTAAGTGCGCATTAGCACTCAAGTGATGAGATAAAATGGAATTAGAGGTCCCCCTACAATTGCTTAATCATGTTTCTTGGCAGTGGCTCAGTTCAGTGGCTGCCAATCGTGCATACGAGCTTCTGTGATGCCATAGAGAAATCACCGGAAAGTGGCATGCTAGTTGCCACTGGTTCATCTGTTTCTCTTAATATTTGGATTTTTTTTTTAAAAGTCAGCGATCAAGTTAGTGTCATTTTGTTGAACCAACCTCGTATTTTGTCTTAATGGCCCCTTTAAAGTCGCGGGGACTGCGCATTGATGTGGCATTGATTTAAACTTTGCGGTTCACGCAGCATGATCGGTATCAAGACAGAGCAGTCTCATTAATGACGCTAACCTGCGTTTCATCTTCATGGCCCCTTGAAAGCCGCGCAGGCCGTCCACCGATGTGGCAGAGATTCTAAGCTTGTTGACGTGTGCGCAGGACCTGGAGACCCTGCGTCTGTTCTCGCGGGTGCTTCCCGAGTACTGCCGCGGAGCCCTGGAGGAACAGGAGGTGGCAGAGCAGGCCTTCAACCTGATCTTCGCCTTCGACGAGATTGTCGCCCTGGGCTACCGGGAGAGCGTCAACCTGGCACAGATCCGCACCTTCGTCGAGATGGACTCCCACGAGGAGAAGGTCTACCAGGCCGTCCGACAGGTCTGTCTGCCCTTTTCACCTTTGCTTTTGGTGAGGGAGCATTGCTCAAAAAAAGCCAGCACCGGTGGCGTCTGTAGCAGCGAAGCGGCTCCTAAACCCACATGACTGCAATGCGTTTCATAGCACATGTTTCGCATTAATGAAACAGAGAACACCATGTTGTTAGGCAATGCCCAAGCATGCGTAGAATCACGGGAAAAAGCAGAGAGTGTGGCTGCGGCGGCGGCCGCTGTTTGTACATTAGCAGCAGTGACACAACATTAACCAAAGTCACACTGGCCTCACCCAGAAGGGCAACAGTCGCCAGCCAGCCAGGCCACTTTGTATGGCCGTTCAGTTCTCTGCAATTTTGTCCGAATGGTCCGAACCGCAGCCTAGGAACTGAAAAACAGACCACCCCAGTTCAAGGAAAAGTTGGAACTATTAACTGCAGCGCAAAGCCTGAAAGAGCACTCGGGGGTGTTCAATCGGGTATTCAAATTTTTTTTTTCTTTCTTTTTTGTTCTCGCGTGGTTGTACAGAGGTCAACCTGTGTATTCTGAATCCCTCCTTCACACGAGCCTGCAGTCATAGAGGTCCTTCACTCAGCCGAGTCAAGGAAGCGTATGAAGTGGAGGACAGACTCAGAATACGGTCGTAAATGTCTAATGTTGTGCATATGTTTCACGACTTCAAACTTTTCCATTGAGCTTCTCCAGGTCTGCTTGCTGCAATAAATTTTTTCTCACGCAAATGAAGCGACTGATAATAGATTCCTTGTGTGGTGTTGGCAGCCAGTGGCCATACCTTTTTCGCAGAGCTGCTTTCTGAGCTTTCTTGTCTGCTGGCTCTCTGTCCTCGTGGTAGCTCTTAGTGGGGCTGTGGCCTTTACCGATAAGAAGCATATCCATTGAGTTTGCACGCAAGCAGGCCAATCTGATGTAGGTTTTGATTAGAAAGCTTTCTGCCCGTGTGAGTTGGTAGCTTCGGAAGCCTTTCAGGGTAAACACGCAGCTCACGTCAAAGCGCACCTATCCTTTTTTCGCAGACGCAAGAGCGCGAGGCCAAGCAGAAGATGAAGGAGAAGGCCAAGGAGCTGACACGGGCGCGGCAGGAGGCCCGCAAGGCCGGCGGGGGCTCCCGGCTGCCCCCCGGCGGCTTTGGCTCGGGCTTTGGCTCCAACTCAAGCGGGGGCTTCACGCCCACGGCGGTGTCGCCGGACGCCCTGAGCGAGCCGTCGTCGCCCAAGTCGACCTACCTGGCGGCCAGCCGGCCGGCCGCGGGCAGCGGGGGCCCCAACAAGGCCCTGAAGCTGGGCAGCAAGCACCGCGAGTGGGACACCTTTGCCGACCAGCTCAAGCAGGAGGGGGAGAGTGAGCGAGCCTCCCCTCCTTCCCCCCTTCTCTTCTCGCCGCTGTCTCGTACTACAGTTAAACCTGGATTTAACGAAGTTTTCCAATTCCCCATTGCCAGCCCCATTGAAACCCATGTTTGCGACCTCTCTGTAACGAAGGCGTTGCGACGGTTCACCTTGATGTAGCGAATTTGCTACGCTGATGTGGCATTGTTTTTGCACTTTTTCTGAAACATTGGCTGGAGAAATGCACTAACTTAGCAATCTTCACCCGCACTGCAAACTACGGTGGGTTTCCAGTGTCAATGCGGTGTCGGTTAGGTGCTGGGCCTGCCTGTCGACATGTAGTCGCGACTCTCCACTGCTGTGTGCGGTGTCGGTTCGTCAGTGATGAGTTTCTACTACCAGAAAACAAAAAAGTTTTGTCTTTTCAAGACAAGCTTGCTATTTTAGATACCATCTCCCCCTGCGAGAAAGAAGGACATCGCCACCCGGTACAGTATCCCAGGCGAAATCTGCTGCAACACACTACGGAAAGGCCAGAAAAATAGCCCCATATGCTTCCGCATCATTGGCAGCATAATACAAGGTTTAGAAAAAAGAGTGACGCGCAATAACGTCATGTTTATTCAGATAACAAACATACCAATGGTTATCTGTTCTTTCACTGCACGCAAACAACGCGTTGCGGAGTGGGATGAAGAAATGCAGGAGCGAAACGTATTGCTGTACAACAAGGCGTGTCCACCGAGCTGATTACTTGCAGATAGCTGCTAGGCCTGCGGAAGGCCCCCGCTCACTTGTAGCAGGAGCAGTGCCGTTATCTTATCCTCTGACAGGGCACGGCAGCTACTGACCTTGGCAGGTTAGACACGCGCGCTTGCATTTAACATGACCGCGCTCTCGCGACTAAGATAGGATGACTTGGCTTCAAGACCAAACACACAAACATGATTCTTGGCTATGAAGAATGGTAGAAGGAAAACGGCAAGGACAGCTGCTCACAACGCATACATGACGGCACCGCGCCAGCAGCGGAGCACATTCGTGCGATTTCAACTGGATACGGATTGGCTGTAGCTCCGGCTTGGCGAACCGGGCCTGCGCCTCATGTAAAGACAGCCAGCCACATCGTTATCACCATCAAACAATGAGGTCTGAGGTTTTTTTTGGGGGGGGGGAAGGGGGGGGGGGAGGGGTGCGCACCGCGCATGTTCTCGGTGAAACTAAGTGTCCTGAATGTATAAAAAGTTACAGATAGCTGGCGCTATGCTTATTTTATTGTAAAATAATTGTTCAACCCAGCCCAAATCATTGCAAATTTTATTGAAGCGAAAGCAAGCCTGACGAATGGTTCGTTGTGGCAAAGACTTTGTTGCATGGACTTCTATGGCTGGCTGACAGGGAATTGGAAATATTTCGTTGAAGCGAAAATTTCGTTGAAGCGGCGTTCGTTTTAGCGGGGTTCGACTGTAAATCATTGAGTTAGTTAATTCACCATCACTGATGTCTAGCGCTATGGTTTCATTTCTGCTTTTTTTTTCACGCGAGCCTAACTCGAAACCTGGGGGTAACGAATACCTGGATGTAACGAAAAATTGCGAATTTTTGTCAACTTCATTATGTCCAGGTTTACCTGTAAAGCAGGATGTGTTACACTATGAGCAACAGTGCGTGTGTGAAGGGAAAACGAAATGCATAAACTTTTATTGAGACTCTCGGGTGGTAGGAGAGAAGACTGTTTACAGGTTTTTCCGCATCGTCACCTTGAAAAGGCTGTTTCAATGTGCCGTAACTTAACACAACTTACACCTAATTTCAAACTAACTTAACCTAACCTAACCTTATCTGAACCACTGTAACTAGGGTCTCTTCAAATTTGTCTCACTTAGAACAGCATGATGCTGCGGAAGGAACGGCCTGCAAAAAGTCTCTCCCTGGTGGAACAGCCCAAACAGAGATGATGATTATGTACAGGTGATGAAGATGACTGGGGTCATTAGAGCTAGAACTGATGATAATATGTACAGATGATGAGGAAGTTATGGTATAATGTCAGGAACACTGGCAATGTGGTCCAGAAGGCAGGGGCAGATGCAGGGGGGGGTCAGCTTCTCTCAGTAATGATGATGATGATGATGGTGAGGAGGAGAAGGATAGCAGCCTTTTTTATTCATCGAAATTTTTGATAACCAAAAATACAAAAAAAGAAAAAATCATCAACTATACTTTTTCTACAACCTGAGGGGTCATCTTATTGGGAGGTATCAATTCCAAAATTAAGGGTGGTGTCAAGACATCTGGACCCCCCCTCTGTATTCACAAATGTTCACAGGATGCGTACATTATGATGTATCACCACTGTCTTCACTTCGGTGACCAGGGGATGATACGATCTGTCCAAGACTCCGATGGCAATCACTAAACTAGAATGTTAGTGCCCTGACACTGGGAACGTGTCTCTGCACTCTGTTCCTTTCACTTTTATTGTTCTATTTTCCCGTTTTTGCCAACTTTCCTGCCTTTCTTTTGCCTCTTACCTTACTTCCTTGTCTATGCTCGCTAAGAGCAGTGGCAGGTTCCATTTTGCTTTTCATGCGAGTGGGTAGGAGCAGGAGGAGTCAACCGACTACTCTTAAATGGATAAGGATGGATGAGTGGAGTAGCAGTATCATCAGTCCCTCTCCTATTGAAAAGCAGTGATTGGTTGTCTAGCAGTATGAGTAGCGATACCAAGATCCCTGTCCTCAGTATATACAGTGAAGGAACGTGTGCGCATGTTTGTGCGTGTTTGAGTGTGCCTGTCATTGGTTATTGTTTCGTGTGATTACCGATCGCTTTTTCAGAAGAAAAAAATTGCAATTTTTTTTTTTTCTCTCTCTCTCTCTCTCTTCTTTGGCGCAGCAATCTCAACGCCGACTGCTGCCAAGTCCCCTACTTCGGCAGCTTCCCGCAACATTCCTCAGCCAGCCAACGTTGAAGCGTAAGCATGTCTTTTTCTTGGCCTGGATTATTGTAAACAGATTTAAATTGGGGAATGGTTGGGCTGCTGCAATCAGCGAATGGGGTATCCGTAAATTGCTAATTTAATGGAAAAGCAATGGATGTGAAATGAGTGCGTTCCTAAAAGTGGTGAAGTGGTCTAGTGCTTGATTGTATGCACCAGGGCATACAGTCAAAATTGTCCACTACAAAAGCTTGCACTCCCAGGGGTGGAACAACTGTGGCATTTGCACCATCGAGTGCCAAACTTATTCACCTGTGCCATCCTGCACCAAAGAACCACTGTTGCGGCAAACTCGTTTATCAGCGCCGTCCTGTGCGGCAAGATACGACTGCCATGATGCCTAGTGCCAGTTAACCTGGCTGAAACATCGCGTTTTCAGTTTCAGTGCGATTATGGTTTCGGTTTTATCAAGGCTGTGAGCGTCGGCTTTTGCTTAGCTCTAAGGCTGCAGGTATTACGCTCCTTCTCCGCTTTCACTTTGGATTTCTTTGTGTCGCATTTGCACAGTTTTGTTGGCCGGTGCCGGCCGCCGCGCCACAGTAAATGGAAAATGACCGACAAGGAGTGAAATGTTTTGTGTCACGTCGCAGACAGGTAGAAAACAGAATAATATCCGCATGAAAGCTTGTAATTTATTGGAGGTGAATTTCAGTTTAGTCAACCATTGACCAGCGTAGCTGCATGTATTGAATATCGCTTGTTAATTTGGTTCACCTTTGTTGTGAGGTGCGTACTCATTTTCACCTGTGAACTTTGGGGTTAGCTTTGCTTATGTGGCGGAAGGTCCAGCATTATGCCTTCGAACACGCTCTCGTTACGCAGTCTGTGGCATACGTTTGTTGACTCTTACGACCCTGTGACGGGCGAGGACAAAGCCGTGTTCTGCTTCGCACACGCTGAAACCGCTGTCCGATGGAAAAAAAGCAAGCAAACGCCTTGTTTTACAGAATTCCAGCGTGAATTCGTTTAAACACTGCCGTCTACCGGACATGAAGCGAGGCCTGTTTTTTTGACGCCCTTTGACTCTGCACGTGAGATTTACCCTTTGAACGGTGATAACGCTGCGCAGTCACTGGGGCTGATGGTAGACAACTCCGCTTGTTGTGAACCTCCAATAGTACAAGAACTGTATCCCTGGTTCAGAGTAGGTTCCATTGCACTGTAGAACGCCTAATATAGTAGATAAATTGATTAACCTAATTGGCAGTGCGCCTGTACCATCCCCGGCCACAAGGCCTTTCTGGCTGCTCCAAGCCTGCTACAAAAGGCAGTTTTGCCTGCCCCCAGGACTGCTCCCAAACCCACGTACCTTGTTCCACCCCTGACTCCCCACAGCAGTGAAATAGTATCTGTTTCCTGCCAATTTGTATGTCCAGCATTTCATAACAGTGTTTCAGTGTACAGTGAAACCTCGATGTAGTGAAGTTGGGCGTACAGCGAATTTTGTTACATTGCAAATATTGTTATGTGGAGCATCGTACATTCCACCAGTCCAAATAAACTTTGCAGGTGCTTAGAATGCTTGTGATTCAATAGCCCCTTGTTTATAACGGAACAAAATACTAAAAAAACAAAATCATTGCTTTATCATTCTTATTCAGGCTACTATTATTCATCTAATAGCCAAGCCATATGGAAAAAGAGTTTTGAAGAGAGTGATTTTTGATTTTTTTTTTTTTTTTTTTTTTTTTTTGAAGTTGGCCCGTAAACGGGAAAGCTGCTGCATGGACTGTATCTTGATGACAATAAATGTACCATCATCATGGTTTGTCAGTGCCAGATTTTATCACATACTGCGAAAAAAGTATGGTTCATGCAGGAGATGGCAATGCAGTTCAGAAAAACCCATTTACATGCACTGTAGTACAAAATGGTATTCATAATTCACAAGACACTCACTGTGCAAAAACAAGTGACAAGAACATAAACCCAGACTTTGACTGGAACAAGCTCTGAGTGCAGCTTCTCCTCGTTATGTCAAACATAGGGATACCATGAGGCAACGCATTCCAATCAGAAACTTTTTTTTTTTTTTGGAAAGAAAAGAGACAGTCGAACCCCGCAGTAACGAATCCGCCGGAAAAAGCTAAAAAATTAGGTTTTGCAGGAATTTCGTTGCCGTGAGAACGAAACATAAACTACACGAAAATCGCCTGCAAACTGAAAATTTATTTCCGAAAGTCAGTTATATTACTGTGTGAGCCTTACCTTGCAGTAACTTCACAGCTCAGCTGTCGCACTACAAGGAGTGGTTCACAGCTAGTTGTGTATGCCAATGAAAGACCGAATCGTGCCAAATGCACCCAAAACATCCCACAGGTTCGCCTTCTCTGCACGTTTTTCTCCCTGGTCCTCAGCACCAAGTATGTTCAAGCATGCAGGCATAATCCAACTTCTTCTGTTGATGAACTTTTCCAGAGAGGCACGTTGTTGTTACAATGCTGTCCACAAAACTAAGTGAGCACCGCTTTGTTGATGTCCAGAAAGACTACAGCCATCGCTGTTTTGTTTTGCGCATGTGTGCCACTGAAGAGTGGCGTCCTTGCTTTTCAAAATGGTAGAGGGAGCTGCGGGCAGTTCCAAACTTGTTGGTGCTACCCTGTTTTCTTCCATTTGAGCCGCCGACTTGGCAATGATGGCTGCCTTATCTTGCAGTGATAAAAACTTTCACTTTTGATTGAATGCAAACGTGCTTACTGCCGCACACAGAACTAACACATGCGCGCTGTTCAGCGGTAGCCGGCTAGCTTAGCCCAAGCCAAAGACATGCCGTGAGTCACCATGTGTCGCCTTCTGGTGGTGTCGCTGTGAGGCTCCCTCCATGGCCACCTGTTTTATGGTGTTTTATGTAAACAAATATGGCAGTGGCCATGCAAGCGCACTGTGGCAGAAGTTTACGCACTTTGAGTCTCAAAAAAATGCATCTGGGTACTTTTTGGACTCTGTTAATCTCAAATGGATAGATAAAATGCCGACTGGACTTGCCATGAATTTCGTTAGCACAGGATTACTTTCCAAAAACATTTCTGTGCTGCGAGATAAGAAATGCAAGGGCTTCTACAAACGTTCGCCGGGTATCCAAAAATATTTCGTACTCGTGGGATTTCGCTATCGCGGGGTCTGACTGTACTGCTACTCGAGTGTTCAGTCATGCAAATATAGGTTTGATGCCATGGCTACGTTTGAGTTTTCTTTGAGTGTCCCCTGTAACCATAGTGATTTCAGGAGATTAAGACCACTGGGGCCACTTTATAAAGTCTGAACCGCTCAGAAAGAATGGCAGACAATTGGTACACAGCTTCCATTGTTCCCTTTTCTTAGCCAATTTCCTTGACCTACCCCCTAAAACCCGTCACGGTAGCTCTGTGGCTAAGGCGCCCAAGGACATGGGTTCAATCCAGACCGCGGTGCCTGCTTTTCTATTCTAGTGGAGACGAGAAGCAAAAATGCCTGTGTGCGGAGATTTCGGCGCACGTTAAATATTCTTCAGGTGGTGGAAATTAATCTGGAGCCCCCCTCCACTGCGGTGCTCCTCACAGCCCAGGTGTAAGTTTGGCGCGTTGAACCCCGTAATCTGACCTTCATGCCCCCCTATGTGGACACGCAGGGTCAACCTGAACGTGGAGGAGAAGGTGACGCTGACAGCCCTCCGCGACGGGGGCCTGCAGAACCTGGAGGTGCATGGCCTGGTGACGCTGCGCATCACCGACGAGCAGTTTGGCCGCATCAAGCTGCTCTTCGAGAACCACGACGACAAGGGCGTCCAGATACAGGTCTCTTTGAGGCGCTCTCTGATCTGCTATTCTTTTATGCAAATGCTAAGGAGCTTCTGCTGTTCTTCCTCAGCAACCTAGGAGTAGACATCACGGGTTCTGGCACAAAATTTCCGGGTTCAAACCCTAGCAATGCCAATTTTTTTCGAAAACGTGAACTTTTTTTATTCTAAAATGTACTCTTAGCTCGATTCTGTGCATTATTTTCATGAATAAGGGCGTTCTGGTATCATTTAGGCTGCTGTAGAAGAGGGGCGCAGCATATCAACATGTTTATTAAAATTCTGCAAGGCACCAAAAGTGCCGGGCTTGTACCCATCTTCGAACAGAATATCACAGCTGTGAGTGTGGATGGATTGATTATGAGGTGGTGGGGAACGGTTGGGAGTGTTGATAAGGGTGTCAGTGGTTCTCGTGCTCTCGTTTTCCACCACAAGTGGTTGTTTGTGCGATTGGCAAGGGTGGTGATGGTTGTTCCCCCTCCACTTCCTAGACGCACCCGAACATCGACAAGGAGCTGTTCAAGAGCTCGCAGCAGGTGGGCCTGAAGAACCCGAGCAAGCCGTTCCCCATCAACTCGGACGTGGGCGTGCTCAAGTGGCGCTTCCAGACACAGGACGAGAAGATGGTGCCCCTCTCCAGTTCAGTGCCGTGCTCCTCTCTCTCTTTTCTTTCTCTCTTTCCTTTTTCTTTTCTTTGGCGTCACGTGGCTCCCACTCTCTGAGTAAGAGCCCTGATTTCGTGTTGCATCATGTGTAGCTGCTTCTGCCAAGCTCGTTTTGGGAAGCCCTTTCTCTGTTATCTTGTTGAACTGCAAGGGCTTGTGCAGCGCAAAGCAGCAGCAGAAGAGATGTAACAATTCAGCTATGGATGCTGAGACGGGCGTTTTATTTAAAGAGGTTTTAACAGCAGATCTGTTTAGGCTTTTAGTTATGTTGCGGCGCTAGCGTAACTAAGAAACTCAGCCCAGTCGAGCACACGTGAGCATGCGCCTAGTGAGGAGCGCCCAGTGTCGGCCAGCTCAACCTTCGAGAACGTGCAAAATCATTCGTGGCATGATCTCTTGCGTGCCCTTCTCGCCAGTTCACGTACGTTCACAGCTGAAGGGGGGGCACACAGACGCCGAGTTCGCGAAGCCGGTTGCTGTGAGCTCTAGCTCTTGCTAACGTGGTCCACACTTTGGGAGAGATGTGAAAGGCTGCAGACAAAACAATCCGGGCCTGCCAGTCATGGAGAACTTTCAGCAGCAAGTTCAGAAACCTATGTGAAGTGCAACAGTCAGGTTTTTGACGCAGGGAGAGGGGCTACCTGCTCTGCTGTTTCTCCAGGTGCAAGCTGCACCAATTGTTTTTTTAGCATTGTGCCAATATCCTGCTGGTTTTGGCACATAGGAATTAGGGCCATTCATTGGAAGTATATTATGGATGTCAAAGCAAACAAAAAAGGTTAGACAATGGTGATCAAGAAATGTGGGGCCAGTATTTTGTAAAAGTAAACGAAAGTTTTTGGAATTCGTTCATCTCTGCCACTATTCATGCTTTGTATCTAGCGCGTGCCCCTGTGCCAAGGTCATGTTGCTTTCTGTTTGTAAATTGTGTTGCACTGCATTGTTTTTTAGAAAATGTGAATGTTGCTTTAGTGAACTGTTGTGTAGATAATGTGCAAAAGTAACCTTTACTATTATTTATTTTTTGTTCTTAGTTTGCATGGTTACGGACGGTGCACTGCTGTTGTAGGTCAGCAGTTTATGCTTGTCAAAGAGAGATGTACTATGCTATTACTCATTAAAAGGTGACTGTTCTTTTTGCGCTTTTTAAGGAGGAGAGCTACCATAAGCTTGAAAAATGAAATATGGACTTCACTACTAGGCACAATATGTTGTAACAAGGTTTGGCAGATGGTGGGGGGGAGGAGAATGCCTTGAGGCACACCAGATGCTTCTAATTGTCTTTAAACTACTCACGTAAGTGTGCACCCAATTGGTCATCCATGAATAGCAACACGCTGAGATGCATTCATCTGTTAAGGGCATGCAGTTAACTCTACTGACACACTGGCGTTTTTGCTTTTCACCTTTACCAGAAAAGCAGGCACAGTAGGTGAACAGTTGGCAAATCAGGCGGCAAATCAGGCGGCAAATCAGGTGACGACTTTGTACGTGCAGACTATCACACGGCCTGTGTCATTTCTCCTTCACTGTGCAGTCAATTGCTGGGTGTCTGAGGCCGGTGGGGGCAACTGCGACGTCAACATTGAGTACGAGTTGGAGCAGGAGCACTTGGAGCTGAACAACGTGGTCATCAGCATCCCCCTCAGGTAGGGGGGGAGTCTCTCTTTCTACACAGTCTCTGTGGCTGAGCGTGTGAAGCACCACTCGTCCTGGGGGAGTACTGGGTGCCCTAATTCACCAATCACCTGTTCCGGTGTCTCGGTGGGCAAGGTGTTGTGCTGCTGAGCACAAGAATGCGGATTCGATCCTGGCCACTGTGGTTGCTTTTCTTGTGGAGGTGAAAAGCAAAAATGCCCGTGTGTTCAGATTTCGGTGCGTGTTAACCCTTTCACTGTCGGGCGTTTCTGGCTGTGGCGCACCGGCTTGGTTTCCGGAAGCTCAGGGAAGGAGCATAGTGATTTATTTGACTATGATAGCGTCCCGAACGTAACGCAGCGAAAGGAAAGAGCGTGGGTGAGAAATCGCCTTTCTTCCAGATATTTTCTGTTTGCCGTGCACACTTCTGGGACGACGACCCATCCGTTTCTACATCAGAATCTGACGCATGCTGTGGAACTCGCATCCCTTCCTCGGATGAGAAACTCTCGGAATGCAGATCCGAGCTCGGCTTGTATTCAGATTGAAATCAAAGAACCATCCCTCCCGTCCGCAGTCGAAGGCCCCACACGGTCAGCCATCCGAAAGTAACCATGTGCATGGAGGGAGCACTTTCAGCAGCCCGCACAACGGACAAACGACGTGCTGCCAAATCATGATGGCAGATAAAAAGGGGATACAACATTGATACAACAGTCTTGTTTGCTGCTGACAGTGGCAAGTGAGGCCGCGCCGAGCGAGCAAAAGCCGCAATTGAGTCATGTTTCAGTCTATTGGAGAGGCAACTACACACTGACCAACCTGGCACGCTGTAGCAGACGCGGAAACAGAATAAAAAAAAACCTAGAAACCCGTTGTGGAAGGGAAAACAACTCGTGCACCCGTATGGGGTCGCATGCGTGCCACATGGTCACTCATCCCCCTAGCAACGACTTTTGGGTGCGGTCACTCTGTACTCTTCAGTATACACTCTCAGAGAGCTAGCGAGTGAAAATACGAGCTACTAGGAAGATTCGACAGATGGCGCGAATTTTTGAATGCACAATGGAAAATGTACCAGTATGTCAGTGACACTACAAAGGGGAAATGCGAAAATGTACCGGTACGTCAGTGACAGTGAAAGAGTTAAAGATTGCTTGCAGGTGCTGGAAATCAATGTAGAGCCCTCCACTAGGACATGCCTCCATAGCCCAGCTGTAGCTTAGCTCTTTCGCTACCGCGCCTATCAAAATCGATCAATTTGATCGATACTTTTGGGAGCGCCTTTTCATAGCGTTCCAGGCGTTTCTCGAACAAGTAAAGCTGTTCGGAGTTAGATCAGAAAATGGCCTTTCAAAATCAGTTTTGTTTTCATTTTTGCAACGGAAACGTGATTTTTGACACGCTTTTGAATCACCTGGGTGTGGAAAAGGGGCGTGGTCATCGCGCGTCACGGCTACCAACGAAGAATGCGTGCAACTCGTAATTACTCCATTTTTGCTATCAGGGCGTGAATGGGGAACTAGCAAACGATTTTCAATCGTCAGGTTCGTGCTCTGACAGTAACAATCCCAGAAATCGGCTGAAAATGTCAAGGAGTGCCTGGTTGCAAAGCTACTTTATGATTTTAGGCAGTTTTATTGCCTTTGCGCAAGTTGTTCTAAGTACTGTGGTAGTTATACTTACCCCAGGACCATTCCCAAACAGTTTACAACAGTTTCGGTTTCGTTTCTGCATCGCGAAATTCATATTTAGCGCAACTACGCAGTTACCCAACTTCAAGGCTAACTGCCAAGGCGCCTGAAGCGTCCGCGACTGATCCTCGAACAAAGCACGCCGCTCCTCATTTCCCCCCACCCTAACCCGATTTCTGCGATAAGAACTTCAGATGCAAGTCAAAAGGTCACACCCAGTCGCCAGATATCTGTTCCGCCGAGGACAGCGCTTCAAACCGGCCTTACACTGCCAGCTGTTCGCCTTCCAGTTTCGTTTTCATGCGAGGGTATATCCGGGTGTCTAATGTTGCTGCTTAGTTGAACTGTTTATTCGGACGGAGTCTCTGATAAGTTTTTGTACTGTTTCATTTGAAAAATGTTAGGTGGCGCTGCAATAGAGGAGGCTCGTTGTGCTGATCTTTTTTAGCGCGCGACTGCTACTCGGCCAAAGATCGCAGGGGACGATTCTAGCTCATCGTACCTCATTTTTGCGAGCAAGGCTACAATTGCGAGTAAGAAGATGATAATAAAGCTCAGCTTTATGTTTTGAGAGATAACTGACCGTGAACGACAACAAACATCAGCCACGGCGTTTCGTTTTCAACTTCATGCATGTTTTTTTCTGCATCGCGTGCTTGTCCCAAATATTGTGCTCGCTGTAAATGCAAAGTCAGCCATTGACAAGATGTTTTTACGTTATGTGGGGGCAAATTGGTGCCTCTGATAACGTCAAACCGCCAGATTTATTCCAAGGAACCACCCAAAATTGCACAGTTTGAATTAGAGGTTGGGCTTCACCGCATGACACGAGCACCGTGCGTGCTAACATTTTTTTTTTTATATCTGAAAAACTGTTCCGCGCAAGTCGACATTTTTTTTAGGGTGTGTTTTTGAAATGTTTCCCTGCAAAATGTATATTCTAATTTTTTTCTACTACCGGTGGTTTGATATACACAACTCCTTTTTTATCATTTTTTTCGACAACTTGACAAAACTTTTGATTTTGATATTTTTTTTCACAACTATGATATATGAAAACCTTTAAAAAACTGGTGTTATTGGAAAGGCCGTTAAATAATCTGCATTTTGTGCTCCTGCAATTAGTGCCTAAATAATTTTTTAGCAGAAAAAAAAATGTTTTCTTGGACCCCCCAAAATTGGTCAATTTTCTGCGGTAGCGAAAGAGTTAGGCATGTTAACCCCCACAAGCAATCAACCTGTGGTAATGCTGGGTATCCTCAATTTAGCAGACCTGGGTAGTATCTGCTGGAAAGCTGTGTCCGGTACTGATAATCAAGGAGGCCCTATGTATTTGCTCGCATAATTCCCACACACACTGGTCATCAAATATCTTTTTTTTTTTCCTTGAATACGTAATGCTACACCCCCAGAATTGCTTCCACAAGTGTATTCTAGCTTGTGATGATGGGATGTGATAGCCGAGTGCCATTTTCTAAATGCTACGCAAACTATTTGTGCCCACAATTGTCAACACCAGCACAAGAAAAGTGGAGGGCAGCACTTGTGGAGGACAAGTGTTGCATGGTTCTGCCAAATTTGCGTTCGTATCAACTTTGCATCCTTTTTTTTTTTATGAAGTGCAAGTTTTACATGAGCCATTGGAACAGTCACAATGAGATGAAATGCGAACCATAAAATAAAAATGCTTGTTTGACATTTCAGCCCACCCATACGCAAACTGTGTTCACAATAACACTTGTGAGAAATTTTGACTGGCTTATGTATGACTTTTGGAGAGGTCAAATAGGCGTGCAATGCTGCCGCAACACCGATTCATACTGGAGCGCTTTCGTGTCTATTTGAGCAATCAGAATTGGCAATTTTGAGGGGGGAACTAGAGTGGTCGCAAAATTTGTAACTTGCGAGGCATAAAATTTGGCTCCAGTCCGCACTGGGAAGGTGGTTGGACTGCGGAGCTTTAAACGACTTCCACAGCATGACCGAGCAGACTGGAATGGACAGCCAAGCCCCCTCCCCTTTTTTTCATGTTCACAGCGGTCATTGAACCAGTCAAATTCATCTAGGAAAGGGCGTGAAATGCCCCGTTGTCTTGGAAACTCATCTATAAAAAGGAAGATCCGACTTTTAATTGTACAATAAAAGCATAGGCAATTCGAGGTTGTCCATTGTAGCTGAAAGATAAGAACGGAGATGGTTGGTTCAGGCTTGGGCAGCTGTTCATTGTCAAGTGTTCACAGTGCTCTGGTTTTGTGAATACTTCGTGAATAGGCCTCTGTGCATTGTGAAAGTGTTTGTGGAAAAACACAAAAATCTTTTTGTGTGTGTAAGGGAGGGGGAAGGGGGGTGGGGTGGTTGCGGGTAAAAATGTCTGTTGTGTGAGAGGAGTAGTTAAACATTCTCGGTGTGGTCGGGCAGGAGAGTTTTGGCACTCTGGACATTTACTCACATTTCACACAAGTGAGGAAAGTCCAATTTTTTTTTAAGTTTATTGCTTTCTCAGTAATCTTCAGCGTTTTCTAGGCTTTTTGTCGTATTCTTTTTCTTCCAGTCACCTGCAGCGTGTTCCGAAGCCCATCCAAAAACGAGAAATGCTAAAAAGTGTTCGATCTCTTCTACATACTATTTTTCTTTTACAGACAGGCATGCTGACTTTCAAGTCTAACTACTTGCGATCTTTCTCTTTTTGATGATAGTCTGCAAAATCTACTCGGGCAACAAAATCAACACACCCTGATGGTTTCATCAGAATGGGTTCAGCAGATTAGAAATCAGCATGTTCAGACCGTGTTCCCCTTTTCAACTCATTGCCTGTACAATGACCCAGTCCTCCGTTTATACGCCAGCATACAGCAAAACCTACGCATTCTTACGCCCGCCCTCCCCTCACATGCAGCAGCCACGGCGGGCTTTTTGTTTGAAGCAAGTCCGCACAAACCACTCGGGCAAATAAGATAAACTTACCCTGCTGGCTTCATCAAAGTGGGCTTAGAAATCCGCGTGTTTGGACAACGTTCCCACTTCAAGTCACTGCCCTTGCAGTGGCCCAGCCCATAAATTATGCACCAACCCACCGTGAAACCCATTTGTTGCCCCCTGCCTTGCAGCAGCAGCAGCCACGGCGGAGGGTCGGTGGTGGTGAATGAGTGCGACGGCGACTACCACCACGACAGCCGGCGAGGGGTGCTGGAGTGGCAGCTGGCAGTGATCGACGCCTCCAACAAGTCCGGCAGCATGGAGTTCTCGGCCCCTGGGCGCCCCAACGACTTCTACCCTGTCCAGGTCCAGTTCGTCGCCAAGACTCTGTACTGCGACATGCGGGTGAGTGAGCGTGGGGAAGGGCCTGAAGCTGAAGTCGAAGTGTTTATTTATTTAAGCCAGGAAAAGCTACATATCATTGTACACCCAACAATGTTGTTGCAGTGATCCGTGCATGGCTGCCTCTTGCTTACGATTGCCAGGTGCACTTTATGCTAGCTGTGCTTTGCAATAGTTGGTGTACTGGTGGTCAGCCAGCCTCCTGAGGTGCTGAGGTTTGCTGGCCTTGCAAGGCTAACGCTTCGAAGACGAGAGGACAAGGGAAGACTTTTCTTGCTGATGCTCCCCGTGTGGACAAAAACTCGCAGGAACACATGGTGGTTCTTAGTGTTGAATTTTATTGTTCCACACATAGCAAAATTACCGAGACGAAAAAGAAGACATGACTTGAGAATGCTAGGGAAGAAAGATGTTAAAGAAGAGGACCAGCAGACGCGCCATGGTGCTTGATAGTAGCATCCTTGCTGCAGTCTAATGTAAATACAGTTATTCTTTCTTTTGCTGTGGCTTAGGACTCCTTTCTTCCACACCTAGGTTGGGGGGATTGTCTGCACTTGATAGAATGTGATGCAATCGCTAACACAAACCTGATTAGAAGCTCAAAACATTATTTGCGAGACAAAATGTGGTCTTGCTTGCACATGGAGTTATGGTTCTGGTGGCACTAACGGGCTATTGCATTCGTTGTTCTCCCTTGTGCCTTCACTCTTCCTTGAGAAGTTTGTAGAATCACAGTTTCACTTCAGTGTGAAGCAAAAAATCTTAAACTTTTGCTCTGTGCAAAGCGGCGTTCCTAACTCGGCGTTCCGAAGCGATTGAAAGTGGTCAAAGTACCTCGGCCGACCACGTTAGGCCTGTCGTTCTGTGAACTATTGTGTGCACTGCTACTTCATGGGTGCTGTTGTGAGAGACACTGAGGGCGCTTTCCGAAGCAACCGTTACGTATATCACTGTCTTCTGTTGCCTCTGTGCATCTCCGTCTGAACAAGGGATTCCGCTGCAGTGATGAGGGGCCTGTGGGAAAAGCACAGGCATCAGCGTAATACCGGGAAAGCTAAAGCAGGATTGGAGGATGGGGATTTGAAACATGGGTGAAAGGAATCTAGTGCTTCAGTCAGTATTAATGCCTGTGATTCCGGCTTGCACAATGTTCTGAATTACAGAAAACTAGCTACGTTTAGGTATGGATGATTGCCCCGAATCAGTGTGAAATTGCTGCAGCTCATACATCTGTTGATTCCACCCTGGCCTGCTTTAAAGGGGCCATGAAGACGAAATGCAAGTTTGGCTCAATAAAAGACTGCTTTGTCCCGATAAAAGATACCAACCTTGTCGCAAACTTCAAGCCAATAAACAACATAATGGGGCAGGCAGACGCAGCAGTGGCCACTTCACAGAATCGTGTTTGTGCGACTGGCTGCTTCCGGCCTAAGCCACTGCCAAATAACATGAGTGGCGGCCAATTGTATTCCGTTTGACCGTATCACTTAAATGCAAACACATGGTTAACCCGCTGATTCTGGCCCACATTATGTCGCTCCTGCCCATATTAGTATATCAGTACAGCGCGAAATTTCAAAACGTCTCCACGTTTCTTGCGTTTTCCTTTATTTTAACACGAAAGTGTTTTGTGCCGGGGTACAGCAAGAGCTCACCGGCGTCATATCCGTCACGGGAATGACATCGCCAGAATAAGTTCCATTGATGCGGCGGCGCTAGGTTTCAAGCCCATGATCACTCTGGCCGTAACAGGAGGTGTGAAACACTCTGGCAAGTGGGCTGTGAACTCATTCCTGTATAGCTCTACGAATGCGCCTTATATCCTTCCCCATAACATTCCGCATGGGGGGAAAATTCTCCATTCAGATAGTGCTGCCGTCTAGGAGAGGTGAAGCGAAGTAGTGCGTCATGACGCTAATGAGCGTCCATAGTTGGCACCTTGATATGTGGTGTTTATCCACTGCCTATGCTGCGGGTGTGATGGCCCCGTGCACGGTGGAGGAATACCGTGACCCTGTGTAAGGAATCTGTTGCATTAAGGCAACGACACCGACTGGCGAATGTCACTCTCCTGACTGCTTTGGTGCAACGAGAGACACGCCAGCGGAAAGCAGAACACGTTCACGCCTTCACGGTTCAAGCTACACGAACTCTGCCTCTCGCGTTCCACAAGCTGAGCTCGTCACAACACAAGCACCTGCCATACACGCCATGTAGCAGGTTCGAAGTGGTCGCACCTTTACCTAAACGATCCGCCAGCAGGACGTCACTCACCAAGTGCACCCGCAAGACTGCTGCCGACCCACAAATCATGCTCCTTTCACAGTAGCGGACGGTGACTTCACCAAGCGATTTGCTGACACAACCCTTTCAGTTTCGACAACCCGTTCAGTTTCGTTCGCACGGTTTGCGAGCGCCTGGGGTTTCAGTCGGATTTACACAATGCTCTGGAGCGTGTGTAATCCAGTGTCTAACATTTATGCGTCCAACGGTGCCATACCGGTGAAATATAAATAGCCGTGTGCAAGTTCATATCAATGCCCAATATACATTTAAATGCTCCTGTGAAGGCACCTTTCACTTTCGTGTTTCACCGATTCCTATGAAATCGGGATCAACCACAATGTTTTTTTAATGGCTGGGATGAAGCTGAGTGGGTTCCCAAATGGTGCTAATTCTTTTAAATTGAACAAAGTTGTATCTTCTCTTCATCGCCCCTCTAAGGTGTTGTCAGCATTGCCAGCACTACTTCATGGGTGTGTTTCTTGCTTTGCTTGTGTTGTCAGGCGGTGCTTTGTAGACTGTTAACACCCACACTGTAAGGTGTCTACTGCAAACATTGTTGTGTGACAGTGTAGTAACAGGGCTCACGGCATATTTTGTAGACAGTGGGCATTGCAAACAGTGTCACCACCTTAGAAGCAGAAATCTCAAGCGCTCGTGTGGTCGAAATCAATCCGGAGCCCTCCCAGGGCACCTCATCGCCTGCGTAGCGTCGGCACGTTAAACCCTAGAATCAATCAATCGTGAGCAGAGTGACGGCACACAAAAGCACAGTAGCCTGTTGTCGACGGCTCTTGGCACCATTTCGTTCTTTAAATGCGTAGCTTCTTGATTGCAAATGCAGACCAGGTGTACATTGTTGCAGTGGCTCCTGCTCCTTTCTGAAAAAAAAAAAAAAAAAAAAAAACCATCCAAATTCATTGTTAATAAACACACACTGCCAGCTTCCAGGCACGTGCTAATTTGTAAAATGCTGTTGCCCAATAATCTTACACCTTGTGACAAGACATTGGTCAACTCGGCATAAAGGAAAACTCTACTTCAAGTGGAGTGCACTAATTTTTACAGAGCTTGTAGACAAACACAAGTCAGAGTGCAGTCAAACCTTGTTGTAATGCAATTTTCTTAGCTAATACACAAATATACAGGCATTGCTGCGCGTTGGTTGCTTGAATTCACATGCATAAGAACCGCAATAGAAAGTAGTTTCGCAAGACGTGCCGTAAATACTGGTATTGCTTTATTTGCTTACCTTTAAGGGCAAGTTGTAGTGTTGCAGTAAGAAAAATTCACCGACTGCACCCATTTGTGGCTACTAAGCAAATCTTTTGTATTGCTCTGCGTTCGTTTTACCATCCGACTGCCTTCTCATCGGTAAATTGTCTCTTTAGTTTAGGTGTAAGTATCTTCCACAGTTCGTTGCGCGGCTGAGCACGAAGTCGTGGGTTCGATTCCCGGCCGCAGCAGCTGCTTTTCTGACGGAGGCGAAAAGCAAAAACGGCCATTTGTACGAGATTTTGGCGCACGTTAAAGATCCCCAGGTGGTCAAAATTAATCCGGAGCCCTCCACTATGGCGCACCGCATCACCTGTATTGCGTCGGCGCGTTATACCCTACAATCAATCAGTCAATCTTCCACAGTTGTGTAAAATCCGTTCGGCTGCCCTACGTTTGTCTCACTCTGTGACACCCTTCAAATCCTTGAATTGTCTCTTCAGTTTAGGTGTACGTATCTTGCATAGTTGCCGTGTAAAATCTGTTTGACCCTACCAGCGAATGGAAATCTTTCGCATTGCCCCGCATTCATCTCACTCTGTGACAGCCTTCTAATCCTTGAGAGAAACACGTTTTATTCCCAGCCAGGCTTAGTACGGATGGTGGAGCCACGGAAGCGCAGCCTTATAGGCCCGTGCCCTGTTGACCAGGGCGCACTGGGACATGGCGTCCGAGCGTGCAAGGGCAGACAGCCAGGAGTCGAGGGGGTTGGTTAGGGGAAGAGGAAGCAGGGTGGGGCAGTGCCAGATGGCGTGGGGGGTGTTATTGTCTCTTTGTTTCAGTTTTAGCTGTCTTTCGTGAGCACAGTGTAAAACCTGTTGCAGGTCTGGTTGGCAGCTGGCGTTCTTGTTTCTCTCCCTGCAGGTGGTGAACGTTGTGTCCGTGGATGATGAGACTCCGGTCAAGCACTCCCTCAACACGTACCTGGTGGTGGACAAATACGAAGTCATCTAAGCAAGGCTGCCGATCACCAGGCCACTTTGTGCAGAAACGAAGGAAGCAAGGGATGTGCGGGGCTGCACCTACAGCTTGATTACCTGACCCTTCTCGGCCCCTGTGTAACAACAAGGCTTTCTCTTTTTTTTTTCTTTCTTTTTTCTCCCCCTTTGTCCTCCTTCACCAGTGCTGAGTTACCTAGTTCATCTGACCGGAAAAATAAAGAAGCTTTATTTTGGACATGTGTGTCGCCGTGCGGTGCTTCACCTTGTGGCATTGCTCCGATTTTTTGTGGCTGCTTCTGCTTCGTCAGCAGTATGCTGGAGGCAGTATTGCCAGGGTGCTAATGTGTGGTAATTGCAGCATCGGTTTGGTAGAAAAGGAGACACCCCTCTTAAAACTCTGTCCTTATGTATTTATGGGTTTGGTGAAACTTGTTCCGATTGTGAACATATTTATTGTACTGGTTAAAAGTATGCAGGTGAGATGTTTACTAAAAAGCATTAAGTGGTGCGACAGAGGCTGGCAAACCAAAATGATCGATGCTAATTTAGCAAGAGTGCAGTAAAGCAATATAAATGTTCCGGGTTAACTAAATGGGACCAATGTAGCGATAGTATCTCCAACTTTCTGAGGGAGAGTCTGGATGGCTGTCGATAACAAATGTGGCATCCTGTGGTACTTGCTGTACCGCGGTACTGTGGTATTCTGGTACTGTGCTACTTGCATGCAGTATAATACACTTGTGTGGGCTGTCCGTCGGAATGAACCTTTCGAGCAAAGGTTGAGTCTACACTATCTGGAATACTATACAGTTGTACCTCGTTAATTCGAACCCGCTTATTTGAACGTCTGGTTTATTCGAACTGATGCTGCAGTCCTGGCAAAGTTATGTGTATTTAAATAGCTTTCAATAATATGAATTTCTTTTAGTTTGAACAAATTTTCAGGCACCTTCAAGTTTGGATTAACAAGGTTTGACTGTACAGAATGTGCACAAATAGTGTTTTTTAGGGACTTTTTGTTAACCCACTGTAACGCCAAAAGGCACTGTGGGTACCAAATAAAGAAAGAAGAAAGGCAGCGTAGCTGTATGGGTTTGCTTTGAAATTTACATCTTATAGTTATTGGCTCATGTTGGTGTTCCGAACAGGCAAGTTTCTTTTTGTCCTGGAGGGATTTGCAGATATTTGCAGAGGTAGAACTTCAGGCGGCAGTGGCGGCCACGTGCTGCGGCAGTGATTTTTCCTTTTTTTTTTTTTTTTAAGCCCATTCACGCTTCTGGGCACACCGATGCTCCGTCAGTTTCTGGTCTTCTTACTCCGGGCGAACACCATGCGTCCATCCGAGAGCGGGTTAATTTTTAAGGGGAACTACCATTATCAGCCGATTGCGCAACTTGTTAAAGAGGCAGCGGTGGTGGAGAATGGTATAAAACTTTCGAAAGCGGCGTCGAATGGCTGAACAAACATGCTGCTCGCCGTCATTAAAAAAAATTGGATGACGCCTTTTTGTGTGAAACATGATAGCATTATAGGGCACCCGTTCGTGTTGCATTATAATTCACTGCGGTGCATTATACCCTAGCGCTGACGTCATCGTAGCCCCTAGTGGCACCCTTGAGCGGTGAAAACTTTCCGCTCCCGCTTGCACGCCATCCGTTGGACCAGTGCCTTACGATTTGAGGGTTTCAGTGGGCGCCACAGGGGGCTTTACGAAATGTTTCGGTCAGGCTGATGTATCGTTATGGAACTTTCTACATGGAGCCACTTTAAAGAAGTGGCTCCGCGTTAAAACTTGAGATAACTATACGTAAAAGGCTTCCTTTGTATATGGAGATACTATCTCCAAGCAAGTTTCAACATTAACCATTCACTATGAAATATTTTAAATCAAGTTTGTCTTTTGCACGCGCAAGAAAGCTTAGAACAAATACTCTTTCAACATCGACATCAGCGTGACGCCATCTATATGGTGGCTAGAAGCCACCATACCATCTACTCTTGGCCCCGAACTGCCGACGACAGGGTTCCCGTGATGTGACCACGGCCTGGCTGAGGTTGGCGCGAGCTGCTCCGCTTAGTGGATTACGTCGCGGTTTTGGGACTGACGTGCTACCCGGGCACGTGGAGACCACAGCACGCTTCAAGATCGGCCGTGGTGCGGCAAGAGCAGGGACGTCGCGAGCGCCGTTTTGTCATGGCGCCTGCCTCGGTGTTCGTTTCATCAATGCCGAAACTGACACGAATAAACGAGGCTGTAAATAATTACTCGCGATGCGATCGGCCGTTTAATGAGCCATTCCATGCTTATGGGCTGACGGCACCCACAGTAGCAAAAAAACATGACACGAGAATTTCGTGTCAGTACTCCTTTAAAGCATTTGACTCGGTCGAAGCCTTAGCAGTCGTGCAAGCATTGAGGAATCATGCTGTAGACGAGCATTACGTAAGAACACTAGAGGACATCTGCAATGAGACTACAGCTACCATGGTCCTCCATAAGGAGAGCAGTAAAAGATCTATAAGGAAGGGCGTCAGACAACGAGACAATCTCTCCAATGTTATTCACAGCATGCATATTTAGAACACTGGATTGGGAACAGGTGGGCGTAAGGGTTAATGGAGAACACCTCAGTAACCTCAGATTTGTTGATGACGTTGCCTTGCTAAGTAACTCGGGGACGAATTGCCAAGCATGATTACCGCACTGGACTAGCAGAGTGGAATCGTGGGCCTGAAGATTAATAGGCAGAAAGCTTAAGTAATGCTCACTAGTCTCGGGAGAGCACAGTGGTTTGAGATAGGTGGCGAGGCAGATGAAGTGGTAAGCGAATATATATACTTTGGCCCGCAATACAACATGTGAGTATTCGTACAGTGGAGTGTTAATAGCAGTAAAAGCCTAAACATTCCGTCGACCAAGTGACGGTATAAATACGATGTGATAATATTGCTCCGGCCGATGGTTCAGCTCATGAATTCCAAAAAAACTCCGGCTGGGGGGATTCATGCCGGAAAAACTCCGTCTACGAGCGGAGTTAGAACGAGCCTCTATCGAATCTCAGCGGAAACGACAGGGCCGTCTTAACGATGGCCGCTGCTCCCGGTAGACGTGCCGAGGGACAGCAAGCTCCGATACATAAAACGTAGAAAAAACGACGACCTTGCCGTTTCAAAGGCATACAAGAATTAATGGATAATCAATGTCAACCAATACTGTACCAGAAGCATTATGTGGGGCATGCGTTCTCTTCACGGTAATAGAAGGTGGTGGTGTGTGCGTGCGGGATGCACGAGCAGGATACTTCCGGTGCCGATCGGAACAACAACCAGCGCAGGACTCGTCGACGCATAAAAGTGCTGCGCTGTGAAAGCAACCAATCTTCCTACACAGCAAGGTGAATATCTAAAACGGTAGGGAGGCTTCCTTCGTTTTCTGTATGGGCGCATACTCGATGTAATCAGCAAACTCGATGTTACTGGCAGCGGAAGGAGCGGACGCTTATTCTCCGCGTATCTAGTTTGCAGGTTTGACTTGCTGTATTTTTTTTTTCACAATTCCTCTAATTGCTGCCACTGCTGCCAAAATATCGCCTAATTACAGTGCGCTGTGTGCCTGAGGTGCTGAAAATGGGTACCGAAAGAAATCAGAGAGCTGAAAAACAGCGTAGAATTCATCAGCAAGGAATACGATGCTACGAAAAAGGAGTGTAGTGAGATGAAAAGGGAAAACGCCAATCTGAGGGCCTCGCACGAGGCCAGTTGGCGCCCGATCGAGCTCGCAGCTTTGAAGGCGAGGGTGCATGAATATTCGTTGCGGATCACTGCCCAGGTTCAGTATACTCGTGAAAGGAAAATTGGAAATTATGGAAATTACGGGTGTTCCCCAGAACGACCAGGAAAGTTTGATCGAAGTGCTGGCAAGGTTGGAGAGGCGATCGGGGAGCCGATAACCGAACAGGATGTCGAAATCTGCCACTGTGTTCCAGTACGCAATGATTCTGCAGACCCGAACATTGCTGTCTTTCAAAGACAGCAAAAGTGCGACGCTTTCATACGTAACAGAATGACAGATTTAACATGGAAGAGAATGGGAGGGTTAGCGCAAAAAATACGAGGACGGTGGCAAACGTCACCGTCCTCGTCTTTTTTGCGCTAACCCTCCCATTCAGTATGTACCAACTAGCCCAACAGCACGTTATCGAAGCAGCCAGTTTATGTAAGTGAACACCTCTGCCCGAAAATAACTGTTGGGAATGACAATTGCAAATAAAAGAACTGAACTGGCGCTTCGCATTGTCAATAGGCGGCAAGGTCCTTGCTCGGAAAACGCAATATTCAAGGCCATTCAAGTTACTTGTGAAGCAGACTGGGAAAGATGCGCGATACCACTCCCGTCCATTCCTCCTAGATAATGCGTACGTGAGTTTTCTTTCGCCGATGGCATGGCCTGCCGATATCAAGTAGTGATGGTCGCTGTCTGTCCTTCTTGCACTGCAATGAGCAGTCTGCCCGCGACAAAAACGACAATCTTACCAGTTTTGCAAACGAGTTTCACTTTAATTTCCATGTAGTAATGCTCACCGAAACTTGGTACACGTTTCAAGACGAAGTGCTCCGTCTGCCTGGCTTCAATCGTTTTTTTCTTGAATGGACCATCTCGACGCGGCGGGGGTGTCAGGGTATCTGCAGCATGCTACACACTGAACGTTCTTACACCCTTTTTGGCCGAAAAGGGTGTACAAATCTTGTCCCATGGTGAACACCCTTAAAGGGTGTTTTAGCTAAAATAGGGTGTGAAGATGAAAAAGGGTGTTCGTGTGAACGCCCTAAAAAGGGAGTAAGGTTGTTCAACACCCTAAAATAACGTTGTTGGCAGCGGAGCTACGCCTGACGGTATAGATGGCTGAGAGCGCAGCATCACATACAGACACATTCTACATGCACAAGGCAAACTTGACCATCCAATGAATTGAGCAAGAAAACCAACTGGATGCATGGGGACAGCGAGTCTATACTTACTTAGAAATACATCTGCTATTCATGCTTTTACAGAACGCAGAGGAAAGTCCTCCAATAGAGCCGGTGGGCTCGCCGCAAAAAAAAAAGATATTTTAGCGCTAATTTAGGTATTATACATTTTAATGTAAGCATATACAAACCAGCATGCGGATTCGCAAAAAAAATTTAATGGAGGGGTAGTTATTATTTCAAGAAGTCATAAAATTTTATTAAAAACCAGGCAAATATTCCCTTTCCCCAATAGGGTGTAAAGCTACAAACTAGAGTGTTGGAAACTAGGGAAAAGGGCGCAAAGAAAAAGGGTGTAAGAGTACCTCCAACTTTGGAGGTATTTCATACCCGTTTACACGGGCGGGCAGAACATTTTCTACAAGCGGAGTATGTTTTGTACCTCACAATGTTTCATACAACATAAATTGGCATAATTGATTACAAGTGAAGCTTTTTAACCTTGAACTAGGTTCGGTGGCGTTAGCAAAAAAGACAGAAAACGAACTGCGCCCCCTGTAAAGGGTGCACCACAGCATATAGGTATTATACCAGTGAAGCGGGCTCTGTAGCCTGTCCGAGCGTTATCACAGAAGGCGCAAGCGTATACGCACCTTTAATGCACCATTTTAAAGGTGCTAGTCTTTTTTGGATTCTAAAAAGCAAGAAGAATTGGCGCAGCTTGCAATGGTGGTGAAAGGCTGGAGAAACAGCATAGGTGGGGGTCGACCTAGCTTGTTTCCTTTTTGGATCCGCTGTCTGTGGGGCGGACACACTGGAACAGCGTTGTAAAATCCGGTTAAACTTGGCCTCACCCCTGAAAGCTTATCAAAGCTTAGCAAGAACATCTCAAAGCCTAAAAAACGTAGCCAAACTTAGCGACACCGGAAGAAACTAGGTGGACCCGCAGCTGCGCTGTTCTTTTTTTCGAAACTGAACATTTTTTTCAACACCCTACAGAAGGCTAAGCGTGTTGCCGTCGTTCAACACCCTTTCTGCCACACAACTATAGTTTTTTTTAATGTTCAAATTGACATTTCGCGTGCCAAAGCTGAACTTGGGGCATGGGACACACCGTATATGGAAACGAGCGATCTTTGCAGACGAACAGTCTTTTTTTTTGCTTTTGAATATTTCTCACTAGTAGAGGAGGGTATGAGGGGATGTCTTTTTCTTTACAGTGCAATAATACATGTATGAGTGGCCTGATTCAATGAACAGCTGAACACCTTTTCCACACCCTTTCAACACCCTGAGAAAAACCAAGAGTGTTTATTATGATCAACACCCTTTTTTCACTCAAAAAGGGTGTAGATCAAAGAAAAGAGTGTACCCGATTGGAAACGGATCAATTTTACTCTTTTTCTGGTAAAGCTGGTTTCTTTTGTGTCTTTGAACAACCTAGATATAGTAATAGGTGGTGACTGCAATATTGATCTGTTGCAGAGATATGCTCTTGCTACTAGATTGTTTCTCGTGCAAGAATGTGATAGCACAGCCCCCGCGTGTCACCTGCCACTCTGAAAGCATTTTGGACTTGTTTGTGACTAATAACATGTATGATAGCATAGTATCTGGGACTATTATGCCGGAATTGAACGATCATTTTCCCATCCACATATGTTTCATAAGCGCAACGAAACACTCGGAAAAGTAAAATCTGATCTTCAATCACACAGTGTGCAAGACACCAGCATCAAAAATCTATAAAAGTGCCAAAAGGAAATATAAAGAATAAATTGGAACCAAGTATTCCAGTTAAACAGTGCCGACGAGGTTTATGACACGTTTATGCATAGTCTTAAGAAAGTTTACATTAACTGCTTTAATTTAAAGACAGTGAGAATATCTAAAAAATGAGGAAAGCGTGGTTAACAAATGACTGCCTCGAAATTATTAGAAAAAAAGCTCCCTTTTTTCGAAGTTCATCAAAATAAGCCGGATGATTTCAAGACTTTTAAAAAGTATCGCAATTTTGTGTCGAAGTTTTTGTGTAAGGCGAATTAAACTTACTTCGAGAATATTTTTTCTAGCTCCCGTAATGACATCATATGGCGGGAATTAAAAAGCTCTTAAACCGTGGGTCAAGGCAGACTGAGGAACTTATATTAATCGGTGATCGAACGATACAGGGTGTCGAGCTGGCGAACAGTTTCAATACATATTTTGCAACCTTAGTGCCAAGCCTTAATAACAACAGTTCGAAACAGTTTTTGGGTGCACCAAACAGTTACTCGGCCTTTTTCGAGCAAACTACTCCCTCTGAGACTTATTCAGTCTTCACGTCCCTAAAGAATAGCACAGCGCGCGATACTGATTACCTTAAAATAAAACCGCCAAAATTTGTACTTGACCTGTTGGTGCCCGTGCTTTGCCATATTTTAACCTATCTTCATCCATGGGTGCTTCTCCGAAGAATATGCAGCACGCCTCAGTTACGGTCTTGTTTAAATCTGGAAACAAGAATGAATTTTCTAATTATCGACCTATTTCTTTATCGCCTGTAATGTCGAAAGGATTAGAAAAAAATTATTTGTAACCTCATTGTGTCCTTCTGTGAGAAACATTGCATATATGACCGAATCAGTTTGGCTTCCGAAGAGGTATGTTTACAGAACTCGCCTTGCTAACTCAAAAAGAACACATACTTACCGCATTCGAAAACAAAAAAAAATTATTTTGGGCATTTTTATCGATTTGTCGAAAGCATTGACAGGATAAACTATGGCATTCTGTTAACCAAGCTAGAACACAACGGTTTTCACGGCGTTACTCTAGAACTTCTAAAGTCTTTTTGTACGTTCAGGAAACAATATGTCAGGATCAAACAAACTAGTTCTTCGCTAAGAAACGTAACAGCGGGAGTTCCGCAAGGTAGCATTCTGGGGCCTGTTTTTTTAATGTTTTTACAAATGATATATTCAATATTAGTGAATATGCCCATTATGTTGTCTACGCTGACGATACCAGCCTCTTTTTTCAGTCTGATGACATGAATGAACTTTCGAACTCAGCCAATACGACCCTTAAAAATTTGCTGAAGTGGTGTGAGGTAAACGCCCAAGAAATAAACATAATAAAAACGAAAGCTGTAGTATTTCTGACTGCATAAAAAAAAACATTTCTCCGGATTTGAACCTATACCTTGGCTCCGAGAACGTAGAGGTTGTAAAAGAAGTCAAAACCCTGGGAGTAACCTTCAACGAACATTTATTTTGGGATACACACGTTCAACGCGTAGGAGGAAGCTTGGCTATAAGGCTTGCGGTATTCTTTCCAGACTGCGACATGCTATCCCCACCAAAACAAAACTGCTTCTATATAGCGCAATTTTTACCTCCCACCTAAATTACTGCCATCTTGTATGGGGCACCACACCTCAAGCAAACATAACTAAATTATTTTTACTGCAAAAGAAAGCGCTTCGCCATATTGCAAACGTTTCATACGACGCCCACACTGCAAAAACTTTTTTCAGAATTTAAGGTGCTGCTTCTGTCGAACTTATATAATTACAGTCTTGGGATGAAATACAAACAGGCTGTCTGTTAAAACAACAAATGTTTCCTTACTTTATCCAACCTTAAACCACCTTTGGAAGTTCTGTATATCATCAGACATAAAAATCCTTGGATGATTCCTTTCTCACGTACAAACCATGTATTTCGCAGGCTACAGTACTTATGCCAAGTCTCTTAAATAATTTAGCAAGCAAAAATATTGATATATTATCTCCACCAGAAAATGGAAAGAGCACTTCATAGAAATGGGCATTTGCTTATAACACTAATAAATTTCTGACGGGAATGCACACCGCAACTGTATTTTCTTAATGGATTTCTCCCCGAAACATTTCCTATAATGCCATTTGTTTTTTTTTTCTTTTTTCATTCACCAAAAACGTTTTCTTTTATTTTGTTACATGACCCTATTATTTCTCTGGCGGTATTTTTTACTACACAGGCTGGTTATACTTCCACCTGGTATTTTTCCTCCTTTTATGGATGTGCATTAGTACCTACCACTGCACCGGGTATACAGTGCTCAGGCAAATTAAACAAATATGCGTAATATTTTAATTGGGTGTATGTATATGTAATGTGTGTGTGTATCTACTTTCTTTTTATATATGTATATCCGAGTGTACATATGATTTGTTATGTGCATTTTTATTTGCATTCAGATGCATGCGCGTGTACATTATTCTTTTGTGTATGCTCTCTTTATTATCCAGTTTCTGTGAAAAAAACAACCATTTGTATTCATTTTTCTGCCCTTCTTTTCACTGTCAGAATACGGGGCAGAAACCCTATCAAGTTGCTTCTTAGCAGCTTTTTGTTTCTGCCCTTATTATTTCAACTTTGTACGAGATTACAATGCTGAATAAATGAACTTTGATGTTTGTCAGGGCCTGAAAAGAGGTGCAACCGTCGCGGAATGTGAAGCAGGTGTCGTACGCTTGAACGTGGATGTGTTTTATGTCTGGCTGCAATCATTTGCAAAACGAACCCACCTAATGTCCTTATTTTTTATACATCAGTATTCCAGGCACTGCACCTTGTTTCAAACTAAAGAAAAGTAAAGGGTCTTTTTTTGCAACAGCCCCATCATTTGCATGCGGTGTCCAGTTTAAACGTTTTTTGTAAACAGCACATGATTGTGCAAAACAGGTATACATTTTTTTTTCTTCTTGCAAGGCCTAAAGTCCAGCGGAATAATGGACAGCACGAAAAACTCTGCTAAATGCCGCAGAAAATTCTCCTCCTTAGCGGAGTTATGGAGAGCATAAAATACTCCGCTAAATGCCTAAAATGCTCTCTATTTTAGGAGAGTATTTAAGATACTTCATTTTAGCGGAGTAAATAATACCCCTGTCAAACGTGCCTATTTAAGTGCACTTCCGCCGAGTGCACTCGGGCTTCCCAAGTGACACTTAGGCTGCGCGCTGCTAAACAACGAAATAAAGTGCCCTTGGCCGTGATGTCAGTGACGATAGCCGGCGTAAATATTACGCAAAATTACTTGAAATTCCCGCTCTTTATCCCGTGAGAAACAATGTAAACATTTCGTTGTGTTTGCATTGTTTAAAATCGCAATCGGCGCCTCGCACAAGACCACAAAAACAGAGTCGGGATGGCGACTGAACACCGGCGCTGATATCTTCACTGTTATTCACTGCGCAGTGAATGACAGCAGCATTATTGTTTGGGGGAAACTATCTGAAAGCGCTGAATACAAGGGGAACAGGCTGAAGCAGGAACACAATCACAAGGCCACAAGAAACCATCTACGAGAACGCCGCAGAGAACGGCTGCCATGGAGCAAAACACCCACCAGGCCGCGCTGGCACGTTGTTGATAGAGAGGTTATTTTCTTATTTATCGTCGCTGCTTCAATTTTTGTAAAAGTAATAAGCAATATATCTATAATTAACTTTTAACGTTACTGATTATCATCTAAACGCTCGCGGTTTTAGGTTAATTTTTCCGATTTTCGGACTTCTCTTCGAGATTACTCACTCGGCGAGCTGGCCCCGGTAAAGTGTGTTTGGGGACCACACTCAGCTTAAAGTGCGTTCCTCGTAAAGTGTCATTCGCGTTTGCCGTTTAGCTGCTCCGGAATGACATTTTAGCCGAGTGCACTCCGTGTAAGTGCACTTAAATAGGCACAGGGGTATAAAGCTTCGCATACGGAGTGCGCTAGAGGACAAGCCACTTACTCTCCATCCGGACTATTTCCGTTTATATATGGGGTACTTTAGAGAGGAAATGTGATATGACACTTGAGAAAGAACGCTGCTCATCCTTCATTCACGTAGGGATGAACCCCACGGATTCAAATGGTCATTATCTTGTTTACTGTGCATCAGCTGCAAAGAGCAGGTCATCCCCGGCAATTGAGAAGTCTGTCGAAGGCTACGTACTCAGCAATATTTCTTGGTATGGCCAGGTGCATACCATGTCTTAAAATAAAACTCTCCTTCCCAGTAACTTATAGACCAGCAACGTAAAGTCAAAGCAATCGCCGTCGAGCGCACGGGAAAATGAACAAAATAAAACACATTTCTCGTTAATGCAAGTTTAAGTCACATCTTTTTTTCCCCTGAGAAGACGGTGTTTCTCGAGAAGATGGGCTCGATAAGCTGGTCTACCACCATGAACAAAAGTTATGAGTACAACACCGGATTTCCATCCATAAACACTGCATTGCGTTCCCTAACAAAAACCACCGAGCGTATATGCATCGTTGTTTTACATCGCAAAAAACTATAGGTGTCATTATTAACGCATTTTACAGTACATGGATAGCTTCCTTCTAAAACAAATCATTCGCGCTAAGCAGTGCTAACATGCGGATTAAAGTCGCATGAAAATGCCGATTCAAATCGGCTGCTTGCAGTAAAGCTTCCAGCAATCTTCAGACGGTCACCGTGCGAGTTCCTGCGCGAACAAAACATAAAACAGGCTAGCAAGTAAAAATCCTGCGCATCCTCGGAAGCTCTCGAAGCCACACGGTTGCGCGCTGTGTGCAGTGCCTTCAGTGTTATATCCAGGGCGAGAGAAAGATCGTCTTCAACCGCGACTAGTTTTTCTAAAAACTCTTTTGGCCATGGGCCTTCGGAAGATATCGTTCCCGCCACCGATAGATGTCGCAAGAAAGCGAGCAGTTGCTTCGCGGCAGGTACACCGAACACTGCGTAGTGGAACTGGGGCGCCACGTCCACCGTGTATATCAAATGGGTGGCGTGTAACAAGTCCCGTGGCAGTTGGTTTCGCCGCACCGCGTTCACTAGCACGTCCCAGTTGAAGTTCAGTCTCTCGATGCCATCGCGGTAGACGGAGTCATTGAGGAGGGATAGCCTGTTCCCCAGAAAACTTCCAGACATGTCCGGAGCCGCCATGTAAGCCATTTCAACAAGCTGCTCTCTCTCTTCGGGGTACAGCTCGTCCGCTAGCGTCCCCTGCGTAAGTGCTCGCACCACTCCGGAGGAATTTCCTAGCATTTCTGACAGGGCGTGCCGCACCTCCTTCACTACACGTTTGGCCTCCGAGTGGAACATCGGGATTTCTTCGCGCCAACGACGGCTCGCTTCGAACAATACTGGCTCTCCAAAAAGCTTCATGGTTGTTTGGAAGCAGGTTGACGTGGCACTGAAGAGGAGAAAACCTTCGCCGCTACCAGTGAATCGAGCGATGTAGCTATCAGCAGCCGCCGCCATCTTCTGTACCGCGAGCCACTCGACGTAGTAGTGGAGGTCCGCCTCACTTACATATTCGACTAACTGACACACAAAACGCAGCGCTTCTAGTTGTTCCAACTCCACTGTTGCGATGTGTTCGCGACCGGAGTCGAACACTACTTGGAGCAACGTGTTCCAGCGATGGCCAGGAAGCGCTCTGCAGACGCGGGCCAGTGCTTCGAAAGTGTGGCGGGTGCTTCCCGGAGATGTTTTCCATAACGAATCGGCAGGTGTAAGAACTTCGAACACCTGTTCCTCGGTGTGCCTCAAAGATTCTCCTTCAGACATCAGCGGCTGGCCTCCGCCGAAGCGTTTCCACAGCGTCGTAAAATATTCTTCGAAGCTCTGTTGATCGTCGACTGCGTACCGCAGTCTCTTGGCACTGTCCAACCACCCAGCGGGCAGAGCTCCAACGCTGAGGGTGGCGGCATCCGGCATCCTCAAATCCATCACGCCGTCTATGCCCAGTCGAAGACGCAGCCTCGCGGTGGTCACCAGAAGGTCCGGGTGTGCAGGCCGATGCGGCCATGCAACTCCAGCGCCCTTCAGCGCCGGGATAACCTGATCCAGTTCGCTAGCCCCCTCCAGCAAGACGTCGAGGCAGCTCTGGTAAAGACGTGCCGCCTTCTGGAAGCTCGTCTGATCCCGGTCGGGAGTTTGCTCTTTCATCAAAATCTGCTGCATGAGCCGAATTCTTTTGTCGAGTGAGTCTTCGAACGGACTCCCTACATTGGATGCATCCCAATCGGCGCAGACGTGCGCGTAGACGTCGCTGCATACGGAAACGCGTGAAAAGACGGCCTTCGCGAGCCCTTGCGTGTCACGGCGCTCACAGAATTCCTCCGCAGTGCATGCGAGGTGAGCCTGGGCTGCCCCTGAGGAGCGTCGGTTGAGGAGCCCGGCCGAACAAATCAGGACGAAGAGGAACACCATGCAGCCGATCATCAGCACGGGGCCGCAGCACATCTCGGCCGAATGGCGGCCGCTGGCGTTGGGCTCCACACCCGCGGCCGCTGCTTCCTCTGTAGAACGAAAAGGTGTTGGCCTGCACCCCTGCGCGCGAAAAGAAAAGGGTCGTGTACAGAGAGACCTTATGTATAGCTGTGCAGGAAACCTGCATTCAGGCGCAAATCGGATACGAACGATTCACGAAAATTTAAAGACAATAGTCTTTCTTGGGCTACTAAAACGCAGAAATTTTGGTCCGTCTGTCTGTCTGTGACTCGATTCAGCCACCCGGTAAAAGTGATACACCAACTGCGCAAGTATTCACAGCCAAATTAAACGTCGAAGTCCGGTGTCAGTGTTCATACTTGTCAACATTGGTGAACAAGAACAAGACATTATGCAAGTATAAGGCAGAAAATCCATATATAAGTGATATTTGTAGCGTTCCTTTATTTAAAAAAAATAGAGACGCTTGGTTTTTGCGATAGCAAATGCAATGCTACATCAACGGCGGGAAACCGTCGCCTGCTGTTGCCAGCGCAACCTCCTGGCGGCATTTAGGAGAAGCGGAAATAGCAACGAAAGGTTCCACTAGATGGGATTCACGTTCTGCTTGGAATGCTCGTGCAGTAAGGCATCGTGGTTCTATAAATGTCGTAGTAGGGTGCCTCAATTCACGCGCGTCTCCGCCGTACAGCAGCGCTGGCATCGAGACACCCGACTTGGAGCAGTAGAACGCGGTAAATTTAAATTGACTTTGAATTGAAAAAGCAAACCTCTGGCGTGTTATCTTGGGAGGACCGAGACGGGAAATGAACAGCATGAGCGGGAAAGAGAAGGGAGGCCTTTACTTTGCAGGGGCGCCAGTCGACTATCGTCTTTCGGCGACATTTGCAACGAAAGGAGCAGATACGCGTCCATTTTTTTGTCTGCTATAACTCTCCTGCTATAAATATCACGCGCGGTTATCAAGAGAAACTTGTCACGTAGGTTGTGTGCAAGAGTTATCTCGTATAGCCACTGACGAAAAAAATACACATTCCTGTTAGCAAGACATGAAGTATCAGTGAAGCTGCGCGATGCACGAGGAATTAAACGCGACGTCATAACCGGAGGCGTCAGCCCTTCCGGCCATGATATTACTGATGCCATCGCTCCATGCCCAACGAGACGTTCGTCCAGGTCCAGCCTTTGCGCAAGCCTGCTGTTCGCGCGTCACGCAGGCGGCCTTGCAGAAACCGGTCCCTAGGCCCACCGAGAGGTGGCGCAGTGGTCTAGGAGGGGCGGGTTCCCCTCCCTCGCGCTACCCCTCGCCCGCCTCCCGCCTTTGAAGATTACCGGCCGATTTCGGTCGCTCGTTCATTACAGAGTTATAGCAAAGCGGGGAACCGGTTCCGGTACGGTGCCCGGTACGTGACCGGCACTACTGCGCGTGCGCAGTGTCGGAAAAACTGGCTGTGCGCATGCGCAGATGTACCGGGTATCGTACCGGGACCGGTTCTTCGCTCTGTTATAACTCTCTAGTGTCTCTGGTGAGCTCGCCCACCAACGATCGAGTCGACAGAGAACAACAGCTCCCCTGTTTCAGCAGATATCACACTGTGGTACTTCGTTGATTGTTGGTACGTTGGTACTTCGCTGTGGTGGTACTTCGTTGATTTTTAAAGCGAAGCTTTCTACCTCAACCAGCCAACGGTTTCGTCACGTGCGCCAACAAGAAACTCCCAACCAGGCTAAATAAAACTGCTGGTACCGCCAGGGATCGAACCTGGGCCCGAAGAGAAGCGGAGTGAAAGCCCGTCGTCTTAACGACTAAGCTACGCCCACACGCGGAGACGGGGGACACAGACGCTGGATTTGATTCAGTGGCTGAAGAGGGGAAGGGCGCTTTGGAGGCGACACATGAAACAAGAGTGACGGGCGGGCAGTGAGAGATATGAAGCAGTAGCCGCGCGTGCCGCTCGCTCTCTTCCCACCCTTCGATATACGCTGCTATCAGTTGCCGACGCACGGCCGGGCTACAGCGGCGGCGTCCGCCGCTCTAGCCCGGCTGTGGCCGACGCTGCTACGTTCGGGACGCCGCCCCCGCGAATCCCAAGTAACGGCTAAAGCGGAGCCCCTCTAGCGGGGACTCAAGTTTATTGAAGGCTGCCAAGGGGGGACCACGCAAAGTGAGAACTGCAGAAGAATTAAGAGCAGAAATACAAAGCTCGACGAAAAGAACAATAGCGTCTCTCTCGAGAGCGACGTAAGCAGGATCCGACACATGCTGCTAGAGCCACGTGTGTGAATTCAAGTGACGTCGCATGGCCAATTGTTGCGAGTTTTGTTTACAGCTTTGCTTTCCAATCACCTCACAGCGTGGATATGAGCCATTTTTTTCTTGCCCGGTGACCTTGTAACAAGTATAATCGTACATCTGATGCGCAATTCAGTACACGTTTTGTTTCAGTGTGCCAGAAACGGCATCTAAATACTACCGCGTTCATTTGCACTGGCTGCGCCAGCCTACGTCTAAACATGTAGAGCTATAAACAATAAAATTCCCCGGAATTCATCGTTTGTTATCCACTCAAGAAGATGAATGATAAATGTCGACGTCCTTCGCCCACCCAAGCAGCGCGGGCTGAACGACTCAAAAGCACGAAATTAAAGTTTGGTGCACTAATTGTGCCCCGGTGCAATATCGGATCACTGGGGGTTCCCTATATTACGTGTTCTGAATTACCTGAACTAATTAAACTTCGACGGCCGGTTCACATGACCACCAAAAGATATCGCATAGTCGGAAGGGTCAGGCTGCCATCGAAAGTACCTAATCTACCAACAGAAACCAGCGCCTGTATACGAACACACACACACACACACACACACACACACACACACACATATATATATATATATATATATATTTATATAGTCTGGAAAGATAAAAACTCACACAGAGCGCGAAAAAATAAGGTTAAGTCCTCTTCCTGAAACGTCAGTAAACTTATTTTTATCTTCTACGTCTTGCTCGTGTGTCTCTGTCTCTACTAACCTTATATATATATATATATATATATATATATATATATATATATATATATATATATATATATATATATATATATATATATATATATATATATATATATATATATATATATACCCCGACCCCGACTAACGTTTCGACCCCGGTCGAAACGTTAGTTCGATCATCGTTTTCATACGTGTGTCTACCCTCTCGTGTATTTTTGGAACCGAATCCCGGAACTTATTCATCGCTATATATATATATATATAGTAAAGTATCCCACATGCAGGTTAACTTCCACTTTATATCGTGCATTCACGCTTTAGTGCTTCCATAGAAGGGACCCTGAAACACTTTTTAAAACTTTTCTCAGACGTGAAACACTCTTAGAACGCAGTCAACAAGGACATCCTGTACTTGAAGTAGGGGTTCCCAAAGTCATCAGATAACCCAAAAACTTGCCCAATAGATGTTTCTTTCTTTCCAGATTTTGGCGGTGTTTCCCACTCCAGTGACGTTGCGGCAACTGGCCAGCTCGCTGTAATAAACGCATTTGATAGCCAATTTAGAGGGTCGTTACGAGGGTAAAGTGGAAGGCTTGTCTGCTGCGGCGAGCAAATCACGCAGTGGCCGCTTCCAAGCACGAAGGAAACGGTGAAGGCGTTTATCGCAAGTGTTTGAGATTCCCTTGAAAAAAAAATTTAACGGCGGGAAGCATTACTCACTGCCATTAGCGATCGCTCTCACTCGGACATGGTTCTTGTCAGCAGCGTTCCAAAAGCAGCTTCTTCTTCTTCTTCTTCTGTACTTTCTTATTCTTCTTCGCCTCCTACTTGTCCCAACTCTGTGCATGGCTGGTGTAAATGCAGTTAATGGGTTTTCTCGTCTCAGTCATACCACATGCAAAAAAAAAAGGGGGGGGGGGGAGAGAACTCGGGAAGGGAAACAATTCCGTTGTCTCGTTATTGGTATCACACCTTCAGTTATCTTCGTGATGTTCTTTTCCCCGGGCTTCTCCTCCATGCCGCAGCAGCGCTGAGGATTTGACCCCGGGTATCCTCAACCGACAAACTCAGCCTCCGATACAGAAACTACATTTATTTACAGCCCAGCGGGCGGCTAAGAAACAGTGCTCGGGCGGAGCCCGAAGACGACGGGCCGAGCTCTCCGGCACTCCGCAGTGAAATCTTGAATTTTGCTGTTTTAAAGTATTCGACGAGTCGCAGAACATCATCCGCTGCGAATTGACACCGGATTCAACGCGGAGGAAGCCGGATTTTGGGAATTATTGGACTTTCTGTGCACCGAACGCCACGCTTACGCCCAGCTAGGTCTGACCGCCTCGGGCGGCGCCGGCCCCAGCGGGCAGCCTCCGCCGGTGCGCTATGGATCTAACAACGGAAATGGACGTGAGTACGGCCACAACAGCAAGGGGACTGCAACTCGGCAGCCATGAAGGGAGGACAAGCGTTGAAGTACCCGGCGAAGACTTCGTGCCCGGCGACACGGCGGGGTGGACGGCCCACGGCAGGCGCGCCAAGCGTGTCGGCACCGATCCGAAAGCCGGTGAGTCCGTTTCTACAGAACATCAATCCCGACCCCGGGAAAGAGCAAGCTATGCGAAGCGAGGGACAGCGGCAATAACGCGGGCAGCACGCATGCCAGCAAGGCCCAGGGAAGAAGCGAAGATTATTGTACGGCCACGTGGCGGCCTTAACATCGCTCGCACTGGAGCCGCGACCGTCATGATGGCCGTAATAACGGCAGCGGGAGTGACCAAGGAAGAAGCGCGAGCAAATACGATCTGTTCTAACGCGACTCAGAACATAATCGTCGTGAGTACCCCGCACGAGCGACGAGCGGGACTATACAACAGAATGAAGAACCTGGTCGTCGGGGGTATAACACACGAAGTGTGGACATACCGGGCCGCTACTGAAGGAACAGTGAAAGGTGTAATTAATGGGGTGGACGTCGCTGACACTTCCGAGGACATCAACGAGAACATTGTGAATCCGACCAACCCCACTGCGCTGCAGGTGCACCGCATTGGCACGTCAACAGCGGTCATCGTGCTATTCGACGGTGCCAAAGTACCAAACTACATCAAGTACGGGCCAATGCTGATGCGATGCGTCCTGTACCGCAAGCACTTCGATGTGTGCAAGCAGTGCGGGAAGGTCGGTCACAGGACAGACGTCTGCCCCTACCCGGATACGAGGGTCTGCGTCGCCTGCGGGGAGCCGAATCCCGGCGAAGATCACCAAGAACGCTGCAAACCGAAGTGTAAGCTGTGCGGCAGACAGCACGCCACCGGAAACCGAGAGTGCGGTAACAAGTTCAAGGTCCCATACGTCGTTAAGAGGCGCCAGTGGGATAGAAAGCAGAGACTACAGCAACAACCGCAAGACGACAACGAGGAGTTCCCACCGCTGCCACGAGAGCGAAGCGTCAGCCGAGGACCGCAATCCAGGGGGCAGAGCGGCGCAGGCGGTCGTCAAGGGCGCTCCTGGTCAAGGCCGGCGGCGACGGCGGGGAACCGGCGCTGAGATGCAGCTGGACGAGCGGCGTTGACTGCGCGGAGCGGTTCAAGGCGTCGAGGCGGTGCGGAGAACGTGGCGGAGCGGGAACGTACGAGATCGAGGGGCGGACCCGGAGACCAGCGACGGAACGCCGACAAAAAGGTGGGCTGGCCCAATGGGTCTCCCAAAGCTCGAACCCCTGAATTCCCCTCTCCCCCTGAATTCCCCACCCCCACCCCCATTCAAATCCCCTACCCCTTTCCAAGCTACACTGAGCGAAAACGCAACAATCTTAGAGTTAAGGAACGTTATCGAAAGACAGAACGTGCTAATTCGGGAGCTTATGAGTAGGCTAGAGAAAATTGAGAATAAATCGCACCAGAAAATCAAACAAACATGAGGAGATTATAGCGAGTGACAAAAGAGAAGGGCCACGCAAAATGCCGAGGAAAAGGTCGCCTCTCCAGGTCGCTGCGGCCCTGTGGGCAGCCGCCACCGCCCCATAAGGGGGAGCTCTTTAAATAAATGTTATTTCTCTCTCTCTCCCCCCGCTGTTCCCATCCAACACCGCCTACACAGAACGTAGGACCGCAGAAACAAGAGGAGATGGACGCCAAGGAAGTCCCACAGTGTACCAACAAGCAGACAAACACGACGCCGAGGGCAGAAGAACAGATCCAAGTGACACCTGGAGAGACCGCCTAGAAGACCGCATGACCACACTTAATTGAGGCGAAACACGATCGCCTAGCAGCCAGGGTGAACGCCATGGAGGTCCGCAACCGATACGCAACCCTCAAGAAGGAAAGGGCAGAAAGACTCAAGAAGACCATCGCGAAGAGGCGAGGTCGCTTAGGCGATAACACAAAGAATGACGCCTAACCCCAACAATAGGCGGGCGCAGAAGCGGGTGGGTGGCAGGGAAGTATCGGTAAGGAACTCATCTTGCACATGGGAGGACAAGATCGACAACGGCAACCGGTCATCATAGCGTTGCAAGAGACGAGAGGGAAGCCGCGCCTACCAGGATACATAACATACACAGACCCATCGGAAATAAGCACAGCAATCCTCGTACGCAACACCGTGACGGCAACCCAGCACATCACGGCGCAACACGGATGCGAACATACGCTTATAGAGATACACGCACGCGACATCGGAAGCGCAAGGAACATGTTCATATTGAATGTGTACTGTAGACCCGGAGCAAAGCACTACTGCAATTTTGACGTGATAGTGAGGGAAGCAAAACAGCTCGCGAAAGACAGACCACTCCTTGTATTAGGTGCCTTCAACGCACCACACCCGATGCGGGGCTACAAGATGGTGTCCAAGAGAGGCAAGGAACTCATACAAGCGATGGAAAAGCACGACCTCACACTCCTTAACGAACCGGGCGTCCCCACCAGAAGCGGAAACAGTGTTACTAACGACACCACACCCGATCTAACATGGATGGCAGGGACACTTGAAGCAGAGTGAAGGTGCGACGACGTTGATCTGGGATCCGACCACAAAATCATAAGCATCGAAGTCCACGGTCCCCAATACCGGGCCGAGCTGGGCAAGGCATGGATTACAGACTGGGACAAGATGCGGAAGTACACTCGAGAAGGCAATGACGCGGCCGAGGAGACAGGAGCAGAGGTCGAGCATAGCTTACAACAGTACGAGGAGTGGACAAAGAAACAAAAAACACTCCGGAAGTTCACCCAAAAGATCACGACAACGACGGGCACACCGTTCGTCGACGCCAGGCTATCCAACATGTGGGCAGCTAGACATTCGCTGACTCGCAGATGGAAACGCCAGCGAAGAAACAGGAAGCTAGCACGACGCATTGCTCTCCTGAACAAGCAGATTGCAGAATACGCAGCGAAGCTCTGTAGAGAGAACTGGCACAAGATGTGCGAAGGACTACAGGGACAGCTATCGGCGGGAAAGACATGGAAGCTACTACGCCACCTTATAGACCCGGCACAGAGCAAGACGGCAACCAACCGAAACCTTACCAAGGTACTCAACACGTACGACGGTAACGAAAGCGAACTCTTCAGGGCACTCAAGCAGAGATACCTGCAGACTGAAAAAGGAGTTCACCCAAAACCCGAAGAGTATGAAGGACCAGAAAACGGCTAGCTAAACAGACCCTTCACCATGGCGGAGCTCTGGTCGGCAATAGATGAAAGTAACACGAAGAGCGCACCAGGGACGGACACCATAACATACAAGCATCTTTCCAACATGTGCGGCAAGACAGCGAGCGAACTCTTTAAGTATATCAACAATGCCTGGGAGACCTCAAAGCTACCACACAAATGGAAAGAGGCGGAAATAAGATTCATACCGAAGCCAGGGAAGCCCCCGTCAGTAGACAACCTGCGCCCGATATCGCTGACCTCCTGCGTCGGAAAGGTTATGGAGCGAATGGTGCTACGGTGGTTAAAGGGATACCTGGAAGATATAGGACAAATTCCAGCTACAATGTTTGACTTGCGAAAACACCTTGGAACGCAGGACGTCATGGTGCAGCTCCACGAGTTGGTAGTCAAGCAAGCCACGAAGAACGGACCAAGAGCCATCCTAGCCTTAGACCTCAAAGGAGCGTTCGACAATGTGACGCACGCCAGCGTGTTGCGAAACCTCAACAAGACGGGGTGCGGGCGCAGAACATTCAAGTACATTCAAGACCCTCACGGACAGGACAGCGACAATAGCCATCGGCGGGACGAAATCAGACCCCATGGATAACACTCGGGGAAAGAGGCACTCCTAAAGGGTCTGTGATTTCACCCTTGCTTTTCAATCTGGCCCTCTTACCCCTGCCAGGGCTAATTAGAACAAATCGAAGGAATAGACCACGCCTTCTACCGCAAGTGGAAAGAGGCACGGACAGTACTCATCCCCAAGCCCGGCAAACCACCAAGCATCGAGAACCTTCGCCCGATTTCACTAACATCGTGTATCGGCAAGGCCCTCGAGCACGTGCTGCTCAACCGGTGGCAAGACTACCTGGAAGAGAACAACCTCTACCCGGATACCATGCTGGGATTCCGGGCAGGGCTGAGCACACAGGACGCCATGCTCCTCATCAAGCACGAGATCATTGACAAACCGTCGACGACCACAAGCCCCATGGACAACCGGGCCATACTCGGTCTCGATTTGAAGAGTGCCTTCGACACCATCCACCACTCGGCGATTCTACAGCAAGTCTCCCACCTCAACATGGGAGAACGCACATTCAACTACATCAAGGACTTCCTCACAGCCCGTACCACCACCATCGTGGCAGGGGATCTGGAGCTACCGACCAAGACGTTGGGGAGCATAGGCACACCGCAGGGAGCCGTGATCTCGCCGACGCTGTTCAACCTAGTAATGATTGGAGTGGCCGAACGCCTCCGCGCCCTCCCGAAAGTTAAACACACGATCTATGCCGATGATATCACCCTCTGGGTGACGGGTGGCAGTGACGGCGAGATCGAGGCGTCCTTGCAGCAAGCCATCGACGTCGTTGAAGACCAACTGCAAGGCACGGGCCTCCAGTGCTCCCCAGCCAAGTCAGAACTGCTCCTACTACTGCCACGCCGCAAGTTCAGATCCGACAGCGCACCTGACATACAGCTCCATGCGGGTGACGGTACTACCATCCCAAGAGTCAGCACCTTGCGTGTCCTGGGCCTCCACATCGAAGAGCTACGCTACAACGGCCACACCGTTAAGCTACTGGATTCCAAGGTCTCCAGAGCCATAAGCTTAATTAAGAAGATTTCAACCAAATACGCTGGCATGAGAGAGCACAACCTGCTCAAACTCGTACAGTCTTTCGCCATCAGCCACCTGGCCTATGTCGCGGCCTTTCATGACTGGACCGACCTCGAGCGTAGAAAACTGGAGGCGCTCATACGCAAGGCACACAAAGCTGCACTTGGTCTTTACAACCACACTAATAATGAACGGCTCCTTGAGCTAGGTGTGCATAATACACTAGGCGAGATAGTCGAGGCGCAGCAAACCGCGCAGCTTACACGTCTCGCGCAGACCCGAACGGGCAGGGCAATACTACAAAGGATAGGATATCAACCGAGGCTGCAGGAAGGTAGGGACTGGCTGCCGCTTCCGCGGGACCTACTGCGCAAGCTGCAGGTCGCCCCACTTCCCCGCCACATGAGTCCAGGGGAGAACAACGAAAGACGGCTCGCTCGAGCGCGGGCACTTACAACCACTCACTCCAACGACACCGGGGCCTTCTACGTGGACGTGGCCAGGTACCCGGACCGCAAGAACACGTACGCCGCCGCCGTCGTCGCAGCCACCACCGGTGAGCTCTACACGGCCGGCAGCATCGTGGCATCATCCACTGAACAAGCGGAAGAGCTGGCCATCGCGCTGGCTCTCTCCAACCCTAACTGCACCACCGTCCTCAGCGACTCCCGGACGGCCGTCCTGCGTTTCGCCGAGAACAAGGGGCACCCGAGTGTTGTGAGGGTGTGCGGGGCCCTACGGTCATCACAGACAACGGTGTGCATCAAGTGGTTCCCAGCCCACATGGGCACAGTGGGACCCAAAACGAACCGCAACGAGGACGCGGACCGGATGGCGAGTGCGCTCACTAGACGCAACGCCGGCTCGGTCTCCCCTGCTCCAGTGGACGATCACGACAACGAAGGTGAAGACTTCAACCCGATTACTACGTACGGGGAGGTACTGAAGTGCTTCCGGGACTCCCGGAGACGATACCCTGGGCCTCACTCGAACCTCTCTAGGCAAGAGGCAGTACTGTTCAGACAATTACAAGTGCGTGCGACGTGGACCCCTGTATGGGCGAAACACGTCCACCCCGAACTACAGCCGAGTGACGTGTGTGTGCTGTGCAGTGCTAGTCGCGCTACTATGGCGCACATGCTATGGACATGTGCTGTGACTCCGGACCCAACAGACGCGCTTCCACCCCATCTTGCTCGTGCGGTGGGCAAGGAAGACTTAGACTCTCAACGGGGAGCCGTCCAGTTCGCGATGGAGGCCCTTCAACGCCAGCAGTCATAGATGCTGCCTCCCCTACAGGAGGCTGGTATCTGCGACTAATTTAGCCGGCCAATAAAGATGTTCTCTCTCTCTCTACGCAGATTACATTACGGTATGGACGACAAGAGCCGGATCTGAAGGGTGGATGGAGGAAACACTACAACAAACAGCCATGACGGTACACGAATATGCCAAATCGTGTGGCCTGAGCTGAGCTCTTGCTCGTCCCACCGGGTGTCCAGTGGCGTAAATCATGGGGGGGGTCAGGGGGGTCCTGACCTCCCCTGTGTTGGGGCTGGGGGGGACACCCTTGCAAGTGTCTCCCCTTGAGATTCATCTTTCATTTACCTTTGAAAGCTAAAACAACTGTTGTTTTTGTCACTAACTGTTGTTTTTATCACCAGCGAGGCACGAAAACGGGAGTGCCAGTGACGCCCCAGTTGAAGCAAGGGCCTACTTTCGACGAACTAGTATTTTTTAAGTGCGAATGCACTTTATAAGCGACCCTGAATTCCGGCGACCGCCGTCCGTCCACATAGCAACAGCTGCGGGTGCGCACGCTCCTCGTCTTCCTTGGCAACGGGGGGAGATGGGCGCGCGCTGCCTGGCCGCTGACATGGCACGTACCCACGTGGGGGATTGGCCAGGCATCTCCTCGTCTTCCTTGGCAACGGGGGGAGATGGGCGCGCGCTGCCTGGCCGCTGACATGGCACATACCCACGTGGGGGATTGGCCAGGAATCGGGCGTGAGAAGGGCTAATGCACCCGCTTAAAGGAGTACTGACACGAAATTTCAAAGCTGAGATCCGCTCTAGCAATCAAGTACAACGACAACACAAATAGGTGTCTGTGCATGGCACATACCCACGTGGGGGATTGGCCAGGAATCGGGCGTGAGAAGGGCTAATGCACCCGCTTAAAGGAGTACTGACACGAAATTTCAAAGCTGAGATCCGCTCTAGCAATCAAGTACAACGACAACACAAATAGATGTCTGTGAATAAATGCATCTTTCTTTCTTTGTAGTTGTGTGTGTGTGTGTGATCTCTCTTTCGCGAACATTACCGAACCGCGCAAATTCAACTCGTGCATTCGCACTTTCACATTCTTCCCCTCGGGGAAATGCGGGGAAATTTTTTCAATAATTGATGCAGCTGTAGCGGGCATTGAGAAGAGGTTTAATCCAGATTCTGAGGGAATCGTGACGTACAGGGCACTGGAACTTGTCCTTCTGAACCGGTCATCAGAAGCAGATTTGGACGTGATCCGACGATACAAGAGCATCGATATCGGTAAAGTCGTGTCTCGCGTGCGCTTGTTGCACGAATAACACTGCAACCTCAAGTCCGTCGACGACGTGGCAGCAGTACTCCGGAACATGCACACGTCCACCCGCCAGTATTTCAAGGAAGTGGAGAGTGTTCTCAGGATTATCTTAGTGATGCCGGTCTCTTCCTGTGAAGCAGAGAGATCGTTCAGTGCCTTGAGAAGACTGAAAACATGGCTGCGTAGTACGATGGGGGAGGAACGCCTCAACTGTATGGCTTTGGCACACGTTCATCAAGACATTATAGACCTCATAACGTTGCCAGGGTTGTTGAAAAACTTTGTCAGTGCGTGCAAAAACCGCGCTCTCGTTTTTGGACCCTCTAGAAGTGTCGAAAGCTAGGAAACATGTCATAGGTGATCAGTACTCATATTGTACAGAGTATTTCTTATTGATCTTTTTTTAACGTCTGCAATAGCACAGTGCAATTACGTGAGGTATGAAAGCATGCTCGTTTTTCTTATTTTAATTCAAATCACGATAGTAATTTGTATATAAGTAAAAATAAAGCACAAAACAAAATGGCCGCCTTGGCAAGATGTGTGTCCCCCCTTGTGATCTTTCTGGATTTACGCCACTGCGGGTGTCAACAACAAGACAAGATGCAGTATCCCTGTCCAAATCGATGGAGTTGAAGTCAAGCCAACCCAACAGTGTCGTATACTGGGATTGATGCTACGGAACGACGGGAAAGCAGACGCAGCGATCGCTAAGGTCCGAACAACGACCGAGCAAGTGCTGGGTATGTTCCAGCGAGTAGCAAACCGCAACCGTGGCATCAAGGAAGACGACGCCATCCGTCTAGTACGGGCCTTCGTCATCTCGCGGATTACGTATTCAGCACCGTACCTGCAGATGACGAGGACACAGTGAGAGGTACTAAACGTACTAATACGAAAGGCAATGAAACAGGCTCTGGGACTCCCCATATACTCATCAACAAAGCGCTCGTATCAGATGGGGGTCCACAACACCGTCGACGAACTTGTGGAGGCCCACCTTTCTAGTCAGAGAGTACGGCTTAGTCAGACCGAGCACGGAAGACAGGTACTCCAGAAGTTGGGATGGACAGTCGAACCCACACTAACGACAAGTAAACTACGAAAAATGGCGGGAAGCGCTCACATCGAAGCCTCTTCCAAGAAACATGGCACCGGGAGTAGACGATGACAGACGAAAAGCCAGGACAACAGCTCTAGCGCGAAGATTGGGGGGAAACTCCCGCGTCCTCTACGCAGACGCTTCCCTCAAGAAAGGCAGCGACCGGGCGGCAGCGGTTGTGACAACGAGAGACCGACTAGTCGTCTCGGCTTCGACGAGGACCAGGGAATCCACGACTGCGGAAGAAGTGGCCATAGTCTTGGCGCTCGTTCAACCCGGCGTCGAGGTTGTGGGGACGGATAGCAAGAAGGCATATAGCAGCTACCGAAGGGGCTCCATCTCCTCCTCGGGACTAGCGATCCTAAAGAAGAAAGAGCCACCGGGACAAGCCGTCGAGCTCGTGTGGACCCCGGCTCACTCCTCACTAGTTGGCAACACCATCGCTGACTACCACGCCCGAGAGATGACACGCCGGGCATACGAGGAGTCAAGCGGAGGGGAGGACGACCCGATCCCGGTCACGAGCTACACAGACATCACACAGATGTACAGAGAGGATCGGTGTACACTACCAGAGCCTCACCGTTCACTAACACGAAAAGAGCAAACAATACTACGAAGAATACAGGCAGGGTCATTAGTACATCCAACAATGCTACATAAAATGTTTCCAAATCGATATGATGACACATGCCCATTCTGCAAACAAGAAAGAGGCACTCTGCGTCACGTCATTGCAGAGTGCACGTCCCTCAAGACCCCCATCCCACAGATTCCACTCCCATCACCCCCCACCTCCCTCACCTCACCAACCCTTCACCCAAAGAGCGATGGGAGATCTTGCGGTCCAGCCCTACCGTGCCGACCCACATAGCCCTCGTGGCTCGAGGCCTGGAGGTGCTGGAAGCATACGGGCCCCGAGAATAGGCGACCGCCCCATCGGCCGCCTTGATGGTGACCCCTCTATGGGCTCAAATTAAGTTCAACCAACCAACCTTACCGCGTCTCTCTGTCTTCATTTTCCCCTTCCTCTTGCCGCTGAGGACCAGGGGAAGAGGGGGAAGCGAGTCGTCTTCGTCGGGGTCCATCCCTATGTGGTGGCCTTTAGGACATCCGGTGCGAGCAGGCGCGGCCTTTCTCGGAATACGCGGCGTTCGAACGCGCCGCGCAACACGTTCTTTCCATTTCCGCGCTGCTCTTCCCAGGGCCCGCGCCAGTTAGTGCATCGAAGCGCCCGACAACTTCCATTGACCGTACATCACTGTTACACGACACCGCCTGCGACATTGTAAGCGGCGCAGGTGACAGTTATTAATGCAATACGCCATCGCATTAACTCCTTTCTCGTACGTGCTGCCTTGTTTGGGACTTGAGTCCCATTTCGTGCAGCGGTAACATGCTCGAGCAATCTGCGCAGGCCTTCGCCGCTGCGCGGCGATCGTGCGGCTCGTTCAGTGCGCGTTTCGTGTCCATTGTAATAAAAAGCAATTAAAATAGAGTGAATCGCGACCAGCTGTCCGATGAGCCAACGAAATCCCGGTGCCTCCGCCGCCAACGACCGGATCGTTCGTTGCTCGTGAGCGAACGTTCCGACATCCGATCGGAGCGCCGGCGAGAAACGCCGGCAGTCCGGAAGCGGCCAAAAAAAAAAAAAAAACTCGCGTCGTGTTTGAATGTTGCTTATTTACTTCACATCCAGGTAATGTCGATTGCGCGATGTCCTCCGCTGGCTGCTCGGTTGCGTTTCGCACGCTTTAAAATTGATTTTAAATATGTTCTAGGCTGCATTTGCCGCTGATATTTTGCAGATGATGTATGTGTGTTCACACCACTCTGCCTCTGCTGTCTCGCCTTCATAATTTTGTGTCAGTACCCCTTTAAAGCTGGCGACAACAACCTTTCGCTTGTTGTTTCTTGGTGCTTTCTAAGCGCATGCCGTGGCAGTGCTCTCGTGGCCACCCGCGGCGTTTCGTTACCGCTCCTTATGTCTCCTTTTCCGTGTTTCTTTGCATCGACAGTCAGGGCAATAAGATTCATTTGAGAGTCGGCGCCTGCGAGTCTTGTCCTCACACTCGTCTTTGTTCTCTGCGCTGTAAGTCGAGAATGTGAAAACCAATTCGTCCAACGGCCGACGTTCACACGGCGCGTCAACAATAGGGAGACTGGCTTTCTCATCCGGGTGAATACCGCTCGTTGAATTTTTAGGAAGAGCACGAGAGCGCGCGGCATTCGCTGTTACTTAAAGCGGAAGCTCTGACGTGCAGGCATGGCGTTTCGCTCGGCGGCATCATTGTCCGATCCATCTTGCTCCGTGGTCCGATCTACCGAAAAGGTGGGCTAGTGAAGGTAGTAAGTCTTGTGAAGTAGGTAAAGCGAATATAGCAAAGCTAGTGAACACCACCAGCTTTGCTGTTTCCTCAGTCTTCGCATCTGAATTGCGACGGTGGCCGATTTTTTTTTTTTTTTGTTGTTGTTGTTGATATTGTCACGTAGCCAAGGACGAAGCAGTTGTTTGGAAAAGAAACAAGTTTATTGGAGCGAACTTGTGCTCCCCTAACAACTGAAAAGAATACAGAGGCGGCGAAGCAGTGGTCAACAAAGTGACGTACGTGCGTCGGCGAGCGTCGCAGAATCGAATGCCCCGGCGTCCGCACTGCAGGCTTTTTATCTTTCGGCGCGCGTGGTTCTCGAAACGTCGATTCACATCGAGAACATAGTAGATCCAAGAAGATTATTCTGGGCTGTTCACGTTAGATCGGAATGCTCTCCCTATCACAACAGATAACACATGAGGAACAGAAAGAAAGAAAGAAAGAAAGAATGGAACATGCGCTTCCCTTGGCGCAGAGATAACACAGACCGGCGCAGCCGGGCAGTAAAAGCAAAACACAAATCAACAAACCCAATGTATGGTTCGCGGCATTACCCCCCCCTCTAAGAGTGCATCGACCCGATGCTAACATAAGCGACAGTCCGAACAAATGAAAATAAAAGTTCGTCATCGTCCGTAGAAAGGTTTTAAGCGAACCACGTGGACGACTTCGGGTCGCGTGCGTCGTCGTGATGTGCCGGAATCACCACTGGGGATCACTTCGTAGGTTAATTGCCCAACACGTCTTAGAATCTGGTAGGGTCCGAAGTACCGTCGCAGGAGCTTTTCACTGAGTCCGCGTCGTCGAATGGGAGTCCAAACCCACACACGATCCCCTGGTTGGTACGCGGCGTCTCGGCGTCGGAGGTTGTAGCGGCCCGCATCCACCAGCTGCTGGTCCGTTATACGAACTCGAGCGAGCTGGCGGGCCTCCTCCGCACGTTGAAGATATCCGTGGACGTCGGCGTTGAGGTCGTCGTCATCTACGTGCGGAAGCATGGCGTCGAGCATCGTAGTCGGCCTTCTACCGTAGACAAGCTCGAACGGCGTCAGCTGCGTCGTCTCCTGGATAGCCGTGTTGTACGCAAACGTGACATACGGGAGCACTTCGTCCCAAGTCTTATGTTCAACGTCAACGTACATTGACAGCATATCTGCGATTGTCTTGTTCAGACGTTCTGTTAGTCCGTTCGTTTGGGGGTGGTACGCCGTCGTTCTTCGGTGATCCGTGTTGCTGTAGCGTAATACTCCTTGCATCAGCTCCGCAGTAAATGCCGTTCCGCGGTCTGTGATTAGGACTTCCGGGGCTCCATGTCGCAGCACAACTTGACTTATAAAGAACTTCGCCACTTCTTGTGCAGTCCCCCTCGGAAGAGCGGCGGTCTCTGCGTAGCGCGTCATGTAGTCTGTCGCTACGACAATCCACTTGTTCTGTGCTCGTGACGTAGGGAACGGGCCTAAAAGGTCCATTCCAATCTGTTGAAATGGTCTCGATGGGACGGCGATCGGTTGCAGAAGTCCGGAGGGTCTTGTCGGCGGAGTTTTTCGTCGCTGGCAGTCACGGCAGCTCCGGACGTAGTGGGTGACGTCAGAGGTAAGGCCGGGCCAGTAGTACCTCGCCTTGATTTTTCCAATAGTGCGGGCTGTGCCCAGATGTCCGGAAGACGGGTCGTCGTGGCACGCTTCCAAAATTTCGTCACGAAGGTCCGCGGGGATGACGAGAAGGTAATTCGCTCTTGTTCCGGGGCTGAAATTCTTCTTCACAAGGACGGAGTTTCTCAGGCTGAATGCTGGTAAGCTGCGTTTGAAGGTCCTAGGAACGGCAACGTTGCATCCCTCGAGGTACTTGATTATGACGCGTAAGTCGGGGTCGGCACGCTGCTGGGCGGCTAGGTCGCTCTCCGTCACGATCCCGAAGAACGCGCTGTCTTCATCAGAGTTTTGTGGTGGTGGGTCGACGGGGGCGCGGGACAGGCAGTCGGCGTCGGAGTGTTTCCTGCCGGATTTATAAACGACTGTAACGTCGAACTCCTGCAGGCGCAAGCTCCACCGCCCAAGACGGCCAGAGGGGTCCTTCAAATTGGCGAGCCAACACAGCGCATGGTGGTCTGTTACAACCTTGAATGGCCTTCCATACACGTATGGGCGAAATTTTGAAATCGCCCATATAATAGCCAGGCACTCTTTCTCAGAGGCAGAATAGTTTTTCTCCTCCTTCGACAGACCACGGCTGGCATAGGCGATTACCCTTTCGCAGCCGCTTTGCTTTTGGACAAGGACGGCACCCAAGCCTATATCACTGGCGTCCGTGTGCATTTCCGTTTCGGCATTTTCGTCGAAATGAGCGAGCACGGGCGGCCTTTGCAGGCGTTTTTGCAGCTCGCAGAATGCTTTTTCTTGGTCGTTTTCCCAGCTGAAAGGGGTGCTATCTTTCGTCAAGCGCGTGAGTGGCTCCGCAATGCGTGCGAAGTTTGCGACGAAGCGCCGGTAGTATGCGCACAGCCCGAGAAATCTTCGCACGCCCTTCTTGTCTTTCGGCCTTGGGAAGTTCGCAATGGCTGAAGTTTTTGCCGGGTCAGGTAGGACTCCCGCGGCGTTGACGACGTGGCCCAAGAACTTGAGTTCCCCGTATGCGAAACGGCACTTTTCAGGCTTCAGCGTCAACCCCGACGTACGAATGGCCTCGAGTACAGACTCCAACCTTGCAAGGTGTTCGTCGAAAGTCCCGGCGAATACCACTACGTCGTCGAGGTATACGAGGCAGGTGTGCCACTTAAGGCCAGCTAGCACAGTGTCCATGACTTTGAAACGTCGCTGGTGCTGTGCACAGCCCAAACGGCATCACCTTGAACTCGTATAGGCCGTCTGGGGTTATAAATGCAGTCTTCTCTCGGTCCCTCTCGTCCACTTCAATTTGCCAGTAGCCGGTCTTCAGGTCCATCGATGAGAAGTACTTCGCGTGGCAGAGGTGGTCGAGGGCGTCGTCGATTCGGGGGAGGGGGTACACGTCCTTTTTCGTGATTTTGTTCAGTCGCCGGTAGTCAACGCAAAACCTTAATGTGCCGTCTTTTTTCTTTACGAGTACGACGGGTGCAGCCCAGGGGCTTTTCGAGGGCTGTATAATGTCGTCGCTGAGCATGTCGTCGACTTGAGTCCGGATGGCTTCCCGTTCGTGTGAAGAGACGCGGTACGGTGACTGTCGGGTAGGTCGGGCTCCATCTTCGATTATTATTCGGTGCTTCGCTAGAGGGGTCTGTCGTAGTTTTGCGCTCGACGAAAAACATTCGCTATAGCGACGCAGCAAAGCCAATAATTTGTTCCGTTGTTCTTGCTGTAGCGCCGGATTTACGTCGAAGGGCTGCGGAAGCTTGAAGGTGTCATCGGGTGTGCGTTCAAAGTCGGCGACCGCGATCACGTCACTTGCTTCTTGCGTATTTTCGAGGAACGCAATTGCAGTTCCCTTGTTTAAATGCTGGTACTCTTCGGTGAAATTAGTGACCAAAACGTGAGATTGGCGTTGCTTAAAGTGCGCAATCCCTCTTGCGACGGAGACACCGCGGTCGAGAAGCAACCTTCGATCACTCTCTACGATAGCGTCGATGTCAGAAGCAGCATCCTCACAGTAGACGGCGATAATCAAGCTTGCGCGGGGTGGCAGGGTGATGTGATCGTCGGCGATCCTGACAGCAGCACGGTGACCGGGGTTCGGCTGCGGCGTCGTGGAGTAATCGGAGGAAAAAGTTATCGACTTGGTCTGCAGATCAATTATTGCGCCGTTGTCCGTCAAAAAGTCCATTCCGAGAATTACGTCGCGGGAGCAGTTAGGCAAAATAACGAACTCAGCAGGGTACGTGGTGCCGCCTATGGTGACGCGTGATGTGCACGTTCCACTTGGCGTTACGAGATGGCCTCCTGCTGTGCGTATATGCGGACCGTCCCATGTTGTCGTAACTTTCTTCAGCTTCGACGCGAATGAGCCGCTCATTACCGAGTAGTCGGCTCCCGTGTCGATGAGGGCGACTACGTCAAATCCGTCGATGGACAGCTGGACGTCGGACGCCGCTTTCCTGGAGTTTCTGGTGCGTCGGGGCGTTTTATCTCGGCTTGTGCGTGTTGACGGGCGGGCACCATGCGTCGTCATTCTGGTCATCTTCTCAGCGGCAGGCTCTGTCGTTTCGGGTAAGCGTCGCGTCGTGTCGTTGTCGGGTTCGGGAGTCACGTCCGGGTTAGATCGAGTCGTTGGGCTGCAGGTACGGTGTTCGGTGCGGCCATGCGTCGTTGGAGGGTTTTCGTTTTTTCGCCGTTCTGCAACTTCACCTCCAGAAGTTGCTGCTTTTAGTTTCCCCCGCGTGGGCTGGGGGACCTTCCACGGGCGAAGTCAGCATTGCTACGACGGTTCGGCGATTGGTACGGGTAGGGCGATGGCGAGCGGTTGAAACGGGATGGGCCACGGCTGGTTTCAGATAGATACTCGTCGATCTCACGTGGTCGTTGGCCAGGGAGAGGGCGAGGTGCGTCGACGGAGAAACCACGCAGTCCGAGTCTCTTGTATGGGCAGCGACGGTAGATGTGGTCGGCCTCTCCGCAGTGGTAGCACAGAGGACGATTATCGGGAGTTCGCCATACGTCCGTCTTCCTCGACGTCTGGTTTTGGGCTACCGGGGGTCGGGCGGGTGACAGTGGGCGGCGGTACGGCGGGGCCTCTTGACGGCGTGTTGGGGCAGGGCGGGGTCGACGAACAGCCGCAGAGTAGGTCATAGCTTGTGGCTCTCGGGGTACCTCGGATGGCGTAGAAGTTCCCAACGCTTGTTGCACTTCTTCTCTAATCACGTCGGCGAGGGAAGCGACTTGGGGCTGCGGCGGCGTTGGGAGAAGTTTCCGCAGCTCCTCTCTCACTATTGCGCGGATAGTCTCGCGTAGGCTGTCGGCCGGGATCCGCGTGCTGCCAAAGTCGTTTGCATTGGCCGCGCCAACAAAGTTGCGGTCATACTGCTTAGCACGCATTTCGAGGGCTTTCTCAATGGTGCTGGCTTCGGTCACGAATTCGGCGACGGTTTTGGGCGGATTTCGGACAAGTCCAGCAAACAGTTCCTCCTTCACTCCGCGCATTAAGAAGCGCAACTTCTTTTCTTCCGTCATTTCGGGGTCCGCGCGGCGAAATAGCTGCTTCATCTCCTCAACGAAGATCACGACACCTTCGTTGGGGTGTTGCGTGCGCGTTTCCAACAAAAGGGCGGCTCTTTCTTTCCGCACGACGGTAGTGAAGGTCTTAGTGAACTCGCTTTTGAACTGAGCCCAGTTTGTCAAGGAGCTCTCGTGGTTCTCGAACCAAGTGCGAGCCGAATCTTCTAAGTAAAAGAAAACGTGCCGGAACGTTTCTGCGTCGTCCCACCTGTTGAATTTCCGGACGCGCTCCAGTTTCTCCAACCATTCTTCTGGGTCTTCTGCGGGGGCTCCTCGGAATGATGGCGGTTCCCGTGGCTGCTGCAGAACGACAGGAGGATTGGCTTGGTTGAGCATGGTGCTGGTTGCGACGTTTTTCTTCTTCGTCTTCTCCGGTAGTAGACCGAACTCGGGTGGTAAATCTTGCACGCGGAGGCTGGCTCTTGTTGGGCTGGCTTGGCGGCTTCCAGAGGTTGTAGTGGGCATGAAGGGTGCGTACCCAGCACCTCCACCAGATGTCACGTAGCCAAGGACGAAGCAGTTGTTTGGAAAAGAAACAAGTTTATTGGAGCGAACTTGTGCTCCCCTAACAACTGAAAAGAATACAGAGGCGGCGAAGCAGTGGTCAACAAAGTGACGTACGTGCGTCGGCGAGCGTCGCAGAATCGAATATGCCCCGGCGTCCGCACTGCAGGCTTTTTATCTTTCGGCGCGCGTGGTTCTCGAAACGTCGATTCACATCGAGAACATAGTAGATCCAAGAAGATTATTCTGGGCTGTTCACGTTAGATCGGAATGCTCTCCCTATCACAACAGATAACACATGAGGAACAGAAAGAAAGAAAGAAAGAATGGAACATGCGCTACCCTTGGCGCAGAGATAACACAGACCGGCGCAGCCGGGCAGTAAAAGCAAAACACAAATCAACAAACCCAATGTATGGTTCGCGGCAATATTCCGTCCGCGTCCGTGCGCATAGAATTTACAATCGCAGAAAATCACACAGGCACGGGCAGCATTCGAGCCTGTGTCTGGTAGACCAGACAGAGTTAGCGGCAGTCGTCTTACATTGGCTACGACCGTGAGTATACTACCCGAGAGTCAAACGGCTTACTCCCTCGCCTGTAACGGTGCCTCGCCTGTAACCTTAGGACCTCCCAGTGCCCGTCCGCGTCCATCCGTGCGCACACCACCATCAAGCGAAAATAAAGCGAATTTCGATTTGAGCATGAGTTGCAGTTTCATTTAGGGAATAATCAAGGTGCAACTCACGGCTCAAATCGAATGACGGTCGTGGCGCAAATCGGATGTCACTCGGGGCGCAACTTGGATGTCGTTTCGAGTCCCCGTACTCCGCACACTAGCCATCATCCACGGAGTGGAGATGCTGCCATTTTTTTCTGTGTGTCATTCAGTTTTGGTTATCGGGGTTTGTTACACTTTATATTTCTGTTTCTTATTGAAATCTCATTGGCTGGAAGAGCGGCATTTTCTATTCTGCGTCGTCGCCGCCTTTCTTCGCGCCTTTTCCCATTATGTTTACAGCAGTGACGAGCCGTTTTCGGTCGGCCATTCGCGGTGCTCAGACTTCGACGATTCGGTCACGTCTGACATGCACCGGGCCCGATGGGCTTCTCGTATGTCCCTTGCGTAGACGAAGGGACGCCACCCACACAGCATCATACGAACGCTGTCTGAAAGTTGGACGATACACACTAACGCGATTACATTAGCGCATGTGGGAACTGCTATCCCTATCTATAGGTGAATAGCTCTGGGTTCGTTAGCATACCCGTAGGTCCAAATTTCTTACTTTTGCTGGCTGGACAGCCAAACGGAAATGTAATGAGTGACGTATGTCCCCGGAGCTCCCCGCAACGCACACCATCAGTAGTCCGGACCATAGACCCAGCACACATCCTACGTCCCCTCGACGAGGCCCGCACAAAGTACCCCATCAGCTCCAAGTTCCAGCACGAAGTCCCACTCACGAAACAGTTCAGTACCGGTCAAGTACTAGCTGTTTCTGTGCCTGTCATCGTCTGTGTGTCCTTCGCTTTCCAAATGTTGCGCGTATTTTGCTTCGTTACTATTTGTCTTTTTTTTCTTTCTTTGTCCACTATCCTGCTGCTGTACGGATTCTTAGTTTTTTTTTTGTTTATTTTCCGACCGCAAAATTTTGTCTTCCCTTTATGGAAAATAAAGACATTTAATTTCAAATAAAATAACAGTGGGCAATATCTCTTCGACGTAGATAAACATGAATTCACGGGAAACGGCGAGCGTCGGGGCTCATTTGACCACATTGCCGCAACGTGGCAGAACGTCGTTTAATTTGCTTTTATATGTGTTTAAATAATTCTTTTTATTTAGTTACCTGATCGACAACGAGAAAGCTTTTTGAATTAGTATTTAATGGCTGGCGTGCGTTATACCAGCAAAAAAGCCAGTGACAAAGCAAAAAAATTTCCCCGCATTTCCCCGAGGGGAAGAATGTGAAAGTGCGAATGCATGAGTTGAATTTGCGCGGTTCGGTAATGTTCGCGAAAGAGAGATCACACACACACACAACTACAAAGAAAGAAAGATGCATTTATTCACAGACACCTATTTGTGTTGTCGTTGTACTTGATTGCTAGAGCGGATCTCAGCTTTGAAATTTCGTGTCAGTACTCCTTTAAGCGGGTGCATTAGCCCTTCTCACGCCCGATTCCTGGCCAATCCCCCACATGGGTATGTGCCATGCACAGACACCTATTTGTGTTGTCGTTGTACATGATTGCTAGAGCGGATCTCAGCTTTGAAATTTCGTGTCAGTACTCCTTTAAGCGGGTGCATTAGCCCTTCTCACGCCCGATTCCTGGCCAATCCCACACGTGGGTACGTGCCATGTCAGCGGCCAGGCAGCGCGCGCCCATCTCCCCCCGTTGCCAAAGAAGACGAGGAGATTCCTGGCCAATCCCCCACGTGGGTATGTGCCATCCCCCCCCGTTGCCGATGAAGACGAGGAGCGCGCGCACCCGCAGCTGTTGCTATGTGGACGGACGGCGGTCAACGGAATTCAGGGTCGCTTATAAAGTGCATTCGCACTTAAAACAGTTCGTGACGAGAGAGTAGCATAGCGGCTAGCGCACGCTGCCGCTACGGTTGCGCGTTACCGGGAGGCGACTGCGCATTCGCGCGCGGGGGTGGTGAGGGGGTCGCCCCTCACCGGAACGAATGCGCGGGCTAGGCGAGGCATGGGCGCCCGTCCTCACCGAACTAATGCGCGCCTGCCCAATCGGGTCCCTACACCCACCGCCTTAGTGTTAGCGTACGGCAGCCGTTATGCTAAAGCTATCTATTAAAACAGACGGCTAAATTGTGTCACTATAAGAGACGAAACTTTAGCTTGTGTGACATTGTACAGTGCAACACATGGTCGCCTTTGGGCCAACTTTACTAGATTGCTTCGTCCTACTAACGTTAATTTAGAACTAAAACGTGTGCTTTTTCGTTTGCGCTAAATTACCGAATTGTTTCTATAAAATACGTATAATAAATACAAAGATACTCTATAAGTACTTATTAAGGGCTTTTATATATTTTACTGACAAGATCTGACATAGCTTCGTGGAAGTGACGCACCTATATACGGTGAGGGGGTTGTAACCCCCCCCCCTTCCCCCCAGAGGTCGGTCGACCCCCCACTCCATTAACCCGGCAAGTGAAGTTGACCGAGTGTAGTTTGTAGCTTCGAAAGCTTCCATGGGGAAATTTTTAGTTCAATGTTGGAAAAGAATATTGTTTTACTGCTATTAAAAATAAAATAAGAAAACACGAGCACGGGCTTTTAAGATTATGTGAATTAACTTGCGGATAACTGGAAGTAGTTTCAAATAAAAAAAAAAGAACGAGAAAATGTCTTAGTGACAGAAAAAGTGTCCGTAGGTAGGAAATTTTTCAGTGTGTAAGAATGCCTGGGGGGTTTAAATTAATCCGTAGTCACCCCCCCCCCCCCCCCCCGATGCACAGCATAGCCTACGTTAAACCGCAATTACAATTTTTGTAGGGCGACATTATACCACTTTCTGAACTTTTGGGCGCAACTGCAGTCACGAGATTTGAATCATACGTCGACTTTTAAAAAAAGGGACGCTGAAAGAGGTTGCGACTCGATCAATATTGTCGAGCTTAATTTTCGTTCTGACCTCTAATAAAATCTAATAAGATCAAATGGCATTTCTAAACTTTTGTTTGAAAGGTAAAACAACTGTATTTTTTTTTCATACTAAGCACTGTACGATCTGAAATAACCCTCCCTCTCCCGTTACATAAAGAAGGTTCTGTTTTCCTTCCCTTTTGTTCTCTTGCAGGTAAATCGAATTTGAGCAAACTTTTAATTGCGTCCACACGTATTTCAAGTAATTTCGGCTCTATATTCGCTAGAACTGGCTTCGCCGCGCAAACTGTATTTTACAATTAGTGAAAAGCCCCCCCTTTTTTTCTGGTACAGCAGGAAAATAATGGTTAACTGTACTGCAAAGTTTTTCTCGTTTCTGCGTTTTTTGGGAAAATAAGAGTCCCGAGGAGACTGCATGAGCTTTGCGGGTCGTTTGACTTCATCAGAAAAGAACGCATTCATGAGTGCCTTTGTTGTATTTTCTGCCTATTTCCTTTCCATAGTTGAAAGTGGTTATCGCCGACCAAAGGCTCAGTTAAAAAGGTTAAAAAGACGTTTCGGCTTCCATACGGAAGCCTTATTCACTGCGCGGAAAGGCGCGAAGCTCGAAGCTTTTCGAAGCTCGAAACTATGCATCTTTCACCCGACCAGACGAGTTTTCGTCAAACCTTAGATTTTATTTCCTTTCCACCCTGATCTCCCGTGCATCATTATAATGATGCATGGGAGAATATCCCTTCCTTTCCATTCTACTTCCCCACTCGGGTCCGTAGCTCCAGGCAATGTCAGAAAGTCTTCCCTTATCTTTTTTTGTGTGTTATGGAAAGGTATGTACATTATTATTACATTCCTCCTGCAATGGAATTTTATATGTAATGGCAGCTACTTTGAAGCTTAATTTTTTCGTGTCAGAAATAAGAAAACCTCGACAACTAGTCTTTTATATCCTTTATATATTTTTATTCTTCAGATTTGTTTTTTGTACTTATTTATATCATTTATTTACATTTATGCCTGTTTTTTATATTTTTATCTATATATTATTATTTCATTTTTGTTGCCGAAATTTTGACCCCCGCCCCCCATCTTGGGTGCGTTAGTGCTTCGTGGTGATTTTTGCAAGCTAGGCGTCAAGTTACGCTGCTTTTTGTAAACCCTTGCGTGCATTTGATGCCGATCCCTTACGTAGAACAACGTAGCGACTTCACGGAAAAGTCGCGAACAAACCCAGTAACGAACTACGTATGCCGCAGAAGCGAAACCGAAAGTGTTGATAATGGGGCAAAACCCCACCCTTCCTTGCCCCTTGCGAAAAACATAAGGTTTTTAGAAGGGAAAAGGTTTGGGCGTGTTGGTTCATTGTCACACGGAAAACAAGCGCTAAACAAAAACACGGGACGAGGAGTAGACGGGACAAGCGCTTGTCCCGTCTACTCCTCGTCCCGTGTTTTTGTTTAGCGCTTGTTTTCCGTGTGATAAGGTTTTTAGTTTTTAATATTGTTATTAAAAATTTAGTTTGATTTTGTACTCATTGTTAGCAAACAAGATACAGAGAATTCTAGAGATTTCTTTTTCTAACCCAAAAGGTCGGTTTGTTCAATCCATTCCAATCCGAAGGCAGTGCCATGCAAAAATGGCAGCTGCTGCGGCATCCGTAGAACCCGCAGTAGATTTTAGTGACTGCGATTATTCCAACAAGGACCTTTTCTCTGTGATAGCACCTCCGGGCGAAGGTATGTGTGGGTGGTTTCACGATTATGTGAATCAGTATGATGGTAGCGACGTATCATTGTTGAATAAGCTCGGGAGCGTAACTGTCACTTGTGGTTTGGTACGTGGCTCTGGGTTTCGCTCCATTCTTGCGTAGCCCAAATAAAAGTAAAGAGAAGTATTTAAATAATAAATAATACTTGCTAAATGTGTGTATCACCGGGCATTTCTCATACCTGATCTGTTGGCAAGGTTTTCGGCCTGCAGTTAAGCTAGATCCAAGAACATGCACCAACGAAAAGAATACATGCATATCCTCGTCCGCGTTTCGTTTTTACGCTCTGTGCCTCTTTAGTTCGCGAACTCTTCAGTAAAGCAAGTCTTGTGTTTGTCATGCGCCCTGTTTGAGCTCTCAGTGTCGTGTACGTAGTTGATTGATTGGTAGTGGGGTTTAACGCGCCGACGCAACGCAGGCGATGAGGCGCGCCGTAGTGGAGGGCTCCGGATTAATTTTTACCACCTGGGGATCTATAACGTGCGCCGAAATCTCGTACACACGGCCGTTTTTGCTTTTCGCCTCCATCAGAAAAGCGGCCGCCGCGGCCGGGAATCGAACCCGCGACCTCGTCCTCATGTACGTAGTTGCCCAACTGTCAACGTCGGGGTAAAAGTGCCTTGTTCGGAAAATAATTTCTAAAACTGTGTCTAGCGTTGCGCATTCCGCCATGTCTTGCACCACCAGTACGCCTCCTTCGTGCTGTCGAGTATGTCTTACGGCACGGGTGTCGTTTATGGTGAACCGAAACTAATGGAGTACCTCGTTGGTCATTCCTCCCCGTCTGTTGTTTTCCGTTGTATCCAGCGGAAGCATGGAGGGAAAATGCGGACATCACTGCCTACGTGCAAGAACTGAGCTCCTACGACGTCCAGAGACTGAGTAAGAAAACTTGATTACATATAAACGCTCAGTCGTATAGTTGTATCTTATGGCCTTCTTTATTCTGGGCTGTGTGCGTAAGATAACGAAAAAAAAAAAAAGTAATCAAGGAAGTTTGTTGAAATGTAAGTGCTCAAGTACGTGTTACCGGCCATTTAAAATTGCCTAGTTGTATCTAGAACTGCACAACCTCTTACGTAGCCTCCAATTTTGGTTGGAATAGCTGTTACTGGTATTGAGAAGAACGTTAGAGCCGATCAGCTGTACACTGTCTTGGATTGGGTGTGGCATCCATCTGCTGACAGTCAAATATGGCATTTTATCGAACTGATTAGTTGCCCGATTCCCTGCAGCATTATTGATACTGTTGTAAAATCCTGAGCCGTGAAACTCTGCCTTTCTGTCATAAATAATTGGTAAAAAGAAGTAGGGTGGGTGATTTTTGGGCCAGTCCCGTCTACCTAGGAAATATACAAAAGCATGCACAAAATTGATCTTGGAACGAGTCTATTTCCTCATCGTCCCTAGTGTTACATACCATCACAAGACAACGGTTAACTGTACACCCACTGAGCAAAACATCAGTGCCTCCATCAAAAATTATTTTAGTTGCCTTGTCAGTGAAGAAGCTGTTGTCATGCTTTGAGGCCTTGACATTTCCATTGTCAGTTGATGCCATGCGGTTGTTTACTATAGTCAATCATCTTTGCGCCTGATAGCTCAAATGCAGCCTGTTAATTGCAAACCCTAATTTTAAAGACACATTTATCTTCAGGGAATGGACAGTGGTGTTGATTCCACATCACTTAAAACAATGCTGCGTGGTGCCCTTGAAGACCGTGTAATGTGCATTTCTCCGTAAGGGTGTCTACTCATGAAGAGCACAGTGCCATGACATCTGCTGGAATGAGGTTCCAGAGGGATGATGACGGGTTGTCCACACCTCCACAACAAAAAATAGAGCTGGAAATGCGAATATTAATAAGGCAATTACTAAAACTTTTATTTTGACCAGAGATATCACTTTGGCATATTTTCCTAAACCTTACAAATACATGGACGTACAAACAGAAAATGAGATTCGTAGTGCACGTATTTATAGATTTACAAACTTGGGAATAAAACTCGGACCGCCATTTTTTTCACCCTCAATTTCGTAATTTCGTCTTCGCCAGAGCTTCTTCTTTGTAGCGTCCAGCTCCAGTAAAATGAAACAGCAGTGATATCTATCGCAGTAGGCATCATTAAAGAACAATTTTGCGGAAAACCAGCACTTTTGGTTTCGTTCTCTATCTGCTAGAGGAACTTTTAGGTGATGGCGTCAATTGACACCACCAGGGCCGAAAGGGTTAGGAGGAGTGCATGTGTATGTGGGTTTGCATGCATATGAGTAGTTCTGTTACCTATGAGTACTGCTGTGACCTATTGCCATGCTGTGTCTGTTTAAAGAGGAATCAACCCTTGATTTATTCGTGTATGAAACTTGTGAACTTTTTGCTTTAGTGCTGGGCCGTTTCAAAGTCGGTGGCTGACAGTCTGAGCTATAGCTGCATGAGTGCAGAGGTGATGCTATCTATCTGAAGTGTGATCAACTTGTCAAGTTTTACACGAGAAAAAGTTGAGTAAGTGGTGAACTGCTGGCTTGTGCAGCGGCTTAAAATCCTTGAATTTTTGCGCAACTCATGAAGGCGGAAAATTTGGCAAGTTTTAGGGGAGCGGGGAACTTCGTAAAAGAAGTCCCGTTTATTACACCCTCTCTCCAGCAGTGAATTCGATCTTTGCGGCTTGTTGTGCAGGTTACTTCAAAGCGAGTTTTCACATAGCAAATAAATTGAAGTCCAACTATCTACATTACCTTTCTTTATCAGGAAGGGTGCTCTGGGTAACCTCGGGCTCTTCGCAGAGTACAGGCTCGCTGATGATACCTTCATCAAGCTCTCTTATTTTCTGTCTTCTTCTTTTTTATATATTCAATCTTTTATCTTTTTCTATCTTCTATATCTATAACCTTCTATCTTTCTCAGTGCATGGTGATGTTGTCAGCACTTTCTAGTAGGGCGCCATGTTGGGCTAGTTGATGACAAGCTACACAAGTGTGAACAGCGCACATTTCTGGCAAAGGACAAAGAGACACATGCAACGCAGCACTTGTGTTTTTTGCACCCCTTCATACTATGCCAAAGATGTGCACTGTCCACGCTTCTGCGTCATCACCCTGCAATTCTAATTTTCCCCTTCCTATGTTTGACTGCATTTCATTCCCAGAAATCCTGCTCACATGGCCTAACGGTTTTTTCAAGTTCAAAATTATGATGTCTGGAACTCTCAAAATGCAGTAGCCATAAAAAGAAATGCGCTTAACTTTGCTTAACTTTCACTTTGTTAGGTGTTGAAAATTAAAGAGACCTTATACTAACACTTCTAGTGCACCTGCCAAGGTAGTACTGTAGACTCTCGATGAATGGAACTTCAAGGGACCGAAAAAATTAATTCCGTTTAACAGGAGTTTCATTTACTGAGATAGATGTGTGGAAGTGCAAATTTATGTGCGTACACACTCTTAATGCCATTTTATGGAACCCTAAGCACCAGACGGTGAATGTAGGTGATATTTTTTCAGAAAGCAAAGAAAACTACAAGAGGTTTAGGCACAGCATTCACAAAGTTGATTTGGCAACAATAAGTCGCTGTGCACTGCAAAATGCATCAATTACTTTTGTTTGAGTCCTTGCAACTGCATTTTCACAGAGGCTAAAGGCCACAACTTCGCGAGTGCTTACGAGCCACCGGATTTAGAAGACAGAAACGCAGTAATGAAACACGAATAGCACCACGATGGCATGAGCGAGGCGGCAGGAGCTGAGCCCTGTAACCCGCGGGGTCTTGAATTGAAACCGAATGACTGGAACAAGAACTGCGATGTTGCACTCGTCACGTTAACACGGCTAACCGCTAACGGGGCAAGGCGTACGAGGCGAACGAGGCTTAAAAAAAACACGGAGGAAGAAAAAAAAAAAAACGAAACAGCCGCAACTGTAAGAAGCTGATTATCATGCCAATGGGATTCTGCCAATGTGATTCAAGTTCAATTTCTGGTTCCGTTTACACGGTTACGCGGAAATTTTAGTTCTGATTACCGAGAGTTTTTTTTACGTTGTCTGAATGCAAAACCAACCAACTTACAGGCTACTGTTCCGTTTAAGCGGCAGTCTCGTTAAGTGATCTCCGTTTATCGAGATTCTACTGTAGTTGGTTCACTGGTGGAGTGACATGCGACCATCTCTTGCCGCGGGCAGCCCAGGAGCCCGAGAGGCTCGCAGAGGAGAAAGCGCTTGTGTTGGAGCAGACGCAGAAGCTGGCCTTTGAGAACTACAAGACCTTCATCAAGACGGCGCAATGCTCCAAGGACATCTTCAAGGAGGTGGGTGCTTAATTGGAGTGCGGGGTGAGGGATATTGCAGCACTGAACGCATTTTGTTTGAAACTGATGAAGACATGCACTTTGTGATGATTGAAACATAAACCTTTTGTAGCAACCCTACAGGCTTACTCCTTTTATTGTACTTTTTTGCCCTCTTCTTTTAATTCCTCCTTTCTTTTCTCTCCTCTGCATTACTTCCTTGAGAGCCGCAACAACTTGTTTTGCAGACCTTTCCGCTTTCCTATAATCTCTCTCTCTCTCTCTCTCTCTCTCTCTCTCTCTCTCTCTCTCTCTCTCTCTCTCTCTCTCTCTCTCTCTCTCTCTCTCTCTCTCTCTCTGTGCGTGCGTGCGTGTGTGTGTGTGTGTAGATGCTTGGTATAGTATTTTCTTGGTGTTGAGTCAACGTGTTCCTGATTGATGGTCTTTCTGGCCGCGTACTTGTATTGTGCGGTGAATTAGGCAAAAAAAAAGGCCTGTGTAGTATGCAAAGACGAGGTTTATTTGTCATATTTGAATACTCCAACAGGCAGTAGGCTACTGTGGACACTGAAAATTAAATTGAAGAGCAAACACTCAGTTTTTAACCCCTCAACAGCTCCTTCACAACGGTTGCCTTTTAGGACAAATGCCTCTCAGTGGAAATGAGCGAGGCTATCTTTGATTCTTCATAAGCCAAGGAATTAGTGTGGCGTTGTTGCTCAGTTATTTTTTGTTTTTTGATGCAGCGCATGCATTGGGTATTGATTTGCGTCTCTCCCGCGCTGTTCCAGTTTGGTGTGGTCGAAGGGAAGCTGGATGCGCTTCAGGTGAAGCTGCCAGAGTTCGCCAAGAAATGCCAGCAATTTGGCCAGCAGTCGCAGCAGATCACCACAAGGTGAGGAAGCTGTTGTTATTCACACGTGGCTAAAGAAACCTGCTTAGCTGAAACGGCTCTAGACTGGTTTGGCACAACGAGGGTGTAATTCTCCTCACAAATAGTTTGTCTGCTTGCCGAGCAAAGCATGAACCCACGTTGCGTGCAGTCGGAGGTGGACCAGCAAGTAGGACCCAGTTCTGTTTGGCCGATCTTATCGTTTTGCGTGGCTTGTTTGACATTTCTAAGCGAGTATTTGCATGCGCAGTGCAACCTCGTTTTAACAGATCTGATTACAACAGATATTAGGATATAAAAACATACTTATTTATGGTGTTTAGTCCATATTCCTATCTGTGCCATTGATTACTTTTCTTTTACTGTGGATTCTAGTATTACAACATACATTTGGATATACTAGCAGGCTGGTTTCAAAAGTTTTGAAGTCCGTTGTTGCACCTTTACAGTGGACTTTTCATGCACTTGCAGTGTCTGGGCTTTGATTTGCAGTGGTGATCAGGTGAAAACAATGTGAACAATGAACAATAATTGTTAATTAGTAGAAGTGAAACAGTTTGCTTGCCAAAAACTAGCATGGTGAAGTGCATACAGTCATAAACTTGTAGTATGTGTGTGTGATTTTTAACGGGTGAGAAGTCCAAACTCTTATTTAACAGACTTAATCCTTGATTCCATCAAAGTCCGTAGCAATAGTATCTAGATAGTTCATACTTTTACAGCAGATTGAAGTCACGGTCACTATCATGGTCTGTTGTAATGAGGTTATGCTGTATTCGCTGATATATGGCCTGTCAATGTTACACACACAATTTGTTTAATTGTCAAAAGCAAGAAAAAAAACAATGTCTGACTGTTCGGTCTTGGACCCACGCCATGCTATCCTTATAGCGAGCATGCTCGCTGTTCCAAGTTGAGATGCCATCGTTAGGCACCAAACAGGATGAGATATCCGCCGCTGCCCCTGCCACAAGCGAGAGGGGAGCTTCTGATAATCTAGCACCTGTCTGCAAGTAATCAGCTCTGTACACGCACCTTCCCATAGAGCAGTGTGGTCTTCTGGCTGCATTTGCACCCCTCCCCCCCCTCCCTCCCAGTGATGTGCCTGCAACAAAAAGAAAGAAGCTTTCGATGTGCTGGTACGTTTGTCATCCGAATAAACACCCGTTAGTTACACAGTACACTTTTTTTACGAAGATTGAAAGTTGCATTGCGCGGTAAGTGCAGGGATATTTTTTCTTTGATTTTTAAATTTTTTTTCTCCAGGTGCTACATGGTGGTGCAGGTTATATGTGCAGAAATTCGGTATTGGTCGTGTCGTGTTTTTTGGGGCACCCCTGTGATGTGATTTCATCAATCTCCTCGTGCGTGCGTTGCTGTTCCCCTCTCCCGGTGCCAAACGCAGGTGGCGGCAGATGTCGCAGATGCTGTCCAAGCACCCGCAGCTGCTGGAGGTGCTGGAGCTGTCGCAGTTGATGGAGACGTGCGTGCGCAATGGCTGCTACGACGAGGCCCTCGAGCTGGCCGCCTATGTGCGCCGCCTTGAGCGCAAGCACGGCCGCGACATTCCCCTCGTCGCGGTAGGGCTTCCTCACTCCCGATGCCTCCTCCTTTGCTGCCTTGCGTTAGCTGAACAGTAGATGTCTCGGATATAGTATTTGTGGATTGGTACAAGTTAATGGGTGACCCCACTCCACTGGTGGTTGATTGGGGGGTTTCATGCACCTTTATCTGAAAAAAGGCCACCGTGAGCGGGATCGAACCCATGTGCTTGGGCTCAGCGGCACAACGCCTTAGCCACTGATCCACCAGGGTGGGTCACTCTGTGGATGGGAGGGAAGTGTGTGGCAAGGAATGCCAACAGAGACAGAACATGTTGCAAGAGCAAGTCGTTGAAGTTCCCGGAAGTAGCCGATACAATCGCATTCTGCTTGAAGACCCAAAATTATTGCCACTGCTAATGGCGCTACTAATCGTAATGGGGTGTGTTGCATCAGAAGTATGGGCGAATTGCTGGCACAGCTAGCCTTTCGCAGCAACAGTAGCAGGAGGAACCACGAGGGTCTTGTGTATCCCAGAATTGTTCCTGTGGATTTTCATTTGTGGATTGGTGAGAGTCAGTTGTGTTGTACTGAAATCCAGATGCAGCTCTGGGATGACAAAACAAAAAGTGAGAAGGTTTTTTTTTTTTTTTTTTTAGCGCAAACATTTTAGCGGCTGCCACTGCGGTTTTGCGGTAATGTTGTAACCTGGTGAACAATGGGACGAAAAAACACTGAAAGAAAACGGTGGAGGAGAGTGTCACGAATTTGTGAGGGGGATGGCTGTTTGCTGCGGTGGCGCAAGGTGCTCCTCCAATAGTGTGTGGGGGAGGGCAGTTGCTGAGCCAGCACCGTCACGTGTGCGAAAACTGCCCTCGGCATGTAGTGGCACCCAAGAAAGGAAACGCAAAACCAGGCATCCATGAAAGCTAGTGGCTTTTTCTTTAAAGGGGCCAGGCAGACAAAACACACAAGTTTGGTTCATTCACAAGGTTGCCTCAATAGAATCATACTGACAAACTTTTTAATGCACACTTCGCTCAAATAAGCTATATAATTCGGAAAAAAATGAATGGCCAAGCAACCCGCTAGCTCATTTCCTGCGACAGAACCCATGATGTCATATGCCCAGCGATGCGATTGGCTGAGACTGCCAAAAGCAAACGCAATTTAAGCAGGGCTTATTTGCTTGCCGAACGAGCTATTTGTGCTTAAATGTAATACATATTCATTTTACAGCAGTAAGAATGGTGCTGTAAACAATGAAAGTTTTGAAAATACACGTAAACATAGAAGTACCAATGCGCACTGCTGTTGGTACTGGGTGCACTATGCTTGTTTCAGCTCCACAGCAGTTGGGCGCTTTGGAGTTGTCGTACATGACACTGGCTGATTGGCGTAAGCGCTGTTGTCTTACGTGACCTTGTTTGTCGAGCACACCTCATGTTTTAAGAAACGTTTACTTTCTACCGTAACAATAACAAGCCAGGTGCAAATACGGTCAAACACAAAGCAATGGCGGACAACGGTGCGCGGCTGAGTATGGTAGCGCCATCTAGGTTGACTGATGGTAAGCAAGGCTGCAGAGCCTAATGACGCACTGGAAGTTCGTGTAAATACTTGCCCTCATGACTGACTTCATGGCAGATGTCACGAAAACACCTCATTTGGTGGGAGAATCAAAATTTTAACCGAAATTGATTAATTTCTGAGTGAATAGGGCATTGTTTGCTGCCAGACAAGCACTGGGGGCGTTATAAAACACGAAATTTTTCGAATAAAACAAATTTATATTTTGCCTGCATGATGGCCCCTTTAAAGTACTGTGTGCTGCACGTTCATCAGTCCTTTGGGTCCTTCGTCGTTGTCCTCGTGTGGTCATCTGAACCACGTGACATTTGCGCGGGAGGTGGAAACACGATTTACAAAATACCGACGTGCTGCGAGGTAACAACAGAATAGTGCACCCCACTGTGCGTTCGCTGATCAGTCAATCCTTTCCTGACCCACAGCCACAATGCGCCTTGACTGAGAAGACTGCATTTCGTGCTGCGCACAAATTTCGCATTTGGGGGTATTACAAACCAGGGACTACTGCTGTATCACTAATGAGGCAGTTGCTCCATCTACTTAGCAAACCAGTGGGGCAGTCGAAGCAATATTGAAGTGAATTAGCTCATCACTCGAAGTTAAGAGCGGGTCGTTATTTAAATACCTTTGGTGAAGTCATTAACGTGGCATAGGTTACTGAAATGGGGTTACTGGTATCCATGCACATGCACCCAACGCACGGTGGGAAGTTACAAACAGCAACAGCCGTGCAGCCGTTCGTTTTTATAAATCGGCCGACCAAGGGTTGAATAGCGAGCGCGTCGAAAGAAAAACGTTAGCCGGTGCGTTTTCTAAAACAGATTTTCCAGATAGATGCGCAGGATCGTCTGCTTTGTTATAAGCCTGGTTTTTGTTTCTGTAATCATTTATAGATGCAGTAGACTGCGTAAAATGGATTAATTTGCTCATTTGCTAAAACTTGTAATGATCATCAGTGACTGTACAGTCAGCACCTAATGCTTCTAAGGGGTTCATTTGACGCGATCAACTTGCATTGTTTTGTACAGTGTCCAGCACAAGGCCATGAACAAAAGAGGGCAGACAGCACATTTGTAGCTTGTTCGTAATTTCGGTTGTGATCATGACATAAGCACACAGCATTTATGCGCCCATTTTTGCCACTGCTTGTTTTATAGTTCTGTGCTCGTTTGCAACTGAGTGAGATTCGTGGTGCACTGCATGCAAGTGGTAGTTGTGGGAAGCGGTCGTGTCGAAGAGAAGAGGCCGCCTGAGTTGTGGAAGGAAGAATAACCATGCAAAGTTCATATTACCCAGAATAAATAGCAATGTTCGCACTTTAAAGCAAAACCAAAATAACACAGGCGAGAAACAACCAAAAAGAAGTCGGTAAGACGCCTTTTTTCTGCTTGGTTTGAATGTGGTTTTCATGATGCAACCTCCTCTACAGATTTTATTTTAATGGATGTGTAGAAATTGGCAACGATGTAAGAGTTGTCAACAAGTTGTCCCCTCTCCTATGCCTTATCACCTTGAGGGTAATGTAAATAAATAAAAAAAAGTGCGGCAGAGAATAATCGAGTATTGAAGAAGTCCTGTGAATTTAATGACTCAGTTTTATGTGGAAGTAAGTCCCAGCTTTGAGTTGTTCCATCACAGATTAACATAAACAGGCAGAGTGTTGTATGCATGACTTAGAACCATATCTAAATGCAAGACTTCCAATTTGGCCTGTCTAAAGGCGCCAGCATGGAGACTGATTACCCTTTTAACAGGATGGTCACCAAGGGACGGTAAACGAAACAGGGGAAGGACCAAAGATTCGACGGAGGGATGAGTTAAGAAAATTACACGGGAAAAAAATGGACTCGGCAAACTCGTGATAGGAGTGGCTGGACATCTTTGGGAGAGGCTTCTGTCCTGCAGTGAATACAGAAAAGATGATGGCAATGATGAGGATGATGATCAGTGACGCCTTGTTTTACAAAAAGCGCCATTTGTCATTAGTCTAGCCACCGGACATGATAAGGGACAGTGATTGTCCTGCAGTGTACAAAAGAAGGCTGGTGGTCATGATTTGATGATGATGACGATGAATGATGCCTAGCGCTACAAAAGGTGCCAGTCGTAGCTGGTCTAGCCGCGGGGCATGAATGATGATGAGGGACAATCAGCGTGGCCTGCCCGTCTGTCGTCGCTGTGCAGAGCCTGGGGGCGGAGGTGCGCGAGTGGCAGCAGCTGATGCTGAGCCAGCTGGTGGGGCAGCTGCGCTCCAACCTGCAGCTGCCGGCCTGCCTGCGGGTCATTGGATACCTGCGGCGCATGGACGTCTTCTCCGAGCCTCAGCTGCGCGTGCGCTTCCTGCAGGTACCCCATCACCTAGCCATTATCGCTCATGACAAGTTGCTCTTTAGGTAGAAACAAAGGCTCTCACTTCTGGGAGTTCTTTGCCCCTATGAAGTGCCTGGACTGAATGCTGCAGAGTCGTGTATTGTACACCTTTCAAATAGCCTTCAAAGCTTTGAGAGATGTTTCTTCAAAGAGTATACAATAGGAGGGCAAGGCCTCAGCTTGTTCTGTTCTCTTGCTTTTCCTCGTCCACTCAGGCGAGGGGCTCCTGGTTTGACAGTGTCCTCAACAACATCCCCAAGAAGGACGGTAAGTACTTTCATGCCGTGTCATTCTTACTCTAAGCACACGCCCTTGGGCATGACCCTCACTCCAGGTGGGCCTCACATTTGGTGTTGACACTGCATACACCCTCACCTTTTAAGTGCGAATGCACTTTATAAGCGACCCTGAATTCCGGCGACCGCCGTCCGTCCACATAGCAACAGCTGCGGGTGCGCGCGCTCCTCGTCTTCCTTGGCAACGGGGGGAGATGGGCGCGCGCTGCCTGGCCGCTGACATGGCACATACCCACGTGGGGGATTGGCCAGGAATCGGGCGTGAGAAGGGCTAGAGGACTGACACGAGATTTCAAAGCTGAGATCCGCTCTAGCAATCAAGTACAACGACAACACAAATAGGTGTCTGTGCATGGCACATACCCACGTGGGGGATTGGCCAGGAATCGGGCGTGAGAAGGGCTAATGCACCCGCTTAAAGGAGTACTGACACGAAATTTCAAAGCTGAGATCCGCTCTAGCAATCAAGTACAACGACAACACAAATAGGTGTCTGTGAATAAATGCATCTTTCTTTCTTTGTAGTTGTGTGTGTGTGTGTGATCTCTCTTTCGCGAACATTACCGAACCGCGCAAATTCAACTCGTGCATTCGCACTTTCACATTCTTCCCCTCGGGGAAATGCGGGGAAATTTTTAAGTGCAGAGCGCTTTAGAGGCTCGCCTTGTTGTCGTAGCTTGCTTGCTGGACCCAAGTAGAGCCACACGTAGTTCTGTCGTAGCGGCCGTCGTCACGGTGTAACCCTGAGGCTTCGAAAGCCAAGCGGTTTATATAGTCATAAGCGTTCAAAACTCGCGAACCGCTGGCGCTTGTCATACATCTCCACGTTGTTTAGAGCAAAGGAAACTGTAGGTACATTTGAGGCAAAATATACGTAATTAACCGGCAGCGCCCACGTTCATGTGGTTAGGATTGCTCATGGGGTTGGTTTTTACTAAGCGAAAAAAAGTGGCAGTGCAACGCCGGCACGTGCCGGGAGGAAAAGCAAGCACAAAAAGAACATAACTCCTGCTGGCGCAGTTGCAGGCAGGTGGCACGCGAGCACTGCAGAAGCGGGAAATTTAAAATGAGTTGGGGGGGTAGCAGTGAGCGGATAACGGCACTACAGCCCATTATGGCGAGTCACTGCTCTTCACTTCTGGTAGCTTTCATGTGGAGTGAAGCGGCTTTTTTTTTTTTCAAAGGAGCTGCCATAACATGTTTTGGACTAAGCTTTACAATCTTGGTCCAGCTGTTTAGAGCAGAAATTTTGAGTTTGTTTGAGCAAAGCTTGGTAACAGTGATGTCAAATAATGTCTCTTTCTGGGCTAGGAATGAAAAATGGGGTTTCTTCTATCTCGTTTCTGTAAATGCTGAAAACTATGAAATGAAGGTTGAATCCCTTCCTTGTCAGACATGATGGTAAGCTTCTCTTCGTGGAAAAACAAAATGATAATAAGATGAAAGGCACGTTGCACTATTTGTACAGCATTATATTAAAATTGCAGTGGCACTAGCTGGAAACTTTACTGAATACCTAATAGTGAGAAATGGTTTAGTAGCATCTTTATGTGTAGAATACTCTCCATGGGAGGTTTTGTTAGAGTAAAGGAATCTCCACTGTGTTTCTGTTTGGGTAGCCTTTCAGTGCGTTAATAGATTGAAAAAGGGTTTTGAACACTTAAGGGAAGGCGCACTGCACATGACTTCTTAATCCCCACATGATGTGTAGTGCGCAGCGTCTGGGACATGCGTGTGCCAACATTGAGCCTTGGGATAATACAGGAGCCACGTTCCCCCCCCCCCCCCCCCCCTTTCCAAATTCTCCACAGCTGAAGAACACAAGCCTGTTCCAACGCTGTATCACCACTGCCTGTTGATTCCCTAAGCAGCTAACCACTTCTGCCCTGCGTCATACGAATCTGTTCACTTGCGCCCCTCCGTCATGAATTCCCATCTTGGTACTCCGCAATGCATCTCGTAGCAGCTGTTTGGTTACTCAGGTAGTCTGCCCGCTGCTTGCGGTCACCCGCGTCATGTGTCTGGGCCCCAAAGAGCGTCTTCTAAGCGGGTTTGTTTCCTTATCTGTAGCAGTCATTCCCCATCCTCAAGTGTTGCATCCCTTTGAAGTGAAGTGTTGCACCCCTCTCAAATGGAGGCAAAAAGCGAAAACGGCCGTGTATCGACATGTTGGGCGCACATTAAAGATCCCCAGGTGGTCAGAATTTGGAGCACTGCACTACGGTGCGTGTCGTAGACCAGGCGTAGCTTTGATGCATGAAGCACCTCAATCAATCAGCACCCCTTGACAGCCTGCAACGATGGTGGGGGTCATGCATAGAGTTTCATAGTAATATATACTAGAGGGAAATCTGTTGCTGCAGTCGCAGGCCACCATGGGCGGTGCCATTGCCACTAGCGACGTTCCTCGCCTGCTTGGCTTAGATAGCTATATGGCTTCTTTTTTGTCTCGAAGTCAAATTCAACAAAAACGGGTAACATTTTTTTCTTGTTCATCGTGCATGAAGCTTCTACACAATCACTGACAAATTAATATTTCTGGAGGTTCAGTTTTATAATAACAAAGCAAATTTAATGAACCTTCTACAGTAATATTGTTAGCCAGAGCCAACTTTTCAGCCTGTTCATGAGCCATGTCAAGGACAAGTGGAACGTGCCTGCCCGGCACATGACGGCACGCTCGCTGAAGCGTGGCTCCCCTAGACAGTGGCGCCAGATTTCCCTCTAGTGTATACTAGTATGAAACTCTATGGTGTCATGATCTCCAGCTGATGATGATTGCTAGTGGTATCCCCTTTGTAGCGGGGTAATGACGAGTCATCTTACCAAAGATATACTGAACTTTCTTTTGAACTGTAGATATATTGAACGGTCATCTTACCAAAATGCACTGGCTTTCCTTCCCCTTTCCCTCTAGCATACACACACCTGACACGAGTGGTGGAGGCGTGCCGGGTCCACCTGTTCGACATAGTGACCCAGTACCGGGCCATCTTCTCCGACGACGACCCCCTGGCCGGACTGGGCGGCGGAAAGGACTCCGACCAGCCGGGGGCCACCATCTTCTACAGCTGGATCACCAGCCAGGCAAGGGAGCGGGCATTCTCTCCTAGGGAAGAGAGGCATTGTTTACACTGCCCTGGGAGGTGTTGATGTCTTACCTGAGGGCATTTTAAGTCGGTGGTGTTGACCGGCCCAAATAGCAGAATTTCAGCTTGAACCACTTTTGAATTGGATGGTGGATGAAAATTTGAATATCAGGTTGGGTATCAGCACCCACGCATTCAGCCCATTCCACATGGTGCGACTTTCCTCTGTGTGCAGCTGCAGCACCGCTCGTGCAATGAAACAATCTATTCTCATTGCTCTGGCAAATTGCCAAATGTTTGGAACAGTCGAACTTCTCTTGTGAATGCTGCTTGGCATTTGGCAATTTGCCGTAGCAATGAAAACAATAAAATAGATTTTTTTGCCATACGAGCGGCACTGCAGCTGCGGATTCGCAGGAAAAATTTCTGCGAGAGAGTCATTTGCAAGAGAGTCATTATCGGGGTTGCCAGTTCGGCTTATTAGGTATAAGCGGATTTGGGCTTCTTTTTTCACTGAGTTGCTCATAGATTTTTCCAGCTGCCCGTCACTTTTTTGGGGCTTATTGGCATTTTTGGTGAAAATATTGTTTCTTTTTAAAAATTTTTAGTGCTTGCCACATTTACGTGGGCATTTCTTGTCAAAAACTCTGAAAACATGCCTAGTAGAAGTGGTGAGGGCTCCATGGATATACCACGGATAGAAGCGGTGAGAGATCCGTCATTGTTGGTTGTGCCCACCAGCAAGTTGGCATGAAGCGCATGTTCTCACACATGAACGTTGTGAACTCACGCTGTAGAAATGGAATGAAGAATTCCACGTTGAGCAGTGTCCAACAAATACATACCGTATTTATTCGAATATAAGGCGAGGTTTCTTTCCAAGATCTGTAGTCTCAAAGTCATACCCCGCCTTATACTTGAAGCTCAGTAATATACATGGCGATTTTTTTTACTCTCCAAACTGCACCCTTGCGTTATAATCGTGACCGCCTTACAATCGAATAAATATGGTAATGGCCTAAAGTTTCAAGGTGTCTGCTGCCGAGACTTTCAAGCGGCCGCAAAACTCTTGCAGCTTTTTAACTCGAAAGCTCAGTGGAAGCTGAGGATTTTCCAGTTCAGTTGCACACAGGAAACGATAATTGTGTGTATGTAGTTGGTGTGAAACGAAACTTGTGTTGCAGAGCATTAACATAAACTGACAGATGTGCATTGAATAGGGCGGAGACTACACTGGACACTGTGGTAAAAGTTGCACCTGTGCTTTCGATCACAGTTCTGGATATTTTCGCTGTACAAACTTTTCAATGTTCCTTGTTCACTCCCTGGTCGCGTTCGAGTGAGTTTTTTTTTTTTTTCACTTCTTTCAAGAGCGTGAGCAGTCGTGATATACCCACTTGTTTTGGGCTTTTTCACAACAGTGGGGCAGTGTTGTTTTGTCTTCTTTGGGGACAAATATTTGCTTGTAAGCTCAGCGAAATCTGGCCGCATGGTCGTCCTGGCCTCTGTGCGGCACAATGGTCATGTGCTGATCAAAGGCCCCGAAACACTTTGAGCTTGCATGGAAGCTCAAAGTGGCAGCTGCTGCTTGAGTGGCAGCAGAGGCAAGTGGGAGCGCAGCACTGGTTTGCTTTCTTGCTGCTCAGCTGAAAACATGGTGGCACCTTTGCGGGCAGTTATGGCTACCAATATTTAATGCTTCAAATTATTGTGAATTTGGATACTGGGAAATTTCAAGTTGGGCTATTGGTGCAAAATTTGATTTGACTTTGAAACCTGAATGTTCAGACTGCTCTAGCTTTCACCCGTGCTGGTGTGGGAGAGGAGTGGGAGGGGTTACCCCACAAGTAAAGTAAATTTTGATGTTCCCAAGCAGCAATATCCTCACCCACACAAGAGTGATCGCTAGCTTGCATGCTAAAGTTGCACGTGTTCCATGCAAGTTGATATCTCCCGTACAGGTCAGGTGGTGCGGAAAAAAGCCAACTGAACCATCTGCGTTGTGCAGAAAAGAGAGCTTAACTGTACACGTTGTGCAGATAAGTCAACTTAACCGTACGCGGCATGCAGATAAGCCAGACAGCTGCACGTGCTTTGTGGCAAAGCCAGCTTTGGGCATTGCTGCCAGGTCCTGAGAAGTAAATGGCTGTCGAGCCTGTGTTAAACATCGAAAGCTTTGGAGGCGCTATAATAATTCCTTTGAGGGATGTGCTACCTCCCTTTGGGAATGGCTGTTTTAAGCCACTGTGGGCTGGCAATGCAGGAAGAGCTCACGCAAACTCAATCACTATCCTTTTCTTATTCACGTATACTCACTCAGACTCAAAACACTTGTGTGCATTCAAAACCTTTTGTACTCACTTATCACATACAGTATGGCCCACTTATAGCGAACCCGGTTTTAGCAAAATCTCGGCTATAAAGAACAAATCTTCCTTTCCCGGTAGCATTCGTATACATGTATTTTATGTACAGATGTAACGAAAAACGGATATAACAAAGTGATTTTCGTTTCTCGATGTGTTTGTTATAAGCGGGCTGGGCTTTACTCATTTTTAATGGCACTCACCTGTACTCAAACCTGTATGTACTACCAATACTTGTACTGAATCTTTACTCGAGAGTACTCATTTAAAGTGTACTTACTTGCACTCAACTAATCTATCTTTACTTGTACTCGTGCTCAAACAGTACTGTCTTGTACTGAAACCATCTGGGCTTGTACTTGCGCTCAATTCGTAGTCACTTGTGCTCGCCGTACTCACTTTGCTTTCATACTCAACCTGTATTCCGTATGCACTCACCATCAGTTTGTGCTCAAAAGGATCGATTTTTGGGCAAGTTGGTACTGCTTGGGTATCTTGAATGGCAGCGTAGTAGACACAGACACGAGGGAAAGACAACGACAAAACGACGCTGCACATGCAACTATTTCTATTGCAACCGCAACACAAGCATAAGTGCTATGGCCGAGCCCACATGTCCTCACATCATGACGCACATCTTGATTATCACAAACTGACCATTAACGGGTGGGAAACCAGTGAAAAAAAGATGCAACACAGAAGGAGAGATGGGACAAAACAACGCTGGACTAGCAACTGAAATTTAATAGGAGAAACCGATACACCCTGTGAACAACAAAGCCAACACATGCACCAACACGTACGTGTTGCAAAGGGACGATTCTTGGGAAAGCAAGGACTAAAAATGAGACAGAAATACTTGAAGCGTTCATCAGACAACAGCAGGAAGGCAACTGCATTAGCGCACCATCTGTTTACTTCAGCGATAAAGAAACCGGGTTTGTACAAAATTGAATGGTGATTGTGCGAAAACACAAGAAGTTAAGTGAACACTAGCATTTTCATTCGTTCACGCGTTCGTGTTGGCGCATGCGTTGGCTTGGTTGTTCACAGGGTGTATCGGTTTCTTGTATAAAATTTCGGTTGCTAGTCCAGCATTGTGTTTGTCTCGTCTCTCCTTCTGTGTTGCGTCCTTGTTTTGCTGATTTCCCATCCGTCAGTATGTACCCACTGGCCCAGCAAGCTGCACTTGGTCATTAACACACGGACCGATCCAAGAACGAAAATTCCCTTCTCGTCACCCTTTGCAGGTGAGCCGCTTCCTGGCCACGGTGGAGCAGGACCTCTCGCAGGAGCTGACGGGGCGGCTGGATGCGGTGCTGTCGCAGTGCATGTACTTTGGCCTCTCCCTGAGCCGCGTGGGCGCCGACTTCCGGCCCCTGCTGGCACGCAAGTTCCAGGAGGCCGCCTCCGCACGCTTCCGCACGGCCCTCGCTCAGGCCACCGACAGGTGGGCGGGTGGGCAGGCGTTGCCACCAATTGGGGGGGGGGGGGGGGGCGTGCATCATGGGGGCTCAATGCTGTTTTGAGCGTGCAGAACAGAGCAGTACGAGTACATTGAGGCAGTTCTGGATGAAGAAAAAAAGAAAAAGGACGTGTGTCACTCGCTTACTTATTCTTTACTTAACTACCAATCATTAATGTCAGTGGACTCTGTCACGCTACTGGTCATCTTTTTTACTTTTTCGTTAAGTAAGAAAAGAAAATTGCGGGTGCGTGTTTTTGTTTTACATTACTGAGGTAGGGGTTACAACGTTGATGTTATAACATCGACTCCACGCAGCGCTGACAGTTTGTGTTGAGCTGTACCACATCTGGCGGCAGCGACAAGCGGTCACATTGGAAAGTAAACATGCGGTAATTCTGGGCTGACGGTTTGCCAGCATGTTTATTGTCGTTCATGGGCTTGACGGCCCGCTTAATTTCCTGTAAGTCACCTTCCACCACTTGGCCATCTATATTTTTATCAACAAGCAAGAGTTGCTCCACATGCTCTAAGCATTACATCAGTGTGGCCAGAGCAAGTAGACCAAGGTTGTCTGACTACATTCCTTTACCTGAAGCTTAGGTGAATGATGCGTTAGTCGTTATAGATTGTCAAGTGCTTGTGTGCCGTCCTCTGTCTTCCCTCGTGCCAGGTTTGGGGAGATGATGCAGTCCTTCACGCTGACCACGCTTCCGTCCATGGCCCCTGCAGCCATGCTCATGTCCACACTGACGGCACAGGTCAGTGATTGCCAGGCATGCATTTACTGTATTTTCGCGCAAATAACCCACACCCAAAACGCAAAAATTTCAGTGGCAGTGTTGGGGTGCGGATAATACGTGGGGTTTTTCGTTTAGTGCAGCTTCACGGCAATGCGCGTTGTGCCAAGAAGCTACACTGCGCGTTCTGCTGGGAAGATGACCTTGTGTACAACAGTAAGAATTACGGCTCAAGTGATAGCTCTAGCGAGAGCAGTGACACTGAGGGAATTGTGAGTTTTGCCTTGCACTAAGTGTATTCCACTTGCTAAATATATGTTTTTTCTTTTGTCTATATAGTATGTGCTGTGTTGTTTGAGCAGTAGCTTTGGTGCAGCCTTTCCTGCAATACGCGATAATACGGGCAATACGCGGTAATACGAGCAATGGTGCAGCCTTTCCAGTAATATGGGCAATATGCGAGGATTTTTTTTTTCTTTTCCAGCGGGCTGAAAGTGAGGGTGCAGATTATGGGCGGGTTATATACGCAAGAATATGGTACTGTTGTCTCTTTGCTGCCCCTGAAGTACGCAGTGTTGTGGGTGGATGGGATAAAATAGGTGAACAATAGGATAAACATTAGCACATGGCCTTACACAACTAGAGGATTGTTATTACGAGTTCAGAAATACAACGTCCAGTGCAATGTATAAAGCATTGGTGAGGGTAAAAGGGACAGAACAAAGGACCACAAACGTAAAATTTTTCTCTCTTGCATCATTTTTGTTTGGAGCCACGTGTAAGGTGGGCAAAGTTTTGCGTGGAGTGTAAAATGCTTAACAGGTGTAAATTTTATTATGTAGTTCCCACTTGGTGGCACTTTTGCTATTGATCGGGGGCCGGCAGTGACGCAGTGTAAACTTCACAACTTCACTCCTTCCAAACAATTGAAAACTCAGCTGCAACAGCTCCGTGATCAGCTGCAGCTGATCATGGCAGGCATCACAAAAGGGTCATTTGCTGTTGTGATGCACATTGATTAAGCATTACCATATTTTCGCACATATAACCCACCCCTGCATATAATCTGCACCCCGACTTTCAGCCCACCAGAAAAGAAAAAAATATCCTTGCGTACTGCCCACACATTTGATACAAGAAAGGCTGCACCAAAGCTATGTAGACAGAAAAAACATATATTTAGCCAGTAGAACACACTGACTGCAAGGCAAAAGTCACAATTCACTAATAAAATTCTGCTGTTAGAGTGCGCTCGTCCTTGGTTTTTTCTATCTTGCCCTTGTATGCTTTGCGCAATCGCTGCCATGGAAGGATTATTCAGTGTTACTGTGTAGGAGCTTCTTGGCACGATGTGCATTGCCATGAAGCTGCGCTAAAGGAAAAACCTTGTGTATTATCTGCACCCCTACTTTGCCACTGAAATTTTCCCATTTTTGGCACGGGTTATACGTGCAAAAATATGGTACCTCTCTAGATGTGGCACTTGTTTTGTTGGAAACAAACAAGGGTAATCAGTATGGGGGCTTGCATTTTTTAACGAGCTGTCCCTGTTTTTCTTTCACTCCTGCCTCACTTACCGCAGATGAACACTTGTCCCCACCTCTCTGCCTCTCCTCCTCGTATGTCCCTGTTTTTCTATCACTGCTGCCTCACTTACCTCTCCGCCTCTCCTCCTCGTGTTGGCGCAGGAGAGCGTGCAGCCTCCCTTCTCCCTGCTGGAGTTTGAGCCGCTGTCGCAGTACTGCAACGCGGTGCTGGGGGCCTTCAACGAGCTCCGGCTCTGCGCCTGCCTTTCGCTGGCACGGGAGGCAACGCAGGCCCTGGACGCCTCCCTCCGAGCAGTGGTGGCCACCATTGTCGAGTACCACGTGTGAGTGCCGCGCTGCAGCTACTCCGTAACTCGTGCAACCTCTCAGTGTTGCACTCTGGTTGTTGAACGAAGCAGTGCACGAAGGGACACCTGGTCTGTCTGCGTCCTCTGTTGTGCTGTAAGACGCAGCCATGTAGTTGGATGACAAGCAGTCAAGAGACGACTGACAGTGCCTCACTTTGCCTGGCTGTAGTCTTATTGCGGCCATTGGTAGCATAAACGCACATTGCATATAAAAAGTCTTGCTAAAGGTTTACGTGGTAATTCTTGCAGCTGTAGAAAAGCCCTTCCCAGTCTGTCATGGACAGTGTTCTTTTGAGAGTCTGATCTCTCTCTCTCTTCTTCCTTATGCCTCCCTCCCAGATGTTATAAAAGTGTAGATGTGTGTGTGTGTGCATGTGTAATGTGTGTGAAAACTGGGCAGTACTAGATGTGAGCAGCGTAGCATTCCAGTAAACTTTTGTAATACTTTAATTTTAAGTGGCTAGCTGTGTGTGGTTGGCACCCTGTTGCCAATTACAAGGTGAATTCTTTGATTGAAAAAGATCGCCGTATTTTTGCGCATATAACCGGCCCCTGCATATAATCCGCACCCCCACTTTCAGCCTGCCGGGAAAGAGAAAAGAAAGCCTGGTGAATTGCCTGCACATTTGATACAGGAAAGGCTGCGCTAAAGTTACTGCCCAAGCAACACCTCACATACTGTGTAGACAGAAAAAGCGTATAGTATTTAGCAAGTATAAATACACTGACTGCGAGGCGAAAGTCACAATTCACTCAGTGTCACTGCTCTCACTATAGAGCTATCACTTGAGCCGTAGTCCTCACTGTTGTACATAAGGTCATCTTCACGGCACAATGCGCATTGCCTTGAAGCTTCAATAAAAGAAAAACCCTGTGTATTATCCGCACCCATGTTTTGCCACGGAAATTTTTGCATTTTTGGTGTGGGTTATACACGTGAAAATACAGTATCTCCCAATCCATGTTTTCTTTTCTTTTTTTAACGTGTGTGGGTCCTGGTGGAACGCAGGTCGGAGGAGCCCACACTGACCGAGAAGGAGGCGGAGACCCTGTCCCGCTTCTGTGCGTGCTTTGCCAACGAGCTGGTGCCTTTCCTCAACACTTGCCTCTCGCTCATCTTCCCGGCTGCCGAGATTGGCAAGCTCTTGGGCGTGCCCCCTTCTTACGTTGCCAAGCTGGTCAGTCACTCTGCATCTGCGTCGAGACGAAATGTGCGAGGTTCCTTGCTTTTTAGTGCAAATTGCACCTTGCAAAAAGCAAAAAAAGCTCTAGATCGGCCTGCACTACTTGTGACTCCACTGACTGAAGTACACTCATTTGTAAATGGTTAAAAACTGTCAGCGTGTATAGCAGAGCGACAAAGATTGAGCTTGTTAGAGGAGCCATGAAGACAAAGTACAAGTTTGTTTTATTCGAAAGGTTTGGTGTTTTATATTGCCCCCAGCACTTGTCCGCAGCAAACGATCATTTATTCACTAAGAAATTAATCAATTTATGTTAAAATTTTGATTCTCCTGCCAAATCCTGTGTTTCGTGAGGTCGTCTGCGATGACGTCAGAAAAGCAGGCCTTGAAGTGAACGTGAACGCGGCACTAGGTATCCAGCGAACTACAGAGCCTTGTTTCGCATGAGTCCTCCCAGATGGTGCTACCATACCGTGGCTAACATTTGCCCGCCTTTGCTTTGTTTTTGATTGTATTTGCGCGTGGCTTGTTTTTATTACGGTAGGAAGTACTCGTGTTGTGAAACATGGGGTATACTCGACAAACAGGGTCATGTATAATGTCACTTATGCTTATCTTCCTGTGCCGTGTCAGACAACCTGAAAGCGCCATACTGCTGTGAAGCTATGACAAGCCAAGTGTGCGCATGTACCAACAACAGCACGCTCTGGTACTTCAATGTTTACGTGTACTTTCGTAGCTTCCATGCTTTCCCCACCATTCTTACTTCTATAAAATGAATATATGCTTTACATTTAAGCGAAAATATCTTGTGAAGGAAGGTTATAAGCCCTGCATAACTTGCATTTGCTTTTGCCGGCCTCCGCTAATCTGTCTGGTATGACATCATAGGTTCTGTTGTGGGAAATGGGCTAGTGAGTCGCATGGCCATTGCCATTTTTCCTAATTATATAGCTTATTTGAGCGAAGTTTACGTTAAAAGTGGTGTCAGTATGATTTTAACGAGGCAATCTTTCGAATGCACCAAAGTTGTGTTTTGTCTTCGTGGCTCCTTCAAGCATGCGTTGGTGCAACGCATGTACGAACCGTAGCTTTGAAGCCAGAGTCTTTCTCTTGAAGTGCCTGTGTGTTCCCGCTCTTTTTAGCATTCAGACTTGAGTCCAGAATGCATCTCCTAGTATAGCAGCAGCTCAGATTGAGTCCAGAACGCATCTCCTAGTATAGCAGCAGCTCAGACTTGAGTCCAGAACGTATCTCCTAGTATAGCGGCAGCTGCAAACGGACGCGGCTAAAATTTCGCCCCCTTCCCACAGGAACACATGGGACACCTGCAGTGCGACGACATTGTGCAGCCCATGAGGCACCTGGTGTCGGACTTCGAGGAGGACTTCTCCGTGCCTGTGAGCACAGACCTCGATGACTTGGACGACAGCACAACGGGAGAGGCGACAGAGGCAGACGTTGCCGTCAATGCGGCAGAACCGTCACTGTCCGAGACAGCTTCCGCAGGCGAAGCAGCACCCGCAGCTGGGAAAGAGGAAGACCTGCCTGAGAGTGCTGCCAACAACATTGTGGAGGAAGCAGACGCTTTGCCTGTGGAACAGCCCGTCGTTGCGGAATCTCCCGCTGTTGATTCCTCTATGGTAGAGTCTCCCGCTGTCGACAAACCTCCCGTCGTTGCTGAACCGGCGGTTGCGGAATCATCTGTGGCTGATTCCTCAGCAGAAAGTTGAAATGCGAATGTACTTAGCGTCCTTGTTGTTTGTGTTGTACATTTTTTAAGGCTGATGTCTGAAAGATGCTTGGGTCAGATATGGTCTGTAAATAAAGTGTGTCCCCCTTTGATAAGTACCAAAACGATTCCTGTTTTGCAAAGTAAGCGGGTCAGCTTGAAATCTGGGTGTTTATTATTCCACGAGATGAGACGTTGAATATAAAGATAGACAACGGGTGTTGTGCCTTGAAGGCGGGAAAATTAGCATTTCGGGCAGCAGCACGTACATAGCTGCAAAGCATGACATGTGATAAGCCTTTGAGTTTTTCTGGCTGGAGGTGACAGCTCTAGTTGACTTCAATTCTGAATCTAGTGTCTGCACAAGTCTCTTCGAGGTCGTCTGTACAATCATAAAAATTGTGCTTCGTAATTGGCTTGGTTCAGAATTTTGTTGTGGCTGTAATACTTCGAAAGCATCGCTGATGAAGAGGGGTATGTTTGTGTTGTGAAGGAATAAAATATGCGCTGCCAAAATAGAAAAGATAAATGATCTTTTGTGTCTTTTTTGTTGGTTTTTTTTGTTTTGTTTTTTGGAAAACTAAAAATACGTGTAACTTTCTCGTATTCAGGTCTGCTGGTCAAAGAGCTGCAACTGAACTTTTAACTTTTGGGACCACAAAACTGATATCTTCTTTGCCATTTTGCCTTTGTTTTAAAAGAGTAAATTATGAGAATAGTCCATAAATGTTGCTTACATATGTGCAACAAGGCATCCGCATTTGTGGTCGGCAAGGCAAAATTCTTAAAACAGATGGCTTGTTCAAGCATAATCGTACATAAAAAATGTTTACGTAATACACAAGGAATGGAGAGGGGAGGGGAGTATAGTATGTGCCTTACGTTGTTTTCATATTTTTACAGCGTGCCTTTCTTTCTAAATGATTTAAACATCTTTTCCTGTGTTTTGGCTTCTCCTGAGGTATTTTTCCATCCACTAAAATGTTCTTATCCTAGCTGGTGATCAAGCAAATGCATATATTTACTCTTCCTATAAATCCCATGCTGGCATGTGGTTGTAGTACAAGTTTCCTCTCCTATGGCATCAAAGGCGACGTGCGGAGCTTACGGCGCTACGAAAACTCATTGCTGAAGCTTCACTGGTTTGGCACTGCCTATAACGATAATATAGGTGCCTTTTAATTTGCACCTTGTTGTAGCCAGAATGAGAACTCCGGAATTCCGAGCTGGAGTTTTTCACTGCATCAGATACCGACAGTTTAGACAAAGGAAGTGTTCAGTGCACAAACCTTTCACTGGCTATTTTCAATAATCTCGTTCCTTTATTTTAAATAACTTTTGCCCACACTAGAAATATATGAAGACATATAGATTGCACTGAGGAACTCTGGACATTGTTGCAAATATCTTCCGGTGAAAAATAGAGCACTTAATTTCCAACTCAAGGTTTCAGTCACTTCACAGCTGAGTTCTTATAAATCGGAACCTTAATATTAATCCAAAGAACTACATCGCTACGTCTGCCAGTTTTGCAGGTAATTAGCGAAGCGTGTTTCGTGAAGCCTCAATCGTGAACCCTCCCGTATTGTTCAGTTTATAACTTGCCTGTGCTAAGGTTTATGTTTAGCTGAGGGAAGGGGCCACACGGGCATGGGACAGTAGCAGGTTAGGCCTAATGTCATCAACCATGCTTGGCACGTGTGAGGTTCAACTTGAAGGTTACTGAACGTTAGGCCTGAATGTAGGACATTATATTCCAAAGGTCATGAGAACGCTACCAAGCGGTGCCCACCGCTTTATAGTTGGGCACCCATCGGAAAAGGTACTCGGTGCCAAGCTGCAGGCACCGGTTGACTTGGTAACACATCACAGCGAAACAGGCCTAGCTAGCATAGTCGCAAAAGTGGTAATACCCGTAGCAGATACGTACAGACGCTTTATGAGAGAGAGAGAGAAGGAACTTTATTTGAGCCCAAACTGGTAGAAGGAAGGGGGTGACAGGGAGGAAGTCACCTAGCCTTCCCCGTTAGATGGCGGCCATGAGCCCGTGGGCCCTAGCGGCATCTTCCGCCAGCTGGACGAGTAGTTGTTGTACGTCGGGGTGAGAGCTGAGCAAGGCGGCCTCCCATTGCTCCTGAGTCCTGATGTTTAATGCTCTATTAGGGGAACGAGGTTTCTGTGGGCATGCCCATATGATGTGTTGTAGGGTGGCTTTGTCTGCACACCACTTGCATCTGTCGGAATACGTGTCTGGGTAATATCGGTTGTAGAGAACAGGGTTGGGGAAGGTGTTCGACTGTATTCGTCTCCACGCAACCGACTGCCATCTGTTGAGGGAAGAGTGTGGTGCAGGGTACTTGAGGCGACTCAACCTGTAGTGGTGCGTAATCTCCCTGTACGTGGCCAGCCTGTCTCTGCTCCCCGTGAACGTAGGCCCGATGTCTCCGTCGAGGTCAGCCTGGTTGCCGAAATCTCGGGCTGCCTCGTGAGCCAGTTCATTCCCCGGCAGGGACGAGTGCGCTGGTGTCCATACAAGGCGAACATGCCTGCATCTGTCGCCAATAAACGTAGAAAGAATTTTGGCCGCTGGCCGGGATATTCGTCCCGCCAGGAAGTTTCTTATTGCTGTCTTGGAATCAGACACAATAATTTTGGCTTCCGTGCTAGCTATTGCGAGCGCAATAGCCGCTTCTTCTGCCACCTCAGGGTGCGTCGTCATGATTGTGCCCGAGGTCACTGAGTTTCCTTGCTGGTCTACTACGGCTACGGCCGCAGCCGGTCGGTCGTGATAATCCGCAGCATCCACATAGAGGACATGTGGGTTCCCGCACAGCTGCCGGTGAAGTGCAGTAGCTCTGGCGGTTCTTCTGTCTTGATGATGATCCGGGTGCATATTTCGTGGTATGGGAGAACAATGGATGTATGATCGAGTGCTGTCATCCAGAGAGCATTTGATACCGTGTTGAGAAGCGAAGGGGATGCGCAGGGACCTTAGAATTGCGCGGCCAGTCTCGCTGCACGAGAGCCTGTGCAGCTGTGCCATCCTTTGTGCTTCTACTAGCTCTTCCAGGGTATTGTGCACCCCCATTGCTTGGAAGCGCTCCGTGGATGCCATGACGGGTATTCCTACAGCTTGCTTGTAGGCTTTCCGGATGATGCACTGGAGCTTCTCTATTTCTGCTCTTTTGAAGTTCAGAAAAGGAGCCACGTATATGATGCGACTTATAATAAAAGCATGAACCAGGCGCAGTAAATTTGCCTCCTTGAGGCCGTCGTGTTTGTTAGCTATGCGGGCTATAAGTCGGCTGATTTGCTCCGCACTAGATTTCAACGTCGATACAGTAGCTGTGTTGGCTCCATTTGCTTGAACACGAAGGCCGAGTACGCGAATGCACTCGACGCGTGGAATCAGGCTGCCCTGTATATACACTTGAATGTTCGGGACGTCTTTCTTTCTTCTTCCCTGTTTGGGAGGTTGGTAGAAAAGGATCTCCGATTTTTGAGGTGAGCAAGCAAGACCTCTCGGGGTGATGTAGGCGTGGACTGCATCGGCAGCTTGCTGCAGCCTTTCCTCCAGGTCCCCATCACTGCCTCCAGTCGCCCAGATTGTAATATCATCTGCGTAGAGGCTATGTTGGATTCCCGGAATAGCCTCTAGGAGTGGAGGCAGCTTGATCATGGCGACGTTGAAGATGAAGGGCGACAGTACGGATCCCTGTGGTGTGCCCTGACTCCCCATTTGAATGAGCTCCGATTCAAGTCCTCCCAGGGTGAGACGTGCCGTGCGATGAGACAGAAAGTCCTTGATGTATGCATAGGCACGGCGCCCGACTCCAAGCTCGGCCAGATTGTATAGAATGGCATCGTGTCTGACGTTGTCAAATGCCTTGGTGAGGTCCAGTCCAAGTATAACTCTAGTGTCAAGGTCCGAACCTTGAATGTCCAAGATCTGGTGTTTTAGTTGCAGCATGACGTCTTGCGTGGAAAGCTTGGGCCTGAAACCCACCATCGTGTGAGGAAACAAGTGGTTTGTCTCCATGTGCTTGTACAACCTATTCAGCACCACATGCTCCAGAAGCTTGCCCAGGCAAGACGTAAGAGAAATAGGCCGTAAGTTCTCCAACTTGAGTTCCTTGCCCGGTTTCGGTATCATGGAGATCTTAGCTGTTTTCCAGGCGGGCGGGATTTGCCCTCGTTCCCAGCACTGGTTCATGTACCGTGTGAGGGCGGCTATGGAAGGATCGTCCAAGTTAGTCAGCAGTTTATTCGTGACTCCATCCGGGCCAGGCGCCGATTTGGTCCGGAGATTCGTTAGTGCAGCTCGAATTTCAGCCTCCGTTAGAGGCCTGTCGAGTTCGGAGTTTTCAGGACCAGTGTATTCTGGCAACGGCTCTGGGTCTCCCTCTTTAATGTAGAGGTCCTTAATAGTTTTCAAAAGTTGCTGCTCATCACCGCCATATGTATGTAGGAGAGCTAGCAGGTTATTTCGCTGTACCGTTTTACCTCCGTTGGGGTCCAGGAGGCTTCTTAACGTATTCCACGTGCTGATTTTCCCCATTTGGCAATCCATGCGGTCGCATACAGTATGCCATTGCTGATTCGTGAGATAGTTAGCGTGTGCTTCAATTTCCCGATTCAGTCTTGCTAATCTCCTGCGAAGGGGGCGATTCAGTTTCTGCTTGTGGAGCCGCGCCTGGATGCTGGCTTTAGCCTCCCACATGTGTAGAAGTCTGGAGTCAGCCTGCCATAAGTCTGCCTCTTCGGGTATAATGTGTGTGGCCAGGTCAACATGGCTTTGTAGCTCCGAAATCCACTCATCCAAGTCTTCGATCGCTGCCCCATCTGGTTCTACATTTGCTTCTCGTAATTTCCGGAATGTGTCCCACTTGGTAATCATATGTCGTCTGCCCATTGATTTAGCTGGTCCGGTCTGGATAATTGTTTCGACTATGTAATGATCACTTCCGAGGTTTCTACGCGTGTTGTTCCAGATGGCCTCCTTGATATTTTTTGTGAAAGTGAGGTCCGGGGTGGTGTCCCTTGTGACGCTGTTACCCACCCTTGTGGGGTATGTAGGGTCAGTGAGCAGGGTCAATCTTAATGACTGCGCATCTTCCCATAATATTCTTCCTTTCTTGACCTCTCTGGGGTATCCCCACGCCGGGTGTGGGGAATTAAAGTCACCAAGGACAACCACAGGTTGACGTCTGGCTATGTCCATAGTTTTTCTGAGAAGCTTGGAGAAGGAGTGCGTCTTACTAGGGCTACTATACACATTTAAAACAAAGAGACTACCTCCGCCTTGTTTCCGCCCAGAAATAATTTCAGTTAACACATTTTCTGGTTCCTCGATCTCCGTTGAATGCTGGATGACTGGGATGTTTCTTCGAATGAGGGTTGTAACTCCCATACGTTTTTTCCTGTGTGCCAACGAGGGGGAGGAACTGAATGGGCTAAAGCCCGTAAGCTTCGCCTGGCCATTGGTTTCTTGAAGGGCTATAACATCAGGATTGTCAGGTGTGAGCATATTGATGTATTGTTGCAAATTTCCTCGTTTGTTTTTGAAACCTCGGCAGTTCCATTGCCAAATTCGATATGTTTTATTGCGGTTCTGCTCCATGACGGTCGCCAGTAGACTCAGATTTCTTGGGTCCTTCCGCTACAACATTAAGGGGACGCATGTACATTTTTGTTGTCCTTTGTGGGCCGGCGTTGGATGTAGTCTGTTGCATACGTGTGATGGTGTCTTCTATGGCGACAAATTTGGCGCTCCAGGCTTCTTGCTGCTTAGTGAAGGTGTCGGCTAAGGCCGTAACCATGCTGCCAATTTTGTTGATTTGGCCTACAAGATTATTTTCCAGATTCAAGAGGTCTTGCTGTTGGGCGGTGCCCTGAGGAATATCCGCGGCTTTCCTTTTAATCGGAGGAGAGGTGTTTTCGGAGGCGCACACGATGTTGGCAGTTGGTGGAGAGGGAGTGAGGGAAGTTACGTTAGCTGCAGTTGTCTGGTTACGCTTCAGCATAGCAATTTCAGCTTTGAGCTGCCTGTTTTCCTTTAGAACCAATTCGAGGGTTTGTCGAATGCGAGTGATTTCCTCGCCTGCAAGGGGTGGGGTATCATTTTTCTTCGTACTTGTTACTTTGTGTGCGGTGTTACCCTGAGAGGCCGCCGTTGCCCAGCGTGGAATGCATTACGACACTAATTATTAAAGTGCAGGCAGTATGAAGGTTAACACTAGAAATTTGTGCCATACTCTGAAGCTAGCTACCCACAGCATAGCATACGGCGTTGTCCCAACCGTGCAATGGACGGGCCCCGCCTTCTGATTTGATTAACTTAAACGGAGGCAGCGTCACAACCAGCGTGAGCACCAGTCCTACAACGTAGGGAAAGTGTGGGAAAAATATGCTTATTTTGGAATTGATTAGGGATGGGGCCGGCGCGAACGCCAAACCCCACTACCAAAAATTGCATGCTCCATCTGCCCCAGTTTGGGGTAGTGGCAAGCTTCAGCCAACCGCAGTGCAATGGTTAGCCTCCACTTGGAGCCCCGGCCATCATGACCACCGGAAAGCCCAGCACTAGGTAAGTATACAGAGAAACGGCGCCGGAGGCGTGCCCTCTGCCCACGCACATCCACGTGAGGTCGGTGGTGCGTGCATGTTAGGCAAAAATACTGAAGTTTCAAAAACATAACTCAAACAAAAAACCGCGAAATACACGTTCACATAGTAGGGTGCAAGTATATTTTAGTCAGTCGTGGCAAAACAGAGTTGTGCTGCATCATGACTGAATAAAAGGAAGCTTATTGTGAGTACAGACTACCGAGTGGTCTACGTAGTCTAATTGGTCTAAACAGCACATGTGACGTCACGCACTTGTTTTTTTTTTTTTTTTTTTGCTGCGAGTTGCGTTATATTTTTGCAGTGCCGCAAAATAAAGTCATTTCCAGTCCAGTCCAGGATAATGTTCAGCTTTATTCTGTGAAACAGGCCGCAAGATAATGCTCAGCTTTATTTTGTGGACCATTTGAGGCTGGTTTAGCAGCCAATGGTTTAGCGTGTCGCGGCCAGTTTCTTGTCTGCTGTCAAGTGCCCGCTTTGTGTCGCGCTACTTTCGCTGTCCGGTGCACATGTTTTATTTTTTATTTTTGCTCCTGATGCAATGGACCGTCGTTCCCGGTCGGCCAGTGCCACCCTCAACATGGTGTCTGTTCGACGGTTCGACCGTTGGACGCTCGTCCGTAGTTCAACCCCGTACGCCTGACAACCGCCGCCGCTAAGGTCCCTGAAAGAACTTAGCCGCCGCCGCACCGCAGCTCACTCAGCTACGCCCACCGCCACCGTCCGACTTCGACAACCCCGGCTCTTGGACTGTGGCTGCTCCGGTGTAAGGATCACTCTACACAGCGACGACCTAGGTTCCGGGGCCTAGCATACTCTACTGTATGGGTCCGCCAGCACGCGTCGATCGTTGCCGCCGTCAAAAAAGCGTTTATCCGCCTAAAGAGCTGTACGAAACGGCCCGCTTTCACCGCCGTGCCCAACAGCCGGGCGTAACTGACCATACCTTCACACGGCTCTCCGGTCAATGATGAAGCCTTTCTCTATGGTGAAGCGCTGTAACCATAGAGTTATTGTATGAAACTCTATGGCTGTGACTAATCATCGCCGGAAGGTCGAGAAAAGGCTCGTCCGCGGCCGCTTTGTCGTCGGTTTGCTCAACCGTAATCTCACAGATAAACCGTGCCCAAGTGCGAAGGTCGCCGAGCAAGAGGCACTTGCGCAAGTCCGTCACCACGAAGACTCGGAAAACTAGCCCGAGGAACGCGGCTCTTGCAGGTTTTCCCGCTTACTTTAATCCATTCTCCATCTAATTTAATCCAGGCGCCAGCCAATTTAAGCCAGGTGCCAGCGAATTTAATCCAAGTGCCAACCAAATTAAATTTATCCGGCTGTCAGAAGCTTAATTTGCTCAGGGGTGTTTTGTTCAAAATTAGGCGCAGCTTTGCGGATTTTGTTGCGTGTGGTGTGGTGAAAACGTGGTGTTTCTTGATCCAATATGTGCAAAATATCTTATGCACACAGCAATTACTAACACGCACAGACCAGGAAAGCGGTCTTGTTTGATCCGCTGGTGCTGCTTGCTGTGAGCTGATCGTCTGCGAGAGCGCCGTCGATAGCTCACGTCAGAAGCATCGTCTGCCCCTCGCTTCACAATGCCTTTTGAAGTTCCTTTGATAAAACCGCGTTACTTAAATGCCCTTCCTTTGCATTCTGATTTTCAATCAATGAATGCTTTTCTGTCGTGTTAAGTATTATTTCCAAATTATAAAATCATCTGCTCGCGTCAGAAATATCGTCTGCTCGGGTCAGAAGTATCGTCTGCTCGCATAACGATACGCTGGCAAGTCTGCTGGCGTAACAATACGCAAGCAGTTGACACTTCTGACGATCAGCACACGGCACCAACGGATCAAACAAGACCGCTCTCCTGGTCTGCACGTGTTAGTAAATGTTCATTAAGCTGTGTGCATAAGATATTTTGCACATAATGGATCAAGAAACACCACGTTTTCACCACACCACGCGCAACAAAATCCGCAAAACTGTGCCTAATTTCGCACAAAACACCCCTGAACAGCCTTCCGACAGCTGGAATAATTTGGTTGGCACCCGGATTAAATTGGTTTGCACTTGGATTAAACTGAGCTACAAAACCTGTAGTCTGCATGCGCTGGCCGTCGCGCCGCCTGCGTTCGTAAGGAAAAGACCGGTTCACCGGGCAGACTCAACCATAGAAGGTGTTTTTTCTGCGGATGTTCGTCGCACGAGCATGCAAACTGTGCATCTCAGCAGGCCACCTGCTGTTTCTGCCGCAAAAAGGGTCATTTTGAAACTGTCTGCATGAAGAAAACAAAAGATGCAACTCCAAGCGCATAGGGTCTTCAGCAAGCTCCGTTGAACTTTATGCCGTGCAGAGAACTGCCCGAATGCCAAGTTTATCGAAGTACTTGTGAATGGCTCCCCACTGTCGTTCAAGGTGGAGTCAGGCGCCGAAGTTTCTGCCGTACCAAGCTCATTTTCTAGCATTCCGCCCGAACTTCAGGTTCCAGAAGTCAAGCTCAAAGGTCCTGGTAACCATACTTTGCCTGTCCTGGGTGCAACCAAGCCACGCTAACGTGGAAGGGGTAGTCTGTGGAGCAGAAACTGTACGTTATGACATCCAAAACAGCTCCCTTGCTAGGCTTTCCTGCAATTCAGGCCCTGGCGGTATGCAAGTTCCTTGACCATGTCTTGGGCTCGCAAGAACCGTCTAGAGCTTTGCTCTGAGACCTGGCCTCTTCAAGGGACTGAGAACTTTGCCTTAAGCCTACACAATTCGTTTGAAGCCCGGGGCGATGCCCTTCCCACAAAGTGCACCCAGAAATCTTCCTTTACCTCTTCATGAGCCCATCAAGAAAAAAACTAGACAAAATGAAATCAGAGGGAGTGGTTCTCTGCGTTGATGCTGCGACAGCGTGTTGGGCTAGACTGGTAGCTGTGACAAAAGGCGATTGAGATTACAGGACCTGTGTAGATCTTTTTCATCTTAAAGCCGTTCTTCGTGACCGCCACATGCTACCGATGGTGGAACAATGCCTCGGTTTGCTCGGAGATGCCAAGTTTTTTTCTAAGCTGGATGCTAAGTCAAGTGTTCATCCAGTCATGCTGTCTCCACAGTCACAGCTGTGCACAACCTTCATTACCCCGTTTGGTCGCTGTTACTTTCTGCGGCTGCCATTTGGCATTACATCGGCATCCGAGTATTGCCAGAAACATATGTCCTGGATATTAGAAGGCCAGGCTGGCGTAGTGAACGTGATTAACGATGTCCTTGTCCTTGGCAAGACTCGTAGAGAGCATGACCATTGTCTCCAGCAGTAGCATTGTCTCCAAAGGAATGCCACAAGGCTGCGTAATTTCGCCGTTTTTGTTCAACTTCCTGCCATGCTCTCTTCCATCCCCGTCTCCAACATGCCTTCTATGCTGACGACCTCACATTCTGGTTTAATACCAGTTCACCTGGCCAGCAGCAAGATTGACTACAGCAAGTTGTTGAGTGCACTACCTCCAGTAACGACTGCTTCACCTTTCACCTGCGACCCCCAAAGTCTGCACTTCTCGACCTCCACGCCTGCACCTGCGGCAGACCCCCGTATACCCAACCCCTGATCGGAATGTCACGTTAGCCCCGATCCCCGTCCCACAAGTGACCACGCTCCGCATACTTGGCATCCCCTTGCATGCAGACGGATCGGGGCTGCCCTTCTCCCCCAACTACATGTTACGGTCACCCAGATCACGCATCTTATTCGGAGACTTCGCAATCAAAGACACGGCCCTGCACACATTAAATGCTGACTGTTACAAGCCCCCCTTCTCAACCGAATCACCTATGGCACTCCTATGTCAACCTCAAGCCAAAAGAACACTCAAACCTAGATGACCTCATCGGGAGGTCGTATAAAACCGCCCTTGACCTGCCAGTTTTTACACCTACGGACCACATACTCCGGCTAACCCTCAAAACACCCTCACTGAGTTAATCGAAGCACAGCAACTTAACTGACTCAGCTGCCTCGCTCTTACCCAACTAAACTTGGCCGTTCTGCCCCGACCACCAGCAAAGCCCCCATCCGCCTTCCATCAGACATTCGTAACAAAATACTTGTCTCGCCTTTCCCGAAGCACATGCACTCCACCTACGACTAAGGAAGAGGACAAGCCTGGGTCTGCCTACTGAAGTCAAAATGTTGTAACAAGCCTGACGCTCACCACAAGGATGTCGCCCAATACCCTAATGGATTGGCACATCACTGGCAGTAACCGATGGAAACAGCGGCGTCAAAATGTCCCTTACCCTTCTCGAGACATTGCCCTTGCAACCACCGCAGACTTCATGACCATTCTTACAGGCTCTCAGTATGCATGCCGCAGCTTTCAAATGTCCCATCTCACCCCCAGCTCTCAAACTTCTCAAGGAAAACAAGAATCTCCCCTACTTAAAGCTGATATGGCCCCCCAACCACTCCTCCCTTGAATGGAATGAGTCTGCTCATGCTACTGTGTTCAGGGCTATCCTGTGGCAGATGAGCGCCAGTTACATATTTTTTTAATGTTTAGCCAGGGAGCATGCTTAGCACTCAATGGTGGCTGGATTGTAGGGCCTTGTTGCATTTTCAGCAAGTGATACGATGCTGTGTTAATAAACATACTCCAATATTCATGGTTATTTTGCTGTTTTCTTGGCTTCAGTTTCACATACTAATGTGTGTCCATCAAGATGCATACATTTACAAGTGCTAGACATTGTTATTTTTATTTACAAATAAATTTTACGATGTTTTTATGATGTTCGCTAAGCAGTACGTCTTAAAAGCAAACTTATAAAACAAACTAACACAAAATATTCAATGAGTTAATACATTTTTAAGAAACAAACTACAAAAACAATACAGTGAACAAAAACAAGAGTACAAACAAGTAGCACTGCCTGTTTGTGCTCGCTCTTCTTTCATTGTTTTTCACTTTTATTTCAAAAATAAAACAGAAGAATGCATTCAAAGTAAGCTAACTTTCACAGAGAGGCCTTGCCTTGTACATACAACAGTGGATTTCTTGGGTGAACTGCTTCCATGGTGGATACAAATTGCAACATTAGGCAAGCGCTAGATTCATAAAGGAAACAAAATTGATTTGCCTCAATTCTGATTTGTAGCTGCATTGTGCAGTTTCCCCCGTGCTTTAGATTTAATAAGATTTAATTTAATTAGATGCTTTATTTCGATTTCCAAGGCACAAAGAAGTTGTCATGTTAGTCAGGTTTCTGCCAACTCTCTTTTTGTTGGACTATTTGGGGACAGTGTCACGTAGAATATTTTATGAAGATGTCTGCGACAGTCTGTTCCCGGTATCGCAATACTGAGAACTCTACAGTGGAGGCCCAGGGCAGGATGTGCTGAAAATAGTTCAGCGTATGCCTGTAGAACTTGGGGATGAGGTCCTTGTTCTTCAAACTTCATTCGGTCACACTTACTACGCAAACTGGGTTAGATACTCTGTGGGGTAGAGATAGCGCATTTTGCACGCAACAGAGAACATACAGCATGTTTTCATACACTGTTGGATGGAAATTCACCTTGGGATGTTATGCAGCAAACTCTACACAAAGACTTCCCACTTAGCCCACATGGTGTACGGTATCTACACAAAGAGAATAACGAAGGGGTCCTCTACGATTTAATAACGCCCCTGGGCCTTCACAGCATATGGCGGCCGCGCATGGTGAGGCTTCATGACTGTGGATGCCCAACTGGCCCGGCAGTTTCTTCGGGAGAGTGTCACGCAGTTCGTTGAGGGGCAGAGGGTCCAGCAGCCAATCCCAGGTTGGTCGGATATTGTAGAGTCGTTAACTACACTAAAGCGACGATGACAAAGCCAGGCTGGAGGGGCGGCCAGGTTTATGTCGGTATGTGTCGTACCTCATGCAGTATGTGGTTATTTTTATGTTGTTTTCATGTTGTACATGCGTGTTGAAGACTGGCAATACATAAATATAGAAAAAGGGACTAAAGCATTGGTTTACGTGGTACCTGCCTTGGTGGCTTGGAGTCCAGCTGGCCTGAGGATATGGGCCTGACTCCGCCGTCACTGGCCACTTTTCTGATGCAGAAAAGGTAAAAGAAAAGCCTGTGCACCAAGATTTAAGCGCACATCTATAAGTTGCCTGAATCCACCCATAGCCCTCTACGACAGTACGCCTCGTGGCTAGCCCTAGTTTAGTTTTGCCATGTGAAACCTAAAAATTCTAATTTTGACGTTTCTAAGCCTAGTGCAGTTTACTTTTGTGACGTCTTTCGACTTAATTAAGTTATTCCGTGTTTCCTTCCTAAGTCTTATCGTTTTTTGTTCAAGCTGAAATTTCAAGTCGATATGGAAAACCAACTCGCCCAAACCCAAGCAATTCTAATTTATTCAGGTTTTGTTTATTACACCGACGCTAAAGGTTGCATTCAGTTTCCAATTGCATCAGTTGACCTATTTAGGTTGAGAGCACAAAATAATGCTCTCTAGCATAAATGGCTGTCTTCACATGGCATCAGGTAACACAGAATAGTAGAAGTGTAAAATATGTTTGACGAGTTGGCCAGGCTGTAATTTCTAAGAGCACCACTGTTTCCATACAACCTATGAAACTGGCACTTATGGTGCACTAAGATTCTGAGCCGAGACAATTTCCGTCTACTTTTGATTGTACCTGCACAATAGCTACCATGTAGTCTAGCTGTACACATCATATATGTGTACAATGACAATCCTACATTACAACGATTTAATGAAAAATTTTACCCATGAGATCAAACCGCGAATACTGTGGAGGCTGTTGACGCCAAAGTTGAGGTTTGCATTTTTATTTGCCTTCAACTCCATCTGGCTTTCTCAGCTCTGCATTCCATGCGTGTTGTGTGAAACAGTGAAACGGCCATGAGCTTCCGACTGCAGCTGCCATCGTTCTGGCCAATTCACCTGAGTGGATAATGTTGTGGCGGTGTGTCGGTTTAATGGGGGGACACATGTGGAGCCCAATGAATTGCCAAGAAATGTCAAACTCGCACATGTCAAGTCGCTTGGATTAAGTCAAACATCACGACACATTCCCTGGGTCCGCCTTCAGTGACATCAAAGATGAGGTGCTTGACTTGCATTCTAGAGCCACTACGTTCGATTCCCACATGGTCGCAGTGTTTCCCGGGGTCCTTTCCAACTAAATTACTGCACTTTTGTTCTCCTTGCACTGCCAGCCAATTCAGGAGCCGTTTTTCTGCTACAGACACCAAATGGGGGCCTTCCCACTGCCACTTTTGCTCTTCCAATGCTAGTTGCTGCGTTTACGGTGCTGAAATCCATGTGCCAAATGCAGGCCTGTTATTAATGGGTACAGGTGTTGTACTAGAATCACAAAATTGCACGTACTGTCAAGGCATGCCTTAAATATGGCGCTAGCGGTATTATCACTCACAAACCTGCGTTTACATAATTTCCCCTGCAGCATAAAAAAAGAAGTTGAGGATCGTTAGGCAATGGCGTAAAACAGGCTCACTTGTAGCTTTGCAGCTCCCAAGTAGTGCGTTACATGGGACCAGCACTGCGCCTCTTCATATGGTGCTTCGAACCTCTCCCACAGCAATGTGCTCCACACAACAGGATCAGTGTTTGGTGCAGTTGCTACATCTGTTCTCTGGAACGAATGGAAAGCTCTTGGTGAAAAATGTGATCGACGTGACACTTTCAAACAGGGCGAGACTACCTTGTCTCGGTAGCTTTACCCAGCGAGACTGTGGCTCTCAGCGTCGAAGAGAATTGCACCAGAAAACACAGCCAGGCCTCATGGCTCGAGAAGGGTGTTCCTCACAGTAGAAAGAATGGGTCAAAGTTTCAACTGCTTGCCATCATGCGGTTTCGATTGTTCAGGCATCTTCACTGGCACTGTGGTGACATTGAAGGCAGGTGACAGCAGCAAGTCCGCAGAATGTTGCATGTCAGGGATACTATTCCAGTTTACACTGCAGGACACAGACCAAAATTACTGCTTACTGAATTAGTTTTGTACACAACAAAGTGATCACTTCCTTTCTTGCTTTCTCATATATTTGTTGATAACATGTAATTAAATAATGAATTCAAGAAAACAATAATGAAAACAAGAATGCATCATAGATGAGTTTGGGTACCTCAAGTTATTTGATATATTGAATGGTTCCTCTTTCTACCATCTACCTCACTCATAATGTAAGAAACATACAATTATCTGATTCAGCATATTCATCATTTCAAACATCAATGTTGTGTGGCAATTAAAAAACAGTGGCTACTTTAGATGCTACTATTTACCGAGATAGAAAACAGATGGACGAGCACAATTCAGTGCATGGGATAGCTCTTCACTGTTTCGGTGCAAATTGAAAGACTTGTTAAGGCGTCAGACTTCCAAGGATTCGTAGATCGCTTTGGCTTTCTTTTAACGTCGGTTTTAAATATACAATTTAATTTCCATGCGCACACTGTTGACTTTGTGGCTGGCAACTTGCTTAATACTTTAAACGCTTGCTTTGAATGTACACACAGCGAGAACGCAGTGGTGGACAGGTACGTCCAGGCATGGGCGAAACCCATTAGGTTGCAACAACGGGCATGCACACATCAGTCCCCACTAGAGAAGCAGAACAAGTGATGACTGCAGGCAGTCCAGCAGCACCGCGAATGAAGTCAGGTGATGCTGCAAAAGGAAGAAATGAACATGAATAATCAAACAACGTTCACGCAGCAGTAAATAAAAAGTGAATGCCTGATGAAGTAAAGAGAAGACTACACAAGCAGTGCCTCCTGCTATGTTGATGGTTAAGTCGTTCCCACTCTGATTTCCATCAGTTATGGAACATCGATTAGCTCCACTGTTACGTATGAATATACAGCACACATTCTTAAACAGGTACACTTGGTAAGCAATTTTACTGGATACAGTAAGGGGGTGCACCAAGCTCATTGCGGCGTGTTCCAACGTCTTCACCAATCACACGCTCACAAAGAAAGGCCTTGAAAAGAGCGTTTTTTGACGCTCTAACTGCGCGCATATATAGATCGCACAGGAAACCATGTAGCCAGAAAAATTGTAGAGGATGCCAAGTGGTGTTATTAGCGCCACATTGAAAAATAAACGAAGAACTGCCACGGGCGAGAGAGATTTGCGTGCCAACGTGGGAAGTCTCGTCAGAATGCTCCGTGCAACACACATTAGTCTCTCCCCTAGCAAAAATTCTGATACAAATTCTAATACACGTATATGCTTATTGCCACTAATAGGCCTATCAGTCTGTATTAGTCTATTAGGTCTATCAGTTTGTATCAGCCTATTAGTCCTATCAGTCTGTATTAGTCTATTAGGTCTATCAGTGTGTATTAGTCTGGTAGGTCTATCAGACTGTATTAGTCTGATAGGTCTACCAGAGTGTACTAGTTGTATCAGAACCAGTGCAAGTTCGAACAAAGCAATGAAACATGGCAACACATTTTATTATCAGGGTACACAGGCAAATTCCTCTGGCTGACAGAAATCTGGCTGAATAATTTAATGTTACATCAGTTCGTAACCTGATTAAGAACGAATGAATAAATTGCAATGCGAATCCACAAAATAGCTGCAGCATGCAATCAGAAAAGCTCGTCAAACCTGTACGGTCCAGCCGTAGGTACATATCGAGCGCATTAATGGCCGATTGAACACCATTCCCATTTCGATGCAACTTCAAAACGGCATTCACCTCCCGCAAAACGCGATTCGAATGGAGTCTCTTCTTCGTGAGGCATTGCGTTGAGAATGAACAAAGGAGTCCGAAGCGGCGAGGTGACGGGTCAAAGATGGGTCGGGCGGCAGCCCGGATCACATTTGTCAATGTTCGGCGGGCGCTAGACACATCGCCAACACTTCTGGATGACGTGATGCACACGCTTTCTTCGATGTCAGGCGTTCGATGTCAGCATAGCAGACAGAGCAAAGATGTCCGGAGCCGCGAGGTGACGGGTCCATGAGGGATCGCGCTGCGGCCTGGTTCATACTTGCCAAAGTTAAACGGGCGTTAGACACATCTCCAACACTTCTAGATGACGCGATGCACACGCGTCTGATGTGAAATAACGCTAGAAGCCGCTTCCTTCTAACCGTCTTCTTCCCGAACGTACACACACGCCAGCCGCACTTTGATACCGTCGCCATCTTGGCTACCCAACGAAGACCATTGGCATGGCTTGGCTTGACTTCGTTGCAGTTTTTTCGGCTTAGTTAGATTTCTTGCTGCTCTTCTTGCAGCCTCGCAGGTACGGTCAGGTTAAAGTACCATCGATCAAGGGCCTTTAGGTCAGGTTAGCGTCACTAAATAAAGGCGTAGCTTATTTAGTTACGCTAGGTCAGGTAAGGTGGCTTATCGCTGGCGCAGCACTCCCAGCTCCCATCATTAAGTAGCGCATTTTTTAGGAGCGAAAATGAAAAAAAAAAGTTGACCTATTTTGCATAAGAATTTGGTTGGAGATTTACGGAGATTTGTTAGTGAACAAAACGCTTCATAATAACATACCAAATAAACATTATTGCTCAAGGGCGATCATTTCAACCTTTTTTGGCTTGTGATTTTCCAGAAAAAATAAAAATTCAGGAAATCGCACTTTGCGGGTCTATTTGTATTAGTTTTTATTAAAACCAATACGTCTCTATTAGTTCGTATTAGACTCAGGTCTATCAGATCTATTAGTATTTGTAAACTAATACAAACTAATAGGTGTATTTGTATTAGACTAATACAACTTGTATATGAAACTTATAAAACTGATACAAGTTTGTATAAGACTAATACATGTCTTATACACCTAATACAAAAATGTATAAGACTAATACAAGTTTCTATCAGAATTTTTGCTAGGGTCGTTCCACAGGTCCTGCAGCCCGTCTACACTACGAGGAGAGGCTCGTCGTTGCAAAGTGGCGACAATTGGCCTACCGCCGGGACATTGGCCGTGTTCGCCTCCTGTGCCGCGTCTTTGATGGCTCCCTGTCTGGAACTTTCCTGTCTTCGCAGGTGCGCGTGAGCAACCGCACTGGCCAACCCCAACTGATGCGTGCACGAACTGCTAGGCATAGCACGTCCCTCGTTCCTGCTGCTTTACGAGGGTTCCTCTCACTGCCGGCAAGCCAGCGCAAGCCTCTGCCCCGTGGCAGAGAGGAATCCTTAGAGTTGTGTCGCTCGTATGCACGCCTCCTTCTGACAAGTGCCCCCTAGTCTCCTTCACGCCCCGCCATCCTTGCGTGTTCTCTTCCTGCGTTTCATGTATGTTCCTACAATTTCTCTGCTGTCATTTTTTGTCTCTGTTGTCGTCTTTTCGTTTGTTTGTTTTCTTTCCAATCCCTGTCTATTAATTTTATTCAACGCGTTTTACGCTCCCTCTACCCACTCAGTGGCGGGCTAGCAGGCGCACCTGCGTAAGGGTCTCTACCTTTCTGCCTAGCCGTGCACGCCCCTGGGTGGGCACACTGACTTTGCAAATAAAATTATTATTATTATTATTATTATTAATACTGCTGAATGCATGGAGGCTGAATGCGTACGGTGGGCAGCATTCGACCGATTGGACCACACTGCCGCAGCATTATCAGATCGCGAACGAGCAAGCGTGTTTTTTTTGTGTGATTGAGCATTACACGCTGAAAATGAACCTGTCATACGTACTTTGAAAAAGTAGCGCATAAAAAAGTACGCACTAGTTTTGTCACACATTTAAAACACGCGCCGGATTTGCGCCCACATCGCTGACGTAGCCGGCACTACCTGTGCTTACATAATAACGTCTGGCCATTCTATAGGCCATCTTTCCTTTTACGTCGCTCAATTCTTAAGGAAAATTTTTAAAATAATAGTTAGTTGTGAGTTAAAAATATAATTATTGTTTTTATCTTTTTGCCGGATGTTACAGCACTGTCGACGTCACTCGCGCGACGTACTTCCGGTGAGCGCGCAGATCGCCCGGAGAATTTCGAATTTCGTGCACGAGCTGTTCCCTGCTCGAACCGTACCGAGGTGACGTCGAGCTGGCGTAAGTCCTCCCGAGTGCCTGTGCTGGGCCGTGCTCGTTCGGAATGGGTGAGCACAACAGCTTTCTTAACGACACAAACTTGTCTCAGCTGGCGCAAACTCTCCCGCAGGCCACTTCAACGGTGCTGCACACGCAGCCGCGGTAAGGGCGCATTTTTGTTCTAATGTCGCTTGTCAGTTCGCCCTGTCAGGTGAAAAAGTATTTTTGTGTCATCGGAAGGGCTGCCCAGTAATCCCAACTGGCCGGTGCCCCGGCTGGTAGCATGCCCTGTGATGTGCCGAAGCTGTTTTCATAATTCCTCCCTCCGATTGTCGAAGTCGGTTGTGCGTACCTAGGTCGCGCGCAACTTGTCTGAACTTTCTGTGTACTCTGTTTTAGAACTAGGTCGTATCCAGAACACGCCAAGGACGTAGTCAGAACGTTGTTCGACGACAAAGAGCGGGACTGCACTTCGCGGTCGTCCCTGGGACTTCTGAGTAGCGGCTACTTTGGTGAGTGCATGCACTTCTGTTGCTAGCTCACGGAGACAGGGTTTCATAAGATGACACGACCGAACACGCCTTTAATCGTACCGTACGCTTTGTCTGGAATGTCTAAACTCCTGGCCAGAATGCCATGTGAGTGGCCATTTAATAATCTGACACGATCACGCGGCTCTGTTCTGTTGGATGGAATGCTTGCACAGCGACACGCGCATGACGTCAGGTGCGAGGCGCGTGGCACGAGCGCTTTATTCTCTGCACTACGCTACACGCGCGGGTGCAGCATATTGTCCCACGACCTCGCCTTTCAAGGAAAGTTACGGTTCAAACCGCGACGGCGGAATTATGCACCGGCCACTCTTGCTGTGAGAATGGTCACTGATTGGGCACAGTGGGTTCCGCGGGACTGCCTCCTGTTGCTGCGGCCAGTTGACAGGCTGGGGCATCGCGACCAGATCAGTTTTGTTGCAGCAAACAGATCCATAATCCGTGTCGACCCAGTAGGACTTTGTCTCCACGGCATGCCTTTGGAATGAGCCGAATTTTCCAAGGTCCACGATCCATACGTCAGTATCGGAGTCCAAGTCCGGAAGGCCCAGTACCCTGTGCTGAATGTCGAAGTGGCACTGTTGCTTTTTCCTGCTTTCAGTCTCGTATGTCTGCAGCGTGTCTCTGTCTGGGAGGCAGGGGACTAGGCTGTCCGCAGAAACTGGCAAAGTAGTGCGGAGTCTCCTACTTATTAGGAGTTCAGTGGGAGAGTAGCCATTCTTGAGTTGGCTTATCCTGTATGCCAGCAGTGTAGGCATCGCCCGTCTTCTCGATGGAGCCCTTGATAACTTTTACGGCTGCTTCTGCGAGCTCGTTGCTTTGAGGGTACCTAGGACTCGATGTCACTCGTTTAAAGCCGCATTCTTTGGCAAAGGCTGCAAACGGTGAGTCTGGTCCCTTTGAAAATTGTCGGCTGTTGTCAGTGACTACTACTTCAGGGATAGCATGCCTTGCGAAAATTGATTTGCAGTGATTTACTACTGCCTACTCAGTCAGGCTCGCAACTGGGGTACCTCGACTAGTAGTCAGCAACGATTAGCCACCATGCTCCTATATTGAAGAAGAGGTCCATGCCGACTCGCTGCCAAGGCCGTTCGGGAAATTGTCGGCTGCAGCGGCATCTTCTGGTTCGGCTTGTGCTGGAGGCAGGTCCGGCAGGACTTTACGAGATTCTGTCAGTGTCAGTTGTAGGCCACTGGGCAGCAGTTCTTGCTCTAGCATGGCGCATGTCAATGCTGAAGTGACCTTTGGGCAGTACGATATAATTAGCAACTACAGCCTTACCTACCCACTGCAGTTAAGTGGCTAAGGCGTTATAGTAGTGAGCATGAAGTTACGAGTTCAATTCATAAATGGCAGCCATTTTTGTGGCAGAGGCAAGAGTATAATTACTGGATTATTGATATTGTTACGTGGCGGCAGGACACCGAAATGAACCATGGAAGGTGCGAGCGATGTATTTACACTATATACGCAATGTTGGCCATGAGAGAGCCGCACGTGTTAAAGATCCGCCCCCCATTGTCTAAATTAATTCATAGCCTTGCAGTGTGGTGCAATCATAAATCTGTAATTGGATTTGGATATTGGGCCTCTTTTTGGCATCACTTCCCAACACAGAAGCTGTGTGTTTGGAAGTGTTGAAGTGCAATTGATGAAGTGATGCATTCGTTAACTCCACGTAAATGTCACGATTTAGTCCCGCGTTCGTGAACCTGGGAGGGTAGGGGTACCCTCCAGCCGAGAGACGACATGCAGCGTGCTGGTGGTGACGGTGACTGACCTTCGAGCAGCCGTGCTCGGAGGTGTTTATTGCCCGGCCACACACAAGGTTGCCCACCGAGCCTGGTGGGGCCACTGAACTTAGCGGCCAACGAATATCAGGGATGGGGGGCGCCACACACTTGTCACACCCCTCACCCCCAAGTTTGCTTGTCCTACACAAACACAAAACAACACCTGTCCCCCCGGCAAGTACCAGTCCGGAGGTCTCCGCAGTCTCTCACTCCGCCGGAGCACAGGTGTCGAGGCCGTTGTGGCAGCATTAGGTGCTGCCTGTGTCACACTCGCACCAGCTGTCAGCCTTCCAGGTGTCGAAGGACTTGAGCGTGGTGCCGCAGTGGCGCGAGTAGCACCAGCCCCTGGTGCTGTGCTGGCAGCGGTCGGTGAAGCTGGCTCCCCTTGAAGGAGTCCGGGCTGAGGCAGTGCAGCGGGCCCGTGGCCAGGTAGCCCGGCTGCGCCAGCACCTGCTCGGGCGCGTACGGGCCCCCGCACAGCATGCACAGCATCAGCCGCATGTCCAGCCGGGGCCCCGCGACCGCGGGCAGCGCCTGGTAGATGTGCAGCCGCTCGATGCTCTCCACCAGCGCGCACAGCGCCTGCTCCAGCCGCACGGGGTCCAGGCCGCCGCCGTCGTCCACGAAGGGGCACTGCAGGCTCTTGGCCCGGTTGATGCCCTCCTCGCGCAGGCAGTCCCCCTGGCCCGCAAACGCCATGACCAGGGGCAGGCCGTGGAAGGGCAGCCGGTCCTCCTGCTCCAGGTTGGCTAGCAGGGTCTTCTCGAGGCTCTCGCGGATGTACTCCAGCCCCGGCTGGCTGGTGTACACGCACAGGCAGCTGTGGGGCAGGGGCTCCGTGTGGAACGAGTTGTGCGGCAGGCCCACGTCGCCGTCGATCTTGAAATCCAGCGCGTACTGGGCCTTGACGTCGAGCCGGAAACCCTGCGGGTGCACCTGCCGCATAGCCTGCGCCACCTTCTGGGCACTGACCCTGGCACCCAGAACCACCAGGTGCAGCAGGCGGCCGTTGGTGCCCAGCACCCCGACGCCGTTGGTGCCGGCCTCTCGCCGGTGCAGCAGCTGCTCGATGACGCCGTCCATGCAGTCGGGCTGGACGGGGCAGTGCTCCCTCTGGCACCTCAACGCTTGCCGCCGGGCCGGTGAATGTCCCCACCTCGGGCTGGAACAGGGCCTCGAACTTGGTCAGGAGGCTCGGGCCGTCTGCCACTGCATGCACTGCTTCCTGGTACTCCGGCAGCCTCACGCCCAACGCCAGGATCCAGTTCCGGCCCAGCAGCGTCGGTGACGGCCCCTTGGTCAGGTACAGGGGAAGGGTGGTCTCCCTGTCGCCAAGGCGGACGCTGACCTGGGCTTTACCCTCGACTTGGGCGAGCTGTCCGGAGTAGCTGCGCAGCATGACGCCCGACGCCTCGACGGCCACGCCAGGGAAGGTGCGTCTGAATACTTTCCCGGCCATGACAGACACACTGGCCCCTGTGTCCAGCTCCATGGAGATGGGGCGCCCGCAGACTTCGACGGTCAGCCAGTATGGTGGCACCGGCGGCTGCACTGTGGCCGCGTGCCACATGTCGAACATCTGCGGGTCTTCGGCCACGACGTGAAGCCTAGCCGCTGCACCCGAAACTGCTGCCGCACGCCCCTGCCGCCTACCCTTGCGCCGACTCCCTCGGCCGTGGGCTGGCGCGGAACCTGTGCTCGGCGCCGGCTGCTGCTTCCGTCCGTCCGCCGTCGTCCCCCCTTGGCACGCCCGAGCAATGTGCCCAGTTCTTCCGCACGCAAAGCACTCCGCTTGCGCGAACTGGCACTGGGAGGGGGGGTGGTCACCACCGCAGCGAACGCACCTGCCATGCCGTGCCGCCATCTTGTTCACCGCCGCCTCCGCCGACGGTGCGCCGGCCGCACGCGCTATCTCGCCCGCGTCCTTGGCCGCAGCTTCCATCGCCAGCGCTGCCTTCACGGCGTCGTCCAGCGAGGGGTCGGGAAGCTCCAGGAGTCGCGTCTGCATGGCGGGGTCGTTGATGCCGCAGACGAAACGGTCCCGGAGCAGCGAGTCGAGCTGCTCCCCGAAGGCGCAGCCGCTCGCCAACCCTCGCAGCGCTGCGACGAACTGCCCGAGCGTCTCTCCGTCTCGGCGGCTCCGGTTATTGAAGCGAAAACGCTCCATTAACGTCGACGGAGCCGGGCTGTAGTGCGAGCGTAGCGTCGCGAGCAGCTCACCCAGCGACTTGTCGTGCGGCGTGGCCGGCTTGAGCAGGTCGAGCAGGAGAGCGAAGACGCGGGTCCCGCAGCTGGCCAGGAAGATGTCGCGCTGTTTTGCCTCGGGTGTGTCGTTCGCCCGGAAAAACACGCCGACTTGCTCCTCGTAGACCGGCCAGGCGGACCCTTCACCCTCGAACGGCGCGAGCCTCCCGTACAGCGGCATGGCGTAATGGCGGCTGGCTTGAGGGGGCGGTGTCTCGGCGTTCTCGGTGGCGGCGTTCATGGTGGCTTCGGCCGCTCCGCGGGCTTCTTCCCTCGTCGCCAGTGTCACGATTTAGTCCCGCGTTCGTGAACCTGGGAGGGTAGGGGTACCCTCCAGCCGAGAGACGACATGCAGCGTGCTGGTGGTGACGGTGACTGACCTTCGAGCAGCCGTGCTCGGAGGTGTTTATTGCCCGGCCACACACAAGGTTGCCCACCGAGCCTGGTGGGGCCACTGAACTTAGCGGCCAACGAATATCAGGGATGGGGGGCGCCACACACTTGTCACAGTAAATTTCAGCTTGAATGTTTCCTACCTCACTCTTCTCTCTATAATGCACGGCACATGCATACTGTCCTTACGTCGTCTTTTTTTTTTTTTAATTTGAGCAAGTTTTTGTTGCAATAATGGTATACAGTTAACCTGGATGTAACAAATGTGTTACGCCGACGAATTATTGTTTTTTGCAATTTTTTTTTTTGAAAAAATCGGCCGGAGAAATGTGCTAATTTAGCTAATTTTTTCTCCCACCGCAAACTACCGTGCATTGCCACATGTGAGTGCGGTGTCGGTTATGTGCTAGGTTGGCCTGTTGGCGTGTGGTCGCGAGTCTCCACTGAAATCTGCGGTGTCATTTCGTCGGTGATGAGTTTCTGCTACCAGAAAATGAAAAGTTTTGTCTTTTTAAAGACAACCTCACAATTTTAAAAGCTGTCTCTGCCAGCAATAAAGTAGAACGTTGCCACGTGGTACTGTATCCCGGCTAGCACCTTCTCACCGATTTTGAGCGCGGAAGAGAGCATCAAGTTCATCAAATTATTGAAAAGGCACCCTTTCAGCATGTTCGTCCACCCGGTGCGGTGGCTCAGTGGCTAAGGCATTGCGATGCTGAGCACGAGGTCGCGGGTTCCATTCTGGCCGCGGCGGCCGCTTTTCCGATGGAGGCGAAAAGCAAAAATGCCCGTGTGTACGAGATTTCGGTGCACGTTAAAGGTCCTCAGGTGGTCAAAATTAATCCGGAGCCCTCCACTACAGCGCGCCTCATCGCCTGCGTTGCGTTGGCGCGTTAAACCCCACAATCAATCAGTCAGCATGTTCACCCCCTTTAAACGCATTAAGGCACTGAAAAGTCGGAAAATTTAGAGCAAAAGTGGTACTTCAGTTAGTTTGTGAACACGGGGGTAAGTGAACTTGGTTCTTTGGAGTGCCATGTAGCTATTAAGCTTGTGGGAAAGCAGCTGGGGCAAATCATGCACTTTTCACTGTGAAATAAATCCTTGGAGGCTGAGTTCCCCGTCACTGCAGTGCAGCATGTTGGTTTCGTTTCTGCTCCACTCACGCGAGTCTTAACTCAAAACCTGTGTGTAATGAAAAATTGCGAATTTTTGTCAACTTAGTTATATCCAGGTTTGACTGTAATCGCAAATTTTTTCCAAGATAACTTCAAGACACATTTCAGCTTGCATAACTGAATTGAAGTACTGGCTATGAAACCTGAGATGACCTGGCTGTGCATCTTTTTTTCGCCTGACCTGTTTTAGATCGGAGCATTCTGAGCGGAGTTAGTATGCCTACAGGATCACCACCCAATGAGGCTGGGGAAGCTACCGACATGAAGGTAAGGGTTTCACTAGTGGGATGGTATTGTGGAAGTCGTCCATACAACGCTGATACTCTCGCTGCAAGCTTGGTGAAAGATGGGTACACAGCGCAGCTTATCAAAGCCACTGCATAGAATCCTCAGATCAGGTTATTGCCCTTGGGATGTCTCTGTGTGGTACAACCTTATTTTGATTGAGGTTTGTGCATCCTTAGACGTCGCAAGCATCGGAGGAAACAGTGGAAGTATTTGAAGAACGTATGGCTTAAGTCGAAAGACACAGTGCAAAAAAGGAGCTGCAGCGTGTGCCTTCAAACGTGAGCCAAGTTTAGCCTAGCTTGGAAGGTAAGAAAAAAATCCCAGGCCATGTCCACTAACGGGAAACCTGCGGAGGGGCAAAGCATGCAATGTACAAGGGTATCCTTGGTGCCTAGGGGTTTTTGCCAACGGAGATGAACCCGTTGGGGGTATACAGCTTTGCTGTAGTAGTCTCTTGTCTTTGAAGCACGGAGCTCTCTAGCGCAAGGCGTAAACAAGTGTCCCAGTGTTTTTTTGAGTATGCGTTACGAAGCGCTCCAGCGCGAGGCGTAAATGGGTTTCCCAGTGTTTAATACCATGGCTACATGAGATGACAGTTACGACGACAGGAGACACCAACAGCCCCAACCCCTAAGAAGCTTTGTCCCTAAAATGAGGGTATTGTGCGACACCCCCTCACCCAAAAGGCAGTAGTCTTTCTTGGGCTACCTGAGTGCGAAAGTTTTGGTCCGTCTTTCTGCTTGTCACTCTATTCAACCTAAAAACAGTTGAAGTCTACAATAAGGCAAGACAATTCCCAACTAGTAAAACTGCTGGTGTGGCTAATACACGTCCATAATATCCAGCAGAAAAACACACTTCGGTCATATTTAAGGGAAAAAGTAAGTACGTAACTGAGAGTACCAGTGCTCTTCTAGTTACTACGGGTTGGATTGGTTTTTACAATAACAGATTGAAAGAACGATGATTAAAATGGTAGGGGAAAAGAGGTGAGATAAAAGCAAACAGTGAAGCAAGAGATATTGGCTCGACCTTTTTTGAGCGCAGCAAAAACAAGAGGTCCGAACCGATGGCATGTGAGCAGTGCTAGTGCAGGAATATTGAATTCAGCTAGCCTCAACTGTATTTAATACTGGTTGGAGGGACTGGGTATTACGTGACAGTGGCGTCTTTTGCTTTCTTCCGCTCTCCTTCGTCTGCTTGCGCTGCACCGCTTCAACGTGAACACCCACCAACACGGCCAACGATCCGTTTTTGTTTTAAATGCAGAGCATTTCAGTAACTCACGATGTCACCCGCATTGACGTCCGTAGTCGTAGTCCGCACCCCTCCCCCTACACTATATAAAAAAAAATACTATCCGGCGCCTGGTTTCGATCCCTCGACCCTGCGGGGGGAACGCAATGTACATGGTGCTCTACCCACTGCGCCACAAAGCCGACACAGAAGGGGAGGCTACGGACGCGCCTTATATCCTTGACTAATTCGAACTACGTCAAGAAGCTGCTGATACAACGCATTCACTACCACCAACTCCCCAAACACTAAACGTTAACGCAATACACCCACCCGCTATGCGACGCATTTACTCGAGTCCCCCTCGCAGGGAGATGGGCCCAATTTTTTGGAATTGGCTACCAGTTGGCCGAGAGGTGCATGCATAAAAAAACAAAAAAAACAAAAAAACCAGGGAAGTTGTGTTCAAAGTGGTACCTGCCTCGGTGCGGAGTTGTCTAAGTGGGAAGGCGAGTTCGTGAGCAGTTGCAGGTGCCATGACTCACTGCAGTTGGGCCCAGCAGATAAAATACACCATGGGCTGTGGAAACTTGGCAAGACTTGGATAGATTTCATTACTGTAAAAAATTCACTCCTCTAACATTACCACTTGTCATTCTTTCTACTCGCTTGTGTAATGATGATTATTTTCACGTCCTAATAAGGGCATAAATTGTTTATGTGGCTTTTTCATTCTTGTTAATGGGGGGAAAGGGGCGGAACTCTTGAGTTTTGTCCATTTCAAAGTGTTCCTTTGGAGTGGGTCCTGATTGGCTAAAGACAGACAACGGAACGTGACTTTGGTTGGCAATAGTGGCAAGGAACCATTTTGAATGCCCATTTCAAGCCCCAACATTTAATGAGCTGTAAAATTAGTTCCAAGTGTTGCATCCAAAAAAAAACGCTTCCTATAGTGCATTAATTTCACCAGGGTTCGTAGCTTTGGAAAATGTGAAGATTACAGTATTATGACTAGTGCTGTCTTGTCTATTGTTCCTCCAAGAATGGCTAATTAATAATCTCTTATTATCTTGGGAACTAAACGACTGGCTCAAGAAATAATGTCATACAGTAAAACCTCGAGCTTTTACTGTATATGAAATCAGTGGGGAAGAAGCAGCACGAAGTTTCGCAGATTTTACTTCATAAATTAGAAGTTCTTTTAAGAGCCGTTTCCCCCCTTAAATTGATTAATTTCACGGTGAATAAAGCATCACTTGCTGCCAGAAAAGTGCTGGGGCACTGTAAAACACCCAGCCTTTCGAATAAAACAAACTTGTATTTTGTCTGCATGATCCCTTTAAATTCCTCTTTCCAATGCCACTGGTGATTTCTTTTTAAAGGGGTCCTGAAATACCTTCCGCTGATGCATGGATGTACATGCACCCAAATAAAGCAATGTATTTGCAACCTCCTCCCGCAAGAATTTTGTTAAAGCGATGAGTATTAGCTGAGAAATCGTAAATCAAAAACCGCGCATTATCGTCGCTCCGAGTTTCCTCCTCCTTTCGACTTACTCTCCGCTGTTGACGGCGCGAGAGCCTTGCCTCCCATGATGCTGCGCTCCGCAGCGGTGACGTACTTCCGCTATTGCGCTGCTCAGACTGTCGTCTGCTACGGGCAAGCTTTGTTGACACCATGAATCCTGCACGCACTCCGCTCAAGGCTGGAAAAGCGAACGAAAAATCTGGCCGCATGTATGCGGCGGCCTGGCCTTGCCCTTTCGCGGTGTACGTTGCTGGCGGCACGACTTTTTATCGGCAGCGAACTCGCAGCCGCACGGGGAGGGTCGTGCGCTCGTTCCCTTGATGCACCGCGCACTGTTTATCAAAAAAGGCCCGTATCAGATGTGGCCCCGCTGGTGCCGGGTCTTATTTTGCGGCGGTGGTAATTCCTGCCGGCGGCATGTGAAAAAGACATTTTGAACCGATACAGAACACGTGCACAAAACGCTTCAATCATGTGACCAGTTCAGCTTGGGGCGACGCGTGGTGGAGAGCGGCAACGTTGGCAAAACATTCTCCGCCGCGGCTCTGAGCTTTCTAGCGCTGGAGCGAGCGCCATTTCTTTGACAATCTCAAACATCGGTTGCCTTGGCAACAAGGCACAAACCGCTCCAGAAGTCAGTTACGCTTCCGTGATCCCGGTTCAGCTTGGGGCCCCACCTCGCGACATGTGGGCACTGCAGGCGTACCACCCACTCCTATTGGGAAGTGCGAGATGCGTTTGGCATTACAGGAGGCGATGGTGTGTGTGTTGTGGACGCCTTTGTTTCGCGATGAAATGCGACGTTGTGCTTCTGCGGGTGGATAGTTCTTCCCATGGTCTGGATAATCTTTCTCGAGCGACGTACGACTCAACCTCGCATGGGGTATGTGCAGTGTGCGTGGCTAAAAGCCATCGGCTTGTGCGCCAGAGTTAAGTGACTTGCTGTTCGTCCCCGCAAAGCGCGCGCGAGGTGAGTACCGAATTTACGACGGGAAGGAGGCAACCCATCCTCTGTCAATCGTGGTTCAGACTTTCAACGCATGTTGTGACGTTGTATTCGTTAGAAACGCATCTCTGGATTGTTTTGAAGCTGAATAAAATGTATGCGTCAAACCCGGGCATTCGGCTCAGGGCGTTCTCTGCGATTGCACGAAAGAAGTGCCACGGGGCTTGAACGCTTTCTTTATGGAACGTACTCAGGTAAGAGAATATCCATGTCGTGTTATGGCCGTGTTGCATTCAATACAAACGGTTAAGCGTTTGTTTTACACTTGTTTCGTTTGTCGTAAAATGCCCAAGCACTCCGGCACTCCGCTGGCAGATCAGCCGGCGAGCCGACGCTGAGCAGACGACTCATCTCTTTGCCGGAAGTGCGTGAAAAAGCCGCCAAATAGCAGGATGTCTAGCTCATGACGAACATCTGGGAATCGATGATGTAGACATGTGAAGATGGCGGCGTCCAAAAACACGAAGGAAAGGGTGAGAAAAAAACGACAAACTTTGCAACAAAAGTGTGAGCTTTCCGCTGCGCGTAAAAGAGTAATACTTGGCACAGAGGACGTTGACGACCCAATCTAACGGTTGCGCTAGTTCATTTAGTGTGCTCAAAATGCCTTTCAGGGCCCCTTTAAGCTCGACCTTCTCCGATCTGTCACGGTATAAAATGATGCATGTGTTAGCGACTTTGCCGAATACTGCCTGACTGGCTGAGTCTAATTCCCAATCCCTTCGTGCTTGTGCCAGCAGGGGAACAAGAGGCCATCTCAAAAATCAGTGCACACTGATCTGATGGACATGATTGGGGCAAGCAAGGAGAGCCTCCTGAGTGCAGTCTTCAAAGACCGCAAGACTGCGCCACGCTCGGAAGGCAGCTCCAGGACAGGTAGGCGGAAAATCTATGCTTTTTCCTGCCTTGGTGTCCATCCCCCGCAATTGCCTGTTGTGTTGGCTCGGCTGAGACTTCGTGCAACTCCGCACGAAGTCATCAGTTCAATTCTCTGCTGTTGCGCCCGTTTTTCTCATAGGGAAGGGGAGGACAACTCTTGATGTCTTCGAAAACAAACTCGTGATATGTCTGAGATTTCAGCACGTTTTAAACATGTCCAGCTGCTCTAAATTATTTAGTAGCTGTTCAATACGGCAGGCGTCACAGCCAAGGCATTGCTTCAGCATGTAAAACCTCAATTCGAATACTCTCCTCCATAATTTTGCGACTGGGGAACAAGGTGAGCATCTTTGTGCCGGAATTGTTGAGCAGTGGAAAGACTTCTCTTGGCAGGGAGCCTTAGGGGTAGACACATAAGGGGTCTCGGGTAATTCTTAAATTTGTCACAAATGATGCAAGTAGTCCAGAGTTTGTTCCCTTTTATTGAACCAAATAAAAGGTTAATTTCTAGGCGTTGGCTTTGGGGAGTGGCCACTAATCACACAAGCAAGCTGCTGCTTGTGCCTGTACCCGCCGCGGTGGCTCAGTGGCTAAGGCGTTGCGCTGCTGAGCACTAGGTCGCGGGTTCGATTCCCGACCGCGGCGGCCGCTTTTCTGATGGAGGCGAAAAGCAAAAACGCCCGTGTGTACGAGATTTCGGCGCACGATAAAGATCCCCAGGTGGTCAAAACTAATCCGGAGCCCTCCACTACGGCGCGCCTCATCGCCTGCGTTGCATCCCACGGGCCTGTCTTAAGCTCATGAGTGGGTTCCCTGTTCTCCACTCAGCATCACGCAGGCACCTCGCGGGGAGTGAGGTTCGGGAGCAGAAGATGGTGGCCAGAGATCAACAGAGGCAAGTGTGATTCCTCCGGTTTTTGGGGACAACGGCGTTAAAGGAATAGTGCCATGCTCAACCCATCAGGAGTGTGGAAATGCCGCATACAGGATTTGATACAGGAGTCTGCGCCTCATGTCTTGCTGCTGCAGTATCATATTATTGCACTTTATAATCTCCAAAGAAAACATTTTCTTGATGGCTGAGTGGGTGAGAGGCCAATGTTAGTTGTAGCCACAGTGCAGCTTCACTGATGGGTTCAAGGCCCTTTAGGGATAGTGCAAAAATGTAGAGGATGGATGATCAAAGGGACTGACCCTTCGGAACCGTGTGGGTGTTAAGGTGAAAACATTGGAGGGACAGACAACCACTTTTTGTCCAGTATATTTTCTTTATTCCAAATGAAAGGGCATCACTTAACACGTTCACTGCGGCATGATTTTTTTTGGTCTGGTTTAAGGTGTGGAGTGAGCCACCAGTGGGCCATTGGGTATATCCCCCAGGTGCATTGTGACCCACCGGTGGGACGCACGACTATGCCTCTTTTTTTTTCTTTTTTTTTTTTGCACCAACGAGATGGCGCTGCTACCACTCGGTGCTGCACTTTCTTTTGTGCCCGTAAAAGTCACAAGGCTCCATTAGGTGCGCTGGAAAGTTTTGGAGCAGCAGGGAAGACTCAGACACTTAGTCCAACGGTGCGTATTTCACAAACTGCAGGAAAAGTTTGCAAGCAGGACAATGGAGGAACGTGCCGCTACTCGGCTCCTTAGAAACAATGGCGCTACCTCACGTCCAATGCAACAGACAATATATTAGTTGCAATTTCGAACTTCAGGCGGCAGCACAAGATGAAGAGCTCTTGCGCCTGGGTCACTGGTGGGTCACCTGTGGGTCATAGCCTTTAACATCAGACAAGTATTCTGGGCGTGTGTATTCTCATGCAACAAAAATCATACCTCTGTATTCAGGTGTCATAAAGTTATCACAGCCGCAAGCAGATAAATGCACGTAACTTCCGCAGCCGCATAGGTGGAGCACAGGCCGTGACCCACCGGTGACCCACAACGCAGTGAATGTGTTAAAACACCGTAAGGGGGACTTGCGTAATAACATTCCTATAGGACTTACTAATTTATGACCCACAGGGTTAAAAAGCATCGTGTACCGATAAGAAAAATTTTACCGATACATTAAAATTTTCCTAACATAGTTTGTGGCTTTCAGAAATATATCAATTCTTTGCTGGAATGAAAAGTAAACAAGAAACACGTTTGGGTTTATTTACTTGCTAGCTGTCCAGCAAGCGAGAGTTTTTTTTTTTTTAGCACAGAAGTGAGATATTTCCAAAATAAGTAAACTATGCCATTTGGAGCCTTTTCATGGATCTGCAGAACTATTTTCATTGGTGCCCGATGGTTTTTAGTAGTAAGTTCCATAGGAACCTTAGCATCTGGGTCCCCCTTAACCTGAAATGGTTTTGCTGACGGCACCCCAGAATTTCTCAAATCACAATTTCTAGAAAAAGGAATTCTGGCAACCGTGACAGCGGGCCGTGCCGCAGCATACTATTAACTGTACGTGAGATTAAAAGAGGTGTTTAAAACTTGTCCCCGGCTAAAACAATAATGGGCAACCTTTCATATTGCTTCTTGCGGTTTTTGAATCGCGTGTTGAAATCGACAAAATTGTTTGGATACCGTATTTTCGCGCGTATAACCCGCCCCTGCTCATAATCTGCACCCCCACTTTCGGCCCGTCGGAAAAGAAAAAAAAATCCTCTATTGCCCGCACATTTGATACAGGAAGGGTTGCACCAGAGGTACTGCTCAAGCAACACGTCACATACCACGTAGACAGAAAAGGCACAAAATTCATTTGTTAGAATGCGCTCGTCCTTGTATGTTTTGCGCCATCGCTGCCGTGGAAGGCTTATTGTTACTGCATGGGAGCTTCACGGCACAACGCGCATTGCCGTGAAGCTGCACTAAAAGATTAAAAAACCCGCGTATTATCAGCACCCCTACTTTGCCACTGAAATTTTCGCATTTTGGTGTGGGTTATACGCGCGAAAATACGGTACGTAAGGTAGTGTCTCATTTAGACACTGTGTCGCCGCCTTTCAGATTAAAAAAAAAATTTAGTAGAAAATCAAAATTATTTCTGCCTGTTTATTTAAAAATTCCTTGAGCTTATTAAAGTATATAGAATGGTGGTTTTCATAAGAGCTTGAGTACATGCACTTCACAACAATCGATTGTCTGTCCCTTGAAGTAGCTCCTTGAGCAAAAAAGTGGACATGACAAATGTAGCGCGAAAATTTCTGCTCTTAAATTATCATTGGCTACTGTGTGTTATGTAGCGTGTGCAGATGTCCTCCGAGTTTTTCACTCATTTATTTACACATGCTGTGGGCCCACCCAAACCCAAGCATGAATGAATGCATCGGAGCGGGGAAGGAATAATTCCCACTGTGACGAGAACTTGGAAACGTAGTGCACGGAAGTTTTAACGATCGGCCAGTCAGCCACCAAAACAACAAAATAGAAAATTTATTGGTGCGTGCGTCATGAACGTCGCTTTATTTTTCTATCGTGCAGCCGCCATCAAGAAACGCTGAAGGACCAAAACGGACATCTGTCAGAGGTACGTCATCTTCTCGTGGGACTAAGGGGCCCAAAGTTTACGTGACACACCAACACATACCTGCCAACTCTCCCGAATTGTCCGGGAGACTCCCAAATTTTGACATCTCCTGATTGTACAAATGCTATCTCAAATCTCCCGAAATGTGGCCACCCCAGCAGAGAGGTCGTTTTTCTAGTCAGGCGCGTACGTTGGTTATTTCTGCTGCGACAGTTGCAGAGCTGCGGAAGAGCACTCACCACCATACCTCTAGTTCATTGTATCTGGGCCGTAGAGCACCATTAAGCATGTTCTAGGTGCCATAGTGAGATGTGCGGGACGAAGCCCAACAAGTGAAGTTTCATAGAATGCAGAGGCGATGCTGCAGCTACTTGCCATTCCACGCAGCAATGCTGAATGTGGAAGTACTATATGTTTAGCGCAACAACGAGAACCGAATTTCGGTCCTCGCTTTCCAAGAAGAGTGTTTGCGACTTCCTTACGGTAAAGTGTCACCAAACCGGACATTCTTTTGAGCAGATTTATCCTGGCAAGTTTTTGAAGCTTGCGAAGTCTGCAACTGCCAGGTGTCTTCACAAGTATAGAAGTTTGGCGCTCTTCACTTCAAGAACCAGGAGTAGCATGCAAGAAGTTAAACGCACACCCTGAAACCTCCCCTCCCCTCAACCCCACCACGCAGTCTCCCGAATTTTCACATTGCTAGGTAGGCACGTCTGCCATGTTCCCAGGGCTGTAGAACCAACGGTGGCCAGGGGAGAGTCAGCTGAATTTCCTATTCCACCCCTGTGTGCTTGGCCATCTCCTCTCCCCTGCATCTTTCCACTTGCTATTTCCACCTTTCTTCCCACCTGAACATTTTAGTACATTGTTTCAGCTTGTTCCCCCTACTGCTTAATTTCTCAATCCATCCCATATCTCTCCCCTCCTTTGAGTGGATTGCTTTTGTATTTGTGCGATGTTGGACACCTGAGAAGTGCCTAGGATCAAGCACTTATTCATCCTAACAGGAAGGGAAAGCTGCTGATGAAAAAGGCAGCACAATTTTACCGTATTTACACGATTGTATGTCGACCTTTTTTTTTTTTTTCAAATTTTACAATCCAATGTTGGGGGGTCGACTTAGAATCGAAATCGAACTGTGTACCACTAGTAACGGCAAGCGAAACAAGAAGCCAGGGGTGCTATGAGGTGGGGGCAGCTTTGCACCCTTGTTTCCATGGTTATGGTCAAATCGTAGCGTATTAATTTACCATCGCATGCATTCTGGCGTCAATAATGGTGATGCTGACTTTGAAAGTTGGCGCGTTCCCGATCTGTGCCCTTTGTCCACTGTACTCAGAGACTGACTTCCCACCATTGTGTTCGGAAGTGAACTGAACAATGTGATGCGATGGTGGCTACGTTAGCGCCGTTTATTGAATCAAGGGATTGGGTAATACTCATTTTGTTTATTAGAGACAAACAAAACGCTTCTTGAATGCGAGTAACGTACTCACGAATAAAAGGAACTCGCGAGCGGCCACTTCTGTCAGCCGCCATGTTTGTTTTGGTATCGCACGGCAGTGGTGGCCACTGCCAGTTGCTTCGATGGTTGTCATCTCGCAGCGAATGTGTTATAATTGCGAATAAAGTTTTTCGCTTATACAATAAAGTGCTTATACAAAAGCTTTTTTTTTTTTAACATCCACTGCGCACACCATGATCGCACGGCTCTTGTGGGAGCATCGATCATTGATGGAAGAGTTTCCGAATGGGGGGTATTGGTAGTTGACAGAAGAGCTTCTCTTTGCGATATGATTTTTAGGCGGCGCTCACATTTCTTCTTCTTTTTTTTTTTTTTTTTTTGAGAGAGATGCAGTTTTGGGGGGTCCACCTACATTTGAGTCAACTTACAATCGTGCAAATACAGTATATTACATGCACATTTTGATGGAGAAGAGGAAAAGCAGTGGCTTTTAGCTTACTTGCAACATGGTGCCTCCCCCTACCATTGCTCTCTCGATTGCTAACGCCTCCTGTGCTGCGTTTTGTTACTGCTGCGATGTCTCGAATCAAGCAGAGGGAACAAAGGTGAGAAAGGAAGCGCCTTAAAAATTATTTCAAGTTGCATCTGATCTTGAAGTCAGTCTCTGTCTTTCATGCTTACTCTTTCCTACAGGCTTCGCTCCTCTCTGAATCGGCATCGGTGGCTTCTGGTCGACCTAGCAAGCACCCGTTTGATGATGCCAGCCAGCTGTCCTACAGCGAGTTCTACCGTGTGGGAGACCCCAAGGTGCACTCGAGTTTCTTAAAACTGGACGGTGGTGGTGTACACTGTTGAGGATTCGTTTAGGACTATGCGCTGCTGGATAGTGTGCATTGGAGGAAAAACTGGCTTTCATGGTCAAAAGGGTGTCAGAGTCGGTTAGAAGATAAGGGTGCAGTTTTTGGAGTGGTTGATGCGAGTGCCTGAGGAAAGTAGGAGGCATGTTTGGATGTTCTGCGACCACGTTTTGCAGCATGCATATGTGCACGTTGCTATTTCACGTAGCGGGGATGGCATCACTGGCAGGAGTTTGGGGAGGTTTTCTGTAGCGGTTTTACCATCTACTGATTCATAAATAACTAATCTCCAAAAGTTGGCAAGCATCAGTGCTTCTTGATGCGACAGTGCTGTATGTGCACAGTATTATATTTTTTTTTTCTCGTTTTTGTAACGCATGCGTTCAGTTAAATGCACTGGAATTTACGGAGGGGATACCTTGAAGCCCTTTTGTGATGCTAGAGTCTGTGCTGGGAGTCAAGTGACCACAGTGCAGTTGAGCATGCGCTGATATGCGGTTTATAAATTCATCATCATCACCAAAAATAGTGTGGTCGATTTGGAGCATCAGACCCTACCACGTTATCACATAGCTATCTTGCATGATGCTCGCGCTTCATGTAGGTTCGCGACTTCCTTCCTTGCTGGCTTATGCTTCTACATTAATTCCACCAGTGTAAAGGGCTTTGAAGGGTGCTAATGCATTGCAAATGTCATTGTTGCAACATTTCAGCCTGCTAGACCAGGCTTTGTAGTAATAGGTCACTTGCCCGCAGGATTCTTGCATTCAGGCGCAGCGTGAAGATTTGAATCTCTGTGGTCACCAGGTGGTGTTTGAAAATTGGTGTCCTTTTTTTTTATGTTTATGCTACCACCCTTGTAGGATTCGTCAGATGCAGCACTGGATGAAAAGAGCCGCTCAGCGTTCCTCAAGAAGCACTTTGATGTCTCTGAATTGGGTGAGTGACGGTGGGAAGCCAACTCCCCGGGAGCCTACAGCACCCATTACGTAGCGCATTTTTGATGCAAAAGCATTGAAGGACTTGTTAAGCTAAAAATCCGGCGTCTGGCATCTGTAGCCACCCCTAAACCTTTCATTGGCTGCGATGTTGTACTGTTCTGACACTTTTCCTTGGTGTTCCTGACATTTGACCCAACATTACACCTTGAGGTCTAAGAATGCTGACAGGTCCATGCAGCTCAATGTACAAGTTTGACATTGCTTGGTACGTTTGTTAAAGGAACACTAAAAATAGTGGAAACAAAGTTGGCTCGTTTCGATAGATTAAGGTGCCGGGAATCCAAATTCACCATTCTCGCAACTCGCAGTTGTTTAATAAAGCAGAAAAGGGGTGTCGACACCCCGCATGCTTTTCGGGTACTGCGGTTTGTGACGTCACAATAATTGTGCACGGCGAGAGCTCGTTGGAGGAGCATCTATAAATGTTTTTTTTTTTAAATAAACAGCTCCGAAGTGGTTGAACACGGGAAATAAATGTAAATCACAGGTTTCCGTGAGGTGACGTAATTTCAAGAATGCAGACAACAGATTATATACGCTATGAGACAGGCTGCTTCACTCACCCTCGTCGGCCATCGTGCTTTCAGTTTTGTTTTAAACAAGCATTGGTGCACATTTAGCGAAGTCAGTAACCTACCACGGTGAACGCCCGAGCTTCTGCTTCGGCAGGAAGCGGCAAAAGGACGAGATGCATTGCAGGTGTTTAAACGACCTGACCCACCTGAGATTCTAACTCGTTCTCTGCACACGAATGTTGCTATCGGTAAGGCGTGCCCACGCCTGTGCACATGCCATTACCTGTGAAAGGTTAGGGTACTTACTGCAGGGGGTTATCCGACCAATCCGACCTTATGTACTGTCACTCACTGCGAGCTGTTGCTGATAAATAATCCGTACATTGTGCGCGCATAGCTCTACCCTTATGTTTGGGCCGAGCGGAGCCACTCCGAAGTTCGCCCATTCGGCGATGAAGATATACTCGAGACCAGTCTTGGGCAGTAACTAGTTACTAGTAACGCGTTACCGGTAACTAGTTACTTTTTTCAGTAACTTGTAACTGTAACTAGTTACTTTTAAGTTAGAGGAACTTGTAACTGTAACACTGTTACTTTTTTGTGGAGTAACTGTAACGATAAATATCGTTACAGTTACTTTATTTCTATAAAAAAATTATCCAACAGCAACACTAATTAACGAACGTTGTACAGTTTGCGCGTTTCACTTTTTAGGCCTTTTCTCCACAGAACCTTAGTCTACTTCATCTATGCCAGCTCACTCCCTTTGCATGGGTGAAAAAGATCTGGACTTGAAATGTTTAGGCGTGCACGTGTGCGTGGTGTCTCACGCGGTCTACTAAGGGCTCGAAGTTTCTAAGCTGCAGTATTTTCCTCAGCAGCGCGACATCCACGTGCGCCTAAGCGCACGTGGATGCATGTTGACGCGCCAGAACCTATAGTCCGATGCGCGGCTGCACCATTTTCGTCACATCTGGAGTGCAGTGAACAGGAAAACAAAGGGGAACAGGAATACAAAGGCGAGCAGGAAAACAAACACCCACAAACGCCGCACAACGCCCTGAAACCTCGGCACTGTCGCGGAAGCCTCGAAAACTCCGGTCAGGGCGTCTCTTTCTCATTAGCGACGTGCAGCCCCGTTTGCAGGGTCATAAAACGCCGCGGAGAGTCTCTCGGCGGCGTCGCGCTCGTCCAGCCTTAAGCGCACTCTAGAGTGTTCGATTCACAAGTCGCAGTTGCTTGCGACCATTGTGTGCGAGACCCTTGGCCGTATTTGGGACCACGCGTTTGGGACCCCTGGTCTAGAGGCTTCATAGAACTGTCAACAGTGCTCGAACGAGGTCGAGGAAGTAATAAATTTCATGCCCCTCCATACATACGACGACCCCAACAATGGTGGCCCCCTGCTGCCCTCACACTTGCCAGCATCTTGGCCGGCAGACGTCTGACCACACTGCCACTGCACGAAGAAATGTTCTTGGAAAGCCTCGCGACTTCGTTTAGAGGGCTGTGGCCGAAACGAAAACAGTAGCTACATCTGCTCCTGAAGGTTGGGTGCAAGGAATACTTGGGCGAGCTACGTTCGGCCTACGCCTCAAAGCAAACGAAGGGAGGGGTTCCTGGGATCGGCGACGTGATTGCTGTGGAAGGCTGGGATTGTGAAAGCAGTGTTTTCCGGTCGAGACGGCAAAATCTGCCTTTGTGAGGATGGGGGGAGGTGGAGGAGAGGGAAAACAGTAAAGCGTTCATTTCAGCTTCCTTTGAAAATATCTTGTCTCATTCCGGGGATGGGGGTGGCTGGGGGTTGGGGCGGGAGAACAACTCCGAGGGCCCACGGACAAACGTCGCATCGGCAATGGCTCAAATTGGTCCCCGTCTCCAATTTTAATATACACCGTGTATGTTACGGTGTATATTAACATACAACATAACATGGGGTTACTTGCGCCTTAGAAAGCGCTTCAGCCGCGGGCGTGTCGTTGGGCCACTTGTCGCTACTCCTCAATACTGGCTTGCTGAAATATTTGCGTCACAGTGAGGGCAAAGTTAGGCGACTTCTGGGAAATCGGTACTCGCACGTTAGGCCATGCGTGCTTGGAAGAGGCTCGAGGAGAACTAGATATATCCAGCCTGCCAGCCTGCGCGAGTTCTGTGGACTAGTTCGTGGAACAATGAACGTTGCGGCCCAAAAATACCTAGCGCCTCAGAGCACTCGGCCACGGAACGGGCTCTTCTGACCTTGGTAATATAAGGTATATATTGTACAACAAGTTTACACTTTTATTTAGTTTTGGCATTTCAAGCAGCTTAGGTGACTATTTGTTGTATTGCGCTCGTGCAGTAAGCGTCCCCCGAGTTTCCACAATAGCTCAGGTCTAGCAATTGCATTTTGTAGACGGAAAAGCGTTCGCAGATGCGTAGTCTTGCTGCTGACCGCTGTGCTTGTTCGCCCAGCGCAAAAAAGTGCTTCCCGCACCCTAGTTTTATGCTGTACGGTAAAAATATCAGTTGATTTTATTTCCTTAGTACCTATATTGACTTCGCTGACTCTTCTCCTGCCTTCAAGAGGCCTTATATTTTCCTACTGGCGTACCAGTCAGCGAAGCGTCGCATGTGCGCTTGTGCAGCGCTTGTGTGAAGCGACCTTGACTTGGAGCTAGATACAGTGTACAAACTAACCAAGTAAAGAAAGGCCCATTCTTCCATTCACAAACGTGTCCTGGCTTCGTTTCAACTGAGCGAACGAATTGCGACGGCCCGTCGGCGGACGAAACGCTGGGCCGACTGACTCTGTCTGAAGGCCGGGGAGCCGTGCAGTAGCGCAGCCAATTGCGAGCTTGGCTCCTCTCGACGTCACACGAAAACGCCGCAGAAAATGGGTGAGCGTAAAGAGAGGAGGACAGCCTTTTCGAATTAATTTTTCTACTAAATAAAATCGCGTAAACGCGTCCAGAGTGGTAGTAACATGGCCTGGGGACTCCGGACTACAATTTGCGCAAGTAATCCCGCAATGTTTACATATCTTTTCAGTGTCCCTTTAATATGAGAGAAAGCAGTGCTTATTAAATGAGGACCAACAAAGGAGTACACAGAAACACGAGCACTTGTGTATGTGTATTCCTTTCTTGGTCTTCATTTGAGCGTTATTTTTTCTCATTTGTCATGCATGTACCGTAAAGGCATGAAGTATGAGGTATCTACATTGTTAGTGGCCGCAACCTCTGTTGCAGAAAAAAGGGGCCGTCCACGCCAATACACCAATTATAGCATCCTACAGCAAAACCCAAAAACGACACTTTCAATGCAACACTATTCGGATGTTAATGCTTTCTCATTTGATTTAACTGATATAGTTCACCTGCCTACCTACCTGCCTACCCACCTACCTACCCACCTACCTGCACTACCAAATGCTTAGCATCCATGTGTGCACCGCTTATTTTAAGATGTCAGCATATATGCTTCCGCTTCGAAAGCTCGTGTCTGGGTGTATAAAGCTTGTCAATCAAGGCACGTGCCATCGGAAAATGAATGCGCTGTGTTTCAAGCACTAATAGCAGGGGTGAGACAGCTGCGCATATTGCGCCTTTCTGATACAGTTCCATTTTCCTGCGCCAAGCTGCTCCAAAAGCACGAAAATGGCGAAAATTGCGCCAAACTGCTCCAGAAGAGCCTCAATGGCACGGATTTTGATGCTCATGTCAGTTTCGGCGGGGACAAAAGCCTCCCGCATCCCGGTCACCGCTTTTATCGTCGGTCAATCGCAAACACAGAAATGACACAAATAGAAAGACTGAAATGAAGCAAGCGATAGCTTCTAAAACTCGATTCGCTTTCCCTCCGGGTTCGCTGAAACGGCCTTCTCGATTAGGCATCGCTGCGGCAACAAACAAGGCCGCCACCTGATCTGGCTGCTACCAACGCGCTCAGTGCGTATCGCCGATATTTTCCCTGGTCTATTTTACGCTATCAGCTGAGTTCCAGTCTATTCATTCTATCTGTTGTGGCTCTGAACAGTGACGTTAACGCGGGGTTATGGTTTGAGATTGGTGCCAGATTACGGGAAGTTGGGTGGCTCGAAAAAAAGTTCATTGAAATGTGGGGCCTACGACTTCGGCATGGTTTGTCCTTCAGTGCGAAACGCGGTGCGCGCGTCTATAATCGGGTTCATGAAGTGAATTTTTTGGCTTGTTGTGCTGTTGTAAATGCTGAGATGTTGCTGTGCTTCGAAGCGCGATCGCGAGCCTCGGGGATGGAACGGTCGACACGAAAGTTGCGAGCTGTGCTGCGGCGCCGCGACCTGTTCAGGCAGCGCCCAATAGCTGCAGGACTACACGGTTGCCATAGAACGCGACTATAACACTTGATGTATGCAAAGTGAAACTTAATGCCAAAATTTAGGTGGGTAAACATTAACGCTACTCAAATGACCATAGGGTGAACCTGCGCCCCGGGGACTGAAACGAGTAGGCTGGTTGGGCTATGCGACCGTTAGCTCGAAGCTGCTCAACTGTTGCCGTGACTACAGTCGTTCGTACAACGAAGCCTGGGATTACAAAAATAATAATGTTAGCATTAAAACAGCAAAAAAACGCCACAATTGCGGAGCCCTTAAATTTGATAAGAGTTTTAGCATTCCGTCTGTTCCGTCGTGTACGTAGTTACCGTGCTCACCGGGACTCGTCTGAGCACTTGGGCAGTCGTAGCCGTAGGGGGATTAGTTCCGCGAACCGTAGCATTTTATTGTTCGTAACATTTTATTGTTCGTAACATTTTATTGTTGCGGAATAAATTTCAATTTCAACCTGCCTTGTCCGCGCCTCCTCGCCCTTCCGCGCGCGCAGGCGCAGACCGGTCCGGCAAACCGGTAACAAAGTAATCAACAGAACAGACGGACTGCTAAAACTCTCTAATGTTAACGGCAGTTTTGTTGTCAGTGTTGCGTGCAGGCGCAACACAATATCACGAGTTAGGAAAAAGGTAGTGCAGTTAGTACTTTGCGTTACTCTTAAAAACTCTTTCAGGTAAGGCTGTTTGAGTGTTGTGTGCATTCAAAACTGATTGAAATGTGCACTTGACCCTGCAAATTGCTGAAATAATGATTTTTTAAGCTCACAAGGCGATTTAATTAATGTCCCTAACTGCTCCAAATCAAGATTCTTCTGCTCCAAAATCGAAATTTTGCTGCTCCGAAAACTGCTCCCAAATCTGTTTGGGCTGTCTCACCCCTGTAATAGCCAAAAAGCGTTGAATGCGCTGTTTCAAGTACTAATAGCCAAAAAGCGTTACTCGATTTCTTAAATTACATGTAATCTCCTGCTCCTAGCTGATTTTAGTGGTTAATGTTACGTGCAACGTCATAGTGTCATAGCAGTGCATTGCCTTCCTGCTTTACGGTGCATTCTGCTATGCGCAGCTTGTTTATTGTTGGTGTATATATTTCATATTTCCTTCAATAAAAAGTAGTAGTGAGTCAGGGCTCATCCTGTCACCTTTTTTTTTTTCCTTTCTATTGCCTTTGCGTGCTATCAGTAAGCTATGAATCATTACCAACTTTCAGTTGTCCATTCTTTAAAAAAAAAAACATTGTTGTACCTGTGTACATTATAATTGGGTTTGGTTTTATAGCACTAGTTGCTTTCCCTAAAATAGCTGTAAATTTCGGAGAGGAATAAGAATGCGTGCGTAATAAATGTTTTCTTATTATCTAAAGTAGTTCTAAAAGTGACATCATCCCCTGGAATGGTGTGTGTACAATGGCTGTTCTACAAAGCTTCCTACAGATTGTTTTCCACAAAGTTCCTGTAACCAAGAGTTAGCGCGAAGTGAAGAACCTGAAGTTTTTCTTGCTGTGGGAGAAAATTTGGCACTGCTACCAGACTTGGCCTCTGTGCTTACAGACTCTTTGCTTTCATTTCAGATTTCAGTATCCAGGAGGTCTTCGGAGTCAACAACGAACAGTTTGTGAGTGCAGGTGAGTAGTGTGCTCATGGTTGGAGTGACATAGCTTTGCTGGTTTAGATTTTTGAGACATGCCAGATTGATTTTTTTGTTTGTTTCTGGTGGTTCACATCGTTTTACACAGAAGATACGCCACTCAAAAGCCTCTGCGTTATGCTGAACGAAAGTGGGTCACATCTAGTGAGATAATAAATACGTCCCATTTTGGTAACATCGTAACATCGTATATGTTCTCACTGTGGAACACTTCGGGATAGCCGCATGGCACTACGCTGTTTAAGGTTTTTGGGCTTGCACGCGTGAACAGGTGTCCCAAATTACCTTTTTTGTTTTTCTTATAAAGTGCAAGAAGCATAAAAATTTGGTTCAGTGATACTAGGTATTTGCATAGGTTAAACAAAGCTGCCCTGTCTCTGTCTTGCTTGTGAGTTTTACGAGGGAAGTTGTCGGGCGTCTGCGTTGTCAGTAAGCTCAAAATCTACGTTGTGTGCTGTTTACGTCATCTTTGACAGTGTTTAAACGCGTGACAGATTTACGAAGTTTTGTGTATAGAACCATCTTTGTTGTCGCCGTCAATGGTCCAAAAAAGCCACAAATTCGGGGCTAACACTTTTTTTTTATAAAAGCATTTCCTGTACACACAGCGCTTACTTGCACGTATCATAAAACCAGGAAGGGGAGATGCCTGGAGGAAAGTGACAAGAGTGTGTGCTGGATTTGGGATACATGTCAGTCATAACCTACGTGATTGCAGAATCCTGGCCAGTTATGGAGTGTGCTAACTGTGTATGTACGGGAGTGTGTACAGAACATGTATGGGATGCGTACGGAGTTTGTACGGGAGTGTGTATGGGACGTGTACAGAATGCATACGGAGTTTGTATGGGAGTGTGTGAGAGCATAGTATGGCTGCCAACAGCAGAGCGTTGGTAAGTCAGATGTTGGCTCGCTGTTCTTAAAGGGACACTAAAGGGTGGAAGGAAGTTGGCCTGTATTGATGGATTACTCTGCTGAGAATCTAAATACACCATTCTCGCAATAAGGCAGAAAACGCCAGAAACATGAAAGCAGGGTACGACACATCACACGCATTTGGGTACTGCGGTTTGCGACATCACAAAATTGGTGAATGGTGAGAGCTCATTGGAGGAGCTTCTGTAGATCTTTTCCTGAAAAAAAAAAAAGTTTACATGGTTGAGCACGAGATATAAATGCAAATAAATGCTTTCCATGACCTCATAGTACCGGAAAAACACACTACAGGTTTTATACACTGCGAGGCAGGCTGCTTTCCTCACTATTCAGTCAGCCATCGTGCTTTCAATTTTGTTTTTGAAAAACATTGTTGCGCAATTAGCAAAGTCAATAACCTACGACGGTGAGCACCCGAGCTTCTACAAGCGATATACCTGGCACGAAGCAGCTAAAGTCCCTTCATTAGAAGTAGCAAAGGGAGCAACCGGTCTCCACCCTGGCTGCCCTCCTTACCTACAGCGCTGGGTGCATGGACCGTTTCACTGAGAACTCCTGAACTTAGACACGAAAGTAACTTGTTTGTGTTTCTGTAAATGAATCCATCTATTATGCCGCAGGGCAAACTTTCGAATTAAAAAAAAAACAAAACAGGATGCACCGCAGGTGGTTAAGCGAGCCGCCCGAGCTTCCAAACTCACGTTCTCCGCTTGCGGAGGATTAGGAGGAGGCGTAACACTTTAATTGTTGGTATCGGTAAAGTGTTCCCTGTTCTAATATAATCGCCCAGAAAATAAACTTACTGTGAGTGGTTAGCTGACCAATCTGCCCGTTCGCCTCGAGCCGCTGTTGATAATTCGTAAAAGCGTGCGTCACTCTGCGCAGGCAATGATGGCTGCCATGATTTGTGAAGAGGGTTTATTTCACGCTAGCTTCGCATTGTGCGAGAGAAGATAACGAGATGGTCGCGATCGCCGGAAAAGGTTTTGTAAAGGCACCTGCCAGGAGCCCAGAACGCTGCGCTTGATATTCAAAATAGCACTTGTTGCTTCAAAAGCCCTCCATGCTTGCAGCCGGCTTGATGGTGTCTGGGATGCCGGAGTGTACGGGCAGACCGGCAGCTCGAGCATCCAAATGCGTTTCTCATTCCGTCGGTGAAAAAAATCTAAAGTCCAAGCCAGCCTCCTTCGCCAGAGAAACGTTGCTGTAGGAGACGTGTGCGCCGCCGCGCTGCGCTGCCACTGCAAGCTGTTTTGCTCACGCCACTCTGCGCCACTGTCCATGTCCCCAGAGTGAACACACCCCCGGGGATCCGCTCCTATTTTGTGACGCAATGCCTAAGTCACACACACACACACACAAAAAAAAAAAAAAAAAAAAAAAAGAAAGGGAAGCGCGTGAGAAAAATGCCAGCTTTATTTACTTATTTCTGAGCAATTAACTCGCCGTTGCTCGTCGAACAAAAGCTGAGGTAGCTACGAAATGTGTAATCTTTCAGCTAAACCAAAATTTTATTCAGCCTTTGGCATCCCTTTAACTTCACCGTGAAAGTCCTCAGTGCCGTTTTGGTGTCCTTTTTCTTTCTCGGGTCTCGAAATAAGTTTTTAAAGCAGCAGGTGTCGAGTACCTGAGAAAAAAAGGTATTTAACTCTTTCGCTACCGCAGAAAATTGACCAATTTTTAGGGGTCCAAGAAAACATTTTTTTCCTGCTAAAAAATTGGTTAGGCACTAATTGCAGGAGCACAAAATGCAGATTATTTAACGGCCTTTCCAATAACACCAGTTTTTTAAAGGTTTTCATATATCATAGTTGTGAAAAAAAATATCAAAATCAAAATTTTTGTCAAGTAGTCGAAAAAAATGATGAAAAAGGAGTTGTGTATATCAAACCACCGGTAGTAGAAAAAAATTAGAATATACATTTCGTAGGGAAACATTTCAAAAACACACCCTAAAAAAAATGTCGACTTGCGCGGAACAGTTTTTCAGATAAAAAAAAAAAAATGTTAGCACGCACGGTGCTCGGGTCATGCGGTGAAGCCCAACCTCTTATTCAAAATGTGCAATTTCGGGTGGTTCCCTAGAATAAATCTGGCGGTTTGACGTTATCAGAGGCACCAATTTGCCCCCACATAACGTAAAAGCATCTTGTCAATGGCTGACTTTGCATTTACAGCGAGCACAATATTTGGGACAAGCACGCGATGCGGAAAAAAACATGCATGACGTTGAAAACGGAACGCCGTGGTTGATGCTTGTTGTCGTTCACGGTCAATTATCTCTCAAAACATAAAGCTGAGCTTTATTATCATCTTCTTACTCGCAATTGTAGCTTTGCTCGCAAAAATGAGGTACGATGAGCCAGAATCGTGCCCTGCGATCTTTGGCCGAGTAGCAGGTGCGCGCTGAAAAAGATCAGCACGACGAGCCTCCTCTTTTGCAGCGCCACCTAACATTTTTCAAATGAAACAGTACAAAAACTTATCAGAGACTCCGTCCGAATAGACAGTTACACTAAGCAGCAACATTAGACACCCGGATATACCCTCGCATGGAAATGAAACTGGAAGGCGAACAGCTGGCAGTGTAAGGCCGGTTTGAAGTGGTGTACTCGGCGGAACAGATATCTGGCGACTGGGTGTGACCTTTTGACTTGCATCTGAAGTTATCGCAGAAATCGGGTTAGGGTGGGGGGAAATCAGGAGCGCCGTGCTTTGTTCGACGATCAGTCGCGGACGCTTCAGGCGCCATGGCAGGTAGCCTTGAAGTTGGGTAACTGCGTAGTAGCGCTAAATGTGAATCTCGCGATAAAGAAACGAAACCGAAACTGTTGTAAACTGTTTACGAATGGTCCTGGGATAAGTAGAACTACCACAGTACTTAGAACAACTTGCGCAAAGGCAATAAAACTGCCTAAAATCATAAAGTAGCTTTGCAACCAGGCACTGCTTGACATTTTCAGCCGATTTCTGGGATTATTACTGTCAGAGCGCGAACCTGACGATTGAAAATCGTTTGCTAGTTCCCCATTCACGCCCTGATAGCAAAAAACAAGCGCTGGTGCAGAGTAATTACGAGTTGCACGCATTGTTCGTTGGTAGCCGTGACGCGCGATGACCACGCCCCTTTTCCACACCCAGGTGATTCAAAAGCGTGTCAAAAATCACGTTTCCGTTGCAAAAATGAAAACAAAACTGATTTTTAAAGGCCATTTTCTGATCTAACTCCGAACAGCTTTACTTGTTCGAGAAACGCCTGGAACGCTATGAAAAGGCGCTCCCAAAAGTATCGATCAAATTGATCGATTTTGATAGGCGCGGTAGCGAAAGACTTAAATAGCCATTGTTTTAAATAATTGTTTAATTGAAATTCGGTGTTATTTCTTTTGTCAACGGATTGTTCGGGCCCTTGCTTGTCCAGCTGATGCAGAAAGCCAACTCGCTGAAGCTGAACGGGAGTTTGAAGAGGAGCACAGGTTTGAAGTGAGTGTGTTTTTGCAGTCGTGTTAGGCTTGGAATCTTTTACCCTAATATTTAACATTCCATCTCCATTGCGGTGTCATTCTCAGGGAAAACAGTTGCTGCATTGAAACTTTTTCAATGTGAAACTAGCTCTGACATTCAAAACCTTGTTAAGAAAGACTTCTACATATTCAAAACTGTGTGGAAGCCAAACTAGCTCATGTGCCACTTCTTTTTTTTTTTTAGCTCTAACAAACTTCTTAGCTCTGTTGTTTTGCCTGACTGTTTTAATCAACAGTAATAGAATTGCAGAGAAGTTTGTGCTTTATTGTCGTTGACAGTAATATACAATTGAGCTGTACTGAGCGATCTCGCATTGGTCATTCGTTTAAGCTTTATTTGACAAAGCAAATGATTTCCAGCATCTTGAAAGCCGTCAGTATTGCTTCACACTGTAACGTGTGGGTAACATGTTTCTGAGAAAAAAATCTAGTCAGATGTAGCACTGACGGCTGGAGCGGTGAAAGTGCTTTGCTGTTTACAAATGCAACACCTGACATCTTGTGGTCGTGTGCAGTCCTCACTGCCAATAATTTCATTCAACCTCAGCTGATGCTAAAATATGCAGAACCATTTTGTTGCTTTTTCGTTTTTTTTTGTAATGGGCATGCTGGGGTTAAAACAGGTGTACGCAACTATGCAGTGCTGTCAACACTGTTTCCAGAAGGTGTGACAGCCTGGGCAATTCTCAAGTTCAAACAGCAAAGTTGCGCACGTGTATTCCCGTTTCCTTGGGTTGTGTGAGGGCCTGGCCAAAAAAAGAAAAGAAAAGGGAGGCTCCATAATGGCTGCATGTAAGGCATATTATTTTGCAGTACTGTTATGTGCACTAAAGCCTTTTTCGTCGTATTCTAACAATAGGGGAAACTTGAGTAACTTTCGTGGGGCTGCGAAATGAAACACACTTAGGTTAAATGGCTTTAAAAAAGTAGAGTCGACAGTTGGGCTAGTTAGTGTTGATACATCGTGAAGTAGCGCTTAAAACAGGACGAAATCGGAGAAGACACACCGTTGCAGCGGCGCCGATTTATAGTACCTTTAGCACTTGTGCTGCCTGCAGCAAACAATGCTTTTTTCACTGAGAAATCAAATAATTCAAGTCAAGATTTCAATTGTCCCACCGCGTCGTGGTTTCGTGATATCAGCGATGAGATATTCAGCATAGGTACCTAAAACAAAAGCAGTGTGCTGAACCGAAAAAAATACCAGTTTGGTTTGGGGGAATTTATTTTGTTTTGGTTCAGTTCCGGTTTGGCTAAATCACAATCCGAACTGGTTTGCGAACGTTCGGAGAGCAGTTTGTGAACCGGTTCCCTAATAAATTATTAGCGAAGTGCTAAAAAGTGTAGCCTGATAGTTTAATGCTACCATAAAAACTAAATACAGTTCTGGCACATTGAAAACGCTGCTTTTTTCTGTAAAAGTTATGGAATTTAGTAAGCAATTAGGCCAGGTTATTAGGGAAGGAGATGGAGTAGTCACGATTTACAAGCTGGTTTCCCGCCCAGCCGCAATGTTGTCCTTCCTTGGAACTACTTAAAGGAACCACCAAGGGTCACCACTGTCTGTGGGATATACTTTCTCCCGCTTCCTTTGTTTTGTTGTTGAAATCTCAGTGCTCTCTCTGCCTATTACTCCGAACATAAAACCCCCGGAGTTAGGCCTGCGTTAGGCCTAGTCATAGTGAGTCGTGCTTGCTGGGGCCGAAGGTAGATAACTCTGCGTGTTGTAAACCTCCAGATATAGTACAAGAACTGCGTTCCCTGGTCGGAGTAGGTTCTAGTGCATGGTAGAACACCTGAATAGTAGATAGATAAAGCATAACTCGGATGGGGCTGGCACAGCGGCCAGCAAGGAGGTTAGCGAGGCGCCATAATGCTGCGAAATGGTGTAACATCTGCTCCAAATTGCATTTCCCGCTGCTCCAAACCTGCTCCAAAAGGCCTTTCTGTCTGCTCCAAGCCGGCTACAAAGAGCACTTTTGCCTGCTCCCACACCCACGTACCCTATTACAGAAATAAGATTTAGCACAGTACAAGACACGGACGGTGAAAAGGACGGGACGGGCGCTACCCGTCCTTTTCACCCGTCCCGTCCTCCTTTTCACCGTCCGTGTCTTTTGCTGCAATATGAACCAACTCGCCCAGCAACACGTCTTACCATGTACCCTGTTCTACTTGTGCAGCCATGTAAATGCTACCTATGAATTCGGTTGTTTGGCCACATGGGATACTTTTTTAGCAGTCACCTTGGGGAGAATGTGAGCCAGAACTTTGTAGAAAGTGAGCTTTAGTAACGCTCAGTCACTGTTTACTGCTGTGATCACTGGTATGCATTTTCAGATAGCTATTATCGATGTGTGTGTCAACATGAATATGTCTCCGTTCAGGCTAACCATCGCCCCCTTTCTGTTTGCGATGTTGTGGAATCGTGTAAGAGGTTATACGGTTACAAACTGAAAGGGTGATTGGACGTGTGAAGCACGAGATGGAACGCTTTTGGGAAGACGCTTGTTAATTTTTCGGTATCACTACTTCCCCTCCAGAAGCAGCTGCAGCAGAGCAGCGAGTTATACCAGTAAGGGAGTGAATCTCCGAAAACAAAGTGGCCCTGAATGAGACACAACAGCAGAACAAGCGCAAAGTATGAACGCTGGGCGAATATCGTAGTGCATGGCCAAATGTGATAGTGCAGGACTGGCTTGCTTTATGCTTGTGTCATCTTAGTGCCGTTTTTTTTATCCAAGACATAACATGTAGCCCCTGCAAGGTTGGGGGATACTATTTCTAGCAAAAGGAGAGATTGCATGTCATACGCTAACAGTTTTCTTTGCTTTATTCTATTATCATTATTTGAATATGCCAAAAAACGCCAAGTTCTGCTCTACGCGTCCTAAAAAATTGGCCCCGTATCTGCTCCTTTGCTGCAGATTTCATCCAAAGATGATAGTCTCCTGCCTCTCCTGCTGCGTAACTGCCTCCCCTCTCTCTCCCGCCTCCTTTGCACACTGTTCTCTTCGTGTCTCGGTCGCTCCGTAATAAACACAGTGATGGTTTGCTGAACTCGATTCAAATTTCTCATGTTCGCACTACCGTCAGGCCATTTTTTGGGACATCTTGTTACTGTTGCGAGCGGCGAGTGCTTTTTGTATTTTGTAGTTAAAATATGTTTTTTTTTTTTATATTAAAGGAACACTGCAGGTATCAGTTATGTATTATTGTATTGCCTCAAATATCCCTAATGTTTCCTTTTTGCTGCACAGTGTTTGCAAGTATGAGTTATTGTTCCAGCTTTAATAGTTTGAAAATTTCTTTGCCTCGTTCAAGAGTCCTAACTTTAGCCGGACGGCTGAATCAAGGAACGCTTAGACATATACAGTTAAACCTCGATGTAACGAACTTCAATGTAACGAAACCCTCGATTTAACGAACCACGGAATTTTTCGTCACTTCAAGTGTATGCACACCATGTATTTTCACCCTCTGTGTAACGAAGTCCCGTTCGCCGGAATTTCAATGTAACGAAGTTTCATGGAGAACTAGGCACGAAATTTAAGTTGTAGAGGTATATTTTGGGAGACGCAAGCGCCGAAATGGGGTCTCAATAAAACTCGGAACAGCAACACGGGCCGCCCAATGCCGCGGATGCAGCGAGCCCCTTGACTACACCACGTGGTTGGTCTTTTCTGTTGTGTTTTCCTGTGGAAACACACTTCTGCGCAATAGTCTCATATACCCACAGCCAAATCTAAATGTCCAAGTCCGGTGTTAATGTTCATACTTGTCAACATTGTTTAACAAGAACAAAACATTAGGCAAATATGAGGCAGAAAATCAATACATAAGGGGTATTTGCAGTGTTCCTTTATTAAAAAATTCACGGGTGCTTGGTTTTTGTGATAGCAAATGAAATGATGTAGTACTGCAGGAAACTGTCGCCAGCTGTTACTCGTGCTGCTATAGCTCCTGGCGGCATTTAAAAAATCAAACGACTGGCAACAGCAACGGAAGGTTCCACTAGATAGGCTCCACGTTCCACTTGGAACGCTCGTGGAGCAGGGCAACAGGGCTCTATAAACGTTGTAGTGGGGTGCCTCGATTCACGCGAGTCTCTGCCGTATGGCAGCACTGGCATCGAGGCACCCGACCTGGAGTGGTGGAACGCGGTAAATTTCGATTGACTTGAGCAAACATCTAGCGTGTTCATCTTGGGAGGAGCGAGACGGGAGAGGAACAGCATGGGAGGTGAGTGGGAAAGAGAAGGGAGGCGCCAGTCAACTATTGTCTTTTGGTGACATTTGCAACGAAAGGAGCAGATACGCGGCAATTTTTATGTTTTCATTATACAGCCTACCTGAGCGAAGTTTATGTTAAAGGTGGTGTCAGTGTTATTCTGATGAGTAATTCTTTCGAATGAACCAAACTTGCATTTTGCCTTAATGGCCCCTTTAAACATGGCATTGTGCTGTCAATGTGTGTGGTCTGGAAGCTATCTGGAAGGTTTTTTCGTACTAGTGGCGGCAAATTTTTGTTTCTTACAGTTTGAAATTGGTCTTTGATGACTGATTGTAGGCGTGCTGTAGTGGAGGGCTCCGGATTAATTTTAACCACCTTGGGATCTCTAACGTGCGCCGAAATCTCGTACACACTGGCGTTTTTGCTTTTCACATCCATTAGAAAAGCGGCCGCCGCGGCCGGGAATCGAACCTGTGTCCACATGCTCAGTAGCACAACGCCTTAGCCACTGGGTCACCACGGCGGGTTGGAGCACTTTGAGGCTGGAACATCTTTTAGGCTCTGTCGCTAAGGGATAGAGTGTGACTTTCGGTATCAAACCTTGTGTGCAGATTCCGGAGGTTCCACCAGCAACTGGCCCATTGGGGGAGGTGGAAATAGATGAGAACGATGTCTCCTACCCGTCTTTTGTGTCTGTCGATGGAAATGAGCGGATCACCATCAGTGCCTACCTGAAGAGTCGTTCTGCGCCCATTGACCGCATCCTTGTGAGTGGTTGAAAAAGAATGCATATTTTCTGTGTGCGTTTGTCGGGTGCCTGCATGCGTTTTCACTGGATTTATGTATTCTTTGTAAGGTTTTGTGAAAATTTGAAAATTTCAAATATCAAAGGAAATAATGCAGTACAGTTGAGTCCCGCTTCAATGAAATTGACGGGATGCGCGAAAAATGTCGAAGCGAAAATTCGTTGCGGCGAAATCTGCCCCAGCACACCACGGAAGGGCAAGAAAAATAGCCCCGGATATTTCCGAATCATTGGCAGCATAATACAATGCTTAGAAAAACGAGTGACGTGCAATGTCGTGTTTATTCGGATAACAAACATACCAATGGTTATCTGTTTTTTACCTGCATGCAAAAAGCGTGTTACGGAGGGGGGGTCGAAGCAATGCAGGCGCAAAACGTATTGCTGTACAATAAAACATATCCATGGAACTGATTACTTGCAAATGGCTGGTGGCGGGGGTGATTTATTAACAAAGGAGGGAAGAGAAAAGAAGTGGGGATATTTTTGAACTCAACGGGGAGTTCACTCTGCTAGGCCATCGGAAGCCCTCCTCTCGCTTGTGGCAGGAGCGGTGCCGTTATATTGTCCTCTGACTGGGCAGGGCAGCAACTGGCCTTGGCAGGCAAGCTGCGCGCGCTTGCATTTAACGTGACCGCGCGCTTGCAAGTAAAACAGGATGACGCGGATTCAAGACTAAACACGAAAACATTATTTTTGCTTTTGACTCTGAAGAATTGCCGAAGGAAAACTGCAAGGACAGCTGCTCACAACACACACATCATGGTGCCGGTGCGCCCCATCAGCAGAGCACATTCACGCGATTTCAACTGGACGCATATTGGCTGGAACGCTGGCTTGGCGAAGTGGGCCTACGCCTCATGTAAAGACAGCTAGCCACATTGTTATTGCCAGCAAAGAAGGGTGTCCACCCACGAATTTTTTTGTTTTGGGTGGCGGTGTGGGCGCACTGTGCACATTTTCTGTGAAACTAAACGACCTGAATGTATAAAAAGTTAGATAGCTGTCGTTATGCTTATTTTATTGTAAAACAAATGTTCAAGCCCAGCCCCAATCAGTGAAAATTTCGTTGAAGCGAAAGCAAGCCAGACAAATGGTTCGCTGTGGCGAGGACTTTGTTGCATTGACTTCTATGGCTAAGTTATAGGGAATTGGAAATATTTTGTTGAAGTGGAGTTCGTTGTAGTGGGCTTTGACTGTATTCTATTTGGCTTCGAATTGGATTGCAGTATAGTGGAACCCTGATAATACGACTTTCAAGGGACCGTGCAAAAGCGTCGTATGACCGGGGGTGTTCATGATGCGGGTAAATGCCGCCCAAGTAGACGGTCTCGCACAACAGGTGGGCTAAGAACCTATTTAAACTACTATATTTAGTACGTTCTCGCAAAATTTGCAAACATTTAGCTAGAATCCCAAATTAAAAAAAAAAAAAAAAAAAAACATTTGTGCACCGTCTTTTACAGAGCGTCTGCACTAGCCCGCCAGCCCTGCGCCTTGCGCAGGGCTGGTTTGAGAGGGGAAAAGGCGAGAGTGTGAAACTGCCAAGGCCGAGCGAAAAGAGTGATAGTACGACGCGGTGATGGATCGATGAGAGGCGGCAATGCGGCTTTGAAAGGCAGTCAGAGAGCAGAGATAAGGGGGGGGAGAGAGCGTCGTGAAAGGAAGAAACTTGGATTGAGCAGGCAAGGAAAGGAGGGGTTCGGTGACCGGCACGGGGTCGCGTCGGATGCATTTTCACGTTAGTCGGCTCAGTGGGAGCCTCAAAGTCACCGTCTATGTCGGCCACCTGGACTTCGACTTCTCTTGGTTGGCGCGTTGGCATTCTGCTACTGCGTGGGGTGTCGAAGGTTAACTCCCACCTGCCAGTACCTGCCTGCTTGCTTGCGTCTGTTCAGCAGGTAGTCTGGCCCGCCTGTGGACCTTTGCACATCAGGCAGCGTCAAATGGGGGGTTAAGAATAAAGAAAGGATGGGACAAGGCGGGGAAGTGGTGTAAAAGATTGGGAAAAAATGCACTGACGATTACTATACTCCCTAATGCGAAATTTGTGCGTAGCGCAAACTGCAGTTTTCTTGGTCCCGGTGCATATCTGCTGTGTCTCAGGAAGTGATCGCATTATCAGTGAACGCACGGCAGTGCATGCTACTCTGTTATTATCTCGCAGCGCGTCACCGCCGCCGGCCAGCGTGTTGTTGCAAATCGTGTTTGAACCACCTGCGCAAATGTCACGTGGTTCGGATTAGTGGCGAATGGAACAGCTTCTGGGAAAAGTGTCAGGGGGAGGGCGCTCCTTGGTGGCGACGCATGGAGAAAGTGTGAGGGGGATGCAGTGAGAGGTGGCTTAAAGGGGCATATGACAACGTAAACAGAGAGCGGCTGTGGAGAACGCTGAAACTCCAGGGATTAGATGACGAGTTAGTACAGTTCCTTGTAGCGATCTATAAAGACAATAGAGTGCACCTTACTTGGGAAGGACAGAAATGCGCCCAGCAGGTTTGCGAATGCTGTACTCTGCTTAAAATCAGACGTTCTATCAGGCCTTGAAGTAAACCAGAGAACGGTAGGACGTTTGGCCTTAGGCGTGCATGGAAAAACAACTTACGAAGCAGTTCAGGGAGATATGGGCTGGGCGTCGTTTGAAGTTAGAGAAGCTCAGAGTAAAATATGCTTTGAGATGAGGTTGAGGGCAATGGATCAACGAAGGTGGGCAGCTAAGGTTTTTAGGTACCTATACTTGAAAAGCGGGGACACGCAGTGGTTATGAAAGACTAGAAGGTTAACGATGAAATACGGAAAGAACAGTGGAGGATCCAAAACAGCAAAGGTAACCAAAAAAGAGGCAAGGCAGATTGAAACGAATAAATGGAGGGAAAAAATGGAAGCTAAAACGTCGTTAGAGGTACAGGGCTGATAAATTGAACATCAGAAAGGAAAATTTCTACGATAATTCCCAGGAGGTTGCCTGCGAACTAGGAGTTTTGTGGGGAAGTATTCACAAAATGATGGGGTATGCGTGGTCTGCGGAAAAGAAACAGAAACTATGCAGCACATAGTGTTAGAATGTGAGGGTATCCATCCAAATCTACATGAAGGGAATATGGGGCTTCCAGAATTCCCAGGATTTAAGGGTATCACAGAGGAAGTTAACTATAAGGCTGTGGAGGGGACGAAAAGAAGATTAGAATGCCGGTGGATGAAAAGCAGAGAGGGGAATATTGCCTAGGACAATTACCACCTGTAACAGGGGAAAAAAAGTATTTCGGGCCTAATAAGCTTTAGTGCCTCCCCTAAGCAGCGCTAGTATTAAACCAAGAGTGTAAAACATGGTTATATAGTCCTTTTTGGTAAGATGACATGTCATCACCCCGCTTCAAAGGGGAGACCAATAGCAATCATCATAATCATCATCATCATCGGCTCCATAGCTGCGCATGCCGCCCTCATCCTCGCCCTTCGCCAAATTCTCCTCTCCGTTTTCTTTCTGCCTTGGCGGCTTCGTTCGCTCACTCCGTTACGTGGTAGACGCCGCCACTGAGAAACCCAGGTACCGGCTGCCAAAGGGCTGTGCCCTAGAACACCCAATTTATCCCCGCCAGGGTCTATTGTATGAAGCGGACAGCGTGCGCCCGAGCGTGCATCGCGGTTTTAAGGGAGCCATGAGGACAAAATACAAGTTGGGTTTATTAGAAAGACTGCTTAATCCCGATAACAATGATACCAATATCATCGCAATCTTCGAACAAATAACGGAGATATGGAAGAAAACGTGTGAAGCAGTCGCGACTCCCTAGCCAATTTCCCGCAACTTTTCTATGACGTCACGGAAGCTTGTTTGTGTGATTGGCGGCCGCCTAACTGACCTGTCGCGACGACACATGACTGGACGTCTGTAATGGGGCCTCTAGTTCCATTTGACTGCATCACTCGAATGCTAACGTGCAGTTAACGCACTGAAAATTATGCTTTATTGTTGTATGACGTCATTCTTGCTCATAACACGTCACTGTGGCGCAAAATTTGAAAGTTTTTGAATACTTAATGCTTTTTTTTTTTTTTCTTAAAAAAAACGTCATTTGTGGCTGTAATGGAGCTGAGGGAGATACTGAATCCTAGTTCTTTCAAATTACACGAAGTTGTATTTTCTCTTCATGGCTCCTTTAACACATTGTTTCTAGAGGAGTTTGCCGGGACCGCGGTGATTTGTCGTAAGAAGTGGGTCGTAAGACTGGAGGACGTTACTTCAGGGTTTCACTGTAATTGGAAATGTGAAATGGGTGGAAATCTTTTGAGGTTAGAAAATGCAAAGGGACGGCTGTTTCAGTGAGCTTGGATAAATAAAACTTTTCTTTTTGAAAATAATGATCTCCGTGCTTGAAACAAACACATGCGGAATATATTCTTGCAGTGAGTTAGCATTAGTTGAGCGCTGGAATTTTATTGCACTTTGAGCACCTGTGATCGACCATCGCAAACCTGCACTGCTTCGTACAGTGGCAGTGACATGCTTACCCTCAGTGCACCGGTGACTCGTGGCTAAGGGGTAAGAAGAACGGGCCTGTGGAGCGCCTCTTATCTCTGTGGCATTTGGTCCACTCCACACACGTGCTTCCGTTTTCTTATTGTGGTAAAATGGTCATGCTCATTGTGCCGGGGTCAACGTTCTTTAGATAAGCCTAGCTGTGTACTGTCATTATCCTCAATTCCCATATAGCCTGCAGAAAACCACCTGCCGGCATTGGTCAGAAGACTGGGATGTGAAACATATAATTAATCAGTGGCATAGAGACACCTGCCATGAGAGGTTTAAAATGTCGTTTGATAAAAGAAATCTGTACGGTATAACTCATACTTTCATGCACATCACATCGCTTTAAAGCATCCTTGGCGCAAGCGAATGAGGATCCATATGCAAGTAGGAAATTGTGAGGGTGGTCAATGGAATTGCTGCTGCAGTAATGAGTTCCGTTCCTTTTGCATGGTCTCCTTTTGAGCGGAATGATGAAAGTAGATGCTGATCGGAGGTTTGAAACAGATTCTTGGGCTAGGACATTTCCTCGTCTGTTTTGGCTGCCTGCGTTCGTCGCGTAGCCTTGGCATTTTCCTGCCCATGCTCTTGTTCAAGAACATTTGTGCCGCACATAGGAGGCCTTGGCGGCCGCTTTTCTGATGGAGGCAAAAAGCGAGAATGCCCGTGTGTTCAAGATTTGGGTGCACGTTAATTAAAGGGACGGGCAACCGATTTTTGTCGAGTATATGTTCTCTATCCCAAATGAAAGGGCATCACTTTAAGGCACCGTAACGAGAAACGGTTTTGCTGATAACGCCGCAGAACTTTTTTAAAATCGAGATTTTTAGATCTACGAGCCGTATGCGTCCTCCCTAAAATAATGCTGGCAACCATGACATACAGTAGGGCGGAAACATACTTTTGTCTGCAAAATGAAAAGTGATATTCAAAAACTTGTCCCCAGCTAAGAAAAGTGTGAATCGCAGGCTTTCTTGTTCCTTTGTGTGTGTTTTTTTTAATCTGGCTTCACGTTGTGGAGGTCGGAAGTTCGATTCTCCCCAAGCACGTCCCTATTTTGTTTTAAGCTGCCGTTGGCACATTTGGAAACTGAAATCGAATATTTTGGCAGAACAAATGACCCTGACTCAGGCAGAATCGTCAAAGCTCCTTCAGTGGGTCTGTATACTGAACGCTGCCGTTGATTCTGGGCATGGAGGCTCAGTTAGCCACACTGAGAGCAACCCAGCGGTGGCGGGCGGTGTGTCTTAAAAATTTTCAATATAATATTTAAAAATACATATACAATTTAAACTTATACAAATACTTCTGTTAAAAGGTTTTCAGTGAGTGAATAAACATTTCAGCAGTTCCAGTAGCTGCTAGGTTTGCAGGTCACGTGACTGGGACACATATTGTAGTGTCAAGTTTTGACACTACACACCGCCACCCTACCGATTTCACAAAGTTTGCTGCCAAATTAAAATTATTTCCACCAATTTGTTTAGAAATTGCTTGTGGTTACCTAGCTATATAAAACGCTGGCTTTCGTATGAGCTAGAGAACATATACGCGACAAAAATCGGTTGTCCGTCCCTTTAAAGATGCCCAGGTGGTCAAAATTAATCCAGAGCCCTCCACTACGGCGTGCCTCATTGCGTGTGTAGCGTTGGCATGTTAAACCCCCATAATCAATCAAGCACACATAGGAGGCACAGAATTGGTCATTATTTTCAGCTGTGCAGCACACAGAAAGCAAATGCAGCCAGTAAGGTGACCAGTGGAACTCGCGAGCTCAATCCTACAGTGCTAGCCAGGATCTTTATCTTTGGTTTTAATGTGCGAGTCTCACTTGTGCATTACTTGGTTCATTTGGCGAAAAAGGTGCCCCCTTGCAGATCCCGGTAGCCGGGTTCTGTCAGCGAAATTCCCAGTAGCTGCATGTAGCCAAAAACTGCTTATCTGAATTCCCCTTGGATGCAGTGACCTCAAACGTACTTAGCCGTCAGGTGGATTGGCCAGTGACGAAGGCAGCAGCCCTCACAAGCTAGTAGCCGATGCCACACTACCCAAGTGTCATGAAGGAGGAGTCTTGATACGAGCAGACAAGTCGACGGTGGTTGGTCTTAGTTGTTGTCAGCTCTATTGTTTACTTCATCTTGTGCATCACTTGTCTCCAAGCCCCATATATACTTAGTACTCAAGTGAATTGGCCAGTGGCCTGGCAGCTGTCGTCAGGAGCTCACACCTGCCCGATTCACCAATTTCTATTTGGCTGTGTTGTCAACGTGCGTACTGACTCAGTATTGCCACCAGGAGTTGCAGCATTGGTGTTAAAGGGAATAATCGAGCGAAGCTTAGGTCACACTCGGCACTGCATATGGTGCTTATTTTTATGTGTGTTAACTATGCTTGTGGCTGCTGTACCATCTGGTTGCACAAGGGTAGAGGTAGAACAACGTTGCATGATAGCAGGTGTGCAGACGTACCGATAAAGGTAGCAAAAGTATGCGCAGGAAAACGTTGGAAAATTTGCGGCATGCCGGTCGAGGTAATGAACTCCATGCATGCATCCATTTCCATGCTGATCATTGTCTTGGCTGTGACTTTGAATACCAACGTATTTAGGCAGCAAGGTGCCAAGCACAGTAATCTCCATCAGCAAGTGGTGTAGCGGATGGTGGTTTATTCCATATAGCATTTTTCTTTTTCCTGGGGTCTTCCCATGTACTGTTGCCATTGATCTAATTTGGTTGTCAGGGCCCTGCTATTACACGTGTTGGGTGATTTGCATTTTTTAATGCAAAAGCTTTGAGTTACCATTGTGTGAAAATGCAGTACAGAAAATGACCTGAAGGAACTTTTTAAAAAATGTGGGAATTTGTGCATTTGTGGATTCATTTTGAAGAAATCTACTAGTTTGGAAAGAAAGTTGGCTGCATCTGAGTTTGTACGGGAATTGAACCAGGGTCTCTTGAGTAGTGGCTCAGTGTGTTAGCACTGTGCCAGATCAGCATGTGGCTAGTGATAGAACAAAAGTTAGCTTGGTGAATGTTAGCCATGAAGAACTAACCAAGGAGGCCCGCTGAATGCGCATTCACCTCCACACATAAGATAAGAGCATAATGTTTTGGGAAGCTAGGCATTTTGCTGCTCTTAGCAAGGATGCCTCCTCTAAACTATGGGTCTCAAACTCACATCAGTGAGTGGGTCGCAGTCACGTAATTTACTCCGGGAAGGGCCGGGATCGTGATGAAGGTTAAGGGGAGGAGGGAGACAGAATGTCAGCAAATGCTGCCATTTAAAAGAACAAGTCCTTTCCCACATCGTTTAAATATTCTGGGTCATTTCTGAATGGAAAGGGGTGTCAGGGTTCAAGAAACATACCGATACCGATCTCCAGGATGACAAAATCTGGACGCCAATTCTGGAACAAAGTATGCGTTCAACGGTGATGCTTCAACACGTGGTGACCACATTGGGTGCCTCACGAAAAAATGTTTGAGGTCGGTCACTTCTGTGTAAACTAGCTGTTAGGACAAAGTGTTATCAATCAAAATACACAAGAAAATAATGCGAGTACCATTTAGGAAAGTCACAAGGTTATTTCTTGAGAAGCGCAATATAACTGCTATTGTTCTAAACGTGCTGGCTCGATGCCTGCCAATGCTTGGCTACGCCAGTAAGACACGCACTCACGCATTTGCTCTAAAAAACAAAAATGCACGAAGACACTCACGAGCGGGCAGCACCGCAAACCAAAAGCATGCGGCCCGCGGGCCGCGTGTTTGAGACCCCTGCTCTAAAGCTATGCGCAGTGACACTGTTTTATATCTTGAGGCACGAGTTGGTGCCGCTAAGACCTTTGGTGCGTGTGACGTTGTTTCAGGGTCACCCTCCGACCTGTGACTTCTCAGCAATGGGGGAGGACGGCAAAGGCAGCACGGGCTCGCCCGCCCAGTCCATCCAAGAGCTCGTCGAGAAGGAGCTGGGCCTCGGTGATTCGTCACTCGGTGAGTCAAGCACCCACTGAGCCTGAAATTTACTCTGAAAAATACCTTGGTTGCTGCGCGAAGATTGTGCCTCTGCATGCTAATGCACATAACTTAACATTCGGACAGCCTGAAAATATGCTCGCATTAGGCTTATGTTTCACCGTAATGTAGCACTAGGCGAATTCACATCTAGCAAATTCACACCAAGCAAGTGCCTTACCCAGAGTGTGAGGAAGGGGTTATGAGAAACGAGACTGCGAGGGAAAGATAGTTGCTTGTTGTCTGCATCTTGTTAGCGCAGTTAGTCCGGGTATGGTTTTGCTAAGTGTTCATAAAATACCATAACAGTTAGTAGAGGGCGTAGAAGTCGGCTTGTTTGAAGAAGCTGCCACAAATGAAGCGATGTTTGAGCAAAGACTCATGTGTCGAAATGTAAAAAATAAATGCGACAGTGTGTGAGGCTTCAGAGAAGTGAAAGCCTAAGCTGTACCACAGCATAGACACAAACTCTTCTCTTAAAAGTGAAGCCTTTGAGCTCACACTTCCTGCGAAGTTGTTTGGTTGTTTTCGCCAAGAGAACACTGCAACTCTCCAGGTGTAATTTTGTGTGCCTATTATCAGAGACGTGCATGGTACTGGCAGTTGTGATAAAAATCTGGGTTTCACCCCCACCCTTCTCTTTAAACCTTTGAGAACTAAGACAGAATAGTTGTTGGGTGTTGCCTTTATGTGCTCTTGATATAACCCGCACACGTCTCTCTTTAATTTGAAGCAATTACTGTCTCTGGCAGGGTGTACATGTGGCTTTTTCAATAAAGTGGAAATGCAGTGTTGCGATGCCAAACATTCCTTTTTCTTAATGCTCACTGTTTCACAACTCACATTGTAAGGCGACAACGTCCAGCGTTCTCACTGTTCCCCCTTGCCATGCGTTCATTCCCGCAGCAGACAGGTCGCAAGACGTCTCCCTTGGTTCTTCGAAAGAGAGCAGCCATTCTTCAGCCTCCCGTGCCAAGGAGCACAGCTTCAAGCGCCCCCTGGCCACTGCTCCGCGAGCCAGGAGCTCACAGATTCCCGTCACTCACTCGGCTCTTACACGTGGCTTGAGCACCAACTCAGCCGACAAGTCTACCCAGAGTTTGAAAGAGTCGTCTCAACTCGCTTCCCCCTCAGACGCAAAGCTGGCGGTTTCCAGTGGTACCCAGAGCACCCCGCGGTCTCCGCGCTCTTCGAAACAAGCTACACACATCAAGCAGCGTGAAGAAAAGTCTTCCGTCGGAAAAAAAACCACGCCGAAGCAGCTCCGGGAGATCTCGCCCTCGCAGCTCGCGGAGAAGGACTCCGGGAGCCGCTCCCGTGCGGAGAAGGCGAAGGCACCTTCTTCCGAACACCGAACGTCGGGGACTTTGTCGCGGAGTAGCAGCCTTGACCTGAAGAAGGGAATGGACGACCTGAGCGTCAGTGTGGGCCAGTCCTTGTGCAAGAGCGACGGAAACTTTGCAACCCCCGGGAAGGAGGGCGCTGATGCGGCGTTCCAGCGTTCGGCTTCGTTGGAAGGGCTGTTTGTGTCTCCCGCCGGAACCCCGATGGTGCTGCTGCCCAGCCAGTTCGCGAATCTGTCGGACAGCGGCAAGACGTCTTACTGGACGGCACGCTCCTCCTGCCAGTCTTGGGCCGTTCCACGAGGTGGGGGGTTCCGCCTTTCTTTGTGTGCTTGTGAGTTGGGGGAGAGCTAGAAAAAAACGATATGTTGGCTCTTGTACTGGGCTTAGAAGCTGACTGGTTTTGTTTCCACCTGTATAGCTTTCTCTGCTGATAGTTGACCTTGTTAAGCATTGCAAGAAAAGAAAAATGTGAAGGAAAGGACACAGATTTTATATCTGCAACCAGAATGACAAGCTACATAAGTCCCCCAATTTTTATCATCACAGTATGCTAAGAGCGGATGTAATTGATGCAATGTTTGTGTCTGCACCCTCCGATGCGCCAGGCCTGCTGCTACCACTGGAAGCTGTCCAGGGTGCGTGTAAGTTGGACCTGGGCCTGGTGTGTGCCGGGGTGGTGCACGACGTTGCTGTGGCCCTGCTGAACCCGACGTCGAAAGACCTGCGCTACGAGATTCGGCAGTGGGGCGTACACATTGGCGGTCGTGAGCAGCCCGAAACTGTCCGTTTGCACTTCCCAGGCCCTCATACTGTTTCGGCCGGCTGCGTCTACGAAGCCAAGGTGAGCGCCTTTTCTTTGCCGAAAGCCCTGCGAGATGGCTGTGCTGTACCAAAACTAGTTTTCTCGGAAGTGCCCTTTCCCATTTACTGCGCCGTTCAGTGCTGTGCTTTGACCCGCTTAACACTTTCGTGACCGCGGAAAAATCAGTTTGTTTTTGGGTGTTCCAGGAAATATTCTTTTCTTGCCACAGAAAATGACTCGTGCTGGAGTGTGAGATACAAAATGATAGAGGAAGAACAGGGCTAACAGTAATACTTTGAGACAACAAATTCATTACACGTTTTGTAAAAAAGTTATCAACGAGAAAAAGTAAAAGAAAAAAAATGACAAAAACGTAAATTCCACTTTGCACAGGGTACACATAAAAAAAATTTGAAATATGCAAATTGAACACAAGGTCATTATAAATACTGCAAAAGTGAGCACTGTAAGTACAAGAGTTATCTACATACAATTGTATAAACACTAGCGCCTACCAGGTTTGGGTAGTCCAAGAAATATTTTTTTCTTCTCACAGAAAATGATGAATGCTGTAGTCTAAGTTGTGAAGCGATAGAGTAAGAATGGGGCTTTCTAACAGAATAATTATAAACAACAAATGCATTAGGCATTTTATTAAAAAGTTCTGAAGAAAAATGTAGCAAAAACAAAAAAAAAATAACCTCAATGCTACTTTGCACACAGTACACATAAAAACAATTTGAAATATACACTTTGAACATGAAACGCTTATAGTGATGCTGCAAATATGAGCGGTGTAAGAACAAAAGTTATTTACATACAAAAATATAAACACGCACAGCCGTGCGCTGCTCCGGAGCGCTGCGCCAAGGTCAACTCCGGGCCGTCTTCGTGGGGCAAACTCGACTGTCAGTCCCTTTCGGCCGTCTCGCCTTTATGCCCACAAATTTGAACTGGTCCTTTGCTGGGTCCGTGGTCGCTGTGGTATAGCCGGGAACGAAGCTGCGGATCAGATGGCCGGAGCTGCTACACTCTTGAATAGAGTAGACATATACTCGGTGACAACTTAAAGGGACACTGAAGTGAATTTGTCAAGCTCCCGTTTTTGCTTGCACTGCGTATACTGGCTCAAATTAGCACACTTTTCATCGTTTATCCGGTTGACAAATCGGTAATTATTTTACAAAGCGCGAAAGAAGAAAAACTACCATGCGCGGTTTGCGGCGGCCGCACAAACTAAGCTGTGACGTTAGGAGGAGGGGGCACCGTGATTGGACGATGCCCAAGGTTAGCAATCAAACAAGTTTCGGTTTCGGTTTCGGTTCTGTAAAACAACATGTTTGACATCTGATGGCGTCGTTAGATAGGCATTCTCAATATCCCAGTAATCGTAGTACCGCGCTTCTGCCATTTTGTCGGCTGTAAAATGCATAAGATAAGCCTCCCAGGACGGCTTGGAATCGTAGCATTCACTAGCTGAGGCCTACGCAGTGCATGAACGCCCTCCGCGTCCCCGCAGACGCTCAAATACATGCGCTTTTCCCACATATTTGGAGCTTTCCTCACTCATGCCTGTATCGTAAAAAGCGTGTTCGCACCAGGCCAAGGGTCTGTTGATTCTGGCCTGTGCCCGCTGCCCGCAAGCAGTCGGTGCTTATGGCAACAGCACGCCAACGAGAACTCGCTAGCGCGCCAGTGCCAGCCTGCGCAAGTTCTGTGGACTAGTTCGTGGAGCAATGAACGTTGCGGCCCAAAAAAAGATGAACGCAGTATAGAAAACATCGGCGAAAAACGAAAAAGTTAACTTATAAAAAAAAAAAAGCATGTACCCGCGAGGATTCGAACTTGCGACTGGCAAAACACTTGCGGTGACATACCTAGCGCTCCAAACCACTTGGCCACGCACGGGGTCTGCCTGACATTTGAAATATAAGGTATATAATGTATAACCAGTTTACACTTTTATTTAGTTTTAGTATTTCAAGCAGCTTAGGTGGCTATTTGTTGTATGCGCTCGTGCAGTAAGCGTCCCCCGAGTTTCCACAATACAGTTAAACCTCGATATAACGAAGTCGTACTTGGGGCCGCAGATTTCGTTAAATCGAGAATTTCGTAAAATCGAGGTTTCGATTTTACAGTTCATTTAACCAGTTATTGGGGTTTTAACACTTTGGCCCTCGCCAGGCAACAACTGCTATGTAGTTACCTCTCCAATTAAAGCGAAATTTGTACTAAAACTGGCCGCGAAAATTGTGTGAATTAAGAGTTTCAACACTTGGGCAATGGAATTCGGATAGCCGACGGTAGTTCATGTGTCATCGTAAAACCGGTGCTTTTTCCGCAACGCCTCATTAAATATGATAGCAGACCAGGTTTCCACTTTTTCTTTTTTCATTTCGGTCACTACTAAATGCCGCTGTTAGTCAATTGAACCCGCGTCCATGTCCCGTGAACTTCACCCCGCCGAGGTGCTCGTTCGAAGTTACGCCTCTTTTCGTCCATTCAGTGGTAGGCTTAGGCGCGGCGGGCCAATAGCGGAAGGCTGCTATGAAACTTTCGAAAGACTTTTTTCATGTACAAGGGCTCCGCAGTATGGGCGCGTGATTCAACCACAACACTCGAGATAAAACCATGATTGCGAGTTGAGCGGAGTACACGCGGACCGCTTCACTGTGTGGAGCAGCGCTTACGTGATCCGGAAAGCGGAAAGCTTACATTAAAAATCTTCCAGCCAAATTCGATTAAGCAATTACTTTTATGCCCACTGAGCCCTTACGAAACTGATTTCTCCGCACCGCAGCTGTCTAATGAACGCTGGTGAAACGAAGATGACCACGTTCAAAGAGAGCAATTTATTGCCACCAGCACTCGATGTTCAAGCCGTAGTGAAGAAGTCCGTAAGCAGTGCTTGGCGTTTCTTGACCAGGGCGGGCTTTACGTGACGCTCGTATGCTGACAGCGCTAACAAGGTCTTAAACATTCGTGTGCACCTGCGTGCCTCCGCAGAACATCGATGGCATCCATCACACTTCGGTGGCTGCCAGTTTCACCGAGCTTCCTCAGGCTCTTGTTCGGAACACTTTTCTTTCTCTTGGAGTGCTCATGCTGTTTACAAGACTCACCTAACGATGCACGAACAAAATATTAATTTGGTTATCAGCGAGCACAACCTAGTGCAGCAGCACCGTGAGCAATGACGCGTAGATAAAAAAAAGCTTGAAGTAGGCTTCGGTAGCCTAAGCATAGAGGGCGCTGGCGTAGGCAACGATGGAGACGTCAAAATAGTGGGTGCACTATTAAACCGTCTATGACCGCTAGCGCTTTGTGCAGCTTCGTTCTTCGCTTTTAATTGTTGTTAACCGTAGATTTCACCGCTTTTCTTTCATTTTAGCCTTCAAGAGTCAATTTGAGTACTGAATTTTTTCAATGTAGGGCCTGAGAGGCAAAATAAAACATGCCTCGACCGGAATTTCGTTCTTCCTTTCTTGCCGTGACTTCGTTAAATCGAAAGCGCCGCACAAAATTACTTCGTAAAATCGAGACAAAAATACATGCATTTAGCAAAATTTTGTTAGAAAACTTGAAAAAATTCGTTATATCGCGAATTTCGTTAAATCGAGGTTCGTTATATCGAGGTTCAACTGTAGCTCACATCTAGGAATTGCATTTCGTAGACGGAAAAGCGTTCGCAGAAGTGTAGTCGTGCTGCTGACCGCTGTGCTTGTATGCCCAGCGCAAAAAAGTGCTTCCCGCACCCTAGGTTTACGCTGTACGGTAAAAATATCAGTTGATTTTATTTCCTTAGTACCTATATTGACTTCGCTGACTCTTCTTCCCTTTCAAGAGGCCTTATATTTTCCTACTGGCGTACCAGTCAGCGAAGCGTCGCATGTGCGCTTGTGCAGCGCTTGTGTGAAGCGACCTTGACTTGGAGCTAGATACAGTGTACAAACTAACGAAGTAAAGAAAGGCACATTCTTCCATTCCCAAACGTGTTGTGGCTTAGTTTCAACTGATCGAGCGAATTGCGACGACCCGTCAACGGCCGGCGGACTAAACGTTGGGCCGACTGACTCGGTCGCGGAAGGTCGGCGAGCTGTGCAGTAGCGCAGCCAATTGCCAGCTCCTCTCCTGCTGACGTCACACGAAAACGCCACAGAAAATGGGCGAGAGTGCAGAGAGGTGGACAGCATTTTCGAATTGATTTTTCTACTAAATAAATTCGCGTAAACGTGCTCAGAGTGGTCGAAACAGGGCCTAGGGACTCCGGACTACAATTTGCGCTCGTAATCCCGCATTGTTTACAAATCACTTCAGTGTCGCTTTAAGAACGGCACCGGAAGTTGCCGCTGTGCCTTATCACCGTAGCCGGATGTTTCTCCGCGCGGCGCAAGTAGGGCATTACTGGAAATATTTTGAACATGGGGTGAGCCGTTCCCGTGATTTTTTGGGCTTAATATGCCTATAAACGACTCCAGTGACGACAAACAAACTGCGTGAGAAAAGGCAGACGATATCACGCATTCATAGCAAACCCCTTTCAAAACGCGCGTGCACTGACGTCACGGGTCCGGCGCTTTGGCGGAGTGATACACTACATGAGGTGGTGCCGTTCTTGAGTTGTAACCGAGTATAGCAGCATTGCCCTACACCGACATGAAGCCACACATCATACAACAACTTCGCGAAACATGGCAAACACACTGGAGTGAACAGACAGGCAACAAGTTACACGTAATAAAGCCACACTTGGGACAATACACCACTGACACACACAATAGATAACTGAAGGCACCTGGGCTAGATTACGGATTGGGCACACACTTGCAACACACTCCCACCTGCTCACATCTTCAAGACCTCGGTGTAGCAGGTGTGGAGACGGCCTATCTGTGATCCACACCCTCATATGGTGCAAGGCACTAGAAAAAACACGACACAAACACTTCGCACAACTATACAGACAATGGATTCCACTACACCCATTGTACTTTTTAGGGGACGACCCCATAATTACCCACAAGCTTGTCAAGTTCTTACACCTCATTACTTACCGTGCATGTTGACACCCTGGCCCTTTACACCAGTCATCTTCATTGTCTTTTATGTCATTTCACGTATATTTTTAGTTAAATGCTGTATATTCAGCATCATTTCGTCCTCCTAAAACAGCTTTTCCTTGGTGCTCTTTGCCCTTAGTCGGCCTTGCGCCATAAAAACCCAATCATTATCATTGACTCTGTGCAGCCGGTGCCATTCGGTCTCACCCAAACGTAGTCGACACGCCGCAGATAAGAGCTGTAGCCTTTAGGACATGGCCGGATCTGTTTACAACAACGCGCGCCCATGATAGAGCGACCAGGGAAGAAAGCGAAACTCCCCGGCGCACACCTGGTGATGGTCGGAGGCGACTTGATACCCTTTCGCTGTCCATACTAAGGTCTGGTGAATTGAAGTCGTCTTCTGTGTCTCTGCTGTTACCATCATGCACAGATTCAAGCTCAGACACATCAGAATCCTTCGAAATTTGCTGTTTGCGCAAAACATCGGCGAGCGGCGCCGATGCCGTAACTGAAACCATGTGAGCTCGTCTCCCCGCCGGCGAAAAACATTTAACCCCCCTCCCACACGGTGGAAAAACGAAACTCGAAATGGAAACTGATACCGTACTATTTGGATGGCTTTAGCGGTCCAAAAGCACAAGGAGAGTACCAAAATTTTAATTTGCATTCATCGATAACATACTATCAGTGGGAATAGGCGTGGTCACAAAAGTGTTAAAGGGGTCCTGAAACACCCTCCACCGATACATGGATGTACTATTATGAGCAATATGAAAGGGAACACAGGAACACGTAGAAAACACCCTCAGACCCAGCTATCAGTGATACGCAGCGGGCGTCGTCAGAAACAAAGTGGAAAGGGGGACGCTGTTCTAACAACTGTTCCCATTCCCGCCGTGCGTCTTATCGGCTGTCGGACGATACCGTATTATCGGCGAAATGACTTAACCTGCTGCTTTGTAGAAATGTCAGCGTGGTGGGAGTGCCAACAGTTAGTGGAAGAGCGGCCTCCTTTCCTTCTCTGTTTTTCACAGCGCCATCCGCGTATCGCTCAGAGTCTGTTTCGAGGCTGTTTGCCACGCGTTCCGCTGTTCCCTTTCATATTACTCATAATAGTACATATAACCAAAGAAAGCAATGTATTAGCAGTCATCTCCTGCAAGAGTTTTGTTCAAGCGATGAATATTGGCTGAGAAATTGTAAATGAAAAACTGCCCATTGTCGCTGTGTTGTGCTTCCTCCTCTTCTCACCATTCTCCTCACTACTGACGGCACGCGAGCATTCCTTCCCATGATGCTTCTCTGGTTTTGTGCTCCACTAACTGCACATTGCGACGGACAACGTTACTAGAATGAGCTCGGTTTCGGAGCTCCCCATCCCAGCCAGCGGAGGAGAGTGGTGGATGCTATTCAGCTCTCACTCGCGAGTGCTGCAGTGTGCTGAGGCAGCACTCACTCTGGGGTTCTCTCGGCGGCAGCGATGGTAAGCCTCTGCATCGGCAGCGTGTACTGCGTCTCGGGAAGGGACGGTGAGCTGCACCTCGGGAAGTGAACGCACATCATCATAGAGTGCGCAGTGGCTTGGCGCCATATTTCAGCACATCGCCACCACCCAGCATGTCTCTCTGCCACCTCCTCACACTTTCGCCAGGCTTTCCTCCACCATTTTCTTTCTGTCTTCGCTCACTCGCTTACGACACCGGCGCCGATGTCAAACCACAGTAGTGGTCGCCAAAGTGCTGCACACTAAAAAGGATAAATAGGCGTGATAGGAGTGACTCGAGGATAGGAAACGAGCATTCCGTATCAGAGAACAAACTCGGGCGCACAAATCAAAAGGAAAAAGCTTAGGCTGAGCATGTGGTTTGGAAAACTGACAACCGGCGGACCGCCAGGCTCAGAGTGGCTGCCAAGAGATGCTGCTAGAAGTAGGAGCAGACAGACCATTAAAGGGACCCCGCAACACGCTGTGACCAGCGCAAATACACTGCGCGACATTTAGATTACACTTCCAGGAATACCTTCACCAAATATGACACGTGCGCGTGAAGCGGTGAGCTCACAAATCCCTGTGAGAGACGTGGAAAAACCAACCGCGCTCTCATAAATTTTCCTCATTATGCACTGCTGTAATTAAGTTATTACAGCGATGGCTGTCCTATTGGCTGTTGCTGGTTAACTTCATGGCTTATTCCTTGCATTTCCTGTGCCGGTCCGCCGCCGTCAGTGCTGTGCACCAACCTCTTTTACGCCTGAACCTGTACGAACAATTTTGGCGTTTCTTTTGTATTGTCAGTGCGCGTGGAGTTTGAGCGACGAACTCAATACTTTCCTTTCAACCAGACCACTTGACAACAAACATTTATTGCTTCATAAAGGCCCTACCAGCCTGAGCACGCACTTGCGAGCAGGCATCGATGCTTGCTTTTCTGTTGCACCAGACCGGAAATAGACCCCTCCACATTGCTGGAAAAAAGAGGAAACTCCCCAGCCTGTGATACTATATCGAAGGCCGCCAAAAAGAAGGAGCCGTCCCCCTCTTTGGGAGAAAGTGCGCAGCTTTTGTCACATTGTCTGTGTTTGAGTTGAGAGAGAGTAAACATGTTTATAGCGTAAAGCAAGCGATGAGGAGTCGTCAGTCCAAGGCCCCTTGAGCTTTTCAGTCTCAATAGCAGGCACTGATCATTAAAGTCAGAGAGAAAACAATTATGCACGATTTTTTATCCCGCGTAGCTTCGGTGATAGTGAACGGGTTTTTATATAGTTCTTGCGGGAGGAGATTGCTGGGACAGTAGACGTCACCCCAAAATACATTCTGAGTAGTCTGTGGTAAGTGCTGCAGGGCCCCTTTAACTTAACTGGGGAGGTGAAGTCGGTGAATTCAGAGGCAAAAAGTGGACTAGGGCATCTCAAGACAGGGACGGGACGACTGGGGCAACATGGGAGAGGTGTTGCCTTGCAGTGGACACGAAGGGGCTGATGATGATGATGATGATGGCGCTGCTGCACTCGCTGACTGTCCCTCTGCGTTCCCCAGGGCACATTCCTGTCCCTCAGCCCTGGCACGGTGGAGGTGGAGGCAGGTGCGGTGCTCCCTGACGAGGCAGGCGACACCAGTGTGCACCGGATGACGCTAGGCGCGCACGTGGTGTGGCCCCACGTGAGCGTGGAGCCTGGCGATGGACGCCTCAGCTTTCAAGGCCTCCATTTTGGTGAGCAGCGGCAGAGCCACAGCCAGGAGCTGCTGGTGGCCAACAGGAGTGCCTGCCCGGTGCCCATCATCTTGGCCATTGTAGGGGTGAGTTCAAAACACAATGTACTGACCTGATTGATTGATTGATTGATTGATTGTGGGGTTTAACGCGTCAAAGGCACGCCCGGGGTTTAAGTTGCGCCGTAGTGGAGGCCTCTAGATTAATTTCAACCACCTGCAAGAGATTTTTAAGGGGTGCCAAAATATTGACATGCGAGTGCTTCCCTTTTTTTTTCACCTCCATATGTATTGAGCTCGCCGTGCGTCTCGCATTGTGTTGTGTGCGTTTACCATTGTAGTTGTTTTTTTTTGTGTATTCAGGGTTTGCCCACCCAAACCTACACCTTAATGATGGCCTGAAAGTTGATCAATATTCAGAGCAGTGCTTCTCATCGTGTTTGCCCAAGCTTGGCTCACCTCACTGGAGAACCCTGACGCATCTGTTGCTGAAGACTAGGATGTGCGAATATTCGAGTTCTGGAATTATAGAGCCAAATAATAACTTGGTGGGTGGCTTGATTGGAATTTGCAAATTTAGACTACCAATACTGTTATTTGTCTGAGCCCTTGCCATGGGCCTCCCCTTCAAGCCTAAAATTCTTGAGTGCAACATGCTTGTGAGCCATTTGGTTTGTCGCTGAAAAGCAGCAACTTGGTGGCCACTGACAACATCAGTGGACTTGAGAGTCGTCGTTCTGAAACCTTTGTGGGCTCAGGTTCTTTCTTTTTAATTCACTACATCTAAATCCGATTGATTTCCATACTTGCTTCTATGTAGGCTACAAGTATGCCTTTAATTGCATCCCGTGTGTGGTGCCACAGGACATACAGCTACACCGAAGTCAGGTTTCTTCTAACTGCACATAACAAAGTGGCTCTTATCACCCATACCTTGTTTATCTATTATAGAGGCTCCAGCCTATTTGGTTTCATTGTAATTGCTGGGCAAACAGTGAATTTTTGGTAACCCTACAGAAGAAAGTGCAAACATAGAGACATCTTTAGTACCCGCTGCAGTGGCTCAGTGGCTAAGGCGTTGCGCTGCTGACCACGAGGATGCGGGTTTGATGCCTGGCCGCGGCGGGCGCTTTTCTGATGGAGGTGAAAAGCAAAAACAAGATTTCGGTGCACAAGATTTCGGTGCACGTTACAGATCCCCAGGTGGTCGAAATTAATACGGAGCCCTCCACTACGGCGCACCTTATCGCCTACATTGCATCGGCGCATTAAACACAATCAATCAAGACATCTTTGGTCTCGCTTTTTTCTGTAAGGTTCTCGTTATTTGGCACACATTGCTGTTCAGAAGAAAATGTGTGAACAACAGGGACAAACAAAAAGAAAAGGCACACTAAACAGCGCAAAAACCGTGGGGTGCTGTGTGGTGTGCTTTTTCGTTACTGTTCTGTGCCTTTCACCGTTTCTGGGAAGTGCAACTTTGTGCAAGAATGCATGCCAGCTTGTGAGGAGTCTTACTGCATCACCCGACGATGTTGTTTTTTTTTTGGTACACGGGGTTCTCTGGTGTGGCCTGCTTGCATCGTGTGGCTTTCCTCAGCCTCCCCGATCCTCGTCCTTTGTTATCCTGCCCAGGGGGAAGGCATGTTCACTGTGCGGCTCAGGAGGGAGAGTGGTGGGGCCAAGCAGCGGCCGGCACTTTCCGTGAGCACCGTGCTGCCAAGCAAGGGAGAGGGTCCTGCTGCCGCCATTTCCTTCATCGTGGAGTGCTCCGGACTGGTCGCAAAGGGTGAGTGCAGGTCTCAAGCGGCAAGCGGGGATTGTGGGGCGAATTGTTGGCTTTGGTCCGTTTGCCATGTGGAATAACAGTGGGATGAGATGAGGGCGTGCACAGGACGGGAGGGAAAAGGTCCGGGCATGTTGGTGGTACATGCTGAACACAGTCAGTTCAAGGGCTGACAGGATGAAGGGCTTTCAACAGAACGGTTTATTGGGAATCTGCGCATATACACAAAAAAGGAGAGGAGGAAAGGGAAAGACAGAAAAGGAGCAGCAAAACTTGCCAAATGCTGCCCACCCCAAGAAATCAAGCTCGGTTTATATAACTATGAACCGTTCTTCAACAGTGTTTTATGCAAGGGAACCCCAATGATACTTCCCGCAGCTTTGCAAAATGACCTGCTTCTTACAACAGATCACTGTGGTCCCGGCCAACTCCCCATAGAAACAATGCATTAAAAAAACCCCGGTGATACAATGTTCGGGTGCACTCGGTCGGCTTCATACAACAGATGCCAGCGGGAATAAACCGGTGTTTTTTCCACCTCTTACACTGCTTCGTCCCGACCTTTATTTCTTAACCTTTGTTTGACACTGCTTGATGTACAAAGGAAAACAGCCCGTGGCGGGCCGGACCACTTGCTTAACAGACTCAAGCAGGCGGATGCTGGCGGGCAGGAGCCTTCGACGGTCCACGGCCCCACATGGCAAGCTGAGTGCCAACGCACCAACCGTGGGAAGTCGAAGTCCAGGTAGCCGGTAGGCTGCAGTTCGAGGCTTTCATCGAGCCGGCGAATGCGAAAACGCTTAACTCTTTCGGGACCGCCGGAAAAAGTGATGAAAAAGGGAGGTCTCGGTAAAAAATTTTTATTACATGAAGCAAAGATACCATCCTGCTTTAGCATATACCAAAATGCAGCTAATTATATGTTCTTTGACATACAATACCGTGTTTTACTTCAACACTGACGATAGCACCATGAAAAAATCAGAAAGTAAGAACTTCGCAAAAAAACTACTGAAGAAGATAGAAAAAAGCGTAAATCTAAGAATAATTAAAAAGAATAAAATTATTTCAGGATATACAAAATCTAACACAATGCTTTGTTTATTCATCACGAAAGTTTGATGCGGCTAGGTGTAACTGGTGTTTTGTTTTGTGTGTGATTTCTTTGGCACTAGGGCCATGGCTACGTCGTCGCCCAGGTACACGCCGGGCTCTCGGCTCGGCGAAAACTTTATCCGTTTCTGCGCTGGTGGCAGGCGATCACCACAATAGGTAGTTAACACCCTAGCGAACAGATATAAACTAGCCAGAACATATTTCGAGCGCGCATACCTACTCCAGAGCCAATTGAAACCGAAACCAACACCCACCTTTGAGCGCGATTCATGTTCCAGGCTGATCGACACCCGAATCCTCACTTGAGCTGAAATGCGATCTCTAAAGTCGCATTTCGACTCTTCACTGCCACTCTCATCGTCAAAATCCACAGTAGAAGGCGAAGATATGCGAGACGAGACGACGCGGATCTCTTATCGCGCTCGCGCGTGAGTAGGTTTACATTCGGAACCACCACCCGTCAGAATAAAATATCTGATGCATTGCCGCCTGGCGATAAAAAAAGAAACTTCACAAAAGAGAAAACTATAGTTTTCAAACTATCTCCTAGATGTCGCTAGGTGTTCCATCGAGCGAAAATTTTTATTCTGCAGGCTCGCGAAACCATCGATCATATGTGACCGATGGCCTATAGGAGCGGTCCCGAAAGAGTTAAGCCATTCCCCATGGCAATGACTGAACTCCCTCTTTTCTTGCCGCTTGCCCTTCCCCATATGACTTGCCTGCGGCCTTGGCCACACTCATTTTCCCCTCTCGTATCGGTCGCCAGTGTCGCCTATCTTGTGCGTGCGATGCCCAGGGCTGGCAAGCTATTGTAGACACCGCGGGCACGAAATAGGCTTTTTTGTTTTTGAAATTTCGAATTTAAGCTAGGAGTCTGCAAATTATGTGAGAACGCGCTATATGTAGTATTAAATAAGTTCTTAGCCCACCTGTCGCGTAAGACCGTCTACTAGGGTGGCATTTACCCATAGCCCGATCATACGACTTTTTCACATGGTCCCTTGAAAGTCATATTATGGGGGTTCCACTGTAACTTCACCATGAACCATTTTGTTGGAAGTTAGCGCTCGTGCTGTCTCTGCCTTGTCCATTGTCCTGTCAGCGCTAGAATTTATTTTGTTCACCTAAAGAGGGTGTTAATGTTTTTGTCATCATCACCATCATCAGTTTGTTTGGGTCCAATGAAGGACGAGGGCTCTTTCTTTGTTCCTCCAATGCCCTAGTCCGTTCTTTGCTTCAGAATTACCTGATTTCACCCATCCATGGAGTAAACAGCCTTCCCCTGCTTTCAGTAGTCCCACCTCTCGTTAGCCACTGTAACCCTGGTGGTCTAGCAATTATTCTGTTGTGTACTAGTCCTCTATTGGACCTACTGCTGAGCACAAGGACACTGGTTTGATACTTGGCCACAGCGGGCGCTTATAAGATGGAGATGAAAAGCAAAAATGCTCGTGTCGAGCTACAGTGAGGGAGGTGTTGGTTTTTTTGAATACGGGGTTTAGAAATTCAGGAATGTTTTTGCCATGTGGTGTCGTTCTCCTTGTTGGGCCGTACAAGTATAATATCTTGTCCCCACTGAAAGGGCTTTTGCTGCTACAGTATTCGCACAATTGTGAAAATTAGGTCGTATGGGTGCAAACAAAGAGGGGCCAATCATAAATCCCATTGTGTGCGCGGCAGTTCCTGTTTTTATGCGAGAAGAGTGCATTGTGCAGTTTGACTAGCTTCTGAGATTTTGGCGAAAGGGGCGATGAAGACAAATTGCATCTGTGTTTAATGTGAGCGAACTCGACTCTGTTCCAGCCCCAAAAAAGGTTCTTTCAATAAAGAAAAATCTACAGAAATTCAGAGAATCGTCCACTAATGCGTGGCATTCTTATGCTGCTTGTCTTGAGTGCGAGTTCTTTACAGCCAAATGTTTTTGGTTTTTCAAAATTCTGTTTGACCAATTATCTCCATTTATGGTATTACCTATAACGATTAAAGGAGTTGCCTCCGCCTAACATGTATTCTTGTAAAAATTCAAGGCGTTACATGGTTCACCATTTTTGCTATTAGTTTTATATTTTCTTCTGGGTTTTTCAAAATTCTGTTCAACCAGGTATCTCTATTTATGTTATCATAACAATTAAATGGGCAACTTTCGTGAAATTTGCATTATTGAGGAAATGCAGGGTTTACATGGTCCTGGCTGTGGGGGTACTCTAAAGAATTCTATTTATTTATTTATTTATTTATTTATTTATTTATTTATTTGTTTATTTCTAATACTTTGAGCCCTTCTTCGGGCTGTTACAGGGGTGGGGAAAAAATAATTTTCCACAAACACGTAATGCCAGTTCCGCGATAGACAAACAGTGCATTGAGAAAACACATAATGACAGCTTACGCTCAAATGATTTAGTTGTGTGTGCGTCAGTAAATATATCTGCGTCAAGGCTGTTCCTCTTGACTATAGTTTTTACAAGAAAAGAAAATTTGAAGACTTCAGCGTGCGGAACATACGGCATCGCTGAATGTGAGTGACCTGTTTCGGGGTGACACTTGCCCTGGGGTTGCAAGTATAGTCCAAAATCCAAGTTGAATTTATTGCTATACAGTTGATGGAAGAATTTGAGCCTAGCTATTTTTCTACGCGTCGCGAGTTCGGGCAAACTGGCACGAGATAATAGTGGGGATACAGACTTGCGTTCTTTGGTAAGCATCGAAGAGGAACCGTGCGGCTAGACTTCGAATTGGCTTCAATTTATTTATCAAACCCACTTGGTGTGGATCTTAAACTATACCGGCGTTTGCAAGTTTTTCAATATTTCCTACGTTTTAATGCATTAAAATGTAGGAAATATTGAAAATCTTTCAAACTTTCTGCTGCACAATGTTCAGTGTTGATGTAATCCCTTCTAGGGAAGAGCTATAAAAAGTAGTAACCCTTTTTGGGGTACAGCGGGGAAAAAATTGAGTGTGTACGTGTGGAGGGGCACGTGTTGTGATGGCCTGCCCATCTTCCTATCAAAGTGATTAGATGCCAGAGCCAGCAATATGAATCCACAAATGCCCAAAGCGCCGAACATGCATTTGGATCAAGGGGGGGAGAAGGGGGCAGGCGTGGAGGGGTGTGAAAGGCACTGGACATTCTTCTCCGCCTGGATTCATTTTTGAGATTAGTGGGCTGCTTAGTGGATGTGCTTTCGTGGCTGGAATAGTATGATTGTATGTGCAGTTCCCTTTAAAGGGACACTGAAGTGATATGTAAACATTGCGGGATTACTAGCGCAAATTGTAGCCCGGAGTCCCCAGGCCATGTTTCGACCACTCTGGGCGCGTTTACGCGATTTTATTTAGTAGAAAAATTAATTCGAAAATGCTGTCCTCCTCTCTTTACGCTCGCCCGTTTTCTGTGGCGTTTTCGTGTGACGTCAGGAGGTGCCGAGCTCGCAATTGGCTGCACTAGTGCACGGCTCCCCGGCCTTCAGACAGAGTCAGTCGGCCCAGCGTTTCGTCCGCCGGCCGCCGACGAGTCGTCGCAATTCGTTCGCTCAGTTGAAACGAAGCCAGGACACGTTTGTGAATGGAAGAATGTGCCTTTCTTTACTTGGTTAGTTTGTACACTGTATCTAGCTCCAAGTCAAGGTCGCTTCACACAAGCGCACATGCGACGCTTCGCTGACTGGTACGCCAGTAGGAAAATATAAGGCCTCTTGAAGGCGGCAGAAGAGTCAGCGAAGTCAATATAGGTACTAGGGAAATAAAATCAACTGATATTTTTACCGTACAGCGTAAAACTAGGGTGCGGGAAGCACTTATTTGCGCTGGGCGAACAACCACAGCGGTCAGCAGCACGACTACGCATCTGCGAACGCTTTTCCGTCTACGAAATGCAATTGCTAGACGTGAGCTATTGTGGAAACTCGGGGTACGCTTACTGCACGAGCGCAATACAACAAATAGTCACCGAAGCTGCTTGAAATGCCAAAACTAAATAAAAGTGTAAACGTGTTGTACAATATATACCTTATATTACCATCGTCGGCTGAGCCGGTCTTGTGGCCTAGTTGTCTGGGTTGCTGGGTGTGTTGTCGCAAGTGTTTTGCAAGTCACGAGTTCTAGTCCCCGAGGGTACGTGCTTTTTTTTTGTAAGTTAACTTTTTTGTTTTCTGCCGATGTTTTCTACATTGAGTTCACCTTTTTTTTGGGCCGCAACGTTCATGGCTCCACGAACTAGTTCACAGAACGCGCGCAGGCTGGCACTGGCACGCTAGCGAGTTCTCGTTGGCGTGCTGTTGCCATAAGCACCGACTGCTTGCGGGCAGTGGGCACAGGCCAGAATGAACAGACCCTTGGCCTGGTGCGAACACGCTTTTTACGGTACAGGCATGAGTGAGGCAAGCTCCAAATATGGGGAAAAAGCGCATGACATTTGGGCGTCTGCGGGTACGCGGAGGGCGTCCATGCACTGCGTAGGCCTCGGCTAGTGAATGCTACGATTCCAAGCCGTCCTGGGAGGCTTATCTTTATGCATTTTCACAGCTGACAACATGGCAGAAGCGCGGTACGATGATTACTGAGTTATTGAGAATGCCCATCCAACACCGCCACCAGTTGTGTTTTACAGAACCGAAACCGAAACTTGTTTGGTTGCTCACCTTGGACATCGTCCAATCACGGTGCCCGCTCCTCCTAACGTCACAGCTTTAGTTGGTGCGGCCGCCGCAAACCGCGCATGGTAGTTTTTCTTCTTTCGCGCTTTGTAAAATAATTACCGATTTGTCAACCGGATAAACGATGAAAAGTGTGCTAATTTGAGCCAGTCTACGCAGTCCAAGCAAAAACAGGAGCTTGACAAATTCACTTCAGTGTCCCTTTAAAGGGGCCCTGAAAGGCGTTTTGAGCACACTAAATGAACTAGCGCAACCGTTAGATTGGGTCGTCAACGTCCTCTGTGCCAAGTATTACTCTTTTACGCGCAGCGGAAAGCTCACACTTTTGTTGCAAAGTTTGTCGCTTTTTTCTCACCCTTTCCTTCGTGTTTTTGGACGCCGCCATCTTCACATGTCTACATCATCGATTCCCAGATGTTCGTCATGAGCTAGACATCCTGCTATTGGGCGGCTTTTTCATGCACTTCCGGCAAAGAGATGAGTCGTCTGCTCAGCGTCGGCTCGCCGGCTGATCTGCCAGCGGAGTGTCAGAGTGCTTGGACATTTTACGACAAACGAAACAATTGTAAACAAACGCTTAACCGTTCGTATTGAATGCAACACGGCCATAACACGACATGGATATTCTCTTACCTGAGTACGTTCCGTAAAGAAACCGTTGAAGCCCCGTGGCACTTCTTTCGTGCAATCGCAGAGAACGCCCTGTGCCGAATGCCCGGGTTTGACGGATACATTTTATTCCACTTCAAAACAATCCAGAGATGCGTTTCGAACGAACACAGCGTCACAACACGCGTTGCAAGTCTGAACCGCGATTGACAGACGATAGGTTGCCTGCTCCTGCCCGTCGTAAATTCGGCACTCACCTCGCGCGCGGTTTGCGGGGACGAACAGCAAGTCACTTAACTCTGGCGCACAAGCCGAGATGGCTTTTAGCCACGCACACTGCACATACCCCATGCGAGGTTGAATCGTACGTCGCTCGAGAAAGATAATCCAGACCATGGGAAGCACTATCCACCCGCAGAAGCACAACGTTGCATTTCATCGCGAAACAAAGGCGTCCACAACACACACACCATCGCCTCCTGTAATGCCAAACGCATCTCGCACTTCCCAATGGGAGTGAGTGGTACGCCTGCAGTGCCCACATGTCGCGAGGTGGGGCCCCGAGCTGAACCGGGATCACGCAACCGTAACTGACTTCTGGGGAGGTTTGTGCCTTGTTGCCAAGGCAACCGATGTTTGAGTTTGTCAAAGAAATGGCGCTCGCTCCAGCACTAGAAAGCTCAGAGCCGCGCCGGAACATGTTTTGCCAACGTTGCCGCTCTCCACCACGCGTCGCCCCAAGCTTAACTGGTCACATTATTGAAGCGTTTTGTGCACGGGTTCTGTATCGGTTTAAAATGTCTTTTTCACATGCCGCCGGCAGGAATTACCACCACCGCAAAATAAGACCCGGCACCAGCGGGGCCACATCTGATACGGCACTTTTTGGATAAACAGTGCGCGGTGCATGAAAGGGACCGAGCGCACGATCCACCCCGAGCGGCTGCGAGTTCGCCGCCGATTAAAAGTCACGTGCTGCACTGCAGCAACCATGCCATGGCAGCAACGCACACCGCGAAAGGGCAAGGCCAGGCCACCGCACACATGCGGCCAGATTTTTCGTTCGCTTATCCATCCTTGAGCGGAGTGCGGAATTCACGGTGTCAACAAAACTTGCCCGTAGCAGACAGCAGTCGGAGGAGTGTAATGCGGAAGTACGTCACCGCTGACTAGCGCAGCATCATGGGAGGGAGTGCTTGCGCGCCGTCAACAGTTGAAAAGAGGAGGAAACGCGGCGCGACGATAATGCGCGGTTTTTGATTTACGATTTCTCAGCTAATACTCATCGCTTTAACAAAATTCTTGCGGGAGGAGATTGCTAATACATTGTCTTATTTGGTTACATGTACATCCATGCATCGGCGGAAGGTATTTCAGGACCCCTTTAATAAGGCTTTTTTTTTTAAATTCTTGGCATTCTTAAATGTTTGGAAAAAGCCTTGCGAGGCCCCTTTCAAGGTGGTGTTTGACTCGCTCTTCGGCAGACGTGCAGCAGTAGTCGGCCTCATTTGTGGACTCTCCTGTTTCTCCGCAGGTTTGAATGTGCCTGCCAAAGTTGAGGTGCTCCTGGACGGCTCCCTACCTGCCCGAGAAGTGTTGGGAATGGTAGAGCTGTCTGCATCCTTCATGCCTCCAGAACTCTCCCTGGAGGGCATTGCAACTGACGAGGTACGTCTCTCTCTGCCCGATTTACCAGTTAAGAAAAACGTTGTTTGTGCATGACAACAAAAGGTGGCTTAAAAGGAAAAACGACTGCTACAAACGAGGACAGAAAAATGAAGAACGATGAGACAGAAGCGCATCTGTCTCGTCGTTCTTCGTTTTTCTGTCCTCATTTGTAGCGCTCGTTTTTCCTTAAGCAATGAACCAACTAGCCCAACAGCATATTTTACAAAAGGTGGCTTTGCGGTGTGGCTGGTTCAGAGGTGAGGGTGGTGTGTGATGCTTTTCACTGTCTCTTCATCACAGTGAGCATGTTTTGCACACAGCCTCGAATGGTACTCTTGGTTTCCTCGAAACCTTTCAGTGTCTTGCTCTTTAAAGATAAGTACAGTCTACGCTCGTTACAGCGAATCCGGCAACAACAGACTTGGTTACGACAGACCAGTTCGGTTGGTTTGTCTGGTCCCCATGCATTTTAAAGGGAGTCCACTCCACTCATAACGAACCCGGCTAGAGCAGACTATCGGCTACAACAGACGAAATTTTAGGCGAAAATTGTTTCGACTGAATGTTTATAGCGGACCTCCTAGGGGCCAGCACCCGATATGCTTTTTCTTTGTTCAGTTTGGCAAGAAAGCTGTTACGTCTGGCATCATTGTTGGCAGCCGAGTCATCGGTGCAGCCAAGCCAAGCCAGTGCCAATAGCCTTGTTTTTTTGTGTGTGGCCAGTGGCATGAGCTGGCAGGGTGGATGATTTCACTGTTGGGATAAATTAAGCATAATTCATGCTGTCGAACATAGGGAAAAACAGGCCGACATCGCCAGAAGTACAGGCCTATTCAAGCAGACAGTCCGCTCGACCGTCAAGAACAAGGCAGCTGCCAGTAAATGTGACTGCGGTGAGATTCAACAACAGCGCTATCAAATACGCTAAGTGGTCCACCTGGAGTCGAGTCTGCCCACTTCACAGTTTTTTTTATGTAATAAAGAACTCAGTTTCAGTGAAGTTCAGTCTTTATTTTTCCCATGCATGCATCGTTCTTGTTCCGTTCGGTGAAAAAGGCAAGAAATGCCTCAAGTGGGGGGCATTGTGTGCAATTTGCCGGTGGCCGTGCGCAGTTCAGCTGGTCTAAAAAGTTGTCCTTCATCAGATTATTTCGTATCAGCTGTTTCAATGACCAGACTAAAATCATCATAAATGCTAAAATGCCTTGTGGGGGAATGTCAGGCAGAAATTCGATTTGCTTGACGAACGGTTTCGGGTAAACCTGCCTCATCATGAAGGCTTCTGGTGGCCACGACTGATTTTTATAGCTGGTTAATACCGTATTTACTCGCATAATCCTCGCACTTTTTTTTCGGAAAAGTCAATGCAAAGTTAGGGGTGCGAGAATTATGCGGGGAAAAAAAATCCGGTGCACAGTGTTGCCAATTCGCCTTATGCCGATCCCGCTAAATGTAGCGGTCGTTTTTTGTATAGGTAAGCTCAGTGTTGCCAACAGCAGCTATTTCTTTTTATTTTATTATTTACAACGTAAACAGTTTCCCGTCGATCAGCGATCATGAAATTGCCGCCTTTGCTTTCTGGCGCGCGCCTTATCTCGTCGTCGTATGTGCGTGCCCTACTCCAGTAACGCACGTTGAAGTCGGTGACGCCGAAGCGCCTGCCTGCGGCACGGTTGCCGTGTTCGATCGCGAACTCTTTCGGCAGTGTAGCTGGCGTTCCTCCCCATGGCGAAGCGGCACCAAGCACAAAAACAATTAGATCAAAAAGTTCTCAAAACGGCAGCGAGCTATCCACCACTGACGCGCGTGACTCACTGACTGCTGCCGCTCAACGGCGGGGCCACGACGGCGACACGACGACACGACAGCGGGCTGTGCGAACACCGTCTAGTCGTCTAGTTTCGCGCACGCGAAACATGCGGGAAACTGGCTCAAGGACAGTGTGAGTAACGTGTTAGGGCGCCTGTTAGGGAGTAGCCATGCAGGTTGTTAGGGCGCCTGGATGGCCTTGGATACACAGCGCTCTCCGCCGAACGGAGAGGCGGCGGGGGAGGGTGCGCGTTGGAGAGCGTGTGCACCATGCGGGTTTCGCGAGCAGGCAACTTTCGCCGCTGCAAAGTTGGGGGTGCGAGGATTATGCGAGGAACCAAAAAATTCAAGTTTTGGTGGCTCACATTAGGGGTGCGAGGATTACGCGAGTGCGAGGATTACGCGAGTAAATACGGTAGTTGCTTCTAGTTATATTCTTGCCTTATTTTCTCAATTAATCAGGTGTCTTTACACACCTAACCGCATGCGCTAGGCCTTTTCCAAGGGCACGTGCTAAGCTTTGGAAACGGTCTTTGGGCGATTCTTTGCCCTCGCGAAAACACTGTGCAGAGGGGCTGCAGGTGTGTAGAAAGAACAAAGTGCCTGCACTATGTATGTGCAGTATTGGTCAAAGTACCCACTTTTGCACTCATATCCCCCCCCCCCCCCCCTTCGCCGGATACTGCATACTTTGGCTACAGCGGGCATTTTTTTCCAAATTACAACGGTTCATTGTAACGGGCGTAGACTGCATACAGGGGTGAGACAGCTGCGCATATTGCGCAGATTTGATACAAATTTGTTTTCCTGCGCCAGGCTGCTCCAAAAGCTTGAAAATCGCAAAAATTGCGCCAAACTGCTCCAAAACAGTCAGAGAGCCAAGGATTTTAACGCACCCGTCAGTTCCAGTGCGGAAAAATGCTTACTGACGGCATAATTTTCCAGCACCCCCATGGTGATGCTGTTTGTAAAGGTTTAATTGATCATTCCATTAAAAACCTGCTTAAAATTGTCCCCGAGGTAGTTTTTTTTTCAAAAGTCACAATGTCGGGTTGCACATGTTATATTCTGTGCGTTTTTAAAATTTTCCCATTGAAAACCATTGCGAAGTCCTGTAGAAAAAATGCTTAGGTGTACTGAGGCGTCAAACCGCTTGTGCAAGTTGATGAAAAAACGGCAATTTTTGGAGCGCCGTATCTCCGGAACGGCATCACTGGGCACCGCCACCTTCGTGTGATGAAGATATGAAAACATGGCCGCCGGGCGAAGCAGTTCCTTGTGGTTCAGGCAGAGCGCTCTTTGCCAATTTCTACCTGGGTTTTAGTTATGGGGGTGGCTGGGTTTACATTTAGTCGTTTGATCGGTTGCTGGAAGGGGCGCGACTCAAAAGACGGGAGCTCATCAAAAACAACATGGCGCCCGCGAATTCGCCGTGTTTCGGCCTTGAGTGTGAGGCCGGTCCGTGCTTGAAGTGAAATTTCGGACTCATTGCGCTGTTATAAAACACTGAGTTATTGATGCCTTTCCCAGCGGACTTGCGAGCGACGGGAATGGGACGATCGACGCTGCAGAAGTGGCGGCGCAGGCTACATCGCCGCGAAATGTTCAAGCAGTCTTCGATAGCGGGACGGGCTATTATTGAACGCTAGTAATAATTGTTCATTTATCTGAAGTGAAATTTATTGCTAAAAGAAGGGAGGTAGATAAACATACCTCCGTTACTGAGATTACGATCGTAGTGAACATGCACCTTGGGGATTGAAATGGGAGGGCTGGTGGGGTGCGACGACTGTGACCTCGCTTTGGCCGTGGCTCTACACTTGTGCGTAAAGACGAGTCTGCATGGGATTACAAAAATAACAATTTTGGCATTCACATGATAATAAAAATGCCTTACGATCGCTTTGTTTTTCAATTCGATATTATCAATGGAACTCCACGCTATCTATGCATAGAGCCTAAGAATTAAAAAATGGCTAGTGTTACGAATCGGCCAGCGCCGCCGTACTTTCCCGCATCACTCCTCGGCTGTGCGGCGAAGCCACTGCATGCGCCTTTCAGCCGTCAGGCGCCACCATGTCGGTGATTCATTATTCAGATTTCAACAAGCCGGCTCAGTCGCTTCGCTATCGACGCATTTCAAACTTCAACGGTTGCCGGCCCGGCGAGGCGTGTCGCAACCCGTTCAAGGACACAGAGGCCCCGTGAACCATAGAGCCGTGAACTCAGCGGAGTCCTCCTCTCTTCCCCTCTCTCAGACTCAACGTGCGCCGAGGCTACCGACGACTCACGAACTCTGGAAAGAGCGTTGTGTGTGTCTGTGACGTTCGTGGCGTGTTGCCGCTTGTTGGCGTTTTGACCGTTACCGCTTTTGGGTATACATAGAGCTGCCCAAGCGCTGTAATCATTCCTGTTTGATCAGCGAATCCATGCTGTCACTCTGCTCGAGTCCTGTATTGTAACTTCGCCCGTCGGGGCATTGTTTTTTCTGGCTTCGGCTCACCTCTCGCTATGAAGTAAACAGTTACGTTAGCCTTCGGCTTCTGGACTTCTTCACGGCTGCAACAGCGGCTGGCCGCTCGCTTCACCCCGAGTGGTAACTCGTGGTAACTCGAGTGGTAACTCGTATGTCGGAGGCCACAAAACTCGGATCGGGAACCCCCACCCGGTCGCAACACTAGTAAAAAGGTAGTGCAGTTCGTACCTTGTGATATTCTGGTAGAAAACTTTATTGAAAGGCTGTTTCAGTGTTATGTACGTTCAAAACCAATTAAAAAGTGTTCTTTTCACCCATGAGTTGCCAAAAATTTGATTTTTTGGCTCCTAAGGGGATATAATAAATGTCGTTATTCTGCTCCAAATCAAGGTTCTTCTGCTCCAAAATCGATATTTCGCTGCTCCGAAAACTGCTCCCAAATCTGATTCAGCTGTCTCACCCCTGTGCATACCCTATTTTCCAGGTAACCGTGTGCAAGGTGGTGTCAAATACTCAAAGCACAACTAGGCTTTTCGAGTGCCCATGGCTGAGAAGCGCACAACCACACTTGTAGATGAATACTATAGCGTGTGGCTTAATAACCAGTGTTTATTGCTTGTCAGGAGTTGGTTTTCGGATTCGGCAGCTCATGCCAAGCTTGGCGAGTGGGTTACACTGATTTTTTAAAAGGCTGAGGAGTGCATCATTTTTATACAGAGGAGTGCATCATTCTTTTTGTTGCCCACATCAATGTGTAGAGAATTAATGGTACCATAGTTTCTACTAATTTTTTGTCAGAGGAATTTGCCTCTTCAGTTTTAAACGTGTGTGTGGTTCCAGGTGAGGGTAATACCAGAGTGGGAATAAGTGCAAATTGTAGTTTGCGGGTGTTGGTTGTAAAGAATGTTAGTGTGATCGAAGCCAGCCATGGTATCATCTATTGTTGATGTCACCAGTTTACAATGAAAATCCAAAGGAAGGCGACAGACAGGGCCGTATTGGGGAACCTATTAAGGAACATGAAGAAGCTAGCTTTACATAATAGGCCGTACCAAAATCCTTTAGACTGTCTTTTAACTGCGCTCACCATGAAAGAGTGCTTTAACAGTGTGCATTGATCTTTCATTGGACTTTGTGCATTTGTGTTGTACAATATGTTCATGAAAGGAATTTCATTTAATTAGAAGGATGAAGTGAGTTATAAATGCTGTCTGCTTACCTTACTGGATTAAAGTCCAGACTTTTTTTAGATGCGATGCTGAGAGCATCTCTTGTCTCGGCGGCCCTGTCCTTCCTGCGTGTGTCCACCGTCGTCGGCATCCGCACTCTCCTCGGCTCACCCCCTCTCCTCTCCGATAGCAAACACTCTCGCGAGGGTCATTGGATTGGATTGGATTGGATTAAAGTAGATTGTGTTGGATTGTGTTGCGTCATAGCCGCGGCAGACGCACTGGCGCCGGCGCGTGCCCAGGTGAGAGCGAACACTCTCTCTCAACATCTGCGGGTGTGCGGCCCAGCGCGCTCTCACTCCGCCGGTGGGCGGCCTCACTCCGCTGGTGGGCGGCGCTGCGCACGGTGCTGCGCATGTGCAGTACTCTCTCTCTCCACGGTCTCCTCTCCTTCGGGCGCGCTGCGCATATAACCGGTGTGCCGCTATCCGGCGGCCTCTCGGTCGACGGTTGCTCTCCGCTTGCGCTTGAACCCCCCGCAGCGTCGCATCACACCAGGGTTCCCGCGAGGGGAGGTGGGCATAATTTTTTTGTGAGGAAAACACGTTCCAAATTTTCGTTTTGCCACGGAATAATAAATTATTTTGGATGCTCCTGAAGCGCCAAAAGATGTGAAAAAAGTACAGTAGAATCTTGATAATACGAATCTTGCGGGACTGCGAAAAATATTCGTATCATCCGAACTTCATATGAACCAACACAGACCAAGAAATTGAGCACTAAAAAAGTTTTTGTTTATTTCTTCTCTTTCTTTTTCTGATTTCACGTGAAGAATTATGACTTTTTCTCAGTCCTTTCTGGTCTTTAGTCTCCTCACTCGTGGTGCCCAGGCTCACTACACACCACAACAGTCACGGCGTGAACCGCATGGCATGTTTTTTTTGCACATGATTTGTGTGCATCGGCGTTGTGCGTGCGATTTTTTTACACCCACGTCGGCGATTCCGTGCCCGCCTGTGCCTTGGTCAGAAAATGACGCGCGACGCGCGGCAGTGGGAGGGGAAGACTTGCGTCTAATGACAGCAATTTCGAAGCACTCAAGACAGCCGGCTGGTCCCACCGGAGATGTTTAGGCTTAGCACCCGGCAGATATTTCGTAGGTGCTTTCACTAGTGGCACGGATGATGTTTTATAGCACCGGTTTTGCCCACATTATTAGCTCATTCACCGCACAAGCAACTTCGTGTCTGTTTTGAGCGGTCATTTTAAAGAGCGGTTAGAAGCTGTCGCTCCAGCGCCCCGCATCACTTCGCGACCGAAGCCACTGCCATGTTGCTGCGGCTGGCCGCGCCTCGCACAGCGGGTGGTTTCGCATCGGCGTCGGCGTGCCTGTGGAGTGCGCGCCATGTTTTCTCAATAAGCGCCGTTCCTGGAGAAAGAGGGACAAAGAGGGGAGAGAGTGCCCATATGTCGCCGTCGCTCGCTCGGCTGTCGGGCGCCTCGCCGGCTTGTTCGTATCATCCACTGGGCCGCACAGGTCTGTTCGTAAGAGCCGAAATTTTTCCCATTGCAAACAGTGCAATTTCGCCGGATCAGAAATTCGTATCGCCCAGAATCGTATCATTGAGATTCCACTGTAGTGTGAAGTCAATGCACTAGTTGAGATACGGCAGCTGCAATGGTTCCCAGCATTCTTCTTTCATTGTTATGGATGCACTAAGGCCGTGGGCTTCCATTAAATAGGGAAATACAGTCTACGCTCGTTACAGCGGATCCGGCAACAATGGACTTTCGGTTACAACAGACCATTTCTGTTGGTTTGTCTGGTCCCCATGCATTTTAAATGGAGTCCGCTCTGCTCACAACGGACCCGGCTAGAACAGACTATCGGCTATAACAGACTAAATTTTAGGCGAAAATTGTTTCGACTGAAAGTTTATAGTGGACTTCCGCGATGCCGGCACCCGATGTGCTTTTTCTTTATTTATTTTTGCAAGAAAACTGTTATGTGTTGCAACATTGCTGGCAGCTGGGTCATTGGCGCAGCCAAGCCAAGCCAGTGCCAGTGGCTTTTTTTTTTTTGTGCGACTAGCGGCATGAGCGGCAGGGTAGCTGATTTCACTGTCGGATAAATTAAGCGTAATTAACGCTGTTGAACATGGGGAAAAGCAGGCCAACATCGCCAGAATTACAGGCCTGTCTAAGCAGACAGTCCGCTCTACCGTCAAGAACAAGGCCGCTGCCGATAAATGAGACTCTGGTGAGATTGAAAACAGGGCTATCGAATACTCGAAGTGGTGAACTCGGAGGAGAGCCTGCCCTCGTCAGTTTTTTTATGTAATAAAAAACTCGGGTTCAGTGAAGTTCAGCTTTTATTATTCCCGCGCATGCATCGTTCCCATTCCGTTCGGTGAAAAAGGTAAGAAATGCCTCAAGTGGGGGGTTGTGTGTGCAATTTGCCGGTAACCATGCGCAGTCCAACTGGTCTAACTTTCGATTTTACAGGTCACCGTCATCAGATTATTTCATTACAGCTGTTTCAATGACCAGACTAAAATCGCTAAAAATGTGGAAGCTGCCTTGAGGGAACGTCAGGCAGCAATCCAATTTGTTTGATGAACGGTTTCGGGAAAACCTGCTTCGTCGTGAGGGGATTTAAAAGAGCCTAGCTAATGTCGATGGCCACGACTGATGTTTTATAGCTGGTTAGTAATTGCGCCTAGTTATATTCTTGCTTTATTTGCTCAGCTTATCATGTGTCTTTACACTCTTGACCGCATGTGCTAGGCCTTCTCCAAGTGCCGGGGCTAAGCTTTGGAAGTGGTGTTTACGCGATTCTTTGCCCTCGCGCGAACACTGTGCAGAGGTGCTGCAGGCGTTTAGAAAGACCAAAGTGTATGTACTATGCATATGCAATGTCGATCAAAGCACCCACTTTAGGGCTCATACCCCCCCGCCCCCTCGTCGGATACTGCATCCTTCGGCTACAGTGGACGTTTTTTTCCGGATTCAGAGGGTCTGTTGTAACGGGCGTAGACTGTAAAGGGTTCCATGACCACGAAGTACAGAGTGCCGTCGCAGACGAGAGATTGACTTGAGTATTCAACGCTCCGTTGCAGCCCGTGTACGTGGGTGGTGACGGCAAGAGCAGCACCAAGGTGGGGCTGCGGAATGCGGGCGCCTACCCTCTGGACGTGAAGCTCGTGGCCGGCCCACACTTCCACGTCAGCCCAGAGAAGGCCACGGTGGAGGCCCAGGGGTGCGTCCAGGTCTCCCTGCGCACTGCCCGAACCTTCGATGGCACCCAGGCCCAAGTCACCGGTCCAAGGTGAGGGACAACCTGAAGGCGGGCTGTTGTTGAAAGCACGGAAGGCTGAAATTGTGTACCACCCTTAAATCAAGGCAGTCGACTGCTCCCTCTTGCCCAACCGGGCTCAGAAAAGACAAACTATCCCAACTTTCATCAAACGTGATTTGCAAGGCTGTCATGTGTTACGAGACTGCACGATGGAAAGAAATCTTGGAGAAAAGTAGGTAGGGGAATTCTGGCGGATCTCCCTTGCTGAATGTTTGCAAATTTCTAGTTGTGAATGCAAATGTCAAGCCTGCTTGTATATAAGCTGGTAAGTTGTACATCCTTTGCTCGTACTTAGTGCAGTTCTGTTGCTGTAACTTGCTGTGATGGTCAGGTTGGCCTTCTTTCCTAAAAGCATGCATTCGTGGCAATTCCAGTTTTGAAGGCTGAGGAATGTAATGGTGAGTTTGGGTCTAAGTGTTTAGGGCATATACAGTTAAACCTCGATATAACGAAGTCGTACTTGGGGCCGCAAATTTCGTTAAATCGAGAATTTCGTAAAATCGAGGTTTCGATTTTACAGTTCATTTAACCAGTTATTGGGGTTTTAACACTTTGGCCCTCGCCAGGCAACAACTGCTATGTAGTTCCCTCTCCAATTAAAGCGAAATTTGTACTAAAACTGGCCGCGAAAATTGTGTGAATTAAGGGGGGACGTGGCTTTCAAAATCAACTTTTTTATTTCTTTGTGGATTTTGATGAAAATTGGCACAGCAACTGGAAATGCTTCTGTGATAACACCATAAAAATCTGAAGTTAATATTTTGATAACTTTTTTATGTATGAAATTTTCTTTCTGTTCCGCTTGTACCGAGCTTGAGCGGCTTATAAAACACGATAGAAAACTTGTTCGAAGTGCTTTTCATTCCCAAATGAATGGACGAGGTCGTGACAGTTTTAGAATTTTTTTTTACAACACAATGTTTTTTAGTTTTCATTTTTTAGAGGTTAATGTGCAACAGGCATTTCAACTGTGAACGATTATTTGAATAAAAAAATCACAAAAAACAAATCTGGAAAACTAAAAGTGTCACGACCTGAACAGTTCATCAAGGAATGTAATGCAAGAAACGGAATCAAAATAGACCCAGCGGTCACGAAGAAATCCCTGGGACAAGCGACACAGGTGGCAAAAAAAACTGTTTTGAGAAAACGGCTTCCGAAGTTGCAACATAGGTTTCACATATCAAAAGTCGTCACGGTTGTAGCCTTTCATGCCCTTTTGAACATGGGGCTTCTGGAAGGCCTTGCCTTGAAATTGGAGTGCCTTTTCAGCCTTTCTCTTTCCAGAAAACATCATTTTCAGCTCCTCCGTGAAGAGTACATACCCCCCTTTGCAAACCAAACGGAGGGGAGATGGGTTTCAATGGGCTTTCAATGCAAAGTAGGTTAGTTGGTTGGCTGTATCGCACTGGACAACCTCCTTTTGCAGTGTTGTCACCATGGCAACAAGTTAAGCATTTTTTTAACTTAAATTTGAACATTTTTGGCTTTTTTTTTCATGTTTTATCTTGCCTGGCACAGCAACTTAGTACTCATAGTGCAGGTGTTCATTGCCAAAAGTTTGCATACCACAAGGTTGAAAATGAGCTACTTTGAAGCTTGGTAGAGTATTCTGCATAACTCCCAACTTCAATGCAAGAGCATATTTTTTTTTTTTTTACTACTTTTGACATTCAAGGCATCCAATATTTCTCGCAGCACAGCTAGTATGCCCTGAGCAATGGTATCAATAATTTCCCTAAAAAAATCACTGTTAAATGCTGCCACAGTAACGTACATTTTTAACGCAGAGAGCATATTTTTATTCCTATATTACTAACTCAAACCTGTTTGCATGAAAATTACAAGTGCACGGGAAACGTTGCGCAAGAAAGGCGATATGGCTCGCGCGCATCGCAGCGCACGCTTACCGCGACATATCGAGCTTTGATTATACCTGATATGGCTGGTCAGGTCGCTTTTAAGATTAAAACTAACGTCGCAGGCATTAATTACAACTACTGGCGTTCAATCGTAACCGGTTGCCCAGTCATGTGATGCTCCAATGCGCGTTGGCTATGCCGTGCGCGCCGCAGCGTTTAACGCGTCGACCGTTTCTTTCTCAAGGCTAGCGAGCCCACAGTCAAAACACAGCAATAACTAAGCGTGTAAACATCGCAAATCCGACTAAAAGTTCACTTCACGAACCGCTATCGCAAGCGCGCACACCGCGTCACCCTCCGGGGTCTGGCGACGGTAGAGTCACGCGCACCACGAAGCGTTCGATGACCTCCGCCTTTCGAGCCACACAACTTCCCGTAATCTGGCTTGTTATCTCTGGCATTCCCATCGCGATAACGTCCGTGTTGAATACCACAGATTGAACAGAAACTCGGCTGAGCGAAGCGGCGAAAATGAACTCAATCCGCTCGCTACGCAGCTCAGGCGGCCGCCATCTTGCGTTGCGCCCGCGACATCCAATCAGGAGGGTCGGTGTTCTGCGCCCCGACCGGAGGACCAATAGCGCTTCAGCATCTATATCTAGCTTCGTTTGTGCGTCGTTTCTTTTCTGCCGTTTGTGCGTTTGTGAATGAACGTAGATAAAAGAGACGAGCGGAACGGGAAAGACGATCGCTCGGCCGATCTAACCATATCAAAATGGCCGCGCCCGGTGGCACCGTTGCGGAGATAGAGCGCTCCGAAAATTGCCGTTTTTTCGCCCTTTTGCGCTGATAGTTTGTCACCGCGCCTGACAAAAGTATTTTTTTATGCCACTTTGCGACGCTTTTCAGCGTAAAAACTTTGCAGACGCACAGAATAGGAAACATAGAAGCCGAATATGTGGGTTTCAATGTGGGTTTGATCATTTTTCCGAAGTTGAAAGCCGCGTCCCCCCTTAAGAGTTTCAACACTTGGGCAATGGAATTCGGATAGCCGACGGTAGTTCATGTGTCATCGTAAAACCGGTGCTTTTTCCGCAACGCCTCATTAAATATGATAGCAGACTAGGTTTCCACTTTTTCTTTTTTCATTTCGGTCACTACTAAATGCCGCTGTTAGTCAATTGAACCCGCGTCCATGTCCCGTGAACTTCACCCCGCCGAGGTGCTCGTTCGAAGTTACGCCTCTTTTCGTCCATTCAGTGGTAGGCTTAGGCGCGGCGGGCCAATAGCGAAAGGCTGCTATGAAACTTTCGAAAGACTTTTTTCATGTACAAGGGCTCCGCAGTATGGGCGCGTGATTCAACCACAACACTCGAGATAAAACCATGATTGCGAGTTGAGCGGAGTACACGCGGACCGCTTCACTGTGTGGAGCAGCGCTTACGTGATCCGGAAAGCGGAAAGCTTACATTAAAAATCTTCCGGCCAAATTCGATTAAGCAATTACTTTTATGCCCACTGAGCCCTTACGAAACTGATTTCTCCGCACCGCAGCTGTCTAATGAACGCTGGTGAAACGAAGATGACCACGTTCAAAGAGAGCAATTTATTGCCACCAGCACTCGATGTTCAAGCCGTAGTGAAGAAGTCCGTAAGCAGTGCTTGGCGTTTCTTGACCAGGGCGGGCTTTACGTGACGCTCGTATGCTGACAGCGCTAACAAGGTCTTAAACATTCGTGTGCACCTGCGTGCCTCCGCAGAACATCGATGGCATCTATCACACTTTGGTGGCTGTCAGTTTCACCGAGCTTCCTCAGGCTCTTGTTCGGAACACTTTTCTTTCTCTTGGAGTGCTCATGCTGCTTACAAGACTCACCTAACGATGCACGAACAAAATATTAATTTGGTTATCAGCGAGCACAACCTAGCGCAGCAGCACCGTGAGCAATGACGCGTAGAAAAAAAAAAGCTTGAAGTAGGCTTCGGTAGCCTAAGCATAGAGGGCGCTGGCGTAGGCAACGATGGAGACGTCAAAATAGTGGGTGCACTATTAAACCGTCCATGACCGCTAGCGGTTTGTGCAGCTTCGTTCTTCGCTTTTAATTGTTGTTAACCGTAGATTTCACCGCTTTTCTTTCATTTTAGCCTTCAAGAGTCAATTTGAGTACTGAATTTTTTCAATGTAGGGCCTGAGAGGCAAAATAAAACGTGCCTCGACCGGAATTTCGTTCTTCCTTTCTTGCCGTGACTTCGTTAAATCGAAAGCGCCGCACAAAATTACTTCGTAAAATCGAGACAAAAATACATGCATTTAGCAAAATTTTGTTAGAAAACTTGAAAAAATTCGTTAGATCGCGAATTTCGTTAAATCGAGGTTCGTTATATCGAGGTTCAACTGTATCCCCGTATAGCCCCCATATAGTTAAGTAATAATGAAATGTCTGGTTTAGTTGATAAAATGTAATTTCCCTCTACATGTTGCATGTAATTAATTTGTGTTCAGCTTAAAAAAATGAATTTCAAAATGCCTACGCAATAGGGCCAGTGAAAATATTTTTTTAGGGGTGTGCGATATTGAATTTTTTGAATACGAATTAAATACAAATAGGGCGAAAAATTGTCTTCGAATATTGAACATTTATGCTTTATGAAAAAGGTACAAAACGAGAGGCAACAATACTTTTATCATCCTTGTAAACGAAATCCTTGGACTTGCACTTTAGCCAATGTCGCGCATGGCTCTGGTGGTTTTGGCTTCGGTATAAAAAGAATAAGTGTCCCTGAAATAAAGCGCAACCAACCAAAGTTCATATTTAGTTTGCTATAGCTGATAATTCGACTGAAATGCGGTCTATGGCAAACCACGCAGAGTCTGTCACGAAATGGCAATCCATTTACCTGTAGAAAGAAGTGCACTGCACGGTACTACCTTAGCTGTATTTATCGCCTTTGTCTAGGCGAAGCAGGGGCCCTGCTGTCTGCAAGCCTTCTTTATATCACGTAACAGCACAAGAAGCTCTGGCAAGGCCTGGGGGAGCCCCCACAAAGGACCTTCGCAGATAACGCGCCTACATCAACCAGAAAGATCTTTGTTGCACTTTTTTTTTTTTTTTTTTTTCCTCAGTGGCTAAGGCGTTGCGCTACTGAGCACGAGGTCGCGGGTTCAATTCCCGGCCGCGGCGGCCGCTTTTCTGATGGAGGCGAAAAGCAAAAACGCCCGTGTGTACGAGATTTCGGCGCACGTTAAAGATCCCCAGGTGGTCAAAATTAATCCGGAGCCCTCCACTACGGCGCGCCTCATCGCCTGCGTTGCGTCGGCACGTTAAAACCCTACAATCAATCAATCAATCAATCTTTTTTTTTGTTGGTGCGTGCATACATGGGTGGGTGCGCGCACCTCGACAGTGCTGTGGTGTTATAGCTTGGACGCGTTATATAGGGGCCTTCGTTTGGCATGAAAAGGTCATATTGGCGGCAATTTTCGCCGGTTTGGAGGTACCGCAGGCTGCATGTTCTCCGATGCATGCATGTTTCGGCTAGTCCTTGGTTCCAACGGACATGCTATGTTTGGGGTGTAACTTCCGGGAAAAGTAAAAACAAGTGCGATAGAAGGAATTACGTGTATGCTTAGAAGAATGCACGTCACGCATATAAAGAATACTTGCACGACATTTCTAGAATAGTTAGCTGAATGTGGCCAAATATTCGGTAATTTTTGCATATGCATTTTTTTAAATCGAATATGCTTCGAATAAGGAACATTGATTTGTATTTCAAATCTCAAGTATTCGCATATGGATACTGTTACGTTCTATGTTCCCTTTAGCTTTGACGTCAGGCATTCAAAAACGTATAACATTTAACAGTTCTTCTCTGAGGACGCCTAAGCACTTCTTATACAAGTTGTAAATGCAAATGCATTGAGGTCTAATTGAGTGCCACTAAGTGCTCCTTTGAGTTTTGTGCTGCGGGTAATTTTGTCGAGTTTCGCTTCGGGCAGTATTCCCGTGTTTTGCGATTAAATTGGTGTGGGTTGCTTCTGATAGTTTCTACATTACCATGTTGGCTGTAGACTGGAATCATTTGGACGACATTGCTGACATGCCCTGTGCTGGTCAAAGTGGCCTCTCTCGCTGGTGACTGTTGCACCTGTGGGTGAGGCCAGTGCAACGCATGCTTGATGGGCTCTGCTTCCCACGTGGTTCTGCGCATGACCGGGCAGGGCCTAGTAGTGCAGTGTTGTTTTCTTAGAGCAATGCACATTCAGTAGGCGTAAACGATGCTAGCACGTTTTTTACAACCCCACAGAAGAAGCGAGTTTAGTTTCTGCTAACTAGTCTTATTTGACGTTGCACTGCTGGAGTGAGTACATCATCCCACAGCTGAATTAGCACAGACCCCTCCTTAGTAAAGGTGATCAAATAGGCGAAAGATTTTGCCCTAGCCTGTCAACACAGCTTTTAGACTAAATGATAACATCTAAACGTCACACGCATCTTCCAGTTTCCTGTGCCAGTTTTGGGGGATAGAAAAGGCCATTGTGTTTTCCGTCGGTTGCCCGAGGCTGTGTCGAGCCCTGTGGTAGTGAGAAGTGGTTGTTTCTCCCTTGATAACCCCATGAGAACAGTGATAATCACGTCATAGCTCACATGAAGAGTGCTTTCTGTAATCAGGGTACGAGGCGTCTAATCCGGCCCAACTCTCTGATGGAGGTGCCCGCGTTTTTAGTCCCTAACGTGGCTTGTGGCTCCCCCCTCCCCCTTCGCCTTGCAGTGTGGTGGAGGCTGTCCTGTTGCCCCAGGGCTTCAGGATGACCCTGGCCGAGGTGGTAGCCATCCCGAGCCAGCAGCAGCCGGCGTTGGCCAGTCCAGAAGTGGTCGGGCCGTCTCGGCATCGCCAGGCTGCTGCTGCTGCTGCTGCTGCTGTTGCGGGTGGTGATGGCCATTTCCGTGCCCTCGAGAGCACTCGCAGGGTCCTGCTGTGGGCCAGGACACACGATGCGCCCAATGCGTAAGCGACCCCTCTGTGCATGGGGAACCGTGCGTTCCAAGGGTTTTTTTACAGCGGAGCTGTAAGCGATTTGGATCGAAATCGCAGAACCACATGTGCTTGTTCCCAAGGTAGTGTACAATGCTCTGCAGCTCTCAGCCAAATGGGGCTAAGAAATGCATACTGAAATTGGCCCCTAAGACAACTCTGTTCATTGAGTCCACAGTGAAGTTGCAAACATTACAGAATTTCCGTCTGCTGTCAATACGCGCCCATCTGAGGAAGGGGAATTTTTTGTGTATTTTTTTCCTATTGAAACTGCCCCGAAACAAATTATATGAGAAGTAATTTAGGATGATTGCTAACGAAGTTGTGTGTATGTGTCTTTATTTGCTCGGTCAGTATGGCAACCCTCGTACATATAATAACTCAGCATAGTTATCCACCAATATAGGTTCACTGGTCTCCCATCTTCGCAGTAGGGGAAGAGCTCTAAATTTTTTCCTTTTTTTTTCTTTGTAAGTGCCCCATTGTGCGAAAAAGCAGTGGGGTCGTTGTTGTATGCTAAAGAGTAAACAGTAAACCGGCATGGCAAAGAGTGAATAGAAAGCATGTTTTCGTTTGTGGGGGTGTTGAACCAGAGTTTCCAGAGTAAGAGCCTAGTGTGTTACTACCGTGGTGCTTGTTGCCAGGGGCGGAACGAGAGGTTAGGCCTAGTGCGTGCAGCGCTGATGTGTAACTGCGTGACAGGTGAATGTGATGGCACGTGAGCACAGCAGGTGCATACCACCCATGGAGAACAGTCATTCTGAAAAAGCTGTGACCAGTGCTCGTGCTGAAGTTCGTGGTGGCCGTTTTTGGTTGCGGGAACATTTTTGGGTGTGTAGTTAGTAAATACCATTTATGGGTCACTATTAGCAGATGTGCAGATATTGGCACAAACTAAATCCTTCGACTTCTTTTGTTTGTTTCTTTACCAGCATGCGAGTTCACGTGGTTCTCTACTAAATTAGCCTGTGTTTTAAGTGTAGCCCCCGCTCGTTTTTTCTGTTGTATGCCACACTGGGCATTCTTGTCTCGCAAAAAAAGTGTGGCGCTTTGTCAAGAACGGGGAAGTTAGTGGACGTGACTGTTCTTGTTCGATCGACAATGTTCTCAACAATGGATGGTTTGACAAAGGAGAAGCATTCGATTCGCCGATGCTTGACAGTGCAGTTACTTTATTCACTCCTTCTTTGATTCCTACGTTTTTCCTCTAGTTACTGCGGGGTGAAAGTTCACTGCAATGAACATTTACTTAATAAACTTCAAAGTCGCACGCTGTCCCCAAGCTGGTAATGGAGATTTGGGATGTTGTCATTAGGATGTGCCAGTGCCACATAATGCAGTGAAACAGCTCGAGCAAAAAAATTGCACAAGTTTCTGTCGCAGAAACTGTGAAAGGGAAGGCACAGTGAGTGGAGAAGCAATGATAGCTTTGGTATTGTAGTGCACTCCTCCTATGGCTCAATTGCGGTGTTGATTGATTACCGAAGAGTGTAGCAGTGAATTGGGGGCTAGAAATGCAAAGCACAAGTGCTACTGACGGGAGTAATCCTTAATGCAACATTTAAGGACTCTAGTGTCCACGTTTGGTTAAATCTTTCATGTCGGATAGTTGGCTGCATTTGAAATAGGCTTGCATACTTAATGCATTTTAAACACTTTGAAAGAACGTCATAAGTGTCTGTGTAAATTTTTTTTTAATGACTTGGTTGAAAGCTCACACAAGCGCATCCTTCCTTTCAAAATTTGCCAAGTTTGCTTCTCTAGTGTTCATTCAGAAACCTCACCTTTGAACAAGCTGTGCTGGTTTATGCCTTAAAACTGAGCTTATCGACTTTTGTTAAATTTGTTGCTGTGTGTAGTACTTTTATTTTCACTGCAAGAATTTGGCCACAGTGTGGCATCTTTAGGGGCGTGATCAAATTGCAGGCAAGAGAGAGAAAGCAATTTTCAAAGTAGAGGCAGTAACAAAACCGCACGTGTTTGTCCAAACTGAAAGTGCAGCACTGCAAACCCCATAGCTCCAGGTTTCAAACGTTGGCATTCGCGAGAGCTTTGTACGGCAATGCTACAGCTGCTTTTGTGAAACCTGAAAGGCGGCGGTGTGTTCGAGATCTGAAAATACTTTTCTTTTTGTTCCATCAACACCCAAGAGCTGCAGTTGTTGATATCTGCCACTTGGCTGTGCAGGACCAAGAAGTTTGAACTACGGAATCCCAACCCAGGCTCGGTCATTGTGGAGCTCACACTTTCAGGGCAAGGCAAATCTTTCTTTCTGGTAAGTCGGTGTATGGGGACTGGTGGGACCAAGCACTCAGTTTCAGCTTGGTTTGGGTTCCCTGGCAAAGTCGAGCAACTCCAAATGTTGCTCCGTGGGGGTTTTTTTTGGGGGGAAGCTAGTATAAAGCTAATGGTAGAGGGGTGCAGGGAAAGTGTAAGAAATAAGTGAGAATAAAGTTCTGAATAGTCAGAGTAGACGTCTGTTGATGTGCTTAGTGGGTACTACTTTGTATTGCTTTCAGAGGGCAAGTTTTTAATTTATACTCAGGTGGAATGAGAGAGGTATATGGCTTTGAAAGGTCTGTTGATGCTGGGTAAGGAGAACCATGCAGTATCTAAACAGCTTAGGCTGCCATTTTTTTCACACATGTGAAAAAAATGGCAGCATATTTTTAGTAACCAGGTGAGTAATTTCCAAAAGTTCTATTAAAGCTGGCAGACTAATGCACTTTGTTGTACAGAAGCTTACCAAATTAATGGCATTCAGCAGTAAATGACAGCTAGGTTCAGACCAACCCAGAGAATGCTTGATATTGGGGGGGAGCAACAACAAACCGTTCATAGCATTGAGTTAATGGAATGTACGGAATTAATGGTTATGGAAGAGCATTGAGCTTGATCTGCTGCAGTGATGGCAAGCATTGCAAAAGCCAAAGTCAGAGGAAATCGTGTGGGGCTCCCATACAAAAACCGTCGAGGTTTTTATGGGTTTTTGTGTGGAGCAGTGGCAGTCTTTGTGCTTGTTGGGTCATAGTGTAGACCATTTATAACGTAACCGCTTATAGTGCGGAACCGGATATAACGCGGGTTTTTGTGACCACTGGTTCACCTCCCATAGAACTCAATGCATAAGCATACCGCTTAAAATGCGGTTGTCCAAAGCACAATACCGTTTATAGTGCGGTTTTTTGGCTGTTCTGAAGATTGACTGGGTCTGCTGGGCATCAGGGTAGCAAAAGAAAAAAAGAAAGGATGAAATCGGCCATCTGACGCGGCGCGTACCCCTTGCTCTCCTCTAACTTCGACACACAAGAAAAGAATACACCCTTTAGTTCATGCGTATGTGTTAACCACAACTGTCCTTGCGTGACGCACCTCGGAAGGTAGTGACCCCCCTCCCCGTCTGCATGTGGCAAGTGAACTGCATGGCCCGTTCTTGCTCACGATTCGTGCACGTCGGCATTGGGCGGGGGTTTTTTTTCACAAGCAGTTCTGCGCTCGCAGCGGCTTCTTCGTGTGGCAGTAGGAGGAACCTGAGGACTTGCACTGATGGGGAGACTCGCACCTAATGGCGGCAGATTTGAAGCACTCCGGCTGGCCGAGCCAGAGATGTCTAGAAATATCTTACCACAGCGATATTTTTTTATGGGCGCTTTCACAAGCAATGCGGATGGCAGTTTATATTCCACTTTTCACCAAGATTATCAGTTCTTTTCTTGACTGAGCACCTTCGCTTGTGCCTCGTGTGGCATTTCAGCGAGCGGTTAGAAGCAGTTGCTGGAGCTGCCTGCAACACTTCTTGGCCAGTGGCGACGTCATGTTGCTGCCTCTTACCGCGCTGCACACGCCACGCCAGTTGTATCCGCGCAGCGTCGCTGCGCCTGCGGCGTGCACTGCGCGTTTTTGCGAGACGAAATCTACCATGCGGTTCACGCTTTAAGGGGTGACGCGGCCTTTGAAAACCGAAAAATCGCGAAATAAGCGATTTTTGGAAAACCATGTATTTGGGTTGTATATGTCATAAAGTAGCTTTTATGAAATTATCAGCTCCTAATTCATCCTAAAATTGTCAAAAAACGAATACAGTTAAACCTCGGTGTAACAAAGTCGGTAAAATTCGTAATTTACTTCGTTACATTGAAATTTCGCTACATTGAAATTCGCGGTTCTAATGAAGTGTTCATCCCGTGAAGCGTTTCCTGCAAAAGGAAACATGGCGCGCATACACGGCCAGCACACTGTTTCTGTTTCTATCAGAGCATAATCGTCTATGTGGGCATCAGCGTGAACCGCATGCAGCGTTTTCTCCCCACAAAAACGCGCCCTGCAAGCCACAGACGCACTCACGCAGCCGCAGAGACCACCCGCGCGATGCGGGTAGCTCCAGCGACCGCTTCTAACCGCTCACTGAAAACGCAACTCGAGGGCAAACGAAAGGGGCATGCGACAAAAAAAGCGGATAACGTGAGCGAAATTTTCACTATTAAATGTCATATGCGCCACTTGCGAAAGTGCCCATCAAATATCCTCCGCGGCGGTAAGCCTAATCGTCTGGCCAGCCAGCATCCCCGAGCGCTTCAAAGCTCCCGCCATAGGATGCGTGCCTCCCCATTGGCGAAACCGGTCAGGCTCCTCCCACTGCCGCGCGCAGTGCGAGTCACTTTGGCTGAGGCAGAAGCCGCCGCCGGCGCGCAATCGCGGACGCCGGTGTGAAAAAAAACGCGCGTGCAAAGCTCATAAAAGATTCCAAATGCTTGCTGGAACGATGAAACCGAACAAGCATGAGTGAACTCGAACGAAGGGCAAAGCGGTGGCATGCGGCGGCGGCGGCGGCGGCAATGCCAGAGGCGATTAGGCTTGCCATCACAGATGATATTTGATGGGCGCTGCCTGCGCTATCCGCCTGCGCTATCCGCTTTTTTTCTCGCTTGCCCCTCTAGTTTGGCCCTCAAGTTGCGTTTCAGCAAGTGGTTAGAAGCGGTCACTGAAGCTACCCTCGGCGCGTGTGGTTTCCGCAGCTGCGTCAGCGCGCCTGTGGCTTGCGGGGTGCGTCTTGCATTTTTGCGGGGAGAAAACGCTCCATGCGGTTCACTCTGATGCCCGCGTAGACGATTAAGCTCCGATAGAAACAGAAAGAGTGCGCCAGCCGTGTATGCACGATACGCAGTTTGTAGGCAAGGGGTTCGCTCACAGACTCCGTGGCTAGCTGCATCCGCGGCGTTGGGTGGCCCATGTTGCCGTTCGCGTTTTATTGAGACCCCATATTGACCCGCCGCGGTGGCTCAGTGGCTAAGGCGTTGCGCTGCTGAGCACGAGGTCGCGGGTTCGATTCCCGGCCGCGGCGGCCGCTTTTCTGATGGAGGCGAAAAGCAAAAACGCCCGTGTGTACGAGATTTCGGCGCACGTTAAAGATCCCCAGGTGGTCAAAATTAATCCGGAGCCCTCCACTACGGCGCGCCTCATCGCCTGCGTTGCGTCGGCGCGTTAAACCCCTACAATCAATCAATCAGACCCCATATTGGTGCTTGCGTCTCCCAAAATATACCTCTACAACTTAAATTTCGTGCCTAGTTCTCCATGAAACTGCGTTACATTGAAATTCCGGCGAACGGAACTTCGTTACACAGAGGGTGAAAATACATGGTGTGTATACTTCTGAAGTTACAAAAAATTCCGTGGTTCGTTACATCGAGGGTTCCGTATTGAAGTTCGTTACATCGAGGTTTAACTGTATATAGCCAGCCACGGCATTTCCCGAGGAGCGAGCAAACGTGAAACGGACCCAAATTTCGCGCGAACGCAGCTGCCATGGTGCTTTCCGTAGAGCCGCCATTTTTATCTTGTTTGGTTTGTGGATTCATGCGCTTTTTTATTTATTTTTTCCGCCATTACTGCTGGCGGCCGAGGCATGGCCGAGGCGTTATACGCTTGTGATTGGGGGACTTGCAGTGCTTTCGAGTTTCCTGCGTCCCGTGTGCGAAGCTACAATTGGACCGTGCTCGTGCTGCCCGGGCAAGCGAGCTGACGCGCGAATGCTATTGGCTGCTGCGCGTGATGATGTGCGCTTCCCAGCCGGCGGCCTGCGCCGCTCGCATTCACCAGACTCCCCGCGCCATCGTCTGCTTTTCGCTGCTCCTTTGTTGTTCTGCCTCACTGTTTACCACCTTTTCGTTCGCTTGTCAGCTCATTCTACTTGGTTTTTTGTCGTGCTCACAATTACTGGCGTAAAGACAGGATGACTTGAGAAGTTCGTTGCGATGTGGTTGGATTCGTGCATGTTTTGGTTATACAGTTAAACCTCGATGTAACGAACTTCAATATAACGAAACCCTCGATTTAACGAACCACGGAATTTTTCGTAACTTCAAGTGTATGCACACCATGTATTTTCACCCTCGATTTAACGAACCACGGAATTTTTCGTAACTATACACACCATGTATTTTCACCCTCTGTGTAACGAAGCGGAATTTCAATGTAACGAAGTTTCGTCGAGAACTAGGCACGAAATTTAAGTTGTAGAGGTAGATTTTTGGAGACGCAAGCACCGAAATCGGGTCTCAATAAAACGCGAAGGGCGACACGGGCCGCCCAATGCCGCGGATGCAGTGAGCCCCTTGCCTGCAAACTGCGTGGCGTGCATACATGGCTGGCGCACTGTTTCTGTTTCTGTTAGAGCTTAATCGTCTACGTGGGCATCAGCGTAAACCGCATGGAGCGTTTTCTCCCCGCAAAAACACAAAACGCACCCCGCAAGCTATTGGCGCACTGATGCAGCCGTGGAGACCACCCACGCAATGTGGGTATACCTCCAGCGACCGCTTCTAACCGCTAGCTAAAACGCAACTTGAGGGTCAAACGAGAGGGGCACACGACAAAAAAAGCACATAACGTCGGCGAAATTTTCACTGTAAAACGTCGTACGCGCCGCTTACGAAAGCGCCCATCAACTATCCTCCACGATGGTAAGTCTAATCGCCCCTGGCGGGGCCGCCACCGCCGCATGCCGCCACTTTGCCCTTCGTTCGAGTTCGCTCTTGCTTGTTGGGTTTCGTCGTTTCAGCAAGCATTTGTGAATCTTTACGGGCCTTGCGCACGTGTTTTTTCACACCACGTCTGCGATTCCGCGCTGGCAGCGGCTTCTATCGTCAGCCAGGAAGTGACTCGCGCTGTGCGCGGCAGTGGGAGGAGCCTGACCAGTTTCGCCAATGGGGAGGTGCGCACCCTATGGCGGGAGCTTTGAAGCACTCGGGGATGCCGGCTGGCCCCGCCAGAGACGATTAGGCTTACCGCCGCAGGGGATATTTGATAAGTGCTTTCGTAAGCGGCGCATATTACTTTTTACAGTGAAAATTTCACCCACATAATCCGCTCTTTTTTTTTTTTTTTTTTTTTTTTTTTTTTTTTTTTTTTTTTTCGCGTGCCCCTCTCGTTTGCCCCTTGAGTTGCGTTTCAGTGAGTGGTTAGAAGCGGTCGCTGCAGCTACCTGCATCGCACGGGTGGTCTCCGCGGCTGCATCAGCGCGCCTGTGGCTTGCGGGACATGTTTTTGCAGGGAGAAAATGCGCCATGCGATTCACGCTGATGCCCGCGTAGACGATTAAGCTCCGATAGAAACAAACAGTGTGCCAGCCATGTATTCGCGCCACGTTTTCTTTTGCAGGAAACGCTTCACGGGATGAACACTTCATTATAACTGCGAATTTCAATGTAGCGAAATTTCAATGTAACGAAGTAAATGACGAATTTTACCGACTTCGTTACATCGAGGTTTAACTGTAGTGCAGTACCGCTTATAGTGCGAATTTTTGCGACTCCCATGACATACGTTATAAGCGGTCTACACTGTATTACCGAAACAAAAACAGCACCCAGGATGGGATGAAGAAAGAGGCGACCCACATTGTGCTAACCACAAACAAAAGTGTTTATTTACCACATGGAAATATAGACAAAAAGGCTGTTTTCATTCTTCTAATGTGCGTCTTTTCACTTTCTGCCCGTATTGTGGAGCAGCCTCTTCTTTTGTATTGCCTTGTGGCAAGTGAACAGTCCTGTTGGTGGTCGGCGCTGTGTGTGTGTAGCCTCTTTATTTGTCCCATCTTGAGCACTGTTTTTGTTTTGCTTATATATGGAACTGTACGGGCTTTTGTAAAGAAAAGTCTACGCAGTAGAACCTGTAAGTGTGTGCAGTGAATGGTGTTGATGTTTGATCCCTCCCCCTGGTGTACTACTACCCAGGTGAAGATGCTGAATGCCGGGGGACGGGTGAGCACCCTGAACGGCAAGACGGCCGGCACGCGCCTGGCGGCCAAGGAGACCATGGGGGTGCAGGTGACCCACGACCCCAGCGGGGCCTCCGACGGCGAGGGTGTGGACACGCCCCCCCGGTGGGCCCACGCCCGGCTGCACATCAGGAGCCGCTGCACCACGGCTGTGGACACCAAGAGCGTGAGCTGTTCCTCTGTGTCAATCGATTGCCACATTGGTTTGAGCGGGCTGTGCCTAGAGAATACGGGGAAAAAAAAAACAAACAAAAAACAGTCGCATCGTTTAGAGATTAAAAAGTGGTTCTAGGGGTGGCAATGGGCATGGGGTAGTGTTAATGCGTATGGTGGAGGAAAGGAGGGGGGATTCATGTGGGAGGCATCTTTCATGTGTGTCAAGGAGCGGTTGCTGGATGACCTTTCCGTGTTGAGTGCCAGATCAGGTGGAGTGTGCTGCGCGTATAATTTGGAAAAAGGCAGCCAGAATGTTCTGAAGTTAAAAAAAAAATAGTATCAAATGTGGCAGAATTCACAGCCATGATGTAGTACTGGTACATATTGTGGAGGAAGAGGGGTGGGTGTGTAATCTTGTGGGAAACACCTTTCATGGGTTGGGAGTAGAGGTGTGCGGATATTCAAAATAGCCCGCCGCATTGGTAAGGCACCAAGCTGCTGAGCACGAGGTCGTGGGCTTGATTTCGGCCACGGCGGCCGCTTTTCTGATGGAGGCAAAAAGCAAAAACGCCCATGTGTACGAGATTTCGGCACACGTTAAAGATGCCCAGGTGGTCAAAATTAGTGCATAGCCTCCACTATGGCGTGCCTCAGCACCTGTGAAGCACTAAACCTTATAATCATAATCAATCAACCCCACCCTTGTGCGGTGTCTGTGCCAGCCTGCCAGCCCTGCACCTTGTGTGAGGTAAGCTGGCAAGGCCAGTGTAGCCACTAGGTTAGCTTATTTAGTGACTCTAGACTAACGCAGCCAAGCAAATTGAGGAGTAAAGGCAAGTGTGCCAAACTGCCAAGGCTGCAACCTGGGGGCGATGGAAGGGGAAGCGAAACAAGAGATAGTACGAGGCGGCGATGCAAGAAAAGGCGGGAAGGATACGAACAAAGTCAAACTAGTCTTTGAAATAAACTGTCAAGCAGAGATGAGGGGGTAAGAGCAATAAAGGCCGGAAAGAAAACGGTGGGGTGATGCGAGCTTTAAATTGGTAGTCTGCCAGCCACCTGGACTTTGACTTCATGGTTGGCACTCTGCTGCCGCGTGGGGTTGTCGAAGGTTAAGCTCCCGCCCTCCAGTGGCCACCTGCTTGCTTGAGTCAGTTCAGCAATTGGTCGGGTCTGCCGCAGACTGTTTACCTTGGCACTTCAAACGGTGTTAAACGGGTGTTAACAAATAAAGATAGGGATGAGGTGGCGAAGGGGCGTAAAAAGTGGGGAAAATGCAACAAATAAAGGTCAGGATAAAGCAACGTAAAAGTTGGGAAAAACCATGGTTTATCTCCACCAGCGTCCTTGGTCGTATGAAGCAAGCTGCGTGCAACCAAGCGTTGTACCATCGTGGTTTGTAATGCATTGTTTCTATGGGGAGCTCGGTGGGACTGCGTTCATCCGTTCTAAGAAGCAGGTCGTCTTAAAAACGGGGGACATTATTACCAGGGTTCCACTGTATTATTATGGGTGGCGGCGGAAAGTCATGACATACATACATTCGTCACGACCCGTAGCCATTGTCAGCATGATCCACAGCGTTCCGTTTCAATTCTGCTGCTTATGACAATGATCGCAATAGGTCACGTGTGTGCACCTGGTGACAAAGGTTTCCATGACGTGATCTGAACAATAAATGTTAACTTCTCTGCTGTCTGGTGAAGTTCCCGCTACTCGTATGGTGATGTTGTTCCAAAGCATGGTGCTTCATTTGGTATTACAAGTCAACTGTTGAGCCACCAGAGAGATGAGAAACTAGCGCTGAAAGCCGAAATCGCGTCTGAAATTTTTATCTGCTGGTGTACAGACAAATGTGTGTTTGGTACAAGGTGTGCATCATAGTTTGTGCCGATCATACGCCTCTGCAGTCCAGTGGACTGGCGTGAGGAAAGGTGCTTGCCTTTCATGGGAGATGTGGGCTTCACCGTTGTTGCCCTCTGCTGTGCCACCCCCACCCCCAGGTGGGTCTGTACGCACTGGGTGGCCGTCTGCGGGTGGACCTGCACGGGGTGGTGTCCTACAGGGAGCGCTGCCACCTGGTGGACATCGGCCCCCCACTGGCCGCGGGGGGCACGGCCAGGCAGAAGATCACCGTCTTCAACAGCGGCGACTGGAACGCCTGCGTCTACATCGGTGAGGGGGGCTAACCAGCATCAGCAGTCATTTCCAAAGGAGAAAAGAGCGCTCATTTTGGTGTCACTACAGCAGCAATCAAAACCACTGCGGTAGTTTAGGGTATCAGATGTCCCTTTGTTGCCTGATGGGTTGCATTCTGCCATAACACGGATATAAATCCTACTCGTGCCGGAAAACTACTGGTGCGGTCGATATGCATGCGGTCTCGTGTGATTTTTCGTCACGTTTTCGGACATGCAGCCAATCGGACAAGACTGCACGAGATATTGACCACACCGGAAGTTTTCTGGCACCCAGAAGGATTTGCCCCTTAAAGCTCTGAATGCTAAAATTCTCAAGGTTTCTGTTTTGTATCCTGTGGTTGCAGTGGAAAATCACTTTAGAAATATGGTTTTCAGCTGACCTCAAGAAGCACAGTTTTAAATGTAGATACAGCCTACGCTCGTTACAGCGGATCCGGCAACAACAGACTTCCGGTTACAACAGACCATTTCTGTTGGTTTGTTTGGTCCCCATGCATTTTAAGGGGAATACACTCCGCTCATAACGGACGCGGCTATAGCAGACTATCGACTACCGTAAAATTCCGAGCAAGCGCCCCCCCCCCTCAGCAAGGCGGAATTACCGGCAAAGTGAAGGGGGGGCGCTATCCCGGAACGGCACCAAAATTCGAGAGGGCGGCGACAATTGTTTTTACTGAAAAAAAACGCAGTGCGCGTGTTTTTAAACTTTCATTAGGAAGATTAACTTTATTACGCAAAAGATGTTACTGTTAGTTACTTTGGAAACCATTGGAAAACTTAGCAGGAAAAAAAAAAAGTTCCCTGCACTCTGCTGCCTCAGTCTTCGAGTGCCACGGCTTGATCTTACTGCTGTTCGTCACTTTCGAAACCATCGAAAGGCTCCTCAGAGTCTGTAGCCAAAAACAGTTCAGCGCACTCGTCTTTCAGTCCGCCCCAGTCTTCTGGCACCACGGCTCCGACATCTGCCAGCCCGCCATGCAGGTCGCCGTCCTCGGAGCCATCGATTGCGTTTGCAATGCCGCACCCCTTGATGCAGCGCGCCACAAGGACATGCTGCCATGACGGCTTCTTAAAGTTGCCTTTTGACGTCATTTCGCCATCGCAGGAAGCTCGCGGAAGTCCGGAAGGCGCTTAATGCCTCCGCAGATTCCTCGGGCGTCCTCTGGCTCTCGTACATGGTGTGGCACATTGCAACGCCGAACCGCTGCTTCCAAACCGGCTTATGTAGTGGCTGGAAGCTACAAAGTTACCTAACTGCATGCTGTTTGCTATTTTCACAGCCTCTTCAGACAGCAGCCGGTTGCTAACGGCGCGTCCCGCGCTTCTTTCGCGCTCTAAGAACTCGAACAGCGTATCGTCCACGTACTCGCTGAACACTGGGGCACTGTTGCTTAGCTTCCGTCGAAGTTTTGCTTTTCCGAAGTTTTACTGCAGGAGATTGTCGAAATTCACCTATTCACGTATGCGTTTTCGGTCGAGCTTGAACTGTCGAGAGGTCTGGTGCACATTTTTCCCGTGCTCTCGGTGCCATCGGATCACCTCAATTTTCTTTGCAACTGTGTAGGAATGCATGACCTACCACCGCCAAAACAAAGAAACAAATGGCGTGTAGCATTCAGTTGAAGCAGATTGGATTGGATTCTTAGACTGGCTTCAGCAAGCCAGTGTTGCCTGCACGTGGTGCGTGATAACTGCGTGGAGGGAGGGGGGGGCGCTTTCCCGGAATGGTGCGGAAATTTGAAATTAGCACTGAAGTAGTGGGGGGGCGCTTGCACGGGTTGGGGTGCTTGCTCGGAATTTTACGGTACAACAGACTAAATTGCATGTGGAAATTGTTTTGAGTGAATGTTAATAGCGGATTTTCGCGTTGCCGGCACTTGATACGCTTTTTCTTTTAATTTGGTTAGGAAACTTCTATGTCTGGCAACATTGTCGGCGTAGAGTGAGTCGTTGGCGTCGCCAAGTCAAGCGAGTGCTGGTGCCTTCTTTTGTGTGTACGTGCCTGCGTGCGTGTGGGACCAGCGGCAAGATAACTGATTTCATTGTCGGGTAAACTTAGCATAGTTAACGCTATAGATAATAGCAAAAAACAGGCTGACATCACCAGAAGTATGGGCCTGTCTAAGCAGACAGTCCGCTCGACCGCCAAGAAAAAGCACACTGTCCAAAAATTCCACTTTGGGGATTTTGTAGAAGAGCGCTTTCGAATACGCTAAGTGGCGCACCCGGAGTTCGCGTCTGCCCTAGTTCAGTGAAGTTCAGCATTTATTATTCCCACGCATACATCGTTCTCGTTTGTTCGAAAAAAAAAGTAAGAAATGCCTCAAGCAGGGGCATGGTTCCCATCCATAGTGTTTGATCTGCCACTGGCCGTGTGGAGTCCTGCTGGTCTATCTTTCGATTTCATCGTTGTCCTTCATATTTTACTGACCAGACTAAGATCATTAAAAATGCAGGAACTGCCTTGGGGAAACGTCGGGCAGCGATCCAAATTGTTTCACGAACAGTTTCGGGTAAACCTGCCTCGTCACGAAGGGTTTGAAAAGAGCCTGGCTAATTCTGCTGGCCAATGACTGATTTTTATAGCTCGTTAGTGATTGCTTCTAGTTATATTCTTGCTTTATTCGCTCAGCTTAGCGTGTGTTTCTACGCACTCGACCGCATGTGCTGGTGCAAAGCTTCAAAAACAGCTTAAGGCGATTCTTTTCCCCTGCGTGAGCACTGTATATAAAACAAATTGTCTGTGGCATGTACACGCAATATAGTAGGTGAAAATTCCCACTTTATGCTCAAATGCCCCCTTCTTCCACCCCCCCCCCCTTCCCTCTGTTTAAATACTGCATACTTCATGTACAGCGGACATTTAAAATTTTTTTCCAGATTAAGAGGGTCCATTGTAACAGGCGTAGACTGCAGTAGGTAGGCAAGAAATGGAGATGGCATGCAACTCTTTGTGAAATAAAGGCTTAATTTGTGCAGGGTTCGCACAGGTCCTTGAAAACCTTGAAAACCCTTGAATTTAGAAGTCCCTATTTCAAGGCCTTGAAAGTCCTGGAATTTTTAAATGGTCCTTGAAAACCCTTGATTTTCCTGGAGAGAATCAATGGCCCTGTCTTTTCACGAGAATTTAAAGAGCTTGTCGTGGATTTTAGGCGCCAACAAATGTAAGGAAACATTGTAACAATCAACTTTCAGTGTATCGGGTGAAATTGCAACAAGTTTGGTGAATTTTCACTATGAGGCAACATTGCGAGCAGGCACTTCTCAATCCAATCCATGTCAGGATACAATCCAATGAAAGCCGGCTTCTGTTCTCTATCTTGCATCTTCCATCTAGTCTGTGGATGCTCGCTCATTGCATGTTTGCTGTGCCTCATATGCTCCATCTGCGTTTGCTTTTTACGTGCCAATGGCAGACGTGTACATTGTTCGTCCTGCCTTGCAGCAACACTCGCCGATTTAATTTCATCTGATACCCTTTCTGACAAAGCAAGAGATGCAGGCAGGATTAACTAAGTTTTGAAATCAGACAGCCTGAGCAAAACATCAAGAAAAAAGAAAAACACCAGCCATGAAATAAAAAAAGGTGGGGGAGCATTCATGAACCCGTTAGCACCTATCTAAACGTGCACTAATGTGCTTAGGTATTGTGCAAGAAACAAACTTTTGCACTGTGTTGAAAAAGTTATAAATAATCGCAGATAAAACATTAGATGGGGACTTTTGAGATGTATTTTCTGGTCCTTGAAAACCCTTGAATTTTTGCTTTTGAAGCCTGTACGAACCCTGTTTGTGGGTCTGTTCAGTAATTACGAACTCAGCTAACATGGACATTTTGTCTGGTCTTTTGAGGTCCGAATTAAGCTTCTAGTGTTTGAACAGAGTCCTTTTAAGACACTTGATACCAGCTTGACGTCACTGCTGCGAGCTGTTAGAATGTGTGGTGGGCCATGTTTTATAAGTTTGCAAGCAGGAAGGAGAACTTTTGAAGGGGTAAATTGGATTGAATTGAGGTTGTAATGAACTTCACAAGTAGGCTGACTGACTGAATGATATTTCCTAGGGGTCCTTTGATCTTGGTTGGCTTAGTGAGCTTAGTTTTTGAAGTTTCATGAAGAAAAGATTGTGTATCACCTATTTCTAGACGAACAAGGCGCTTTTGAGTTTGTGGTCGGCCAAGTGCCACGACAGCTACAAGAATTATGATCTTCCTGTACCAACAAAGTTGTTCAGTTTTTAGTGTCCCTTGAACAACCACTGCATCCACTTGGAGTTCGCATGTTGTCAGGTTGCTGGCATGGTGTGTTTGGCGATCGCTGGGGTTATTGCTCTTTTGTGCAGAAACTGGACCAGATGCCACCGGCCGCGGAGTGCTCTCAGTCTCCCCTTGCTGCTTTGTGTTGGGCTGCCAGGAATCCAAGGTTTGGGACTTTTCTCCACGCTATGAGTCTTACTGATAATTAAAATGGTGTTTTTCATGTGGACTACGCGTTCAAGTGAACAAGATCTCAGCCACAGATTTCTTGCATCTGAAATTTTATGCAATTTTTCATGAAATTTTATACGTTTTTTTAGGTTTGTATGTTGTTGAGCTGTGTGTGCAAAATAAGCACTGTGAATGGGATAACAGTGGCTTAGTCGCTATTACTGCTGCAGGGGCATCACGGCCCAATGCGCATTGCGATGAAGCTGCACCAAAGGAAATAGCTCGCATATAATCCGCACCTCTACTTCACCCCTGAAATTTTCCAATTTTTGGTGCGGGTTATACGTGCGAAAATATGGTAATCGGCTCAGTGGACGTGCCTTGTTGTACAGCAAGATTTTTTAGGGGCGAAGCTCCTTAGGGCGTGGGTCTGTCCATCCTCGACGTATGTATGTAGCCACCTCTAGTTTAGTTCTTGGATTGTTTACTAGATGGCGTGGCTACCTCTAGTTTAGTTCTTGGATTGTTTACTAGATGGCGTGGCTACCTCTAGTTTAGTTCTTGGATTGTTTACTAGATGGCGGGGAGCGTTGTAATAAAATCCGTTCGCTATTGGCGCGCGCTCGGAGTCGCCCGATGGATAAGGCTGCAGATGTGCGAGCCCGCGAGGCAGAAGCGCTCCGTGAAGCTGCGCGACGCCGCCGCCAAGATCCTGCCGTACGAGAGCGGGAGGCCGAAGCGTGTCGTCTGGCTGCGCGATGACGCCGCCAAGATCGCAGCGTTCGAGAACGAGAGGCCCAAGCGTCACGGCAACGGCGCGAGGACCCTGCCGTACGCGAAGCGGCACGGCTGCGGCGCGAAGAGGATCTCCAAAACGTCAGAGAACGGGAAGCGGCGAGAAAGCGCGCGTATCGGCAGGCAGACCCCGATGCAGTCAGAGCTCGTGAGGAGTCTGCAAAACGCATCAGGCGAGCTCAGCCCCAAGGTGCCGACACGCGGTTTAAGCGAGACTTTCTAGACGTTACGTTCGGACACAGATGTAGTGGGCGAACTTTCACTGAAGAGTCACGGTTTTACCGATGATTTCCCCTCAGGAGCTTCGCCCACTCATCATCATTCACCCCGTGGATATGCTGTGAATTTTTTCAACTGCATTTCTTCCCCTGGTAACGCTCTGTTCACACGCGGGTGGAAAACAGTTTGGTAACTACTTGTACGTCTTTCATCCAAATAAACGTGACATAATTGCACGTCACTCCTTTTACCAATGTCTGCATTATGCAGTCAATAATTCGAATAATATACAGGGGTATAGTGTGTTGGAGCAGATCTCGTCGCAACAACTGTCAGCTTCAATGAAATTTTTGGCACGTCCTGTCAGTTGTGTCGTAGGGGGATTTGACTGCAGCACCTTTTCAGCCACTCGCCACCATGCTCTGCTTACTGTGCAACTGTGTTTTATCCAAAGCCATTTCGTGTCCGTTACTGTCTCCATGACTGTCTGTGCCTCTTTGGCATGCATTTTGTGTGATGAGCTCCTTTTCTGCGGATTTGTGTGTGTCAGTCTGAGATGTTGGTTACTAGCCATCTACAAGTACTGAAATCTTTGGATCGAGCCTGAGCATTTTGTGAAGACTCATTTTGTATATTACATCAAATAGTACTATATTTCGCGGCTTTTAAAAAATCAGCAGCAATGGATAAGGGATCAGTAAGGTTGAAGCAAGTAAGCAGAGCACCATTGCTGCCCAGTCCTTGCAGTTGACTGTCTATAGAAGGTTTGGTTTCAGATGGCTTTCCAAAAAGTTTTGGGCATGCTTATGTACAGGGAAGCCCCAGTAGTGGCTGCCAAAGTGCTTGCGCACTAAAATCGTTTAGTACAGTATTGTCATTTATATAACTTTCCAAACACATACGGTATGTCCATGTGTACATGCTGTGACAGTAGAATTTCATTGGGAAGGAACTTTTTCTTTTTTTTTTTTCCGGTGAAGGTTCTGAAAATTGTACCGTCTCGTACTCAGTTTGATGTTTCTTTTCTCCTATCCGAAACTGTGATTAGAGCTGAAATTCATACACCTGAGCAGTAATATGCACAAAACACATGTTCTCCACGTTAAACCCGGTCAGTATTCGTGTTGCATGGTCTCATACTCCTTGTGCCAGTACACTGAAATGAGTTCTTCTCTCCACTAAAGATGAATCGACTTCGCAAACAGCCCTGCCAAAAAAATACCACAACTAAGGCCATTACGGCCAATACAATGAATATAAGGGGAAGACACTTGTTTTGCAGCCAAGTTGTAATGGTACTTTATTAACAGATTCTATTGCCCTGCTCTTATCCTTCATCATGCTACAAGGGGACTTACTAATTCATGACCCACCAGCTTAACTCTTGTTACCGCGAAAAATGGCCGATGCTGAGTGCTTCCACAAAACATTTTTTTTTCCGCTTAAGCTACTGTACTCATTTAGCATTGCTATGTACGAAATTGTAGCGTATAGGTTGCCCTTTCAAACGCATAACAGCAGTTTTGTGAAAGGTGCAAATATTTACAGTTTCTTGGTCAAATAAACAAAGAAATGCACAAAAGAAGTTACAATACATACAGGCATTGTGCTGAGCCTAAAAATTATTTTAGGAATTTTAAGACATACAGGTTGCTTCTACATTCCTAAGCTATGATTCAATATATACATCAAAGCTGTACAGCAAGTTTTGCATTTTTGCGGGCCCACCAACCTAGCGGCCCTGATGGCTGTGCCACTCCACGAAGCCACTCGAGAGTAAGTTAGCCTCTCTGAAATATGCATCCATTACATACTTGTTTGTGTTCTCACACAAAATCCTTATCACTTCAGTGATAAAAGACAAGAGAAAAAAAATCCAGCGCTCTTGAGGAGCGGCGCTCATTGCTCTGCAGTGTTAATCCGAGATGAGCGCCAGGCTATCTTGAAGGTGATAACGCGATACGGCGTGGTGCGTTTGGCAAAGTATCCCCACTGCACAAAGTCCAGACCTTACACATGAACGTAAAACCGCAGTCATCAAATAGGAAGCACGTTTTGTTTATAAATAGAGTGCACGCACCTTACCCCCAGCGCACCTTACCCCCAGCGCTTGTAGAAGTTTTAGGCCGTTGAATGGGAGTGTCTGCATCAGAACTAAAATCTGACGAACCCACGTCGTTGCTGGAGTCATCACTACTGCTGGGGTAAGAAGAACCAGCACCTGCAGCTGCTGAAGGCCCTGCCACAGCTGTCTGCTTTTTTGGAGCACGCTGTGAATTGGGTGCCATTTTCGCGCAACTCGCCGCTATCGCGGGTTAACATTTCACTTTCAACACTATCTCGGCACGCGAAATGTAAACAAACGATAATGAAATCGAAGAAGGAGTTGTTAATAAATACGCCAGATGGCGTTAGTTATCCACAAGGTGCCGTTTTTTTTTTTTTTTTTTTTTTTAATCATTGGAACTCAATGTCCGATGGCCTATGGCCCGGTAAGGAAAGAGTTAAAAACCATTTTGCTCCAATACGAAAAGTTTGTTTCGTGAAAACATTCCTAATGCACTACTTCGTTTATTTTAAAAACGTATTGTTTCTGTACTCAAATAAAAAGTAACACTCACTTGCCAGACAACAAGTGCCACCTAGTGCAAACTAGCTGAACTAAAATGTGTTTTATTTATTTTTATTTCATTATAGAAGTGATATACCTCTAAAATAAGCAAACTATGTTGCTAGGGATGTTTTCACGGATCTGTGAACTTTTTGAATTGGTGCACGATCGTAGCAAGTCCTATAAGGATGTGTGATCGGGTGAGCCCCTTCTAAAGCAAGGTAATCTGGCAGTGTCAGAACTGGTTTTCAACTTGGTGCTCTCTCTTGTCCACAGCTGGTGTCGCTGACGTACATGTTTGAGGACACGGGCTCCCAGGGCAAGGGGAAAGAGCCCATTCTCCCGCTGCATTCCATTCGGGTCCTCTACGGATACGAGGTGCTCCGCCATCGGGCCAAGAGGCAAGTCCCTGTCCCTCTGTGTTCAAACGTTGTCCTTCGGCGTGTAATGAACGTTTAGAGGTTATTTTGGAGGCTTTCCTTCTCGTCATAGCTTGCTCACTGGACCCAAGTAGAGCCACACGCCGTTCTGTCATTGCGGTGTCCCACAGAGGCTTCGAAAGCCAAGCGGTTTATATAATCATAAGCGTTCGAAACTCGTGAACTGCTGGAGCCTGTCATACATCTCCCTTTTGTTTAGCGCAAAGAAAACTGCAGGTACATTTGAGGCAAAATGTACGTAATTAACCGGCAGCACCCGCGTTCATTTAGTTAGGAACGCTCGTTGGGTTGGTTTTTGCGATAGTAAGTGAAAAAAAAGTGGCGGTGCAACGGCGGCACGTGCGGGTGAAAAAGAAAGCACAAAAAGAACAGAACTCCCGCTGGTGCACTACGAAGGCGGAAAATTTGAAATGCGTTAAACAAACCTCCGTTGAATTCATCAGGAGCGGAGGAGTGAGACAGGGCGGCGAAGAATGTGGTGGGTGGTAAGAGTGAGCGGATAACGGCGCCACAGCCCATTATGGTGGATCACTGCTCTGCACTTCTGACCGCTTTTCATGTTTAGTGGAACGGCTTTAATTTTTTATTTTGTGCACTTATGTACTTATAAGACACTTGTGTTAGAGGGGCCATGCAGACACTTCGCTCAAATAAGCTACTATATAATCAGGAGAAAAGGGAATGGCCATGCGAACCACTAGCTCATTTCCCACACTAGAACATATGACGATTTATGGGCAGCTGTGTGATTGGCTGAGGCTGGCAAAAGCAAAGGGAAGTTAGTCAGGGCTTATAAGCTTGCTGAATGAGCTGTTTGTGATCAAATTTAGGGCACATTCTTTTTATAGTGTAGAATGGTAGGGTAAACAATGAGTTACGAACGCACACGTAAACATGCAGTATGCTTGTTATGGCTGGACAGCAGTTGGGCACTTTGGGGTTGTCTCGCATGACACCGGCCAGCTGGCATGGGCAACATTGCCTTACGGGACCTTTGTTTCAAGAAATGATCACTGTCAGCTGTGGCAAAAATAGGCCAGTTGCAACCTTGGTTAAAAACAAAGCGAGTGTGTACAGTAGTAGTCTTTAACTCTTTCTTTACGGCGGAAAAATGGCCGATTTTAAGGGCTTCCACAAAACGTTTTTTTTCTCTTGAGCTACTGGACACCAGTGTTGCGGAGTTACCAATCCGGAATTGGAATCATTCCGGATTCATTCCACCTTTTTTAGGTGCCGGAATGGAATGGGAATGGAATGAGGACAATGGCTGGAGGAATGGAATGGGAATGGAATTAAGCGCATTTTTCCCGGAATGGAATGGGAATGGAATAGTGATTTTTAGACGACGACGTCAACATCCCTGGCGCTGTCCTGATACTAATTAATCAGTGGCGACGACAGCGCCGGTATATGAAAACGAGAACGAAGACCCGGCATCTCGAGTAACCTAATCCCCGCAGCCTGTGGCAGCGCTGGTGCAACTGAACTTCGAGCAGCGCAAGCGCGTTTGGCCGCCAGGCCGGTGGCGATGTTAGGTCCGCTCTTAGTGCTGTGGCAAGCTTTTTGAGGCAGAGCTTTCTCTGTACAACTAACTGTCTGTGGCGCCGATGGCAGACCGGTGTGTCAGTTGCAGGCGCCTTGTGCCCAGGCCAGCCAGCGGGGAATACCATCGAGAAGCAGGAGGGAAGAAATACGAACGGCGCGCATTCAAAGCCGCGGTGTTTCTCACAGCAAGGAGATGCTGCGAAACGTTGGAACTACCAATATAAAGCATTCATGCATGAAACATGAAACAAGGAGTCTGCTTGGCATTCTCCTCCCACCCTCCGTGCCCGGCGCGCAATGAATAGCGTTGTAGCTTGTAAGCCCACCTGGTAGGCATCTCTCGGGAATGCGGCGCCAACCTGTGGACCTTTTGTCCGTCTGTTGCAGCGGGGCCCCGGGGCTCCAGCAAATCAAAACCAAGGCAGTAAAAATTATATTGTGGGTGTGGGCCCTGTGTGCCCGGCACCCGCCATAGGCATAAGAAGCGAGCTTCGGATGTGTTACTGAGATTTCTACCTCCACACTGTGGTACGGTAGTGGGAAGCTGTGATATATGCTTGCATAAGATATTAAATACGACAATGCGGAAGACACAGCTGCCAAAGGACGTTTGTTTCTAACAGTTCCGGCTCCAGCAGCGCCCTTGTTTGCGAGTGCTTTGACAGCTCTCTGCAGTGAGACACCGTGCTTTGCTTCGATCCGAAAGTACGGCCTTCTCCTCCAGTGGTTCCAAACTGGTTCGTGGTTTGATTGCTGTGTTTCTGTGCATGGGGCCTTTGCGCCCGGAGTACAAACGTACCTGATTACTGAAGCCTTAGTCGTCGGCGTGAAAGTTGGAGCACCGCCACTATTCAGGTATACGGAGGCCTCATTTCAAAATTTTGATCAGGTCCTCGTGCCTAGTGGTGGCGCGTTCACGGAAACAAACTGCCTGATCATACTCCTTTATTTTGCCAGGGCTCTCGTCACAATATGGTTCTGTCACTTTAAATTAAGGGCTCATAAATAATGCCCTGTATTGAAGGGAATGGGCTGAGGTAGTGCCAGGGCAATAACCAAGCGAAATGGAGGTCAACGTGGAAGCGGTGGTGACTTTCCTACTGTGAATGCAAAACTGTTAACGGTGTTCTTTGACGCTGCCTTCCAGTCTCTCGCGTTGGCACAGTAGCATTATTGCTCCATGCTCTAAATTCACCTGAAATCATTCAAGTAAGCATTTAGAATGCGTGTACATGTGAGAAAGCTCCGCGCGACATTCCTGTGAGTTATCCACAGTATACTAATTACGCTGGTATGATGGTACGCAAAGCAGATATAGCACGACAGAACGCGACAGACTGTGCAACGAAACTGTCATCAACGTAATAGCTGCTTCACCTCGCGTCGCGCAGAAACAAACCGTTAAAACAAGCTAACATGCAAACACCAAAATGAGTAGCGGGATCCACCTACTTATTATGTAAAAACTGGCAGTGTGACACTGCCCCCTTTTAGAGCGGAAGCTTTCTTAGTGAGACCAATGGCATTCTGTCAAAAAAAATTTACATTTCCACATATACTGGTTGCTGTACCGAAAAGCTCTGCTGACATCTCTGGACGCACGGTGCGTGCGTGAAACCGGGGACCGCAAAAAAAAAGTCTCCCCATCTCTCTCTCTAAAACCGGGCTTTCATTGTGTCAGAAAGGTTACATAAAAAGAACAGTTCTAAATAAGACTTCACACGCGTCGACCGTGAAGACAAAGTGCAATACGTAGTATATCGTTATCTCATAAAACACGTAACCGTGTACATTTCGATCGTTCGTAGATGCGTTACTTGTGCATGAGAAATCGTCGCATGGGTTCGTTGTTGGCTTGCGATTTGGGAGTTTGAATGTTTGGCGATTGGTTGGATACACTTTCAGCGAAATTTGAACAAACTTGTAGCTTTCGCACTTTTCTCTACTTTCGTTAGGAAGGGATGGTAAATGTTCGCATTAGAATTGTAGTTGTTCTGCACGAGATATGCAAGCAAGCTGCTACCATCTCCCAAATCGGTGACAAGTGGCACATTTTGCATACTTTTGCAGTTTTCAACGCATAGGATAACGTCAGATTCATGTTGCATTCCTCGATAGCTCGATAGAGCGCCTAAGGCAGTTTTTACATTGAGGAATTAAAGGAATGGAATTGACCTGACCGCCCATTCCAGGAATGGGAATCGGCTAAATTCTGTAATTCCGAGGAATTGAAATGAATGGAATCACGACAAGTTCTAATTCCTCGGAATGGAATTGGAATGGAATTGGGATGCCCATTCCGCAACACTGCTGGACACACGTAGCCTTGCTATGCATGAAATTGTAGCTTATAGATTGCTATTCCAAACACAAAGCAGCAGTTTTGATAAAGGTACAATTACTTACAGTTTATTCGTTAAGTAATCAGAAAAAAGCCCCCAGAAAAGTATACGAAAAACACAAATCAGCACTTTTACCGAGACAAAAAATTATTTCAGGTATTTTAAAATATACAAATTGTTCCTACGTTCCTTGGCTATGATTAAATTTATAAATCAACAGTGTACACCAAGTTTTGGATTTTTGAGGGCCCGTCACCCTAGCGCAACTGACGGCTGTGCCACGCCGCGAGGGCACTCAAGGGTGAGTGAGTCTCTGTAAAATGTGCATCCAAGTACCATACTTACCCGATTCTAACGTGCACTTTTTTTCCGGAAAAATAGGTCGAAAAATTCCATGCGCGTTAGATGCGGATACGAAACCGAAACAGCAAAAATTTCGTCTCACCCAACGCCATCGCCAAGTCAAGACGGCGCTAAAGCTTTTAGCAACGATTTTTCGCACGCAGAAAGCATAGGCGCCTAGGCTTTTCTATCGGCGTTTTCACAAATTGTCAAATCGTTCCACTTGCGCGCTTGATAACAGCAATGGCAGCAGTGGCTCTCGCGCGTTCAAAACGAGCGGTCTGCTGAAGCGTTCGCCTATGGAGAAGCTCGCGGGATGGGCGTGTGAGGCGTGGGCCACGATCCCATCGACCATGGTTGAACGTTGGTTCAGAACTGTGGCATCGCGAACATGCTTGACGGCACCGAGGACGAGATGTTGTGGTCAGCGGAGAGCGATGAGGAGTGAGATGAGTGAGATTACTTCGGGAAATAAATCACCCGTTTCTCTCGCATTCGTTTTTCTTGCTCACACAGTTCCGTGCACGTTACAATCGGAGGTGCAAGTTTTTTCGGTTTTTTGTCAGGAAAATCGGGTGCGTGTTAGAATCGGGTTATTACAATATACTCTTTTGTGTCCTCGCACAAAATCTTGATCAGTTCGGTGGTAAAAAACAAGAAAAAAAAATCGAGCGCTCTCTACAAGCGTCGCACCTGAACCCTGCAGCGCTAATCTGACATGAGCGCAAGGTTATCTTGAAGGTGATAGCGTGATACGGCGCGGTGCATTTGGCAAAATATCCCGGCCGTACGTTCTCGAGACCCTAAACACAAAATCAAAACCGCAGTCGTCAGATAAGAAGCACGTTTTGTTTATAAATACAGCGCGGGGTCACAACGAAATTACCTGCCAGCGCTTGTTGAAGTGTGAGGCACCTGAACCGGAGCTTCGTCGTCCTAACTGAAATCTGAAGATCCCACATCATTGCTTGACCCCTCACTGCTGCTGGAATCAGAAAAATCGACAGCAGGAGCTGCCGAAGGGCTTGCTACAGCAGTCCAACTGTGCGGAGCGCGGTGCGAACCCGACGCCATTTTTCCTCCTCCTCCACTCCCCCTTCGGTTCAAATTTCTCTTGCTACGCCGCCACCACACGAGACACATAAACAAACGAAACCGAAATTGAAAGAGAAGTTGCCAGTGAACACACCAGATGGCGATAGTTGTCTGTAGAGCGCGGGTTTCAGATTTTGCGGGAGATTTAAAATCATCGGACGCCGGCTTCCGATTGCCTATGGCACCGTCGTGAAAGAGTTAAGCTGTATCCTTGCACCATCTAGAGGTGCAACGGTGAACAAGGCAACAAAGGGCGTTTCGCCGTTTGTAGCAGCTTAAGGGGGGACGCGGCTTTCAACTTCAGAAAAATGACCAAAACATCGTTTTTTTGAAACCCGCATATTCGTCTTCTATGTTTCCTATTCTATGCGTCTGCAAAGTTTTTACGCTGAAAAGCGTCGCAAAGTGGCATAAAAAAATACTTTTGTCAGGCGCGGTGACAAACTATCAGCGCAAAAGGGCGAAAAAACTGCAATTTTCGGAGCGCTCTATCTCCGCAACGGTGCCACCGGGCGCGGCCATTTTGATATGGTTAGATCGGCCGAGCGATCGTTTTTCCGGTTCCGCTCGTCTCTTGTATCTTCGTTCATTCACAAACGCACAAACGGCAGAAAAGAAACGACGCACAAACGAAGCTAGAAATAGATGCTGAAGCGATATTGGTCCTCCGGTCGGGGCGCAGAACAACGACCCTCCTGATTGGATGTCGCGGGCGCAACGCAAGATGGCGGCCGCCTGAGCTGCGTAGCGAGCGGATTGAGTTCATTTTCGCCGCTTCGCTCGGCCGAGTTTCTGTTCAATCTGTGGTATTCAACACGCACGTTATCGCGATGGGAATGCCAGAGATAATGATAATGAGCCAGATTACGGGAAGTTGTGTGGCTCGAAAGGCGGAGGTCATCGAACACTTCGTGGTGCGCGTGATTCTACCGTCGCCAGACCTTGGAGGGTGACGCGGTGTGCGCGCTTGCGATAGTGGTTCGTGAAGTGAACTTTTAGTCGGATTTGCGATGTTTACACGCTTAGTTATTGCTGTGTTTTGACTGTGGGCTCGCTAGCCTTGAGAAAGAAACGGTCGACGCGTCAAACGCTGCGGCGCGCACGGCATAGCCGACGCGCATTGGAGCATCACATGACTGGGCAACCGGTTACGATTGAACGCCAGTAATTGTAATTAATGCCTGCGACGTTAAATTTAATCTTAAAAGCGACCTGACCAGCCATATCAGGTATAATCAAAGTTCGATATGTCCCGGTAAGCGTGCGCTGCGATGCGCGCGAGCCATATCGCCTTTCTTGCACAACGTTTCCCGTGCACTTGTAATTTTCATGCAAACAGGTTTGAGTTAGTAATATAGGAATAAAAATATGTTCTCTGCATTAAAAATGTACGTTACTGTCGCAGCATTTAACAGTGATTTTTTAGGGAAATTATTGATACCATTACTTAGGGCATACTGGCTTTGCTGCTAGAAATATTGGATGCCTTGAATGTCAAAAGTAGTAAAAAAATATGCTCTTGCGTTGAAGTTCGGAGTTATGCAGAATACTCTACCAAGCTTCAAAGTAGCTCATTTTAATCCTTGTGGTATGCAAACTTTTGGCAATGAACACCTGCACGTATGAGTACTAAGTTGCTGTGCCAGGCAAGATGATAAAACAAAAAAAGCCAAAAATGTTCAAATTTAAGTAAAAAAAAATGCTCAACTTGTTGCCATGGTGACAACACTGCAAAAGGAGGCTGTTCAGTGCGATACAGCCAACCAGCTAACCTACTTTGCATTGAAAGCCCATTGAAACACATCTCCCCCTTCGTTTGGTCTGCAAAGTGGGGTATGTACTCTTCACGGAGGAGCTGAAAATGATGTTTTCTGGAAAGAAAAAGGCTGTAAAAGGCACTCCAATTTCAAGGCAAGGCATTCCAGAAGCCCCATGTTCAAAAGGACATGAAAGGCTTCAACCATGACGACTTTTGATAAGTGAAACCTATGTTGCAACTTCGGAAGCCGTTTTCTCAAAACCGTTTTTTTTGCCACCTCCGTCGCTTGTACCAGGGATTTTTTTGTGACCGCTGGGTCTATTTTGATTTCGTTTCTTGCATTACATTCCTTGATGAACAGTTCAGGTCGTGACACTCTTGGTTTTCCAGATTTGTTTTTTTGTGATTTTTTTATTCAAATAATCGTTCACAGTCAACATGCCTGTTGCACATTAACCTTTAAAAAAATGAAAACTAAAAAACATTGTGTTGTAAAAAAAAATTCTAAAACTGTCACGACCTCGTCCATTCATTTGGGAATGCAAAGCACTTCGAACAAGTTTTCTATTGTGTTTTATAAGCCGCTCAAGCTCGGTACAAGCGGAACAGAAAGAAAATTTAATATATAAAAAAGTTTTCAAAATATTAGTTTGAAATTTTTATGGTGTTATCACGGAAGCATTTCCAGTTGCTGTGCCAATTTTCATCAAAATCCACAAAGAAATAAAAAAGTTGAAACATATTACCGTATTTACTCGAATCTAGGCTGATACTTTTTTTTTATAAAGTCATTTACAAAAGTCGGGGATCGGTTCAGATTTGAGGATGCGGCTTTCCTGTCATTGCTAGCCACTCAACGCCATCTCACAGCCATAAGCTTGCAGCTTGCAGGTTTGCAGGCGCCATTTTGCTTGTTTGAACGTTGTGAAACTCTGCTCTGAGCGTTCCGTGCTTGCTTACGTTCGTCGCTGCGTGACCTCGAGAAGCTCCCGTGTTCGTGGCACAATGGCGCCCACCAAGCGGTGCCACTACACCGCGGCTTTTAATCGGGACGTAGTCTTGGAGGCCGAGAGAACTTCAAAACTCCAAGCACAGCGCGAATTCGGCGTCGATGAGAAGAACGTGCGCTGATGGCGGAAGCAGCGGAACGAACTTTTCAGCTGTGCTGCCAAGCAAATGGCCTTCACAGGACCCAAGAAAGGTCGACACTACGAGGTGGAGAAGGAAGTCGCTGACTTTATCCGGCCGAAAAGAGAGGGTGGAATGCCTGTGATGATGGAGATGATGCAGGCGAAGGCGAGGGAGATCGCAAACGTACGAGGCGTCGCACGGACTCAGTTCAAGGCCAGCAGGGGCTGGGTCACCCGCTTTATGAATCGGTTCGGGTTCAGCCTGCGATGGTGGACGTCTATGTGCCAAATGTGCCCCCTGACTTCGTGGAGAAGCTGGTCGCATTCCAGCGCCTTGTCATCAAAAAACAGGTGGAAAAGGAGTACCGACTGGGCCAGATCAGTAACGCCGACCAGACCCCGGTGTATTTCGACATGCCTGTGGCCTACACCATGAATGGCAAGGGCGTGCAAGAAGTCAAGGTCAAAACTGCAGGCCATGATCGTAGAATCAGCGCGCCATTGTGATGTTGTGTTGCACGGCCGATGGGCAAAAGCTGCCGCCATGCATTATTTTTAAACAAAAAGACTCTTCCAGCCGGGGAAGTTTTCCCTAAGAAAGTTGTTGTGCGAGCCCACGAGAATGGGTGGGTGAGTGGTGCCCTCGTCGAAGATTGGGTCAAGACTGTTTGGCAGCAACGTGCTGGTTCTCTGCTGTTTAAGGAGTCACTCCTGGTTCTGTACTCCTACTGCGGCCACATGACAGATGCCATTACGTCCGTGCTTTTGGAGGGCGATACGGACATTGCGGTAATACCCGGCTACAACCGCTTCGTGTGGCCATCAACAAGCCATTCAAGGACAGGCTGCGGAAGCATTACAATAACTGGCTGACGCTGCAGGATCACCAACTGGCACCGACCAGGCGCATCAAGCGCGCTTCACTCAGCCAACTGGCGAACTGGGTCGCCGTGGCATGGGCCGAAATTCCGGTCGAGGTAATTGTGTGGGTACCTGCCGTGGTGGCTCAGTGGCTAAGGTGTTGTGCTGCTGAGCACGAGGATGCGGGTTTGACACCCAGCTGCAGCGGCCGCTTTTCTGATGGAGGCGAGAAGCAAAAACGGCTATGTGTTCGAGATTTCGGCGCACATTAAAGATCCCCAGGTGGTCAAAATTAATCCAAAGCCCTCCACAACGGCGCGCCTCATCGCCTGCGTTGCTTCGGCGCGTTAAACCCTACAATCAATCAATCAAATCAATAATTGTGCGGGCCTTCCATAAGTGCAGCATTTCAAACACGCTGGACATAAGTGAGGACAGTGCGCTGTGGGAAGAGGACAGTGACAAAGTGGACAGCCGCAATGAGAGCATTGATGTCGACGACGATGACGAGTGAGCATTGAACATTCTACGACAAACACCGCAAGCGTAATAAAGTGCTTGTTCTAGTCTTTTTTTTTTTAATTCGGCTTACATTCGAGGTAAGTTTTTTTTTTATTTTCTGACCTTCTGAATTTCGGGGGTCGGCCTAGATTCGAGAAAATACAGTAACTTTCATTTTAGCTACGTGCCCTGGATATGTCATCGCATATGTCATGAAACCCGCGAAGCAGTGGGAAAATTAAAATTCCAGCTTAAATTGTTTAATTTCTCAATGAATAAAGCGTTTGCTGCCAATTAAGTACGGGGGGCATTATTAAACGCAAGAATCTTTCGAATATAACAAATTGTGTTTTGCCTTCCTGATCCCTTTAAATATCAAACTTGTGCAAGGACCCCAGAAGCCTCAAAATTCACAAATGAATGATAAGGGTGCCTTAGCACAGATAGCAAAGTGGGGGCTGTAGTTGACTTCACACTTTATTGTACCGCAGATTGTTGATGTATGCCTGACTGAATGAACCAACCAATGTCCATATGTGCATCGTGAAACTGCTTTTTTACATCTCAGTCCCTCTCTTTTACTTGCCGCCATGGAATGTTGGTTAAGGCAGTGTGTGAGGGAGTTAACATTCACCCCTGAACGAAATTGCAAATCAAGTTCTGGTGGGTGGCAGTGGCTGAATACAAAGCGAGTAGCAAAGTCACCTATGTGCATAAAATTTTGACACTTATGTCAAGGTGCGGCTTAATCACCATGCAAGACCCCAGTCTGAACCTAGTTTCATTGACTATATACTCTAAACTTCCAACGCTGCACCCTGAACTCACGCGGGAGCAGCAAATAATGTATCGAAAGGTACAGTCAGGATCGTTGCCTCACCCTTGCCTACTGAATGCATGTTTCTCAGTCATTACGACAAGATCTGCCCATTATGCAAGCAGCTCGGTACTCTCTGCCACATGATATGAGTGCGACTTCAGCCCAAAACACTCCCCTCCAATTGGCTTTTCCTCCACTAAGAACCGAATCCTTACCACTAGCGAGCGATGGGAGGTCTTGCTGTCCGGCCCCGCCTTGGAGGATCAGCTATGGCTGGTTACCAGGAGCCAGGTGGTGAAGGCAGCAATGTAATCCTGTAAAGAGGGATCCACTCTCATCCAGCGCGTTTAGCGCTGACATGCTCTGCAAGAAAAGTTTTTCCTCCTCCTGAACCTATTGCACTGAAAGTATGATTTGCATGCAGCAAGAAATGAATAAATAGTCTTTTAAATGCAGAGCATTTCAGTAACTCACGATGTCACCCGCGTTGACGTCCGTAGGCGTAGTCCGCACCCCTCCCCCTACACTATATAAAAAAAACTACTGTCCGGCGCCTGGTTTCGATCCCTCGACCCTGCGGGCGGAACGCAATGTACATGGTGCTCTACCCACTGCGCCACAAAGCCCGACACAGAATGGGAGGCTACGAACGTGCCTTATATCCTTGACTCATTCAAATTACTGCTGACGAGCGCTCTCTCGTCAGCAGTTGCCACAAGTGCAACAGCATTAACGTAACGCAAACTACTTAACGTCGTGCGCCCCCGGAAATGCTCTGCATTTGATCGTGCCCCTCGCGAGGGGGATGTTTCACTGCGTCGCCATGCGAACAGTTTGCCATTATAGTTTCCGCCCTCTCCGGTCGGTGTCGCCACGGTTCAAACCACGGCAGGGGAGCTGCGCGGGCGTTCGTTGATCGGCGTGCGTTCCGGCGTGGTAGCTAGTGCTTTTGTTACTGCTGGTCCAGATGTGTGAAGGGAAAGGAATGAGGGGGGGGGGCTGCCCATATACCATTTTGATTTGCCACTCAAATATCAGATGGCCACCAGAGTTTTCTATAGGCGGCCGCATCTAAAAGAAAAGAGAACTATGCTTTGCCAACTCTTGCCAAGCAACCCTTAATGTGTCCTTTGTGTTCACCACGCTCCCCCCCCCCATTGCAGAGCCTTTGCCAGGCCCGACTGCAAGCGGCAGCCCTCCGAACTGATGCTGCCTTTCCTGGCGTCTTTCCAAGATGAGAACAGCGGAGATGGTAGGTCACCACTGAAACTCTCGCGTAAGTTTGGCTTGCCATTTGGTCACAGCATGCCCAAGCGTATGGCAAGCTCGGCTTTGTGAAGGTTAGCAGCCCTGTGATGAAGACAGGGGGTTGCTATCAGTGTTATGAAATATGTTTTGTGGGCTTCAGTGACCGAGTTTTGCTTCTGAAATACCTGTTGACTGATAGATTGATTTGATTGTTGGGTGAGGCTCTTTAAACTGTTCTTTGATTGGAGGAGTTCCCGGATTATTGCAGAGGGTGTGTTGCCGCTTCAGTGGAGCTGTGGGGGACTTTGACCTGGACTGTAGTGGACTGCCGAAAAAGAGGGCAACACCCTTTGTGTTTTGCCGCTTTGGCAAACACCACATATGGAGCTGGCACTGCCTGTACACAGTCCTGGGGAAACTCCCTTACAAACATTCAGCAATGCGAACATCGTTCCTTTTTGAAGCTCGGAAAAAAAAAAGGCACAAGGGCACGTATCTTGTAGCTGCTTGGTTCTAGTGTTACCCCACTGAAGGGGGCTGTGGAACATTCCACTCACAATTGCAATTTAAATGATACAGTGCAAAAAAAAAGTCGTCACATCAGAACCTGTCGCCAAGCTTTTCTTGCCTCAAGTGTATGATCTAAGCTGTTCCATCTAATGCTTTTTTGTTCCATCTTATGCTTTTTGTTGCGTGTGTTGCGTGTTGCAACAATCTGCAGGTTTTTTTTGTGTGTGCGTGTGCGTGTGGGCACATGCGTGTATGTGCGTGCATGTGTGTGTGTGTGTGTGTACACCTCATCGTTTCGGGTCCTGTTTCTTTAATGCATTTAACGACAGACTGATCTTAGACCTGTGTTTCATTTTTACACCATTAAGAAAACAGTGGTCTTACTGAGTTTGCTGTGCTTATTTCAAATGTGCAGTTTTTTGGTTGCTCAGTCAATTAGTGCATAGCCCCTCGCAGCAGTATGTCATTGTTTAAGGCCTTGATGCAAAAAAGTTGACTTGAATGAAGTGATTTTGAATGAAGAAACATTTAGTCCAGCAAATGAATGCAATGTTGTTAGAGGAATTTTTTTAACTCTTACTGTATTTCTGATTTCACTGTGTGTCTAATTTTACTTTGAAAGTATGGTCATCAAACATTAATGAACTTATCAATATAATTCATTTTTGAAGGCTGAATAAACAAATCTGTATGGTAAGTTGCATTCTGTTGGTTGCACTCTGTTAGCTCTCAGGTTTTTGTTGCCAAAAGATTTGCATTTGCATCTGTCAAAGAGGCAATCATATCGAGGCCCCAAATAACCATCATTCGGAAATTTGGTCTTGAAAAACTGAGAAAAAAAACCAGCACAGCACCGTACTCCTATTATAGAATCTAAAATTACTGTTTATTTACTCACTTGTGGTGCACGAAACTTCGTACATTAGGAAATTGATGGCTGCAAATACAAAGAAGTCCATTTTCAAAGATGCTATTTTATTTTTGGCCCAAAGACCAGCCTGCCCTCTTAGGATTTTTTTTATGAGAGATCCGACATTCCCGTGGTGTTTCCGTCCCTCCGCCAGACTCATTTGGGCGCGCCGTCCTCTGCCTTGCATTGCAGCCCAAGTGGCAGTGTCGGATCACCTTGCGGAGGAGGTGTTCCTCCGCTCCGTCACCCAGATGACGGTGGCCGTCCTGAGCTCGGATGCCACGGCCTCCTTCCTCCACACGTCCGACGCCGCATCCTTTGCCGCCCTCGAAGACACGTGAGTGGGAGTGGAGCTTCGCTTCAGTGGGTTGACACTCGCAAGCCTGCTGAACTTGGATGCTGGAATGCTTGTCCCGCCAGAGCCTGTCGTCTTTGGGTGTGCTACGTCACGAGATTCCTGATGTGACGGGCATGGCAGAATTGCGCCACACCGTAGCCACTTTGTAAAAAGGCTCAGAACCTTGTTTGCACTGGCTTTCACTAGCAGCCATCTTGGCAGCTATGTCCTGTTGCTTGTGCCGGGAAGAGATGGGTGACTTGTTGAAATTACACCCATGATTACACTCCGATCACGGGGTTGGTAAGACCTTTTGAGTGTAAGTCTGGTGGGTGTATTAGAAGGAACCAATTTTGGGGGGTTAAATGCTAAAGCCCCACTCCCTGTTGGAGGGATCAGGGAGGAGATTTCTGCTCCAAGATTAACCCACTTTTGGTTTGAAGTTGCTATTCGTTTTCAAGTTGGTCAGTCGGTACTAGACATTTTGGCCCTAGTTGGGCTCCATTTTTCGGCATGTTGCTTGCGGCAGAGACGAGTTTTTAATACTTAAAAAATAACGAGACGTGTTTACCTCTTGAGGAATTTGGGGTTTCTTGTGGCCTGCCACGAACCCTCGCTATTTCCCTCTGTAGCAGGCAGAAAGGCAAAACCACGGCCTAATTGAGGGTTCATGCTGTTTATATAACAAAAATTCGTAGATTTTCAGAGGCTTTTCAAGGCTATGTCTGCGGATTTTTAAGGATCATGTTGTTTGTTAGAAGTCTGTATAAGAAGGATGTTTAGGGGAGGATGGAGGCTTGAAATGATGAGAAATCGTCTGAACATGAGAACATTAGTGGAGTCGAAACAGTGGCTCCAGCAATAGTCCCTTCTTCGACAATTGCTCATACTTGGATTAGCAGTGTCAGTGTGTTACAGAATGCCAACTTTTATTCGCCCAGAAGGTCAACCAAACAAACTCACTCAGTCCATACGTAGCCTCATGTTGCCTTTATGCTTAGTAAAACAAATTCAGGAAATTCCAGAATTTTCAAGTGTGTGCAAGAACCTTAGGAGGTTTCAAGGGCTTGAAAACAGGTTTTTTAGATTCAAGGGTTTTCAAGGTTTTCAATAACCCACATATACCCTGTTAGTCAGAATCATTTTTGTCGCCCCGTGATAAGCACTCTAGTCAATCATTTTTGTCGCCCCGTGATAAGCACTCGCTGCAAAAGTCATGATGCAGGTAGGGTTGCCACCTGCCCAATTTTTGACCGGCCCGACTGGTTTTTCACAGTGGGCTGGTTGCCGGTCCGTCCTTAAAACCGGTCGTCATTGGCGGGTTTTTTGGCCATCGGGCCGAGATTTTGTGTTTGTGTGTGTGTGTGTGCATTATAATCATCAGTTTAGCATATACAATAGGGGGGTGAGAATACCAAATAGTAACTCTTGAATAGAATTTTATATCGAGTTCGGAAAAAAAAGCTGAATATCGATCGAATATCAATTTTTTTTAGAGGTGGAGATTTTTCGAGGGTTTTTGTACCAAAACAGAAGCTACTTCACATGTTCGGGATCCGTGACGTTCTTCTTCAACCCAAAAAGCACGTTTCAACTTTCATTCGCAGCAGTCCAGCTGCAGAACCACTGTGAGGCGATACTTCAGGAATCTGGAGCGGGCACAATAAAGGGTTTGGGAAAAAAAAAAAAAAAAAAAAAAAAAAAAAAGCTTGCACTAGAGTTGCTGTACTGCAGTAATAGGCAACGACTAGACAGCGCCTCATAACTGTGAAGTGAGCACTTTGCAGGCAGGAAAAAGTATTACATGAAAACACGACCCAACCACAATCATGGACCACAACGAGGCACTAGTTCGGAAGCTAGCACATCAAGAGCGTGAAGCGTGATTCGTGAACGACACATTGCGGAAGGAAAGCTCGCACTATAGTTGCTACAGTCGCCACACATGAGCCTGCGCTTTCCCGTGTGGTCTAAAAGAGCAAAAAAAAAAAATGCAGCAGACATACACCAACTTCATTTTCAAAAAGCCCGAAAACGGAGGCGCCGTCGAAAATAACAAAAGCGGCGGCGATGGCTTCACTGGAAGCTGCCTAACACATGTAAACATCTGGTAGCAGTATTCAAAATGGTGGCCAGAGTCGATGGCGGCAGCACAAAGTAAAAATCTTATCGCCGCAATCGCAATTTATTTCGTGCACAGGGATGAAATTTACGGCCTCGGCAAGGCACACTCGTCGAAAGCGCGATTTAGAGGAAACTTGCCGAGCCGACGGTGCTCCAGCAGTGCGTTTGCGTGGGCCAATATCTCTTGCCTTTGCAGAGCCGGACACATTAGGAAAATCCACTCGACTGCAGTGAAGTCTCGTTGATACGTTTTTCACGGGAACCGGAAAATAAAACGTATTATGCGAAATCCAAACAGGCTAAAAACTGGAGGAAAAAATGCATACTCTCCGTCACCCACTCAGTTTTATTGAGCAACGTTGAGGTTTCTGGTCAATTTGAGCAGCACATTCTTCTTTTCAACGTTCAGGACTACATTGTTCTGCACCGTAAAAAGGAACATAGCGGTATTTATAGCTTCGCCGGGCGCTGTTTGGTAGGACAATTCGTGCCGTGCCTTGTATCGGTGAATCCAGCCCCGGATGCTAGGAAGTCTTCAGTATGCACGAAGAGCGCAAATATGTAAACTTTTTTGCGTAGAACTGACCCTTCAACATTGACTCCTGCCACTCTAACTTCCTCAAAGCATGTAAGCAGGACGTCTTCCGGTGCGATTAGGATACGTTTCGCAAGATGGCGCAGTGTATCGCCTGGCGTATCATCATCATTGGGCGGAGCGGCCAGGCCTGGTAGCGATGTTTTCGCCGCAAAACCAGCACTGCCACGGCCTCAGCGGCTCCTCCTCGTACAGATTGTGCCTTGTTTGAAAGCGGTTTGAACTAGTATAGCGAAGAGTAAATGTAAGATTTCTGGAAATGTCGGTCAAGATCCACCTTCGCAATCGTATGGTCCAATTTTCGGCAAAAATGTGATCGTACTAAACGCACAAAGATGTATTATTTCTAAGGGACGTTGGCCAGGAATAAAAAGAAAAACGTATTATGCCGAATTGTATCAACAAGATTCCACTGTATTCGAAAAATCAAATAGTAGATATTCGATTCGCGAATCGAATTATTCGTGGAGGCACTATTTGATTCGTATTTGGATATTCAAGTATTCTCCAAACCCTAATATACAACAATAAACATGTGTCGACAGCTGCACAAAAAGATGCGAGCAGAAAAAATGTGCGGGCGAGCACTCTTGGGGACCAAGGGAAGGACAGGGGTTTTAATGGACAAGGCATGTTCGGGTACTTTTCAGTGCAGCATGTTCAGAGCAACAACCACAATCCACATGTGATGTTGATTTCTGCCTAGGAAAACGCTACAATAATTAGAATTGGATGTTTTGTCAACAAAAATTCAACCTTGTATAAACCACGCCCCCCACCCCAAAGGGAAAGGCGGCAACCCTAGATGCGGCAAAGAGTCCCAGGGTTGTGGACTGGATTTCATGTGCTGTTAATGTGGAAAAGTGTGTGTGTGCTTGTGCATGTAATGCACGTGTTGTGTAGATGTGCGAATGCATGGGTGTGCATGTGTATTGTAAATGCATGTGCGTGCATTGTAAATAAAAAGAGATGTGCGAAAATGCGGCGAGCGGCAGTTCTCTTCCCAAATCATTCCATGGAAACCATTCCAAGGAGCTTGCAAAGTATTCAGGAGAGAAGGGCTCGGGTCTCTGCATCGATCGAGTGTGCTGGAGCCCACTAGGAACTCGTGGTTTCAGCCCATGTGCCGTTCTGTTCTGCAGGACTTTCTCCACAAGGCTCAGCCTGCCCGAGTTAGAGTGAGCAGCCCTGTCCTGGGAAGAGACCGGCCTCCCGTTCATCCTTTCCAACTTGTGCATGCCAGGGCAATTGATGTGGAAGACAAGGCGGTGTCTGTGCGCCCTACCGGTGGTGTGTCCCATTAACAAGTGTTGTCTGGTAGTGTTTACACCTGCATTACATTTCTGTGCGTGTGTGTGTCCGCCGTACCTCGTCTCTTGTCTTTTTTTACTACATGACGCGGTTCATTTGAGCCTTCGAACAATTCGGAGAAGAGGCCAGTTTTGTGCCTCTGTTTCTACTCCACGATGAGCCACATTGCCTTTTATATACGCACATAGTACGCTATATTTTATATTGTCACCTACATGTGAGAACATACTCTCACAGTAGTAACGGCCTGTTGGCTAGTTGGTGTGCAGGCACCTTAAAAACAATACCAAAAACAGAGAACAAGGGAAGCGCTCATCCTGTGCACCTCCCCTGTTGTGGTCGGCTTTTTGGGATTTGTTTTCTAGAGGCAACATATTGTTAACCCACTTTCTTGCTCTTGGTAATGGTGGACTATGTGATAGGACTTCCTACCTTGCCTGTTTTGGAGCTCTCTCTCTCACACACACACCCAAATGAGGAATTGGTTTTGTGTGGCTTCGGTGCATGCTCTTTGCTAAGTGCCACTGGCAGCGAGATCCACTGCCTGTGCTGCTGCTGTTTCCTGCGAAGCGCATCATTGTAAAGGTGATCCATAGCTGGGCAGGCACTCTGGTGCCAATCGAGGAAATGGGTTGGTTTCTAAATACCAACCTGCACATCGTAGCCACATGCAGGACAGTATCTGCACCTGATGTTGTTGCAGGAGCTAGTTGCCTACAGCTGAGGCAGCCTGGCTTGCCAATGCTTTCCTTCCCACCCTCTTCTGGTGAATTCAGAGAGCAGCCAGTTATTGCTTTTTGTTTTGCTTTGACATACTACCGTGAAACTGTAAGAGTTGTTGCAAAACATGAATTCCCAGAAAATCAAAATTGCTTCAATGATCACAAACTTTCTCTCTGGAAAAAAAAAATCCTGAAATGGGGCTGTGTTGAGCCACCAATCCAAGATTTAGTGTGTGTGAGGGGGTGTGGCTTAAAACCCTTTCCACACTATATTTACGTACATCTGTGTGTGTGTGTGTGTGTGTGTGTGTGTGTGTGTGTGTGTGTAAATACATGTATAGATATAATATCTGTGGGTGTGTGTATGTGTACCATAAGAGCTCCTTTTGTCCCGTATTTCTGAGTATTTTCCGAGTAATGTATTTCCAATGTATTTCCAAGTAATGTTGTGTGATGTTCGAAGGGCTAAGTACTGTAATCACATACACTAGCTACACATGTGCTAGTGATTGCCGATGTGGCGGAAATGTGGCGCACGTTGCGTGTTTCCCAGGGCTGGTGCAGTCAGCACTGGGATCGTAACACACTTGAATTCCCACAAGTCTTGTCAGCAATTTTTTTTCTCTGCATAGATGAGACACAGAAGTGTGACTGTTTATGCGGAAAATAAAATACAAACTCACAATCCACAGCTGGACGAAGCTTGGAACTGCCATTTCATCTGCATTTCGTCGCCAGCATTTCAGGACACTGGTCTTGACGACTGAAAATTTGCTGAAAATTCAATCTTTTGTATTAATTTCATTAGCAGTCTGCAGGCCCCAGAGAAAATACCTGCAAAATTTTATGGCTAAGCCATAAGTATTTACAGAGCTGTCGCCCTTTGAAGTTGCCTAAATGATCATTTTCGCCTGTTTCCAAACTCTGTGCCTTGTTTTGTCAGGACCAATTTTTTTTCCCACAAGGTCAACCGTTGCGTACAATATCTCGGGATGTACTGGTCAGATTTGTACCATTTTTACTGCGTTTGAAAGCTTATGAAGTGAATAGTGCAATGAAACCCCAGAAATTTAGAATACCTTTTTGCTAGCACAATTTTATATGCAGTTTGTTTTAAGATAACATTGGTAATTGATGATCTGCCACTTAATAAGTTTACAGCAATTGCAGGAATAATACAAAAATTACTGCTGTGGCCCTAGCCCTTCTAAAGCACAAAGGGTTATGAAATACCCGGGTATCTCATAGGTACATATTGAAATAATTACCCGAAACAGAATGGCATAACATGTTGCAGAGGTCTGAGCTTACACCACATAGACGAAAACTGACTGCATATTTGTGCTCAGGATGTTGAAATACACTTCATTTGTAAATCTCAAGGACATGAGTTAACGAATAACAAAAATGTCCTCAAGACCAGTGTCCCCCCTTAAACAGTTTGCTGTCATGCTTGCTTGTGTTCTATTTTAAACAATGGAGGCAGCTTCAGCCTGCAAGCTATGGTACAGCAGCGGGCAAGCATTGAAATGCTTTCGTCACAAATGCCAATCGTATGAGCCGTCTATACTTTTTAATAAAAATGTACGGTGCCATGGTGTAAATATTGTTTTATAATGCCTTGTGTAAGAACACCACTTCAAGTACTTCCATGTTCGATACAGCTTTTAAACTGCATTTTATACAAGTTTTGAACTGAATTTTATGCAACTGAGTGTGCCGGTGTGCATGGGCTAAGTTATTTTATACAGTGTACTGTGTACATAGTGGCCATTTCAGCGCTTTCATGTTGTGGAAATAAACTACTTTTATATGCACTTCCAAGAACTAGTGCTTGTCATTGTGTTCAACTGCTCAGGCTAGTACTTTTCAACTCTGCTTTCCACAATGTAATCTTTCACATTTTCCCAATTTCTCCAGCTGAACTGCATGGGCTTTGGCTTGTGTGGCTGCAAGCATCTCGACTAATTTCCAGCCATCAAAATTGATGCGCCATTTTTTTAAGGCACTGTAATCAGACTCGCTGGAACAAGCTAAAAGCCGTATGGTCAACCGTGTGCTGCGATGTATGCAATATCAAGAAGCTGCAATATCTAGAGTGCTGTCCAATGGCACTATAAGCTCTCTTCCAGCGACGCCGGCCGACGTTTTGCTGAAAAAACAAAAAAACGCCATATCTGGCACTACGTCACCCTCCATTAACATAGCGTAGCATAACAAAAAAAAAAATCATTTAAAACTAAAAACGAGCTTCAGCCATGAAGGTTAATAAAACGAGGCAAGAGCTCTACTCGAACTACCGCCCTTACCAACAGGGGGCCAAGACGGAACCACATTATCACACCAGCACATGCTCTGGCCTGTGTCGGCCCAGCATTAAAAGTTCGAATGTCGTTGAACGGCACTCTAGCCAAGTGCGGTGTCATCGAATGGCACTCTGTCCACTGCGTATCATGAAAGACAGGCTACCAAAGAGAGATGCTACAGTCCAGATATTTGCTATTGGTGGGTAGAGACAGTTGCATCTCTAGTGCACCGCAGTGGTGGCCGCCAAAGAGCGCGCAGCATTGCGCAATATCAGGGGGGGTAGGCGAAGATGTCGCGCATGGCAAGGGAATACACAACTCGGGGGAGAGGCGGCGCTGTGGAGGGGAGTAACCATTCTCCCTCTGTAAATGGCCGTGCTTCACTGCACAACACGTAATGTGGGAAAGCCAGCTTGCACAGACCAGGCTAGCGTACCGATCCCTTCACATCTATGCACAACTGGTGGAGTGAGGAAGCGCAAGTGTTTTACCGTGAAACGGTCCAATGCTAGCTATTCGACTTTCATTAGCCATCAATGATCTTTAAACGTGCACAGGCTGAAATACGCTGGGCGCGCGCTCTGCATTTTAAGTGAGTTTGCTGCCGGAGGTAGGAAGGAAGAGGAGGAAAGCCCTAATCGCAAAGCACACGACGTAACACTGCGGGAGGAGCACGCCACTCCGGATACGTAGCATATGGGCAGGGCCTGACTTATGCCATAGGGAGCATGACCGGCTTTTCGGAGACTCGAGGGACGTGCCTATGGCGGTGGTTTCAAAGCATTCAAAGTGGCCGCCTGGAGAAGCTGAGGCTTACGGCCTCGGCGGATATTTGATAGACGCTTCTATCGCTGTGGGTGAAGATTCGTCGCACAATTTTCGCACACTTTGTAACATGCCCCTGCATGTGCCTTTGCCAAGAGTTTCATTCTGGCCAGCGGTAATGAGCTGAAGTTCCGCTTCACGGCTGCCTCCAGCGTCATATGTGGCTCCTGGCTGCGCCGCACACCGGCAGCGTGCCGGAATGACATCTGCGGCGCCGGCGCCCCCGACCAATACAGTGATGTAGCGAGGCCGCTCCAGTGCTGGTTTCGTTGAAACCTAAGCTGCCACGAATAGCATGTGGTGTACGTAATTATGTACACTGCGATCACCTGGCTATTGCGCCATCCTGCGATTATTGAGTACGTATACATGTGAGAGAAGAAAAAACCGTACAAATATTTCGAGTGGGTACTTGCTGCAATATTATTTAGTGCACGTGCGTTGCATTCTCTGGCACGTGACCAACGCAGCTGGTGTCGTTATTGCTGTCTCTAACTTCCAGACGGAACCAGGTGATGCTAGGTTTCCAATTTCTTTTACTTGAACCAGGTGCTGTCACAAGAAAAAAAATGGCAGGGCCACTAGGAAGGGGGAATATACGATCTACTATAGTGGATAGTTTTTGCACACTCGCAATATTAGGACGTACGTTGAGTTGCGATTTTACGACCGAGGTTGAATTTGAAACTGCGCCCGCCACACCTCTTGATTGGGCGTCTTCCTTGGATCGCCCGATTTCGTTAGGGCAAAGAGAAACTCGCGGGGAAGTTTCAGCGGGGGGTCACGTGAGCAAACACGTGCCACCGCTGCAGCAAGCACGCCTCCCATTGAAAAGAGCGGACGAGGGCTGTAACGTACGTAACGCAGCCGCCGAGCTTGAAGGTTATAATGCAACCAAACACCTCTTTCAACATCCGGTGTATGGCAGCGTATATACGTGCTGTTGTCTTACGGCGAAAGCCTTGGGTGCCCCATTTTGCGAAAAACCCGCCGCTGTTGTTGTACGGTACAGGAGATAGTTGCCGCTGTAAGAAATTTGAAAAAGAAAACACGATTGACAAATAGATTGTAGATGTTATTCGCGGAAAAATAAGGAACGAAAGCTAAGAAAGACATAAATACAAATCAGCAGTTCAGAAATGTTTGACAAGTATTGCCAGGCATTCCGATAGTTTTTTTCCACTTTTCACGCCGCAGTATTTTGCATTAGCTACAGGCTTTGCTTCGCCGTTGCCAGTTCTGTTTGTATAGTTGTCGCCCTACGCCCACGCACGGGGCCTTGAGTAATCTTGCATGGGGACGGTATTGGTGACACCGAGGACCCCGAGCCCGGCCATACTCGCGCTGTAATCTACCGTGGCTAGGAGTTTCAAAGTGAAGGGCAGAAACTACAATTAAACGGTGGCCGTCGGAGCCCAGGTCAAGCTGCGGCGGATGGGCCCCTGTCCGTTTACCAGGAAGGGAGCTCCGAGACCTCTACAGCTACCAGGGTAAGGCTGACGAAGGAAGTACCCCCGTTTCCTGCTTTTATACTATGCTGTATGGTATTGTCTAAACACCCCCCCCCCCCCCCCCCCCAAACATGATCGGCCCCTTAAAAGGGACTGTACCGAAGTTTTATTTCCACCTCTTTCAACAACTGTCTTTTCGACAACCGTGAACAAGTATTCTCGCTTTCGAGTCAGCTGACCCAGCAAGACCTGTCGCTTCGCTGTCTGTATTCCTGGTATCGAAATTTCTGCAAAGCACAATAGGTGGAAAGTATCAAGCTAAAAAGCTCGGGACGATAGAAATTCTAGTAGAACTCAATACCGAAACACAAGCCGCACCCTTCTCGCCCAAACTTGCATCTTGATCTGGACATCAGGGTCACACCCCACCGGAGCCTGAACAGCTCCCAGGGTGTGATTTCTGAAACAGATCTTACCGAAACATGCCGACCTCCTCGAAGTTTTAAAGGATCAGGGCGTCACAGACTTGCGACGCATCACGATGTGCAGGGATGACAAGATAATCCCCACCAAACACATTATCCTGCACCTTTGACCGCTCGGCACTTAGACAATATATAAATGCAGGCTTCATCCGATGTCCCATTCGCCCGTACATTCCGAACCTGCGCGGCTGCTTCAAGTGTCAGTGGTTCGGGCGCAGTGCAACCTCTTGCCGCTGCAAAACAACCTGTGCGAAATGCGTCGCGCAGGACCACCCTACCGACAACTGTGACTCTACATGTGCAAACTGCAGGGGCCCACATGCGGCCTACTCCAGGAAATGCGAGAAGTTTCAGCAAGAGAAGAAAATAATGAATGTGAAAGTCACTGAAAACATCTTTTCAGAGGCGCGAAAGAGGTTCGTCTCTTTCCCTCTGGGGAAGTATGCCGACGCAGCTCGCCGGCCGGGGGATGGCCCCCCCCCCCCCTTCCCCCTTCCCCACTGGGGTGCCTCAGGCAGCTCACCCTGTCACCACACCGCTTGCTGAGGCAGCAGCGCGGCTGTGGTGGCAACGGTCTCCGTCAGGATCGATGCCCCTCCCGCGCCTGGCTCCCGTTGTCGCGCCGTTCCTGCTTGGAACGCAGCGCAAGGAGCGGCCTCCGACGTCCAAGCCAACAGAAGGGCCCAAAAAACCCAATCCCAGAATAACAGCTCCGAAAGACAACACGTGAACACACTCACTCACTCACTCACTCACTCACTCACTCACTCACTCACTCACTCACTCACTCACTCAGTCGCGCGCGCATGCACGCACGCACGCACGCACGCACTCTTAAATGTAAATAATGGGAACAGAAAACATCATAAAATGGAACTGTGGGGGCCTTATCAACAACCTAGATGATGTGTACGAGATACTTCATTCACATCAGTGTTATGTGTCTTCAGAAAACGTACTTAAATAGTAAACATACTAACTTCTGTAATAGCTACATGGTATTTCGAAAAGACAGGCACAGTTGCAATTTTTTATCCAGGTGGTGTGGCCATAGTGGTCTGAATATCCTTAGCATGCCACACCATCCCCCTAAACACCATGCTGGAAGCTGTCGCGATTCGAATAATTTATAATAGGTTAATAACGGTATGCTCCCTCTACATCCTTCCTGATTACCAACTATCGAGCACTGATTTTGAAGCCCTGATAGATCAATAACCTGAACTGTACATAGTCTTAGGCGACCTAAATGCACATAATTCACTCTGGGGCTCTTCCCGCACAGATGCCCGAGGTCGCCTAATTGAGAAATTTCTAACATCATCGGGAGCATGCCTTTTTAACAAAAACCAAGGTACTTATTATAACATAGGACAAAACAGTTATTCACATCTTGACTTGGCTCTTGGCTCTGCAGTTCTTTTCCCATTTCTTGAGTGGCATGTGGACACAAACCTGTTTAGTAGTGACCACTTCCCCACCAAATTGACATACATAGGCAAAGGTACAAACACGTCCCCCTCTCATAAAAGGTTCAATGAGGGAAGAGCAAACTGGAGTACATTCACAGAAACATCTAAACTACACTACACATCCATAGAACACCTACACGTAGAAGACGCGACCCGACTGCTCACGGCGCACATCCTGGACGCCGCCGACAAGTCCTCCGGCCTCCACAGACCCCCGGTGCCCCTTGCAACCCTTGCAACCCTGGTGGAATGAGGACTGCAGGCGAGTACGAGAGGCCCAGAACAAGTCGCGGGGTGTCCTTTGCCGGTACACCACGTCCAACAACCTTGTATCTTTCAAATGGCCAAAAGCGCTCGGGAAACATGTGCGCCGTGAGGCAAAAAGGGACATTTGGCGCACCTTCCTCACGTCCATTAACTCATACACAGATACTCACAAAGTGTGGACACGTACACGAAAACTCAAAGGACAACGAACACACAGCTTACCCCTGGTTAGTACAACAGGTGACACTAGAAGACCGCGGCTAACACTTGCACAACACTCCCAACAGAAGCGCCAACTACGGGGGGGCAGTGGGGCTCGTGCCCCCCCCGGACGGCTTTACGGGGGGGCAGAGCCCCCTCCGGCCCCGGCTGAGGGTTTTTTTTTTTTTAAGGGCTTGGCTCGGCTCTGCGCCCGTCGACATCGGACTGTTGGGCGTCCTGTCTGCCAACTATTGTTTACAATAGGGGTTGGGATCTTGAAAGACAGTTCCGTCCTCCCGATGGGCAGGGGGAAACGCAGGGCCGTGTCGCTTTTCTTCACGGTGAGTTAGACGTGCTCAGTGTGTGGATTGTTGACCACAATGTAGCGCTGCGCTTGGCTATGGTGGCTAGAAGGGTGGCCCTTCGAGCCACCATAGCTTGGCTTCAGCAGCACGCCAGCAAAGCGACAGTTTGTCGGGAGCAAAGGTCGGCGCACTCACTCGTGAGTACACTCATTTGTACTCATTTGTACTCAAACTCACGAGTGAGCACGATGATGAGTGAGTACACACCCAGATTAAAAAAGTGAGTATGATGACGATTGAGTACGGGGGTAAGTCCACAAGTGAGTACAGAACTCATGCTTGCACTCGTGAGTACATGCACTCGTGAGTACAGCAGTGCAAACAAGTTCTATCACAAACCCAAGTCTGGACGCACGTGTACGAGTTTCAGACATTTAGCGGTGGCGCTGTGCTGCTTAACTCTCAAGGATTGTAAAATCAGGCAACCGGTCGCTCGCCAAGGGGTCGCGGTGAAAAGAGAAAAACGAGGGGGTTAGGTCCCGGTGAGAAGCGCGGCCACAGTTGCTCTGTTTCTACGGCACCTGTTGATTGGAGCAGTTATTTTTATTTACAAATGCGCGGCCTGGGAACGCGTAGCTGCTTCGTTCCGCTTGCTTCATTCAAATTGTTTTAGGGGCATTCCGGTGGGGGCTGCTCACAATGCATGCACTACGCGCACCGAAGTCGCTCTTTTCCGGTCTTAAAGCAGTTTCCATAGATGCATGTCATGCTCTGGAGTCATTTCGTGAGCGGAACCGCTCATTTAAATAGCCGCAGTTAGTTTACGTGATTCGCGTCAAATTGACTGCATGGTTTACGTCAACCACATGGTTTTATTAGGCTCCCGTTTTGAAACTTTTAAGTGCGAATGCACTTCTTAAGCGAGCCTGAATCGTCCGCCGCCGTAGTCCGCATAGCAACAGCTGCGGGTGCGCGCGCTCCTCGTCTTCCTTAGCAACGAGGGGAGATGGGCGCGCGCTGCCTGGCCGCTGACATGGCACATACCCACGTGGGGGATTGGCCAGGAATCGGGCGTGAGAAGGGCTAATGCACCCGCTTAAAGGAGTACTGACACGAAATTTCAAAGATGGGCGCGCGCTGCCTGGCCGCTGACAAGGCACATACCCACGTGGGGGATTGGCCAGGAATCGGGCGTGAGAAGGGCTAATGCACCCGCCTAAAGGAGTACTGACAAAAATTTCAAAGCTGAGATCCGCTCTAGCAATCAAGTACAACGACAACACAAATAGGTGTCTGTGAATAAATGCATCTTTCTTTCTTTGTAGTTGTGTGTGTGTGTGTGATCTCTCTTTCGCGAACATTACCGAACCGCGCAAATTCAACTCGTGCATTCGCACTTTCACATTCTTTCCCTCGGGGAAATGCGGGGAATTTTTTGCTCAGGTTTGGTAGGACTATGTCCTCGTGCTGTCCATTTACAAGTGCGCATATAGCCCCACCGTGCAGGTTGTGGGTTGTTAATCGGACATCATAATGTCCAGTCGAACGCGTGTGACGCCTTGTATCGCCTTGCATATTTTGTCGAACAGCGCTGGCATCTTGCTGCTGGAGGAGCGTTTTGCTCTCGAATGGCAACCCGATGCGCCGCTTCTCATTTATGCCACGGTGTAATGATGAGGCTGACGACGACGGTGAATTTCGGTGGTTGTTCTTCCCCTACTTTCATCTGCTGTTTACTGGCGGGGCGACCACTCCTCGCTAGCAACTTGTGCCGAGTTTAAGCTCGCACTGTTGAAGGCCTCATGAAAGGGCCGTTTTATATGATGAACGCCAACGCCAGACGTTGGGTTTTTACCTTTAGCTCGCGTCTTGGAACGTCTCGTAAAACATGTTGCTTGCCCATAACGACGCCGCCGCATTTTTTTATCGATAGCTCTCAGCTTCATCAGCGCTTCTCGAACCAAGAGCTGTAGATTTCCACTGTGCAACCAACGCACCAACACGGGAATACAGTGACGTCAGTGCAAGCTATCACGCCTCCGAAAAGCCTGTCTGCAAACTTTGTTTTCGAGGTCACAAAGCACGCCAGAGCAGTTGGGCAGTGCTGTAACGGCTGCCAAGCACCGGCAGCAACTGGGTGCACTGCGGCCGTCGACTGTGAGCGATACCCGCTCCAAGCCTCCAAAACACATACACTGTTGGGACTGGGCCATCCCACCTCAGTCACTACTGTTGCGACGTTGCCCTGCCCAGTCCGCTATCGACGCGGCGCAGCCCATAGCGACGAAGTAGCCGAACTGACGGTTATTTGAAGCAGCATTTATATACTATATATGCAAAGGTAGCAAGAACGTTACATGGCTAAGACAAGCGCGATAGCACTTCTCAACTCAGGGCCTTTGATGAGATGCCGCCGCACGACCGCTGCTTCCGGGCTGGTTTTATACCCCCAGTATGGTCCCTCCCAGGGTTCCGTTGCAGCCGCGTGCAGTTCCAATGCCTCCAGTCGGAGCTATCACTGGCCGCATTATGAATCTGGCGAATGGAGGCGAAGCGATTGCGTCAGCCGAGCCGCCAGGACCGGGAAAGGGAAGGCGACTCTGCGGCGACGTCTCCAGGCGCTACTTGCTGCGTGTCTGCGGGGATTAGTTCATCCCAGACATGATTTGGTCCAGCCGTCGCGATGGGAAAGGGAGAGCAGACTCGACGGCGCTTTCCCTCTAAGTCGCGGCACGTCTGACGCGAGCGGTTTGACCTAGGCGCGAATCAACCCCGCCATCGGCACGTCGCCAGGTGCAGCGAATTTGTGTCGGGCGCTTTGGCACAACACACACACGGACACAAAAATGAGTGGTCAAAGTCAGACCCGTTTGGGGGCTCTTAAAGGAAAGGAACAGCAGCGCGTAGCCCCCCTGTCGTGTCCCTTTCTCGTGTCCCTTTCTTTTTACCCTCGAACTGCCCATTAAAAGAAAAACAAATCGACTCGTTTTTTTGTGCTGATGGTTCAGTCATGCAATATTTTTGAATAAATGTGACCAGTAAAACACGTATTCAAAGAAATTTCTACTGGATGCGTCAAACCGCTGAAGTTCACGGTTCATAGATTTGCGGGGCGTCTTATTTGGGGACACCTCGTAGTTAGCCGACACAATGTAAAAGGCCCTCACTGCTGCAGGTGCCCCTTATGATGATGATGATGATGATTAGTGGTAGCCTCTTTGTAGCGGGGGGATGATGTGTCATCTCATAGGGACCCCCCACCACTTCCTCCCCCCCCCCCTTCCTTTGCCACTGCGAGGCGCACTCCAGGTCTGCCCCCCCCGGAAAAATAAGAAGTCTACGCCACTGACTCCCAACATGTGTCCAGTTCAGCCTATTACACCAACAGTTTCATAAAACACAAAACATCCTGTGAGAATAAGTCCTTGCGAGATAATAAATCGAGTTCCTCTTATAACTTCCTCGAGTTCCTCTTCTCACTTCATGAGCTGAAGCTCGCACCTTGTAAAACTTCAGCTCTAGGTGCAGACATTACATACACTATGATACAACACTTACACGCAGACACACTTGAAACACTCCTTCACCTCTACAACAAAATATTTATTTCAGTGCGCCTTCCAGGGTCTTGGAGGGAGGCCATCGTAGTGGCCTTTCTGCTGAAAGAGGGGAAGGACCCTTCCTCACCCGCAAGTTATCGTCCCATCGCCCTGACAAGCTGCCTGTGTAAGCTGCTCGAAAAGATGATCAATAGGAGACTCGTGTACTTCTTATACAATGGTCTTCTCGAGAGCTGCCAGGCTGGCTTTAGGGCGGCGAGATCCACCAACGATCAACTGGTTGTGTTGGAATAGTATGTAAAAGATGCCTTCATCCATAACCCATTTTGCATAACAGTCTTCTTCGATATGGAAAAGGCCTGTGGCATGGCCTGGCGGTACGGCATCTTGAGTGACTTCAAGTCATTTGGTGTTTCCGGCAACATGCTGAACACCCTCGCTAGCTACATGTCGGAAATAACCTTTCGAGTGAGGGTTGGCAGTGCACTTTCCAATGTATATGTGCAGGAAAATGGCGTCCCTCAACGTGGTGTCTTGAGCTGTACACTATTCATTGTTAAGATGAACTCTCTCCGGAAGGCATTGCCACCAACCATTTCCTGTTCTATGTATAGCAATCCCTCATTATAACGAAATCGCTTTACTTGAAATGTCGCTTTATTCAAAATTTCTTGTGGTCCGAACCCATACGCATGCATTTTAGGCCGCTTTACTCGAAGCGGACGAAGAGTTTGAGCCGCTTAGAGCGAAATAGCGAGCGTGGGTGTCGCTGAGCGCCGGCGACCCAGCGACGAACCACCGGGCGCCTGAGCATGCACTTCCACATTCAAGTGAACGTAGGGCGCAACCAGGACCTCAAGAACCAGTTGACACCAGGGATCTGCTACGGACAGCCCGTCAAAACAGACAAAAGTACCCAACACCACACAAAACACTCACTCGTCGGGAATCCGCTGTACTAAGGCAAATTCAGACTAACACGCTACCTACTGTACACCTAACACACCGATTCCAACGATTACCGGGTACCCCCAAGTGTCCTAACTGCGGGGACTACCCTAGCATCTATCACACTCTCTGGACATGCACACAGAACCCTAACCTTTCCCCCATACCCAATCCTACCCCCACTTCATGGGAAAGAAGGCTGGCCGACTCTAGCGCGGAAGTGCAAAGAACACTCATTGAACGCGCAGAGAAGGCCCTGTCGGCTATCCCGGGAGCTGCGGACTAGGGGATCCTTGCAAAAATAAAGTTTTTTTCTTCTTCTTCCCGGCGAATTTTTCGAGCCGGTCATGCTCAATTGGCGCCATCCGACTTAAGAAGACAAACAGTCGAGGTGTGTGGTAGGGTCGCTGAATTTTGTTCCTAGACGCTGGTCAATGGCGTTGACCTGACGATGCGCGAACACCTACACTGTAACCGCAGTATTAGCAGTGTCATCGACAAGGGGGCGCCGAAAAAACACTTGTTTTTTAAACTTCACGGCTGCACACATCGGGAAAAAATTGCCCAGTGATCAAGCAAGTTCCCTTGTGCAAAACCGAACTGTTTTTAGTATTGCGCTGTGTACCGACAACCATCTTATGGATAGACGGTTCGACGCAAAGAATAGGCAAGTGGTTTTCATAACTGACAACTGTCCGAGCCACGGGAAGATTGACAACCTCACGGCGATCGCTGTGGAATTTTCCCCTGTAAACAGAACCGCAATATACTGCAACCGATGGATCAGGGCACCATTGAAACCACCGAGGAGCTGTACCGCAAGGCTCTTTTGAGGCGCATGCTCACAGCGTATGACGCCAGCAAGGGATACAACATTGATTTACTTGGTGCGCTACATTTGCTAAACATTTTATGGAAAGAACTTGCACCTTCGAAGGTAGCCAACTGCTTTGCGCACGCCGGCATTTCCCGCACCCTTGTCAGCGACCCTGACAATGACCAGCTTAATGGGGACTGCACTTGCGGCGATCTGCACGAGGCTGTTCATAAAATTGCTGGCCAAGAGGCAGAAAATGACTTCGAGACGTTTGCGTTGCCTGAATCGAGACGTTGGCTGAATCGAGCAGGAATCGAGACGTTTGCGTTGGCTGCGGCTCCCGTGGTCGCCCAAACGTCGGATGTGGAGATAATTGACACTTGTTGGTGGCCCCGACGAGAACGAAGAGCCGGTGGACGAATAGCCACGTGAAGTGCGAACTATGGTGCAGACGCGGGAGTACTTACACCTGCTGCGAAATAAGGTTCAATGCATGGGCGGCGATCACAGCCTCATGCTGATTGATTGATTGATTGTAGGGTTTAACGCGCCGACGCAACGCAGGCGATGAGGCGCGCCGTAGTGGAGGGCTCCGGATTAATTTTGACCACCTGGGGATCTTTATCGTGCGCCGAAATCTCGTACACACGGGCGTTTTTGCTTTTCGCCTCCATCAGAAAAGCGGCCGCCGCGGCCGGGAATCGAACCCGCGACCTCGTGCTCAGCAGCGCAACGCCTTAGCCACTGAGCCACCGCGGCGGGTCACAGCCTCATGCAATTCATGGTCAAAGGGGAGCAGGGGTTGCTTCCGGCAAGAACTTGAAACAGCCAAAGCTCACAGCCTATATAGCACTTGAATAAAGTTTTGCTTCACTGACTACATTGTGTTTTGATTCCTCGTAGTTGTGGCGCAATTAAAGCTCAACTGACTTCGATTTTCTCGTGTGGTTGCTTATATGAAAATACCGCTTATAACGAAAATTTTCGCCGTCCCACTGACTTCGTTATAACGAGGGATTGCTGTATGTAGGTGACATTCAAATATCTTTTAAGTCTTGTAACTTCTCAATTTGTGAACGGCAAGTCCAGCTTAGGGTGAACAAACTTGCTGGCTGGGCGGGCACAAACGGTTTTTAACTAAACCCTGAAAGTACTTGTGTTGTGTTCTCCCGGAAGCGCGGGATTCATGCGGAATCTGATATATGTATTAATGGTGTAGTAATTCCTGTCAGAGGGGAACAGAAGTTTTTTGGCTTAATATTCGATAGTAAACTCACATTTATCCCTCTCTTGAAACAGCTCAAACAGAAATGCTTAAAAACAATGAACATTCTCAAAGTACTCTCACACCAATCCTCCGGCGCTGACAAAGAACTCATTCAACGTCTGTATAATGCTCTGATAGGATCCCGGCTGGACTATGGCAGTGTTGTCTATAAGTCAGCGACTAAAACATCCCTGAAAATGCTGGACTCAGTGCTGCACCTCGGGCTTCGCCTTGCATGTGGGGCTTTCCGTACTAGCCCAGTTGAAAGCCTCTACGTAGAATGTAACAAGTGGAGCCTAGAACGTCAGCGAAACTACATTGACCTTCTTTATGCTTTGAAAATCTCAGCAATGCCTAACCATCCTTTTAAGTCAGTCTTTTATGACACATCCATATCCCATCTTCTTTTAAACCGCCGATCTATTTCCTCTCCCTTCTCATACAGAGCTAGAGAGGAAGCATCAGAACCCTCAGTATCCTTTTTAGATACCATGAAAATGACTGTTACTAATTTGATAGCCCCAAGGCATCTTCGTCCTATATCATGTGACTTATCGTTTACACTATCGACGAAAACCGAGCGCCAAGAAGTGCGATCCTGCAACACTTCTCTCTTCAGCACAAATACAAGTGTGCAGGATTCTATACCGACGCCTCAAAAACTGCCACCACTGTGTCCTGTGCTGCGCACGGACCCAGCTTGAATAATTAGTAAAACCATGATTGTGTATACTAGTATCTTCACTGCCGAGGCTTACGGTATACTTCTTGTCGTGAACCATATCCTCCAAACTAAAATTCCACAGTCCATATTATGTCTTTATATACGTTAGGCCTCAAAGTGACCGTGTGCTGGGTGCCAGTTCACTGTGGGATAGCAGGGAACGAGACCACAGACCAAATGGCCGCTGCTGCTGCACTTAGTACAACAGTTGACATAACAACTGTACCCTACACCGACATGAAGCCACACATCAGAAAACAACTTCGAAAAACCTGGCAAACCCACTAGAGTGAACAGACAGACAAGAAATTATACGTAATAAAACCACACTTGGGACCATACACCACTGACACACACAACAGACACAATGAAGTTACCCTGGCTCGATTACGGATAGGTCACACCCATGCAAAACACTCCTACCTGCTCACGGGATCTCCAAGACCCTTGCGTGCCAGGTGCGGAGAGGCTCTATGTAGTTCACATACTCATTCAATGCAAAGCACTTCACAAAACATGACGGAAACACTCCCCGCAACTGCATACCGACTACTACACACCCCATTACGCACAGCTCTTTTCCTTTCTGACGATCCCATGTTTTCTGTCCAGCGTGTTTTCAAATATTTAGCACATGTAAATTTTTGGATCTAATTTCATCCCACGCACAATCACAACCTGGCCTTCTACACCAGCCGTCCTCATTGTCTTTTACTGATTTTACTTTCGTTCTTGTTGTGTGATTTTAGTGTTTAGATCTTCGTCTTGCATACATAACCACTGTTTTGACGCTCATTGCCGTAGTTGGCCTTGCGCCATAAACATCCAATCATCATCATGACACGCCAGACGCCCGTTCCGATATGCGCATAATTACCGACGACAGAACCTAACCTACCCGGCGGTTACCAGGTCTAGCAAGCGGGCTCAACGAAGACATGAACCGGCATTTTCCTGGCATGCAATGCACGCCATTACCCGCTGGGGTGTCTCAGTGGCTAAGGCGTTGCGCTGCTGAGCCCAAGGGTGCGGGTTCGATTCCCGGCCGCGGCGGCCGCTTTTTTGTTGGAGGCGAAAAGTAGAAACGCCCGCGTGTACGAGATTGGGATGCTCGTTAAAGATCCCCGGGCGGTCAAAATTAATCCGGAGCCCTCCACTACGGCGTGCCTCATCGCCTGTGAAGCGTCAGCGCATTAAACCCCCATAATTATTCAATCAATGCCCGCCATTGAAAAAGGTGGCACATTAAATCCCCCTGCAACACTGCCTGTAAACAATTTCGTTCTTTTCTTCGCGCCTAGAAGAGCTTTGATATAGTTATCGCCAACACAAAGCGGCCGTGCGTGACTTGCTGAGTGCAGCGGACATTTTGCAGTATCTGTTTTGCTTTGCTAACACGCTCGCCAACAGCCGCGATGTGGCTTGAGTGACGCCCTCTAGACGGCAAAGAACGGCCAGACCGATCGAAGGGCGAAACACTTTCAAGCGACTTTCTAAGTCATCTGATGGTTGTGGGCGTAGGACAAAATAGTCCCGGACAATATAGCCCCAAAAGGAAACCAGACAAAACGGTTGTCAATCCTTTGGGTCCGTAAGAAGTGGTGGTGGTGATGATGACATTTATTTACGGCCGGACCTATATATAGCCTCGCGGGGGTATGCAGGCAGTTGCTCCCCCGATCAGCACTTTTTACCGCTACGCACGGGAAATCATCAAGAGTCACTGAAGCTTGTGTCCCTCCAAAACCAGGGGTTCAGGCGCAAAATGTTTCTCCTTATGATCCAATGGATGACATCGTCCAAAGAGACATGCGGAGCGGCTCTCCTTCGAAGTCCTTTAAACGAAGCTGACCGCTGCCTCGCGTGCTCTCGGCAGTCCATAAGAAAATGTCTGATGTCACCTTTTACACAACACGTTGCTCACAGAGGTCAGGACATAAGGTTCGGCTTATGTGGCGACACCGGTGTCCGCGCAGAGTAGGAACGGATGCGGAACAGTAGTAATGCCTTTGTCTTCTTAATTCCTTTGTTAACACAAGGTTGGTGTTGTGGTCGCCAAAGAGATCGAAAATGTTTATAACGATGGTTCTTAAAATACGCTATTGTCTGGAGCCTCTTTCAGGATATCGCTTCATGGGCCAACTTGTCCGTGGCTTTGTTACCAAGAGCTCCTACGTACGTAGGAAGCAATCCAGAAGCGAACGCGAAGGCCGTTTTCATTTAACTTTTGATGGAGACCTAGTGAGCGTTGGCAAGTTCAGTTTGCGGGAATTCCAAGCTGCAAAAGTTGTAGGGCTGCCCTTCAATCTGTTTTAATTACCGCACACCGCACCCGAAGCGATTTGATACATAACAACGAAGCTGTTCAGCAAACTGTTTTTTTCGTGTCCCCAGTTAAGAATTAGTAGTGGCTTAGCTCGGCTATGCCAGGATATACGTAGCGTGAGCTAAGGTTCAGCTGGTTATTCTTAGGTTTCCTGGTTGTCTAGGATTAGCTGGTTATTATGCTTACTGCTGCTAAAACAATTTCCAATCCAATCCAATCGCGACGGCGGCGGTGGCTCCGGCGCGCCAGCTGTGCGCCGTGAGACGTCACTGCTCCTCGCGCATGCGCAGCACGGTTCTCCAGGAGCCACGCGAAACTGCTCAACCTCGGCCAGTGTGTAGCTCATGCTACAAAATACCAAATTTCCGAGCGCGCGCATGTGAGCACGAACCTCGCGGCTACCGCCCGGCAGTTAAAAAAAAAAAAACAAGAAAATGCTGAGCGCTCTTGTGTGCGTGCCTCGCGACGACCGCCCAGCGTCCCCAGCGCAGGTTTGTCAAGCCAAGCATACCCACTTAGCGAGATTGGCCAAGATTGCGGCAATCTCCCGGCAGTTAACAAATCCCAGGAAATGCCTAGCGCTCAGGTGCGCGTGCCTCGCGATGACCGCCCAGCGTCCCTTGCGCACGTTCAAGCCAAGAATACCCACTTAGGGCGATTAGCCAAGATTTGCAAAAAAAAAAAAAAAACTACAGCGTTCGCCGTAATTGTGGATACACTTTCTCTGAACGAGAAAAACTCCAGCGTTCGCCGTAAACGGGGCAATTTTTGCTCGGAACGAGAAAGACACGGCATAGCGTACGCCCCTGAAAGGTGATTTACAATGATTATCGCTTCCAAAAAAAATATAAAAAGCTCACACTTACATAGCAACAATGATGGAGTAAAGGTCGTTGCGGCAGCGAAGAAGAAGCGAATCGGCTGCAATCATGGACTTAACCTTTCGCGATGGTCGTGCAGGTTGCGTACAGCTTCGCCACCTTCAAGTCTTATGCCTTAGTGTGAGCTTCCTTCATTTTTTTTTCAGGGTAGCCGCAATCGCTATACACTCCGCCGTTGTGGATGACGTCAAATGGTCAATGCGAGACGCCCGTAAGGCTGGAATCTTGCATACAGGCAGCACTCAACCTTCTTAGCGTGCTTTACTCGCAATGGCGGAATAATCAATCAACATAAGTTGGAACCACCATGGTCTTTTAAGAGTTCGGAGTGTCAGCTCGCCATCCCGCGCGTTCGCTGGAAGTGATTTACACCAGTGGCTGTAGCGAGGATGTTAGCACTTAGAAGGTTCTGTTCACGTGTTTACGGACGGCTCTGTCGACAGAGATTTAAATACCAGCGCAGCGGGCTTTGTGATTTTCGCAAAAAGTCGTCAATACCTGTAGCGATTACTTTTTAGGTTAGTGATGAAAATAGCGCAATATTGCGAATGTTCTAGCATTTTTGATGTTTCGAGGCGCTTAATCAAGCCGAAACAAGATGGCAAGGTATTCATCACGCACATATAGCATGTTTTCATGCGGGTATAGGCCCGTTCGTCACATGACATTTTGCCGTCTTCCAGTTTGCAATAGGTCATTTGGTCACGTATATAGGGTCATTCGTTATAGGGCAGTTCGTTACATAGAAAACTTCGTCATATGGGTGCAAAAACAAATTTCATTTTTTTATTTTCTTTGTTTTTGTTTTAAATGCGGAGCATTTCTTAGGCTCGCGATGCTACTCGTCGATGTTGTCGGCGCCGTCCACACGCTCACTGCGCATGCGCGTCGCGTCCAGGCGCAGGTGCGCGTCTCTCCCCCGTACCGTCCTCGCTCTCAACAACAGGTGCGGCGGTGCGGGAGGAGCGCGTGTACCCCGTGCGCTCCGTCGCTCTCAACAACAGCTGCGGCGGTGCGGGGGAGCGCGTCTGTGCGCGCATGCGTCGTAGCTACCCGTGCGCTGCGTCGCGCTCAACTGTAACGGTGGCAGGGCGTGTACACGTGATAACGGCGTGGTGGGTGCGTGGAAAGTTCGCGCGCTTGTGTACGGAAGTGTGCGCATGCGCGTCTCTCCCCCGTACTCATCTCCCTCGAACGCGGGCGGTGTGTATATAAGCGGCGGAGCGCGCGTTCGGAATTCAGTCAAGGGCGTCTTTGCTTGGCTTTCGCTTGACTTGACGCTTTGCTTGACGGCATCAAGCAATAAAGACAGACTTTAACTTTACACTCCTTGCCTTCGATTCTCCTTCATTCAATAAATAAGAATAATAAAGACGAAATAACAATTAAGCATTCCCAAACCATACCCAATTACGCAACATTCACGCGATACCCCCACCATTCTGCGACGCATTTACTCGAGTTCCCCCCGTGGGAAGATGCGGGCGGGGTTTTTTTTTTTCAGAAGACAGGATATATTCTTCATTAAGATACAATGAGCACCGATCCGGCATCACTCATATTCGAATACACTGTGCTGGAATTTACTATTGCTGCGAAAGATATTTTGTATTAATAACTGCTGTTGTCCGTGACGATGACATTAAGAAAAAAAACACAAACATGTGCACTTTTGATAAGATAAACAACTTACTTAATCTAAGGAACGCAACGTTATACAAATGGTGCTTCTTCGTTGGGGCTTGGATGGCGACTGCTTGCCCGCCTCTCCCGCTGTTTCGCCGCTCACGCGGCCGGGCAAAGTTCCGTTTCAAGAGTCCGCCGCGTAGCGAGCATCGATTCCCAGAGGCCGCATCCGGTGAAACGTAAACACACCACACGCTTGAGAGCCGGGGGCCGTATATGTGGTTTCGTTCTGTGGGCGCTGTGCGCGACAACTGCTACTGTCGTCGTGTTAATTATCAGCACCTTTCATAAATGAACGCGGAATGGCTACGAACCACATGACGCTCTATGTTCATGCTGATTGACATTCATTGTTTAAAAGCCCCGGATCTACAGCCAAAAGGGGAAAAAAAGAGAAATGATTTACGCTTGAATCACTTGACCCTCACTGGATTTTTTGGTTAGCATAAAGTCTGCAAAAGCCTCAATTATATTTTTTTCCGTTCTCGTCTGTGGCTCAAGGGTAGCCAAGCCGACCGGAAACAGGGGGCAGGGTGTGCCGTATAGTATAAGGGACACTGCAGTGATTTGTAAGCATTGCAGGATTACTAGCACCAGTTGTAGTCTGGAGTCTGTGTTTCGACTACTGTCGCTGCGTTTACGCGACTTTATTCAGTAGAAAAATAAAATCGAAAATGCTGTCCTCCTCTCTGCATCCTCCTTGCCGATTTCCTGTGACGTTTCGTATGACGTTACTGCACGGCTCGCCGACCCTCCGACAGAATCAGTCGGCCCAGAGTATATGGTCGGCCGGCCGCAGGTGGGTCATCGCAGTTCGTTCGCTCAGCTGAAACTAAGCCACGAGACGTTTGTGCCTGGAAGAATGTTCCTTTAGTTTGTTAGTTTGTAGACTATCAGTCCAAGTCGCTCCACACAAGCGCACATGTGACGCTTCGCTGACTGGTACGCTGGTAGAAAAATCGACGGCCAATTGAGGGCGGTAGAAGAGTCAGCGAAGTTGATATAGGCACTACGGAATTAAAATAAACAAACATTTATCGTACAGCGTAAAACCAGGGTGCGGGAAGCACTTTTTGCGCTGGGTGAACTAGCACAGCGGTCAGCAGCACGACCACACATCTGCGAACGCTTTTCCGTCTAAGTCTAAGGAATACAGGTGAGATATCTGTGGGAATTTGGGGGAAGTTTATTGCACGAGTGCTGTAGAAGAAAAAGTCATCCAAGCTGCTTGAAATGCTAAAACTAAACAAGAATGTAAACTGACTATACGTATACTTTATATTTCCGCTCCTGGCATCGAACAGACTACAAAATCCTAGCCCGAATCCTTTCCAAACGGCTCGAGATGGCCCTCAGCAGCGTGGTGGGCCCACATAAGTCTTGCGGATTTAGGGGTCGCTCCATCAACACCAACCAACACCGCGTGAAGGCTGTCTGCCAAGTGGCAGAGTCACGCATTTTCTTCCTTGCTGTTCTGCAACTCGATCTCAAAAAAGCTTTCGACCAAGTAGATCATGCCTCTCTGCTGATGCTCCTCCCTCGGTGTGGGATAGGTGACATAATGGTGGAGTGATAACAATCTGCTATACCGAAATCACCACGAGCATCAGCGTGAATGGGAAGGTGGGGAACTCCATCGGCGTTGGAAGGTCGGTGCGGCAAGGCTGCCCCACGTCCCCGATTCCTTTCGCATTATCAGAGTCCTTCAATGCTAGGACTCTGGCGTTATATATAGAGCCGCTTTGCAGGATGGCAACGGCATCGACGTCAATCAAAGGCTTAGTTCTCGGCGACGAAGAACTAAGGGTCTTGGTTTGCGCGGATGATGTCGCGGTTGTGTGCTCGTCATAAGAGTACGGTATGACTGCTATTTTGTCAGACCCCTTTCCTTCGTTTTCTGCATCTTGAGTCCTGCTTTCGGCTTTTCTTATTTCCCGCCTATTCTTCTCACAGGACAGGATAGCAGTCATACCGTACTTATACCCCTGTCAAACGTGCCTATTCAAGTGCACTTCCGCCGAGTGCACTCGGGCTTCCCAAGTGACACTTAGGCTGCGCGCTGCTAAACGACGAAATAAAGTGCCCTTGGCCGTGATGTCAGTGACGATAGCCGGCGTAAATATTACGCAAAATTACTTGAAATCCCCCCTATTTATCACGTGAGGAATATTGTAAACAATTCGTTGGGTTTGAATTGTTTAAAATCGCTATCGGCGCATCGCACAAGACCACAAAAACAGAGTCGGGACGGCGACTGAACACCGGCGCTTTTATCTTCAGTGTTATTCACTGCGCAGTGAATGACAGCTGCATTATTGTTCGGGGGAAATTATCTGAAAGCGTTGAATACAACGGAAATAGGCTGAAACACGAACACAATCACAGGGCCACAAGAAACCACCTACGAGAACGCCGCAGAGAACGGCTGCCATGGAGCAAAACACCCACCAGGCGGCGCTGGCACGTTGTTGAGAGAGAGGTTATTTTCTTATTTTTCGTCGCTGCTTCAATTTTTGTAAAAGTAAATAACCAATATATCTATAATTAACTTTTAACGTTACTTATTATCATCTAAACGCTCGCGGTTTTACGTTAATTTTTCCGATTTTTGGACTTCTGTTCACGAGAGTACTCACTCGGCGAGCTGGCCCCGGTAAAGTGTGTTTGGGGACCACACTCAGCTTAAAGTGCGTTCCTTGTAAAGTGTCATTCGCGTTTGCCGTTTAGCTGCTCCCGAATGACATTTTATCCAAGTGCACTCCGTGTAAGTGCACTTAAATAGGCACGTTTGACAGGGGTATTACATAACATTTCACATCGAATAAAAAACTGGCGTCACGATATGGAGTGTGCGTGGTGATTTCGGCAAAAAACAAATTGGCGAAAATTGCTTGGCAGCGCAAAGGGCGATAGAAAACGAAGACGCAAAGAAAGATGGCTGTGGCACTAAACATGGCACGAAGTTTTTTGAGTGCAGGAAAGATGTTGTCTACAGGGTCCCGTACACATGTGGTAAGGAGTATGTTGGCCAGACGGGTCGTTGCCTCAACTTTCGCCGTCGCGAACATCAAATTTCATTGAAAGGGTTACCGTACTCTCATCTAGCTATGCACCGCAAACAGTGCACAAAAAAGTTTAAACCAAAACTAGATGACACGGCCGTCATTGATAAGCAAGCAAAGTGATCCACAAGGGAGATCATGGAAACTTTTCTCATTAGAAAGGGAGGAACTTCTTGCGTCAGCCAGCCATCTGTACAGTCATCCGATATCGAGTTTGTGTTTTTGGAGGGGGTTTGATTGGGCTTTCTAGTTTTCACTACACGTGCCCCTGTGATCATTTGGTGAATACTTGCTGCTTTCTGATATACATATTTCTTTCGTTCATATGTATTTCCCAAATATATCGATGCTATCAACGTTTTGGTGATGACGCAGATTCATGTTCTCGTTCCTTGTATATATGTTCGTGTTTTTAAAAAATGACATTCAGTTACTAGTGCTCTTCGTTCTGTGTCTCTTCATTCATCTTCGTGTCTAAGTAACGCTTTTTCAATCATGACCGTTACGAACAAGCCCAACTGGCAGTTCTTCTAAGATGGGGGTTTATTGTGGTCGGTCAGCGGTTTCGCGTCTTGATTTTGGCAGATGGGATTTGTTTTCGTTCTAAGTGAGGTCAAGCTTCACGTGTAGAAAAGGGCTCGTTAATGTTTTAGCACCTTTTCCCGTAAACGCGGTGGAGCTGGGGCCTGTATGAGTAGGAACGTATCATTGTCCTCTTTGTAAAAGTTTTATACCGGGCGCCATTTCGACGCACGTCATCCGTATCTAACGGTATGTTACAGACGCGCGTAGAGCGGTCTATATGCAGCCGCTGTAAATTGACGACGTGAGCCGAGTTCGTGCAACTGATGGTTTAGCTCTTATGCCACTCGGCGACATAGCGCAAGAGACGTCTGCGGCGACGAATTACTATTGGGTCTTCCGGGCTTTCGTTTTGCTGTGCCATATTGCTGCTTTCACTGCGCCTAAATTTGCTTTGCTTTTGTGAAGAGGGATTTTTTTAACAAACAAATTGAAGGTGGAGCATCCGCACAACTGCGCGAATGCGTTTTGAAAATGAGCCAGTCCTACCGATGTGAAAAAAGACATGACCATGCGAAAAAAAAAACACAAAATACGTAAAAAAACACACGAGAAGCGATGTTCCGAGGAGTCGGATTTTTTCTTTCTTTCGAGTGCTATGCGGAATAGCTTTTGCTAACGTCCGCCATTTGGATCGATTCTCGTGGACTTAGGCTCTGTACCTTGGGCTACGCCAGGCAGTTTTCAACTAGTTTAGCCCATTTTATGAGCATTTTGTATTATAAGCCTGCAGATAAGTTGTTGCATAAACGTTCAGATAACCCGTACATTTAAGCCTATCATTGCTCCTCTTTGGACCATCAATTTGCGAGCCTTTCGACTCCATGACTCCGGCACTTGGCCGAACTAGATAGATGATCGTCTGCATCTAAGACCTCTGGCCTGATTTAAAGATGTGAGCGGTTGAAAAAAAAAATAACATCAGAACAAACTGGATTTCTTTTTTGTTTTTTCTTCAACCAGGGTAACATTAAAAAAAAACTGCTCCTCCGGGGAAATTTGCTGGGATGCGACCAATCTTCACTGAAGGAAACGTTTTCTGAAATTAAGGATTTGACGTGAAATCGTCCGCAGATTTTGAGAGCGGAAGTTCTGCTGGGACTTTTCTGATGCAGCATGAAACAATTATGTTCCTTTCAGTGTTATCGAAAAAATTCATCGGGCACTTCAGTCTCTTCAGTGATTTGAAGGCGAAAGCCAGCTATTATCGAAGTCTTCTTCACTGCGGCATCGTGTTTGCGCTGCTGTCACGTTCAACTGTTATGCTGCGGCATGCATCCGGATAGTTCTTGTTCCATGATCCATCCCGGCACGGTACAGGGTTAGTGCTGTTGTTAGCGCACTTGCCTTCGGCTTTTGGTGACCCGGGTTGAAATACCATTCGAACCCAAATAAGATCGTGTACATATTTTATTTAATTATTTTATTTTTAGAGCTGCCGTAATTTGGTTTTATTCGTGTAGACGCCTGCAACTACGGTCACATTTCGTTTTGATAAGACATCTAAGGCTTTCGCCTTACAAAGTATGTCGAATTTTTAATAGATCTATGCGGAATCGTTTTTTTACGCCCCTCAAAATTCTATGACAACTTACTTCTCTGGCCTGATTCTCTGCGGCCGTGCGATTCGAGAATATCACCTGAAAGGAGACGAACTAGCGTTACTGACCCTGTAGGAACCAAGTCAGTAAAGCTGGTTTTCTGAACATCAGCAAAGTATATTCCGAGGTTTGTGGCCATAGTACGTTGACTGGAAGAAGAAATGACTTAGACATTGAAGGTCGCTTTTCGAAGAGCTTTAGAGCGTGGTTGCTTATGGTGTTGCTGAGATGGCCAGTCAGGGATGTTGCTTTTGAGAACACAAGTTAGCCCAGTGTATACCTGCCCTGCCTGTGTAGAACACTGGTTGACCTCCACACGCAAGCTTGAAAGAGAACTTGTCCGTAATGCACCGGTCACGAGACGTAAGCGCATGTGGTACACATCACTATACTGCTTTGCGGTAGGCTAAGCATGAGGCGCCCATAATCGATGCGTGACGTCAAAAGGCTCATAAATACGTCTAGCCACTTCGTGTGATACGTGACTGGTGTGACAGGACTGAATTGTTAAAATATTCATTGCGTCCAAACATTTCATTCTAAGGAGCTAGAGGTATGGAATGAACGAGCATTTGTCAACAAACATAATACCCCAGAAGCATTTTGTTCTTTTTTTTAGGGCTACGGGTGTTTTATAAACTGTAATAAAGGGATCTGGCTGATTACCTAAATTTAACTCAGGACACAGGCGAAGACGACAGACGAAGCGCAAACGCTGACCTGAGTTAAAATTGGCTTTGTCTGTGTCCTGAGTTAAATTTAGACTGACCAGTATTTAAATCAATAATGATCCAACTAGCCCGATTCTGCCAATTCTAATACTCCACTGTCTCAAGAAAACTACAATCCATGCAGTTTAAAGCTTGCAGACATGAAAACCTACTCTGAACTTCTGCATGCACAGTCCCCGTGGATGCTCCTTCGACCTTTGCCCGCCGCGGTCCCGTCTGCAGTAGTCATTCTGGGAAAGATTCAGATCTTCCACCTCCCTCCCTACCATCCCATGTCACCATTGACATCTATCAGACTCTTAATATGCCCACTCCGGCTCGCTTCATCTCAATGGCGACCTTATTAAAGAAAGATCCCGATCTTACTTATTGTTCCCGCTGTCCGATTTTACAAAAGCACAATATTGAACTGGAGCAGTAAGAACTTTTTTTCTGTTGGGATATTCTTCGACTCAATCAATGTATAACCAGTGTTCCCCTTGTTCCGCATTATTAACCTTGCAGTAATTCTTTTTTCCTCTGTCGTCGTCGGCTTTCATGAGCCCCGTACACGTTCCACCGGAATTTGCATATATTTTCCGAGCGACATTTTACGCGACCCCCCAGAGCTATATCACAGCTGCTGCTGCTACGCGGGCGGGTCCGTTCACTGCCTTAATCACACTCGGCGTGGTACGGGGAAAATAGCCTTCATTGATCTTTTATCCGCTGTATCATCGTCCGTGAACCAATCATCTCTCTATTATCATTCGTGGCGGTTCCTTTCTGTAGAAAGAGAAAGAGAGAGAGAGAGAGAGAGAGAGAGCTCTTTATTAGATGAAAGCAGAGAGGTTTGCCGGCATGTTCCCGCCTGCATGCTACTCTGCGGGGATGGGGAGAAGGGAGTAAAGGCCCTAAAAGAAGTAGGGCAGAAGAAAGAGGGGAAAAGAAGAGATTAAAAGAAAAAGTGAACACGAAGCTTTGCGAGGTGACTTAAAAGTCCACACGATCTCACACGTAAAGTTCTAAATTGTCTCTGCGAAGCCGATTCCGTGTAAATAGTCAAATAAAGCAACCAACACTTTTCTCTGGGACGATGGAGAGGGTCAGGGTCCAAGGAGACCTTTCAAAGATATAGATGCGTTGTTGAGGCACTCAATCTTTTCTGCGAGGTGATTTCTTTCTTGGATGTATGCCGGACACTCTAGAAGGACGTATCGATCCATTATTTTTCATTTGCCGCTATTATTCCCTAATTTGTTTCTGTTCTCATTTTTTCTGTGATACAATCTTGCTCCTCAAAATATTTCCCAATGTATTTCGCTGAAAACAATATTTTTGAGAATTACTTCATGGCTTCTATAACATTTGCGAAGCATGGGGCAGGGTTGCTTGTAAAACATTTTTGTATCTGCCCTATAAACACGTCTCTGGTCTTGAGTTTTGCATTGGCCCTTATTGCTCCTTCTCATAATTTCGAGTGCGCTGCTCTCCTTTCTTATCGCTCAGTTCTATTGCCCGCAGAATCCAATTCGCTGTGTGAAATATACCAGAGTTCTCTAACTCTCGCCTGTATCCGCTCCACCCCAATCTGCAGCGACACCTACCAAGTTGCTTGAATGCCGTGTTTGGACGTTACTGTACTTTGGCATGCCTGTGGCTCGGAGTCGCCTTCACGAACGCTCACTTAATCACTGTGGGAATGGCTGACAGCCCTGCTTGAGACGTGTGCGCCACTGATCATAGAATCGCACACCTCTTGTGCCACCGTGCCCGGCTCACAACGCAGAGGCAGCACCTATTTCGCTTCTTGCCTTTTTTGGACTGTGGGAGCCTCTGTACACACCTTTCTATTTTTTTCGCATTCCCTCTTTTTGTCTGCCCTTTCCCTTCAGACTCCCTTTCCCCTTCCCCATGCACAGGGGAGCCAAACAAACACTTCCCCGGTCAAGCTCCCTGCCTGTCCTGCATTGTTTTTTCGTCCATTTCCACTTTTACCGAACGGATACCACTACAAAAATTACCTGTTCTACAACAAGTGAAGCAACTTCCAGAACTACGTCTTGTCTGGTCCCCTGGGTACGAATTTCCCGAAGGAAACGAATCGGCACACGCCGCTGCCCGCACGCATGCACACTAGTCCGTATCTCCATGAAGGAGCAGACCTAAAAGTTCAATACACCCTCGTCAACTTCTCTCAAAATATCTCAACATACTCCCCCAATCATATTCAGCCCTCCAGCGGCTCTTACGCAGAGCCGAAGCTACCATCATCAGACGACTGCAAACGATCTCCTACTCTAAGAATGAATAACCCTGCTCCATGCGTGTACAGTCGTTCGCAGACTTAGCTGGAGCAACGCTTTACTCACTTATCGTCTCCTCCTGCTTTGGTGTAAAGTAATTTAGTCTCACCTGCTGCGATTCCTTCATGTTTAAGGGGGCACTTATGCCCTCCACATTCTTTTGAACAGTTTTTCTATAGTCTTTTTGAGATATTCCACGCTAAAGTGAATACTGATGTTCCAGCTAAGCCTGTGGACGACTGTACTCTACCTTCTACCCCATCTTTTGTAAATACTGCCCCCCTTTTGGCACCCTATACACATCTAGTACGAAAGGGCCAACTAAGCTCATCCCTTACTCCTACTGAACCTTTTTCCAGTATTGCTCTGCGCATGAGCTACTCTCGCTCCCAGCGACCGATCCGCCATTTTTTAGGGGGGGGGGGGGGGCAAAATGCAAACAATATGACGCCATATTGGACTGAACAGTTGCGATCGCCGAGCCAGCTAAGTGCTGCTCCGTTTACTGAGCCCTGAAAGCGGCCGACAGGTAGGCGCTACGGCTGCTATCGAAAAACTTCTCTGCCACCAAAAACCATGCGTGGCGCACGGGACGGTTTCCTCAACTGCGCAGGGCAGGCGGGAAAAAGGGGGGCGTGTTCTTCTATAGTTCCCCTACGGCATCCGCGATCCCTCAAGTGTGGTTCGGGCGGCCGCCGCAAGAGGGCTACACTACTGGAAAAAGGTCCATTGCCTACCCACATACGAGTAGTGGGCGGCGCGGCGGAACAGCTCCGACCTCTTTTCCCAACGTAGCTTGGTGGAGAGGCCCGGGTCGCCACCGCATGCCAGGGTGTCCCGATTACACGAAATTCCCCGCCAGGCGGGTGTCCAGGCATCAACACCTCAGGCTCGCCTGAAGAAAGTTTACTCCCTTTCCTCCTAATCGTCCTTCTTACCTTTCCCTCGGCAATCTTTTTCCTTATACAGGATGACACTGACTAGATCTTCGGCCGCATTTGAAGATGTCAAAATTCAGCGCAGTAGTAATAGCGATCACAAAAATTTACTGCTGCAATCAATATAAGTGGCGTAGAGATCATTTTATTAATATTGCTACGTGGCGGCAGGACACAGGCGAGAGGAACCATGGCAGATGATGGATGATCGATTTACATCATGAACAAGCGGCGATGAAAGAGCGCGCGTAGGCTGCACACTAGCCAGTCCTTCGTCGTCGTCGTCGTCATAGTAATCGTTGTCGTGTATGGTGGGCCGTTACCCCATGGGGCATTGTCCGCCATGTCCCATGGCAAGAATGTTACGAGGCGACGCGGACACGTCGTGTGACGATCTAGATGTGTTTACAACATGGGAAACCGATGAGAGGTAGTGTCGTAGCAAGCGGCTGGCCGAACCGAGCACCGAGCGTCTTCGTCGTCGTCGTTCACGAGCGATCACCCTACGCGCTAGCTCTAATTTTCCTTGTCCTTGTCGTCTGCGATGCTTCCTTGAGAAGGATTTGGGGTTGCTTTCAGCACTGAGCCGACAATTTTCAGCTCAGATATAGGATAATAATAATTATATTTGATCTCTCGCATCCGTAGTACTACCCGGCGGTACGCTAGAAATATCCGCTGGACGATCAACGCGCGCCCTCAATGTTCCGCGAGGCGGTCTACGTTGAAATTTCGCGGTGCTTTGTTCTCCGAACGTAGCCTGGCAACGCAGTACGAATGCGCAGCCGCCTGTTGCTGCCGGCGCTCAGTGCGATCGATACCTGGCAATCGGGCGCTCAAATCAAGGAGAAAGAAGAATCGAGGGAGAAAGCGCGGGAAAAAGAGGCGCAGGCGCACCAGCAGCAGCCCGAAAGGCATTCCCCAGAACGCGCCGTGACGAAATGTCTGCGCGCCTTCTCGGGCAAGAGGTGACGAAACGAGTCGAGCAGCCCACGCGCATGAGCAGCGCTGTTGCGACATTTGCCCTCCCCGCTGTTTCCCCATCAAACCGCGCTTCGCGGAAATTCAGGGGCATTTCTCGCGGTCTCCCTAACGGGAAAAGAAGTCATTAGCTCCCGTGGGGAAAGGGAGCCCCTAGCAACAGCCGGCGGGATGAAAAGAAATGAGGGGTGACTGACGGGGCTCGAGTATACCGCTCGGTGCTGCCCTCTCGCGGCCGCCAACGGCAGTGTCGGCGGAGGAGGCGCGTAGGCTGACACGGCGGGAGCGCAGGGGAAAAACAAAAGAGGGGAAAAAGGAAGACGGGGAGGATAAACGGGAGTTGGGAAAGTGGAAAGAAGGAACGACTCGGCGCCCTTTTCTTGCTCGCCTCTCATAATTCGCGCGCAAACAAACTCGAGGCTCGAGAGAGTGCGCTTTTTGTTCGTCTGTTGAGCTCTACTGTGAGACCTGCCTTTCTCGCCTGCAAATGTCTCTTCGCTCTTTCGAGAGGACGGTGCGCTTTGGAGGGCAGAAAAAGAGGAGCTGTTCAACACGCGGAGGAGTGGGAGTCGGGATGCGACCGTTAAGACGGCTGAACGTAGAACAAGAAACAAAAAATGGAAGGCTTAATGTCGAGCCAAGAATTAAGTGCGAGGACTTTCGCTGGAGAGAAGTTGCTTGAGGATGCCAGAATCAATAAAAGAGGGTAAAATGGTCATGAAGTGCGTCGGCGCACCGACTTGGCTGGTGCTTGTAGTGCAGGGTGTAGGAGAGACGAGACGATGCAGTGGCGAGGAGGCGAATAATTGCGAGAACCAGCGGCAAAGCGGGAACAGCATCGATCGCGACGCGGCCATGCCGAAGCAACAGATTCGGCGGCGGCGAATGGCGGCGCATGCGCGGTGCGCGGTGAGCGGCGCTGCGAACAGTGGGTGACGACTGCCGCCTTTTCCGCATAGACGATGCCCAGGTCGCCTTTCGGTCCGTCGCCGGCCGCCATCTTTAAAGGTGCTCTTGCACTACGAATGGTGGCAGTGAGGCGAGCTAAGTGTGTTCGCTCGCGACGACAGGCGGTGAGCTGTGTCACGTGACGGGCTAGATGCTGACGCTGTGCGCTGTCGCGGCGTCGACGTTTCCGAGACTTAGTGTTCTTAGGCGCAACTGGTGGTCTCGTGCTTTTCTGTATCTCAATATCACCGCTTCCTTTTCAGACAGGCAGTTTCGTTATACACATCAAGCTCAACAATAGCTCCCCGAAACCCCGGGCTAGTCGCATCATTGCCCTCTCGCCATGAAGCGGCAAAGACCGCCTGCGCGCTTATGTTTACGCTCACGAAGCCGGGCTTTGACCGAAAGCTGGGACAGTGGGGATTCCTCACTGAATTAGTTCCTTCTCTTTTGGGGGCAGGCGACAGCCACATGCTGGACACTACCGCGTTTTTGCGCTGACCACCATGTGCTGAGAAAGTTTTCTGTAAAGCTTGCTTCACTGCAAGCGAATGGCTAATGTAGCAAAGCCAGCTTCACAAAATCAAATCATGAAACCAAAATCGCCATTGTTGTCCGCTACAGAAAATGGTCGCCCTTGCAAATACTACATAGAAAACTCTTTTGTGTTTTCGCGGGATTTTGAGGGACGGACGACCGATTTTAAGTGAAGCTTTAGTGTCCTCACTGATGCTTTAGTGTACGCCGATACGCCCTGCAGGAAAGCCAACTTTTTCTCACAATGATGATGAATGATCGGGAGTGAAGTGAAAGTAAAAAAAACAAAACGCATCCAGTAGGCGGAATCGAACCTTGGCCCTTCTCGGTATAAATACGGCGTCTATCCGACTGCTACATTGTAACATGGTCAAAGCGAACGTCAAGCAGCAGGTACCGATTCGCGTCGTACACCCCAACCCGAAACGTTAGGCCTACGGAATGCACACGCGAGAGTTGCTGTGGGTATTCTAGAAAAGCGACGCGTACCTGCAGACTAGCACATACTCGCAGTGTGGGATTGGCCAACCAAAGAATCCATCACGAGAAGGCTTCGCGTTCAACCATTGCCGTAGTTAGGTGGAGAGGTGCACGATTTTTGTGGAGTGCACGTCCTCTAGCTCATACGAAACGAGCGTTTGATATAGTGAGGTAACCGCAAAGATTTCCAAATGAACAGGCGGAAATAATTTTAATTTGTCACTTAACTTTTTAAAGTCTGAAAGGGGGCGCCATGTAGTGACAAAACGTGATACTACTACCGTAAGTGCCTAAACAACTCTGCCGGTAACAATGTGTGATTCCAAAACCGCATAAAGAAATAGGAAACACTGCACATTTTTGTTGTTTTAGCCGGCGATAAGGTTTTAAGTACCTCTTTTCATCTTGCGTGCAGTTAAAAGTGTGTTTCCGCACGCCTCACTTTCACAGTTGCCAGCATTCCTCTTGGCGGGTCGCATATGGCTGGTGCATTTGAATGAATGGCTTTATTTCTCGTAAAGTTTACAAAAACAGTACGACGGACGATTTGGGAAAAAGTTGCTCGCAGGCAACTTGACCAGCCCAAATGCCCGGTAGACTCACAGGGCAGCAAGACAGCAAGACGAGAGAAAAAAAAAAGAGAGAAGAAAAGAGAATTAAAAAAAAAACAGTACAATGTAATCAAAAGAAATTGACATCTTTGTCATCACAGAAATAAAATACAAACAAGAATCACCAGTATAATGTTGTTAAAAAAGTGCACTTTTGTCACCACATAGCGCCAGGAAAAACGCGGGAGAAATAGGATTACAAAAAATACCTAGGAAGAAATACAATCAAAGACGAAGGTAAAATCACTGCTGAAGGTAAAATTCCAATAGGTTTAATTGGGGTCCAGGATTTACGTTTTGATCAATAAGATAATTTAACAAGGTTGGTAATCTGTGGCGTAGCATTTGTACTCCATATTTAGTTCTTGATTGGGGTATTTTCCAGAAATCGGGAGATCGTGTGTTGTAGCAAGTATTATGACGCTCCAGAGAAGCTATATTACAAATATAGTTTAGATTATTTTTTCGTTCCCTGTTGTACAGTAATGCCAAACGATAAGAAAATAATTGTACAATTTTTAATACCCTGAGCTCACTGAAAAGTTGTTCTGTAGGAAAATCGTACGGCTTATTGCAAATTATTCGAATTGCTTTTTTCTGAAGTAGGAAGAGACAATTCAAGTTTGTTGCTGATGTTGTACCCCAAACAAGGTTGCAGTAACTTAGTGAACTGAAAAATAAGGCATTGTAAAACAGTAATTTTATTTTGCGATGGAGGAACCAAAGTCGAAAAAGTGTACCTACGATTTGGGAAAGTTTGCCAGCAAGACAGTGTACGTGATGACTCCAGGTCATATGTTCATCAAACCAAACGCCTAATGTTTTCATTGAGCTCACGATTTCAATTTTTTGAGGAGGCCAAAGTTACATCTGCTTCAATTGTGATGTTTTTGTTAATTGCATGGAATAGTACTGCTTTAGTTTTGCCTGTGTTTATTTTCAGGCCATTTTCAACACACCATTCATGGATGTGGAAAATTCCAATCCTAAAAGTTCTAGGGGGTTATCAGCAAAACCGTTTCGGGTTAAGGTGTTTTAAGTGACGCCATTTCATTTTGGATAGAGAAAATATACTCGACAAAAATCGGTTGCCTGTTCACTTAAACACGCGTCTTCAGTGTAGGTGTCGAGTGCGTAACCACTGCGCTGTCCCCGCAAGTTGGTATCGGTGGAACAAAGGTTGGACCAGCGCGTGCAACATGACTACCTGAACGTGACTGTACGGAGGTATAATAGGTGCCCCAAGCTGCTCAGAACTCTGATTCTGCAGAAGCTGTGGTGTGTGTCACTAGCCTGCCCGTTAAAAAATATTTCGGACCAAAACACAAAGAAACAGTAGCGAAGGAAAAAGACGCGAACATGGTGCAGCAGCTAGTAAAGAAGCATGTTGAAGCTTTCCGCGCCAAACAACGAAGAAACGAAAAAATGGCAGCATCTCCACTCCGTGGATGATGGCGAGGGTGCGGAGTACGGGGACTCGAAATGACATCCACGTTGCGCCCCGAGTGACGTCCGATTTGCGCCCGGACCGTCATTCGATTTGAGCCGTGAGCTGCACCTGATTATTCTCTAAATGAAACTGAAACTCACGGCTCAAATCGAATTTCGCTCGAATTTCGCTTGATGGTGGTGTGCGCACGGATGGACGCGGGCGGACATTGGGAGGTCCCAAGGTACTCCGCACCGTTACAGGCGAGGTAGTAAGCCGTTTGACTCTCGGGTACTGACTCACGGTGAGCGGGTTTTAAACCGAGTAATGTGGTTTAAACCAGCGTCGTAGTAATTGACGTGACTTTTTGTTCTATATACAATAAAGAAAAAAAAAACGGTCTCAGCCCAATGGGTAAGACGACTGACACTAACTCTGTCTGGTCTATCAGACACAGGCTCGAATCCTGCCGGTGCCTGTGTGATTTTTTTGCGTTGTAAATGCTATGCACACGCGCGCGGACGGACATTATGCGGTCCTAAGGTACTCCGCACCTAAAAGCGAAAAAAAAAAAGATGCGAAAATGATGCAACATAAAGAAGATATGTATGGCCCAGCTTTCCCCTTAAAAACTTGTAAGAAGACTTGGGTTCCCTCGGAAATTTCTTCTGTACAAGCACTTGGCGCAAAACAAAACTGCCGGCGACAAAATGACGGTATAGCGAAATCGACCACCATTTGATCGCAGATTCGCGATGGATGAGTTGGCTAATCATAGTGACGGTAGTTCAGCTTGAGCCACAAGCCCTTTCTCTCTAACGACAATACCGCATCAACCGCCCCTCATTAACTTGAGGAGGACGCGAATTGAGGAGGAGTGCACTCACTTTTTTGTTGTTGATGATGACGGGTGCGAAAGATCCCGGCGACAGGGACACCTCGCTTTAAAACCCCCCCGCCCGTGCTCGTGATTTGATCTACCCTACGACACATTCCCTTCCGCTGTCCGATAGGCCGAAAAACCGAATACAAACCGAAGCACGCAATATGGAAGCGCCTCAACCCAAAAAGCGTGTCTCAGTGACGAAATATTAGCCCTGAGACGTTGCGTGCGCCGGGCTGCTCGGCGAGAGAACTTCAGTGAAAATCGCGTGTTGAGCGCTGTTTGTCTAGCACTTTAAAGCTTGAAGCGTTAGCGAGGCATTCGCGAAATGGTTCGAGTGCACGGTCGCGACGTCCCGCTGCTTCTGGTGCCACTAACTTTTTGTGGACGGCGGGAATAAATGTCGCTGGCCCTGCCATAAAGACCGGGATACCATTTTTCATTTCGTCTGCCGTACAGAAGCGGCCCTTCCTGCACGACGCAAAGCATCCATTAAACACTGGGCATAAAGCAATCTAAATCATACCGAACCGCTGTTTTTAATCGAAGCTTTCTATGCTAAATTGGTGGCGTTGACGTCCGAGTAAAACACACTGCGGAAAAGCCAACTTTACATACAAGGCAGAAAAGCCAACTTTACATAACGGGTTTCACAAAGGGTACACCAATCATTCACCGCATAACGTAATAATGGGACATCTTTGCAAACCTAGCGGACCCCTCGTAATAGGCAAAATATTATAGTTTGGCAGTACGCATGGTTAGCAAGGGTGATGATGAGCAGGGTGGGACTTTGGCTTTCGACTTTGGTGGTGTGAGGTTGGACGTTGGCCTTGGACTTTAACTGAGTTGAAGTGGACTTTGACTTTGAACTTTGGCAATTTGGGCGTCGGACTTTGGGAGAGTGGATTTCCGATTTTGGCTTTGGCTTCGACTCAGGTATCATGGGAGAAAGCTTCATGTTTTAACCATCTTTCTCTTGAGAAACGGGCTTTGATTTTTACAAAAATATGATTACATGCATTGATATAGAACACGTTTACACGAAAACCACTTTAGAAAGAAGACGGTAGGATTGCGGGGTTCGAACCCAGGCTCTTGTAATAGGAACTAAAGACTCTACCTCAAACCTACAAAGTTTAAGTGGCGGATTTCTTTACCAGTTGGTGTAAATAACGTCGTTAATGTTAAAAGGGAACCAGCATATATAGCGCTGGAAGCTTTCACTTCTGTAGCCTATACGAAACGGAACGACATGCGATGGGGATCGTAATCCCAATCCTCACTGAAGTCCTCAGTGTGACAAATGGCATCATGAGTAGTGTGGTGATGCTCCTCCATGTTACGTCCGTCAGCTCGGCATCTTGCAGTGTTCGGCGTAGCGCGCGCCCGGTGCTATCTCTTGATAAGATCTGAGCGACTGTATACGCGACGGTGACGTAGTGTGCGCCGGCTTCATAAGCCGGCAGCCCTATCTGTGTGTGCTTCTTCTTGACTTGTACTTTTGTGCTGACGCCAGTCCATGCGTCGAATAAAGCAGAAAGCCACTGCTGCCGTGTCGTCGTGCTCCCGTCATTTCCAAACCCAACACTCCACATAGTGCTCCTCTCTGAAGTGCATGTAGTGCGGTTGGCATCTTCACGCAGAACGTCCTTCCTTTGTACTTCGTAGCCGTATAGCCCAGAACGATTCAAAGGCGCGCCAGCTTTTTAAAGTGAAATATTTCTTAGTAGGGCCGATGGTGTCCTGTCAAAAAACTAATGCCTTTCCCCATAGACCGGTCGGTCGACCGAAAAGCTCCGTTACGATCTCTGGACGCACGGCGCGTGCGTGGAACCGGGTTTGCGCTGTGTCAAGACGGTACGTTATTTGAAAATTCGCGAAAAAGGAACGGTTGTAGATATGACGATAGACCAAACGACCGTGCAGAAGGAGTACAATAGTATACTTTTGTCTCATAACCCACGTATCGGTATACCTTTAGATCGTTCGTAGATGGGTTCACTTAGTGCGCGAAAAATCGTCGCATGGGCTCGTTCTTCTTTTGTGATTTGGGTCCTTGAAGGTTTGAAGATCGATTAGAAAGCCCTTTAAGCGAAGGTTTGGCGCACTTTTAGTGAAGGTTCTGACGCACTTTTTATTTTTTATTTTTATTTTATGTTTTTATTGCTCAGCAATATTTTGCTAGTCACCTAGGGTTTCGATGGGTTCAGTCAAAAATTTTATCCGCACGTTATCGGGCTGCAAAACACGACGACGATCTGCCCCGGGCCCACCATTATAGCGAGCATGAAGAAGAAGTATAGATCGGGAAAAGCCTTTCGATACTACCACTGGTGGCCGGAGTAGTACATGTCAACCTTGCTTAGCGCACAGGTAGCGTAGGGCGCATTTCATTGAAAACAAAACGCAAGCACATAACCTAGTCTCGCCGTGTACTCACTTTACTGGGTGTTACAAAAAGAAACTACAAAGCGGCACCAGAAATGAACGATTTGCCTGAAAGCCAGCGCTGCCGTGTGAGGCGTGGCCCCGTATGTGGTCACGTGGTTCATTTTTTGCGGCTTTCGCGTATTGGTACACTGGAATAGCTTGTGAGTAGAGAGTATACTATTTACCTGGCTCATGTTCAGTTCAACTTCGGCGTTCAGTTTAAACGTTGCATTTCGCGTCGTTCGGCCGTTGATTTCAGTAGTGATACGTTACAGGATATACATTACTCTGAGTCACTCATATCGTCTACAAAAAATGCTGAGTACTCTATAAAAATTTCGAATAACAAGTTTAGGTTTCGGTGTTCGTTTTTCATTTTTGGCTGAAAACAGCAGGTTCATCCTCTACGGCAGGTTCATCGTCACTGGCCGATCCCGCTGAACGGGCATGTAAGAAGGCTACGTCACTGGCCAATTACCCTAAGAGGTTGTAAATGGTACGTTGAAGTCTCAGCCAAACGGGAATTATTGAACTGGCGGTGAGCTTCTGACGACAGCTGTAATCGTCATTGGCTGATCCGCTTGAGTAACTGTGTGAGAGTCATCTTAGGCCTAACGTAGCCTTAGCGTTAAGTAGCTTTCATTTACACTGGGCCTAACAAAGTGCCAAGGAATCATTGTATGACGAGCTGCGGGTTGACGATATTAGACCTCAAAGCGTGACGTTAAGACTAACCTCGGGTCGTCGCAACGAACGCCTGCAGATCCTTCCTGGCGTTGAAGTATCGATCACACGTGCACGAAGCTTGTCGTCTGTTGGCTGTACACCTTTGGCCGGCAGCCGATATCCAAGCAACTCTATCTGATGCACAGTGAAAGGTGTGGCTATTCCTCCAGGACCATTGCGACACGAGTGTGCGCTTCGATAGAACTACAGATGCCTTGCGACCAAGTAGGAAGAGCTCTAAAATCTTGCAAACGTATGGCGAGCATCCAGCTTGGGCTGTGCTGTTACAGAATACCGATTACGGTATTCACAGAATACCACACATTACGCTATTCCCTGCGTATACTTAACCCATGCAATTCCGGATAGGCGTTGTAGCAATGTATCTGGTCCACGTTGTAGAGTCGCGATGTAAGTAGCCACCTGTAACCCCCAGAAAGAACTGCCGTTGGGGTTTTGGTGCAGTGTGTGGCAGGATTGCAGTATTGATTCACCTTCACAGTGTTACGTTCCTGGCGTTGTGTTCCTGTTGCAGCGCCCCTCGATTGCCAATGGGCTGGTTTGCTCACCTTCGTCGTGGTACCCAAAATGCCCACTGTTAGTCTATGGTGGTTTGAACGCGCTCATGTGGCGTGGAGTTACACTTCATCTACTGCACCTGGCATTACATTGTTGGACACGTTCAGAAATGAGCAGTTTGGGCTGCATAATGGTCAGAACACATGAACCCTCTGCTAAGGTCACCTTTGTGGGCCCCCTGGCTTCTCATGGGGGCTGTGCACCAATGCTGTCTCACGGAGACGCCAGCCAGACTGTTGGGGCAGTGTTAACTATCCTCTGCGCCTTGTCCTGTCTCCGGTCTCCGAACTATTCGTATACGGCGTCATCGCCGAGTGACCGAATGGGACTTGTTTTTCTGAAGCCCCTCCCGACGCGGCGACTGTTTTATGTTCCGCTTCTATAAAGACGGTACGCGGCTCACTTGGGTGGATGTGTATAATCCCGTTCCCGACCTGCATCTTCTTCGATTATGGGCTAGCTCGCTGCAGTGCTGAACTTGCTGTCACTCGGGATCCGGAATCGCGGGGATTGGCAGCCACTTTAAATCGTTCCACAGCCGCAACCAGCCAGCACAAGAAATGCCTTTTAGACGGTGGGGACTGTTGGTCTAACGTGCGGCCACAGGACCGTCCTTCGCGACCTCATCAGTCTTTCGCCCATTCCTCAGCATGAAAGCTAGCGCGCTACCACCGGACCCTTATACAGAGCTTGCGTTGAATCCAGACAAACCACGGGGCAATCTGCACCGCAGCTCACCAAGACGTTTTTTCTGGCGTTCGTCTAAATTCCACCATTCATCAGCCAATCCCAAGCACGCTTTCCCCAATTAAGCCTGGCATTGATGCCATGCAAGAACCGTTTACAATGGCAGGATTTCTGGCCGCCAGGGATTAGAAAAAGTTGAGCGCAGTTCCTGGATCGGATGAATGATATCGCCCATGGAAAGTTCAAGGATGTTAATGGTTCTGCTCTTCAGTGGCTACTTGATTACTTAGCACCATCTGGACTTTCGGGGAACTTCCAGATTCCTGGAAATACGCCGAAGTAGTGCTCATACCAAGACCAAACAAAGCACTGGACACCGTGAGACCGATCGAATTGACATGCACTTTGGGCAACCTATTCTAACGTATACGCTCGCTACTCGCCTGTACACGAGGCTTGAGTGCTATCCGTGGTGCCTTATGGCTCAGATAGGTTTCCGCCCACACGTGAGAACAGAGGATGACCAGTAACACGCACGAATGTATGGGGCCGACGCCATCGTTCGCAGATGTTAACCCGTTTGACTTGAAATGGTCATGCTCGCGATGCGTGTCATCAATGCGAGTTCTGGAGTCTAATGCGTCTGGATTCGTGGCTGCACAGGTCCGTTCTGCATGACCAGAATGGATGAATAAATGAGCATTAATTGAAACACAGTACTTTTGGTGCCGCTGATGGGTGGGGTCCCTAAACACCACTGAGTTTGGCCTTCTCCCGGCCCAGGTTGACCAGATGAATCTGGTCTTCCAAGCTCGAGCATGCAAGGTCTGCCTCACATAGCTCAACGTTTTTCTCTGGTGTTGTGTCTGCACCACAGTTGCTGTTGCATTCCCAGGTGATGTGGTATAGTGTGGGAGTGCTGCTTCAGGTTGGACATTCTGGTCGGTATTTTCCTGGGTAAATGAGGCTATACCTGTGGAGGTATGGATAAGTGTTTGTATCTGTTTCCAGGAGGTGGCTTGCATTGCGTTTAGCTCTTTGTGAGAGACAGGTATAGTTTCCTGGCTACCCTGAGTGCTTCTAACCTGTCCCCATAGCCGTTCGGAAGTGTGGTGAAAAACGGCATGATGTCACCCGCCCAGTTCGTCTATTCACAGGAAGTGGTGTTAGCCGCTTCGCTCCTCTTTAGTCCCTCGTGACCGCGGGTCCACCTGTGCGTTCCATGGGGTTTTCCCTTGATCTTGTTCAGCATGTTTGCTTCCACTCGTGGTATTCTTCATTTAACGAAGTCGTAGCATGCTTGCTTGCAGTCCGTAATTATTTGCGGGCTCTTCTGCTGCCTCTCACCGTGGCCGAGAGTAAAGGCTACTGCTCCGGCCTCCGCTTCCCGGGGTTCGTTTTCTTGATGGTCCTCTACTAGGTTGTGGTTAGAATGAATGAGAGTTGTCACGGCATCGCGGTTGTTTTTGCACATTTCTGCGTTGGTGGACTCCTTCAAGTTTTCTTTCTAGATATGCTACTCTTGCTTTTCTTTTTCCTTGGAAGGCTGTCTTGTCCATGCGTCTTGGTAGCGTTGATATAGTTTTCTGCGTATGTCATTGCCAAGGTCGACTTTGCTTGTGATGTCGGTTTTATCGGCGGGCGTGCCGACTCTTTTGAGTATGGCTCGGCCTGTTCTAGTGGATTGTAGCCTTTGTTTTTGGACGATCAGGGTTGCTTCTTTGGTCTCCTCGAAGGTGTTCATTATGCCCAATTTTTGTAGCTTACTCGTGGCTGTGCATTGAGGCAGACCTATTTCGGTTTTCTAAGCTTCTCTTTATGTTGTTGTTATATGATTATTATCTCTGTTTAGCCGGCGATATGGTAGGCTGCACGCCACTCTGCTGATCACCAAGGCTTGAACCAGACGGAGAGTGTCCTCTTCTCTCAATCCTGTTCTGTTATTTGTTATTCTTCTGATAATTCGTGTTATTTGCTGTGTGGTCTTCTTGACAAAATCTGCATAGCGTAGTTCATGAAAGGAGCCATGAAGAGAAAAGACAAGTTTGATTCATTCAAAAGATTGCCTCGTTATAATCATACTGACACCACTTTTAACGTAAACTTCGCTCAAATAAGCTGCATAATTAAGAAAAAAGGGAATGGCCATGCGACCCACTAGCTCATTTCCCGCAACAGAACCTATGATGTCATAATGCCATACCAGACAGCTCTGCGATTGGCGGAGGGCGGCAAAAACAAACGCAAATTAGGCAGAGCTTATAAGCTTGCCGAACGAGCTATTCGCGCTTAAATTTAGGGCACATTCTTTTTAAAGCGTTAAGAATGGTGGGACAAACAGTGGAAGTTACGAAAGCACACGTAAACATAGAAGTACCGATGCGTATGCTGCTGTTGGTACTGCGCGCACTATGCTTGGTTTAGCGAGGACTGCGGAGCTTTGGGGTTGTTTCAGACGACACTGGCCGATTGACGCAAGCGACGATGTCTTACGTGACCGTATTTGTCGAGCGAGCACCATGTTTCACGAAACGATTGTCTCCATGAACAAAACAAGCCAGGTACAACTACGTTCACAAACAAACCAAAGACAGAAAACAGCTTGCCGAGGTGTGGTGGCGCCATCTAGGTTCACTAACGGTAAACAAGGCCCTGTGATGTCATTGCAGACACGAAAACGCACGATTTTGCGGGAAATTCAACATTTTAACTTAATTAATTTCTTACTGAATAAAGCATCGTTTGTATTTGGACAACCGCTGGGGGCACTATAAAACACGAAATCTTCTGAATAACACAAACTCGTGTTTTGTCTTCATGGCTCCTTTAAACAGGCTACAGAACTACATTGCAGATAACGACCACGTACCGCACACCATGGTAGGCTTCAGAGAAGGCCTATCAACGCAGGATGCCTTCTTGTCCCTGAAAGAAGAGGTGCTCACCAACATTCCTAAGTGAAGTGAACACATAATCATGGCCCTAGACTAAAGTGATCAGACGTCCCGATTTAGGCGGGACACGTCCCGGTTTTGCGGCTGTGGTCCCGTTGTCCCGCGGCCTGCTTGTGGGATGGTGTTTTGTGCCGCTTTCAGAAGGAAATCTGCAAAACGGGTATCAAGCCCAGTGTCACTAATGAAAAGCTGGAGGAATGAAAGGGTCAAAAGAAACCGCTTGAGGAACTTCAGCAAATGAGCGCACATGACGGGACTAAGCAAAAAACTGTTGCGTGTTTCTTGCTTAGTCCCGATGTGTGAGCTGTTTTCTTGAAGTTACAGTGTACCAACAAACAGTTCAGTACACCCTTCTGTATTTGACGAACGGTGCGTGGACGTGCTTCAGTACTTGTTTACTTATTCAGCAAATAACGCAGAAATGCTCATCGAACAAAGGCCGAAAGAACTACGACACGAATGATCTTTCAGTTAAAACGATTGTATTAAGCCTTAATGTCCCTTGAAGCTAGGTGCCACGTTCTTCCTTCAGCCTCCCCCCCCCCCTTCCCGCTTTGGGGTCCGAGGAATATGGTCACTTTACCCTAGACTTAAAAGGGGCGCCAATAACCGGTGTTAAATCTCGCGATAGGTATGCCTCAGTGAATCATCGTCATCGTGGGACCGGGATATTACATGGATCATCCCCGTTTTGGGCAGCCATGGCTTCGGTCTCGCGTTCGTCGTTCTTCCGTTACATTTTAGGGCCGTTAAGCCCGGGAGAATGAACGCTTGCTACGAAGGAGACCACCGACTTCCCTTACGGCTTGAGGCTCGCAGAACCACGTGATTTTGACCGCTGTTGATTGCCGTTGACTGTCTAGCCCCGCCCTCAGCCGGAGGTCGCCATGGCTGGCCCTCACCGCTCCCCTAAGATCGACCGGAACCTTCAACGGGACGTTGATACGCACCGTCACATCCAGGGTACCATGCTTGGGATCAACTGTACATCCCGCGAAAGCTGGTGACGACCTGGACGCCCTGCGATAGTTGGGGAAGGTTCTTCGCGCTGCTGTTACGAGGCTGCTAAAGGCAGCGACTGAGCTCCGGCAAGTTCACTCCGGAGCTCAGCTCCGGACCGTCTCACCGTACCGCCTTGTTCTTTCTGGAGGTGTGCTACATTTTATAGGATGACACGCCCCCTTTTTCCTTTCCTCGGACGCCCCTTTTGTGCTAGGAGAGTGGCCTCTCTGGTTTCTTCAAAAAGTATTTTGAGACAGAGTTTAGGGACCCTTGCGGTGGTTGTGAAAATCCGAAGGTTAAGGGCTGCCATCTATGCTGCCCTGACGATGGCGTTTATTTGTCCTTGTTCCGTGAGGCTAAATAGTGTCTGATACTGCATTCTGTGCGATATCCGGCTCATGATCAGTGCGTGCACAAGCTTTATCATTTTTTATGTCATTCCTGCACTTCTCCCTGCATGTACAGACGTCTTACAATGTGAGCTAAACGGTCACAGATTTCCTGTTTTTTCTATCAGACAGAACCGAACCATAGTGTTGGGTTTGAAGCAAACGAAGCCTCATCATTGCCTCATCATTGAACGCTGTCCGACCATGCGGCGGCGGCCACGAGACGGAGAGGTGACTCATCGCCGAGCCACGCTGACTGTTGCATCACATGCATTGTTTCCGGTCTGCAAGGGACTCGCTCGAGTGTGCTGTGGACATCCGATATTCCCAAGGGATTGTGCATCGCTGCGTAATCGACAAGGCCAGTGTACGGTTTGTGTGTTATGACACATTCGCGGGTGGCGCGATGATTGCACCGCGTTGGCAAAGCGCTCCCACATTGCAGCAGATTCATGCAACTCGGGGTGACCCTCCGAATTACGAATAATGACGCAAGGAACGCGCAAGGCCGCAAGCGACGAATTGCTCCGGACAATTGGCCGAAAGGAATACGGGGTGGACATTCGTCCCTAGGCCAATCGGAAATTCAAGAAAGGGAAATGCTGTTCTTTAATTGGGCTGCAGAGAATCATTTGTATTTAGAAGGTATATAACCTCTCGTAAATGCAGTGTAAATAGAGCAGGAGGCGCATTTAACATGCTCTTCTCTCAGATGTCGTAGTCGTCTCATCCCCAAGGTGCCAGAAGATAACGAGTTCGTCTTCATTCCCCATGTCGGCAGCATCTATCTGCTGCTCCACCAGCAAGGCGAACGAGAAAGAAGAGAAGGGGAGAATGTGACTCATAGGTATAGGGGAAGTCAGATCCAAAAGTCTTAAAATGCAAAACAAAGGCACACCCCAAGGATCTATAATATCGCCACTATTCTTCAATGTTGCAATGATAAATCCGGCAAAAAGAACTCCAGCAAATACCCAACATCCATCATACGCTATATGCGGATGATATAGCCATATGGGCTACCAAAGGCTCATTGGACCAAAAGAAAGAAGCTTTTCAAGAGGCGGCGAACTCCGTAGAAACCCTCGCCAGAGACAGCCGCCTCCGGTGTGCTCCAGAGAAGTTTATAAATAATTAGGATCCATAACAGTAGACACGAAAGACTGGGAGACCTAAATGCCATGCTGGAGGGACAAAAAATGAAAGAGGTCCCACTAATTAGAATGCTCGGACTGTGGATAAAAAGCAACCTAAAGGCCAACTACTCTATGCCCTGAAGCTGTCAGGATACTGCACCTCTTTCGACGCATTTCGCAGAGGTCTGGTGGTGGGTGTTCTCGCATGGCATGCAGCCTGCAGTTCGATCTTTCTTGCAACTTCGGCTAAATAACAAGCTGGGAGCGTGATTAAGGAATGTAGACTTTTAGAAGACATGGAAGGGTGCGCATTTAGTGTGAGACGAGTTTCCATTTGAAATGTATTTCTTGGGGGTTGTGGAAGAAAGAATGAGTCAGTAAAATGTTAACGAGAGTTCAGCTGCGCTTGCACACGGGTTTATATCGCCTACGAGCTGAGAATGGTGGTCCAGTTGGTTTGACATGTTTATAAGATACAAACAAATAAATCAAGTGGGTTAAGTGAGGCCCACAAACCGAATATTCGAGCTGTACCTGCGACTGAAGTATGCCTCAAAAAAGCCGCTCATATGCACAAAGAACGACGCGCGTGCAAAAGTTCCTCACCGCGAAAACGCCCGCCGAGGGGCACACAATCACGCACAACAGCAAAGAAAAAATGCCGATGTCGATGACGAGATTTAGGAAAGATCCAGCAATCTTGCAATATCAGCTAGCCTAAGTGAGTACTGACGCGAAATTTCAAAGCTGAGATATGTAAAAAGCTTCCTTTGTATGTGGTTATATCTCCCACGAAGTTTCAACCTTAAGCGTTCAGTATCTTATTTCCCATGTATGTTAATTTCAACATACATCAGAAAGCTCAGAAGGGATACCCTTCCAGAATTGGAATCAGCATGAAGTGATGAGCGCCTTGCCCCCAAACTTCCGACGTCAGGGCTTCCGTGACGTAGCCAACGTGCTGGCTCCTGCTGGCGCGCGCTGCTGTGCCTTGTGCATCCGGTCACAGTTTTAGGACAGAAGTCACACCAAACGGGCGAGTACGGCCCAAACCAGTCAGGACGTATGCGCGTGCACGTCCAGACCGACCGTGGCGCGACGAGAACAGCACGATGACACAATCGCGCTTCTGTCACGGCGGCCGCCTCGGTGGTGTCCGTTTGGTCGAAAAGCAAAACTGAAACGAATAAACGACGCGGTAAATTATTTACACTGCGATTGATAATCTAATGTGCCATTATATGATAACTGGGCTAGTAGGCACCCATGGCAGCGAAAAATACATATCACGAAAATTTCGGGTCAGCACTCCTTTGAGCTGCGTATCCGTTCTTTCCACACTTAGATAATTAATTGGACAGTCTGCGTGTGGCACCAACGTTTCCGATATGCACGTTCTAATAAGAAAGAGCGTACGAACACATTCTGTGGTGAAACGGTGGGCATAGACGTTTGAACTGTGATGGCTCAGCCATGGTGAGCATCATTGGGTTACGGAATTACAGTTCAGTGCCCAGATCATGCAAGATAATGCCGTGTCACCACCCCATCGCTACTGTGACGATAGGAATGAGGAGGATTACCGGCTGTTTTGCAGTCTACATGCATGACGGTGGCGAAAGGTTCAGGAAAAAAAAAAGAAACATTTAGAGAATTCTTAGATAATGCTTACCATTGCCACGTTGCCTGCCCGCTTGTCGTCATTGTGAGTATTTATACTCAGGGTAGGCTATGAGTAGCCAAAAGGGCGTCACACGGTTGGCCCGTTTTTGCGTCTGTTGATTCGTGTTCGTGTTTCCATCCCTGTTTTCTGGATTTTAGATTTCTGTGTTCGTTCTTTTTTTTTTTTTTGAGGGGCCGGTGTATATGATGTATATTTATGACTTTGTTACTCCCTTTTTACACTTTCATTTTTTATTTCTTTTTGTTTTCGAATATTCCGGCCGTTCGACCACTGACCTCTACTTACGCTATTACTACGATTAGATATGTTACTACTGCAAAGTATGCATGTCTGCGCGAATGCAGGGCGTTACATGGTTGGGTATGGGGGTTACTCGGCCAAAGGTGCTATGCATTATAATTCCGATGATCGTACTTCCCTAAAGCTCAGTCACGGTGGCATTCCTGTCGCAATTAAACGGGGCCGGCTAACACGGTTTGCCGCTGCGGACGTTGGAGGCGGGATTGTTTTCTACTTACCGCTATGGCTGCTCTTCGACGAGGGCGAAAAAAAAAAAAAAAAAACTGGCGAAGCTTGCACTAAGTCGCGCAAGGCTTGAACCATAGCGAAGATGCAGGATTTCTTTCCACGTGAGCACTGAAGGACACATCACCACGCATGTGTACAAGTGTAATACCCCTGCTACACTGGGGTCCAAATGCCATTTGAACCAAATGTCATTTGACTCAAATGGGTTGCTTCAAATACCATTCAGAATCCGCCGTGCTACACTACAATTTCGATGGCATTTGAAAGCTTTCACAACTGTTCGATGTGCTGTAGTGGCGCTGTTGTTGCCCCGTTCCGTTTTCGTACACTAATACAACAATCAAACTTAGGAGCAGTGCGAGGCAGTAAAATGATATCAAATTAGAAGAGACACCAGTTTTGACTCTAAATATGGCTGTCTTGCGTTGTTTTTGTTTGTTTTTTGCAACTGACCCACTGGTTTTGAGAGTATGAAAATTAAATATGTTGATTTCGTATTTTAAGTAAATAAACAGGGAACAAAGTTTCACAAACAACAATATTTTGTTCGTTTTACGTACGGAAGTATTATATTTTTTATTGCCGATCCAAGACGCTGCGTCCGAGAGTGCTGGAAATGGCATTTGAAATCTTAAATGTCTCTCTCGGTGCTCATTTGGCTCAAATGTCATTTGAGCCAAATGGCATTTAAAAACCTAGTGTAGCAGCACAACTTGGCATTTGAGCCAAATGACATGTGGTTCAAATGACATTTAGACCCCAGTGTAGCAGGGGTATAAAATTGTTTATTTACATGTTCCGTCGTTGCTTTGCACTGTGCTTGTAGTAGTCATGGTCGTATGCATCGATGTCGCCGTGTTCCTCATGCCAAGCATTACATGCGCGGTAGCGCTTGACGACAGCTAGAGCGCAGCGGCGGCGTTCCTGGGGTCGCGTCGAGGTTCCGTGGAACAGGTGTTGTGCCAGCTGTGGCGTTGTTGGTTGCTAGGCAACGCGGGGCGCTCCTCGAGGTTCTCGCCAGACTTTTCTTTTTTTTCCTTTTTTGCTAACGCCACTTTTTGTTTTGCTAAAGCACGTGCCGGGGACACTCGGCAGTCGCCGCGAGACATGCGCTCACGAGCGCTCGGCATTTTCTTGGTATTTTGAAGGCGTTACGCGCCACACACTGCGGCCGCCTACAACAGCTCCGCTGTTAAAATTCGAATCCCCTCCGTCTAATGACGACGATGGTTGAGACGCGAAGCTTTCTTGGGTGCCAAAATTAAATAGCGAAGTGCCAAGGTCAAAGCCGGTGCAGTCAAAGTCACAATGGTGCAATCTGGTGCAATCGGTGCAATCGGTGCAGAACGGTGCAGACTGCTGCAGTCGTATAGACATCGGCTTCATAACGCAAGCGACCCAGGTTCGATTCCGATCGCAGGGCACGTTTTTTTTTCTTGTGTCATCATCGTCATCATCATCATCATCGTCGTCGTCGTCGCCCTCGCCGTCGTGTGCTATTTCATTGTGTAAAGTTGGCTTTCCTGAAGTGCGTTTTCGGTACGACACCGCCATCAGTGAGAATAAGAAAGCTTCGCTTTAAAGCGAAAGCGTCCGAATGTTTCGGAGTTCGGAGTTTCTTTATTTGACCACAAAGCAGCGCGTGCTCATACAAAGGAAATTACAAAACAGAAATGTCAACAGCGCAATGTGGTGTGGAAAATGAGGAGAAAGCTGCGCACATGCAGCTTGACAAAGCCCCACCTTCCAGAAAAAACAACAACAACAACAACAAAAAACAAGAAATCTCTTGTAGGAGATTTTAAGCGCATGTTAAATACTCCCGTATCAGTACAAACTAATCCGGACGCCTGCGCTATGACGCTTGGCCCAGGCGTGTCATTAACGCGTTAAACCCCACATTCGAATTTCTTAATATGGGTGAACCGTGACGTCACAGCATCAGAGTCCAATCAGAGAGATACAGAAACGCGGCTCATGTGTGGTAGGTAACGTGGCATCTTTGCGTAGCGAATCTAGAACGGAGGGGCAATTCTAAATTGCTGAGTCATAACGACCTCGCATAATTGTAACGCAAAGTGGGGTCAGGGGCATCTCGAGCTGGAAGGGGGCCTTTATTGTTGCTATCATTTCTTACCCTGGTATTCTGAGTTCCTGCTCCACTCGAGCCTCCGGTCGAGGAGATCCTTGAAATCGATTTCCCCATGCATAAGCATTGCGGAATCCTCCCCTCACCCGAGTGAAGGGAGTCAATTGAGTGGAGGAGGGACTCAGAATACGGCCCTTAGTCTAGCAACAGTGACTCGTCAAAGGTCCCGATGGCCACAACTCTTGGCCGACATGACACCTCATTAAAACTTCACCGCGGAGTAAATCGGCAGCCGACGAGAGCGAATAAGCATCCACCGTTACTCAACGAGCTCCCAGTTTCGTAAGACTCTATTGCGCAAGACAAAGCGGTCTGTGGTTGTGTAACTTTCGACGCTTGCAAAACACGGCCGATTCGGGGCAGCACATACTGCAGCGACCCAGACGGGCAGTCCTCGCCTTGCGCAAGAGACTCCCCTGCGCTCTGAGTTTCTATCCAGCCTGCGGCTTGCGCCACACGTAAAACTCCCGAAAACCTAGTTTCGCCATATAGACGCAGCGTCGGGGAGAGCCGTTTTCGTCAAGCAACAAATATTTGTATTCGTGTCGATTATTCGGTTGAAATTGTGGAGCAACCGCGGATGAGTTTTGTGGCGTAATTGCACGTGCATTGCTGCGTAAAGGAGGCACGAAATTTCGAAAGAATCCGCGACAGTGTGAAACAATATAGACTTTGGAACACTAAATTACTGGCCCAGACTCCCATGTATGCATAGAGCATTTAGTTTTCGAGGAAAAAGAGAGCGCTTCTTGCTCAAGCACACAGTTTTGAAGGTGTTGTGGTAAATTACAGCTCGAATGTCATTATTTGCTTTCCTGCTACACTGTTGCCCCTTACAAGGTGTGCGTAAGACCTCCTAAAGTGATTGGATAGTAAAGTAAGTTTTGTCCCTGCATCCTATTCGGCCGAGCAAGACGCGTGTTAAACCTGCAACTTTTTTTTTCTTGTTTCAGTTGGCTGGCTCAATTATTATGCTATTTATGTGCTCAGTTAATGGGATATGCTCTCTGCTATTTATTGGTCCGTTTGTGAAATTTATTGACGGGCTGATTGACTCACTATTTGGTTGATTGAATAATTGATTTACTGATTGACGACTGATTCATTTGTTGTTTGACTGACTAATTAATTGAGTACCTTATTGAGCGATTCAGACTGAGTGATTGAGCGATCCACGGATTAACTAACTTAAAGACTGATTCACTGACGGTTTGTTTAAGTGATTCATTCACCTACTGAGGGCGATTGATTGACTGGTTGATCGACTGGTTGACTGGTTGATTGAAGGCTTACTGACTGATCGAATGGCAAGAATTGGTTTTTAGGCTGGACGGACTAGCTATTGATTACTTGATTAATGGGTTGTTTGATGACTGATTGAATGAGCAATATTTAATAAATGCTCGAGGAAATTATTTATTGATTTACTGACCGGATGACTGATTGAGTCATGAATTGATTAATTGATTCAAAATTGTATCATATATGACTGGGTTACACATATTTTCATTTATTGTAATTTAAAACCAGCAATTGATTACCTGATTGACTGATTGATTGATTGATTGATTGATTGATTGATTTTTTGGGTATAGGATTCATTCATTGCCTTCATTAGCAGTTTTACAGAATGCTGCTTTAATTACTGACTGGAACTGCTTTGCGGAGTTACCGGCTAATTACTTAAGGGTCAGTAGGCAATTTTATTTAATTATGTATTTACTCCTTGATTGATGGATTCCCTCGTTGATTGCGATATTAAAAGGGGGCTTTGCTTGCTTGTTCATTTTGTAGCGTGAGCTACACTGGCCGAGGTTGAGCAGTTTCGCGTGGCTCCTGGAGAACCATGCTGCACATGCAAGAGGAGCAGTGACGTCTCACGGCGCACAGCTGGCGCGCCGGAGCCACCACCGCCGCTACTGGACTGGACTGGACTGGACTGGACTGGATTGGATTGGATTGGATTGGATTGGACTGGACTGGACTGGACTGGACTGGACTGGACTGGACTGGACTGGAGTGGATTGGATTGAATTGGAAATTGTTTTAGCAGCAATAAGAATGATATTCAGCTAATCCTAGACCACCAGGAAACTTAAGAATAACGCTGAGAACTACCTAAGAATGCTTTAACTGGACTGGACTGGATTGGATTGGATTGGATTGGATTGGACTGGACTGGACTGGACTGGATTGGATTGGATTGGATTGAATTGGATTGGAAATTGTTTTAGCAGCAATAAGAATGATATTCAGCTAATCCTAGACGACCAGGAAACTTAAGAATAACGCTAAGAACTACCTAAGAATGCTTTAACTCGAAAGGTTTTTCAAAGAGTTGCGTCTCTCGTGGTTCCAGTCCTTGTGTGACTCGTTTATTTCCTTCCGCTCTCCCTGTGTGGAGGGTACGTCGAAACTTCACTCTTGTCTAGTGTCGTCCGGCGCCTCGGGCGGCGGTAGTACACGCGAATATATATGAAAGCGTAAACACAAGGCGACAACTGTGTGCGTGTAGCCTCTGTCACTATGACCACCGATCCCGATATTTAAATGAGTGCGCACCCTTGTTGAAAATTCTGTGCGGCATCAAATTTGCTGTTCACCCGGCTCCACAAAGTTAATGATTCGTGCTTTTTTAACAGCGTAGCTGTTTAAGGTTGAGCTAAGTCCGGTAGCGTTAGCAAAAAAAATACAAAGAAAAAAATTCACAGCATATCCACGGGGTGAATGATGATGAGTGGGCGAAGCTCCTGAGGGGAAATCATCGGTAAAACCGCGACTCTTCAGTGAAAGTTCGCCCACTACATCTGTGTCCGAACGTAACGTCTAGAAAGTCTCGCTTAAACCGCGCGTCGGCACCTTGGGGCTGAGCTCGCCTGATGCGTTTTGCAGACGCCTCACGAGCTCTCACTGCATCGGGGTCTGCCTGCCGATACGCGCGCTTTCTCGCCGCTTCCCGTTCTCTGACGTTTTGGAGATCCTCTTCGCGCCGCAGCCGTACCGCTTCGCGTACGGCAGGGTCCTCGCGCCGTTGCCGTGACGCTTGGGCCTCTCGTTCTCGAACGCTGGGATCTTGGCGGCGTCGTCGCGCAGCCAGACGACACGCTTCGGCCTCCCGCTCTCGTACGGCAGGATCTTGGCGGCGGCGTCGCGCAGCTTCACGGAGCGCTTCTACCTCGCGGGCTCGCACATCTGCAGCCTTATCCATCGGGCGACTCCGAGCGCGCGCCAACAGCGAACGGATTTTATTACAACGCTCCCCGCCATCTAGTAAACAATCCAAGAACTAAACTAGAGGTAGCCACGACATCTAGTAAACAATCCAAGGGCATCTTTTCATCATATACAAGTACCGCCATCTAGTAAACAATCCAAGAACTAAACTAGAGGTGGCTACATACATACGTCGAGGATGGACAGACCCACGCCCTAAGGAGCTTCGCCCCTAAAAAAACTCATTCGGCACGAGGTGTCCGGCACTACCTTCGCGCAGCTGCGTAGGCGGAGCCAGGTCTCGCCTAGCTACGACGTCATTGCCGCTACGTCGGCGGCACACACAATGCCCCATGACTCCGCGCCGAGCACATCGTTTACACTCCCGCAAAAGATTGGCCAGCCGAAGATTTTTAGAACTCCCGAGGAAGAAGAAGCACAGCGCGAACGCCGTCGTGTCGGCGCTCAAGAACAAGTGAGACGCCTACGATGCAACCTCGAGTATCGCGCCGAAGCCGCCGCGCCTAAACGGCAGCGAAGAGCGGAAGATCCCGGGTACTGCGGTTGTGGTCTGGAGCGGAATCGCCGGCGAAACGACCTCGGACTTCGAGAACTTCCAACGTCAAGCCAGCAAATTTATGGGTGGCGCAAACGGCCGGTTCGCCTCTGCCGTCAACACTAGCCTAGCATACCAAGAACATCGCGAAATCTAACAAGCAAGTTTTAGCAAAACCGGAAGAAGCTAGGTCCATTCCCAGCTCCGCTGTTCTCCAGCCTTGCACCGCCATGGTGCAAGCTGCGCCAGGGATAGAGAGGGATGGATGGATGGATGGGAAACTTTATTTGGTCCTGCAAGCAGTGATAATTAACCACTAAGCGGGCCACTCCCAAGTCGGGACCGAAAGGCCAGGCCTCACAGCCACGTCGTGAGCCTGCTGGACAGCCCAGAATTGATCGTCCAGGTCCGGACTGCGAAGCGCAGCCTCCCACCTGGACGCGTCCACGATAGCCGGGTCTTCAATTCACTCGCAGGACCAGAACACGTGTTCCAGTGTGGCTAAATCACCACAGTCCATGCAATAAGGCTCCGTATACGTCTCAGGATAAAACATGATGAGCCTCCGCGGGCAAGGATAGGTGCCAGCCTGCAGTAAGCGTAATGTTTGGGCCCCGCCCCGTGGAAAGCATCCCTAGTCCGGGATTCCTTGGCTTCGACTGGCTGTCCTTTCCCGGGTCACCAGGGTGAGCTGTTCATCCGAATATAAGCTGCTCTAATTTTTTTTAATGTTTAGTTCTAGTTCTGAGGAGCATCCACTTTGACCTTGAGCGGCACGTGTCGCCGTTTCCGCCTCTGGTTGCTATTGCGGTTGGGTCGTTCTCACATGGGGTCCCGCGGATTCCAGGCGGTCCGCGAGGCCGTTTCAGGGGCCCGCAAAGCCCTCCTGAACTCTCCCGCTCTCCTTTTTTTCTCCTTTTCGCCAAACCTTGCTGGCTGTGCATGAAGGTCGCTTTTCCGCATGACTTGTGCGTTTAACTTCTCCGCGTAGCACATATTTCTAACGTTAGCTTTTCGCACAACACGCCAGCTACGCGAAAAAACCAGACACACGAAGGCTGCATAGAGGTGTTGGGGTGACTTCTAACTGCAAGAGCAAGTTAAAGCAAAGCTTGCGCATCGCCACGGATGCGCAAGTTCACCTTTTGACCGCAGACACCCCCCCCGCGACACATTCCTCGAAGCACATCGCGTGATTATCCGCGCTCGCTTTCGGCGCTGCGCACAAGGCCCCGTTTTCAGTCCTTCTGCTCAACCATAAGCGGCAGCGGCCACGGTGGTTGTCGCCAGTCAGCTGATCGGCAGCCGACCACCCCGCAGCGTCCCACGCATGCGCCGCTTGGCCGTCTCGGGCTACGTGACTCGTCTTGCACCGCGTTCGCCGTGAAATAGGAACGCTGCGTTCGCCGTGAAATAGGAACGCTGCGTTCGCCGTGAGAAAAACCAAGGCCGGGCCTCCATCTGTGAGCGTTTGCACGGGACCTAACTGTTTTGAGCCGTGGTCGGCAGCACAGCTACATCAAAGGTTAATCAAGCGAAACCAACACTCAACCAGACTAGGCCAAGCTTTTTCTTTGCATATCCAAGCATAGCTGGGCTAAGCCATGGCCATTTTTGTTTGACAATTTGACAAGTATCAACACAGTTTATCGTGGGATCCGCCATCCATTTTGAAAGCCCATAAGGGGTCGTTGGCGCACATATGGTTGCGAACCGCTGCGGTAGAGGTTCGTGCAGCTTGCTGTGATGGCGGCAGTTCCACGAACGTATGGGAAACGCGCAGGAATCACAGAAATTAGCCTAGTAACGCATTCACGGTTAAAAAAACGCTCCATTCAACCGTTCCGAACGCACTTTCGCGCAGACGGGTGCACCTTCGGATACATACGCCTCCCGCTTAGGCGTGTCGTGCCCATTATAAAATGGGGAACATCGCACACGCCTACGAACCTGGCTTTTCCTCTTTAAGAAAGTTAGTGAGAGGAAGCCCACTCCACGAAAGGTGGCTAGCTGGACGGAGCTGGTTACGTGAAGGCTAAATCTGGCGCTGAAATTTGAAAACAATACTACGGTACGTCTGGGTTCACGATGGTAATTCATGAAGTATTTTAAACAAAGATGGGCAGCATTACTTTTATACCGTGACAGCAATCAAGTCAGTCGCATTGTGGGAAAACAAGGGTTTGTGAGCGTACTGAGAACCGACCAGACAGACAGTAGTTGTAGCAGTACCAATATTTGATTTGATTGTTGGGTTTAACGCGCCGACGCAACCCAGGCGATGAGGCGCGCCGTAGTGGAGGGCTCCGGATTAATTTTGACCACCTGGGGATCTTTAACGTGCGTCGAAATCGCGTACACACTGGCATTTTTGCTTTTCGCCTCCATTAGAACAGCGGCCGCCGCCGCCGGGAATCGCACCTGTGTCCTCGTGCTCAGCAGCACAATTGTAGTAGTAGTAATAGTAGTAGTAGTTGTAGTAGTAGTAGTAGTAGTAGTAGTAATTGTAATAGTACTAGTAGTTGTAGTTGTAGTAGTAGTAGTAGTAGTAGTAGTAGTAGTAGTAGTAGTGGTAGTGGTAGTGGTAGTAGTTGTAGTAGTAGTAGTTGTTGTTGTAGTAGTAGGAGTACTAATGAACACTTATTGACGTAAGTTTGAGGGTACGGGTGTGAGTTCAGTCTCCTTAGTCCAGGAGGCCGCGAGCCCGCGCTGCTTCCAGGGCTCTAGCCACGAGAACTTGGCGTTGTTCCGGCGATCATTTAGCGAGCGCGGTCTCCCATTGCCCAAGGGTGAGGCTTCGTGTGGAGGAGGCGGGGGGGGGGGGTAGGCAGTGCTGGCATAATAGGTTGTAGAGGGAGGAGAAATGTGTGTGAGAATAGGGTGGTTGTAATATATGCCGGTTGGGAGCCTGCGCCAGGTGCATGCCCTCTACATGGATAGGGAAGGGGGAGCGTATCGCCTACTATGATTCATGCACTAAAAACGATTTAATAACCTTTTGTTCGCACCCACAGATATCGAGTACGAAACCGCAAAGAAGACTTACACCGCAAGACAAAGTTTGGGCTGCTTTACTGGGAATTTCAGTTATCGAGCTCGGCTCAAAAACCTGCGTGATTATGGCATATAGCTTCGGCCTTGTAGGACCTCATAGCTCGCCTGTTGTGACAGGGTAGACGCAGAGGGTTGTAGGCAAGGTTTAAATGCTTGAAAAAAATTGTAATATCATTATATTAATTGAGATTTTACTTAATATATTGTGTGTCCTAAGGCTGGCGTGAAGAGTGTTGCCCACGTCATAACCGCGCCTCGGAAAACGTGTCTTAATCAGTGTAATGGGACGCAAGGAATTACTCAACGCGAATAGTATAAAGAGGCTAGTGAGGGGGAGAAACGGACGTCTCTAATAAATTCTGAATGGGTCAGTCCTTATAAATGGCAGGGCCGAGTTGAAACGGAAGAAAATTTCAGGTTATGTTATCGCTAGGACGACTTGAAGGCTGAATCCAGAGGGGCGGTGCATTGAAGACACACAGACGATTAATTCCGTTTCACCTCCTTTTTTGCCGAATCCTTCGTCTACCACCGACGTACCTTTGTTCAATTAGCCATTCATTTATTCGTCTAAATTAGGTTGATCAGTTGGTACATCCCCCATATTTCACTTATCAATCCCCTCTTGAAGCACTCAGTCATCCGCTAGAATCGTTAGTCACCCACCTTAAACCATTGTAATTCACTTTGATTCCCACTAATTCACTCTGCTCGCTTCGCTCCATTCTGCCGCTCTCTTTCTCCATCTGCTGTGTACCGTCGTTGGCTGTCATTTTTGGCTACTGCCGAGTTGAAGCGCATGCTATGGAATGCTTTGTGCCATGGAACGCCTCGCGCAAGGCGTTTTTATGGATTGGCGACCGGTTTTCGCTCAACCTCGTTGAACCTCGACAGGTCGATGAGACATATAAGGCTAGCTGTCGCCTTAATGAACACCGGTGACGATGTTTCGATTGCATGAGATCTACAGACCATAGATTTAATCTCTTATTTTCACGCAAAGAAGCTCGCAAAGCTGGCAAAGAAGCCGGACACCGTGCAGGCTCTCATCATAGTGGTAGACTTTATTGCGCATCGAGTGTACCCAACCTGCAACCCTAAAGGCCGAGACCCCTCGTATTAGGCACAAATACATCACCTCCGGAAGATGATGGGTGTAACATTGAGGGACAAGAAGAGAGCGGAGTGGGTCAGGGAACAAACGAGTGTTAAGGACATATTAGTAGAAATTACGAAGAGGAAATGCACGTGGGCACGGCATGTAATGCGAAGGCACATAACCGTTGGTCATGAGGGGTAACAGAGTGAATATTTAGAAAAGGCAAGCGTAGCAGGGGGCGGCAGAAAGTTAGGTGGGCAGGCGAGATCAAGAAGTTTGCGGGGATGACTTGGTCGCAGTTTGCACAGGACTGGGATAATTGGAGATTAATGGGAGATGCCTTTGTGCTGCAGTGGGCGTAGATTGGCTGATGATGATGATGAGGATGATGACGATGATGACGATGACATCACCTCACGCTGGAAACAGAAATTAACACTTCAACGAGAATTGATTGATTGATTGTAGGATTTTAACGCGCCGACGCAGCGCAGGCGATGAGGCGCGCCGTAGTGGAGGGCTCCGGATTAATTTTGACCACCTGGGGATCTTTAACGTGCGCCGAAATTTCGTACACACGGGCGTTTTTCCTTTTCGCCTCCATCAGAAAAGCGGCCGCCGCGGCCGGGAATCGAACCCGCGACCTCGTGCTCAGCAGCGCAACGATAGCCACTGAGCCACCGCGGCGGGTACTTCAACGAGAATTAGCGAGAGTGCACAGCCAGATTCCACCCCTGACCTCACATTCACGCTACACATAGGGAGAACCACTTGGAATGCACCAGACACATCTATAGGTAGCGGTTACTATATAATACAGACTGTACTGACCCCGACAAACAAAATCACACACAATCGCAGAAAACCCTTACACACAGGCAGGACTTCTGAGACATCTGAGCATTGAGAATATTGCAGGCATAAATCTATGGGTCGAATAGCTCTTGAAAGATGTAAAAGACGCCACAAAAAATCAGTATCCGGAAATACCCTCCGAAGCTGTTGACTCACATTGTAACCACCTGCAGTGAGCCTATAGCATACAAAGATTATGGCGAAAAAACAAAATCAGCCGCAAACTCAGAATTAAACTATCAAAACTGGTTAGGGACATAGAAAGGCATCAACACGCTTATCTCAAGATCAATGGGACCAAATCTGCGATGAAATTAAAGGAAACGCGTGCATAGGGAAAACATGCCAGCTCATCAGACGTCTGCTTGACTCAGATTCAGACCACACCCAACCTGACGGAAGAACACGGACTGACTAAAATAATTCAACCTTCCAGGCGCTGACGGAGACTTGATATAACAAGTCAGCAAATCCCACCTCTCCCCTGGAACTTCAAATCCCCTTCCCCAGTACAGAAGGCAAAGAAATCCGCTAATGGACAGGGAAATAAACGAGGCCAAGGTACGCGGGAAAACAACTTCGCTCAGGGTCGGCCTCTGGCCCCAACCCAATAACCAACAACATGTTGAAGAATCCGATTACTAACATCACGAGTTTTTTCAACAAGTGTTGAAGAAAAGGCATCATCCCTCATGCATGGAAACACGCAAAAGTGGCGTTTATTCTGAAACAGGGCAAATCTTTAAATCTGGAACATCTACGACCAATCTATTTAACCTCATGCTTGCGAAAGCTAATGAAACATATCTTAGAAAGATTGAGAAAGCACATCCAAGACACACAGCAGCCCCCATCAACAATGATAGGCTTCAGAGCAGGACTGTCTACGCAAAATATTTTGCTCCGGCTATCTCATGACAATATGACCCCTTCAGGTATACTCAGACGCGGCGGAAATCACCAGATCTAGCTAAGGTTTCGATAATGTAACCAACGCTGCCATTATCGAAGGGCTAGAGTCAGCCAACCCCCGAAGCCGCAAATACAACTGCACCAGGAACTTCCTTACAAATAGGACTGCAGTATTCAACATACATATGAAGCGTCACCTCTATCACTATTTCATTTTGAGACAAAGGCACACCGCAAGGAGCAGGGCTCTCCTCGCTGCTATTTAACCTGGCAATACTGAACATCCTCAAAAGCTAAACCTGATCCCTTACCTGAAATTCAGTTTGTATGCAGTGTCAGCCGGGGTTGAGGCCACCTGGAGGAGGGAGCCCAGCACCTGGGGCTCCGACCACTACCCGCTGCACATCGCACCACCCGACAGGACAGCCAAGCGAGCCGCACTGCACCACGTCACCCACTGGGACCGGTTCCGGCGCTGCTTCGCCGAGCAGGACCTGGGGGAAGGAGCCGAGCTGTTCCGGGGCCTGGTTTGCTGCGCCAGGCAAGCCACCCAGAGCTGCACAGTAGCTGAGGGGGCCACCACGCCGGACCTGAAGCTGCTGTAGTTGCGGGCGGTGCGCAACCACGCGGAGAGGAAGGCCCAGCGCTCGGGGGAGCGGGCGGACTGGACGGCGTACCGGCGAGTGGATGCGGCTTGCCGCCGTCACGCCAACCGCCTGAGCCGGCAGCGCTGGGCTGAGCTATGCGTTAGCTCGGAGGCCGACCCACGCTGCCGCCGCCTCTGGGGCATCTTCAACTCCATCCTGAAGCGCCAGAGAAACCGCAACCCCCTGGCTGCCATGGCCATCCGCAAGTAGGCCAGCTTTGCGGAGTTGGCCGAACTCTTCGCTGCACACTTCCTACCACCACACCAGGTGGAATCAGGGCCCGCTGGTGCTGTTGCTGGGACGGGGGAGGTGCACCACCCCCTCAACAATGCCCCCATCAGAGAGACTGAGCTCCGCAGTGCCCTTCGCAGCTGCAAGCGTAAGTCGGCGCCAGGGGCAGACGGCCTTACCTACCAGATGATGCGCAATCTGGATGAAGTGGGGTTCGGCAAGCTCCTGGTGGCCTACAACCGCATCTGGAAGACGGGGCAGCTGCCACCCGAGTGGCTGCTCACCATCCTGAGGCCCATCCTCAAGCCGGGGCCGGGGAGGGGCCTCGACGTGGTCACGGCATATCGCCCAGTGGCTCTCACCTCCTGCGGGTGCAAGCTGCTGGAGCGGGTGGCGCTGCGCAGGATGGAGGCCATCGTGGTGGAGGAGGAGGTGATCCCGGAGCAGCTCACGGGGTTTCGGAAGCACGGAGCGGCGACCGACTCCATCACTGACGTGGTGGCGGCCCTGGAGCACGCCCGTGCCACCAGGCAGGTGGCTGCCCTGGTGCTGCTCGACGTGAAGGGCGCTTTCGACAACCTGCAGTGCCCCGCCATCTCCTATGCCATGGAGGAGGCTGACATTGCGGGGAAGGTGCGGGGCTTCGTCGAGGCGTTCCTGACTGGCCGAACGGCACAGGTGCAGGTGGGGGACGTCTTGTGTGCACCTCGGCCAGTGGATGTCGGCACCCCACAGGGCTCCGTTATCAGCCCCTTCCTCTTCAACCTGGTGATGGCAGCCCTGCCAGGCTGCCTACCCAGAGGAGGGGTGCACAAGGTACACATGTCGGTGTACGCTGACGACATTGCCCTGTGGGTGCTGGGACCGAAAGGAGACGGCAAGGCAGTCGTGCAAAAGCTGCAGGCAGCCATGGATGCGGTGCGGTACAAGCTCGAAGGTGTTGGCCTGCAGCTGTCAGCTGCAAGGACAGAGGCCATGCTGGTACACCCGAGTGCAGCCGCCCGCAGACGGACGAGGAAACTCCAAATAGATGGCGTGGAGCTCGAGTGGAAGACCAGGGTGCGCTACCTGGGGCTCACCCTGGACCACAGGGTGGACTTCCGCCAGGCCGCCAATGAGCTCCGTGCCAGGGCACAGCTCGCCACCTCGGCCGTGCGGAAGATGGTCGCCCGAGACAAAGGCTGCTCCCAGCAGGCAGCCCTGCGGCTGTACAGCGCCTCGGCAGTGGGACTACCGATGTACGCGCTGCCGCTGGTCACCCTGCGGAGACCCAACTGGCGGCAGCTGGAGGGCGACCATCGGAAGGGCGTTCGCGCCTGCCTGGGCCTGCCCCGAAACTCGCAGTGCGACAGGACGCTGGCTGAGACGGGGGTGTGGACGCTGGAGATGACGGCCGATCAGCGGGCCCTGGGCCACATCGACCGGCTGCGCCCAGCCGAAGGGGGAGGACCCCTGCTGCAGCGGCTGCGCACCCACCGGCACTCGCGCATGGGGCGCATGCTGGTCCGGTACGAGCGGGTGGTAGGCACCATAGACATGGGGCCCTCCAGCCACCCTACGGACCTGGCGGCCGAGTTGCACCTGGAGATTCCGGGCCTGCGCAGCAAGCGGCGCACGCCCCAATGCGGGCTGCTGCAGCTGGCCCGGGCCGTCGTCTGGAAAGACCTGGAGGGCCACACCCTGGCCTATTCGGATGGCTCTGTGCGGCAGCGGCAGGGCTCGGCTACAGCGGCCGCCGTGCTGGGAGAGGCCACCCGGCAGGCCCGGCTGCACTACGCCGCATCCTCGGCCACGGCAGAGCTTGTGGGGGTCCAGCTGGGCCTGGACCTGCTGCTGGAGCTGGAGCCCGCGCCCGAGCGCTGCGCCCTGCTGTGCGACTCCCGGGTGGCTCTGCTGCGCATCCGGGAGGGCGACCCACACTCCCCTCTGGTTCGGGGCGTGCGCGAGATGGCGGAGCGGAACGGCTGGCAGACAGGGGTGCCCGGCTGCGGCTGCAGTGGGTGCCCGGCCACATCGGGCTCGAGGGCAACGAGCGGGCGGACGAGCTAGCCGCCGAGGCCCACGAGCTGACCCCCTCGGTCACGGATGCCCAGGCAGCGGCGGACAACGCCCGCCTGCTTATACAGCGGCACGTGCGGGCACAGCACCCGGGCCCACGGCTGGCCGGTGGAGAGGCCCCACCACCAGTGCGGGCTGCCCGGCGGCCCCGACAGCAGCGTTCGGCCGTCCTGCGCCTCCGCGTGGGGGCTGTCTCGACGGCTGAACGGAAACACCGCCTGGGGCTGGCCGACAGCCCTGCCTGCCAGCACTGCCGCGCACCTGTTCAGTCCCTGCCGCACCTGCTCTTCGAGTGCCCTGGGTATGCGGCAGGAAGGCCGGAACTGGTGGCCGCCCTGGGGGGAAGGGCTCGGCCGCTAGACGAGCTACTATGGCCGCCGGGCAACACCGGGGAGAGGGACAGCGTCCATGGGGCGCTGGGCGGGTACCTGGACGCCTCTGGGCTCCGCCTGGCGCTACACTCCCTGTGACTGTGGACCCAGTGACTGTGTGTACAGACTTTTTATTATTATTATTTATTTATTTTTTCCCTCTTGTGGACCAGACGTTGAGTGTGCATGTGTGAGTGTGCGTTAACATGTAAATATGCACCTCTGTCCACTGTATTCTGTAAATATGTCACCTCTATCATCTGTCTCTCCTCTCTATGAATCTGTCATCCTCTGCCCCAACTTGCACACCAGCAGGCGTTCCGGTGTCCACCCCTACGTGTTACAATTTACGCCTGCTGGTGGTCTTTCCTTTCCTTTTCCTTGTCAATAAATTCATTCATTCATTCATTCATTCATTCATTCATTCATTCATTCATTCATTCATTCATTCAGATGATATCACTCTGTGGGCGAGAGGTGGTAGCGACGCATAGATATAGAAAACATTGCAAAATGTTTTACAGGTGGTAATAAAAAAAGCAGAGAAGGTAGGGTTATCATGTTCACCAGATATGTTCGAACAGTTTCGAATTTCCCTTAAACGAAGAAAACAGCAACTCCCCGACATTAAATTACACATCATCAACAATCCCATTCCAGAGGCCTCATCACTGAAAATCAAAGGCGGCCAAATTCAGAACAAGACAAACCCTAAATTTCTCTAGACAATCCAACGCCATATCTAGCAAACAATCGCTCAGATTCACCGAGTTTCAAACAGACGCAGTAGTGTAACAGAGGAAAGTATCAGGCTGGCATAAGTGTTTGACATCAGCAGAATAAACTATTCTCTACCCTATCTAAACCCAAGCACCACAGAACTAAACAAAGTGAACCAGTTAATCAGGAAAGTGTATAAATCCACACTGGCCCTGTCCCTGTGAACCTCAACAGCCAGACTCGAGGGACAAGGAGTTTACAATAAAGCTGAAAAACTTATCGAAGCCCACTTGTAAAGTCAATACGGCCGATTATCCAACACCCCTACAGGAGTACACATCCAGCATAACTTATGAATCAAACATCCTCTCAACAAACTGGCAAACTCCCAATACCACATGACACGCACGCAAACATAAGCCGATCATACGAAACATGCATCCCATACACAACACAGAGAGAAAAGAAAAAAAGACCTCGAGCTCTCCAGTCAAAATTTGGAAGCAAACCCAACTTCGTGTATGTTGATGCAGCTGAGTATAGATACCACGATGCCTAAGCGATCGCCGCAGTAAACGCCGGAGGGTCCCCTCTAGATGCCGCAACTGTCAAGACCCTCAGTCCTGAGACAGCGGAAGAGGCGCCAATAGCCATAGCACTTTCACTGCACACCACCCCGACCACAATAATCTCAGATTCTAAAACCGCAATACGAAATTTTGCTGCCGGCTTAATCTCCAAAGCAGCACTAAACATTTTGAGCCGAAATCATCCATTGTCCCCCTAAGAGCTGGTCTGGACACCGGCTCACTCTGGCTTCGATGGAAACGAGGCAGCTCACGAAATGGCCCGAGGGTTCACCATCCGGGCGGGAGCTAGCCTGTATCCAAACCACGGAGCCAGATCTGCACGGGACAGACTAGTGTGGTACAATGAGATCACACAACATTAACGCCTCTCTCTCCAGGTCTACCCTCCGGTGGACAAAAACTTAACTAACGAGCAAGAACGCGTTTGGCGCCTCCTACACACAAACGCCTTCCCAATTCCCGCACACATTAACCCGTCAGTATACCCCTCCCCTGACATCCCCCTATGCGGCACCCCAGCCAATCTACCATGGGCCTTCCCTCAAAATAACTAACCCTATAGTCATAACCGAGCTGTAGTGGGATGAGGCCCTGCGTAGCCCGGACCCAAGCGTGCAAACCACCCTGGTCATCCGAACTACCGACGTCGCCGGCCGAGTCGTGCTCGCTTCTACGAGTATCCTCTGACCCAAATTAATGCTCAGTAAAACGTGTTTTCTCTCATCCAGCGCGACCCCTGAAACGACTTGCTCCCGCATCGCTTTGTCGAAAAGGTTTGTAGTCTAGTCACTGGAGGCGCTTTGCTTTGCGATCCGCTATAATAAAGCTTCTGGTGTTGCTCCGCTGACTGCCGCTTGTAGTGGGAGAGTTGATAGCAAGTTTTGCTGCTTGTCTGTTCGCGCTGCGTTCTTTGAGAGAAGTAGTTGTAGCACACAGCTTCCTATATAAAAGATTTGACAGTCTGCCTAAAAATGTTGTGAACTTGAAAGCACTAGCTAAGTTATTGGAATGTCCCACCCTAAGGTGAACAACTCGAAACGCGCCAAGGTCCCCCAAAATTTGTGGAAGCGTTTGAGTGGTAACTGTCTGATTGATTGTGTAGTTCTTTTCAGGGGCTCATCTCCACACGCGCGCGCACACGCACGTACACGCACACGCACGTACACGCACACGCACGTACACGCACGCGCACACGCACACGCACACGCACGCACACACACGCACACACACACGCACGCACACACACACGCGCGCGTACACGCACACGCACACGCACGCACACACACACACACACACACACACACACACACACACACACACACACACACACACACACACACTTCTACGTATGTTTGCCTATGAAGACCCAGTCCCTAGGGATTAGAGAATTTTAGTACAAAGCATTTTATAAATACACCATGGATCGTGCATGGAGAAGCGTGTCGCGTCACGCGTTGCGTACGACGGACGGTTTAATTTTTAGGCGCAGTCACTTAAACATGTTCACGCATTAAAACACTGGTGAGAGACGCAGTGCACGCACAAGCTTGAAATAGTCAAAATCTGTGCAACGTGAAGGAAATAAACAGGAAATCACGTGAAGGAAATCACGAACCTCTTAAAAGTGTTAGGCTAGTACAGTCGTCCACAGGCTTATAACTGGAGCATCACATTTTCTAATAAAAACTGTTTAAATGAATGTGACTCTAAATGAATGGGACTCAAGAGCCCCCTTAAACTTTAAAGAAATGTAGCAGTTGTGACTAGATTACCCCACACCAAAGCAGGAGGAAACGATAAGTGGGTACAGCATTGCTCCGCGGACGACTGTACGACATTACAGCCACGTTTGAGAATTTCACTGCGTAGAGTAATGGCGACAGGAAAGCACGTGCCTGTGATGGATTACCGGGAAGCAAAGAGGAAACAGGAAGGTCTGCGCTCGTCTGTGTTCTTCCTTGTTCGCGTTACTTCGCGGTGTGAAAATTTTCAAATATGGCTATGTTGCAACTAGTCGGCAATGCTATACAGCCTCTACTTTCATTAATCGAGCTATCATTGCGCTTTATTCGCTTTTTTTGTACATAGTCTTTGTCTCTGGTCTGCCGAAGCACTGAACACTTGTTGGCTTCCCACGATGCAGTTGGTGGAAACATTCGGAAAAGCGAATAGACACACTCGCAAATTTTAACATGGCATCAAATTCTCGCTTAGAAATCACATAGCCTAATTATGCTCGGCAATAAAGCATAAAAAACAAAAACATTCTTGTAGGCAGTACAAATATATACGATTCTACAACAATATATATGTTACCTGAGACACAATAGTCTCCAAGTTTCTTAAACGTTTTTCTTTGCGTTTTCATATCATGTAGTAAATCGTTTCGGAGAGCATTTAAAAATTCCGGCACGTAAAGTTTCCTAATTTTTTTCCCAGTAGTTTATGTACACTCGCGGCTGCATGAATGTTTCTGTTTTCATTAGCGTTCTATTTTTCTTAACAAGAACTTTGAACTGGTTGCAGAAATAATATCACGTTAGTACCTCGTATCGAAACAGCTGCAGTCACGCCCGAAGTATATATGCCTAAATAAATGCTTATCCTATATTTTTTCATCTAACTTTTGTTTCATACGCAATAAAATATACTATTTTCTTAATTACTTCATTTATATATTGTTGTTAATGGTCCGAGCATCAACCATACAAGGTTATTACGTAGCCCTAAATGCCTTCCGCCAGTGCTTTATAAAATATGGTTTGTCTTAATTTCAATGGTGCCTTCCCTCTCAAATAGTGAATTATAGCTGCTACCCTTAACTTGCGTAAAAACAGGAAATGCCTAGAGAAAAGGACAGAAGAGGCCTAAATATTTTACTTCGGGCTCTAATGCAGGAGGCCTGCATTTAGAAAAGCTACATTGAGATGCAAATATATACAGTGGAATCTCGTTGATACGATTCGGCATATTACGTTTTTCGGCCTTATACGTTTTTCTTTTCGTTCCCGGCACGTCCCTTAGAAATAATGTTTTCTCGTGCATTTATTACGATCACATTTTTGCCGAAAATTGGATAATACGATCGCGAAAGCGGATCTCGACCGACTTTTTTAATAATCTTACGTTTATTCTTTGGTATACTCGCTCAAACCGCATTCTACCAGCCGCGACCTGCACGTTGCAGAGACACCGAGGGAGCGGAAGCGCCGGATCTGCGGCAAAAAACATTACTGCAATGCGTGGCCGTTCCGTGCAAGGCTGACGATAAGTCAGGCAATGCACCCCGCCATGTCGTAAATCGTATCATAATCAAGGAAGAAAGCGGGCAATGCTCGCGGCAGGCGCAACTCCCCTTCCTGTCTTCTCCCATGCTTCCCGCGCAGTGATTTGCTCTTTTTTTGCCTTGTTGCAATGCGCGGCCCTGTTTCCGGGCATGTGACAACGTCAAAGAAATGCATGCGCTAGGGGAACTTGTAGGCAAATTCGAAGAGAACCCGAATAGGAAGTGCGTGGAATTGGCAAGCGAGCTCGCTTTGCCAGTGTCAACGCTCAACACTATATTGTCGGTCAGCAAGAGTAACTTCTAAAGGAGCTGCAAGTTTTTAGACCTGTTGTAAAACAAGCGTGCGAAGTGTAAAACTTCGTGTAAAACAAACGTGTAAAACAAACAAATGTTCGAAGCATGAGTAAAAGGTAAACATCCTGCGTACATGGTTCAAAGAAGCGCGAAAGGAATGAACTTCGACGGGTCAGTCCTATGTGAAACAGTAGACAACGTCACCTTCTCCTTGGGTATGCAGAACTTTCAAGCATCCGGAGGCATGCCTTCACCGATTTACGGCACGACCCGGATTGTCGTACAGGACAGTGTCTGTCAAAGCAACAAATAAGGGCAGCTTCTTTTTTGATGTTTTAGAAGAGTTTTCTCCTGGACAAAAGAAGAAAGGACTGCACAAATTGCGCAGTTACTTCAATGTTGCACGATAAAAGTGATATTCTGACGGAGCATGCATATTTTCCTTCTTTTGTAACCTATTTGGATAATACGATTTTCGGGTAATACGTTTTTTTTTTTCGGTTCCCGTGAAAAACGTATTAACGAGATTTCAGTGTATGGTCATTCAGACAAGAAACTTTGTTTGGGTACTTAAGCATACCAATTATGTTTTCTATGGATTTACGAAAATTGAATTTTGTTCGACTAATCCGTGACTTTGTGAATGTTATTTTCAAAAGTGTTTGTTCCGCAGAAGGAGTCCGTAATTTTAAGAGCTAGAGTTGTGTCATCTGCATACTAGAACACGTTCAAGTTCAGCGGGAGTAAACTAAGATCGGTAACGCGTATATTGAAAAGCATGGGGCCCAGTGTGCTGCCTTGAGTCACTCCACACTGTATTTCTTGAATGCTGGTATACTCTCCTTGGAGTTTTACGCATTCAGGTCGCTGTGAAAAATAAATCGTAAAAAATTAAAAATCTGCTCAGGAAACCCCAATTTTCGTCACATCAATATATGGTTTGCTGTGTAGAACGCTTTTTATGTGTCTAAATAAAACACAACAAGAGCCTCATTACTTTCAATACAGGCGCTAACAGGTACTAAAATTCTTCTACAAGCGAAATAGTGTTTCTATTTTCTTTTTGTGACTCCAAACTATGCATGGTTATTTAGGTTGTGTTTCTCGCAAAGGGATTGTATTACAGACGCTATAATCTTCCCCATTATATGAGATAACGCTGATAATATTGCAATCGGCTTGTAATTACCGAGGTCGCCTTTCTTACCGTGTTTGTAAATCGGTCTTACCATGGAAACTTTCATTTCTTTCGGTATGTTTCCCGTTTTCAGTATTCCATACAGAATTCTTATAAACACATGTTTTAACCTCTTGAAGTGGCACAACAAGTTCCTCAACAGAATTCCTCAACAGAATGTTTTCAAATCCGGGCGGTTCAAACGGGTTCATTCCAAGCTCTGCTGCAGTAATCAACGGCAGATATATGCTGGGTTGGCGCACGCGCGCTGTGCGTACTCTTCCATTTGCGTTCTATCTTCGCCCCCGTTTCCCTAAATGCCTGGACGGCCTGTATAAACGTGTCGTTAAATTTATTGCACAACTCATTCATGTTTTCTTTCGGAAAGTTATTTCTTATTGTGTAATCTACGCCCGCTTTTTAACTCTTCCCATTAATTCATAACCCATCTTCCACGTTTTTTTTTTTTACTGTTACTCTTATTCTCCGAAAATTGAGACAAGTGGCGTCTACTTTTAGCCAGATTACGGTATGGTATCGGTACATAAACAAGTGTACAACGATGTCCTTAAATATGTTATTTTTACGCCACAAAAGACATAACGTGTTAGATAACAACAATCTGGACAAACGATAGAACGGTGACGAAGAACAAGAAACGCAAGCACCTCCCATAAGACATGCGATGCTGCCTTCGTCAGCGGTAGCACAGACGATCTGATTATGTACTGTATCATTAGTGCAAGGAGTCGGAGTCCCACGCTCGATCTACATTATTTCGATTTAAACTTCTTCGCTTTTTGTGCTTAACAATGGCCCAAGCCTGTCCTTAGAAACACAAAACAGCGATAAAATTCGGAATGCAAGAATGCAGACGGAATGTTCGACACCAGTGTCTTCATGCCGTACTTTTGTTTTAACGACATGCAGTGGGGGTCCCAAGGGGGGGGGGGGGGGTGAAGGGGGCGCTCGCACCCGCCCCCCCCCCCTCCCCCAAAGAGATCCTCAGCTTATTATTCTTTTGTTTTTTTTTAAGCATTCCAGTTGCGCGAGGTTAAATCCCACTCGTGCGAGGCTGCAAGCGTGTTGTGAACGTCAGAAATGCGGGCTTGAGCCAGCCGTTGCCCCACCTAAGGGGCGCCAAAAACCATTGCATAGCTAACACAAATCACGGTGATTTGTGCGCAAGCGGGTTACACCACATTACGCGCACACGCCTGCATGGTTATCACCTCCTCCGCAGAATTGGCGTAAGGAGAGGAGCGGTTTTTTATTCGTCCACCCCCCCCCCCCCCCCTCAAAAAAAAAAAAAAAAATTCGCCCCACCCAAAACCAGTCCCTGGGACCGCTACTGACGACATGTTGATATAACTCGGGTGATCTCCGCGTGTCTGACCGTGTAACGTTAATCATGGTGTTAAAACTGATAAATAAACGTAGTTTAAAAGCAGAAGAGTCAGTTTCAAAATTTCCGCTAAGGTCTCAAACTTCTAATTGGGTCTTTGCGCAGCGAACTGTATATACACAGCTATGGCATAAGGGTAGTCATAACAGAGGGCTAATGATTAAATAAGCCACCTCGTTAGTTTCAACGTGCGCTGAAATTTTGATATACAAGTATTTTTATTCTTTTTTTTTCTCTGTTTTTGTAGCCGCCATGGAATAGGCAGCCGCTGCTGGGAATCGAAGCTTGTACGCGGCTCTTTGGCCGTCGCGGGCGGTAAAGTTTCACTTATTTCAGACCGTGAAAAACGCGGCGTGGTTAGCAGCAGACGGCCCTAAAATTCCACGTGCATGGCTGAAACCAACGAAAACAAAATAATAAAAAAAAAAAAACCGGGCCAGGAACGGTATTTTAACTCAGCGAGGCGCGGTGTAAGGCGAATATCTTAACTGCAACTCTTCGCCTACAGCGTATACGATTTTTTTTCCACATGGTATTTATTCCACTACATCTCAGTGTAGGAAAGGATATTTATAACACAAATTTACAATTATGTACGCATAAAAATAAGTTGATGACATCGCGAAAAACAAAACTAAACACAAGGAACAATTATGTACACTTGGTTTAAAACGGGGGCAACCGTGAACAACTAATTGGGGGACGGGGGGTACCAGTCAGGGCGAGAATCATTTTGGCCATAGACGTCTTTAAGATTAATGATCATTTGGTAGAAGTGTGATTTGGAAGAAACCGTAGGCTCAGCGTGCCTATCTAGCATTTGCGTTTTCCACAAACTATGCAGAGCGATTAGAAAAAAAAAAACAATCATATGGCACATCACCGTTGGCGGGTGATACGAGATAGCGTACACCGTGTGCCGTCAATTCAAAGTCCTTCTTAAGAGTTCTTCGGAGGACATCCCAAAGTAGTATGGCATCCTTACAATTTAGGAAGCACTGCTCAATAGTTAGCGCTACATCGCGCAGGCGACAGTTCACAGAAGACACAAAAATGTTCCGGTTGTGCTGCCACGTGTTAACACGCAAAGTTTCGCTGTGTGGTTTGAAGAAGAACGTTTTTGTTGAGGCTGAAAGCGGCATTTTATGGACACGTAAGATCACATCTTGTCCAGCCAAGTTATAATAAACAGTTCTATACAGTTGTGCTGGGAAAAGCATGGAAATTAGGTCCTTGTAGAGACTAACACGAGACACAGTGAACATATAGTCTGGGGAAAAACGAACCAACAAAAACCGTATTCAAGTGTACACTTCATACATAAACCCCCACAAACAAGGTCTGGTCGACAACACTGATGAGACAACAAGATAAGGCAAACAGGTTTCGAGTTACACGGTGGTCTGCTTTTGAACCTGAAAGCTTTAAGGCTCCACTGGCGATACTTTACTACTATAAAGCGCGTGTGCCGGGCGGGTTTAATGAAGCTACCATGCTACAAATTCATAGGGGCTCCTTTCGGAGGTCTGGATGGTCTTCGGTACCTACTGAAGGGATATCGGCCAATGGAAAGTTGCAGCTAGAAGTCCACAGTCGATCCACCTATTCGCATTCGACTGTGACGTCAGCACATCGTCCCCATTTCCCCCCATTACCGTTTAGGAGTATTGTCCAGTGAAGATTACAGCTGCGGTCAGAGGCTCACGACCTAAGCGTCAATTTCCATTGACCGGAACGCTTTCGCACACAGAACACGTATTAAAGAGACCATGCAGACAAAATGCAGGTTCGGTTTATTAAAAAGGCTGTTTTGACCAGATAACAGTTAACGGTACCAATTTTGCCGCCAAGTTTAAACAAATAATAGCGACGCTAAAGAAAACATATCCAACGATGCCGGCTGCCCAGCCACTTTCGGCAATGTTTTTACGACGACACGGAATATTGTTTGTGCGATTGGCGGCTGCTGCATGAAGCCACCACCAAAAAACATGACCGGGCGATTGTAGTGGCGCCCCTAGTTCCGTTTGATGGTGTCACTGGAATGCCAACGCGCAGTTCACAATTTTATTTATTCTGAGTACCCCTAAAGGCCCCCTGGACGAGGGTATTACATAGCGGGAGGGGGGGGGGGGGGCAAGTTAGCATAATACGAAAATAAGGACAGAAATGAAGAAGATGCAGTATAACCAGTAATAAACTGCAACAAAAGAAAAAATCATAAATCCAAGCTACACCAATACGGAGTTGTATAATCATTAGGTAATAAGATAAAAGACAAGATAAATTGTGAACATAGCACGCAAGCGCTCTAAGAATTTGAATCCTTTTCGACGATAAAATGGACTGGTAAAAACAACATGGCGTAAAAACAAAAAAACAACAAGTGGTAGTATTTCCAGAAATAGCCTGCAACAAAAACAAGGACTATGAATGCAAGCTAAAACTATAGGGTGTTATACAACTGTTAATAATAAAGGGAAAGGAATAATTAAAAATAATTTAGTTAGTGACAGTAGTGCGCAAGAGCTGCAAGAGTGTATTGGGATCTTTTTCGGAGGAAACATGGGCTGGCGGGTCATTTCACTCAACAGTGGTGTGCGGGATGAATGACTGCGTGAAACAAAGTGAATGACATTGTGGACGTTTAACTTTGTTGAGGTGATCACGTTGTGGAAAGAGAGCAGAGGGGCATTAAAAAAACTTTTATACGGTGATGGGTGGTTGTACAGCTCGTGAAAAAGAGATAAACGCGCATATTTCCGGCGAAGGGCCAAATCCACTATCTTTACACAGTTTTTCGAGTTGGTGACGCTGGAAAAGGAAGAGTAACCAGAGTAACTAAAACGAGCAGCACCTTTTTGCAAGGAATCACTATTTGATATGTTGTAGGCTTGATGAGAATCCCAAATGGCGCTGTCATACTCTAATTTAAGGCGAATTAAAGTGGTGAAAGCAATCTTTTTAGACTGTGATGGAGCCTGTTTTAAATTACGTTTTAGCAACCCAAGCGAATGGTTAGTGCTTGCAAGAGTAAGTTCGACGTGATGCTGTCATGTTAGATCCTGCTGAAAGTGAAGGCCAAGGTACTTGTAAGAAGATGTGAACTCAAGTGGCGCATTATTCAAGGAGTAATAAGTGGGAATACGGTTAGTAGCGTTAGTAAAGGACATAAACTTAGTTTTAGAAACGTTTAGCGACGTAAGCCAGGTTGAACACCAAGGGTTCATTTTGTCAAGATAAGATTGCAAGGTTGAACGGTCGGAATCAGAGGAAATGGTAGATATATTACGCAATTATCTGCAAACAGCCTAACTTGAGAAGATACAGAGTTTGGTAGATCATTAACATAGACAAGGAAAAGTAGAGGACCAAGGACGCTTCCCTGGGGTACGCCAGAAGTTAACAGAACAGAGGAAGAATTTACATTCATAGCGAAGGTGAATCGGGACGTGGAGGATAGGAAAGCGTTAATCCATCTAAGAACGTCCGGGTGAAGGTTAAGTTGTGCTAGTTTTAGTAATAATCTGTGGTAAGGAACGCGGTCGAAAGCTTTAGCGAAATACAAAAAAACCGCGTCGATCTGGTATCCGGCATCCATGGATTTGTCAAGATCGTGAACAAAACCGGCAAGTTTTGGGTCGCAGGAATATCCCTTACGAAAACAGTGCTGACAATTAGAAATGATGCTATGTTTTTCCAAATAGTTTATGACTTGACTGTGTATGACATGCTCCATCCGTTTACAAGCGGTACTAGTTAGGGAAGTGGGCCTGTAATTCAGAGGGGAAGAGCGGTCACCAGATTTGAAGAGGGGGAAAACTTTAGCTGTTAGCGAGGTACAGTTCCGGTAGACAACGACTGGGAAAACCAAGCGCTGATGCTCAATGATATGGATTGCAGTATTTTAATAATAAAGCCAATATTGTCACGGGCCTTGGCAGATTGGCATTCCAAGTGTTAAGCTATGGACAACCTCTCCTTCAGGGATATGCGCCACTGCCAAGCTGGTACACAGCCTTGGGAGACGACGACGACGCTGCTTGCCTTGCGGACGTGCGCGCTGTTTCGGGGACATTCGATCTGCTTTGCCCACCGGCTTGTATTTGACTGGGATACATTTTATTACGAGCAGTGCATTCATTGCCACGTCACATCTTGTGGTGGAGGTGCAACTTCCCTACCTGTGTCCCGCCAGTCTTGGCACAACACGGAGCTTCGGTCAGGACGTCACACCCATCGCAGGACGATGCCACCAACCCGTGAGCCTGCATCCCCCAATCCGATAGTCATTGTCTCCCCACCTCGCGACCCTGGCTTTTTCTCTGGCGATGACGATGAGGACATTGACCAATGGCTCAGCATGTACGAGCGCGTCAGTACCCACAACCGGTGGGATGACACTTTCATGTTGGAAAATTTACCCTTAAATCTGAAAAAACCCGCTCTGGTGTGGTTCCAAACCAACGAATCCAGGCTGACCAGTTGGGATCAGTGCAAGCAGGAACTGCGCGATTTGTTCGGTAACTCCGTGGCGCGCCAGCTTGCCGCAAAGAAAGACCTCTCCTCTCGCGTCCAGTCATCCACCGAGTCGTACATGGCTTACATTCTGGACGTTTTGGCGCTCTGCTCAAAAGTAGACCCCAGCATGCCTGAGTCTGACAAGGTTGGGCACATCCTTAAGGGCATTGCGGACGATGCTTTTAATTTGCTGATTTGCAAAGAGTGCTCCTCCGTTGAGTCCGTCTTGAAGGAATGCCGCCGGTTTGAAGAAGCTAAGTGTCGTCGCGTAGCGCACTCGTTTACCCGCCTCCCCCACACCGCGGCAACATCGTCGTGTACGGATGCGGCCACGCCACCCCGCCCACCGCCGACCGATGACCTGCCGACTCATACCGACTCTCTGACGACGATAGTGCGCCGCGAAATAGAGGCCATGGTTCCGGCTATCACACCTCAATACGGCCATGCCCGAAATGCCCCGACTGTTGCACTCATCCAGGCAGTCGTGCGTGAAGAAGTTGCCAACCTGGGAATTCCCCCTGTGTGTTCTCTGACGTGCTCACATGCTCCTGCAAGCTCCTCCACTCCCTTCGCACGGAGCGGGATGCCCATGGCCGTTACGACGCTGCACCCCGTTACCGCCGTCGCAGCCCTACCGAATGGCGTACCGCTGACAACCGGCCAATTTGCTTCAATTGTTCGCGCGTCGGGCATGTGTCTCGCTACTGCCGTTATCGCTGGTCGTCGCCGCCGCAGCCAAGGTTTCCTGATACAAGCTATTCCAGCGACAGGACCCACCAATTCATGCCTGGTTACCAGCAGCGTGACGTTTCCGGCGGTTCCCTGACCACCCGTTTTGGCCGTTCCCCGTCCCCACAACGCCGCCAGTCTCGTTCGCCTCAACCCCGCCGCCCCTCCCCGCCTGCTTCTTACGCCGCTACCTCCCCGGGAAACTAGCTCATGCAGCTCCCGGAGGTGATGCTGCATTTCCGACCTGGCCCGAAAATCCTCTCTTCACTAATACGACGAAACACAACCTCTTGGAAATTGATATTGATGGTATTCGTGTGGACGCCCTGATAGACACCGGTGCGAACATTTCAGTTATGAGCTCGCCCCTTCGCCGCCGCCTGCGCAAAGTTATGACGCCTGCTCCCTCCAACATTGTACGAGTCGCCGACGGCCGGACACCCACCGTAGCAGGTCTCTGCACAGCCCGAGTTGGCATCGCAGGACACAAAATCCCAGTTCAATTCACCGTCTTGGACGCGTGCCCTCATGACATTATTCTGGGCCTCGACTTTCTTACTGACCACGCCGCCCTCATAGACTGCGCCTCTGGCATCCTCCGTCTTGACCTGCCGATTGGTCCTGTTGCCGACACTGAACCTTATCACCGTCTATGCTCTGCCGAACACCTACGATTAGCTCCAAAAGCCATAACCTACGTTCCTTTGTCCCCGTGCCCACCTGTCCCGGACGGCGAGTACATGGTTTCCCCTCTTACTGGCGTTCTCCTACAGCACAACGTGGCGCTTCCTCATACAGTCGTCACGGTCGCACAAAATCAAATCAGTTTGCCGTTCTTGAATATTGGTCGTTCCTACCAAGTTCTTCCACAGGGAATGTCACTGGCCACTGTTTGTCCGCTCGATGGATGCCAGCTCTCTTCTGTGTTCCCTGATGTCCCTCCAAGTGCTCCCGACGGTCCGAAATATCATCCACCGACCTCCGATGACTTAACAAAGATGATGTCGTCGGACCTTTCCGCCTCACAAGCTCGCCAACTGCACGAGCTACTGGCATCCTACCGGGACATCTTTGATTTGGACGACCGTCCGTTAGGCCGGACTTCGGAGGTAACGCATCGCATCAACACCGGCGATGCGGCCCCTATACACCGGCGACCATATCGGGTGTCTCAAACGGAACGGGCAGTTATCCAAACCGAGGTAGAGAAAATGCTGAACAAGGACGTCATTGAACCTTCTTCAAGTCCGTGGGCATCACCAGTCGTCTTAGTGAAAAAGAAAGATGGTTCGTGCGCTTCTGCGTTGACTACCGGCATTTGAATAAAATCACTAAGAAGGACGTTTACCCGCTCCCTCGAATAGATGATGCCCTCGATTGCCTTCACGGTGCGTCCTATTTCTCGTCGATCGACCTACGATCTGGCTATTGGCAGATTGCTGTTGACGCCATGGATCGCGAAAAGACCGCTTTCGTTACACCGGACGGCTTGTACCAATTCAAGGTCATGCCGTTCGGTCTTTGGAATGCACCTGCGACCTTCGAAAGGATGATCGACTCACTTTTGCGCGGTTTCAAGTGGTCGACGTGCATCTGCTACTTGGATGACGTCATCGTGTTTGCCCCAACATTCGAGACACATCTTCAACGTCTGTCGGACATCCTTGCGGTCTTCCGCCGTGCCGGGCTCCAGCTCAACGCGTCCAAATGCCATTTCGGCGGCCAACAACTTAAGATCCTGGGACATGTAGTGGATGCTGCTGGTGTGCGACCTGACCCTGACAAGGTGCGCGCCGTCAAAGAGTTTCCTGTCCCTCGATCTGCGAAGGACGTTCGCAGCTTTGTTGCCTATGCTCTTACCTCCGCCGCTTCATCGAGAACTTCGCTGACATAGCCCGCCCGCTCACGGATCTTCTGAAGACCGATACCTCGTTCTCGTGGGGCTCCGCACAAGCCACGGCTTTTTCCTCGCTCATTAACCGTCTGACCCGTTGTCCGATTTTGGCCCATTTCGATGATACGGCTCCGACAGAAGTTCGTACTGATGCAAGTGGGCATGGCATAGGCGCTGTCTTGATCCAGCAACAGGCAGGTGGCACCAGAGTGATAGCGTATGCCAGTCGTCTTTTGAACCCCGCCGAACGCAACTATTCTATCACTGAGCGTGAATGCCTCGCACTTGTATGGGCTGTCAGCAAGTTCCGTCCGTACTTGTACGGCAAACCATTCACTGTAGTTACGGATCACCATGCGTTATGCTGGCTTTCCACTCTGAAGGACCCCACCGGACGACTTGGTCGTTGGGCATTACGGCTACAGGAATACGACTATTCGGTCGTCTACAAGTCTGGTCGCATGCACAGGGACGCGGACTGCCTGTCTCGTCACCCTGTTGACCCCCTGACCCTCGAGACAATGACGACGACCCCGGCGTATTCGCTCTGTCGGACTTGCTCAACATTGCAGACCACCAGCGCCGTGATCCGTCGCTTTACAAGATCATCCAACGCCTTAGCTCCAAGCCGGCCGACCCTTCTACGCGTGAATTTATGCTCCGTGATGGCATCTTGTTCCGCCGAAACTTTCGCGAGGACGGGCCTGACGAGCTACTTGCACTGCCTCAGCATCTCCGCTCTGACGTCCTCCGCGAGCTTCACGACGCGCCCACAGCTGGTCACCTTGGCGTGGCTCGGACTTACGACCGCGTGCGTCGGCGCTTTTACTGGCCGGGCCTATACCGGTCCGTGAGGCGATACGTCACGGCTTGTGATCTATGCCAACGCCGAAAAACACCTCGTTTGCTTCCAGCCGGCACCCTCCAACCAATTGACGTTCCCACTGAACCATTCTTCCGTGTAGGAGTGGACCTTCTCGGCCCTTTCCCCTTGTCCCGGTCGGGCAACAAGTGGATTGCTGTAGCCACGGATTATGCTACGCGTTACGCTATCACGCGTGCCCTCCCCACCAGCTGTGCCACAGACGTAGCCGACTTCCTCTTACGTGATGTAATCTTGCACCACGGGGCCCCTCGTCAACTGCTTACGGATCGTGGGCGGTATTTCTTGTCCCAAGTTATTGATGACCTCCTCCGTTCCTGTCGTACGAAGCACAATCTTACAACCGCCTATCATCCGCAAACAAACGGACTTACTGAACGCTTCAACAAGACGCTCACGGATATGCTGGCCATGTACGTGTCCGCCGACCACCGCGACTGGGACGTACCACTACCCTACGTTACGTTTGCTTATAATTCTTCTCGCCTCGACGCTGCCGGCTACTCCCCTTTCTTTCTTCTCTTTGGGCGAGAGCCTGCCTTACCATTGGACACCGTGTTGCCTAACTCGGGGACATTCACAACCGAATACGCACGAGACGCGGTAGCACACGCTGATTTGGCCCGACAGGTTGCCCGCGCCAGGATATCGACTGCACAAACAGCCCAGAAAGACCGCTATGACCAGCACCATCGCGATGTGTACTTCGCCCCTGGCACTTTGGTACTCCTGTGGACCCCATCGCGCCACGTCGGCCTGTCTGAAAAACTGCTTTGTTGTTTCACGGGCCCTTACCGCATCCTACGCATGGTAACTCCCGTGACCTACGAAATTGGACCCCTCACGTCTTCGCCGTCATCTCATTCAACGTCGCAACTTGTGCACGTCTCCCGTCTGAAGCCGTACCAGTCCCGCGATCCAGGCTGCCTCTAACCTTGTGCCGTTGTTTGCACCGGGTCGGTGCTCTCGCCGCCGGAGGTTATGTCACGGGCCTTGGCAGATTGGCATTCCAAGTGTTAAGCTATGGCCAACCTCTCCTTCAGGGATATGCGCCACTGCCAAGCTGGTACACAGCCTTGGGAGACGACGACGACGCTGCTTGCCTTGCGGACGTGCGCGCTGTTTCGGGGACATTCGATCTGCTTTGCCCACCGGCTTGTATTTGACTGGGATACATTTTATTACGAGCAGTGCATTCATTGCCACGTCACATCGGCGGTTGCAGAAAAATTCAGTTTCTGCAAAAGTCACAAAATACCCGCCTCGCTGATAATAATCTCCGACGTAGCTGTAGCGTACGAACTGTTGAAAATGGGAGCAGATGAAACATCTACTCCTGTAAAAACATAGGAGAAGGCCTGATTTCGAAGCTCTGCGCATTCATATTCGGGGACTGAAACGCCGTTGTTATCGTTTAGGACTATGTCTGGATTACTTTTAGGGTTTACACGCGCCAGAACCTGCGTGGGTTATTTGAGAGGATAGATGATAAATCATGGCTAAATAAATGACGCCGTTGGCCAAATGATTGCTAGAAAAAAAAATGGCTGCTCGTTAGCATTCAAGGCCGTTCGTTTTTCGGTTAAAAAAACGTTTTTCGTGGCTGGAATGGTGCTCGGTGAACTACCAAAGTCAAGTTTTTGACTTTTGTCTTCATCGCTCCTTTGAATGCCCCTATGGTTCTCCCTCGGAAGACTTCGCGCAGTTGATAGAGCTAACTTCAGGACAGGAATGGCGCCTTTCTTTTTTCGGAGAGTTTTCAACTGGTAATGCATTTGTGTTGTCAGCGAAATTAAGGCATTAAAAGGACCCTGGAATAGTCCTGGTTTGGTGCCTTCAGCGATTACGCAAAAAAAGACCATTGAATACATTTCTGCACTCTTTCGCGCTTCGGATCACACATCTGTGATTGTGGGGTTCGTATGTCGCATGCAATGAATAGTCGTTGTTATTGCCATGAATTTTCACAACAAATGAGAAAAAAAAAAAAAAAACTGCGGGGTTACCTAACCTTTCATTTATGATTTTAGAACCCCCGAGCACAAGTTTTCGCCGGGTAACACCACATTTAGTGTTGCTCAAATCATGTCGGGAATGGGCTATGCAATGTTTGTCAAGGTAAGCATAACTGTGCAAAACGGCCCCAACTCGTCGTTTTGCACAGTTATACTGACCTTTACAAACTTTGCAAAAACCACCCCCGAAATTATTTGAGCGCCACTAAACTCTGGGGCGTTACTTGTTCAAATACAGTCGAACAAGTACAAAACGTTCCGAAGTAAAATATATTAATGAAATAACGCTCGTGCGTTACATAATAATAATGACAACGTCAACAATACTACTGGTAGTAATAATAATAATAAACACGAGACAGAAATGCGCGGGATGCGTAATTAGAAGCAGTGTTGTACACGTTCCTCTAAAATAGGAACGAAAGCTCGTTCCTCGTTCCTTCTCAATTTTGAAACGAGTTCCCGTGAAAAGTTCCTTTATTGCGAAAGGAACGCGTTCCAGTTCCACTTCGAAGATTGGAACGTGTCGTTACATTAACGTTACAATTAGGTTTTAAATTAAAATATAGTTTCGGATAATCCTGGGGCGAAATTAAGTGAGAAATTTAAAACTCACATTGAACTACGTATATTATACGGATATTAACACCGCCGGCAGCAGATTATCTGGAGATCAAAAATAATCAAAAGAAAATCTCCTAGGCGAGTTTTTTCAGGGAGCACTGGACAAACTCCAGACGGCGCTAGGACATTTCGGTGCAGGATGTTTCGGTGCGGAAATTTCGGTGTACGGACATTCCGGTGTACGGAAATTTCGGTTTGCAAACTTTTCGGCGACCAAATTATCCGGTGCTTGCCTGTTTGCGAGAACCGTTATATTTTTATTTCCGTGTAACGTGGGTTATGGACAACAATCTGGAGCAGTGAATTTATTTATTGATTGATGCCATGTTTGATCTTTGCCTGGTATTTTTAGAAATTCTACATTTATATATTTTTGTTTAATACCTATTCCCGGGGACACCTGTTATGCAGCCGATTGAATTCTTTGGCACACGTTTTTTTTTTTCATTTACGATTGGTTGTTCATTTATATTCGCTCTTTTTTAGCTAAGACCAGTGGTTACGATGGTCCGACGCCTTTTTTGTATTTTTTTTAAAATATACACCCCCCAAATTACATAAATTACATGCACACTCTCAATATCCAAAACGTAAACATTAGCTAGCCCCCCAGAATGCAGAAAACCTTATAAGGGTATTACGTAGGCTGTGCTGCCTTGCTCAAATGAATTTGCGAACACTGGTCTAGGATATTGTCGTGGAGGTAGAACGGGCCTTTTTGAAAACATCCGCAGCTTCTAATGTCCTAAATGTTGATTAAGGGCGTACGGGTTGTGCATACAAACTCCACCCATCCTGTTCGGTAAAACCAACCGTCATTTTATGTTTACATGCCTACATTCACCACATTTTTATTCTATGTCCTAGCCCCCCCCCCCCCCCCCCTTCCCGCCTGCACGCTCGAATCTCGACCAGATTTTTTTTTTTCAGTCATATTATTTTCAGTTTCCCCTGAAAATCCTACAGGCGTGGCGGAGTTCACGGTCTCCGTAGTCTCCCCGCAGTGATACAGGAAAAAGCTTTACATTCACCAGGAGCTCACGAAACCTCTATAATGTGCAACAAAAAGCCACCCAAAAAGCCGCTGAGAACAAAATAGCCACTATAGTTTGCTGGCTACGCCCATCCGCGCGTTGCGGTCATACCGATGGCGCCCCCACTCCAGGAATCGCTCTGTCTTCGCAATCAGTCTCCCGATTGAGAATCAACTCTTCAAGTCACGCATATCATGGACACCCCAGGCATACATTGCTTTCTCCCGTTATAAGGAGCAAAAAAACTGAATAAGGTAGTGCGATGAGAGCGGCAACAGTCGTGTTCAAGTTTTCGAAGTCCAGTTGACGCAATGGTGAACCACAAGTGACACCCCTCCCTCTCTACCAAGGGGGCTTGTAGCCGCGGGGCTCACCCTTCCCCTCTCCAAAGTAACGCCACCGTAAGTGCGAGCGTTGGTTGGTTAGTTTTAAGTAGAACCGACACCGAATGCAACGAATATGACATTGATGGAGAAAATAATTAAAACGGAATGCACACGCGCTTACTACCTCGTTTTTCTGTTGCTTTTTTTTTCGCATATGCTTTGCTGCGTGTGTGGGGGGGGGGGGGGGGGGGGGGGGAGGGAGGGGGGGACTAAAAGCAGCAGCGTCTTGCACCGTCGGGTGAAGTGAAAGCAAAGCGCTTTGGTAACACTTAAAGTAGTAGGGTTGTTCACATGAATGTTAAAATAAAAAAAAAAGGTTGAACGCATACAAATTAACAACGTTAATTTTTACCATCTACTACAGAAATTGGGTTTTACGTGGCAATGCTCCGCGAGGGTTTAGCGTTAGTTTCCACGCACGGCGGCGAAAGCACTAGTCTCGAACGTAAAATCATATCAAGTCACGTAATTACAATAATAAAGCTAAAATGTTCACAGAATGTCTGGGACATCTGTGACTCAAAATGTCTGGGCCAAGCCTTCGTGCACCAAGATGTCCGTGCATAGAAATGTTCGCACCGAAACGTCCTACACCTAAAGGTCCGACACCAAAATCTCCGGATCACGTATTAGACAATCTCTCCCCGCCAGGGAC